>NC_060120.1:882661091-883956925 GCF_021461395.2 Schistocerca americana | reverse complement strand
GGTCCTCCGAAAGTAACAGAAGGGAAATCCAGCAACGTAATCCGCTTTCAGCACACATTTATCTGCCGCAAGCTTGCGGTCGCACTAATTGGGGGTGCACACCAACTTTTCATTAAAACGAGAGAGAGAGAGACAGAGAGAGAGAGAGAGAGAGAGAGACGGATTCTTCATTTCATATTCCGTGAGACGAAAGTGGCAACGAAGTTAACCGTTTTTCACCCGTTTCAGGAAGCCGCCAGCGGTTACACGGGTAAGCATACTGGTTGCGAAATAACTGTAGGAGGCGCAGAGACCGCTGAGTTAAATTACACAACTTGCGGCGAGTTCACGTAAATTTAATTACACGGGTGGAGTTGCGCGGCGTCTTGCCTCGTGTTTTTGGAGGGGTGCTTTGCCGTCATACACGACGCTTGCGTGTCGCCGCACTGCTCTGTCCGCATGAGGACGCATTTGTACGAGACATCCTAGCTGGCGCTCCCCCCAAACCATCTGCTGGGTTCATAAGCGCTGTCGTGTTAATGTGGAACACTTACACTAGAGGAAACAACTTGTTCAATAGAGCAGAAGTACTTCATCGCGATGGAAAAGTCGGAGCTCAAGATCTTTTGTAGTGCATCCATGTTGCATGTTTTTCTGTTCCAGTTTTTACAGAATAACGATATATGAGATTACAGGGAGGGCAGGTAGGTATTGAGGTCTATGAATTAATAATTGTTACTGTTCAGAACACTGACTGGCCTCCTCCCACCCTGGAAGTTTTATCCTTCTTGGTAATCTCACTAGAACTCGGAAAAGCGCAGTCGGTGGAAAAAGCAATAACATACACCGACTTCGTTACCTCCAAATATGTCTCCATGTAGCTACACCTTGAAAAACTGCAATCTATGGTGTTGGATATTATCTGCTTCTAGAGGAAATGCAACTCGAACTTTGAAAGTGAAATCTGTATTATTGAAAGAGAATATTCAGTCAAAGGCCAAGTTCTGTACCATGGAACATCAATGCTTCTTGTCATACGTTATTTTCAGTCGTTTATAAACAATGTTTCACCTGTATTTCGTGTCTACTTGTTCAATACTTAGGTTTCTTCGGTTTTGCACTTAATATGAACAATTTTTGCACATGTTTGTTAACTATAAAAACGAATATATTGTCTACTGGTTTCTATATTGCGTCGATAGTTGGAACTGTACTGATAAGACAGGAGGCTGAGGGAAGGCAGCGGGAGGTGAAAGGCCGCCAGTAGAAAAGGTGGAGCGGACGAGGAGATCGGACAAAGGAGAACAGAGATTCAGTTATTTGTCAGCGATCAGTTACAAGGCATTAGAGCGTTCGTTGGTCTTTAGATTTGCTGGTAAAAATGTTGGAATGAGTATTTAGCGCTCAGCGGCTTTGAAAATCAGGTGAATAGCCATGTACGCACTACGAAAGCGATCCGTCCATGTTTGCTCGACTACGTCGACACAGTGCTTTGCATATTCGCCTCTTGACACTGTAATGTTCTCTTTAGTAACGTAAAAGCACATGAGCCAGTGCTATTTATGTGTCCTCCTCTGAGTTTAGTGGAATCTTTTATTTACATTGGCACCTGGACTAGCATTAAGGCAAGTCAGCCGGCCAGAGTGGCCGAGTGGTTCTAGGCGCTACAGTCTGGAACCACGCGATCGCTACGGTCGCAGGTTCGAATCGTGCCTCGGGCATGGATGTGTGTGATGTCCTTAGGTTAGTTAGGTTTAAGTAGTTCTAAGTTCTAGGGGACTGATGACCTGAGAAGTTAAGTCGCATAGTGCTCAGAGCCATTTGAACCATTTTTTTGAAGGCACGTCATTTTACTTATGATATGATCCTGATCAGATTCCTAAAATATACCTCAGCGCCATAATTAAAATGAGGAACTATTATTTTTACTTAACAACAACTTTCAGAGGTTTGCGTTTCTTGAAACACAGTTTAGCAACTGAGTTTGACTAGAAAAGTATTCCAGCTTGAGTAGGACTGGAATTTAATAAAAAATTAACGATTACCCCAAAAATAACTTTATTGTGAGAACATTATTAATCACGCATTCAAATAGATGATTAATATATCTTTTGTATTTTGTTGTTTGAAAAGTGTAACAAGTTATTGTCATATTCGTCAGTTTACGTTTAAGACTCTCGTTAGTAAAGAAAAAAATTCAGCAAGTTAACTTCCAACGTTGCCTTAAAAGCTACTTTGCTCAGAATCATCTACATTATTTTGGTAGCCTTTAATAAGAGGGAAGGTTTTTCTGAGTAACTAATGTCTCATATAAACAGTATTATATTGAAAATTTATTCACTGGTTTCCTCATGAAACAGTCAGTGAAGAGATTTACTTACTTACTGGAATTTTGGGTTTCATTGATATAATTTTCTTCCTCAGTGGAATGAATGACTGATCTGGAATGGTGATCGTAATTTTACTTTGCTGTAACTCGTGATAACATCCTTGTGTGATATGAAAAAAATGTTTTACAATCTTCATTGTTGTGTACTGACTGTAAAGTGTTTCCAAACCAAATAAGTAACGAAGTCCGATAGCCTAGGTAAAGAATTATTACGAGGGAGGCCTGAAATACAACGCCTATGAATTTTTTATGCGAAAACTCTTAAGGATTTTTAAATAAAACAAACGTTATCAATATTCTTCACTTTTATTCTTCGTGTCTACATTTTTATTTCACAAATTTGTCTTCCTGGGGTTCTAGGCGCTTCAGTCTGGCACCACGCGGCTGCTGCGCTCGCAGGTTCGAATCCTGCCTCAGGCATGGATGTGTGTGATATCCTTAGGTTAGTTAGGTTTAAGTTGTTCTAAGTCTAGGGGACTGATGACCTCAGATGTTAAGTCCAATAGTGCTTAGAGCCATTTGAACCAGTTTTTTGTCTTCCTGGTTGTGAACACATTTCTTCCTACGACACACCAGTTTGTCGACACCCTCACTGTAGAAAGTTTGACTTTCTTGGCGGACCCACAGACTCACATCTGCTTGCACCGCTTCATCACTAACAAAGTGAAATCTTCGAAGTTTTGAATACAGGTGAAAATCGAATGTGGCTAAGACGGGGCTTTAAGGAGTATTATCAGTTACAAGGAACAGAAGGCGTCGGATTGGTTGCAGATGTCGCAGCACTCGTGTTTTCTGGCATTGTCGTGTTGAAACAGAGGGTACTCCATTCGTGGACGAACTCTTTGAATTCGAAACTTGATTACTGCTCGCTGTTACTCAAGCGCGGACGTTGTTACGATACTCACAGATCGGCCATAACATTATGACTACCTAGCTGATAGGCGGTATGTGCGCCTTTGGCACGGATAACAGCGGCAACGCGTTCTGGCATGAAGCAGTGAGGCCTTGGTAGGTCGCTGGAGGGAGTTGGCACCACGTATATTCACACAAGTCACCCAATTCCCGTAAATTTTGGGGAGGGTGTTGATGAGTTCGTGACGGCACATTCAATCACTTCCCAGATGTGTTCGGTCGGTTTCAGATCTGACGAGGTGGGGCCAGCATATCAATTGGGACTCGCCACTATGTTCCTTGAACCACACCATCACACTGCTGGCCTTTTGACGTGGTGCATTATCTTGTTGAAAATTCCACAGCCGTCGGAAAATATGATCGTCATGAACGTGTGTAAGTGGTCTGTAACCAGTGTACAATATTATTCGGCCGTCATGGTGCTTTGCACGAGTTACACTGGACCCATGGATGCCTACATGAATGTTTCGCAGAGCATAATGGAGCCGTCACAAGTTTCTCTCCAATCCGCCGTACAGGTGTCAAGGAGCTGTTACACTGGAAGACGTCAGATTCGCGCCCTCCTATCGGCACGATGAAGAATGTATCGGGATTCATCTGACCATGCAACGCTCTGCCACTGCACCAACGTTCAGTGGTGATAGTCACGTGCCCATTGCAAATTTTAGCTGTCGATGTCGTGGTGTTAACATTGGCACACGCGTAGGTCGTCGGCTGTGGAGGCCCATCGTTCTCTGCACTGTCTGTTCAGACACACTTGCACACTGCCCACCATTTAAGTCTGCTAGTTCCGCCACAGCTCGCCGTCTCCTATGTTTTACCAGTCTGCCCAGCCTACAACATCCGACTTCTATAATGAGAGGTGACCGCCCAATCCCACGACGTCTGGACGTGGTTTCACATTGGTTTCGCCAAGTAAACACTCACCACAGCACTCCACGAACACCGGACAAGTCGTGCAGTTTCCGTAATGCCCCTGCCGAGCCTCCGGGCCATCACAATCTGCCCTATGTCAGATATACCGCACACCTCCTCCATTCCACACATGGACGGCACCGTGCGTGTGTTTGACTACTCGCCAGATGACGTTGCTATCGCCTGGACGGGTTTGTATCGACGATAGGTCGGTGGTCATAATGTTCTGTCTGATCAGTGTATACCGCCAGGTTACACGCTACAATTCGTAGCCCTCTATCCGCGGACTTAACTTTGTGTTCTGCCTTACGGCAGGTCTTGTCATGGGGGAAGCCTCGTCAGAGAGGCCCATCACATGAGCGTCTAGGTAAGTGATTCCAGTGGTGGTTTCCCGTTGCCTTCCACTGATGATGATGAAATGATAATGAGGACAACACAACACCCAGTCCCTGAGCGGAGAAAATCTCCGACCCAGCCGGGAATCGAACCCGGGCCCCTTGCCGTGACAGACCGCCGCGCTGATCACTCAGCTATCGGGACGTACTTATCGGCAGAGGCCTGCAAACATATAGGCATGAAGAATAAGGATGCAGAATGTTAATAACGTTTGTTTTGTTAAAAAGGCCTTTAGAGTTTTCTCGTAAAACGTTCGAAGTAATTAGTTATCAACAATCCATCGTAATATGATGACGGTCAAGATTTGGTCAAATACGTGCGAGCGGCTTGTGTGAGGGTGTTTTATAACCAGTTCACGTTAACTATATGTAAAAAATAAATACAAGTTTACATTAGGAATAAAAGCCTAAGGATTCTGCATAAGAGACTAAACGATGTGTGATATGGATCGTTCGAACAAAGTTAATAGTCGCCCTAACAAGTTAACTTTTGTTAAAATCTGCAACGATAATTTACCTTCTCCATGTGAAATTGCACAGTTAGCACAGAATAACTTTACTCGTATTTTAACGTTCAGAGGGGCTCACTATAACATGTGAAAGCCTTAACTGGTATTTAAGTCATCTTAATAAACACTGTTCACATTCTCCAAGTAGAGTGAGTTGTTGGACTAATGGCCTGTTGCAGATTCTGTACTTTTCCAACCAAATACTAGATATACATGAAATGTACTTACAGTTACGAATATAGACCACTATCAGCTCTATAATGGAATGACGACAATGAAAGTCACTGACGGAAGGGGACTCTAACCCAGATTTCCCTTTTACCGCCAGCGGTTGCGTTACCAATTCACTTTCCGAGCATGACTTACGGCCACACCCAAACTTCCATAATATGTCGTCAACCATCTCGCTATATCGTGTAGCCGTACATCCATTATGTATATCCCCGCACAGTGGAGACATTTTGCTTGGAAGTCGGTTGCCCGGTGTCGGCGGGTAAATGCGAACTACAAGTACCTGTGTCATTCCAAATTACAAAGGAACAGGCATTGCGTCATACATGAGATGTATTCACAGTTGCAGTATTTATCCACCGACACCGGGTAAGTGACTTCCAAGTAACATGTCTCCCATATACTGGAATACACGCAATGGATGTCCGAGTAAAGGATTTAGAAACATGGTTGACGACATATGGAAGTTTGGGTCTGGCTGCTAGTCGAGACAGGATAGCCAAATGGTGAGGCAACCGCTAGCGATAAGGTGAAAATCTGGGTTCCAATTCCCGTCCGGCACACATAGAAAAGTTTACGCTGACGCAGAATGAGTCTCAATTAGGAATATTTAGGAGGGGGTGTGCAGTTCAGACATTTGCTTTGCAACCAAGTGAAGCCTCTTGAAATCCTTGATCGGAACAGTGAATAATAACTGCTCTTAATTGAAGTCTAGGACAATACATCCCACATAAAAAAGGTAATTGTTTATTGTATGTGAATTTATTTGTGAGTACAAAGATGAAACTCGACCACATGTAGCGTGTACATCTGTCGATACCGATCGCAGACGTCAAGTAACTGTACACTTTAGAGCTGTACTGAACTGTAACGGGGCAGGACGTTAACTCGTTTTTGCAGAAGGCGTGTGATTTTGGATTGAGGGTTTCGGATTTTACATTTGTGTTTTTGTTTCTGGTACTGAATTTCTATTGTCTGCTAGTTGACAAAATCTACAGAATCAGCAACAGGACATTAGTCCAACATGTAGCTCTACCTGGAGAACGTGAACTGTGGTTATTACTTAAGACACTTAAATGCCAGTTAAAGCTTTCAGATGTTATAGTGAGCCACTCTGAACCTTCAAACACGAGTTAAAGTTTTTTTTACTTTCATGCTCATTTTTTATTTTATTTAAAAATTATTACTTCATCTTTACAAGGTCTTCATCATAAAGAAGATTTAGGCCGTCGTTCGCGGTGACGTATCGACTCTGACTGTGTCGTGAATTCCCAGACAACCTTTGATATAAGAAAGGTACGTGCGAAGATATTAAGCACAAGAAAATAAGCCCAATTGTGACGACATTGGGTACCAAGAAGGTGTACATGAAAAGAAAGAAATGTAGCAGTATATGTCGCTTCGGTAATAAATCAGGAGAAAGGACTAGAAAGCTAAAGCGAAATGACTGTAGGAAAATTTTGAAGAAATGGAAAAGGACGTGGTAGTGGGAAGAACATATTTAACATATAGAATAATCAAAAGAGCTTCTATCAACATAGATGTCAAAAGCAGTTCCACTGTTTAGCACAGAGCATTGAATGAGTAGGTGGTCGATTAGTGTAGACTTGAAGGGCACAGGGTTAAAATGGTTCAAATGGCTCTGAGCACTATGAGACTTAACATCTGAGGTCAACAGTCCCTTAGAACTTAGAACTACTTAAACATAACTAGGATTAGAACCTGCGACCATAATGGTCGCGCGATTCCAGACTGAAGCGCCTAGAACCGCTCGGCTACCAAGGCCGGCGAAGGGCACAGAGGATAACAGAGTTTGGCAAACTATCAAGCATTGTAAATAATTTTTTTTAGGTTCCTACAGAATTTCTTAAATGATTAGGAGAAAATACTGGCGATTGCTTAAGTAATTTATAGAATTAATGTTAAAAGATACATGTCATTGGACTATTGGAGGTATAACATCCACACAATTTCCTAGTTAACAGCGGCAGATGAATCCCAGAACTGTCGCAGTTCATCCGCGTTGCAGACCGGAATAGTATACAGCTAAATGGAGAAGGAAATTGAGGATGGATTAGATGACCATCAGTTTGGTCTTAAGAAAGATATGGGCAGCAAGCTACGATGTCTAACTCGGTAGTGGAAGCTGTGCCGCGAGGTTCACGGCACAGTTCCGCAGATGCCAGCTTCGCCGTCTCAGAAAGTTTCATGACATCAGTGAGATAATCAGCATCACACAGGCGATCCACCGTAATCCTATTGGCGGAGAGCGACGGCTTCAACCCTGTGAAGAGTTGAAAGCCGTCGAGGGTGTGGCAGGTCCCCAACGCGAGACAGGGTCAGCAGAGCTAGTGAGGAAACTCTCAGCAGCCCAGAAGGATATTATTTCGAACTGCGGGCAAACACAGAGAAATGTGCACATTTTTATAGGAAGGCTGTAGAAAGTCTTTATTAAAGCCACGACCGGTTTCACGCCAATTTAGGGACATCCTCAGGTGATACAAAATGTGTCTACAACATTGTTTTACGTTGCCCTGAAGCATCTCCTCGTCCTTCACGTCACTGATAAATGAAAACACGCCAGAAGCGATTGTCAAACAAATAAAAAGGATGGGGTCCCGTGTTAACAGCTGGAGGCGATGCGGACACACCCACAAGGAACAATGGGCTGTTCCTGGTTTTAACAAAACAGCCTGAGAGCATTTACCGGCGTGATGTGTGGCTTATGAGCAGCCTCTCGACTATGAAATCCAAGTTTTCTCACCTCCGGCCTACCTGCCATAGTACTTCCAGTGGATCCTGATGCATTATGGAATTCCTGTGTGATTGTCTGGATAGATGTCTGACTACTACACATTACGACCATCTTCAACTGTCGGCGGTCTCTGTCAGTCAACAGACAAAGTCGGCATGTAGGCTTTTGTGCTGTACGTGTCTCTTCAAGTTTTCACTTCACTACCACATCCGTAACAATGAACCTAGGGATGTTTAAGAGTGTGGAAATCTCGCGTAGAGACGTTTGACACAAGTGACACCCCATCACCTGACCACGTTCGAAGTCCGTGAGTTCGATGGAGTACCCCATTCTGCTCTCTCACGATGTCTAATAACTACTGAGGTCGCTGATATGGAGTACCTGACAGTAGCTGACAGCATAATGCACCTATTACGAAAAACGTGTGTTTCTGGGGGTGTCCGGATACTTTTGATCACATAGTGTATGTTTAAGCGAAGGTATGGGAAAAGCGCATCATTGCATCGAAGAATACTTTATGGTTGCATAACTTGAAAAAGAATGGAAGGTTTGGAGATATGGTGACATAGATAAATACTAAAAGTAAACGGACGATATCATAAAAACAATTAGGAGGTTGTCCACAATCGGCAAGGAATGGAATTTTTGGAAAACACTAAGTAGGACACGTAATAGGATGCGAGTGAATAAACTTCACTGAAAAAGAGGAACTCCTGTTGGGGCAAAAATAATGAGGAGAACATAATTTAAATTGCATACAAATGATTCACCCATTACAGTGGCTTATGCTCGTGCACTGCAAATAGCATAACATCCGAAATTTGCCAATAATGGACAAGAAACAATAATTACAGCCGAACTGTTGTCGTTGTAGAAATTTTGTTCGAATGTGGTAGCTGTCCGAGGGAAACTTTCATTTTTTATTTTTTTATTTGGTCAGTTTTCTGAGTGGACCTGAGCGACCTCCCGCAGTTTTCTCTCCTTGTCTAATCACCTCAGAGTAGCGCTTAATGCTAAAGGGCCTTTTAGTCAGTTACAGTACTTAAAAACTGTTATCAACTCAGACATCAACCGTGGGGTGATATTTAAAGGAGGAAGGAAGGAAGATTGAGTTTAACATCCCTTCGACATCGAGGTCATTAGAGATGGAGCAAAAGCTCGGACTGTGTCCTCTCAAATAAACCATTCTGGCATTTGCCTGGAACGATTTCGGGAAATCAGGAATCTAATCCTCGATGGCCGGACGTCAGTTTGAACCGTCTTCTTCCTGCAGGCGATTCCAGTGAGCTACCCGTTGCGCCACATCGCTTGGGACTTAGAGAGTAACCAGTAGTTGTGTCAGTCCAGTGATGCAGAAGCATTGGTATTTATCTTCCAAAGCCTTTACTGTGCAGGTATATGTCTGTACAGCACCATTTACGAAGAAGAATACCGTCATCGGTTAACCGCCCTATTGCCGGTGACATAATTCTGCTAACGAAATACGAATGCTTGTACCTTGAATATTATTGCCGCTAGCCAGGCCTAGATGTTACCCTTTCTATGACATTAGATTAACACAATAAATGATGCACACGTTGAAGATGTATGCCTGTCTACTTTGTATTGTTTTATGTATCATTTGTCAATACTTTTGGAAGATGATGCTCCACAAGTATAATACGTTCAATGGAAGACATGTAGCTGCGCCGTCAGTTGCTGCGTAAATCTTCCTGATCTGTGCTACGAATGTCAGTCTATATCGAGCAGCTCGTGGCATCGGAAGAAAAGCCGGTTCGGCATCTTAGTTCCTACACAGATGCCTCACTAACGACTTCAATAAGTACATGATAACACATATGTACTGAAAGGAAAGAAGATAAGAGATTAACGAACCGTCGACAACGAGGTCGTTAAAGACGGAGCAATAACTCGGATTACGTAAGGTTGAGGGGAAGGAAAGCGGCTATACCATTTTCAAAGAAACCATATCGTGATTTAGAGAAATCGCGGAAAAGTTACGAGAATCTGCATGAACAGACGGAGACCTGAATTGTCGTCCTCCTGAATGTGAGTCCAGTGTACTTACCACTGTTCGCTCAGCATCGAAAGCGCTCTCCCTGAAACCCTGACTTATACACTTGTTGCAAGAGTCTCCAAGTTACTCTTGTTACGTCCAAACTGCAGCTGTTGTGAAAATTTCGTAGCTACATTGGTGGTAAACATATTCCACTTGCCTGTGGACTAATGTGTGTCATATATCCTGTGTAAGTTTGCTTTCAGCTAAGTGTAACGTCACTTACAGTAAGCTTGTCGATTCTGAACACATGGAATCAACTGGAACAATATTTTTTTTTCTTTTTTCACAAAGTAATCGGGAAATGTACTGATTGTAAGGGGGACAACTGCTTGCGTAATGCAGTTTTAGCCATGTAAACTCATATTTTCGTGTCAAAGCGTAGACTATTGAATACTGCACGTATTGCATCATTAATATTTACATACGCATTAATAAAGAGCAACACACCCAGGAGAGGGAGGAAATGTAACAAATTCAGAATTTTTCTCATAATAATTATAATGTAAATTAGTTCGCTGAAATAAATTGCCTAGTAAAAATTAAAATGGTCCAATATATTACTGAAAAGGCTAGAGTGTCGTCATAGATAGACAGGGCAGTTATTTTTCACCTCACGGTAGCAACTAACAATTCCAGCAGATGGATGTCCGGTTTCGTCGCAGCATCTTTGCTTTTTGGATTTTCTGAATTTTTACCTTCTGTCTGACAAGTACTTTTCATTTATGTGAGCAGACACTGCAGTTTTACTGCTTGTATTTTTAAGTACGGAGGGCTTTAATACTAGCGCTGATGATGGTCACGCAGTGATTGAAATTGATTTGCAAAAGTAGTCAATATTTCCGTTTCAGTGACCAATCCTGACCCTCTTTTTGTCTTTAATCTTTGCTTTTGACTGCAGTATTTTTCGCGTACATTTCAGATGACAGAAATTTATTCGCTTGGGAGCAAGACATTCAGATTCTCTGCGCCATACTAAACATTTATGTGATGAATAAAGTGGCAGAATATTGAAACTCTGGTAACAAGTAAAGTATAAAAATTCAGTAAAGATATTCATGGAGAAGCACATACAGTGACACATACGAGCAACAAAGCAAATCGCACATTTATTCAAATCTAAACCGTACAACGAAAAACAATAAAAATACACTGTCAGATAAAATAAATGAAGCATGGTCGGACGTCAGCGTAACATCTTACTCGTAAACAATGTCGGCGGATATCTACCTGTTAGGAGTTGCAATTCTCTGTAACAGCTTCAATGGCCACCAAAGTGGATTACTACTGTTCGTTTAAAATTGGTTCAAATGGCTCTGAGCACTATGGGACTTAACATCTGAGGTCATCAGTCCCCTAGAACTTAGAACTACGTAAACGTAACTAACCTAAGGACTTCACACACATCCATGCCCGAGGCAGGATTCGTTGCGGTTGCGCGGTTCCAGACTGTAGCGCCTAGAACCGCTCGGCCACTTCGGACGGCCTACTGTTCGTTTTCTGTGCTTTTATCAAGACTGTTATGGCTTATAAGAAGCGTGAAGAGTGTCAGGTGTTGAGCAACCAGTGTGAAGAATATGGAGATATCGTATACACATGTGGAACAGCTTTATCAGCATCTGATAGAGTTTGAAGGGGGCCTCAGTGGTGGTCCCCTCTTGGTTGGCTGGTCGAATAGTGCAATATCCAGATGTATGGCGCATTCGTATATGACTGTGGCCCGTGGCTGGACGCGAAATGGGAGCTTGAGGACATGCATACTCATCGTCATGCTTCAGGTCGACAATGTCTGACCACCATAAGGGACGATCATCATGTTTTGCACCAACACATAGTAAAATTAACTGATTCCCTTTTATATTCTGTGTTATCCGCACGACTGGCTGGAGACCCGTAGCAGCCGCTGTAGAGAATTTCCGTCTCAATGTAGACTGCTGGTAACACCACAACACAAGCGACTCCGTTAGCTGCGATGCAGTGACCGGAAAGCGCGGTCTTTAAATGAATGGCGTCGCACTGTTTTCACTGAAAATTATCGATGCTGCACTATCCTGGATGACCATCATCAGCTGCTATGGCGGCAGTCTAGAGGTAGATCCAGTTCTTCCAGCGTTTCTGACTCACAACGATGTTACTCCCTGCGTCATGGTGTGGGGAGCCATCGAGTATGACTTCAGGTCACAGCTGGTAGTGACTGAGATAACTCTGACGGCACAACGGTACGTCACTGACATACTGCGTTATATGTTACATTTCTTACAACACTACTGTGCGACCATTTTTCAAGAAGTCAATGGACTTCCACAGGACACATGTGTCTCTATGTTCTGTCTGTGTGGTAATGAGGTATTCCTGTGGCCAACAAGAGCAGCGCATCTGTCCCCATTGGAGAATATGTGGGAGTAGCTCGTATGTCAGCTCTGCTTCAGTGCAGGTATCTAGGATATGAAGTAACAGTTACAATAATTGTGGACCAGTTTTCGACAGTACAGGACGCACGGTTTTATGATACTCTTCCCACCCTAATCAGTGCATTCAATCGGGCCAGAGGGAGTCATGCTGATAAATGAGCTCATACTGCCAAATCCCCGTACATTTGACTCGATCTTGTGATCACCGAATTATCATCTTACAACCTCTCAGCCAGTAAAATGTATTTTGTTTCCTCCTCCCATTGTTCTGTTTCCTCCTCCCCTTATGTGTCCCTCACTTTTTTTTTTGTCAGGCGTATAACAGCTAGTTGTGGGTGGCTCATCATTGCAATAAAAACTATGAGCCACCCACTCTACAACACATTAAAGCCTGGCAATCTATGCAGAATATAGGCTGCGCTACCGCAGTTGCAACATTTTTCCTACCTCAAAAATCAGTCAGGCTGCGCCAATCAGCACGAGGCACCGGCAGGAGACGAATCGGCCATAAACTTCCTTGTCCGCCTCAACTCCCTGCCTTTTAAAAAAAAAAAAAAAAAAAAAAAAAAAAAAGAATTATGTAGAGGGGACGACTCAATGCTGTTGTTATAGTGACGAGCTAGAATATATCTTACTTCATAAAGAAATTAAAAGAAGCAGGTGAATGCTGCAAAAACTCCCCACTCTTGTTGTACAAAACACAAATGAACAAAAATCAGGTTGTTAATGGCCTGGAGCAGTGACTCATCGACTGGCCAACCACTTCGAGCCAAGCTCAATCGTGGGAATGACACTTTCGATGGGATACACCGACATTTTTTTGTGAAGGTAACCGACCTTTCCACACTGCTCGCGAGACGTTTCGGTGTCCAGTCCCTTTATGTCTGTACATAAAAGGCAAATATGTGATACTCATTTACTCTCTGGGAATGGCAGTCATGCCATGGTGGTCTCCACCCATAGCCCAGGCGCCGGATCTAGCCGGCAAAAGCACAAAGTGGGAGGTGGCTCCACATTTGTGAAGCTGCTCAACATCCTGTGGATGCTCATGCTTCATAATGAAACTTATAGACCGACTCCTGCCAACGCACAGGGACTAGAGAACACACAACGAGCGCACTATCCCAGCCAGACATGCCCACTACTCCAAATACCGGGTGGGGCTAGTAAAAGTGATCCGGACGAGTGGATACGATAGAACGTGAATGTTTGCGTATAACCACTCCCCGTGATGCGCACATCACTTGTACGCCCGCCACGTGATCCACACCGGTTCGGAGCGTAGTGCGGGCCGTGTCGGAGTGAGTGGAGCAGTACAAACGGGACGATGGCACTCGGTACTCACAGTGGAGCAGTGGGTGTTCGTAGTGGAAAGTTAGGTGACAAGAAAGTCGTGGAAACGGTGTGGTCAGTGGTTTGCTGAGAAGTTTAATGGTGTCAAAGTGCCAGCAAAGAGTACCATGCAACGCTTAGTCCGAAAATGGTTTCTGATACTATCTATTTAGAAAAAGTCGAAAAACATTCCGGAACGTGACCGAAAACGTGAAAATGTGGCTGCAGTTCACCAGAAAATGCTTCAAAATCTTAATTAATCACCCAGACGCCTGGCGCAAGAGACCGACATATCACGTCGATCATGCGGACGAGTACTCTATCTGGACCTTTACATGCATTCCTACCGAGTGTCTACTGTTCTTGCATTAAAACCAGCAGTTGCTCGTTAGCGCCTCCAGTGTTGTATGTGGCTGTTCACTGAGATAACAATGAACAACTTGGGCATGGATCTGTTCTTTATGCGTTGTGGAGACTGGTTTGGCCTGAGTGGTTATGTTAACTCGCAGTACCACAGTTTCTGGGCAGCGGAGAATCCGCATTAATTTCAGAAACACCACTGCATGATCAGAAGGTTGGGGTTTGGCGTGCAGTGTCTTCACGCCGTATTGTTAGTCTCATCTTCTTTCATCGGACGCTGACTTCGGCGCGTTACGTTACCAAAATTTTGAAACCATTTGTGGTAGCATTAGCGGAGGACGAAAAGACCTACAGCTGCTTCGAACAGCATAGGACAACTATCGACACAGGCGCCCAAACCATGGAGCACATTTACACAACTTTCACCTGACAGAGTTGTTAGCATAGATCAGTCTGGTCGCGAGCTTAGTTGGCCACCCAGGCCACCTGATCTGTAAGCGTTCGATTACTTTGTTTGAGGAGCTCTCTAGTTTAAGGTATATCGCAGCAATTCTCATAGTCTTCAAGGACTGCAGCAGAACGTTTGGGATGAGATTCAAGAAATTTCAGCACTCCATCTCCGATCTGCCTTCAGCGTCTTGCTGACCAGGGCCCAAAAGGGCCAAGTTAGTACTATTTCTCCTTTCCTCTGTTGAGTTTCTTTGTAACCTGGAACTCTGTTCTTCGCACATTTCTATTTGCCTCGCCCTGCAAAATAACCACAAATTAGTGGCAGAAAAATGAAGTAATACCATACAGCGATATGTGAACTTCTCTTCATAATGTTTCTTTAGGGTGACGACTCTGAATACATAAATAATTTAAATTTAATCTGAAATCTTCTGATTTGTTAAGCTGCATTATGTCTCTTTTCATATCTCTTCATCTGAAGCAAACTTCTCTGTCCATCTCAGCCTGATGCCAGGCGGACCATCCAGCTGTTTTCGTAACTCAGCAGTCAGGACAGGAATAACGCTGAGGTGGCGTGGTGATGGTGCAAAATACGAAGGCAGGGCAGTGGCGATCGAACTCACCTCACGCCACGCCCTTACGATGCACTGTCTCGGCCTCTACGTGACCTGATTTATGGTCCGGTCACAACAAAGCTGGGAAAAACTGCAATAGATAATCACCACCTCAGCCTAGCAATATGCATCTCTGACTGCTGTCTACCGGAAGACATACTGAAACACGTATGTAACGTAGCAGCGATGGTGAGGCACGTTAAAATCTTTGACCAGAGAGCCTATTATCGTGGTTAGTCTGCACTTGACCGCGCGAGTGTTACGAGGAGTACTCTGTCAGTAGTCGTTGCGAACAGTAGCTCTGTTCAGTTACGTGCAGTACGCTTGTAGTCGTCATGCAGAGCGCTCGGTCAGTGGTAGCAGCCCAGTGCGGTTGTGTGATGTAGTCTGTCGGCAACACTGGTCAAGAGGCTGAATGAGGTATATTATTAATTAAGGTAATGATCAGATAATGTAAAGTTTATTTATTGTAATTAATTTTCAACAAGTGCCCCCAATAATAATTTTGATTTCAAAAGCAATTTTACATAAAAATTTTTTTTAATTGAAGTAACTATTTCGTTCCACTTCCCTTAAAGAAAAGTTTCAGTTTTCAGTTAAATAATTAAAAAAAAAAAGAATATTATTATTTGCAATGCAGTTCCTCCAAGACGTGCGCAAGAATAAGAGCAGAAATTTGACTACCAGTTACAATGAGGTAAGACTTTAATTCTGATTGTTTTAGACAGGGCCAAAGACCGATATTTCTGTTTAATTGAATTTTCTTATCAGTGAATGGACTTTAATTTTTTTGTGAGGAATTTATATTTGAGTCAGATTGCTAATTTTTGTTTAATTGTCATTGTCAGTAGATTTCATTGTGGGGAGGTTACACTTAGCGCAATGTCCATTAGCGCTCTTAAATAATATTCTGTCTTTTTAAAATTCGGTGGGGAGGTTACACTTGGCGACACCCAGTCCAGGATCGTATTTCGTTGAGAATCTTTTGAAAGACAGTCAGATATCTGCTCTTATTTGCTTAGATATAATTAGGATTTGGCGCAACGCTTTTACTAATTTTGTGACTCTCTTTCCACAGATCAACGGCAATTCTTTGCTCTGTTGTAATTGTGTGTTGCTTTTGCATTTGTGATTATTTGTTTTGTGAATAATTGACTGTTGTAAAAAATGCCGCGAAAGACTGTGAATAGTGTATCGCGAGGTATTACGAACGAAACTACCGATTTCAACAACTTTACCGATAGGACATGTGACACGCAGTGTAATGATGACAATCCTGCGTTCACTAACAATCAGTGCATTACAACCACTAATGATGACTTTTGTCTTAATGATGAACAAACGAACTCGGTTATGTCCTCTGTTGATTTGACGACAATCGATGACGCGGGACGCTCTATTGCAATGAGCGCTGCCCAGCCTAACACAACCGATTTACTAAATTCACGTGACGAACAGACAAATTTGTCTAATGAAAATGAACAGATCACACAAAGTAGGACGGATTTATTTAATTCCGGAACAGTGTCTGACAATGTACATCCGACTGATAAACGTTTTTGTAAATTACAGAATAACCAAATGGTTACAGTAAGCGAGAAAGTTCCAGATCCACCACTAAACAGCACAGAGAATATAGTAGGTGATGTTACTAAGGATGAAATTAGAGTATTGGCACAACAAATGGGTAATGTTACTGAGGCTCAAGTTATCGCATTTTTACTACAACTCAGTGAAGAACTAAATAAAATGTTCAAACAACAGAACGAAATTTTCGACAACCATTTCAAACAACTTAGCGAAACAATTGATGAAAGTTTCAAACTGACGAAAGACAAACAAGAAAACCTTAATGAACAGAACAAACAAGTTAGCGAACAGATTACAGCTGTTACCGTACAATGTCAGGACGCTAAAGTACAATTGCGTGTGGATACTAAGACTTGTGCTAATAACAGTAATGAAGAAGTTGGCACTGTTGCACAAGAATTAAGTAGCACACGTGTAGGCACAACAGAATCACAGATACACGAAATTAATGCAGTCACCGAACAATGCCCCAAAAACGCAGTACAGATTCGCGACGAAGTTAATTTAGAGTCAGTGGAAGTTTCACACACTCCGAATACGGAAGTTGATGAGAAATTTGCACGACAGATCAACCAAATTGACGAAAGTGTTACAGTAACAGAGTGGAAAACTATTTCAGTCACCAATACGTCACAGAATCCGCCACGTTGCGAGCATTTGTCAGAGTCACGCAGCGTGTATAATGTGAACAATTTACAGAGACTACGCGAATTAAAATCCGAAAAGCTACGCGACTTAAAATCTGAAAAGCTATGCAACTTGAAATCCGAAATGACACAGACAAACAGATTCATACACAAACCTGAACGTGTTATCAAATTCAGTGACGAGAACGTTGATAATAAGCAGTTTGCATTTGTAAGAAAATGTAAGGAATTTAATAATGACAGCGTACAGGTACACGCTTTACACTGTATACGACAATTTATCTTTGTACATTCACCGCTATTACCTGTAATGCAGAAACTAGCTTTGAACCAGAGGCGACAATTTGCTATTGTAGTTTCATCAGCATTACGTATTATGCAGAAACTGGAATTAGCAAGAATACAGCGATTTACTTTTGGAATTTTACCGCTATTGCTTGCAACGCAAAAGCTAAAATTTATTTGCAGCGCGTAATAGACCTCAGGGGATTCATTACGCTTTAATGAATATGTGCCGTAGCGAGCATAGGGCCCCGAGCTGTAGTAGTGCTGTTTCATCTTTAGTTTTCTGCACTGCTGCCTTTTCTTCTACTATCCTTTATATCTATCCAAACTGCTCTTTAACTGTTGCTCTACCTAGTATTAAGAAACAAGTAATGAAAACCGGATATGACAAATATTTTACCGAATGTGACAATTTTCAGTAGGCACTCCCGTGATGACAACTACCGCCGTAATTTTAATTACAGATAAAATCGTAATCATCAGTATGTATAAAATTTTGAGCAATCGGAACCACATTTTTGTAACAATAGATGTTTTTCACCACAATAGCATGAAAGTCAACCGCTTAGCATACCTAACCAACAATGCAGTCTACAAGGTCAACCAAACTTTAATGTTTCGCCGCGTGCACGTATAGTCCCAGCCCCAACAAATAGTAACGCATGGCAGCAAAGAAATAACTACGTACAGACAACACACTATTTCAACTCGTATCGCAATGCGCCGTATAGAAATTACTATCATGACAGACGTAAAAATAACGAGCACAATTTTCAGCGTACATTTAATAACAGTCGATCTTTTCAGCAGCAAGAACATCAGCAACAACGAATAATCATGAATGATCCAAACAATAGGTGTCATCTATAGCGTAATACGTCAGTAAGAAATAACAGAGCAGTTCATATAATGGATATGCCACAGCATCCTCCCGTAAATAATAACACGTACGATAGATTTTAACCAGATACAGCACAGATTGCATATTACAGTAACGTAAGCAATAATTTTGACACGCAGAATCTTCTTCACGAAAATGTTATTAATTTTGACGACATCCGACACACGTTTGCATTAAGGACAGAATTACGACGCATGTAGACGACATTCTTATCGCAGAAGCTAACTGGTCTGAACACAATATGATTCTTGAACAACTGTTACAAACTTTTCATGAGCAAGGACTTACAGTTAATCTTAGTAAATCGCACTTTGGCAAAACTTCTATAAAATTTCTTGGACACGTAATTTCAGCAGAAGGCATTGCGCCTGATCCGGAAAAGCTTCAGGCTCTACGTGACATTAGTGTTCCTACGACGAAGAAACAATTACGCAGTTTTTTGGGCTTAATTAACTTTTTTCGTAAATTTATTCATCACTCCGCTTTAGACACGCCTAGACTATGCCAATTAACAGGTAAAAACACTATTTGGTCTTGGGATAAGCAAGCACACTCTGAATTCATGATCCTGAAACATGCTTTGTTGAATGCACCACTGTTATCGCACCCAGATCTTACCAGAAATTTTTCCATTGCCACTGACAGTTCCAACACCGCTTTAGGCGTACACATTTTCCAGGAAATTGAAGAAGATGGTTCAATAGTAATTAAAAATATCGCATTCGCAAGTCGCATTCTGTCACCTGCTGAGCGAAATTACTCCGTTACAGAATTGGAAACATTATGTGTTGTATGGGCTTTCACGAGATTTAGGCATTTTCTTTATGGCAGACATACCACCGTCTACACAGACCACAGAGCGATACAATTTTTACTTTCAGCTAAATTTACTCACGACAGGTTAAGTAGATGGAAACTTTATTTACAAGAATTTAATTTTACGATTGTCCACATTCCCGGCACACAAAATGTTATAGCAGACGCACTATCGCGTTCTCTCGGCAACAATCAGCAAGACGTAGCAACCAACTTCTGCAAAACAAATTTCAGTGTCATGTACATTCAGCAAGTTGCATTTAAAAACTTTATTTCATCGTCATTACAGGACATAGCACAAGAACAAAATAAAGACAACGTGTGGAAAGAAATTAAACACCTTTGGCAAGATAAGAATAATGTTACGATTAGAAACCATTACATTGTACGCAATGACATTCTGTTTCGCCGCTCTCATCCTGACAGCAACAATTAGTTATTATGCATTCCTGACGAACTGGTTAACAAATTCATTTGGTACACTCATTTAAGTTACGCACATTACGGAGCACGAAAATGTTTTCTTATACTGAGACAGAACTGTTATTTTACTAACATGGAGAAACGTATACGACGAGTTTTAGCGTCTTGTAAAATTTGCCAGAAAGCTAAATCAGACACCACTTCACATATTCCTCCATTATATCCCATTATACCTGTTAAATTAAGACACATGGCCGCTGTAGATATTTTTGGTCCAATTCCGAGAACTAACAGAGGTTTTTGCTACATCTTTGTCGCTGTTGAGCTCACTTCAAAATTTGTTACTTTCACTCCGTTACGCAAAGCTACTGCTAAAACTGTTTCGAAGGCATTTGTAAAACATTTTCTATTTCATGTAGGGCATGTGATGAGAGTAATTTCTGACAATGGATCTCAATTTCGTAGTAGCGTATGGGCACGCATGTTACGAGCTAGAAACATTTCTCCGATTTATATATCCAAGTACCATGCTTCTTCGAACCCTTGTGAACGGTTAATGAAAGAAATTGGTAAGCTGTGCCGAATATACTGCCACAAAAGACATATTGATTGGGATACACACATACTCTCATTCCAAGACGTAATTAATTCCATTCCAAATGAATCCACTATGCTATCTCCGTCTGTTATACTGAAAAACGTTGAACCACCGAACAAAATTAAAGAATTAGTAAACTTCCCTAAATGTCGTCGCCTACGACACCATGAAATAATTGACATTGCGCTGAACAACATCAAACGTGCCGCAGAGCGCCGGAAAAAACAGCAAAAACAGGTTTGTAGACGCCGCGACTTTCACGTTGGACAGAAGATATTAGTACGTACACACTATTTATCCAGCAAATTAAAAGGTAAGTGCAGTAAATTTGAACTTCTATACGCAGGTCCATATCGGATTCGCAGCATCCCTCACCCCAATGTTGTACACGTCGAAACTTTGAGAACCAGAAAATCGAAAGGCAATCACCATATCTCAAACATTAAACCGTTTATTGAGTGAAACCACTGTATGATTCAACACACTATGATGCCATTTACTAATGCAATTATATTCACCTGACTAATTACTGATGATTATCGTATTTTTTTCTTGGCAAGTGCCCGGCAAGGTAAGGTTAGCAGGTCGCTTTTCTTGTCGTTACACATCAGACCGTGCACATTTTCCACTTTTTTTTATGTACGATTGTATTCCAGTTTTGTTTATGTGCACTGTGAAATAGCTAAGATATAACACACACCAGACGACTTTGACATTTTTTTGCCCTATGACATCTCAAGATCGTGACTGTTTTACATTTTTTTGCTGCTGCATTGTATTATTCTGTGTACATTTTTGCATCTGAACACTGTCAATGTCTTTGACATATTACGTTTTCTGTTATGTTATGCTGTATGGTTAATTATATCACCATAAACTAGTCATTATTTAGTGGGTATATGATTTAAATGCAAGACGTTAATCTTTGTTCATCAATTTCAGAAAGAAATGATGTATGTAAGAAATAAATTCAACAGAAATGGGAATTTCACCTACGGAATAAACGAAAAAAGATGCAATAACTTTATGAGGAAGAGTAAATGGATCAGGATTAACAAGCATTAACAAGAATATACTATACTCATCGTAGAATAGCAGTCTTAACTAATTTTTTCTTTCAGAATACAAGGTAATTGATGCAGGATGTCAGAGAGAACTACACATCTTTGTTTTAGTGATGAAATATGCTAGAGATAAGGAATAGTTGTATAATGAGTAATGAAGTGATTTTTTGCAGATGATAATGAATACTGATGAATAATGATGAAGGATATGCTGTTATGAATAATGAAGTTTTTCTTTACAGGTGATGATAATAATGAAGTTATGATAATGTGGATAATGAAGTGATTGATAATGAAGTTTTTTTTTTTTTCTTTACAGATGAGGATAATGTTGAAGTTATATTTAGGCTATGTAGTTATTTAAGTATTTGTTGCAGTTTGTTTTGACAGCAGGTGTTATATTGCATAGTAGGATGACGGAATGTTTTGGAAAGGACAGCTATGGAACACATTTTTATACACATTTCACTACTTGTTAATTCGAAGTTCACTACTTTTCAGCATAGTGTGCGTTTCTTCTTTCAGGTCAATAATCCATTTTGTATTTTTTTTTAGGAGAAGCTTTTCATGATACTTACTAAACCTGTTACTTATTATACCTGTTCTAGTACTTACATTTTTATTTTTTTTACCCATTTGTGTTTATCATTTATAAATGTGATCACATATACTGCCTTATTACATAACCTTGCTACAGCTGACTCTTGACGAACGACGTTACCTATCCTCATTTGCAGCAATAGGTCAAAAGCAAATAGTGTTATGCCTCAGCAATTAATTATCGATCCCAACGCAATGCATTGCTAACAAAAAAAAAAAAATGTATTACCAGTCCCAAATAGTGATACCAGTTTGAGAAAGTTCTGAGTAATGCTGATTAGCTCTGAATAGTATGTCACTTCAGTAATGACTTCTTAATGATACAAAAAAAATATATGTATAAAATAATGCTTTGTAACTGGCCAAGGACTGCCACTGTTTATTGTAATGAGACTACTTATAATGCCCATGATTATTAATGCTACGATTGTAATTAACTGATTTTTGATAATGACTTCGTAATGACCTGAATTATACTGAATGAGGAACAATGTTTTATTCTATTCAATACTTGCTGGCCACTGAGTGCCAATAATTAATGTCACTCGATGAATTGTTATTAATTATGTCATTAATTAGCTCTTGTTTTCAATGTTCATACTTTGTAATTGGAAATGAATGTGACTGTTGAATAATGCTTTGTAATTAGAAGAAGGCTAATGATTCTTACTAGATTGGAATGACACATAATTAATTAACTATGCTATTGTTGCATAATGCTTTGTAATTAGGAAAAAGCTAATGATTATTACTATTGGAAGACAAATGATTAATTAATTATGCTATGCTTGATAATTGGGAAAGAATGTGATTGTTTAATAATGCTTTGTAATTAGGAGAAGGCTAATGATTCTTACTATATAAGAATGACAAATGATTAATTAACTGTAATTAGGAAAAAGCTAATGATTATTACTATTGAAATGACAAATGATTAATTAACTGACACATAATTAATTAACTATGCTATACTTTGTAACTGGAAAAGAATATGATTCTTACTATATTGAAATGACAAATGATGCTATGCTTTGTAATTAGAAGGCTAATGAATCTTAATTACTGTTTAATAATGCTTTGTAATTAGGAGAAGGCTAATAATTCTTACTATATTGGAATGACAAATAATTAATTAACGATGCCATACTTTGTAACTGGAAAGGAATGTGACTGTTTAATAATGCTTTGTAATTAGGAAAAGGCTAATGATTAATACTATTGGAATGACAAATGATTAATTAACCATGCTATACTTTGTAACTAGGAAAAGAAGGTAACTGATTCTATGTAAAACAATTCATGAACATTTTTCTGTAATACTACATACTTGGTACAGAAATGTTCAATAACTGGGCTATGAATGCCACAAACTACTAATGAAGACTGTAATTGTCAATATTATGTGACATAATGTCCTTCTCCTCATAAGCTAACTACCCTGAATTACTGCAATGTCCATTTGTCCTGTTTATCCCAGTGATCATGGAGCACTATATTTGGTTTTGCACTAATTCTACGTTGGTGTGCCTTGTAAGAGCATGGTGTTGACACGACATGCTGTCCACCACCGTGAGCGGTGAAGACGTTATTATGGTCCCACTGTTTGGTGTACCTAATGTACTGCCAAAATGAAAACATGGAATATTACTACGACAATTCAGTGTCTTGGCTACGCTGATAAATTCTGATGTGAAAAGAACTTCAAGTTGTGTCACTTGGTGTTGTACTTCTGTGGAAAGATATGGACTTTCAGAACAGCTCTGTGCAATCTAAAGTGCTACAACCATGATGCAATCCTTTCCTTTCCTATCCTAATTCTTGTCACATAGTGAAAATCATTTTTTTGCTAACATTATTTATGTTCATGGGTTATACATTTTTCGATTCGCTGAACTCCAGTGCGAGTACATTTATGTCACTTGTCGATATGATTTTTTTGCCATTACGTTTATTTATTGCGAAAATGCTAAAGACATTTTGTCGATTTGTTCTGAAGTACAGTATATGTACACTCTTGTCTTTTATATTGTATATACATGTTTTATTTTGATGATATGTTCTGAACTACAGTGCATGTGCACTTAGGTGTTAATATGTTTTCTACTGAACTTCAGTGCCTGTGCACTTTTCTCATTTTTCAATATGTTTTCTACTATTCTGTATATTCAATACTTTAATGCGAATGCACTTATGCCATTTGTTACTAATTGTCCATACATTTCATCAATTACTGATATGTTCTCAACTGCAGTGCATGTGCACTCATGTCACTTGTCAACATAATATTTTGCCAGTCTGTTTATTTGTTCTGAATATGCTAAAGAATTTTTTTTCAGTGCCTGTGCACTTTGTTATCTGTCAAATAATTTGTATATACATTTTTCTGATTTGCTACTATGTTTTGTACTCACATTTCGTTTTTGTCTGATATATTTTGTACTTAGTGCGTGTGCACAACATTTAAATATTCTGTAAGTTGTAGAATTTTGTTAATTAAAGAAAAATTTTGCCGCGCTTGGCAAGTCCAAATGACTCACCATCGCTGCCAAATTTTTGCCCCCCCAGTGGAGGGTTATGAAACACGTATGTAACATAGCAGCGATGGCGAGGCATTGTAGCATCTGTGACCAGAGAATATGCGCTTGACCGCGCGAGTGTTGCGAGCGGTTCTTAGTCTGTCATTCAGTCGTTGCAAGTCTGTAGCTCTGTCTAGTTGCGTGCAGTACTCTGTCAGTAGTCGTTGCGAGTCAGTAGCTCTGTTCAGTTACGTGCAGTACGCTAGTAGTCGTCATGCAGAGCGGTCGGTCAGTAGTAGCAGCCCAGTGCGGTTGTGTGATGTAGTCTGTCGGCAACACTGGTCAAGATGCTGAATGAGGTATATTATTAATTAAGGTAATGATCAGATAATGTAAAGTTTATTTATTGTAATTAATTTCCAACAAGTCCCCCAATAATAATTTTTTTATTTCAAAAGCATTTTTCAAAAAATTTTATTTTTTATTGAACTAACGATTTCGTTGCACTTCCCATTTCATTCCACTTCTTTTAAAGAAAAATTTCAGTAAAATCACAGAAAAAAGGAATATTATTATTTGCAATGCAGTTCCTCCAAGCCGTGCGCAAGAATAAGAGCAGAAATTTGACTAGCAGTTACAATGAGGTAAGACTTTAATTCTGATTGTTTTACACAGGGCCAAAGACCGATATTTCGGTGTAATTGAATTTTCATTGTCACTGAGATTCTTATCACTGAATAGACTTTAATTTTTTGTGAGGAATTTATATTTGAGTCAGATTGCGATTCTCATTTTTATTGTCATTAAATTTAATTGCTAGGGAGGTTACGTTTGGCTCCCATTCATTTATTATTTCTGTCTTTAAAATTTCAGTGGAGAGGTTACACTTGGCGCAATGTCCATTAGCATTTCTATATAATATTATCTTTTAAAATTCGGTGGGGAGGTTACAATACTCAACATTTGTCTTCAGTGCTGATGTACGTCACTCAGTCTGGCCTGCATCTAGCTGCCAACTCCACCAGCTCCTGGTCTACAGCTAACTGCTAGACCTGACGATGCTGTTGTCTCAACGGGCACCATCCATTCGGGATCATCTTCAGTCTGACAGCAATCTAGCGTAATATCTAAGGCTATAGTTAACTTCACAGGTATACATGGAAAAACGCGCAGCACAAGGCTATCTTGTAATGCAGTACTTATTTATTACGAGCATTTTCTGTCAATGAACATCCTCATCATTGAACATCCTCACAGCAGAAAAAATTTACAGTAGCAACATCACATGCCATACACGACTTGTTTCCATGTATGAAGACATGTCATTGTATATTCTTTATAATATATGAAGACATGTACGCATATGGCATGTCATGTTATGGATGTAAATGTTTTCTACCATGAGGATGCTCAGAGATTAAAATCGGTCGTAGTAAATATTACAACACAGCACAGCGTCATCCATTTTTCCATGTGACATCAACCAGTTCCTGGGCGTTCCCATTGAGTCCTGGGTTCGAAGTCCTTGTCTGGACGTACCTCGCACCTGAACTGCTGCCACAAGCTGTTGGCGTCCATCATTTAAGCGCTTTTCTGTCGTTGGAAGGCCTGACATGGCATCGAAAGTGACTTTGCCTGCTGGCTTCCATGTACTGCCAACATGTCAGCATGTGTTACGCTGAGGAGGGCTCTACCACTCGGGGTCATTGGGTGACTTCGAGGGGTACCCTTCGGCTGCTGTTAGTGTTCTTGCTAAATAATACATAGTGCTGCATTTCTGATTCGACGACCGCTGAGGAACTAGTCGCCCCCATCCAGTGCTCTACTCACCACTCTGAGTCACAAATTTGGCGCTAATGGTGTTAAAAGCCCATTGTACCTGGGATCATACTCAGGACTCCTCTGGTGCCTCTGGTGGCTGAATTGTCTCTGGTGGCTGAATACAGGCATCTTGGAATAATACTCATTCTCTCAAATGTAAACGCGTAAAAAATGTAAAAACTTTATATGTAACTGTTTAGAATTTTCAAAAATTTCTGTATATTGTCCCTATTGCGTTTAATATTATTTTTTTTTTCAAAGTAACCAGTATTGGTAGCTGATCACCATGCACATATGCATCGCTCCATTTCCATCGCGATTATAAATCAGTAGTAGTTTTCGAGGTACTAACCTCGCAATGATGCATTGTTGGATCACACCAGTTTCAATTGTTCCTTCCTTTGTCGGCAGTTCTCGCAGTGGCAATCGCCTACACAGTTTTATTTTGGGTGTTGACAAAGAACGCTAGCAGCGCTGAGTGCAGAGTGCCTAAGTCAGAAATAATCATTGATTCAACTGACGGTAAGAAAAAAAAATTGAGAGCGGAATCTACAAACAAGAATGAGCATGTTACAAGCAAAATTACAAAAACTGTGAACTTTTAACTATATGATCTAAATAAGAATCATACTGTGTATGCTTCAAACCAGATTATTCATGAGATTTAAAAATTGTGAAAAATTTAATTTGATACTAAAACGAATACCTTTCTGTCCAACATAGACGTGTTTTCATTTATATTTAGTGATGCACGACAGTTTCTTTTTCGTTTTGAAGTCGAATACCGTTCGTTGTAAGTCACAAGCATTGTGTGCTTACATGAGGAATGAGAAAGTGAAAATTGGTATACATATTCCAATTATTTTCATTTCAGATGTCTGTATTTTATAGAAGTGAGACGACATCAAAGAAAAGGTTTCAAATTGAAGATATACCATTGTCAATTGCCAGTATTCCTAGTGAGAATGAAGATGATATTAACAGTGATAATGATGGCGATGAAGATGGTGGAAGAGATCTTAAAAGACGTAATGATGTAGATACACATGATAATGAATAAGAGTTTTCTTTCTCTTTGCTGAATGCTCTTTCAGATATGTCCCCTGCACAGCAAGAATACCTAGAAAATTTACCTGCTGACAATGATGCTGTTCATCTGCTCACCGATGGCTTACCAACTGAACAGGAAGATTTGGGGGGAAGTTTGTATTGAAATAGCCAGTAGGAAGAGCACTAGAGAAGCACAAATTTTGCAAGCATCATAGAGCAGCAGTACAAGTGAATTTCAGTCATCTGAAAATGACTCCAATCACAAGCAATCTACTACAGCTAATTCATGTGCAGTCAAGCAAAGATGTCGACATATTATTTTGGAAAAGAACAACATAACATGTTTCCTGGCACTACTGTAAATCCAGCTTTTTTACAGGAGTTCGAACACCATTTCAGATCTTCATGTATTTCTGGTGAAGAGCCTGTGCAGAAATTACTATTTGAGCGTACTCAGTACAGCGTTTCCTAAAATCCAAACAAGCATTTCAACTCACTGAAGATGATCTGCACAGATTCATTGGCATATTTATTTTTTCATCTTTTTGCGAGTATTACAGCATCAGGCTTTACTGGGATAATATTTTTGGCATAGAAATGGTGCAGAAAGCAATGTGTCTCAGCACATTTGAAAAATAAGAACAACATTACATTTCAATGTCAATGAAAGCAGGTACTAGAAAATGGTTTTGAAGTGTATGACAAACTTCACAAACTTCGTCCTGTGCTGGATGAAAAAGGAAAGCAATCTGTTACAGTTTCAATGAAAGAATCTTTGTCTATTGGCGAACAAATGTGTTCCACGAAAGCACGGCACCATATGAAACAATACACACGTCAGAAACACCATAAATGTGGTATAAGTTGTTTGTAAACTGCAGTGTATTTGGCTTTGCTTATAAATTTGGAGTATACATTGACACAAAGAATGAAGGAAAAATCAGACTTACAGATGAACCAGATTTTGAAGCAAATGACAATGTAGTGCCTAGACTGTGCGGAGACATTCCAAAAAAATGTGAATCATAAATTATACTTCGATATTTACTGTACGAGTTTGCCTCTTGTGTTTACTTGGCAAGTAATGGAATTCTTGGCTTGGGGACTATACGAAGAAATAGAATACCACAGTGCAAGCTACCAACTGTAGAACGACTGAAGAGAGAAGACAGAGGATACTCTATTGAGCATTGCACCACCTATGAGAATACAGAAATAACTAATGTGCTATGGAAACACAACAAATATGCGATCTTGCCCTCCTAATTCGTTGGAATGTGACAATAGAAAGATTTGACAGATGAGAGAAGGTAAAGAAAACTGTAAAATGTCCTGCAATCACACAGAAATATAATCGACACATGGGCGGAGTTGATGTACTGGGTAGACATAAGATATGTATGTGTACCAGAAGGATCTACCTGAGATCTTTTTATGATATGACTGACATAACAGTCATCAATGCCTGATTACTACATAGAATGAAGTATGGTGGCTGCGTGAAACTGTCTGAATTCAAACTTAAGCTTCCAAAAACATTGAGTGCAACTGGATTTCCCTTAGAATGAAAACGAGCAACACAATCTTCTGAAGTGCGAAAGCAATATTTACTGAAAAAAAGTAGAAGATCTGCTGCTCTAACTCCTCCTCCTGACATGAGATGCGTTTTGGTTAACCATTTCCCAGTCTGGAATTCAACAAGAGTACGCTGAATCCTACCAAAATGTGTGAAACGAATGAATCTACTGTGTCGAACATGCGCTGTTGATCTTGGCTATAATAAGGACACAAACTTTTTTTTTTTGAAGTTTCATTCCAATTAAGTTTAGCAGAGACTAATACCATGGCAGTGAGTTTTCCCTAATTTTTTTAAACATTTTCTTTTGTATGAAGTCTTCTGTATTGTAATTTAATGTAAATACAGTAATTTTAAAACATTTGCTCTATTTGTATTCTGTTTATGTTCATAATTGACCAAATTAGCGATTGTTTCAAATACGCACCACTTGGTGTGACGCATGGTGATTCATATATGAAGCAAACTTTAAATAATTACAAATATTTTTCGGTATTTTTAATACGTATTATTGACATAAGAGGCAACTTCAGAAAGTAAGACTACCGATGTTGTTTCCTTTAGAGTAGACGTATTAAGCCGGGAAAATTGTTCATGAGCAACAGATCTGTGTCATGGCAATCAAACGTCGGCCGGATATGTCCTACCCGTGCCGCGGCAGCAGTGTTCCGAAATGGTGTCTCTTATTCTTTCTCCCGCCGCCTTCGAGTGTCGGTCAGTGATAACGTTCCTTAATGCACAAAACATAGCGCCATCGAAATTCATCTCAGCTCTGTCAGGCCTACGGCAGAACATCATGAGCAACCAGATGGTGCGTCGTAGGCTAGGCTCCTTACCGGAGGTCGTCAGAGTGTTCCATGATGAAGAGTCCAGTGGGCGAGTGTTCCTCATCAATGATCACCTGATTGAGCTCGTGCGGTAGCTCGGCGGTGTAATCCAGAGAAGCGTCGCTTCATGAATACGGAGCTCCGCAGTCCTATTCCGCAAGTATCAGGATCTTTGTTGCATAAAATTGTCACTAAGTTGAAGATGACTATCAAACGCTGGCCCAATTCACAAGCGGCAGACTTCTAAGACAAAGGAATATAAAAGATGATCCTATGCCATGACATGTGGGCTGCTTCTATGTTGGCAGCGCTTTGCATTGGACCTTTGACTACGCTTTCTTTGTAAGAGACTCTGTGGCTGGTCGGACTCGTTGCTGGAAGTTAATCGCCAGTAGTGCTGGGCAGTTGGAAGTTTGACGCCAGCAGTGATGGAAGTACTGTTGGGTAATTGGAAGTTGGTCGCCAGCAGCGATGGGGGTACTGTTGGGCAGGTGGAGGTGAACAGCCAGCAGTGATGGATATTAAATGTGAAAAATTAGCATTGATGGAGGGTAGAGGTCTGAAGTGTTAGCGTAGGCTAACGATCTGGAAGTATCCGACTTGGAGACTGAAAATTTTTCCTTATTATATATCTTTGTACTAGATGTCAATGACGATTTATATTCCTGTTTGAAACGAATGTCACATTATTAAGGTAAAGAATACATTATTTGGTTTGCAACAAAGTCTTTCCTTTGCTAACCACATATGTATTAGTAGCTAGTGGCTTTAGTAGTTAGAATCTTTTATTTAGCTGGCGGTATTGACGCTCGCTGTATTTCAGTAGTTCGGGTAGTGAAGATTTTTGTGAGATAAGTGCTTAATAAAATTTATAGGTTATTGTCAGGATTGCTTCTTATTCAGGGCCATTCTTTTGTGGTAATGATTTGAGGTCCGGTTGTAATTTTTTTGAGCAGTCAGATTGCGTTGCGCTATAATATTGTGGGTCAGTGTTGACACGATAAGAAAAAGTAAAGAGAAAGTAGGCTCAGTACGTTCAGTTTTACTCAGCTGTTTCAGAATCAAGTAACGTAGAAGTTTCATCTTCTCAGTCATTCAGCAATTTTAGTACAGACACATACATTTAAATAAAGCAGTTTCAAAGTGTCTCAATTCCTTTGGTAACTATGTCGAAAAATAGTGTAAACAATGCTGAACCTGTTTTTCATGCAACTATTACGTCTTTTTAAAAAATAAAAATAAGAAAAATTTCTTTCTGGATGCGCCTCGTATATGGACTTTCACTAACTTTCTGGAAAAGGAGAAAAAAGTCATTCATTGTGGAGCTAACAACCATCTTCAGATAACATTTAGTGTGATAAATGCACAAGTAAACCGTTGCATCTTCCGCAACATTCTTATTTTAAATCTTCAGGCAAAATCTGTTGCGCACAGACACTCTATCTGTGACAGCCGTTGAAAGAAGAAGTCTCTTCAGGTCGGTAAAAATCTCATGCATTGGAACGTCCATATTATTGTTTCCGTTACAGTCAGGAATAACAAGCAGAGACTTGTCATGTAAGCTGTACCTGAAATCAAAAATAAAACATGATATTAAGCACAGCTTACGTGAAAAATCTCTGACTGAAGTTACCAACTATAACGAAAACTATTTTATGGGAGTCTGAAAGCATGAAAATTTTTTCCGACCTTTACAGACTTTTGTTTCTGTTACTGTCACAAATAGCGTGGCTGTACATAACAGATATTCCCTTAAGATTTAAAATAAGAATGTTATCGAAGATGCCACTGTGTGCTAGTGGATTTATGCGATCAGAAGATGGTAGTTATGCTATCGAAACTTGTCATTAGTTCGTAAAAAAAAAAAAAAAAAATTAATGCCGAATGCGATTGAAACAATACACAGAAAATTTTCTAAAATTTTAAACCGATTTATAGAAAGACTTTCAAGTTTTAGGTAATTTTATTATTGATTATGTGCTTATGATCGCTTTCTCCTATTCTGACAATGTCAGATATATTCAGTCCCCATTGAGTTCTCAGCAGACGGATCGAAATGAATACTGGAAATACAAAGATCAAAACTATATGGAAAATTGTCAAGTGGGAATCGGGACAACCAGTCAATACAAGAGATTCCATAACAATTAAGCTAAACGATAATGTTGTGACTGATAATTCACAAGTTGCAACGATTTTAACAACAACTTTCTAAATATAGAAGCAAACATTAGAATAAAAGGTTCAAATGAAGAAGCGAGAGAATATACTAAAAATGCCATGCCACAAAATTTTGTGCAACTAGAAGTAGGATCAACATTCTTCTTGCAAATTAGTACAGTTATAAAAATTCTAAAAAGCAAAAGCTCTTGTGAGATTGACGGTATTGCAAACAGAATTCTGACAAATTGTTCCAACCTAATAACTAATGCCCTAAGTGATAAATCATTGACAAAGGGAATTTTTCTAGACAGTATAAAACATGAAATTAGTAAACCACTTCATAAGGAACGTGACAAGACATAATTAAACAATGATCGTACAGTTCCCTCACTCACATCTTCTTCTAAAATATTCGAAAAAGTGATGCACTCAAGAGTAATGGAACAAATTTATTTAGCATATCATATTTTCTATTTCAGAAAGTTTGCTCGACAGCGAATGCTTTTTATACATTCATTCATCAAATAGCTCAAGCCTTATAACAATTTGTCGCATTATGGTATTTTTCTGATCTCTCCAAGGCCTTTGAATCTGTTGATCATGATTCTTTCTTAGAAAAACAAAAGCTTTACGGAACTTATTTCTTTACACATAGCTGGTTAGGATCATATTTGAAAAACAGAATGAAAAAGGTTGTGACGATATAATTCAGCCAGTTTCGGAAAGCTAGAAAATTTTAGTGACTGGGTAATGTCACATAGGGAGTCCTACAGGGTTCAAGCACAGCTTGCTTATAGTTGTGAAATGTGTGAGTGACCTTCCACTTAATATTCAGCAAGCAGAACTGGTACTTTTTGCAGACGATACTGGTATTATAATAAATCCCAATACAGAGAAATCAATAGAAGAGTTAGTAAATGATACTTTCCAAAGAACTAATATGTGGTTCTCTGAAAATGGACTCTGCCTAAAGTTTGAAAAAAAAAAGAACACTACATTCAGCGTGGTCCAACAAATAGTCATAACAACTATTGACGTAGCACATGAACAGGAGTTAGTAAGTTGGGTAGAATGATCAAAATTTTTAGTTGTACATGTAGATGAAAAGTTGAACTGGAAGAAGCATATTAATGTGGTTCTCAGACAGTTAAGTTCAGCCACCTGCGCTCTTCGTATGATATGCTAATCTTGGAAACAAACGTATCAACTTCCTGACTCATTTTGCATATTTCCACTCACTACCGTGGTACGGAAAAATGTTTTGGGTAACAATCACTTAGAAAGAAAGTATTAACTGCACAAAATCGAGCAGTAAAAATAGTGGTATTCAGCAGCAGACCTCATAAAGGCGCCTCTTTAAAGAGTAAGCGTTTTAACTGCGCCGTCAGAATATACACTATTTTCGCTAGTGAAATCTGTAATATATGACCCTTCACAATTTGAGAAGAACAGCGTTGTACATACCTACAATACCAGAGTAAAAAATGACCTCTACTACTCATTGTTAAAGGTGTCAGTGGCTCCGAGAGAAATTCGGTATGCAGCAATAATATCTTTTGATAAGTTGCCCAATAACATAAAATGTCTGACAGGTAGCAAAGCAAGATTTGAATTTAACTTAAAATCATTTGTCCTGAACAATCTTGTATTCCACTGACCAGTTTCTACTTAAAAGCTGGAATCCCATTAAAAAATGTTTTTTAAATTTTAGTTGAACATGTAGGAATAAAATGATAATGTCTTCATTCATATTAACAGCAATCATGTATGCATATCCTGTGAGCTGACTCACATCATATCATTTCGATAAAACATACGTTCAAATGATCTGTTGAACATGTAACTAACTTACTAGCTACTGACTAAGAAATTTGAATCGGAACATCACGTGGCCTAACAACTGAGAAGGTTTTGCAAAATGAACTTTCAAAGTCTGCAAAAGAGTGTGCGCTGATACGAGACTTCCTGGCTAATTGAAACTGCGTGCCACGCCAGGACTCGAGCCCGGGAACGTTGCCATTTGCGGGCATCTCGACTGCCCGATCTACCCAAGCCCTGACAGCTAACTTTAACCATTACGTCATCTGCTACCTTCCAAACTTCGCAGTTCACCAGCAAGCGTCGTAGGAGAATTTCCGTGAAGTTTGAAACGAAGGAGATGAATACTGGCGGAAGTAAAGCTGTAAGGAGGGATCGTGACCCGTGCTTGGGCTGGTCAGAAGGTAGAGCACTGCTAAAATCAAAGTTCCTAAAATCAAAGTTCCCTGACTCGAATCCCGGTGCGGTACACAGTTTTAATCCGCCAGGAAGTTTCAGCTCAGGTTTTATCCCCAGACAGCGTCCAGGATAGCCTGGAGATTTAGTTTAAATTTAGTTAACAGTTCCTGCCGTGGTCGTTAACCACCGTCGGCCTCTGAGGAAGAATGGTGTGCGGAATGAGCAGCGCTCGCAGCCGGTGTAATTATTCGCGAGTCCTGGCGCAGCGCGGCCGCCTCCTCAGAGAGCCCAGGTTCCTCCTTCATTATCCAGCGCGGCGTCCAGCGCGGTTCCAGGCTCCAGCGCCGGCCGCGGCCGGCCGGCGAGGCGAGGCGAGGCGGGCGATGTGCTTTCAGCAGCCGTGTAACTCATCGCGATCACAAAGAGCCCTCCCTGAGCTGCAAACTCAATTAAAACGCTTGCACATAATTTAGCTGCAGAGGCACACTTCCACTCTATCGCTGGCGGGCGGGAGATATTAAAGGGGACTTCAGCGACAAATTGCCGCTCCTACAGCCGGCCTCCGGAATTCAATAAGCGTAATGAAAGAGCCCAAGCGGCAGCGCCCGCGATGAGACGGCGACGCCGCCGCCGCTGCTCCCCGCCTAACGCGCAAATGAAACAGCCTCGTAATATTTCAGTAGCGGTCAGGCGGCCACTCCTAACAGGCTGCGCGCTGAGCCACTATACTTCCGCGGTACCACCAATATCGCCCTGCGTTATTGGACCTGGTGGTATTGTCGCCGTCCCGTATATTACTTGTGCAGTGTATGGTTCGGCGCGAATTCACAGTTATAATCCGTGGCAACAGCGATGGTTTCGCCAATAAATGGAAGAACCGAGCATAGGTTCTGTAGTGATACTGTAATCCCTGTCACAGCACTCGTTAAAGTAGTAGTAGTAGAGGGGTTTTTGGGCGCACGACAGCATGGTCTTCAGCGCCCGTTCAGTAACATAGGGAGACGGGTGTCAAGAAAAATCCCAGAACAGGAATATAAAACGGAACATAAAACACGGGTAACAATAGTTGAAAAATATGTGCTCATCCACACCGAAGCGTGGGATAAAGCAGGGCGTCAACAGTAAAACATGGACAACACAGGAAGAAAATGATAGACGGAGCTAAAACAATGTAGCGGATGGAAGTGGCTGGCTGTCCACAAAGAAAAAAGGGGAGGAGCAGCCACTCTGCAATACACTAAAACCTCCAGCCTAAAAGTTGAGGCCAGAGTCCAGACACGTCACAAAACTTAAAAACCCTAGACACACACGACTCATCATTAGCTAAAACAGAAGGCAGATCCCCATCAACTTGTGCTTCTGCCCGTGCATCACGGTATAAAATGCAGTCTGTTAAAATATGCCGGACAGAGAGGTGCGGCTAGAAAAAAACCGGACTGATTCTGGAAAAAACATTTATTTACAATTATCTACAGTTTCATGTTATCTCCTTCAATGTACTCTCTTCCTCGGTCTCTACACCGCTCCATACGAATTTTCCACTGTTCATAGCAATGCTGCAGATCATTTTCGGTAAGTCCATACATTACTTCCGTCGCTTTTTCTTTTACTGCTTCAACCGTCTCAAATCTAGTTCCTTTCAAAGCTGACTTGACTTTAGGGAAAAGAAAAAAGTCACAGGGGGCCAAATCAGGTGAGTAGGGTGGATGATCTAAGATGGGAATGTTGTGTTTTGCCAAAAACGTCTTCACTGACAACGCACTGTGAGCTGGGGCATTGTCTTGGTGAAGGATCCATGGCTTTTTTCTCCACAAATCGTTCCGTTTTCTCCGTACTCGCTCACGTAGGGTAGCCAGGACGCTAATGTAGTAATGCTGATTCACTGTTTGTCCCTCTGGTACCCAATCAATGTGCACAATCCATTTGATGTCAAAAAAAACAATCATCATTGCTTTGAATTTCGATTTTGACATTCGTGCTTTTTTTTGTCGTGGAGAACCAGGAGTTTTCCAATGCATCGATTGGCGTTTAGTTTCGGGATCGTAAGTAAAAAACCACGATTCATCGCAAGTAATAACATTTTGTAAGAAGGTGGGATCACTTTCAATGTTTTCCAGGATGTCAGAACAAATCATTCTTCGGCGTTCCTTCTGTTCAATTGTGAGACACTTTGGAACCATTTTTGAACACCCTTTGTTCATGTTGAAACTTTCATGAAGAATCTGCCTAATACTTTCCTTGTCAACTCCTGTTAACTCAGACACTGCTCTGATTGTTAAACGGCGATCTTGTCGAACAAGTTTACCGATTTTTTCAATGTTTGCATCAGTTTTTGCTGACAATGGTCTGCCAGTGCGAGTGTCATCACTGGTGTCTTCGCGGCCATCTTTAAATCGTTTAAACCACTCAGACACTTGTATTCGCGATAAACAATCATCGCCGTACACTTGTTGTAACATTACAAACGTTTCACTTGCAGATTTTCCTAGTTTGAAACAAAATTTGGTGTTAACACGCTGTTCTTTCTGTACACTCAACATTTTCCGACGCACAGACAAAACGTCAACTACTTAAAACAGACGCCACGGGCAGACTCAGTGCAGAAGGCAGATGAAACTCGAGCAGTAGGCGAAGCGAGAGTCACGTGACAGGCCACGCGACTTTCAACCTTATTGCATTCGTTTTATTGTTTCACCAGTACTAGTCCGGTTTTTTTCTAGCCACACCTCGTATTCAGCAGGGAGGCGAATCCGGGTAACATGATCAGGGAACACCACAGAACAGCCAAGGAAATTCTCCTGTTTGGAGCCATCAGTGTAAACGACAGTGAAACAGTGATGCACATCTAAAATGTTGAAAAACAATGACTGGAATGTAAAATCTGGCGTGCCATCCTTCTTAAAACGAGTCAAATCTAAAATAAGTTTGGGTCTCCGGAGGAGCCAAGGTGGAGATCCGTTCCAACCGCGACGTAAAACACGTAGACCAGCCATAGAGATCGCAGCGTTAAAACCTGTGCTATGGTAAGTGAGCGGGATTCACCTCATAAGAAAATATTTTCGTATAGATACCGACCGCGTGTACCTGAATGGTGGCAAATCAGACTTACATCCACTCTGTAATAACAATGATCCGTCAAGTAAGTTCGGAATGCAATTACACGTCAGGATGGATCAAAAGCAACCCCGAAGATGCTACCAATTTGATAAGAATACGGTCGCCAGCCTAATTAGGCATTAACTGAGTTTCTTCCCTGTACATGTTGGTATATATGCATGCAAAACAACAAGTAGTAGAAGTTTAGAACCAGAAAATCTATTGAACTGATAGTTTCACGTTCTGTACTGATATGGAAAACCATAAATACATAACACTACACTATAATGTATACTACAAAACTTTATACTGTCTATTAATCTGATTAAAATCGGGCATAGGTTACCCTAGAAATAGCACTTTCGAGCCACACACAAAATGTCAATTTTGATAAAGATAAAACACTGATAAATTTTGACTTTTATATTGACTTTAACGTTTACTGGTCAAACTAATTTAGAGCACTTCAGAATTCAAATGAATAAGGGGGGACTCCGAAACTGTTATGATCGCTGTATTTAAAAAAATGATTACTGAATTTATTATGCGTTCAAGATTTCCAGTATATCAGTTACTACTCTTTTCATCTTATTTACTGCTCATTTAACTGCCTTTAAATCTGTCTCGAAATAATAAACTTCATTACTACATCAATACTAAAGTTATCTTTCAACTTCGTTAGACCTTCGTTATTCATTTCCTTGTTCATTAACAAAACATTTCTTTAAACACCATTCTAATATAGCTAGTTCTGCAAATAATTATTATTAACACAAATTTTAATTTTCATTTCGGGACACTCGGATTGCACAACATTTGGAAAGAACCCTGTCTAGGCTAGTTGTGATGATAATTAAATGATGGAAAAGTTCTGGTAAAATTTAGGTTATTATTGCACCAAACAAACACAGTTCACTCTCTGATCCACAAGAATAGGGTACTAAAAGTTTCAACCTGCTAGTATCGAAGCGGCGGTTGGCGGGCGGCGAGATGGCGAGGCACAGAGCACACATACAGCCACAGCTATGGCTCTTGACTATGGCTCTTGATGTATCGACACTTTAATTCTTCTTAGTGTCGCATTACTTTTCCATTTAGTGCGTATGGAGCTTTGCCATCCTGTGTGGGCGTTGGAACAGCATACCCGAGGCTCAGTGAGGCTATGTCTTCCAGGAGAGCCTCCTCGCTCCAGAAGGTGTTGCTCAAACTAGTGCCAAACTCCAACAACTAGAGTTGTGGCGATTCGTGAATGAGTCGTTCATTTGAACGACTCTAAATAAAGCATCGTAAGAATCGAATCTTGATACGGACGAACCGTCGTTCAAAAGAATCGTAAGAACGATTGCGTGTTTACAAGTCGTGACGATTCCAAGTTCCAACGATTCATCGATTCTTAGTACGCTATGCTTCGAAGGCAACTTCCGAGTCGTGCCGAATGATTACGACCGCCAGATGGCAGTCAAGTGGAGGATGCGTGCGAACAAAGGAACCTCGGAACGAACAAACGAAGTTCTTGGGCCGTTATATTACTCGTGAAGACCAAGCTGACACTTGGCAGTGGCTGACGGGAACGAGCGTAAATTTACTATCGCTACCATCGGCCACCGCGCCGACGTCAGCTTAGTTTGCGCGAGTAATACACGAACTAGTGATGACAGAAACGATATACAGCGAGTACACAGCTCCCAATACACACGATTAAAATCAAGAAATCCAAGTATGATGAATAAATACGTACCTCTTATTTGTTGCAGATGCAATGCAAAACACACACACTTTCTTTACACACAAGCAATAGCACTTGGATTATGACTTGTAACGTCATATGCATGTTTACTCACAAATTATTTCTGGCATGTCTTATCATGAAACAGTTCGATTCTAACACCATTGACAATTTCAGACATGTCCTGCCATCTGTGAGTAAGATGTAGAACTTTTTGCATTCTGTGAGGATCGTGCAAGCGCAGACTAGAATGAATCGTGAAAGAATCGTGAACGAATCATAGGAATCGATTCGCAATGTGACATTGAATCGTAGGAATCGAATCGGGAAAAAGAATCTCGTTGCCAAACTCCAACAACAACTGAGCCCGTTGTGCCGAGCAGTGCCCGCGCGCATTTTCCCGCGCTCGCCGGCCATCCACCTTTTACCGCTCCCTGACATACCTGGTATTCACCCGATGTTTTGCATTCTGCATATCCTAACACATTGCCTACATATGGACCAGACACACAGTTACAATTTTAAACACCTTACAACAGTTTCATCATTTGTTACATTTCAATTCTATTGCAATATTACTTGACTTTGACATAAACATTAATATTCACCTTGAAATTTGTTTAGAGGTTTCTTAAGGGGAGCCGGAGATGGTCAAATCCAAAAAATTACGATTTTTTTTTTGTTACTGAAAATTAATTGGAACATTCCTCTTTAATGTAAACTTTGAATTATTGTTCTACTCGCCCTAGAAGTGGAGTTATTACCATTTTCCCCCACGCCTGCAGAGGAAATGGGCGGCCCTCTCGTGACTTACTGGCGAACTGCTTGGGATTTTCTCGGCCTGTTATGCATACAGCGCCTTATGTTACGCATACAGCGAGTGTGCAAGGGTTGGCTACATTGTTTTCTGTGACAAATATTACCCGTATTTCCTTACAGCTTACTCCTATTTTCCTCATAATTTCGAACATCTTGCTCCATTTAATATTGTCGTACACTTTTGTTCTGGTTACGATGCCTCGTTTTAGTAACCGTGTATTTAAGATGAGGAAGAACGCAGGGAAAAGAAAATTAACACTAATACCATGTTGCGATACTACAATGAATAAGAGCGCGGAACATCATCTCTTTGCTGTTTACCGTTTCGAATTAGTTCAGTATTGCGCCTGTTGTTGGTAGTTCAAATGGCTCGGAGCACTATGGGACTTATCTTCTGAGGTCATTAGTCCCCTAGAACTTAGAACTAGTTAAACCTAACTAACCTAAGGACATCACAAGCATCCATGCCCGAGGCAGGATTCGAACCTGCGACCGTAGCGGTCTTGCGGTTCCAGACTGCAGCGCCTTTAACCGCACGGCCACTTCGGCCGGCTTGTTGTTGGTAGTATTATACTTCTTGTGTAAAGCGGGTAATATTCAGTATGTACAAGAATCAGGAGGGAACCATAAAACCAATTTTTCATGACTTAGCACAGCCAGAATTGTTACACAAATGTCTACAAGGAAAGACGCAGAATCCTAATGAGAGCGTAAACGATTTGATTTGGAAAGTGATTCCTAAAAGGGCGTTTGTAAGCATAAAAACACTGCACTTTGGCATTTATGATGCAATAGCAACCTGCAACCAAGGGAACACTGTGAAGTGTGAAGTTCTGGTGGCATTAGGCTTTACAGCTGGGGTGAACACTGTACGAGCACTAAGAAATATTGACAGAGAAAGGATAAGAGGAGCAGAAAGAAGAGAAAGGCATACGAAGTATGATGGAACAACAGGCCAGAAAAGAAGACAGAATAGGAAGATTTTGGAGGATGAAGAAGAAGACCCTGATAATCCATCCTATAGTGCAGGAATGTATCGAGAAACTTTGATAGCCATTTCCCGTAAATTAGAATTTTTCGAACATAAGGAACATTTTCTCAAAATCCACTCAAGCTAGAGAGATGAAATTTTTATACAGCACTCCTAGTGGTCAAACTTACATTGTAACACAGCCATTTGGCAATATCTTCAGTAGTTTCATTTCAGTTTAATTATAAAGCAATTATTTGTAAAAAAATTTGGGTCATTAATAAAAAAAATAATTGGAAGGAAACTAGAAAAGATACTCCAAAATCCCTCTGTCATAACTGCAATACTAAACCACTCTATATGTTAAAAAAAATTCAAATTTTTCTATTTGATAGTTTATTCATAAATGTTCCTCAAACTTAGTGATTTTAACATGGGCAGCATAGGCACCTCCGGCTCCCCTTAACACAATGGCATGAAAGAAAAAAAATTGAAACCAGAACATCAATTACACAAGTTTATCGAAAAATCAGATGGGACGAATTACTTATATGTACAATATTACAGAGTCGTTGTTGTTACAATACACCGTCATACGCCAAGAAAGCTTCCTCTCCATGCTGACGGGTAATCTTCGACGTTACAGGTAAAATGCTTTTCAGCGACAACGAAAGTGAAGATGGTCTTATTCGATATAAACTACCATGGTAGCAAGAGCGTCTATTCTTGTATCAAAATTCTATCCACTGCCTCTATAGTAGTTTTATTGTGCCAATGTCCACTGCTTTGCAAAACTTAAGGACGAGACAGATAAGCTGTCCTCTCCGTCCGAAAAGGTCTCGGAAGGCCTGACGGTACCGACCGACCGGTGTGTCATCCTAAGCCTAAAGGTATGTCGATGTGGATATTGCGGGCTTTCCAACAATATGAAAATGATGTTGGTGGCCCTCAGCTGCGTACCCTCCGACTCAGTGGTGAAATATTAAAAGTTTAGGCTAGTTTCGTTGTCCAGGGGCTGGGATACGCAGTTGCCGCATTAGAGGCCAAATACTGTTGAGTCTACAGTACGCAATATGAATAGACCCATGAATCGAATGACCGAAGGTTCCTATCACTCGGCAATTGCGAATTTTGAACGTAATATATAAATTTATAAATGAAAGATTGAAATTAAATAAAATCTGCAGGTACTATCTTAACGACTTTAAATGATGAGTACGATAGTAGAAGTACTTTTGAGAATGCGGTATATTTCTGCAAAACACTTATTGAGGTCGATGGTCCAGCAATTAAATAAAATGTAAGTTGAATAACAGGGAAACAATAGATTCCTACAGCACGTAATTAGTTATGAACAACAACACAGCTCGTGCGATATTCACTTCTAAACGCACACTACGTCTTCACTGTAGAAGCCACGGAAATCTCACAAGTCTACGAAGTATTTCTATCTGGCGCGACCACACGCAAACCGCTCCACACTCTCCAAGTCTCTGCCGCGACTGTCGTGTCCAGCACCCTCGTGTCCTCTCTCGTACTCCCCGTGTCCTGTGCGACTGTCCCTTGCGCCGCACTGTTCCGACCTCCCCTCCATTCACTTCGGTAGTCGCCTCTCTTAGTACCGCCCGCTGCGATTGGCGATAGCGCTCCCTCCATGTCTTCAAGCCAACACACATTCTCAAACATAATGGAACACATTATAAATACTGGATTTACATTTAAATAACTTGAAATTATAGAAATATCCCTACGACTGGACCGAGCGAGGTGGCGCAGTGGTTAGCACACTGGACTCGCATTCGGGAGGACGACGGTTCAATCCCGTCTCCGACCATCCTGATTTAGGTTTTCCGTGATTTCCCTAAATCGCTTCAGGCAAATGCCGGGATGGTTCCTTTGAAAGGGCACGGCCGATATCCTTCCCCATCCTTCCCTCACCCGAGCTTGCGCTCCGTCTCTAATGACCTCGTTGTCGACGGGACGTTAAACACTAATCTCTTCTTCTTCCCTACGACTGGACCAAAAAGACGCTCTAATACACATTAGTAAATACGTAAACAAATTAAATACGCGTGTATCAAAGGACTAGTATGAAAAAGTAGGACAGTAGCCTAACGTCTCTGTGCTTTATAAACACAGTAAATATTTGACCAATTTCTTCATGAATCGCAAATTTCGGATATAACCCAAGATATAGATGAATAAGTATATTTATAAGCATGCTGCTACCGTTTTCTCGTGTAAGTGTGGAGTAGTTATGGCCTCACGCGATCGATAGTAATCGGCCACTCATGTACTATTCAAGTTACATGCCTGTAATTTATACCAATTTAGGTTTACACTAACAGCTTTCTAAAGACACAAGATCGACGAATTCGGATAAACCGTTTAGACTTTGGAAATTCGTTGCTAGGTGTTACTTGTATAATTTATCGTCAGATACTATACTTTAAACTAATAAATATATTTAAAATCTGATTACACCATCAGAATCGTCGTGCGAATATTGGTAATGTACATATTTCTTTTTGAGGTATCATGATTCATCTGGCTACTATTAATTTTCATACGAACTGCGAAATGTCTGCCATTAAGGTTTCACGAAGTCCGCCATCTTCGGCGCTCCCAGCGTGTCTCCTTCATCGACACGGTGTCACAGTGGAATTCCCAGCCACGCGGCTGGGCCATGCGCTGGGGCCACCCCTCTTGTCAGGCTAACGTTCGGCACCACGCGTTTGCTGTCGGGCCCTGTCTTGCCTAGTGGCCCGTGCTGCCACACCAACTCCCAACTTGGAATATTTCCGTCACCTCACAATATGGAGGGACATGTGGTAGCACACCCCTCTCCCAGCCGTTGTCAGTTTTCGTGACCGGAGCCGTTACTTTTCAGTCAAGGAGCTTCCAAATTGGCCGGAAAAGGGCTGAGTGCAACCCGCTTGCCAACAACGCTCGGCAGACCCCAACAGTCATCCACCCAAGAGCCAGCCAAGCCCGAATCCACTTAATTTGGTGATCTGACGAGAATCGGTGTTACCACTGCTGCAAGGCCGTTGGCAGGTAGACAGACAACATAATATATTAACAACTTGAAATAAATGAATGTGCCTGGGCACGTCGCCAGAGGTCTCCCAGCCGTGCAAAGGAATCTGGATATCATATGGATATGGCTTAAAGTCAGCGTGATTATAGCGCCAAATGATGCTTGCTCCGCCACAGCAGGCATTTGAAGGAATAGGCAAAGAAAGCATGTGTCAATCAGTGAGCATTTACTGTGGTGGTGTTCTTAGTTACAACATGGGCCAGAAAAAACTTTTAGATGTCTTCACACTGGGAAGAGTCATCGGGAAACCAGAAGAAGGACGAAGAGTGACGAGTGGAGCCCAGGAATTTGGTATTGCTCACGGAATTGTTTAATGTGGGTGGGGAGCGTTCCGAACTACTGTCGCTGATGCCCGAAGGAGGTCGTTGGCCAACTAAACCGAGGGATGAACGCTTCATCGTGCAGGCAAGATAGTACCAAAAGTCAGACCGCGGCTGCAGTTGCATCTTCATTTAACAGTGCAAGGCACTTAGTCTCTCACTCCACAGTGAGACGGCGACGGCATGTGGAGGTCTCTTTACCCGACGATCATTGCGCTTGTATTCCGTTGACACTCGTACATCGGCGCCGTTTGCAATGTTGCCGAGAACGTAGGTTACTGGGCCATCCTGCACTACTCTCGGACGAGAGCGGATTGAGTGTGAGTAGTGATTCTGGATACACCTCCATGTGGCATGTCGGGGGGGGGGGGGGGGGGGGGGGCGGTGGGTGGGCATGTAATATACCCAGGAACGTTGTCGCCCATCAACGTGGTCCACGTGTTTTGGTGTCGGGAGGCCTAAAGTTGTCTGACTTTCAATCTTTGAACACGATACACCCACCTGTCAACGTATTGTGACAGTGTACCCATTCTGACCTGTGTCTTCTCACGGGTGCATTCCGGACTGGCTTCATTTTTATGGGTGGCAATGCGCGAACGTTTCGAACTGCGCAGATGGGGGGCCTTTTGGAATGAGAGGATATTCGCCGAATCGACTGCCCCGTCCGTTCCACTGACTTAACTCCCAGCAAGCACGTGTGTGATGCGTTGGGGAAACGTGTTGCAGCACCTCCGCATGTACCAATTGCCGTGGCGCGCACAGCCCCACAATCGCAACGGTCGGCTACCGCGGCAGAGTTATGCGGCGCCTGCAACTTAGTGCCGGCGAGTTCCGCCAGCTAGCGCTAGAGGCGTTCCCGCCAAACACTCAAACAGCCGCGAACTACGCACGCGAACGAGCCTTTTTCCGGCGCGGATGGTCACACTATGATATCACCATCCACCAGTCAGGGATCGCCAACGGCCGCCAATCATCATTCCGGAATCAGCGGAGGAAGACTGGAGCCGCCGTGGTAAATAGCCGCAAGAAAGGGAAGCAGGTGTCTTTCGACCCGCCGCGGACTGCCGCCCGGAAGATACTTCGACGCAGCCAGAACGTCCAAGTTCCACGTCTTCGCTACGCCGGCCATCGACCACGGAATCTGCGCCCGTCTACTTCCTCGGCATCCGCCGGAAAGCGTCGAGAGAAAACCCGACACAGGAACGCAAATTCAGTTCAGTTGCTAATATTTCAGTTCAGTAAGGCGGCCTATTCTTTGGCTTATTATAAAATTTTGGTAGGAGAAGAAGCCTTTTGTTTTCGAAGAAAGTTTATCTGTTTGTAAAATTAAGCGGTGGCCTGGCTACACTTATACTAATTTTTGTTCGCACTTGGCTGGTAATCTGTGGATATGACACCAATCATCCGCCAGAAGATTTCAACCGCGCTGTTTCGAATTACGAATAGTTTATAATAGTGAAGCTTCGATACAAATGGCCAGTGTAGGAGAAGCAATATGTACATGGTTAGATTATATGATAAATGACACAAACAAAGAACTAAAATTTATTTAAGAATCATAAAAATGTTGAGCACTACAAAAGAACATAGTAGTCGCGCAGCGAGGGCCGCTTACTGTATTCATCCCGCCGCTTACTGTATTCATCACTTGATCCCTCCCTACAGTTTGTGTTGTGATTGGCAGGAGAGCCAACACCGTGTTACTAGAGGAGGCCGAAAGGCACGCATTTTAGCTCACACAGGCTGGCGTGAGGTCTGGAACAGGACAAGGAAATTAGAATTTAGAAAAACGGACGTAGCTGGTGGAATCCTTAACTTTAATCCATTAATGATGAACGTCGCTCTTGACGGTACATGATTCACAATATCCATAGTAACTGAATATGGCGCCTTGCTAGGTCGTAGCAAATGACGTAGCTGAAGGCTATGCTAAACTATCGTCTCGGCAAATGAAAGCGTATTTTGTCAGTGAACCATCACTAGCAAAGTCGGTTGTACAACGGGGGCCAGTGCGAGGAAGTCTCTCTAGACCTGCCGTGTGGCGGCGCTCGGTCTGCAATCACTGATAGTGGCGACACGCGGGTCCGACGTATACCACCGAACCGCGGCCGATTTAAAGGCTACCACCTTGCAAGTGTGGTGTCTGGCGGTGACACCACAGTTTGTACCTCACACGCTTCTTTCCTTTAATAAACTGAAAATTCCTTGATGCATCATGACGTATTCCATCAACTGATCCCTTATTTTAGTTAAGTTGTGCAGTAAGTTTATTTATCCCGCAGTTACGTTCAATACCGCTTCAATTGTTATTACATCTACCCGCCTACTTTTCGACATTCTTCTATAGCATCATATTTCAAAAGTTTCTATTCTCTTCTTGTCTCGGCTGTTTACGTTCCACGTTTCACTTCGATACAAGCTATACTCTAGACAAACAGAGTGCTTTCAAAAAAGAAGTCTTAGCATTAAATTTATATAATGTGTTAGTAATTCTTCAGAAGTTCTTTTCTCGCTAAAGCTAATGTGCATTTTATATCGCTTGTTTTGGCCGTCCTCAGTTATTTTGCTGCCAAAATAGTAAACCTCAACGAACACTTTTAATATCTTATCCCCTAACCTAACTCCCTCAGCATCTTCGGCTTCATTACATTACCCGTTCAACTGCTCTTATAAATGTTATAAATGCTCTGCTGTCTCTGAGAAATAGTACAATGTTATAGGTAAAACTTAATTCTTAATTTTTTTTGTTATTCTTTGACATTGCCAACGTGGGGAGGTATGCGATCTGTGGATTTAAAACATATGTGGATAAAAATCCCTTTTGAAGATCACAAATTCTTTACTGACTTACGCATCGTCGTATTTCTGAGAGCTAAGTCGCCTTACTTGCGTAAAAAATCCTAGTGGTGTAAAGGAGAAATATTAATACGTGGTACAATAAAAAATGCAAAAATATGGCGTATGTGATATGAATTATCTTACCTAAAGTAAAAATGGTTATGTAAATTGACAGCGTTACTCACTAATCAAATGTTAATACAACGCCCATTTTTCCATACACATGTACAAATGATTGACAGGAATGATAGCTGCATCCCACATTCGTTGATGTAAGCAAGATAGCCTTTGTAACGTTCATATTAGGAACAAGGAAGTGTCTATGTGACAGGTGTCGCTGGCTGAGGTGTAGCGTCATGGCTACACGAACACTGTGACTGGCAGATAGCGCTACCATACAACTAATTTAATACAGACGTAACTCCAATAAGACAAAGGATGTTAATATAATGAAATACATAATATACACAGGGCGTTACAAAAAAGTACGGCCAAACTTTCAGGAAACATTCCTCACACACAAAGAAAGAAAATATTTTATGCGGACATGTGTCCGGGAACGCTTAATTTCCATGTTAGAGCATATTTTATTACTTCTCTTCAAATCACATTAATCATGGAATGGAAACACACAGCAACAGAACGTACCAGCGTGACTTCAAACACTTTGTTACAGGAAATGTTCAAAATGTCCTCCGTTAGCGAGGATACATGCATCCACCCTTCGTCGCATGGAATCCCTGATGCGCTGATGCAGCCCTGGAGAATGGCCTATTGTATCACAGCCGTCCACAATACGAGCACGAAGAGTCTCTACATTCGGTAACGGGGTTGCGTAGACAAGAGCTCTCAAATGCCCCCATAAATGAAAGTCAAGAGGGTTGAGGTCAGGAGAGCGTGGAGGCCATGGAATTGGTCCGCCTCTAGCCTCTACCAATCCATCGGTCACCGAACATGTTGTTGAGAAGCGTACGAGCACTTTGACTGAAATGTGCAGGAGCTCCATCGTGCATGAAGCACATGCTGTGTCGTACTTGTAAAGGCACATGTTCTAGCAGCACAGGTAGAGTATCCCATATGAAATCATGATAACGTGCTCCATTGAGCGTAGGTGGAAGAACATGGGGCCCAATCAAGACATCACCAACAATTCCTGGCCAAACGTTCACAAAAAATCTGTATTGATGACGTGATTGCACAATTGCGTGCGGATTCTCGTCAGCCCGCACATGTTGATTGTGAAAATTTACAATTTGATCACGTTGGAATGAAGCCTCGTCCGTAAAGAGAACATTAGCACTGAAATGAGGATTGACACATTGTTGCATGAACCATTCGCAGAAGTGTACCCGTGGAGGCCAATCAGCTGCAGATAGTGCCTGCACACGCTGTACATGGTACGGAAACAACTGGTTCTCCCGTAGCGCTCTCCATACAGTAACGTGGTCAACGTTACCTTGTACAGCAGCAACTTCTCTGACGTTGACATTAGGGTTATCGTCAACTGCACGAAGAATTGCCTCGTCCATTGCAGGTGTCCTCGTCGTTCTAGGTCTTCCCCAGTCGCGAGTCATAGGCTGGAATGTTCCGTGGTCCCTAAGACGGCGATCAATTGCTTCGAACGTCTTCCTGTCGGGACACATTCGTTCTGGAAATCTGTCTCGATACAAACGTACCGCGCCACGGCTATTGGCCCGTGCTAATCCATACATCAAATGGGCATCTGCCAACTCTGCATTTGTAAACATTGCACTGACTGCAAAACCACGTTCGTGATGAACGCTAACCTGTTGATGCTACGTACTGATGTGCTTGATGCTAGTACTGTAGAACAATGAGTCGCATGTCAACACAAGCACCGAAGTCAACATTATCTTCCTTCAATTGGGCCAACTGGCGGTGAATCGAGGAAGTACAGTACATACTAACGAAACTAAAATGAGCTCTGACATGGAAATTAAGCGTTTCCGGACATATGTCCACATAACATCTTTTCTTTATTTGTGTGTGAGGAATGTTTCCTGAAAGTTTGGCCGTACCTTTTTGTAACACCCTGTATAAGAGAACTACCGCTGAGAATGACGTCAAATTTGCACAGCGTATCACTGACGTACGGGGAAATGTCATGGAACAAAAAAAAAAAAAAAAAAAGAAAAAAACGAAAATCTTACCAATAGATTCCGCTGTATCTAACTTAAAATAAAAGAAATTGGCAAGAAATGACAGATGAATCGCAATACGACGGCCATAGTGTAAGCTGCACATTACACCTTCCGTACTGTTCAATGTACACGAGTGCACAAGATCGGCAGTGAACAGTTGTTACGTAATTTCATCCACCACAGCAGGTTCGTACCACATCGGATGGGAAAATTCGTGTTTTAATGTCCCTGGGCCAAAAACTACATAAAAAGCAGAATGACATCGTTTTTTAACTGTCCCGGGCTAAAGATGTATAAAACTAAAAATGACATCAGTTTCTAGTTGTCATGAGACTGTCTCAAGACATATTCCGTATGCTATCCACCGTTTTTTACCACAAGTTGAAATCGAGAAACAGCATGTTCCACAACAGATCACAGTGTCTCCGGGGTCATGTTCAGAATGCGTTGCGGAACGCGTGCAGTTCAGATGCGTTCATGATTGGATCATCTTTCAGGTAACGGCACAGCCAGAAGTCACACGGATTGAGATCAGTGATCTAGCTGGCCAGGCTGTGGGGAAATGACGGTTGATAATTCTAAACTTTCCAAAATACCTCTGTAGCAACCGCTTCACTCGCTGTGTAATGAGCGACAGAACGCCATCTTGGATAAAAATGATCCTACCCACACATACACACTATTGAAGGATTGGAATGACGTTAGAAAAAGACTCTCATAGCGTTTACCAGTGACGATACAGGTAACAATGTCCACAGGACTCATCTTCTCAAAAAACTACGACCATGCAATAAACGATTCCGCACCACAAAGTCATCATTGCAGAATGAAGTGCTACCTGTTGATGTGCGTACAAAAGTTCCGTTGCCCGTATTATGGGATTCTGCATATTGACATGTCCTTGGAGATGCAAAGGGGCTTCATCTAGCCACAGTATATTCCATGGACATTTACTGTCCACTTCTGTGTGAACAAGAAATTCCAGGGCGAACGTTGGTTTCACTGGCAGATCAGCAGAACTCAACTCCTGAACTTGGGTGATTTTGTATGGACAGCGATTCAGGATGTTTCGTACGATTTTAGATACCGTGCTCACAGGCATGACCAACATTCGGGCAATCCCCCGTACTCTGCACATTTGCACATCACCGTTCGACTCCCCCTCTTCGACAGACGTCGGATCAACTGCTTTCCTCCCTCTGCCACACTGCACTTCGGAAAAACATGTCTCTTCGAATTCTGTAATCATTTTATCCAGATCCTTATCTGACATCGAACCGGTGCGCTTGAGTGTCCGGAACTTGTGCGGGGCTACTGGTGCACAGTCTTATGAAAAACCGTTACCAGCAGCGCGTGATTCTTTATGGAAACAGTCACGTTGGGCGTCTCGAACGCAAACTGAGGAGAAGCCTTGTGTTTTAATCCGCAGATCATAACCAGTAAGTTTCGAAATATGTGCCTTATCATAAAATAATCAACGTGAAACTAGAGAGTATCCCCAAGTTTTCTCCATGTATACAAGCTTCTTTCATGATATCTGCACCAGGTGTTTGCAACGATTAAATTGTGCTCTGAGCAAAATTCTGCTAGGCTGCTTCTTTTCTTATTCTCTTCCTCCAGTCTGTGTTCTCATATCATTTTTCTTACTCTTACGTTTCCTGCTACGGAATTCCCCCACAATGAAAATGTCCTCTCCCCTAAATGTCTGGATTATTTACTTTGTCTGATTGTACATTGTTTCAGTCTCTTTATCTTTGGACGTAGTTGGCATGTAAATTCAGAATTAATGTTGTCCTGGCTTTGATAATGAGTTGACTGCGCTGTTCGTAGTAGCTTAACAGCATTTCTCTTGAAATGGAACGGAAATACGCGACGATCGCTTCTTCGTTTGAAGAGGATCTCGGTCGATGGCAGTAAGTTCTGAGTTTGGGGAAGACACGGAAGTCTGATGGAGTGATTTCAAGTGAACAACGCAGATGTGGCAACAATTCGTATCTACGTTTCTGTATTTTTGCCATGGCAACGATGTTTGTTTGTAGGCGTCCCTTTGGATGAATTTCTTCCTTGCCAAACCCGGCCATTTATCGCGTGTGTTTTGCTGTAGTTGGTACAGGAAGTTAGCATAGTATAGTCCAGTAATTGTTTGACCAGCGCAAAGATAATAAATCAACAGCATCCATTTCGCATTCCAGAAAACTGACGCCATTGCCTTTCCGGATGACCTTGTTACCTTTGGTTGGTATGGTGGTGAATCAACACGTTTCCACTACTATGACCTTTTTTTTTTTTTTTTTTTTTTTTTTTTTTTTTGCTGGGTTGTACTAGTAGACCCAGGTTTCGTCTGTGGTCGCAGAGTGTGTTGTTGGAGCTCATGGGATCTCAGAGGCGAGGTTATCAGCACCCTGTGGTCATAGACCAGCGCAAAAATCGTGTTCGCTACTCTGAAAACGAGTTAGATTTTTCCATTTTGGCATGTTTTTGATCCTGCGTTAAGAGTCGCGCCACTCATACTATTTTTTTCATATTCAGTGTCACTGTTAATGTGATAAGCCCGTTCAGATGATTTCCCTACTGCTTCTGTAACTTCTATGACTTTCAGCTAACGATCATCTATGAACAGTTAATGCACGTCTGCTACAGTATCTGGCGTTGTGGCACATCTTAGCTGACGTGACGGGGATCATCGTCCCATCTGTCCAGACCAAATTTGAAGTCCTTCTTCCACTTGGCAACTGTTGAATATAAACGAGCAGAGTCTTCCAATGTGTTCTGAAAATCAGCATGAATTTCCTTTACTGACACACCTTTCTTTAGGAGTAATTAAAGACTGCTCGAATTTCTATTTTTCCCAGTTTCACAACAACAGAGACACATCCACACCACTGACAGCTACTCGAAGCACTCAAGCGTCACATATTGAAGCACGCAAGCGTCACGTACTTACTCATAAAAGATGACGTGTTATTACTCGGGAACCTCCTTGAGCTAGCGCTTGTATCTCAAGGTGATTGTGCGAACTTTTCAAATTAGCCTCGTATTCTAGTTTCAGAGTATATTACCCAAGGGGATGCCTTAATCAGAGCGGTATGCCCTCGGGAAGACAATAATGGCTGTTGTTTCTCCTTCCTTTCAGCCGTTAGCAATATCAACAAAACAAGGCCATGTCAGCTAACGTAACAAGTTCCAGTCGGTCAATCATCCAGACTGTTGTCTTTGAAACAACTGAAAATTGCTGCTGCTCTTCAGGAACGACAGGTTAGTGTGGCTTCCATACATATACGCCTCCACTATGTTTGCACCTACCGTGCAGGTAGATGCATGGCTGAACAGGTAACGTCCCCCCGCCCCCGTTCCCCCCGCCCCGCGATAGCAAAGTTTACGTTTAATGGGGCTTGAGGAGGGAGAAATACTTTTATGTAAAATATGTAAAAATGATAATAAATTGTTCAGTCATACTAAAATATACAAAATGTTTAATGCTTTTGGGTAATAATATGTTTACATCTATACTTTGTACAATGGTCTAGAACTCCGAGAAATTACAGTTCAGAATAACACAGATTTTGAAAAGCTGTCCTACCATGGCGTACGATAGAGGAAGCGTATTTAAGCTTAAAGGGGAGTTCAAGGCAGACTGCGATTTCCGAGCGGTACAGAGAAAACGCACGAAAACACACACTTCCAACGACGGCAGGTGATTGCTCGGATCAGCACCAAACACTATCACAGGGCCCCTAGGAGAGATGTGGATTTGGGTTTAAGTAACGATACTTGCTGTATGAGACTTTGTGAACTGAATAAACCTTGTTAGTTGTATTCAGACTACTACACTGTAGGCTATTTCTAAGCTAGAAAAAAAAGCAAAGGATTCTACTTTGGGCACAACAGAAGCCCGGGGGGCGAGAACTAACAAAAGTAGCAGTCGCTAGCAGAATCTTAAAGTACAAACACTAGAGCAACACTCCAAATGAGAAAACAGACTTGTCGCGAAGCTTAAGCGAGGCTGGCATCGAGCGGTACGGAGCAAGCGGGCAAACGCTCTGACACTTGCTCTTTTGAATACGAAAATCCGGAATTTTTAAGGGACTTTGGCGGCGCACGATTGTTCCCTTTGTATAGTCTTCCCTCCTACTCTGTACACAGATATGTTCCTAACCTATACACAAACTAGATCTCTGACAGCAAAAGCGTCCAGCCGAAAGCTAATCTTCACTGGTCTTCCTAATACGGCTATCAACAGCAGGGTAATACGTCACTTTGCTCTAGCCCACACGTGGAGCTCTCCCTCGGAAGTGGTGCCACTGTTCAAGCAGTTTCACTCATTTCCCATCACACTGTAATTTGTGTGAATCCACTGATGTTGCTGTTCTCAGAAGCAAGGACGATACTTGCTGCATATACTAAGACTTGCCTGTTTGAGAAAACCGTCTACTGTGACACACTAGCGTCCGGACAAAGTATGAAGTTACCAGTTAACTCTCTTAACTAAAACACCTACATTGAAACAGCTGCCGGGAGTGTCTGTTAGTCTGGGTGCTCACCCTGTTACTGTTTACTTCGTGTAACCTAAATGCTACCTCTAGTGCCTGCCTCAGCATTTTGTCGCTGGTTTCCTGTCTTGGAGTGCTTTGGTTAGTATACAACAGTTTCAGACTCAACAGTGCGTAAGTGAAAAGCCGTCAGTATATGACACAGCATTCGTACGAACATTTGACAAGTATACGAGTCGTGCAATCGATTTAAGAACTATAACTGTAGTGGACTGACAAGGCAGCCAGTCCACAGTGACGGGTAGCCGAAAGAAAGGCACGCGTACACACACGCCGACTGGCGTGATTTCTGGAACAGGATAAGTAGTGAATTCTAATAAGAAAAGTATGCAGCTCCTCGAATACTTAACTTTATTCTATCCTTGTGGTACATCGCTCTTGATAATACAAATAAGACTATCTTCAGATACGGTTAATGGCGCCTTGCTAGGTCGAAGCCATGGACTTAGCTGAAGGCTATTCTAACTGTCTCTCGGCAAATGAGAGAAGGCTTCGTAAGTGTAGTCGCTAGCAAAGTCGTCGTACAACTGGGGCGAGTGCTATTCCGTATCTCGAGACCTGCCTTGTGGTGGCGCTCGGTCTGCGATCACACAGTGGCGACACGCGGGTCCGACATGTACTAAATGGACCGCGGCCGATTTAAGCTACCACCTAGCAAGTGTGGTGTCTGGCGGTGACACCACAATAACAGCACCAAGCACTATCAGCTTTGACAAAATCATAATTTACACAACATAAAATCGAACTGTCCACTCACCATTACTAACACTTCTCTTAGCGCTTTGATGGTGTAAAGTGTACGTCAGACAACACATTTAGCAAGTAAGGCACGAGACGGAGGAATGCGGACGGCTAGGCTTTTAGAGCTAATAGCATCTTATATGATTTCGTAGAATCAGATAAACACTCAGAGTTACATAAATGGTATTTGGTTAAATTACCATGGGCGAGGAAAACCGGGACCAACGTGTGGAGATGTGGATGCCGTTTTCTGCCTGAGGTGAGTCTGACAGGTTGTTCCATACTTGGTTCAAATGGCTCTGAGCACTATGGGACTCAACTGCTGTGGTCATGTCCCCTAGAACTTAGAACTACTTAAACCTAACTAACCTAAGGACATCACACACATCCATGCCCGAGGCAGGATTCGAACCTGCGACCGTAGCGGTCGCGCGGTTCCAGACTGTAGCGCCTTTAACCGCTCGGCCACTCCGGCCGGCTGTTCCATACTTGACACGCTGGTGGGGACGTAAGTATTATTATAAACTATTTTGTTTGGGAGCTGCGTCTTGCATCTGCCTAGCGATTTGTCATGGGTTGGGGAAAGGGTGCACTGCTCCAAGGCTAGGTGGACACTCACACTTTTAAACAGCTACCCATGTTTTCGAGCTTCTGAAGGAGAAGACTTCGTGTGTAAGCTCTCTTCCAAAGAGTAAGTGATCATTTCCTTGAACTTATAAAGATTAGCCGTCTTGCACTGAGAAGTATCGAAGACTTCAAATAGCGGCATCGACGGACAGCGGAAGCAGACCGTGGTATCATTATACTAATACTTGTAGCCGCTACTGGCACACGAGGCAAGGGCGAGACTTGCAGCCAGATCATGTTGTCTGCTGCCGTAACCAACGAATCAGTCACGGTAGCAATACTGGGCAATGTGAAGGACTGAGTAGTCAACACTGAAACCATGAGGGATGGGGTTCGAGACCGAAAGTGTGAGGCTAAATTAACAGTGAACTCAGGCAAGTGGTGCTAGACTTTCATTTTTCTTTTCTGGTGCTGTTAGAGTCGAGTGGTCACTCACTTGATCAGTAAAATGTGCGAGAATATGTGTCGTTATGCTAGAACCCAAGTAACTGCACTGGTTGCCTCCTGAATTTCACCTCTGTCATCCTTCCACTAATTATAAACAAATGTCAAATTATAATTTCTTCTTTGGTTTATTAAATTTTGTAACTTGGCTTGTACTAAGGCGTTCAAAAAAGCTTCTCTGTCAAGCACGCATGACGCTTGTATCGACCCTAATATTGTACGTTTTTACAGATAAATGTACTATTCTGCATCACGGTTTTTCATGTGGTGTTATTAAGGCCATTTTTAATTAATAATTAATTTGCATATTGCCAACTTCATGGCGTTTCCTTATAATTGACAGTCTTGTGACCGCCATGTTCATGGGGGCACATGAATCATAGGATTCCGAGAGTTAGGGATCAAATCTAACAAATATCTTACGCCATAGCCCGGGGCACAACGTTTAGCAATATAGATGTCCTTTTTTCATACTTATTTAGTTAAACGTGCGTTTACACTAAAAGAAATAACCCCAGATTTTATGTGGCTTGATAAGGAGTGTCTCCAAGACACTTTTCTCTGATCTTTCACAATTTTTTAACTTTCGGTTTTGTGGCTTATAGGTGGAGCAAGGGCAAGTAACGACCAGCATCAGCGTGTATCCTGCGATTGGCAGTGTCAACAGGAAACTTCTGTTGAGATGTAATTACAGACCAAATAGAACTGAAAGGCTGCTACGCCGGATGTCTTAGAAATACCTGATTTGCCTTCAGAATAACGCGAGGCCGTTCTGTCGATGAGCCTTCTGCAGATGCACAAGGTTATTTTGTCTCTTCCTCCTCGAAACGTTCCGTAAAAATAGGCTTTCCGCAGAAATCTTGTTTATTGTTTACTAGCTGGTATCAAAAGCATGAGAACTAAATCTAGTCGGATGTGTTTGGTCTGATTTCCGATGCAAACAACGAATCGACATCCTCAACTTCTTCTGAAATATCACAGAGATATTACCTGATGGTTCTTAGCACAGAAAAATTACCTTATTTTACACATCCCGATAACGTAAGTGATTACTCTTAATACACTCCTGGAAATTGAAATAAGAACACCGTGAATTCATTGTCCCAGGAAGGGGAAACTTTATTGACACATTCCTGGGGTCAGATACATCACATGATCACACTGAAAGAACCACAGGCACATAGACACAGGCAACAGAGCATGCACAATGTCGGCACTAGTACAGTGTATATCCACCTTTCGCAGCAATGCAGGCTGCTATTCTCCCATGGAGACGTTCGTAGAGATGCTGGATGTAGTCCTGTGGAACGGCTTGCCATGCCATTTCCACCTGGCGCCTCAGTTGGACCAGCGTTCGTGCTGGACGTGCAGACCGCGTGAGACGACGCTTCATCCAGTCCCAAACATGCTCAATGGGGGACAGATCCGGAGATCTTGCTGGCCAGGGTAGTTGACTTACACCTTCTAGAGCACGTTGGGTGGCACGGGATACATGCGGACGTGCATTGTCCTGTTGGAACAGCAAGTTCCCTTGGCGGTCTAGGAATGGTAGAACGATGGGTTCGATGACGGTTTGGATGTACCGTGCACTATTCAGTGTCCCCTCGACGATCACCAGTGGTGTACGGCCAGTGTAGGAGATCGCTCCCCACACGATGATGCCGGGTGTTGGCCCTGTGTGCCTCGGTCGTATGCAGTCCTGATTGTGGCGCTCACCTGCACGGCGCCAAACACGCGTACGACCATCATTGGCACCAAGGCAGAAGCGACTCTCATCGCTGAAGACGACACGTCTCCATTCGTCCCTCCATTCACGCCTGTCGCGACACCACTGGAGGCGGGCTGCACGATGTTGGGGCGTGAGCGGAAGACGGCCTAACGGTGTGCGGGACCGTAGCCCAGCTTCATGGAGACGGTTGCGAATGGTCCTCGCCGATACCCCAGGAGCAACAGTGTCCCTAATTTGCTGGGAAGTGGCGGTGCGGTCCCCTACGGCACTGCGTAGGATCCTACGGTCTTGGCGTGCATCCGTGCGTCGCTGCGGTCCGGTCCCAGGTCGACGGGCACGTGCACCTTCCGCCGACCACTGGCGACAACATCGATGTACTGTGGAGACCTCACGCCCCACGTGTTGAGCAATTCGGCGGTACGTCCATCCGGCCTCCCGCATGCCCACTATACGCCCTCGCTCAAAGTCCGTCAACTGCACATACGGTTCACGTCCACGCTGTCGCGGCATGCTACCAGTGTTAAAGACTGCGATGGAGCTCCGTATGCCACGGCAAACTGGCTGACACTGACGGCGGCGGTGCACAAATGGTGCGTAGCTAGCGCCATTCGACGGCCAACACTGCGGTTCCTGGTGTGTCCGCTGTGCCGTGCGTGTGATCATTGCTTGTACAGCCCTCTCGCAGTGTCCGGAGCAAGTATGGTGGGTCTGACACACCGGTGTCAATGTGTTCTTTTTTCCATTTCCAGGAGTGTATTTCCAGCTTATGAAATAAATAGTGGTTGCCTTGACCTACGAGGCATTTGTATTCGCATTCTGTCTCACAGTTCTAATTTTCGTGATCCATTGTTTCACTCATTTGCTTCCAGAAAATGGTGGTTTAGTTTGCATGACAACGCCATTTCGTATAATATTCTTGGCTATATCTTTGCAGGGTCCCTACGTCCAATGAATAATGGCGGTGCAGGAAACCAAACGGTCTATCTACATTTCGATGGGCACTCGATATTGAACCACATTGGTGAATATTAAACGATATTTTGAAACTCATTAACTTCGCAGATATGTGACTGACGCGACAAGTATTTAACTTAAAATACCCAGTATACTATACTGGACGGCGAATGTTCTACAGAAAGGAAGGTAACAGAAGGTGTCGTCCCAAGATAGTGTAACAGGAACTCTAACGTTGTTAACGTGCACAAATGAAATCAGATAGGATCAGAATCGCAATGAGATCTTTTATTGACGATACTGTTGCCTGCAGTGAAGTATCATCATTGAAACGAGCGTAAGGAAATTCAGAAAGACTTGGTTAAATTTCCACTCTGTGTAATGAATGGCAGCTCTCCATAGATACAGAATAATGTCTAGAAATGACCCAACAATATCTGATAACTAGATTAGTTGTGAAATTTCTGAACACGCCACATCTTCCAAGTTTACCCGAATGGAATCAGACAGTAAAATGCAAATACTGGTTCGAAGTTTGCTCTGATAATTCTGTACAGTGGCTTGAGGTTTGTATATGGGCATGAAGACGTAGGAAGCAAGACAAAATAGGAAAATGAAAGCAAAATTATTCTGAACTGAATAAGACGTACAGAAGTAAATACGTTTTTTGTCCTCTACATTGAGGACTACATGCTAGTTCGTAACCTCCCAACAGTAAATAATATGTATATAGCATTGACATTTAGTGTAACCTCCCAACAGAATAATAATATATATATATATATATATATTCACATTCAGCGTAACCTACCAACAGTTTACGTCCATAACCTTGGAATAATAAAATGTGACTCATATGTAACCTTTCAATAATTAACTGACTGTGAATCTAAACTGGTAAATTTGGACTTCAGCAGTGCTGCTTCATGGCCCTGAAAGATCATTCTGAATAAACTGAAAATTCTTACCCCAATAAGGTCGCCGGATAACGCGTATACATCTGCTCCTATATGAAATTTTTCTGGCACAGCCCAGTGCAATGCTGGCCGATAGATTTGTCATGTATAAAGAGAAACAACAGATTTTTCTTTACAATAATCGGGATGATCATGGATTGGAGAAATTAGTAAATTCTTTAAATTGAGATGAATGACTGTCAAAAGTTACTTTTTATAAGAAATATTATTATTAAGAGATTTTTTTAAATATTTACATGGGACTTAATATAACAATAGTAGGTATGCGCGAGGGTGCTTTTATCTTATACTACATCGCTCAGGCACCGCCATCGCTCCCCGCGACTGGCCCAGCCAACTCGATACACCAGACTGCTAGCTACTACTTACTCCTACTGCCACACAATTCCTACTGCAGCCAACACTGCTCTTTGGTCTGAGATTTTCTTATAGTTTGCATATCGCAGGCAGCGCTTGAGCAATCCATCGAAATTACATCTGCTTGAGTGCGCTAGCAATAAATTCCGTAGCCATGGACCTCTTACAAGTCTTTGCTCCTGGCTAATATTTTGTGATGTTATGCTTGTTAATACTATCGTTTACCGGATAACATTACACCATAACGAAATCTGCAAGATAAGACTACAGATAGCTCAAGTTTTAAACATCATTTGGCGGACAGAGCTAGCGAAAGTATTAAACACTGTCGAACAAAAAATGGTTCCAATGGCTCTGAGCACTATGGGACTTAACATCCGAGGTCATCAGTCCCCTAGAGCTTAGAACCACTTAAACCTAACTAACCTAAGGACATCACACACATCCATGCCCGAGGCAGGATTCGGACCTGCGACCGTAGCGGTCGCGCGGTTCCCGATTGAAGTGCCTCGAACCGCTCGGCCAGAACGGCCGGCACTGTCGTACATTTATCGTTCCCGCAGACTATTGTGTATCGATAGTAGGCCGCAAGTGTTTCTTCAGCAAGCCGGGGTGGCGGAGCGATTCTAGGCGCTGCAGTCCAGAACCGCGCTGCAGCTACGGCCGCAGGTTCGAATCCTGCCTCAGGCATGGATGTGTGTGATGTCCTTAGGTTAGGTAGGTCTAAGCAGTTAAAGTTCGAGGGGACTGATGACCTCAGAAGTTAAGTCCCATAGTGCTCAGAGCCATTTGTACCATTTTTGAAAGTGTTTCTTCAGTGTGGAGTTGCCTACCTCCGTTCACCAGCGTGTCTTCTACGGCATTAGTGTATTCCTATCACACGACCACAATGTTATTGCCCTTGCCTCCAGAGACCGTTATCGGAAACAAGCACTGGCGTTACAGTAAACAAGTAAGTTGTCACTAGGGAAAACGCATCTCACTGTGGATGATTTCGAGACAGTTGTGCGCGCACTATCAAATGGTAAACCGTTTCCTCGTGAAATATCGCGAAAAGCCGTCCAAAGCGTCCTGACTCCCAGGAATAGTAATACTGTGGTCGACTAATACAAGACGGGCATCACACGTCACAATTGTGTGCTGTATACAAACGGTATGTGTATATGCTGTTTGTTTGATGCGTCACCAGGGAGCTCTAGCTATGTTTCCGAGCAGCACGGCGGCACTGCTGTCAAAGAACAAAACCGTCCGAACATGACGTGCACGCTGACATACTTCCGCCTGATGGGTAAACAGCGCCAGATACGGTCTTGAGGAGGCTATTTCGAGGTTCAGTAGCAGTTCCAGTTCGGTGCAGTGGAGTCACAGAGACCAGCCAGGTCTCTCCGCTCTGCTTCGCACCGCCGTCGTGCTGCTACGCTGCTGCACACTGTGCGGTCCCTCTTCGGACGCCGCCGTGCAGCCATACGAAATGACGCTTCCCGAGAATCTGATATCACACCAGTAAACATCGTGTTTGATATTTCACAGGATCACGAATGACTATTCTGTTTTAGTTTTCGAGACAAGTCACTGTGAATTAGTGCCGTCAACAAAGTGTCCTGTACTGCATTTCGAGAATGATCCTTTAACACAGCCAGAAATCACATATAAAATACTGAATAGAAAACAGACGATTACAATCGATGGTGTGTTCTAAGATTGTGTCTATAACAAATAAAGGAAGTCGTCTAATACATTTCAGTTTACAAACGTGAAGTCGTTTATTTCAAATTGTAGACGTTACGATATTTTGATGCAAATTATTTTTGATGTGACGAGGTGTTATTAGTTGATATTGAGAGTAATAATGAACCCTAGATACGAGGAATATGTTGAAGACTGAAGGGGATCTCGGTAGAAGTTAGCCGCATATGTGTGTAATAGCCTCACACAGAATTCGCTTGAACTGATTTAGCAAATACGATGGAAAATCAGAATTCACGATTTAAAGTCGTCGTCTGCCTCGAGCACTGTCGAGCAAAACCAATTTGCCCACCTCCTTAAAAGAGTGTTGGTCCACCTTTGGAGCGCAGTACAGCAGCGTGTGAGGACTCGACACGTCCTTGGTGGATATTCGAAGGCGTGTTGCACCAGATGTTTACATGGAGAGTACTCAGTTCCTGAAACAACAGGCGGGGAGATGGCGCCCAGTAGCGTTCAAGATGTATTCTGCCGAGGTCAGGTGATTTTAGGGGCTTGAAATCGACGTGGTTTCACTATCATGGTCCTGAAACCATTGTAGCACCATTCTGGCTTTGTGACATAGACAGTTGTCGTGTTGGAAGATGTCATCGCCATAGAGGAATATATCAAGCATGAAGAGATGCAGGTGGTTCGCAGTAACGTTCACGTAGTCCACAGCTGCCATGTTGCTTGCGATTACTATCACAAGTGCACTCACACTGAAGAAGTCATTGGGTCAGCAGGGGAATATGCATTGACTGTCAGCTGCACAGGCCAATGCTCAACTAATTGCACTGAATGATGCCTCCTACACAATTGTGTCTGCAGCTGTTTTGTACTCTGTTACCAGATCTGCCATAGATTTATTTTACAGAGAGGCAAGGCTCCGACCTACATGTTCTGTGACAAGGCGTGGACGTGAGCATCTTGTCGCCTGCGTGTGACTCCATCGTCCTTCAAGCGCTTTCTACATATCAATTATTCAAAATGACAGTCACAATAGCATTATTTATTTTGCGGTTTCAACCCGCGATGGGGTCATCTTCAGGGCATTTTACACCATTTGGTCGCTCGCTGGAGTCGTCACCCTGCTTAAGCATAGTTACCAACCGTGCACAGGCAGGGTGACGACTCCAGCGAGCGACCAAATGGTGTAAATTGCCCTGAAGATGACCCCAGCGCGGGTTGAAACCGGTTAGCGGCAAAATAAATAATGCGATTGTGACTGTCATTTTGAATAATTGATTACAAGTAAATTAATCGCTGCTTATCTCCATACAATTATGTTGTCTAAAAATTTATGCTTTCTTTAGATGCTCGAGAAAGTAGCACGCGTACAGCCAACTATATTGACATTTCAGAGTTCCCAGGTCTCGGATCATAACAATTTGCCCTGTGTCACAGTTGATTACCTCAGCGGGTTTCTGCGCAACTCGTGGTCTAGTGGCTAGCGCTGCTGCCTCTGGATCACGGGGTCCAGGGTTCGATTCCTGGTTGGGTTGGAGATATTTCTCTGCCCGGGGACTGGGTGTTTGTGTTGTCCTCATCATTTCGTCATCATCGTTCTTGACAATGAGTAGACTGAAATGTGTAAAAAATTGCACAGTGAAGAAATTGGGAATTTGTACGGGCGTTGATGACCGCACAGTTGGGCGCCCCACAAACCAAACATCATCATCAGCATCATCATCTATTATGCCGGAACCAAGGTAGCCCCTGCAAGGCGGCAACCCATATTGCAACACAGATGACGGCGTTGTCTATATCGAAGGCGTACCAAAGGCACCATCGTAAACACCGTCTATTTACATGCAAGATAGTGGAAACAGACATTCCGAGCACTACTTCCCGCAGGAGGAGCTCGAGCCACGGTTTGCAGGAAGTATCACTACGCCAAAACCTGATTGGCTGGAGACAGATATTTAGAGGCTAGAACCAGCCCCGAAGTTCAGTTCACTCCAGATGCCGACCTCGTGTACTTCGACCGCTGAAGATTACGTCTTCGTCTCTGAATTGGACTCTTACTAGTGTGTGTGTGTGTGTGTGTGTGTGTGTGTGTGTGTGTGTGTGTGTGTGTTACCACGAAACTTTGTGGAAAATTAGAAGGGAACTTTTATTAGGAGACTTTTGCTCGTTTCGTTATTGCTACCTTTCCTTGTTCAGTCATCAACCTTGTGAACTTACCTCAATAAATGTTGTGTTTGTGAAAAATTGCGAATTGTCAGTCACAACATCATCATCAGCGGGTTTCTCCATTTGTAACCCGTACTGTCACTTGGATAATTCCTCATTCACGTTCCTTGCCGTGTCACCTCTTTGCAACGCGGTCAGGTGGCATCCATTGTGGCGTTGATCGTAATATTTTCACTCTTCAGTATTCCAGACTGCCACTCACCTACGGTAAAGGAATCGCCTGTACCAGGCGTTACTCGAAACTCTGTATTTGACATCGAGCGAGGTGTCGCACTGACAATACACTGAACTGACTCTTAGGATGTCGTCGGTTCACATCCACGTCCGCCCATCCGTATTTCGATATTTCTTGTTTCCATTGTTTTCTAAATCGCATAATTTTGACATAAAAAACCTACATGGATTTCTTGCCACGTTCTTTCTCATTCTGAGCTTGTACTCTGTCTATAACCTAATCGGCAATTGAAAGGTAGTTCCTAGTCTTTCTTCCTTCTGTACTTAATTGTCAGTCAGTTGGGCTCCATTTTATAAAATTCGTATTTTTACTAGATTTTTCCTTCGTAAGAAAAAACTAATGTTTGTATGCAGGGACTTTTTTTTTAAAGAGAGTGAATACATATCCCAGTAAGATGTTAAGTTCAATAGATTTAGGTTACGTTCAAAGAAACTGATATTTGTATGCAGAGATTGTTTTTTAAAGAGAGTGAATATATATCCAGTTACATGTTAGGTAGGTATACAAAATACATCGTTAGGCTCGTATTTTCAGACTACCCAGCTGGTTTTGTTGAACGAGATGCAAAAAGTACTTCTTAGTGCGGAGAACGTGTGAAAACCGCAGGAGGGAGTAGGGTTCACGCAGATGACAATGAAAAATGACCAGTGGGAATATTAATTCTCAGTGGGAAGTCACAGCTAATCCCCCCTCATGATGAATTCTCACGAAAAAGCGGCTCGTGAGAGGAAACTCGTTTGCGTTATCCTATACCCAATTTTTATGTCATTTGCACGCCCTCGGTTTTCAGTAGAGACGGCTCGGAGAAGAATTGCATTCACGAATACGCAGTAAATTTACTATCATTCACGTTACTGTGAGGAATGTATCCCGTAGACGCTGTGTTTCAACTTGAAACAGCGTCTCTCATTTGATACATTTGACCACTTGGGTAACATGGTGTAGGCAACTGCATGAACCAATTACCAATTATAAAATCGTTATAGGACTTTTACACTCTTCATGCCAGCTGGAAAAGAATATCTAGCGCTAATATAATTATCAAACATGGGTCTCTCATATGACATTTACGCCAACAGTTTTCTCAGTGCTCTGGAAACGAAAAGCAACACGTCATCTTTACTTGCAACTGCTTGATTCAGTACTTAATTCTCTCTCAGCCATCTACACAGCTCAAAATAATTTTCAAGTCATCCTAGTGGCTTTCATAGTTCGTGATATTTGTAAATACTTTTTGGGCCACAGGAAATGACTAAGCTAAGACACCTGTGTAATGAAAGGAAACATAAACACGCGTTCACATTACTGGTTAATAGAGCGTGCATTGCATCCAGTCTTGAACAGGACAGTGCGGTCAGCGTTCGATGATCAGTCTGTCAACATTTTTTAATTGTCAGTTCATTTTGATTTTAGGGTAACGAGAGTTGCCAGCACGGAAAACCTCGTCCTCCATCATATTGTATGGCAGCGACGCTGCACACAGCCCAATAAACAGGGGTTGGACAAAAATACGAGTATGGGAACACCAAGAACCACAATACATTACCGCACCTAATATGGCGTAGGAAAACTACTAGAACACAAAACAGCTTCTAGACGCCTCAGAATGGCAAATAAAGATTCTCTATGCATTTCCAAGAGGATTTTATACCGTTCGTCCTGCAAAAGAGCCGCAAGTTCAGGTAACGAGGATGGAGGTGGATAGCGGTCAGCACCCTTCTCTCCAAAGTAGATTACAAAGGCTCATTAATATTGAGCTCTGGTGGACATCTACATCAATGTCTACGTGGTTACTCTGCAATTCACACTTAAGTGGCTGGCAGAGGGTTCATCGAACCATTCATACTACTTCTCTACCAATCCACTCTCGAATGGCACGTGGGAAAAAGGAACACCTAAATTTTTCCGTTGAAGCTCTGATTATTATGATGATCATTTCTACCTAAGTAGGTGGGTGCAACAAAATATTTTCGCATTCGGAAGAGAAAGTTGGTGAATGAAATTTCGTAAATAGGTCTCGCCGCAAAGAAAACCGCCTTTGTTTCAGTGACTGCCACCCTGTGACTGACACTCTCACACCTATTGCGCGATAACACGAAACGTGCTGCCCTTCTTTGTGCCCTTATTTGCACTTTTTCGATGTTCTCCGTCAATCCTACCTGGTAAGGATCCCACACCGCGCAGCAATATTCCCGCAGGGGACGGACAAGTGTAACGTAGGCTGTCTCTTTAGTGGGTCTTCTAAGTGTTGTGCCAACAAAGCAGTCTTTGTTTCGCCTTCTCCACAATATTATCTATGTGATCTTTCAAATTAAAGTTGCTCGTAATTGTAATTCCTAGGTATTTAGTCGAATTGACATCCCTTAGATTTTTGCTATTTGTCGTGTACCCCAAATTTATCGGATTTCTTTTAGTACTCATGGTGGCTAGGAAAGATGCCAAAATTCATCATCCTCACAAACCCAGTCATGGACGATGCAAGCTTATGAATAGGGGCTCTGTTTTCTTGGAACACAGCATCACCATTGCGGAAAAAACAGTTCCCAACGAACATAAACAGTTGAGACACTCCGGGTAAGCGAAAACAAATCAAGCAAAAGTAGCAGCTTTCAGTGCCTGATCGAAAATCTATCTCTATAGGCACAGGCTAATCAAATTTACTTACAGATCACTCATTAACGTACCGTATCCATAATGTGAGAATTCTCAGACACTTCGACCGGTAGGACACGAGGTAGCCTTCGCTGGTGACGCCCGTCATCTGACGTACTCTGCAGTCAGTAACCGAGAAGCCCGCTCTCAGCAAACTTTCTCCACTCGTCATCTCTGGGAGGCAAGACAATCGATCTACGGAGGTGACAACCTCGTAATAAAACCAGAAGTAGTGCCATCACTACCTTATCAGGTGTGTACATGTGCAAATGGAAAAATAGTTTTTAGAACGCATATGTTAGGTGTGACGTAAAACCCTTTAGAAATTCAGTTTAGTTTTGAGTCACCTAGATTCGACATTTCAAAGAACAAGTAAGTAAGGATTGACAACTAGAAGCTAGGAAACAGGCAATACTTGGTATTGGTTGGAAGGTTGTCTTACGTGGTGCCCCACTGCGGACAACGAGGGCCCGAGGATACGGATTAATTTCCCAGTTATGTAAGTGGTTACAACAAGTCTTAAGTAATTGAACTCAGTACGTTGTCTTTGACGGCGAGTGTTCCTCAGAGAGAAGGGTGTCGTCAGGAGTGCCCCAGGGGAGTGTGACAGGGCCATCTTCTTTAGCTACATACGTAAATGATTTGACTGAACGTGTGAACGGCACTCAGCGGCTGTTTCCTGATGACGCTGTGGTGTTCGAAATGATGTCGTCTTGTGTGACTGTAGGAGGATACAAGATTACTTAGATAAAATTTCTTGTAGGTATGATGAATGGCTGCTTACTTTAAATGTAGAAAAATGTATGTTTATGCAGATGAGATGGAAAACCAAATCAGTAATGTCTGCTGCTTGACACAGTCACGTTGATTAGATATCTAGGCGTAACGTTGCCTGAATATCAGTTTAATAAGTTACAGCTGCCAATTACTGAAACGAATTCCTTACAGACAAATGGAAAAACTGGTAGAAGCCGACATGAGGAAGATCAGTCTGGATTCCGTAGCTTTTGACAATGTTGACCGGAATACTCTCTTTCAAATTCTGAAGGCGGCAGGTGTCAAGTACAGGGAGCGAAAGTCTATTTATAGTTTGTACAGAAACAAGATGGCAGTTATAAGAGTCGAGGGGCATGAGAGAGAAGCAGTAGTTGGGAAGGGAGTGAGACAGGGTTGTAGCCTATCCCCGATGTTATTCAATCTGTATATTGACCAAGCATTAAAGGAAACAAAAGAAAAATTGGGAGTAGGAATTAAAATCTATGGAGAGGAAATAAAAGGTTTGAGGTTTACCGATAACATTGTAATTCTGTCAGAGACAGCAAAGCACCTGGAAGAACAGTTGAACGGAATGGACAGTGTCTTGAAAGGAGGATATACGACGAACATCAACAAAACCAAAACGATGATAATGGAAAGTAGTATAATTAAATCGGGTGATGCTGAGGAAATTAGATTAGGAAATAAGATACTTAAAGTAGTAGACGAGTTTTGCTATGTGGGGAGCAAAATAACTGATGATGGTCGAAGTAGAGTGGATATAAAATGTAGATTGGCAATGGCAAGGAAAGCCGTTTCTGAAGAAGAGAAATTTGTTAACATCGAATATAGATTCAAGTGCCAGAAAGTCTTTTCTGAAAGTATTTGTACGGAGTGTAGCCATGTATGGAAGTGAAACATAGACGATTAATAGTTTAGACAAGAAGAGAATAGAAGCTTCCGAAATGTGGTGTTGCAGAAGAATGCTGAAGATTGGATGGGTAGATCACGTAACTAATGAGGAGGTAGTGAATAGAATTGGGAAGAAGAGAAATTTGTGTCACAACTTGACTAGAGGAAGGGATTGGTTGGTAGGGCATATTCTGAGGCATCAAGGGATCACAAGTTTAGTATTGGAGGGCAGCGTGGAGGGTTAAAATCGTAGAGGTTGATCAAGAGATGAATGCACTAAGCAGATTCAGAAGGATGAAGGTTGCAGTAGGTACTTGGAGATGAAGAATGTTGCACAGGATAGAATAGTATGGAGAGCAGCATCAGAGCAGTCTCTGGACTGAAGACCACAACAACAACACTACTACGTTGCAAAGCGATACGAAATAAAATGTAAGGACGGTGGAAGGGAAGGCGACTGGTCGACTTTGGTTTATTGGGAGAATTTTAAGAAAATGTCACTCATCAATAAAGGAGACCGCGTATTGAAAATTTGTATAACACAATCCTGAGTACGGCTCGAGAGTTTGGGATCCCAACCACGTCGCATTATAGAACGACACTGAAGCAGTTCAGAGGTTTGCTGCTACATTTGTTACGGTTAGTTTTGATCAACACGTGAGTATTACCGAGATGGTTCGTGAACGGAAAAGGGAATACTTGGAGGCAGACCGACGTTCTTTTCGCAGAACGCTGTTAAGAAAGGTTAGAGAACCAGCATTTGATGCTGACTGCAGAGCAATTCTACTGTTGTCAAGGTACATTTCGTGTAAGTACCACGAAGGTGAGATAAGAGAAATTAGGTTTCGTACAGAGGCTATACCTCCTTCTATTTGCGAGTGGAACAGGAAAGGAAATGACTAGCAGTGGTAAAAGGTACCTTTCGCCGTGCAACGTACTGTAGCTTACGAAGTATGTATGTAGTTGTAGAAGGTTTTCAGTCAAAACATCGAAAGCGGAAATTGTGATGTTTTCCAGCTGGTAACGGTAGAACTTTTTATCAGCAATCTACGTCCGGAAAGCTACGGTCAGACATAATTGTGTTTATTGTCAGTATGATTGTTATACCTTCCACAATCAAAATTGTTCTGTTAGAGCTATTGCTTTTATATCTTCAACATTTCGCGGCCGTGTCAGCAACTGTATAAACATTAATTTTAATTTTAATAACGAACAGCCTCAGTTGCACCGTTTACCTAGAATTTACCTAGGTTTCAGTCGCCGGCCGAAGTGGCCGTGCGGTTAAAGGCGCTGCAGTCTGGAATCGCAAGACCGCTACGGTCGCAGGTTCTAATCCTGCCACGGGCATGGATGTTTGTGATGTCCTTAGGTTAGTTAGGTTTAACTAGTTCTAAGTTCTAGGGGACTAATGACCTCAGCAGTTGAGTCCCATAGTGCTCAGAGCCATTTGAACCATTTTTTTTAGGTTTCAGTCGGGATAACCCAACCGTCTTCAGAATAACAGTAACTACCGTTTGTCCATAGTGGACATCGTCAAGCTAAAACTACAAATCCATAAATTATCGTCAGACTGTAAAACCTTATCTCATAGGGCCTCGGACGAGGCAGTTTCAGGAAAACACAGTATCACGTGTGATGATCGTAACACTACATACATAGGTCAGACGAGAAGAAACTTCGGAATCCGCTGAGGAGAATACGTCAACGATTCCCGCTTAAAGTCGTCACTAAGCGCGCATTTGCAAGAAACTGGCCGCTTTATCATAGACATCCGAAAGACTATGCAGGTACTACATTTCGAAAGCAAAGGAACTACCCTTAATTTTTTAAGAGAAGTTGACATTTACCATTTCTCTAAAAAGATTCCCTAAATGTACCTTGAATGTGCAGACCGACCTACGACACAATGGTCTTTTGGCAAATTTTGAGTGTTTAGACACATAAGCGTTAGTCCTATAGCCGACTGTTTTATTATCACAAATCTTTAGTGTCCCAGACTAGCCATTTACATTTCTTCACTAATATGGTATTGTAGTTGTGAAAGAGGGAATTGGCCCTACCACTCGGGCTTTACTAATATTTCAAATCTTAACTATATATCTTTAGTATTTTACAAACTGTATTTGCTAATAAGGGAATTTGTATTATCATATAGGTTTTATTAACATGCTGCATTTTAATTGCGCACTTTCACTATTGTTATAAATGCGATCAATCTTTTTACATATTTTTGAGTAGTTTAGCTTATGTACAGACGCCTTCCACCATTCACGCCGTCTACAGCGTCGGTTTTGTTCTCTGACACCATCCGTAAACATCTTACCCACTGCAGAGTGGTCGATACTGCCTCACCTGCTGCCTCTCTACTATCTCCCCGCTTAGGCGCGGTAAGGATGTTCTCGTTTACTTATTACTTTGAAACTGTCTCAGTGCATTACCGGTTTACAACCTGACTTGGTCTGTTTAGTTTTTACCCGGATTTTTTTAACGTGTTCTACTGCCCCTTCATGTTAAATATGTACTGTGAGCGGCGGAGTTGCTATTCTGTCATTCTGCGCAACGAATTAATCTGAGATGTACCCGTTACCCTGTGGTTCCTGCACGATGCAATTTCCACCCCCATACTACTACAGAAGTCAGACGGACGCTCCTAATGTTCTAAAGAGAAATGCCTGAAAAACTTCCAGCAATAAACATCTTCTGGAGTCGTCCGCTGTTAGGAAATGACACAAAAATTCAAAATATTTCTTACGTAACTAGTGAGATACTTGGATACTGGACTAGTGCTAGTTAGTGTAAGAAAAACATGAAACTAACGAAAATTAATATTTATTTTTGCAAAAATTCCGAGAAATCACAATGGCACTTTTAGATATGAACTGAACACGTTATTTCCGGGTTCTTTTCGGAAGGTGAAGTTACTTCTTAAGGATAGGATTCGCTAATGAAATTTCTATACAAAGTTTAAGATTGTTATTGGCTTGGCAGAATGGCTGAGAGCCGCGCCTACTCAACTTGAAAAATTATCCGTTAGAATGTTGCTAGGTATGGTCGAGGCTGTCACATGTGCAATGCAGTGAAGTGTACTGTTGTGGAGGAAATATGGAGCTCGCAAGAGCTGTAGCGCACAATACCGTAAGCTCTGATGACTGCTGTCTGCGCCGCTCGCTGCTGACAAATAAGATAACTCTCATTCTATCTGGATTGACCTTCGCCAATCAAACTCTCCCTACGCCTTGATGAAGTCAAGGCCTCCTATTCGCCCCTAGTCTAACTACTGGCATGGTACACCGGTCAGATAACCAATCCACCGCGATGCCACTCAAGAATTCGCTCGCAGGCGTTTAACTATAGCTTTGTCCGTTCACACCACACAAGTGTGGTGGCCAACACAGTGAACAACGCTTAATCGCAAGGACTCGATATAGAGTCGCACTCCGATTCGCTCTCGACAGAGGTGCTCTCCCAGTGAAGTACTAAGGAGAGACTCGTTCCTCGCTCTTTGAGTACACGTACGAGCGCGCAGGCTCTCGTTACGTGTTCTCGCCTCCAAGAGCAACAACGGAACGGTCCCTCTCCACGCCAGACGCGAAGGGGTATATCTTTCGGTCTCTTCCATTACTCCTTCAGCTCAAGGCGTCAGAAATATTGTCTGCCAATCAGCTTTGCTCTTCTAAAACGGGAGAATGACGTTTCGTTTAAGGCGAGCAATCCGGAAATCTGTAGCATCGGCGTTTGGCGTTTGCTGTCTCCCTGTGAAAATCTCAGAAACAGCGTGCTCTGTTTGTAAAGAATGTGTAGCCTAGGTGCTCCTACACAATGTAGCGGAATTTGCTTTTAAGCCGAACACGGGTTCGTTCCTCCCTCTCACTCGGACGAACGCTGTCTGCTCTATGGGCGGTCGCACACCGACGCAGATGGGTTGAGTCGTCCTCTGAAGAGACTGGCCCCTGGCGTGCGGTTTGCGTCTACTGAACTAAAAGCTTTTGTGACCGTCGTGTCTTGAATGTGTGTGTGTACGCCAGCCATGATTATTTCAACCACGGTGCGCACTTGCGATTTATTAGTTATTTGCATATCGTTTACATGAATTCAAACAACATTGACTTTATCGAGTTTGGTTTCGAATGAAGCGTCTTGATGTGCGGAATATGATTGTGAGGGTGGAATTTGTAAGCAATGAAGGTCAGGAGACCATGACGTCTTACAGTACTACCGCTTTTAGCGTGCTGTTTGTTTACAGCATGATGTGAATGATGGAGATTGGCTCTAAGGCAGTCAGCTTTCGGTGATGTATTAAAAAGAATCTTTGTGAGTGCTCTTCAAGCACAATTCTGTAATGATTCTTTTCATTATCTCTGCAGTCTTTACACCATTGCTAATGATGCTTTGTAATTGTTTTTCGTTATTATTTGTACAGATCAACTGAGGATGCGTCTTCTAGTGACGCGAAACCGGCCGTGACTTTAAAAAAAAAATTGTACATGCAGTGCGGGTTATTTCTTTCAAAATGTGGAATTCTGGCTGCGGTTGCCCGAAATTTAAAGCAGCATGTCAATCTGATAAGGTTTCCAGCCAAACGAGCCAACTTAACAATTGATCAAACACGTGTTTTGTAAATCACATCTTTCCGGAATAAATTACGTTTTCTGAAGGGTCTCCTAAGGAATCTCTGTCGTCCGTTTTATTGTGATTCCTTTTATGTGGATGGTTACTACTAGGTATTGTACAGTAGTTACGGTTTCGCATTATTTGGCAACAATAGTGGGCCCTACATGCATAATCGAACAGTGTGGATCTCTTCGCCCATTGTCTAGCCAAACGTCATATCTATTTACGATCAAACTCAGCTGTCAGTTTCTGCTCTAAAAGTGGATCCTGTGGAGGTATTGCTGGATTTCGCTACCATCTTCTTTGATTCCCACCTACTTATAGTGTAGTCTGTAAATAGAATCATGGAGCCTCGAACGTTACCCGCAAGATCATTAACATATACAGTATTTTACATAGTAATAGCTTTGACACATTGCCCCAGGATACTCCTTAAATTACATACATTGACATTTTTCCAAAGACGAATAGTTGAGTTTAGCAGTGTTATTTTACATTTTTGAAGCTTGTGCGTCACTCCTGTCATCTTCTTGTAGTTTTAACGTAAATCTGCCAGGTGATTGGACATTATACCAAACTTATTGCAGATGTAGAAACACTATCCGAGACGCTAATCCGGGCGGGTATAAAATGAATGTGCGCAAAGTAAAATAATAAACGTTAAATGAAGGTTTGGCACTATCTGACTACCCCCTGAAGCAGATCTTAGGATCTCTTAATTCTATAAACTACAATCTAAACATAAATGAATAATGAAGGCAACTAATCCTACTAAATGATAAACGTTCTTCATACTTATATATTTATTGTAGATTAAAAAAACCTTTAGGTAACAAAGTTTAAAAAAAATGGTTCAAATGGCTCTGAGCACTATGGGACTTAATTGCTGAGGTCATCAGTCTCCTAGAACTTAGAACTACTCAAACCTAACTAACCTAAGGACATCACACACATCCATGCCTGAGGCAGGAGTCGAACCTGCGACCGTAGCGGTTGCGCGGTTCCAGACTGTAGTGGCTAGAACCGCTCGGCCAGCCCGGATGGTTACAAAGTTTTCATTTCCTAAGTAAAATAACTAATCAATTGCCCAACTCTGCCCCTTATTATAACTGTGCGGTCTAATATCAATAACACGAAATGACTGACATCATCTACCTCCCAAACACTAGATGATATACGGTAGTGTGAAAACTCTGTGGAAATAAACTAACGTGATCACAGCTGTTTAGCTTTTATAGCCCTAATAAGGCGAAGCAATTTGCGGTTTCACCGTATGTACTGCGTCCGGTGCTTCGAAGTGATGCTTCTCGTACTCGTCTGCGACGATGGAATAACTCCAGCCACAAATAAACTCTTTCAAACACTACGACTCCAATACTGTCTTCTCCTCTCTGTGTTCTACAGACGAGAAACGCGAAGTCACAGCCAGAAAGACGGAGTTCAGATAACGTCTCAACGTAAGTATAGGCAGAGGAAGTGGTCTCAATTACTAACCGCTGCGTGCTCAACGACGACTTCCAACCAGGAGGTGAAGTCCAGAATCGTATGGGCTCCCAACAGAACAGTGCCTATCTTTTCTAACTATAAACTCTCCTGGGAGCAAAGACAGCAAGTCCGTCTGTACCAACAAAGCTGATATCGAGCGACCGTCACACATGGGCACTCACAATGGAAGACCACGACTCTGCACCGCTGGCCTCCCAGCAAGACTCGGCTCCCCACCCTGGTAATTACAAAAAAGGATCATTTTCCCGAAAGCACGGAATGTTCTCTCTCTCTACAGATTCTTCCTAACGCCGACGAACCATATTTTAGTCTTTTGTCGTCCTGCGCGGAAAGTTTGCGAGTAAAAGCCTATACTCGTACAATGATACGCTTCTGAGTAAAAGTCCTTGGAAATAACCCAGGCTGCATGATTTCCGTGGCGACGTTTCCTCGTTCCTCTCAGTTGCTTCCAAGATTTTCTTAGTTTCCGACGTATAATCCTTCCCTTCTGGCTACAAAAACCAACCGGTCGCGACTCCGTTGTGCCCCAGCGCTCAGCTGCCCTAACGTCCGTCTTGCTACTTCCTGTGTTTAAGCAGGATCAACACACCTGTGGGGGCTTTCCACCCTGGGCCTGAGTTCCGCCTGCCGTTTCATTTCCACTGTCCTTCCAACCTCTACTAGCAATATAATAAAGACACACAATCATCCTTCATGCAATTAGCGTTAACAATTATTTACAAGGCGTACGTGACAATGTCAGTCTCCTTCGTATATTCATTTATACGAACTACAATCTATCACATTATACCTAATTCAGTTTGTAGGTCACGGCAATGTATGTAGATGGTTGCTTGTAAGGTGCGAAATTATAGCCACCTTACAGCTATTAAAAGCATCAACTCTTAGCGGCTTTTCATGGCTTTTCATAAATTTTCCAGCATTATTTCGAAGAACGGAAAGGGGGGTGAATTTGGCTTATGCATCCCGTCAATGATGAAGTAGTTGCAGAGAACGGGATTGGATAAGAAGAAGATGGGACAAGACAATGACTGTGTCCTTTTCAAAGTAAACATGCCGGCAATCAGCTAAGTCCATTTGAGGAATCCACGATGAACAAAAAGCTCTGTGGTTGGAGATATGAACTATATTGTCCAAGAAGCTGAAAACCTGCGCCGCCCTCCGCCTCCGTAGCGTAGCGGTATCGTTACCGGCTACCATGCAGGGGCCCGGGTTCGTTTCCCAGCAGGGGACTGGGTGTTGTGAGTCCTTCATCATGATTGACTCACAAGTCGCCGATGTGGCGTCATCAAGAAAGGTCTTGCAATACGGCGGCCGGCCTCCCCCGAGTTTGTGTGTGTGTGTGTGTGTGTGTGTGTGGGGAGGGGGGGGGGGGGATATGGAGTGTCCCGGTCAACAATGCCATAACATCGTTTCCATTTTTTTTGCGCTGCCTTAATTCTTTTGTATGCAACTGCAACAAAAACACTGAAGAGGTTGTTTCTACTACATTAGTGTTGCAGGCCGATTGCAAACACATATCAGCCGCATGATATTTTCGTTCCGTTTTCGTGAAGTATTCATTCGTAGCGCTCTGTTACGGCAGGCTGCACTAGTAATACCGCTAGCCTCGCGTCTCCTTGGTCCACTTCTTCTAAACACGAGGTGCACTAATTTAGTTGCAGCGCAGCCGTGCGGATCGACTAATCCGAAATCGCTGAACCGTCGCCCGTAACGCAATTAACTTTGGGGAGGCACTATGTCGCGCTGCGCTGCCTCTGAGGGCCGCTGGGTACGTGAGCGGCTTCCGCGCCGCGCCGCGCCGCGCCGCGTTCTTGCTGCGCGCTGCAGGCCTGCCAACTGGCCGCGTTATCTGCGAGCGCCTTAACTGTCGAATGGCTGTCACAATGGCGCCCAATCAGTTCTAAATTTGGTTTAATCTCTCCGCTCGCGGCCGTAATTAAAACTCTTGCCCGCAGCAAATTATGTGGAAGCGGCACTAATTGAATCTGAGGCCCGGAGGCGAGCCTGTGTAATTACTGCTAGTATCTGCCCCGGCGGCGAGCGGCGGCGCTCCAGAAAGCTCGCGAAAACTGCGAAGGCTTTACTGGGCGCTTCTAGGAAAAGCGGATTCAGTAACAGCGCTGTAACAGTCCGACGCTGATCGTTGTAGAACAGCACTGGAGGGATCTGCATTATTGATCTCCCATGGACAACGACCGTATGGGCGTCGAAGCAAACCAAGCGCTGTATCGTGTGTGAGATACAGAGGCGAGCGAGTGTGCCGGGACTTACCCCAGTTCACTGCTAGTAGCGCCACGTCGCCTTAACGCGTCTGCGCGTAAAGCGCAAGTATTGCACCACGATTAAGTATGAAATTAAAAATCAAAATTTATGTTTAAAACGTTGTTAAAATATAGTTTAGTGTTATAATGTTCTAAATTCCAAGTCCTTATGTTCTAAACTTAACAGTTTACGTAGAAATGACGTTTTAAGACAATAGTGGCGCTAAATAATGAAGCTAGAAAGCCAGAATTTTGTCAGAAGGTGCAGTTAGAGCTCATAAACTGCAGGCTTCCAGAACTATAGAACAAAAATTGACTCCAGAATCCACGTTTTTAGGAAAAATCAAAAGCACTAAATAATGGACTTAGAAACACAAAAATTTGTTTTATGCTTCACTTAACCCCAAAAATAATAACTGAAAGACCGCGTTAAGCTACCTCTTATAGTATTTGAGTAATTAAGTAAAAACCAATTTTGTAACTAAAATGTACCCAGTTGTTCTAGATTAAGTACTGTGATTTTAAAGGAAGAGAATTTTGGTTGAATTGAATGATGAAACATACCAGTTAATAGAGCTATACCAAATTAGAGAGTTGTAGTATTAATAACTGCTGACATAAACTCTACTAAAGATGTAGTTCAGAGGTAACGACCTACCGTTAGTTCCACTACAAAAATTGTAGACGGCGAAGTTTCCATTCTAGCACGCTGAAACTTTTCCTGTGCTTTCAAACAGCTTAACTGTATACAAACAAAAATTAAGGGGTTTCTCAAATTATTTGTAACCATATTATTACAGTTTATGTGCCCGAGAAAGCGGTCGTTCGGAGGCTGCTGCAGTATGCAGATAGCTGTAGACAACAGATGTTCTCTCGGCCGTCCGCTCCGGCACCTATGTATATAAATGCAGCCCGAGAGGCAGTAGCAAGATTCACTTCGCAATCTGACCCTGTAAGATCCACGTCTGTTAAACGTCGGATAGCGCCCTGCCTCGGATGACGTCAGAGCCGGACTGTGTCAAATCGCGTATTTGCGGTAAAAACGGATAGTGAACTCGCGAGGACTATACACCGTCCTGGATCGCTTAGAATTCGCGAGATTAACTGTTAGTGTGCCGTCGGTGTGAATTACAATTCCGCGTGGCAAGTGGTGACTTTATTTCCACTTTTATGACGAGCATTAATTTTGAACAATAATTGCAAAGTTTCATTGAGTAATTTTAGTCAGAGCGAAACACAATCTGGTAGGAACGTACCGTAGAGATCGCCTCTGCTGCTAAATGTGCTGTTAGAATAGAAAGACTTGCTTCCAATTGAAAATAGAGAATTTCCAAGTGTTGTATGGGAGAAACTTTATGCAATATAATTTTGATTGGAACTTTATAATTTTATTTAAAATCAAAGTCCTGATCCCGCAAAGAAGTAGGAGGATAGAAACTTTTCTTTCAGAGGGCTGCACCAGAATGTGGCCGTGCACACTGGAAACTAAGGTCAGTATGTTTCCCTTCGCTTTCTGGCTGACCACTGAATTAGTAGCCAGGCTCGCGTGAGAAAAACGGCGAACAAACAAATGATTAACTTTTACCCGCTCCACCACAGCGTGAACTACAAAAATTGATGTAAATGAAACGAAGTTGCGAATACGGAAAACCATAAGCCGTATAATTAAATGGCGACATTGAAAACATGCGCAGCGATCGCCTACCAGTTGGCTATCCGACCACGACTCGCAGCTACACCAAAACTTCCACATGTCGTCAACCATGTGTCCGAAACCTGTACTCGTGCATTCATTTCGTATATTCCGTTACACGGGAGACATCTTACTTGAAAGTCGCTAGCTCTGTGTCAGAGGATACATACGCTATTGCAGTGCTTGTGTTATTCCTAATAACGACGCAAAGTCCCTTCGGTCATGCATGCATGTGCCAAGGAATAGGTTCTGACGCATTGTTCACGACAAATGGACGTTTGGATCTGGCTGTGAGCTGTGCGCAGACAGCCTAATGGTAAGGCGACTGGTCGTGGTAAGCGGGAAACCCGCTTTCGCGTCCAGGTCCAGCACAAATTTTCATTGTCATCATTCCATTATACAGCTGCGGTGGTTCATATTCGCACCTGCGAATACATTTCACTTACTTCAAAACGGCTGTAGTCGCCGCCGTGCCTGTCCTTTCGGACATACTTGCATATCCGAAGAAACACTGCATTGTTCTTCGGAATAACACAGACACTGCAATATCGTATCGTATAAATATTAATTGTCTTTAAGGAAAAAGAACATAAACTAAAGTATCTACTTTCTGCAGTGGGTTAGGTATAACAAGAGTGGTAGAAGAAGATGTAAGTGGGATATTCGATCGTGCTCTTGGTGAACGAAACATACCGTCTCGTGTGATTTATCGAAACAACAATTAACCTAAAAACGATATGGGAAATGCCAATTGAAGCCCAGCATATCTTGGATAGGAATTTAGTTTCAAGACGGTCGTTTTTACGCCTCCTTATGTCAATCGCTAATAGCGGATTTCTAAGTAATCACTTTGCTGTCGGTCTATCTGACCGACTGTTAAGAATCCCTTTTTGCAGGAACGGGTAAAGGTATGAAGTTGAAATTTATGCTGCATACTGAAGTCTATGGTCCCTTGGCGGTGTTAGGAATTTAAGTTTCTAAGTCACTGCAATCATCAGATGTGGCCATTTTTAGATACCCAAAAGCTGACTGATCAACAGATATAGAATACTTTCCATAGACCCAGAATCATGCATTAAGCAAGGATTCACAGTAAAAACAAACGAAAAAATCAGAAAGTATTTACTTTGTAATGATATCACATAAAGAAATATCTTTTCGGCATTACAAACTTTCATTGCATTCGTAATCCGTCAAAAATCTCAGGAACTACTGCAAGGATATTGAACTAGTTTTATGTAATAGGTAAAGTGTTACACGAAGTAGATTTGTGTGTACAATTTACAAATATTTCGTGATAATTGGCTGAGCTACGATGAAATGAAGGCTGCTGCCACAGTGTGCCCATGCCATCTAGCGGTGATAGGCACACGGCCGCCCGACTACGGCGTCACGCTGGCGCTAGCACGTAAGTTCTTTGCGAACTGTTCATTTTACATTCCCTGACAGGATATGCTTAAAACATGTACAGTGTCTGTAATGTTCCGAAACAGTACTGGTAACTGATGCGAGACAGAACTTCCACTGTTTGGGATGAGGTTCCGATATTCCATAAAATTTCCATTAGAGCATTCAACAGAACAATTTGACGATTGCGTAACAACAATAGCCCTATGGCCGGCTGTACAGTTTCGTTCTCTGGAGTTTTCCGTCAAATCTTATACGTAAGCGTAATGGGGAGGACAGGAGAAGAAATCAGCGCATCTGCAATTACCGCCTAACTCGAAAATTAATAACATAAATGAAAAATTGCAATAGCGAATGCGATATCACACAAAAAATTAAAGACAAAAATTAAAACTTTGAAAGGTCTCTGTGAAGTCGTTTCATAGGACGCTTGTCGAATTCGGTACAACCTTTTCATTTTGCTATCTGATTTTAGCTCAATTCATGAACTCTTCCAGAAAGACTGAGCACTCAAATAAGGCCTATAGGTTATTATATGTGTGTTTTAATGTGGGTTTCGGTTTTGTTTTGTGGGAATCGCTGAATTGGTCATCGTCTGCTGGGAGCAGACGAGGTTGCTTCTCGTTCAAAGGAGAGCACAGGATGACCAACTTAGGTTTCCAGTACCTGAACAGAGAGGTTTGCCCATCTTAGTCGAGGGCTGCTTTTGTGTGTAAGTTTGGTGACGGAGGGCTACTCCTCTGGTAGCTTCCGCTGCACGAGGAGCTACGTAATCTGGAAAGAGAAAGGGGCACTCTTCGGTGAACGCTTGGTGAGTACGGATCGTAGCTCTAAAGGGGGGTTTCAGGTGATAGGAATCAGGTTGAGTTAGTACTTCGTTATGTTTAACTGGTGAAATACTTAAGAACTTTAGCTTATTTGAAGCGTGTGAAGCGAGTTATTTTTTTAATGGTTTTTAATCTTAGATTTTGTGTAAATTGCTTTTGTCTTTGCGTGTTGATTTTGTGCCACGTGTTTGGTAATCAATGACCCTTATGGTTCACCACGACACCGCAGTAGGCTTTATTTTAAGTCTGCTTCTTTAATGAGCTACAATTTCTGCAAGAATATCTGTTCTTTCGTGCGCTTTGTACAAACAGCACGACTGTTTGAGTCAGAATGCACCACGTGCTCTAGTTCGGCCGTTTGCAAGCTGCAGACGCAGTTAGTATGTTAAATAATTTCCACACAGCCTTGTGTATTGGTTAAACTTCTGTCCAGAATAGATCATGCGTAGAATCGTAATGCAAATCTCACTTAGATATTTTTATGGTATTAACGCAAAGGAGATGATAGTATAATTGTCTCCCACCCCCGTCGTCTGTGTTTCTTCTTGCTGTAGTTAAATTGTGCTCTGTCTCACTCTCACGTAATTCTTACTTAAATATTTCGAGTCAGGCACCAGTTAGGTGTACTTAAATATTTCGAGTCAGGCACCAGTTAGGTGTAGTTAGGATGTGCAACAAAATATTTAGTTACAATAAATAGTTTACGTGAAAAATAAATCATTTGGGATCGATCTTACCCCCTTGCTCTGATTTCCATTCCTGAATTAATCAAGTTGCTTCATGCACGACATGGAGTGCTATTTATCTGGCTGCTTTAAGAAATTTGCGTACTTGAAATTAAATTATTAAAGTAATTAAACTAACAATTTTCCAGCTCCGTTTTTTCTGAATGGTTAGGAAGGGTTTGGGCTGGTGGCGACCCTGCATTTCTGAATTTTTTTCATTATTTGTGTGAGAGAAGCAGCTAGAAATGTGAGATAACGTATATGGCTAGATGATCTACGTCATAAACATAGTAACACGTTACAACTTTCTCCAAAATCTTGGAATTCCTGGGCTCGATATCTTGCCAGTACTGATGTCACTACTGGGAAAAATCATAGAGAGGATTGATGAACTTTCTATATACATAATTAACTTTGCATGGAACCCTCGGAGAGCGAGTCCTATTTTTACTTGTCCTAGTCCTTTAAGGTAGCAAACTGTTTGTTCAAAAATAGCTCTGAGCGCTATGGGACTTAACTGCTGAGGTCATCAGTCCCCTAGAACTTAGAACTACTTAAACCTAACTAACCTAAGGACATCACACACATCCACGCCCGAGGCAGGATTCGAACCTGCGACCGTAGCGGTTTCGCGGTTCCAGACTGTAACGCCTCGAACCGCTCGGCCACCCCAGCCGGCAAAAATGTTTGTGCACTTCACCTTAAACAGGAGTTGTTAGTTCACGTATACGGAAGGTAATCATTAAGATATAATTATCAACTTGATATTATTAAGTTACGTAATTTGTTTTTATTTCTTTTCAAAAAGAAAAAGAAAGAAAAAACCGCTCAGCCCATTTAGGGACTGTGTCTTATGGGTCATAACATCAAATCGCTCGAAATGTAGTCTTCAAGTGACGTCTGAGATGACCTGCTTGATAACATTCCTCGTTCATGTTTTGCGTTTGAAGAGGAAATACGTTGACGTGATGAAGGTGTACGGCATAAATGCGTCGTATGGCACAGCGGGCAAGTGAAGCAAGCGCTTCAATTGTGGTCAGACAAGTCTGTATGATGATGAACGAGGAGGCAGACTATCGCTCTGTAAAGATCCGGGAATCACAAAACAAATGAAACCCTGGTGCTCGAATATCGACGGGTCACAATCGAGAAGATTGCCGAAATATTTCAAATCAGTTATGGGTCAATTATTAATGTCTTGCACTAGAGTCTGAAATGATAGAAGGGGCCACGCAGTGGGATCCACAGTTGCTGACACCCGTTGAAATGGACCGCCGAACCGAGGAAGCCCCTAAAATCAGTTGTGAAGTAGTATAATAATTATATTACGATACCAGTAGGCAGATTATGACGCACAAGTTATGCATGTAACTCCTTTAACTTCGTAAATACATGGAGTTCTGTAAGCGTCTTCACGTATCCCCTTGCTGGATGTAATACTTCCACGCCTGGCCTGAGCCAGGTTCTGCAAATTTCTAGTCGTCCTGAAGCCACACTACCAGTATGGAGATTAAGAGGCGCCGTTGTCCAAATCTGTGAGTTATTTAACTTACAAACACATGTTTTGGAAAGAAATGACCCTTATTACTTTCTCTTTATGTCTTCGCGTATTTAACTATGACAAGAGACTACGTGGAAACTTCACAGTCCCTGACAGTGGGATCTTATCTTCCAGAAACACGTTGTCTCTTTAAATTAAATCAGTCATAGATTTGGACGACTGGTGTGCCATGATGTCCATACTGAGCATCTGAAATGTTGCAGCTACGGCAGGTTACTCTAGATGACTTCACTAGTTGCCTGTTCACTGTGAACGAGAGATGGGTGTACCATTATGGCCTTGACGCGTAGGAGACTAGCACGCAGTAAAAATATGTGGGTTCACCACCGCAAAAGAAGGTGAAGACCCAGCCAACATAGGACAAGGTAGTTAGGTTTTTTGAGACTGCAATGGCGTGGAGTTAACAGATAGTGCTCGTAAGGAGAAGACGGTAAGAGGAGCAAATTCCGTAATACTTCTGAAGAGGTTGTGGGAGGCTGCCAGTATGAAGCATTCTTGGTAGCTGTCCAAGAGGGTGGTCCTTGTTCCACAAAAACGGCACAACTCATTCTGCACGGGACAATTCACACATGTTGCTGAGCGAGGTGGCACAGTGGTTAGCACACTGGACACGCATTCGGGAGAACGACGGTTCAATCCCGTCTCCTGCCATCGTGATTTAGGTTTTCCGTGATTTCCCTAAATCGTTTCAGGCGAATGCCGAGATGGTTCCTTTGAAAGGGCACGGCCGATTTCATTCCCAATCCTTCCCTAACCCGAGCTTGCGCTCCGTCTCTAATGACCTCGTCGTCGACGGGACGTTAAACACTAACCACCACCACCACATGTTGCTTCTTTCAGCTATATTTCTATTTACCCCCATATTCTCCTGAAATGAGAACCAGTAACTTATTCCCCTTTCCCTGGATTATGAACGGACTGTGTGGCACGTCTAGTATCCTTGTCTGGCACGTTTGAAGCCCGGCCAGACGGTATGGAATTGGATGACGTCCGCTGGCTGACACGAATGCATTTGCGGGAACTGCGGTCGCAGATACGAGCGCCACCGCAAGCCACTCATGGCCTGCCAGCCAATCAGGGCTCGAAGATCGCGGCCGATGTTTCAAGCCATCAGCAGGGTGGCACACTCCTTCAGTTGTGAATTCTCCGTGTTACCATATAGATCTTACTGCTCATCGTTGTTTTCCTTCTGAATTCGCTACGTTTTAGTTTTCTGTCTTGCTTTGCCGTTTGGACTTTACCTGCCGTGCCGCCTGCGTCGTATGTTGCTCAGTCGTGTTTGTCCACTTGTTCTATGGCTATAGGCCGCTCAGGATACGATGGGTGACACGCAGTGACAATTTTCGACCAGAGTGCTGGTCGAGTTCATTCAGCTGTTTGGAAGGAGACGCAGTCAGTGTCTGAAACCTTTCGGCCGGCCGGCGATGACAGAATCGCGGCGCAAGTTTCTCAAACTATTTTGCAGAAACTACTCGGTAAAAAAATCGTTTTTCTTTTAATTATAGCTTTATATGTCACGGATATGATGGGGCGATTATAATTTCGTTAATGGCCGTAGTTATTGTGAAATTTACGTGGAAATAAGACAGTGCGCGAAATTCGAAAAAGTTTGTGATGACAAATAGCGGTCGTTATGAGGCTGCGTTTGGTGCATATTACGTAATATGTTCCAGCCTATGAAATTTAGCTAACATTGTAAATTTTTCTTTACACTTAGCTGGAAGTCTCTATCTGTCACCAATCTCGAGAACATTGACTGAAGTAGCACACTCATTTGCGATCGCGACGCGCCAGCTATAAAGCCAGAGTGAAATATATGCAACATCCCTTATATTTCATAAGCGGTTTGAGATATCGAAATTTGATTTTGTAAAATAACAGCAAGTAAACAGAAGAGTATTTTGTGATATGGCTATTATGAATGACTTCAATATGTACAGTAATGCTCAAAAGTATCCGAAAGACCTGAATTGCATTTCGCCTGATTCGCATGCAACCCACATAACGCAGCTGTCTAGCAGGTCCTCTAATCGCTCCTTGGTACATCGTTTCACTGTTGAAAATGGTTCCAACAAGTCACCACTAGAAAATACTACTCTGTATCGCAATAACTCTAGATGTAAAGTAATACTACAATACCACAAATATCAGGGAACACCTTATCACAGGTAAGACTGTCCTTAAGGCTTGTAAGCTCACATTTGTTACAATAAATGACATAGCTGAAATGTTACCACTCTCATTATTACGTCAGATAGGTAATGCACGCAGGAAGTTCGTCGTATTCATGATTTCCTCTTCAAAGTAACATACCGGACGTATTATTTAACACAAAATGACATTAAAAATTTAAGTTATTCATCAGCAGCTAGTTGAGAATATGTATGAACTTCAAATGACACGACGAACCGTCTCGTTCTGCATATTAGTTCAAACCCAGGTCATGCAGACTAAGCAAAGATTTCGTGACTGACGGAAACTAACAGTCATTCCTGATTAGGCCTACAGAGAGTGATATACCTCGATTTTAGACAGTATCTATTAGCAAATACCAACTTTAAACTACATAGCGCAAACATTTTTAACGGACTACCCAGCACCTATTGTCACTGTTAACGAAGTACGAGAGATGTTAAATATTGCTTCTTAACAAGTAACTTATTTGAAATGCCGTGAGGTAAAGCTTTGTGTTGGACAGGGATTCGAACCCAGAATCTAATAAGATAGATATCGAAGCACAATCAACTGTGACATATCGCATTTTCTCGGCAGTAGCTAGATGTTTTAACTGAAATGACGAGACGAAACCTAAAACTTTTTCCTTCCCAAAACTTCAACCTGGCACCTATGGTTGTTATATTCTAGAGAAAACGAACGTTAAATATGGATTTGTTGCACCAGCAGCAACATGTGAGCATGTTTGAACTAGAAATAATATGACGAAGCGTTCAGTGCTGACTGGGAGTAGAGCCCCACAGATATCGTTTTGACTACACGCAAAGAGACGTCAGCTACCGAATTTTTCTCCACCGGAATAACATCTTGAACTTACAGTGATCTCGAAAATAGTTCTGTGTCTCACTGGGAGTAAAAAACGTCAAATATCGTTATTGTTGACAACAAATGAAAATAGACTAAAAATCGAAATTACACTCCTGGAAATTGAAATAAGAACACCGTGAATTCATTGTCCCAGGAATGGGAAACTTTATTGACACATTCCTGGGGTCAGATACATCACATGATCACACTGACAGAACCACAGGCACATAGACACAGGCAACAGAGCATGCACAATGTCGGCACTAGTACAGTGTGTATCCACCTTTCGCAGCAATGCAGGCTGCTATTCTCCCATGGAGACGATCGTAGAGATGCTGGATGTAGTCCTGTGGAACGGCTTGCCATGCCATTTCCACCTGGCGCCTCAGTTGGACCAGCGTTCGTGCTGGACGTGCAGACCGCGTGAGACGACGCTTCATCCAGTCCCAAACATGCTCAATGGGGGACAGATCCGGAGATCTTGCTGGCCAGGGTAGTTGACTTACACCTTCTAGAGCACGTTGGGTGGCACGGGATACATGCGGACGTGCATTGTCCTGTTGGAACAGCAAGTTCCCTTGCCGGTCTAGGAATGGTAGAACGATGGGTTCGATGACGGTTTGGATGTACCGTGCACTATTCAGTGTCCCCTCGACGATCACCAGTGGTGTACGGCCAGTGTAGGAGATCGCTCCCCACACCATGATGCCGGGTGTTGGCCCTGTGTGCCTCGGTCGTATGCAGTCCTGATTGTGGCGCTCACCTGCACGGCGCCAAACACGCATACGACCATCATTGGCACCAAGGCAGAAGCGACTCTCATCGCTGAAGACGACACGTCTCCATTCGTCCCTCCATTCACGCCTGTCGCGACACCACTGGAGGCGGGCTGCACGATGTTGGGGCGTGAGTGGAAGACGGCCTAACGGTGTGCGGGACCGTAGCCCAGCTTCATGGAGACGGTTGCGAATGGTCCTCGCCGATACCCCAGGAGCAACAGTGTCCCTAATTTGCTGGGAAGTGGCGGTGCGGTCCCCTACGGCACTGCGTAGGATCCTACGGTCTTGGCGTGCATCCGTGCGTCGCTGCGGTCCGGTCCCAAGTCGACGGGCACGTGCACCTTCCGCCGACCACTGGCGACAACATCGATGTACTGTGGGGACCTCACGCCCCACGTGTTGAGCAATTCGGCGGTACGTCCACCCGGCCTCCCGCATGCCCACTATACGCCCTCGCTCAAAGTCCGTCAACTGCACATACGGTTCACGTCCACGCTGTCGCGGCATGCTACCAGTGTTAAAGACTGCGATGGAGCTCCGTTAGCCACGGCAAACTGGCTGACACTGACGGCGGCGGTGCACAAATGCTGCGCAGCTAGCGCCATTCGACGGCCAACACCGCGGTTCCTGGTGTGTCCGCTGTGCCGTGCGTGTGATCATTGCTTGTACAGCCCTCTCGCAGTGTCCGGAGCAAGTATGGTGGGTCTGACACACCGGTGTCAATGTGTTCTTTTTTCCATTTCCAGGAGCGTATTATCCACCAGTAGATAGGTGTTCTCAGGCTAGAGCTTGATAATACATAATGAAATCTGTAGTGCCGTGCCAGGATTCGAACCCATTCACGCGCAATGTGTGGAGATGCTGAGGAATCTGCAGTTTTGAATAAATTGTAGCCGAGCTGTATTGTGATGAAGGGACCAATTCCGCGTTAAGGCCGGTCTGAGTTGCATTCCCAGTTCAGAACCAATTTCATTGACATACAGAAGCTCAGATAAAAGATGGAATAAGCGTCCTGTGAGCCTAAATCGCGTTTGTTTCGTCACTAGAAATAATTAACTAATATAAGAAAGGTTACTGGTGATAGAGTCTCTACAGGTCGCCACTTCAGACTTTAGTGTGGCTCAACGTCTACTTGGTATAGAAGGAATATCATTTTTAATATGAGTTTAAGACCACAATGCCATTATACCTTCTTCACTTGGTGTAGGCAGAAGAGAATGGAATCTGTCTCTCCCTATTTAAAATCACTGACCGAAGTTGGAATCAAACGCAGACCATAGATTTATGAACCTCTCATCAGCCCCACAGACCACCAAATCCTCTTCTCAGTGGCTCATTTTTCTATCATATCGCCGATGTACCACACTGGCTGAGATTTCTGACACACAGGCTACCTGTAACAATCTGCAGCATGTTCAGTAAATTCATTTACTTGGTTGGCCGAATCACCATGAACTAGCTGCCTCGGCTACCCAGTGCATACATTCAACTTTATTTTGTAATCACCAAAATAAAATCACGTAACTGCCACCAACACATAACTGCCAACAGTGTAGGATGCAGAAATTTAAATAGGAAGTGTTCCTTTCCACTTGAGGTACTCTGTTGCGCTATCTGTTTGTTTAAAACGTTGTGCAGTGCAAAAGAAAAGGTATAACTGTTTGTCCCTCATACGTATTGACCTGGCCTTATCTGGCATTATCGCACAGCGCCGTGGAATGCAGAAGTTCTGGAGGACTTGTTGTTGACTTCTGGAGGTGTTCTAGCTACGTGTCAGCTGGTAGCGGAATGGTGAATATCGTGCACAGTAGTCAAGATGTCGCGAGTTCGAGTACATTCACTGCTATAACTTTTAAAACGCAATTCTGGTGTCTGCTAAAGTTATCAATCTAATGGAACTTGTAACATAATTCCATTCACTTCTCAACCCAAAATATTCGTATGTGGAAAAAGGGCTAACTCCTGCAACATTTTGTTCATTTCAGGTTTAACAGACAGCCAGACAGTAGATGCATCTGTAAACTTTTGTATTATGTATGGGTAGAGTGCATCGTGCCAAAATACGCCGGAAAAGTATTTTCTACATTAGCTGTCGTCTGGTAGTGGCATTTTATTCTTCTTCAAACCTTGTTTGAGAGCTTTAACTCAGAACAAGTTTTCTACATACATGTAATTAATAAACTGCATGTGCATTTTCAGACTGTTACAGATAACATCAGAGAATTCGCATATATCGTTCATGATTAATTTCCCTCTCATGTTTACTATTGTTTTAACAACAATAAAGGAAACCTTACGAAAATTGTGAACTGTATAAAAAAAATTAAATAAAACTACCCACGATAACCTTATGACGTAAGTCTGTTTTAATAAAGCTGAGTATCTGTACACAAGCGTGCCTCTATCGTCACGAATTGGTAAGATACTAGTCACATTTTGATTGGGTCTGTGTTTAATTGGTATGCTGTGTCATACTCAAGATGTATGCAAATGTGGCATTTCATAAATAAAGTTATGTATTCCTAGAAACCCAGAATTTGCTGTGTGTGACAGAAAGAGAGAGTGAGAAAGAGAGAAAAATCAAAAAGAAAGAGAGAGAGTAAAAAATTGTAAAGAAATTGAATCATGGTATAAAAAGAAGTCATTCATGAAAATGACACGTTGCACATCATTACGAAATATCGTATTCATGATCTATGAAACAAGAATTAATCTAATGTAATCTAATCTAATCACATCATATTGATTACTAGCCATGAAGAGCCATGAATTACCGAAATTTTTGCTAATACCAGTAACCAAATCCAAACTTGAAAATAAAAGACGACAGTTTTTGTAATAAACGGGGACTTCTATCAAGACCCTTTCGTCCCTGTTAACTAACCACGAAAGATGTCTGATATACCTCTATTCTGAAGACAAAGTGTGCATGCATTTAAAGATGAAGTGCATGATGTGAAGTTCTGTGACGGAGATACGAACCCAACACAGTTCCTTCCCTGTCTAGGGAATCCTTTTCATGTTAATATCAAACATCAGCAATTACTCGTAGATTTCATTAAAACTAAAGTAGTTGATGATGACGTAAGTTGATAACAAAAACGCGCTGCCTTTCTTCATTTACTTGCGCCTAGAAATGGCTATCGAGTACTGCCAAACCAAAAGGCAAGAGATCTTACTGCCTTCCGATATACTTCGCTGTCAGTTCGTCCATACGATTTGGTCGAAATGACCTGTTTCAAGTTTTGTATGACAGAACATGTTTTGGAAAATCAATTATTTTCCTTTGCAATAAACAGAAAGATTTTCATTGTAAGTATCCAAGTACAAAATTGTCGCAATATTAGTAGAAAGTATACCACAGTTGCAAAACTCGCGTCCAACTCTTTGACCTTACACTTAGTCGCTCATCATAAATTATAGCGCAGAGTGACACCAGTTTAAGTAACCTAATGTAGCGAGAACTGTTTGCCAGTGCTCTTTCTCACCGGAAAATACTCAATTCACTCATTGGGCTCCATAAGTACACTGTAACAGTAATTTCTGTGTGTATGCAATTCATACGGATTAGAATTTAGTGGTGCTCTCTCTCCCACTTCTGTATACAATATGCCTGACCTAAATGGGCCCTTTATCATTACAGGCCCTTGGCAGTGCAACATCATACTGACAAAAGTAAATTGCTTATACTGACAATCTAACTGTTTGTTTTACTTGATTTTGTAATCATTTAAATAAAACAACATGACGCTCCAGTGGGAGACATTTCGTTCCTCTTTTCCTTCTGTGAAATTTTTCAGTAAGCTTTTTGCCTTCCAACCAGAGAAATGCGGCACAGTACGGCCGGTAAACGATTCACCAACCACGATTTAGTGCCTTTAAGACGATTTCTTTAAACATTGTCGTAGCTGAAGGAATTTAGTTTCGTCTTCAATCGTCTCAATCAGCAATGTTCACAGACACCTCAAATAGGAGAAAGCTCATTATCCAGGTACGAAGGTTCTAAAACAAACTTCCCACAGTGTGTGTCAGGTTGATCTTTTCGTCTGATAGCATTGTGTAAGTATTTTGTCAATGCGGTATCGCAAATAGTGTTCCTGTATCTTTGGGAATCATTGAGTGAAAACGAGTTCAACACCAATGGGTACAATACTGCTAAATATTCTAAATGATTATTAACCTAAGTCTGAGTTCATCCGCAAACTGAGGCGAACTTATAATATTGAAGCTAGACTGTGTATCCTTGTCTTCCTTGAGTGGGCATTGGAAGGCGTTTACACACACTTATACGATACTATGAATATTTCGAACGCTATAGTTAACGTTGCTCTCATAAACTACTTTTGTTTTTTAATTCTTCTGGGTCTTCAGCGTGAAATATGTGTTGTAGATACAGTCTTAGAGCAAAACATTGACCGCCGAGTCGTTCACGTAAGGTGGGCAATACAGTCGTGCTCCTCTCAGAATCCTATGTCCGGCAATATGCTCGATATGGCAACATTGTAGACTGTGGCACTTCCCAGAGGAAGTCTTGACTTCAATCTTAGTACTTTATTCTTGACTACGACCGTAGTCTTGAGGTAAAACGCGAGACTAGCTAATACGACGTCTGGTAACTAAAAGCACACGTCGACAAAGTTTTTATCGCCCCTTTCCTCTCGATGCTGAAGCTATGAGTGTAATTCAAGCGAATCTGCAATAGATTTCGCTTTCTGTCACACTGGTAATAACAGTTTGCTCCAACAACGTTTTAGCGAAAGATTCCTTTGCCGACCATCTGCCTCTGAACAGCGCATGCGTCTGAGTTCTCTGGGACCTGTTTACTGCCTACCGGCGGGGGCTGAGGCACTGCATTGTCTCGCCTTCTGTTCCGCACTCTCGACCATGTAAAATGCTTTAATGTTGTTTAGTGGTGACCCATATAATCTGTCTACTATTTGTTCAAATTGCTCTGAGCAGTATGCGACTTAACATCTGTGGTCATCAGTCCCCTAGAACTTAGAACTACTTAAACCTAACTAACCTAAGGACATCACACACATCCATGCCCAAGGCCGAATTCGAACCTGCAACGGTAGCGGTCACGCGGTTCCAGACTGAAGGGCCTACGATTTGTGTTTCACTCTTGATAGCAAAGGAGGCACAAAACCGTCTTTATTTGATGATTATTTTATTACACTAGAATGCAATGTATGGATGTGGCACAGAATTAATTTCGTTGTTTCTGATCCAGTGCACCACAATTAAAGCGTCACATTCTGTTCTTTTTCCTTTCACGGGAGGTTCCTCAATTAATTTATTATTGTCATGGATTCATATGTGTTAGTCAAGGCACAGAGAGTAAATGCAATGTAATGTGTTTGATTTCTTTCTTTGATTCTCTATGGTAAATGGATGCAAAAGATTGTGTCAATACCTATCAGAACCTGCTCCATAGGAAAATTGCTTGTTTTGAGGTCTATACCTTAATTAATGGAGAAGTGAACGATGTTCACAAGTCATATTTAAAATATTCAATTGGATTTAAGGCGACAAAATTACCCATATTTGAAGCTACTCAGAGAAAAAGTAATTTGCTAGAGCCGCTGTTAGCAAATGTCTGCAGGGAGTTCCTAGTTGCTACTGTGGAAATTTAGCATAGAGGCCTTATTGTAATCAAGAGGTTCATTTCCTTCATATTTATCACCCTGGCATGTGAGTCTTAAGTGAAGAACAATATCGAAATTAGTATCGCTGATGGTCGATTCGAATATCTTCAGAGACGCTGGTATCGCGAAGCAGCTTGGCAGTCAGAAAAAAAAGATCGCATACGCTGGCCCCTACCACGGTTAGAACTGACGACTGATTGAGCCGTTCTGGCGTAAGACATGGGCGGTACCACCTGGCTAGAGACACACTGCTGCCTGTACCTCACTCTCATGATGGTATTTATCGCTCATCCTCATAACGCATCGTGAAAGATAATAAAAGTTGTCACTTATGTGAAGAATAGCATTTCTTTAGGTAAAAAATTGAATTTTCTGTCTCAGTGTCTTAGTTTACGTGAGGTTTATATAGCACGAGTCATTCAAATGGAAAGGGACTGTCAAGTGAATTTAGCCAGTCAATTCAGTTGCACACGCGGAAGTGATTGCACTGTCACAGTGTTGCCTTACGTTTGTGACGATGTTCCCAATTCTCAACTGGGCTAGAACAGCTCTGTAGAGGTATGCGAGGAGAATCCCGTGCTCGTATCATAGGAGGATATGGAGGCGCGGGGTTTGGTTAATATGCAGCGTTTTCTCCTAACAGTTGTGTCAAACATTCAGGTGTATAATCTTCCATCACGATTAGAGGTTCCTACAAAATATATACGGATAAAACACTTACCTAGTTACTTTGTGACAAAATATTATTTCAGTACAATAAAAAGTCTTTGGAAATCACTTATGCCCACCTGTCATACAAGTAAGATAACAATCGCTTTGCTCCTCGAAATCGATTTCACCTATGTGCAGTCTTGTGACGTTTAAATAAATCGTCTTAGCGGCACTAAATCGTGGTTTGTGAATCATTTACCTGTCGTACTCTGCCGCATTTCACTGGCTGGAAGGCAAAAAGCTTACTCACATATGTCACAGAAGGAAAAGGGAGACGAAATGTGTCCCACTGGAAGGTCATGTTGTTTCATTTAAATGAATACAAAATCAGTGAGGTTGTCAGTATAAGCACATTACTGTTGTTAGTATGATGTTGCGCTGGCCAGGGCCTGTAATGATGAAGGGCCCGTTTAGGTCAGGCATATTGTATACAGAAGTGGAAGAGAGAGAGCACCACTAAATTCTAATTCGTATGCATTGCATACACACAGAAATTACTGTTACAGTGTACTTATGGAGCCCAATGAGTGAATGGCGTATTTTCCGGCGAGAAAGAGCACCGGCAAACAGTCTTCGCTATATTAGGTTACTTAATCTGATGTCACTCTGAGCTAGAATTTATGGTCAGCGACAAAGTGTAAGGTCAATGAGTCGGATGCGTGTTTTGCAACTGTGAAATACTTTCGTACATTATAGAAGCGAATATTAAATTTGAACTAATATTGCGAAAATTTTGTACTTGGATAGGATGGAATGAAAATGTTTCTGTTTATTGCAAAGGAAAACAATTTATTTTATAAAACATTGTCTGTCATACACAACTTGAAACTGGTCATGTCGACCAAATCATATGGAAGAACTGACAGCGACGTATATCGGAAGGCAGTAAGATCTCTTACCTTTTGGTTTGGCAGCACTCGATAGCCATTTCTAGGCGCAAGTAAATGAAGAGAGGCAGCGCGTTTTTGTTATCAGGTAACGTCTTCATCAATTACTTTAGTTTTAATGTGATCTACGAGTAATTTACTGATGTTTGATATTAACATGAAAAGGATTCCGTAGACAGGGAAAGAACCTGTTCTTGGGAAACTACTTCAATAGTGACCAAAAGGCATCACATGATCTTCAAATACAGTGTTCCAGCAGCGGTATGAAGAAAATGATATTAATAAAGACGGTAATAATCGAATTATCCTGTAACTTCACACTTCCCAGTGGATTTTCTCGAACTAAGAAATTTGGTGAATTTGTGAAAATTTCAAAATGGCTTCACATCGTGCCTATGATGCCTAGAAGAGTCTTTACATCCTGATGACATGAGAATAGCATAATCTCCGCTTCAGAAGCTTGCTTCTACTTAACCATTTAATAGACTCACGTTTTTTCAACCGTGACTAATTTTGTAAGCTAAGCACATCATCTGTTACAGCACACTCTTGCGGCTGGGAAATGTGGCAACAATGGTTTGGCGGAACGAACTATCACAGGAGCAACGTCTGGGTTCAGGCATTTACTTTTAAGAGGCACAAAAAATTTTACTTTACCCCTGGTAAACCAAGAGAAAGACGTTATAATCCAGAATCCGCATTAAACATGACGTTCCTTCATTACCATCTGGGCAGAGCCGGTTTACTTTGGGAAATAACATAGCGGAAATCATGGTAAACAGAAATATAGTCGCCAGTAAACCTACTTACATTAAAAAATTTTATTTTATTTGATGAACGGATAGCAATTTAAAGGAACAGTGCTGTTATTTTACTTGTACTCGATTGAAATAGAGACGTTGAAAAATTTGGTGCTGGACTGTGATTCGAATTAGTATCTCTTCTTTCGAGGATCTGAATCTCTCGGAACAGTATAGTTCAATCACTTCGTTCCTTTTCTCAAGGCTGAAATCTTCTCTAGGTCTCCTCCAAAGGCAAGTATGTAGGTCCGAATCCTGATCCAGTACAAAAATATTCATAATTTTATTTCAAACCCTATCACGTGCACACAGGCCAGATAGTGAATATTAACGTACATTTTTAATGTCTGTGCATGTGTTGCCAACAATCGCAATAGGTGCTGTTATTTCTGGCCCAACAATCACACATCTTATATTGGTGCGTAAGCAACTGATACTAAAGCTATATTCGTGGATGCACGGTAGGCGTGCAGTTCGATTTCCGCTTAGGCACAAAAGTTTGTATCCCCATTTTAGATTCAAACACCTAGCAGCTGGTAAGAAAAACCTATACGAAACATTTGATTTTACTTAGTTAGCAATCCGACTACGTGTTGGGTTCCTATCTCCGTCACAGAACTTCACATCATGCACTTCATCTTTAAATGCATGCACACTTTGTTTCTTCAGAATAGAGGTATATCAGACATCTTTCGTGGTTAGTTAACAGGGGCGAAAGGGTCTTGATAGAAGTCCCCGTTTATTACAAAAACTGTCGTCTTTTATTTTCAAGTTTGGATTTGGTTACTGGTATTAGCAAAAATTTCGGTAATTCATGGCTCTTCATGGCTAGTAATCAATTTGATATGATTCGATTAGATTACATTAGATTAATTCTTATTTCATAGATCATGAATACGATATTTCGTAATGATGCGGAACGTGTCATTTTCATGAATGACTTCTTTACATACCATGATTCAATTTCTTTACAATTTCGTGGGATAATGCGTATGGCCAGGTCAATACGTATGAGGGACAAACAGTTATACCTTTTCTTTTGCACTGCACGACGTTTTCAACAAACAGATGGAGCAATAGAGTTGCTCAAGTTTAAAGGAACACTTCCTATTTAAATTTCTGCATCCTACACTGTTGGCAGTTATGTGTTGGTGGCAGTTACGTGATTTTATTTTGGTGATTACAAAATAAAGTTGAATGTGTGCACTGGGTAGCCGAGGCAGCTCGTTCATGGTGATTCAGTCAACCAAGTAAATGAATTTACTGAACATGCTGCAGATTGTTACAGGTAGCCTGTGTGTCAGAATTCTCAGCCAGTGTGGTACATCGGCGTTATGATAGAAAAATGAGCCACTGAGAAGAGGATTTGGTGGTCTGTGGGGCTGATGAGAGGTTCATAAATCTATGGCCGGGGTTTGATTCCAACTTCGCTCAGTGATTTTAAATAGGGAGAGACAGATTTCATTCTCTTCTGCCTACACCAAGTGAAGAAGGTATAATGGCATTCTGGTCTTAAACTCACATTAAAAATGATATTCCTTCTATACCACGTAGACGTTGAGCCACACTAAAGTGTGAAGTGGCGACGTGTAGAGACTCTATCACCAGTAACCTCTCTTATATCAGTTAATTATTTCTAGTGACGAAACAAACGCTATGTAGGCTCACAGGACGCTTATTCCATCTTTTATCTGAGCTTCTGTATGTCAATTAAATTGGTTCTGAACTGCGAATGCAACTCAGACCGCCCTTAACGGAGAATTTGTTCCCTTCGTCACAATACAGCTCGGCTACAATTTATTCAAAACTGCAGATTCCCCAACATCTCCACATATTGCGCGTGAATGGGTTCGAATCCTGGCCCGGCACTAAAGATTTCCGGTTAAAGGTGCTTCAGTCTGGAACCGCGTGACCGCTACGGTCGCAGGTTCGAATCCTGCCTCAGGCATGGATGTGTGTGATGTCCTTAGGTTAGTTAGGTTTAATTAGTTCTAAGTTCTAGGCGACTGATGACCTCAGAAGTTGAGTCGCATAGTGCTCAGAGCCATTTTGAACTAACGATTTCATTATGTATTATCAAGATCTAGCCTGAGAACACCTATCTGCTGGTGGATAATAATTTCGATTTTTAATGTATTTTCATTCGTTGTCAACAATAACGATGTATGACGTTTTTGACTCCCAGTGAGACACAGAACTATTTTCGAGATCACTGTAAGTTCAAGATGCTATTCCGGTAGAGAAAAATTCGGTAGCTGACGTCTCTTTGCGTGTAGTCAAAACGATATCTGTGGGGCTCTACTCCCAGTTAGCACTGAACTCTTCGTCATATTATTTCTAGTTCAAACATGCTCACATGTCGCTGCTGGTGCAACAAACCTATATTTAACGTTCGTTTTCTCTAGAATATAACAGCCATAGGTGCCTGGTTGGAGTCTTGGGAAGGAAAAAAATTAATGTTACGTCTCGTCATTTCAGTTAAAACATCTAGCTACTGCCGAGAAAATGCGATATGTCACAGTTGATTGTGCTTCGATATCTATCTTATTAGGTTCTGGGTTCGAATCCCTGTCCATCACAAAGCTTTACCTCACGGCATTTCAAATAAGTTACTTGTTAAGAAGCAACATTTAACATCTCTCGTACTTCGTTAACAGGGACAACAGGTGCTAGGTAGTCCGTTAAAAATGTTTGCGCTATGTAGTTTAAAGTTGGTATTTGCTAATTGATACTGTCTAAAATCGAGGTATATCACTCTCTGTATGCCTAATCAGGAATGACTGTTAGTTTCCGTTAGTCACGAAATCTTTGCTTAGTCTGCATGACCTGGGTTTGAATTAATATGCAGAACGAGACGGTTCGTCGTGTCGTTTGAAGTTCATACACATTCTCAACTAGCTGCTGGTGAATAACTTAAATTTTTCATGTCATTTTGTGTTAAATAATACGTACGATATGTTACTTCGAAGAGGAAATCATGAATACGACGAACTTACTGCGTGCATTACCTATCTGACGTAATAATGAGAATGGTAGGATTTCGGGTATGTCATTTATTGTAATAAATGTGAGCTTACAAGCCTTTTTTTTTTGCCATCAGTCTACTGACTGGTTTGATGCGGCCCGCCACGAATTCCTTTCCTGTGATAACTTCTTCATCTCAGAGTATCACTTGCAACCAACGTCCTCAATTATTTGCTTGACGTATTCCAATCTCTGTCTACAGTTTTTGCCCTCTACAGCTCCCTCTAGTACCATGGAAGTCAATCCCTCATGCCTTAGCAGATGTCCTATCATCCTGTCCCTTCTCCTTATCAGTGTTTTCCACATATTCCTTTCCTCTCCGCTTCTGCGTAGAACCTCCTCATTCTTTACCTTATCAGTCCACCTAATTTTCAACATTCGTCTATAGCACCACATCTCAAATGCTTCGATTCTCTTCTGTTCCGGTTTTCCCACAGTCCATGTTTCACTACCGTACAATGCAGTACTCCAGACGTACACCCTCAGAAATTTCTTCCTCAAATTAAGGCCAGTATTTGGTATTAGCAGACTACTCTTTTCCAGAAACGTTTTTTTTGCAATAGCGAGTCTGCTTTTCATGTCCTCCTTGCTCCGTCCGTCATTGGTTAAAATGGTTCAAATGGCACTGAGCACTATGGGACGTAACATCTGTGGTCATCAGTCCCCTAGAACTTAGAACTACTTAAACCTAACTAACCTAAGGACGTCACACACATCCATGCCCGAGGCACGATTCGAACCTGCGACCTTAGCAGTCACGCGGTTCCGGTCATTGGTTATTTTACTGCCTAGGTAGCAGAATTCCTTAACTTCATTGACTTCGTGACCATCAATCCTGATGTTAAGTTTCTCGCTGTTCTCATTTCTATTACTTCTCATTACCTTCGTCTTTCTCCGATTTACTCTCAAACCATACTGTGTACTCATTAGACTGTTCATTCCGTTCAGCAGATCATTTAATTCTTCTTCACTTTCACTCAGGATAGCAATGTCATCAGCGAATCGTATCATTGATATCCTTTCAGCTTGTATTTTAATTCCACTCCTGAAACATTCTTTTATTTCCATCATTGCTTCCTCGATGTACAGATTGAAGAGTAAGGGCGAAAGGCTACAGCCTTGTCTTACACCCTTCTTAATACGAGCACTTCGTTCTTGATCGTCCACTCTTATTATTCCCTCTTGGTTGTTGTACATATTGTATATGACCCGTCTCTCCCTATAGCTTACCCCTACTTTTTTCAGAATCTCGAGCAGCTTGCACCATGTTATATTGTCGACGGCTTTTTCCAGGTCGACAAATCCTATGAAAGTGTCTTGATTTGTCTTTAGCCTTGCTTCCACTATTAGCCGTAACGTCAGAATTGCCTCTCTCATCCCTTTACTTTTCCTAAAGCCAAACTGATCGTCACCTAGCGCATTCTCAATTTTCTTTTCCATTATTCTGTATATTATTCTTGTAAGCAGCTTCGATGCATGAGCTGTTAAGCTGATTGTGCGATAATTCTCGCACTTGTCAGCTCTTGCCGTCTTCGGAATTGTGTGGATGATGCTTTTCCGAAAGTCAGATGGTACATCGCCAGACTCATATATTCTAGACACCCACGTGAATAGTCGTTTTGTTGCCACTTCCCCCAATGATTTTAGAAATTCTGATGGAATGTTATTTATCCCTTCTGCCTTATTTGACCGTAAGTCCTCCAAAGCTCTTTTAAATTCCGATTCTAATACTGGATCCCCTATCTCTTCTAAATCGACTCCTGTTTCTTCTTCTATCACATCAGACTAATCTTCACCCTCATAGAGGCTTTCAATGTATTCTTTCCACCTATCTGCTCTCTCCTCTGCATTTAACAGTGGAATTCCCGTTGCACTCTTAATGTTACCACCGTTGCTGTTAATGTCACCAAAGGTTGTTTTGACTTTCCTGTATGCTGAGTCTCTCCTTCCGACAATCATATCTAGTTCGATGTCTTCACATTTTTCCTTCAGCCATTTCGTCTTGGCTTCCCTGCACTTCCTATTTATTTCATTTCTCAGTGACTTGTATTTCTGTATTCCTAATTTTCCCGGAACATGTTTGTACTTCCTCCTTTCATCAATCAACTGAAGTATTTCTTCTGTTACCCATGGTTTCTTCGCGGCTACCTTCTTTGTACCTATGTTTTCCTTCTCGACTTCTGTGATGGCCCTTTTTAGGGATGTCCATTCCTCTTCAACGGTACTGCCTACTGCGCTATTCCTTATTGCTGTATCTATAGAGTTAGAGAACTTCAAACGTATCTCGTCATTCCTTAGTACTTCCGTATCCTACTTGTTTGCGTATTGATTCTTCCTGACTAATGCCTTGAACTTCAGCCTACTCTTCATCACTACTATACTGTGATCTGAGTCTATATCTGCTCCTGGGTACGCCTTACAATCCAGTATCTGATTTCGGAATCTCTGTCTGACCATGATGTAATCTAATTGAAATCTTCCGGTATCTCCTGGCCTTTTCCAAGTATACCTCCTCCTCTTGTGATTCTTGAACAGGGTATTCGCTATTACTAGCTGAAACTTGTTACAGACCTCAATTAGTCTTTCTCCGCTTTCATTCTTTGTCCCAAGCCCTTATTCTCCTGTAATCTTATCTTCTACTCCTTCCCCTACAACTGCATTCCAGTCGCCCATGACTATTAGATTTTCGTCCTCCTTTACATACTGCATTACCCTTTCAATATCCTCATACACTTTCTCTATCTGTTCATCTTCAGCTTGCGACGTCGGCATGTATACCTGAACTATCGTTGTCGGTGTTGGTCTGCTGTCGATTCTGATAAGAACAACCCGCTCACTGAACTGTTCACAGTAACACACCCTCTGCCTTACCTTCCTATTCATAACGCATCCCACACCTGTTATACAATTTTGTGCAGCTATTGATATTACCCGATACTCATCTGACCAGAAATCCTTGTCTTCCTTCCACTTCACTTCACTGACCCCTACTATATCTAGATTGAGCCTTTGCATTTCCGTTTTCAGATTTTCCAGTTTCCCTACCACGTTCAAGCTTCTGACATTCCACGCCCCGACTCGCAGAACGTTATCCTTTCGTGGATTATTCAATCTTTTTCTCATGGTAACCACCCCCTTGGCAGTCCCCTCCCGGAGATCCGAATGGGGGACTATTCCGGAATCTTTTGCCAATGGAGAGATCATCATGACACTTCTTCAATTGCAGGCCACATGTCCTGTGGATACACGTTACGTGTCTTTAATGCAGTGGTTTCCATTGTCTTCTGCATCCTCATGTCGTTGATCATTGCTGATTCTTCCGCCTTTAGTGGCAATATTCCACCCCTAGGACAAGAGAGTGCCCTGAACCTCTATCCGCTCCTCCGCCCTCTTTGACAAGGTCGTTGGCAGAATGAGGCTGACTTCTTATGCCGGAAGTCTTCTTTCGCCAATGCTGATTATTTATCAAGATTTAGGCAGTGTCGGGGATCGAACCCGGGACCGAAGACGTTTTGAATATGAATCAAAGACGCTACCCCTAGACCACGGGTCCTTAAAGACAGTCTTACCCGTGATAAGGTGTTCCCTGATATTTGTAGTATCGTAGTATTACTATACATCTAGAGTTATTGCGATACAGAGTAGTGTTTTCTAGTGGTGACTTGTTGGAACCATTTTCAATAGTCAAACGACTGTATCAAGGAACGATTAGAGGACCTACTAGATAGCTGCGTTATGTGGGTTGCATGCGAATCAGACGAAATGCAATTCAGGTCTTTCTGATACTTTTGAGTACGACTGTACCAAGTTATTCCACTAACCACAGACATTTTCAATTGAAGAATGCAGTTTTTAAGAGCCATCGATAGTGGTGAAACGAGAACTTTTATGAAGTTTGGAGCGCCATAAGTGAAACATTACACGTTTATTTTGTACTGCGAATGTGCTGTTTCATAAGCTGTTTACCTAACTTTTCCTCAGTTCATCACTTAATAAACTTAATGAACTACTTTTTTTCAGAATTCTTTTGCAGCTGTGTCTGCACAACTCGTTACTGAGGTGAGACTATGTAACATCTGCTGTGTTTTGGCAAAAGTAGCAAATTTTAACGAGGCAACCAGTGAAATGTTTAGGTTTTACTCAAAATTCACCACTCATGATGCTTCTCTGAAAGTTATAAATGATTAACAAATCAGGCAAAAATAAATAGCTGCATTTTCGACGAAATTCTTTTTAGATACTAACCAAAGCAGAGTTGATAGTAGATAATTTTGAATCGCCTCCATGCAAGTGTGGGTGTGGAGGGCTTCCACTTATTACTTACAGAAAATGTGAGCATAGGCTTCAGCTTAGAACGGCACGTAGCCTCCAGCGCTCGGCATTTCCCCAACAGCACCTGCTTGTAGCCCCCACCACTACTTCTCTCCCCATGTGTGCCCTGCTGTCTGCACATCTACTGGCCACGGCGTTCTGTGCACACTATACTCGCTGTCGACACTGTTGGCCAGGCAACTGGCAATTCAAGGAATAATCATAGGACCTGACACAGTACACTATTTACTAGGTATCTAGCCAGCTTAGCCCCAGTAATTGAACTCTTTCAGGTGGTCATAATAATTCTCCTTTCATGGAGAAGAAAGTATTATTTCCGCACAAGTATTTTGAAGTGTTGTATCCAAATTTACTAGGCATTTCAGTTGAATATTGTGTTGGGCAGCTTGGCTTCTTTCAGGAATTCTTATTAGGCAGCTACTCAGTTTTGCCCATGTTTATTCCAAACAGAGCAAAGACCAGCACTGCAGGGCTTCACTCCATTTTGTGGGGTAAGATCCTGCAATTTTTTATTTTAGCTGAACTGTACGTTTTTGTGTAATTAGTAATAAAAAATCACTCCACCCGAAGGATAATACGAATGAGACGAAAAAAATCGGTAAATGTGATGTAAATGTAAAGATAAACAAATGATTATATTTTCAGAAAAATTGGATGATTTATTCAGAAGAAAGAGCTTCCAAATTCAACTAGGTAGTAACGCTTTGGTTCACCTCTGGTCATTTTGCGAGTAGTGGTTCGGCTTGGCACTGACTGAGAGATGTGTTGGATGGCTTCTTGAGCTACATCGTACCAAATTACGTTAGAACGTCTAAACCGCGAGACGGCTGAAGAATATTCCTCACAATGCTCAGAACGTTCTCAGTTGGGGAGATCAGAGGAACTTGCTGGCCAAGGTAAGGTTACGCAACCACGAAAGCAACAGACACTCTCTCCGTGTCAGGCGGGCGTTAGCTTGCTGAAACGCAAGCCGATGGTGGGTTGCCGTGAAGGCCAACTAAACGGGGCGTAGTCTACCTTCGACGTACCGCTGTGCTATAGGGGTTCCACAGACGACAACCAAAGGGATCCTGCAATGGAAAGAAAAGGCATCCCAGACGATCCCTCATGGCTTTCGGGTAGTATGGGGGGCGACAGTCAGGTTGGTATCCCACCAGTTTCCAGGAGGTCTCCAGACACATCTTCGCTGTTCATTGGGGCCCATTTCGCAGTGGGAATTGTCACTGAAGAAAATTCTGCTCTAGTCAACGAGACTCCAGGTCGATGACGACTCAGGAGACGCCCCTTAGAGTGGTGAGATGCCAGCCTGACTCCCATCCGCCATACGACTCGACAACCAGGAGTGATAGTGTGGGGTGCCAATTTGTTTGATGTTACCTCTGACGAGAAATGGAAAATAACGGAGTTAAAAATCACCCATTGTTTATAAAACACTGAAAAAGTCTTTAGTGCTGATAACTGGATCTTCGGTTGGACGTCCTTTCGCCACATAACACGGACTTTCCGTAGCCGCGGGTTTCCTCTTGAGCAAAACAGCGCTCATCATTCCCTGACTTCCACTGAATGCCGGATCGTATGAAGTCACATTACGTTAATTCAGTGTGGCCTTAACGTTCTCTTATAAAGAAACCGCGCTACGGAAATTTAACTTCAGAAATTCAGATCGACTGATCGGGGAATGAACTTCAATAAAAACTTCCTATTATACTTCTGTTACACTGTAAATGAGGTTAAACATCACCGCAGGTGGAATGGTGTAGTGGTATTGGAAGGGGTTTCTTTGAATAAAATGATGATTAGGGACCCTAGGCAGGTCAGCCAAATGTCGGGGGGTTTTAACAAGAATGCTTTTACTTGTTCACTTTGCCTACTGGATCGGGTCGTCGGCTCTGGCTGAAGGCCTGTTATGATACCCAACCTGTTAATTAAAACTGCCTCTTCACTAATTTTGATTAATATTTAATAACTAAATAGTGTTCAGGGAACTGACCACTACTAAACAAACAAGGATAGCATTGAAAACATTTATTGAACACCAATCTTCCTAACATCAAACTGAACAATGGCATAAGTGATAAAATTAAGCTAGTAATGGCAATGGCGCTTAAATTCCAAAAATAACTCTTAAGGTCGGATCACGCATCTGTACTTGTTATTTTCTACTCTCTCCCCTTGTCAGACGGCATAAAATATGTCAGACAAACCTACAGCAATTAACAAATTCTCAATAAGAGCGTGGCTGGAAAACTGAGCTCTGGTAATCACAGGCGTGCGTAATATCGCAATAATTGCCGCAACTGAGCATCACGTTACCAAATGCAGCATCGTGGACAGGTCAGCAAGCTGCCGATGGCGTCTGCGTCGTCGAGGAGCCCCAATTGCAACAAAATGAATTTATTTTCGCGAACAGGCTTCCTCTTTGTAAACTCTTATTCAAAACTAATTCTGCTTTCTTTCCAATCGTCTCGCACTCGTTAAAACGGGACTCACCAGCCCATAGGCGGAATCCAGTAACGTCTTTAATAAAGTGTGGCTCAAGGAAATCGCTCTGCTCCTGTCTGCTTCCTGTGAGACAGTATTCCCAACCGTAATTTGCGGAATCAGCCTGCCTCTAACAGTAAAACACGACAGTACCCCTAAATGAATACTAGTTTCAGTTGCAGTTGGCAGACTTATTCAAAGTTCTGCACAGCACACTAAAAAGAATTTACTCTCCTACAACAGAGCTGAAAGCTCGACGTCCACTCGCTACAGGAGTTAAGACGCTTCTCTTCGATAACAGCTCCAAAAGCTTCCCTCTGCAAAAATTAGCACCCCCACGCTATTTTTCGAGCTGGCCAATCCCGTGCTCCTAGACCAGCGCAGTTCGCTCCCTCTATTATTTCCCGGCTTCTTCTCGCCAATTAAAACATTCTGCGCCTTACTGCGCCTAGAATGTTCTGGAACAAACTGAAACTCCGTTCAAAATTGAACCCACCAATCGTGTCTCTCTGTTCGTCCTCGCGCGGGGAAAGGTCATTGCACTAGCTCAACCGCGTTTCTTAGAAAGCCCCAGAAAACGTTAAGATTCGTGGGAAGGCTCCCTTAGGCGCCAGCTCATCTCGACATAGTGGTGTCGGCGTAACGCCCAACGCCAACGAGGTGCCGTCCCTCGAAGGCCTGCCTCTGTTGTGCGCGCAATGGGTGCCTACCACCTCCGGCGGCGCGTCTCCCCCAGTGGGACGCTTTCGCATGCCGACTCGTAATGGTCGGTTGTAAACTTTCGCACCCCTCTGCCCTGCCTTTGAGCAGTGCCGCTCGTCCGCTCCAGCCAAACTCCGTGAAAATATCATCTGAACCCCGACTTCAAATGGTTCAAATGGCTCTGAGCACTATGGGACTTAACATCTATGGTCATCAGTCCCCTAGAACTTAGAACTACTTAAACCTAACTAACCTAAGGACGTCACACAACACCCAGTCATCACGAGGCAGAGAAAATCCCTGACCCCGCCGGGAATCGAACCCGGGAACCCGGACGTGGGAAGCGAGAACGCTACCGCACGACCACGAGCTGCAGACCCCCGACTTCATGCAACATGCGAATTTCTTAAAGTTAATACGCGTCTTATGCCGTCTGATACTCCCTATATTAATTTCAATAGGCTGAATGCCTGATAATTAACATAATAACCGATATCTGACTCGTCTTTGCAACAATTATTATATTACAGTAAGGTGCAAAATACTACTACCTTAGTGTATGCATACTGAGAAAATTTTAAGGAACTAAGTTGATTCCAATTGGGCATTTATTCAGAAAATGGAACGTACTTGTCAGCTTAAATAATATTTATGACGTATTAAACAATAACGCTGTGCTTCCCTATCTGGGAACTGTTTGTCATTACGTAACTCGTCAATATTCAGCAACGAGTAGGTTAACTAAGGCACGAATATGGACGCTCATGTACTCACGTAGAAAGGTCAAACACTAGAGGAATACCCAAAAGTAGAAGTCACCCTTTTCTAGTAAATTTTGCCTTCAAAAGTGACTTTTGGCTCAAAGTGAAAACAATCACGAAACTTATCGGATTAATGAGATCAATCGTGACCGGATCAAGAGCAAAGTCGGCTCTATATCAGTCTAGTTAAACAATAGCAAGAACCCAATAATGCTTCAAATAAATGACTATTAAGATTGCACCAAGTTTCGAACACGAAAATCTGAACTAATTCCTATCCGAAATCACTTTACAACTGCGCACAAAAGTGGCCCATTTCGTTCACCAGAAAACAGTGTGACGACTGTCACTCATACAAAATCCAGCTTGCCTCGACTCCGTGGAAGAAACTTAAGAGGAGGCGAACTGACCAATCGACAAGACGAACATTTCAGTGGTACCATGTCTCTTCTCCATTCAGATGATAGGAGACACAACGTCTGGGTCCTTCGCTCAAAATTTTCTATCTGATCATCGTCTAGAATTTGAACAAGCGCTTGCCTAGCGTGTGGGTCTGAGGGAACGAATCGGGAGCCCGTTCATTAAGAATGTCGGGACAGACAGATGCCCAGCGAGGCTAGCGCTCTAAGACAGCTTCAAAAAATTAATCTCAAGGGCCGTTCTCAGGCCCCGCTATAAAACTGAACCAAGAAAAGCAACGTGTTTTTTCCAGTTAAGTTACAGGAGCTACAAGGTGCGCGAGATTACGCTAGATCTTGAAAGATATCCGGAAGTTCTCAGCACACTTACCCATCTGCCTTAACACCTGAGTCGTGGGAGATTTTCGCCTTTACCACAAAGCCCTTATTAATCCAAGGGCTCCAAACGCAAGCAGTATCACCACTGTTGCAACACCAAATGAACTCTCAGCCTCGGAGACACTTGTGTCATCAGAACACATTTCTGTCACCAGGGAGAAGAGGAGTAGTACACCACTCAAGAGATCCATCGCAATCACAGACTCGAGCTTTCTGACAGGGTTTCGCATAAAACAATGAAGAATATTCAGTCCCTCATCACCTTCATCAAGCACCAATATCATATAACCCTTATTCTGGCTAGTATCGTGACAACTCGGAATTGCCTCTCGAGAACTTCTTGGATGAAATTATTTGGTTAATTGTAATCGTAATCGAATACGCGAAAATAAAAGCACTCGGGACTCTTCACAAGCACTATTTAACTTTTAGCAGCAGTACAAAAATTTAGGTTACTTCAGTAGAATGCACGATATGCGACAGCAAAAAAATGTTCAAATGTGTGTGAAGTCTTATGGGACTTAACTGCTAAGGTCATGAGTCCCTAAGCTTACACACTACTTAACCTAAATTATCCTAAGGACACACACCCATGCCGGAGGGAGAACTCGAACCTCCGCCGGGACCAGCCGCACAGTCCATGACTGCAGCGCCTTACCACGCTCGGCTCATCCCGTACAGCTATGCGACAGCAAATAATAATAGAGGGCACGAACTAAAATGATTAAACGTCTCAGACACAACACATTATCATATCAAATACGGTACAGGAAAACCGTTAGCGTCTCCAAAAGCTTCCATCTGTTGTGGAATGGATAAATACGGGTCCTGTATGGTTTTCAAGGGTATCTTATGCAGTTCTGGTAACGGTGATGGAGGTGGATGGCAGTCACAGACCCTTTTCCCCCAAGTGAACCACAAAGTCTCAATGATAATGAGATATGGTGATTTGACAGTTCATCTTCATGTTCACAAAACCAGTCGTGGACGATGCGAACTGTGTGAACAGAAGCCCGTGTCGTCTTGGAACCCAACATCTCCATTAGCGAATTATTGTTGTGCCATGGGATGGACCTGATCAGCTAAAATGTTCACATAATCCTTGTCAGTAACGCGACAATGCAGAGTAAGCATGGGCTCCATGGAATACCACGATACAGCTGCCCAATCATAACCGACGGCCCGCCATATCTCACTCTTGAGACGTAAACTTTGCCAAAAGTTGGGAACAGTGTGAAAGAAGACTCATCGGACCAAATGACATTCTTACAATGGTCCACAATCTAGGCTTTACGCCTACGGCACGTCGTTTTCCTGTTAAGGAAATATAAATAAAAGACGAGTGGTTTGGCAATTCCGGCTCGCTCTAAATTTCCATTCTTATAGAGCTCCCTTCGTGATGTTTTGGTGTTGACAGGATTCGCGAGTGTGACATTCAGTTCTGCAGTAAATTTTCAGCTGTCGTCCTCTTATTTTCCGTCACAGTGTAAGACGTGTATATTTTTATTGTCTATTGTCAAACCACAATTTATGAAAGATGTTTATATTTTATTAATAGGAATAATTAATATTTGTCTTGTTGGAAAAAATTGTGGTAGCAGAGAATATCTGCACCAAAGTATTGTTGGCAGGAGAGACAGCACATTGATATAATTTTAAAAAGGGCGGGAGAGACCGAGTATGGATACATTTTAAGAAAAGATTGGGAAAGACCGCGCATTGATACATTTGGTAATTGTAGCAGGGATTGTTTGCACCAGAAAGCATTGTTGGCGGGAGAGACCGCACTTTAGCGTTCGTAGGAAGTCAATAGTAAGCGAGATGTGAAGAGAGTCGGTCGCAGGTCTGAAGCGAGAGGTTGAGAGGAGCGGTGTGCCTGCCAGCCACCAGCTATGATTTACAAGAGATTGTAAACGGATGTACAGAGACATCAGCAAACTATTATCATAAGAGAAACTAATATTATTGAATTATTTTTTTGAGAAACTCAAGACTACTGAAGGTATGTTTGCGAAATGCTAGTTGTAAGATTAATGTAAAAAGTAAGTTCCATTTGAACGTTTGTAAAATCATTTCATTCAGAATATAATTAATTTTTGCCAGCAATATTGCATTACTGATTATAATCTATCCCAAAAACCATCAACGTAATAAGGTTGCAAAATTTTATTGTTGTCAAGATAAAGTTTAACTATGAATTATGTAACATCAGCCAAATTAAGTAAAGAATAACGTCAGCTTTGCTATTAAAGAATAACATCAGCTTTGCTAATAAATACAGCCACTTATTATGACAGCTCACCAGCAGCTAATAGAGTATAGTAAAACAGATTATGTATATTCATGTCGTAGTTCGATGTAGCAATCAGAAGGCGATCCAGTAACAGTAGAAAAAGGTAAGGAACAGTTTTGGGTTATTGCAGGTAACGACTGAAGGCCATGACGACGACACATTCTATGTTTCGTCGGAATAATCAGAAAATCCCTTTTAATAAGCAGCATTTAAATTTGTATGCGAAGATTGAGAAAGAGAATTAATTTCAAAGGGAATATTTCATTTGTTATTATTAAGCAAGAGATGGAAATCCTAAGGAAATGTTTGATATGTTATTGTAGAAGGGAAGGTTGCGTAACAAAAGACATATATAAGAGACGGGAAGGTTTCAACAGTTCTCTTAAATCACGGTGCGTCAAGATCACAGGAAGTATCGTTCACGTTGTACCTTGGCTAATAATGTTTTTCCGCTTTACCTGTCGCGGTATAAATCTTCGATACTGTGCCTCGTGAAACACCAAACAATCCGGCGACGTTGGTTACGAAAGCAGCCACCACTGGCACCAGGAGTTTGCCGACGTTCGAATTCAGTTGATTCGGATTTAATCCACTCATAGCTACCCAAAAGACTGTTCTGACCATGACTGATACTTGCAAAGTAATGAGAACATTGGACAGGTGCCTTAAGTCGTTGGGTTTGGTTGGGTTGTTTGGGGGAGGAGACCAAACAGCGAGGTTATCGGTCTCATCGGATTAGGGAAGGATGGCGAAGGAGGTCGGCCGCGCGCTTTTAAAGGAACCATCCCGGAATTTTCCTGGAGCGATTTAGGGAAATCACGGAAAACCTAAATCAGGATGGCCGGACACGGGCATGAACCGTCGTCCTCCCGAAAGCGAGGCCAGTGTGCTAACCAATATGCCACATCGCTCGGTGCCTTTTGTGGTCAAATACATCAGCTCAACCTGCAAACTTGTCTAGCATCTGTATTTATGTTAAAGCCTGCATGCATTTCGCGCGTTGTTCCCGTGTTTTTGTTCATCCCTTTCTACTGCCTGGGAGATTACCTGGGGGAGTCGCTGCTAAAACCTTGCGACTCTGGCTAAAAATGGGGATGAGATGCGAATACAAGAACTCGACAAGAGAGTTCTCAGAGCCTCTTTCACCTTAATTCTCCACAATCCTACCTACATGTGGTGTCCCCGTTAAGCTGAGCAAACCAGTGGAAGGTTGGGTAACAAACCCCAGCGCCGGCCGAGGTGTCCGAGCAGTTCTAGGCGCTACAGTCTGGAACCGCGCGACCGCTACGGTTGCAGGTTCGATTCCTGCCTCGGGCATGGATGTGTGTGATGTCCTTAGGTTAGTTAGGTTTAAGTAGTTCTAAGTTCTAGGGGACTGACGACCTTAGCAATTAAGTTCCATAGTGCTCAGAGCCATTTGAACCAACCCCAGCGGGAAACTGGGTCAGGGGGTGGAGGACAGTGGAAGGCAACGGGAAACCACCAATGCAATTACTTTCCTAGACGTTCATGGGATGGACATCTTTGTACAATACTCCGGTGGTAATGCTTCCCCTACATCGGATCTCCGGGAGCGGAATACAAGAGGACTCCAGAGATTGGGGCAAAGGGAAAGCGAAGGAAGGAGAAGAAGAAGGAAGACTTATTGAGGTTTGGAACTGGGAATATTTTAACCCTTCTCCACGAAGAGAAATTAGAAAACACCAAAAATGAAATGACAAATAAATTGGATGTACTCGTAATGTGTGAGGTGAGACGGGGTGGTTGTGGAGAACTAGAAAGTGACGACTTCCGCTTGTACTGCTCAGGTGAAGATAAAAATGGATTCTATATGGCTGGAATTTTGATAGGTAAAAGACTGAAGGACAAGGTTATCGAAGTTGAATATATTAGTGGAAGAACAATGAAGATGAGACTGTAAGGGAAACAGAAAGACTTATTTATCATCGAGGTCTATATGCCAACAAGTAACCGTTCAGATGAAGAGGTAGAAGAATGTTATGAGACGATAGAAAACTTAGCAGAGGGAGAGAAAAGAAATGTATATATTGTTATAATGGGTGACTGGAACGCCGTACTGTGCGGCTGGTTCCGGCGGAGGTTCGAGTCCTCCCTCGGGCATGGGTGTGTGTGTTTGTCCTTAGGATAATTCAGGTTAAGTAGTGTGTAAGCTTAGGGACTGACGACCTTAGCAGTTAAGTCCCATAAGATTTCACACACATTTGAACATTTTTTTTTTTTTTTTTTTTTTTTTGAACGCCGTAGTTGACGAAGGACCAGAAGAAAAAGCTCTGCCAAAATTTGGACTGGGAGAAAGAAATGAGAGAGGGCAAAAAGATTGTTGGAATACTACAACGAAAATTTCATGATAGTGGGAAATACTCTTTGATAACCACAAAAGACGACGGTATACTTGGATATCTCAATTTGACAACAAAAGATATCAAATTGATTACGTAATGATACAACAAAGATACCGAAATTGCCTAAAGAGTGTCAAAAGTTGTCCAGGGGCAGATATTTATTCTGATCATATATTAGTAATAGCTGCGGTTCCAGTTAAATTGAAAAGAACCTGGAAAGGACAGAAGAGAGAGCACATTAACTTTGAGAAACTGAAAGACAAAGTCAATTGTGAAAAACTAGAAATGCATATTGTGAAATGCACAGATGGAAGATGGGATCGTTTTAAAATGGGATCAAAGAGGCAGCTAAGGAAACGCTTGGAGTCAAGTAGAGGAAAAGGTAGAGAAAGAATGGGTAACACCAAATGTGATAACCAAGATGGATGATGGCAGGAAATGGAAAACTGTAACTACAGAAGAAGGGAAGACCAGCTACAGGAGGTTAAATAATGAATTAAGAAGGGAGACAGAAAAAGCAAAAGAGAAATGGCTGACAGAAAAGTGTGACGAGATAGAGAAATTAGAGAAAGAAGGAAAATATGATTTGATGTACAAAGGAGCAATGGATTTGACATTCAGGAAAAAGAGAAACAACAATGGACAAAAAGAAGTAGAGGCAGCAGACAGTAAAATGGCGAGTGAACACCAAGAAATAATGAGAAGATGGGAAGAATATATAGGATGGCTATATGCTGCAGACAGCTGACCAAGTGAAGAAGACCTTGGGATAGAAGAAGAACATAAAGTTGCAGATCATGACAAAGGAAATGCAATACTAACTAGAGAGATTGAAGAATCTATGAAGGAGATGAAAAACGGAAAGCCAAAGGGAACTGTGAGATTACTGCGGAACTGTTAAAGTCTTTAGAGAAAGATTGGAAAAGGGAGTTGATTGAATTGTGTAATCAAATATACATGACAGGAAAACGGCCAAATGATTTTGCAGAAAGTATCTTGATATCTATAGAAAAGAAAAAAGAACACCAAAAATTGTGAGGAACATAGAATAGTGAGCCTGATATCGCATGCAGCCAAGTTCTTGCTGATGACGCTCAACAGAAGTCTATATGGATAGCTGAATTCCGTAATAAGAGATGAACAATTTTGTTTCAGGCGAGGAGTGGGAACTAGAGATGCCATTGGCTTACTGAGAGTGATAGGGCAGAGGTACATGGAGAAGGAAAGGAAGGTGTATGTTGTGTTCATTGATCTTGAGAAGGCTATTGACAGTGTCATATGGGACAAACTGATGGAAATCCTAAGGAAACATTGAGTTGACTGGAGAGATAGACTGCTAATTAGAAATTTATATTTGAACCAGAGAGCAGGAGTAAGAATAGGAGGTGTGATGAGTGAAGAAATTGAAATGGGAAGAGGTATAAGACCAGGTTGTTTTACCACCAACACTGTTCAATACATATTTGGCGGAAATTATTAGTGAAAGTTTTGATGGAAGGAGAGGAGTTTGTATAGGGGGTCGGAGAGTTGAGTGTATAAGATTTCCAGACAACATAGTTGTGATGGTAGAGAGTGCAAGAGAGATGGAACAAATGTTAGATGATCTAAACACAAAATTAGAAGAATATGGAAGGAAGATTATCAAGAAGAAAACGAAAAGCATGGTAATTGGAGGAAATGGGAGAAAATGCCGTATGAAAAAAGGGGGAGAGGAATTAGAGCAAGTGAATAACTTCAATTACTTGGGAAGCGTAATAATGGATGAAATGTATTGCACGACAGAAACTAGGAAAAGAACTGCAATGGCAAAAGAAGGATTCAAGAGGAAACAGAAATTACTTTGAGGACCACAAAACAAAGCTCTGAGCAAACGACTTGCCAAATGTTACGTCTGGAGCATTGCACTATATGGTGCGGAGACCTGGACATTGAGGAAAGAAGATGAAACAATATTGGAGGCACTAGAGATGTGGATGGAGAAGAATGGAAAACGTGAAATTGGAAGACCGGGTAAGGAATGAAGAAGTATTAAGAAGAGTTGGGGAAGAAAGAAGCATGTTGAAAGCCATCAGAAAGAGAAAACGGAACTGGATTGGACATTGTTTGAGGAGGGACTGTTTATTTGAAGGAAGGATTTGAAGGAATGGTGAAGGGTAAAAGAGGAAGAGGAAAAAGAAGATATCAGATGCTGGACGACATCAAAGGAGGCAAATATTCAGAAATGAAAAGACTGGCTGTGGACGGACAAAAATGAAAGAGTCTTAACGCATGACAAGACCTGCCGTAAGGCAAAATACCATACATACTAGTACATACATATACTGCAACGTGAACTAGTGCCACATGCGAGACGTTGGTGAAACCAGATAACAGTATACAACTTTGAAGAGATCCGGTTTACCGAAATAATAGAGACGATGTCAAAGAAGGAGTAACCATTTTAATTAAAACGTACAGAAATATATTTCAACAATGTTAAACCACTAGAGTATCGAACACTAAGGCAACGGTAAAGCTATCATCTCCAATTCGTGAGGCAACCATTATAGCCACTTACTATCAGCAAAGATCCTGTATAAACCTACAAGAGTGGTACCGTGTTAGGGCATCGTTCTAGAAGGTTCTTATTCTTAGTATTCGTCTTAAAACACGGGATTCGTCCAAATCTAGAAAAATCATACAGCCCTATCGCACTAGTGCAATGTCATCTCATGAAGCTCCGCTTAGAATCGTGGCTGAAATATCAGGAGCTGTTACCTCGAACGGAATGTGGATTTCATAAGGCAAGACACATCCCTGGCATTGGACAGTGAGATAACTTTTCTAACTAACGGGCATATGTCATGGTCCCGGAAATAATTAAAAATTTTGCAACTGCCACATATCTAGGAAGAAATTTTACGCATTGTATGTGATTCGTTCGGTTGTAGACTGGTATACATAGGTTACTCGACTCTCGCGCAGTGAAGAATAACTTGCCGTAGAGCGCGGTATTAAGTCCCTTATATTGAGACCTATATGCCGAAGATGCAGAGACTGTATTTCGTCCCACCAGGAATGTCCTTCAGTATGCGAACAACTTTTGTTTATACGCCCATTCACTGTGGTTTTGGACGGCAAAATTATAGCTAAACGATACGTGTGAAATTCTTAACAAAGGAGAGTTGCAAAATGGACTTACTCAAAAAGTCTGCAGCGATAAATTCACGAGGAAAAAGCTTAATCATTCATCAACAGAAATGCGGTCTGAACCCTACTATTTCCCGCACAATCGCATGCTAAGTTACTTGGATTCTACTTTAACAACAAACGGGCATGGTGTCATCTTGCGGAGTAGGGGAGAGTGTTACGTCTGAAGGATAGTGTACCTAGAAATACATAATGTTTCCCGGTCAGTGATTCTATCTAGTGACCGATCTTAGAATCATAGAAGGAACGCCCAGTAGAGACCGCCATAAGCAGTTTCCGGCATTTTCTGCTGCTTTTGGACTTGAAGTTATGCTTTCTGCAGCGTTTCTAAATGTTACGAGTTCTACGTATTTAAATGTTGTATAATATACTACCTCTATTTTAAGGATATTGTTAATTCTTCAGTTACAGGGTGAGCGAAATTTAGTTACATGACCACCGGGTAGCTCATCCATTCTTCGTCAGTTGTGCACCATCTCATAGTAAACGGTTGTCTTCTACCATGTGACACATGATATTGGCAAATCAACAGAGTTTCTTTAATGTCTTAAGAAGATTTCCCTGTTCCCAATGTAGTCATCTCTGATGGTTGTAAGTAGGTTCCGTTTAAAAATGTTTTTAACTTGCAACTGTATTTCTTCTAAATTTCATTCGACTCACTTATTACTGGTTGGTTACCTTATTCGGACCTCGTTGAAACATCTGCGAGTGAACGGCTCAACGCTTATAGCGCTGGGCAATGTTCGAGTTTTAACAAGGTTTTCTTCACTGCAACTCTTATAAATTTTTTATTTAATGTTATCCATGACCGTATTCAGTAAACATGAAGTATGAAAAGTAACGCATTTAATCACAATTTTCTCGTGCTTTATTGAATCACACGATGCCTTTCGGATCCTGTGGGTCAATCGCCAGGTGAAAATCGTCTGAATACATGATTTACTTCTGCTCCTAATTGAGGCAATGGAAATATATGTTCTTGCTACGGTGTGAGGTTTTGTATTTCGAGAATCAAATGACGGAAAGTGTTATGAGCAACAGTGTAAAGAAGTATGTACTTTAACTGTTTCCTATCATATTTTCCGTCATTTGATTCGCTAAATATAAAACGTAGCGTCTAATCTTCCCACATCGTGTGATTCAATTAAACACGAAAAAACTGTAAACTTAAGGTTTTGTTCCAGAATGAGATTTTCACTCTGCAGCGGAGTGTGCGCTGATTTGAAACTTCCTGGCAGATTAAAACTGTGTGCCCGATCGAGACTCGAACTCGGGACCTTTGCCTTTTGTTATTTGTACATCCTGAGTCCTTTAAATTTCAATCGGTTATTTGTTCCTAGGTACATGACCATGTTGTGCCTTGGAATATTTTTTACGTTTGGAAGAACGTTGCTTTTCTTGGGTAATATTTTTAATTTCAGAAACAATGGGCAGCCCACGCAAAGTGAATTCTATCATTTCAGAACGGATAACGAAGTTTGTTAATCTGTTATGACAGTACTGGGTAGAAGAGAAAGTCTGGAAAGTGTCCAAGGCACAATACGCACCTATACCTCACTGAAAAGTTGTAAAAAGGTATGATGACATCAATGACACTATCTAGTGACTGGTTGGGAGCGGACCTCACGATAATTTTGGCGCCGACTACGGAATTAACGTGTACGGTAACGCACCACAATGTGTTTCGCTGAAAGTAGATGTCCTTCATTGTAGGATGAGCAGCCCTCACCCATGGAGCCAAAAAAGCATACTACTAAAGCACAAATAGTGTAAACAGTCGAAATGCCGCTAAAGATATGAAGAAAGATGTCAGCTACTTTTTCGTAAGTCGTTGACCGCTATCTGATCATAAACCTATAAAGCCAATCTGGACTAACACGAGCACCTCAAAAGAAAATAAAATGTTGCGAGGTGAACATAAACGAAAGAAAAACGAGAGTAATGAAATGTAGTGGTATTGAATGAGTTTTGCTGTTTGCTCATCAAAATAAATAATAGCTACCGAAGCAGAGAGGATATAAGAGGAGGCTGGGTACAGCAAAGAAAACATATCTGAAAAAGAGGAATTTATTAACAGTCATACATATAACAAAAGTGGAGTTAGGTACAAATGCGTGTATTGTTCCACATCTGCTTCAAAATCACTAGACCTGTCTCAACCAAACTAGGTATACATCTCATTTGAAACATCCCCTTAGAAAGATTTATGAATGACTGTGCTGATAAACCTCTTACATTATTTGATTTTCAAACGGCTGAGCAGAACTTGTAACACCATAGCTCTAATACTCCACTGATTTATTTTGCTTTTCTTTTATTTAAAATTACATCGTTGAGCTTCTGTAAATGTGTTTGATTGAATAGATAACACAAAATTGTATACCGCTTTCTTTATACAAACTTTGATGTCATGGTTTGGTTCTATGCAAAGTAGTGTATCTGTCATTTAAATTCTTTGTCCCATTTGGAGGGAACAAAACTTACTATATATAATTGTAATTTCTGTGTGAATAATTTTTTATAGAAATGTCAATATGTGTAAATGTTTTGTTTTATTTAATGCATTTGGTTGCTGTTATGTAAATTGCTGATCCTCACTTAGGGTTCTTAGTTAGTTTGTATGTAAAAGGTGTAGTGGTTCCCCTCGGGAACGGAACTCTGTAGCGCGCGCAAATTGTGGTTGGCCTAGGTAGAAAAGGTGGAACAAGAGTCAGTGGGGGACGAGCTATCAGTCGGGGACGAGCTACCAAATTGTGCACTGCTATGTAAAAGATGCATATTGTGCTGGTTCCTAGAGAGGCTTTTTCTGCTACTTTCCAATGCCTCGGATGGATGGATAAATAGCTGGAACTACTTTGGAATGTGTATCTATCATCGCCACCAAGAACTGACAGAGTCCAGCAATTCTACCTGCAATTCCACCTACCAACATGCAGTTGCCACCACATTGCGCAATCATTACATAGGAATGCTACAATGATGTACAGTGAAGGATCAGCTTAATAGATGTGTTAGTGTGCTCAAATATAAGGTAATTTATATCTGAATTTATGTACCTACCTTGATTTTTCTCCTCATCATAACACCTCTCAGGTTCCTCTCCGTTTGAACTAAAGTGATAACCGAGTGTCCCTACTGAAAGAACATTAAAGACCAGTGTTTTGCTAAATAATGCCTCTTGAACGTAGTAAAAAGAAAGTTAAAGTTAATGTGGCAAGAGAGTGAGTGAAAGTAAATGTTGTTTGCTGAAAATAATTTTCCTATTAAAACTGCCTATTAAAGTGCTGTTGCCAACTGCAAAATTAAAAGTTCTTAAGGCTGAGGCTCATAAAGTTTTGCTTAGCAAATGATCACCTTGATATCTGTAGTAAATTCTGAAAGGTGAGTCAGTTTCTTGCAATTTTGTCAACATTGTGTTTCGCTGTAGTAAAAGTGGAAAACTGTAATAGTAGGAAATTATATGTTCATAATTGCTAAGTGTTTGTCTCTCTTGTGTATTGGAAGTGCATATTAATAGTATAACTGGATCCACAGTTTGTCTATTGTGTTAATGCTCGGTAACAAGTATCGGAAAGACCATTAATTATTAAAATCATAGTTTCTTTCTTCAAATGATAGTGAGAAGCAACCTTTCAGTGGATTCCAATTAACTTTCATTTTAAATAGTAAAGTATTTAACTGAGAGAGACTTAACCTATATCCAATTAATGATTCTGCAGTGAATATAAATAGTAACGTTATAAAGACCATTCAGTTTGAATAAACCCTGAAAGTAATAGTGTTTCGTTATCTATTATAACTTTACAAATAGTTTGTGTTGCTCTAGCTGTTTGTTCCAACCTTAACGTTAACATATGCAGGTGTCAGAGTTAATTGCACTCGCGTGTGGCCAAGTCTAGGTTGTGTTTGTCCGTTAAAGTTACGCATACCTACTTTCTTAAACGAGAACGTTAATCTTTCTCTTGCCTAATTAGGCTGGCGACTGTTTTCCTTTTTCCTTATACAGTGTAGATAGGCAAAAATCTTGTTTGTTATTGTTCGAATATTTACGTAATTCATTTTCTGATAAGCCACCTCCATTAGGTACAACACGGTCATCATAACAAAATTCCTCTCAGAGGATAACACTGCTCTGTTGCTTTATACCATAATTGCTTTAACAAAATAGTTTTATTTCAAAACCGGTTTCCAGCTTTAAGGTTATGGTACAGTAGTAGCAGACGGTAGTGTTATAAACTGAACGTACTCAGACATTTCTCTCTTTACCTATTCTGATAATCACTAAACTGACACACAATATTTTTAGCGCAACGCAGTCTGACTTTCAATAATCTCTACAAAAGATTGGCCCTGAGTAGCAATAACCTACACCTTATAAGAATCACTTACCTCACAAAACTCTTCGTTACTCGAACTACTGCAATACAGCGAGCGCCAATACTGCCAGCTAAATGAAAGATTCTAACTACTGAAGGCACTAACTACTGAGAGGCATAGTTAGCAAAATAGAGAACAAACAATGTATTTACCTTAATAATGTTCCAAAGTCATTATATATCAGTTCATGATATCCAATATTACAAATTTACTCTTTCTGACTTACACACGTCCAGATCATCCGCTCTCAAAACTCCGCCATCTCACTCCCCACATCCACCACTGGTGGCAGCTCACCTCCAATTGCGCAACGCTATGGTGTTAACACCCAGCTGCCCAACACTACAATAGCGACTATTCCAACAATGTCACCCAGCCACAGACTGCACACAGCACAGTCAGTGATTTTCATACAGAGCGCTACATGGTGTTACCAATATAAAAACCTAAACAGCCTACTTACACATTTAGTGTCTGGAAATCATCACTGCAGAGGTAAGAACTGCCTACCTGTTAAAACGGGTGAGGGTGGAAAAGTAATGTGGCCCAATATGGGCAAATACCCAGACTTTGTTCATCCAGTACTTAGGGAATGAGAGCACGTAGAGACCTGCTACAAACTTTGCACATAATGTCAAAAAATTACGAATCTTCTTCTCGTCGGAGACCCCCCCCCCCCCCAAAAAAAAAAATGATGAAAGGAGGAAAGCTTATCGCTTTCTGTTCTTTCGCTGTTCGTGCAGTACGTCTGCCATATGAAGCATGACGTTTTAATTTTAATTTCATTTGCCACATGTTTCGCCGATAGTATTACTATCTACTACTGAATGTACCAGAAAGATTATATTGGTGTATAACACATAGATCGGGAGATGTGACATCATAAACACTGTGTGAGAAACTGCCGCATTATGGAATATGCTCAAGTTTATTCCTTCGTTGCTACTAATTCTATTCGCAATCCACCACTTAATGTACATACAAAAATATATCATCGTACGACACATAGTTTAGAATATATGACGGAATTTCTGAGATGCGTCAAAAACTGCGGCGTCGTGTATGAAATTTAAATTTATTGCTTTTTTGCTACTACCTCTATTCGAAACACGTTTCTCAGGCTGTATCTAGATATGCCGCTGAATTTACCTAAAAATATATCGTTGTACGACACAGCTCTGGAGATGTGAAAAGGTGCTGCATCATGAATTACGCTCTAATTTATTACACATTTGCTATTAACTTCATTCAGTACGCATTTCGCATGCAGTAGCCACATATACCACTGGATGTACCTGCAACGTTATATCAGTGTAGGCCTACAGCACATAGTTCACAAGACACGACGTCGTAATATTGAGACATGCTAAAATCAAACTGCAGAGCAAAATTCACTAGGGATACAGGTGAAATATGTGTACAGACACATGTGAAATATTTTAAATATGTATTAAATACATCTGAAATGTGCATACACGGACAAAACCACACATAAGAACCTCACCCTAAGTCACTGGAAGGATTTCAACCAAATTTTGTAAGAAATTATTTGAGGGTAAGAACCACCAGCCTGTTATAGGGCTGAGTGTGTTAAGAGGGGTTGGACGTCAAACGGGCCGACTTGGAGCAAGAGAGGCACCACAGGACATTTTAATTTCCAGTGTCTATACTTTTACAAGTAAGTTCATAAAACTTCGTCAGCATGACCAGGAAGGATTCAGGATTCACACTCGTAGCAGCGGAAGTTCAAAAACATAACAAAATAATTTTTTTTTACATGTGAAATTTCATCATTTTTTCACTAACTATTGGCTGCATTTGTTGCTTTAGGTACACTTTTCTTCATAAGTAAGAGAGACTGTTCGATGAATTTTGTACAGCATACAAACCATACTCACAGGTATCTGAAACTCTAGAATCTATTTATGAAAAAAATGAATGAGTTGTTACGTTTTAAACTTTATGTTTAGAAAAAAATCAAATTTTGTAGTTAATTATCTCAATTTTTGCCACAGTTTTTAATAGATTTGGAAAATTCTAGAGTTTCATACACCTGTAAGTATGGTTTGTATGCTGTGCAAAATTCATCAATGCATCTCTCTTACTTGTGAAGAAAAATGTACCTATAACAACAAGTGCAGCCAACAATAAGTGAAAAAATGATAAAATTTCTTATTAAAAATAAATTATTTTGCTATGATTTTGCACTTCCACTGTTATGAGTGTGAATCCTGAATCCTTCCTGGTCATGCTGACAAAGTTTTATGAATTTATTTGTAAAAGTATAGACAGTAGATACTAAAATGTCCTGGGGTGCCTCTCCTGCTCCAAGTCGGCCCGTTTGATGTCCTACCCCCTTAATGTAGAGAGAGAAGCTGTAGGAGGAGATGGACAAACAGCGACAGGGAAGGACGAGAGGGGCACAGATATCGGCTAGGAGGAGGACGGAGAGAGAGGGAGGGGAAGATGGACAAGAGAGGGGAACAGAGGAGATGGGTAGGGAAAGGAAAGAGGAAGAGACATGATGAGGGATTGAGGGAGGGGGGGAGGAAGAGATGGACAGACAGAGAGGGGGTGAGATGGACAGGGAGGGGGGGGGGGGGAGAAGAGGAGATGGACTAATAGATGATTGGAATAAATACATACCAGGTATTCAGAAAGTCCAACGTAAATTTTGCGTAATAGGTAGTCTTCTCTGAAGGTATTTGTTGGAGTGTAGCTTTGTACGATGACAAACAGGCCAGGCAAGAAAATAACAGAAATTTTCGCAATTTGGTACTATAGAAGAACAGTGAAGTGTAGATGGATTGTTCGAATAAGTAACGAGCAGGTACTGAAAACGTATTGGTCAAAAAAAGGAAGTATAGCACAACTTTACTAAAAGAAGGTATCGACTGATAGGACATATGAGATATCAAGGCATAATCAGTCTGGCATGGATGAAATTTGGAGGCTAAGAACTTTGGAGGGGAACCAAAGCCTGAATACAGTAACCAGGTTCAAATGGATGTAGGTTGCAGTTGTTACTTGGAGATGAAGAGGCTTGCACAGAATAGACAGATGTGGAGAGCTGCATACAACCAGTCCTCGGACCACTGCACCGTTAATCAAGGGTATTAAGTTCATTTTCATCGAACATAAGCGTATAGGTTCGTGCAGTTTTCATAAACGGCAGTGTAAATTAATTACAAGTACCGGCTCTCTGACCGGAGTGTCTTTCTGACGCAGTATCGGTATCAATAACTGCAGCCGTATCCGTCGGACGTGCTTGTGAGTAGAGGCTGCTGCTAACGAGCAGCCGCCCTCTGTGTAAACCACGGTTGCACAAAGGCCCTACGGAACAACAGCGGGCGCGCGCGCACAAAGCGCGTATCCTCGAGGAAATGGCGTGCAGGCCTGCCAAGCTTTTGTTTCCGCGTCTGTGAGCTTCCCTCACTCCGTCATTTGCGGGATCCTGAGAGCCTGCCCGCAGATGTACCGGGCAGCCGTCGCCAAGGAGTTCCGCACGGGGGCGGGAGGATATATACGTGCATTATTTGCGAAGGGACTACCAGTGTTTTTTTAACAATGCGGGCGACATTTCTCCGCCTGCTCTCCACTCGCCTGCTACTGCTTCGCTCGTAATGAAGCAGTTAGCGGGGCAGCGAGACAATGGTCATCTACGTACTAAACACACCAGGGTATGCTCGATGACTTTTATGTTGTATTTTATTACATATTCTCCCCTTTTCCTCTAAGTCATTAACCTAGTTATGTCGTTTTTACACACTGCAAAGTTTACAACGTTAAATATGGCCAACCATCGAACTGTTATCGCTCTGTTCAGCTGAGCGACAGATATGATTTTCAACTGCCTGACCAATTACTGCAATAGTCAACACTTACTTTACAGAGTGATAGACCATAAGAGAGTATACAGCACTCGTCTTGCGTTAGCAAGACTGATCAGAGAGCGTATTGGTGATGATCGTCTGAGCTCGGACAGATTTCCGGTGGAGACACGAACCTCCCCATTATCTCGCTATGGGCACCTGAAATACATTGGATCCGCCAGACTCAGGATCTGGAGGAATGGCTGTAACGCTGCAGAAGGATGTGGAGTGTGTCACGAATTTGCGGTGAAATAGTAGTGCCCATGTTTCTTGAAGGGATGCCGTTTTCAGTTCTAATAATTTCCTTTGCAGTGGTTCACAAAACACGTTTACACAATCATTTATTCGCGACCTGCGCCATACGTAATTTAAGGCGGTCTTACACCCGCGTTATTGAGTCAGAACAATGACAGTTACGATTAACAAACTCTAAACATTGCCACAGTATAACTGATAAGGCATATTCTACCGTTATCAACGGGAACTACGCCCGACACGCAGCCTCACATCTCTGCCGTCCCTTCCAGAGTGCCGATTTGTAATCTTAACAGAGTGTAGGAATGTGCTTCCGTGTGTTTTGGGCCAATCAGAGACCTCCTTTTTGTCGCCTATATGTATGTTCCCTTCTGGGGTCGATTAATGGGCGTCTACTTATTTTGTTAATATAATGCCATGTTACCAGGGATGCTACGCACGACGCTTTCCGTCGCCCAGTTTATTTACCCTCCTTCTCACAATCCACTGGCAACAAACTGCTCAACATTGCGTAATCTCAAGTCATAATACGCTGGGTATCCATTATTAACATAATCATTGTAAGTTGGAGGATCCGAATGGCTAGTCTGTCAAAACCCAATGCCATTGTTATTCAACTTACTCAACGAGTTTCCCTTTTGGGTAAGTGCATGATGGTCTATGTTTTCCAGTTACCGATTATATCCCTAAAGTGTCCTTCAGGTCTTCTCTAATGTCTCCACTGCACCTCTGTCGTTATCAGTAACAGATAACATCAGATGTAGAAATGAGTGCAAAGAGTGACAGACCTGGTGAAACATTTTTATTAAATTTTTACTTAAACTGAAATAACTGGGAAGGTGAAACTTTTTAATTAGTTCTGAAACTGCTGAGTGAAAAGGAATGCAAGTGGACCTGCTTAAACTGTTGAGTGAAACTGAACGTACTGTCACTTTGCTTGTGTTTATCATTTCATATCTGACCTACAGAATTATTCCTGACAAATACAACTCAAACGCAATCTGACTGCTCAAATAATTGACACAAAAGAATGGCTGTGAATTAGAAGAAATCCTAACAATAACCTATACATTTCATAAGACACTTACCTCACAAAAAAAAATCTTCATTATACGAACCACAGCGATACAGCATGCACCAATACAGCCAGCTAAAAAAAATATTCTAACTACTGTAGGCTCTAACTTCTAATAGGCATGTGGTTAACAAAGGAAAGATTTTGCTGCAAAGCAAACAATGTATTTAGCAAATTTTACCTTAATAATGTGACATCCAATTCAAAAGAATTATATAATAGTCCGTGACATCCAGTTCCAAAAAAATTATGTAATCATCAACAATCTTACATATCCATGACAGACACACGTCCACACCGTCCGCTCGCGCTAACACTTCAAACCTCTGACCTCCATCACTGCTAACTATTAACTTCCAACCACCATCACCGCTGACTATACACCTCTTAACTGCCATCACTGCTAGCTATTCACGTCTAACTGCGAGTCTGACCAGCCACAGAGTCTCCTACAGAGGGCGCACAGCGTTGTCAGAGTTACTAACGCAGTCTATCGCGTTGCCAACATATAAACACGTAAACAGGCTACTTACACTGGTATACATAGAGGATGCTCAAGCTATTCTAACTTCAAATCATCAAGTCAGTTTTTTTCAGATTGCCAACACATCTCTGTGGGTAGTTGTTATAACACAGCGACCGGTTCAAGTCAGTTTTTTTTTTCTTCAGATTGCCAAGAAATCTCTGTGGGTAATTGTTATAACACAGTGACCGATTGTACCCATAAGGTGTTCTTTACAGATGTTATTATTATGAACAAATGTATTCAGGCGTGGAAAGGGGTGCGAAGGGTGACAGACCTTGGATATGTAGTGGATGTTGTGGCGAAACTTACTTCAAATCTTCAAGATTATTTTTTTCATTTTTCACTGTGCCAAGATGTCTCCGTGGGCAGATGATATAACACAGAAATAACGCATTTTTCATGCAGACTGTTCAGAAGACCAACATAAAACGTGACGTATGACAGTTATTATTCAACCTTTCTCAAAGAAATCAGTAAGTTTAGTCTAGGCAACACTAACCGTAACCTCTTAGTTCGTGATCGAAGACCATGAGATTTCAGCTCTTGCTTTCTTTCCTTAGTGACTTGAAGTGACATGCCCAATGTCATTCACACTGACGAATTGGTTCTCTTATTTTAAAAAGAACGGAATGCAACTGACAAACTGTTTTCGCAGTGGTACCACTGCGATGACGATGTTACTCGAAACTTTCTCTCAGTCAGTTATTCCAGTGAAATGTAGTGTACCGTTTGTACTGACATATCTGCGATTTTAACTGTGTTAAACGACTTTAACTACGAATACTATGTTATGCATATCCTCGATCGTTTCATCTGTGGTTACAGCTTCCGGACGTCCTTCCTGACAAGTACTCACACGTTTTCTTCCCACCGCTCATTAATCGTTGAAAATGAATGAACTAAAATAAACTTATGTCGAGCTTCCATCAAAAGCAAGGAATTTTATAAAAAACGTTCTAGTTACTCAAATTATACTCCGTCCTCTCCCCTCCCCTCCCCCCCCCCTCCACCACACAAACAACAAAAGTACCTTAAGAGGCCATTTAAACGAGCTGTTCCACAAACCAAAGTAACCATTAGTTTACGTTACTGTGGAATATGTGCTAGAAAATCAAAAAATGATTTGTCTTAACACCATATATGAGCCAATGTTTATTTAGAAAGCAGATATCAGGCTATAATTTATTTTTCGCAACTGACCAAGTAAGGCTACCTCTACAAAATCACGTAAGATATATGGTGACAGCTATTATTCAATCATGAGAAGTTAAATGGGGACGACTGTAGAGAGACTCAGTGCTCAGTGCTAAGAGACTGGACTCGCATTCGAGAGGAAAGGGGCTGCGGCCATCCAGATAAAGATTTTCGTACTGTACCTAACTCGCTTGGAGTTAGGATCAGGTTGGATGATTTGCAACGATACAGCTATGGGTAGCCAGTGTAAAAATAGTTCTCTCCTTTTCTTTATTGTAATTTAACATGTTTAAGTCGTAGACGACAGTTTCTTATCATTTGCACATGTTCGTTTAATCACCATAGACTTGCGATTTACGAGTACGACTATGTAACCATTACAAGGAGAGCTTGTAGTGAGCCAAAATAGACGATAGTAATGATTCGGCGAACGGTAACTTTTGAAGTAATATTCAAAGACAATTTCTCGAGTGCTGTCGGCATCAAGCGCTTCTTTTCGTTTGAAACAGTGAATGAGCTTCCTTAATGTCAACTATGCGAAGTCTGCGATTGAATGTATGTAGCGCTGCTACGATATTTAAATTTCAACAGGTTTACAAAACATGACGACGGCTGTTGGAAAGTTACATGGAACAAACGGAACGAATAATATGAACTGATCAGTTGATAATTAAAAATCGTGGAAAACCAGCGGAACCAGCCGTTGACGTTGCAGAATGCTGGAATGCATCCACGAGGTGGAACGCTGCTAGTCTTAACAGCAGACTGGTATGAAAAGCAACTTCCGGTAGGCAAATATTATATATTAATTTCTGACTGATTAAACTGAAGAGTGTTTTCTTGTGAGATTAAATTGATGCGTTTAAATACTGCTTATTCTGTAATTAACGACTTTCCATTTACCTTTGCTGATCTTCATTGAACCCATTCGGTCATGGCGTCCTCATATAAGGACATACTAAATAAATGCTTAGTATATTAAAATTCGTTAAATTTTACCGTTTGTAATTTTTGTTCTCATATTGTCACAAGCAGAGAGTTTATTTGAGAACAGTGTCGAAATCTCCGGTCAATCTGTAGTACCACAAAACAAAACTGAACGTTACAGTCACATGGTCGCTTGCCAGTAACTCTTGTACCTCCCATCAGCCGGTTAATATCTTCTGAGTCTAGGTAAAAAAAAAAAAAAAAGAAAACAACGTTTGTGCGTAGAAAGGTGCATTCTTGAAGGTGAAAACTAAAGGTGTCTTTCAGAACGAAAGGAAAGTGACATATTTTCTCCAAATGAGGACATTGTGATTAAAAGGTTGTAATAGCATAGAAATTTAGGACATCATTTCGCTGTCTTTTTAGTCATCTTACGGTGGTTTCATAATGCCCGTGTCCAAGACAGACGGAGGACACTTCCAGAAAAAGTTATAGAGCTCCTTAATTCATCTGAAATTGAGGGTCTATCCGATGATCCTAGTGATAATATTGAACAACAGGACAATGACGGAGGTAATGTTAGACGTTTTGTATCATACAGTATATTGTAAGCTGAATATCCTAGACGCAAAGCCCGCTAACTGCATGATAAGTGACACTGAGATAATCACAAAACACTCTTCCCATCCAAACGACGATGCAGTGGCATCACGAATGTTATTGTTGTGTAAGAATTTGTTACAGCGCAACCAACCTAAAGCTGAATAAGAAAAATGTCAATTCTAATCGTAACAGACTAACAGATAGCTTTGAATGTCCAGATTGGAAATTCTGATGTCTGTTCACGTGCTGGGTATCCGGACATGGCAGGGCGACAGCCACACCTATTGGGCATTTAGCAGGCTTTGTACCCGAAGATAACACGCAGTTAGCTGCTTTTGAAACCGAACACGATTTTCAACAGCCATTATCAGGGTTTACAGCCAGTTTTGCAACCTGGAAGTGGACGCATGTTTGCTCATGCAGTTGATATTTCATGCGTAAATGCATGTATTGAGTACAAGAAAAACGCATATGGGGACGCGTTGTATCCCCCCTTTGGGCGGGGAGAGGGGGGGGGGGCACTTGTAACATTTTATACATCTAAAAAATCATGATTTAATTCGGAGAACTGGATAACTTTTGTTTCAGAAAAAAAATAATTCGTGACCTAAAGGGTTAATCTGCCCACTACTCGAATGTACTTAATTCATTACAGAATCATACAGACTAACAATTCACTGTTGTCAGTTTGTATGAAACATAGCCTAATTGTTATTGTAATTCGAAATTACTCACGATAATTTCGTGGGTGAGAACACCTGTTTCCACCGTTCACACTGATAGTGAAATGTTTCTCATTACAGCGAGTTCTGACAAAACTTTACTTAAAAATAAGTTTTAATTTGTAATTGTGATGTAACGGGAAGTGGTATGGAGGTGAGTGATCATCATTTTAAAACTTTTATTTAACAACAGAGCCAAAATTTTGTATTACAACCAAATTAAAAACAAAATAGTATAAATAAATGGGTTAGAAATCCAAAAAGGCGAAATGCAAAATCCCTTAAAATTAATTAAAATCCAAAAACAGGCAGTTAATGAGCGAGGATAACGTCACCTACTGAGATTATCGTGTACTAGGGTATGAAATACATAGCAACGAAAAAAGGGTAAATAATCGTCTGTAGGGACCACTTTTTCTCTAAATACCGCTACACAGCATCAAACTCTGAATTGAACACATGTACTGTGGAAGAAATAATACTTCTGAACATAGCCGATCTCCCGTTCTACGAATTGGTCGCATGTCTTTTTGCGACACTTCTTAGGTCCTTTATCGCTCCAAAAGACTGCTGGAGATGACAGTATTGATCCTCATAACAATTATCTAAAGAGTAAAGTTCATTTTCAAATATAGAAATCCAACGGTATGATGGGAAGCACGAAACAGCATAGTAAGTCGGCCAGTTTCACTTTTTGTCGTTACAAAAATAACTCCCCTTTGTGTGAAATCTTTAATCTTCAGGTTTGCTATCTGGTAGAAGATTCGAAACGTTTTGTAAATAACAAAAGAGTGGGTGGCTGGAGTAGAAACAAAATAAAGACCACTTACTGATCTCACAAATATGAAAAATTGTAACAATAGTCACTATTAAGAAAAAAATAAATTTTGTTCATTTGTGGAACCATAAAATATATGACATTATTATAAAACCTTTTAAACAAATAATTTGTGTAATTTTATATAAAGACTACGTCTACGGATTTGATCAAATAGTATTACCAAAGAAACATTCACACCCAGGTTCGTGACACATATAAATGTTTATTAAAAACAATATTGCTGGCGCGAGCGTCAGCTTTTCGGTACATGGAACAGGTTTTGTTGCTTGCTTTTATCGTGAATCCTCTAGTTCGTTTCTATAGTAAGTTTTAATGGCTCATTCTTCAAAAAAATGTTTTGTTAGAAAACTTGCAATTTTATGTATGCAATGACCTTCCTTTTCTTCCCTGGCCCGTCAAGTGTACAAAATTTTATCAAGCTACGAATAAAACTGTCTATTTGTATAACAAACACTCCTCTTTACAAAGCACAAAGTGCCTTGCTTCTCTGATGAAACGACAGAGAGACGAACTGTTCTGAATGTGTGTACATTGGGAGACAGAATACATTGGCCCATTGATTGCCCATCTATAATCACACATTGTACAGTAGGCCTCTCATTATTGAATTTGCGTCTTGTCTCTTGATAATAAAGCCATATCCGTTATCGGTGTCGCTTTCGTAGCGGTTATCCTAATTACAATGGAGTAAGTCCAAATGAAAGCTCATAGTCACTCTGTTTTTTTTTTTTAATTTCGTAGAGAGGTTAATTTTTATTGTTTTTTAAGGTACTTTCGTGAATCTTGCGATAAAAAGGGCAAGTAATTTTCGTCAAATGCTTGAGCAACCTCCACGGAACCGTAGGGTACTGGGGTGCACAGACTGAGAAACGCTTTCGAAGGAAAAGCAGTATGTAAGTTTCAAACAGAACAACAGCTCTGCGGAAAAGCCTAAGAGGAAGAACTTGCTCCCTGAAAAATTCCACGCAGTCCATCTTGCCATCGGCGAACAGAATGCCTACTGCATGGCCAACAGGGACTTGAAAACAAAAGCAGTGGGTCAAGTCATGGAAACAAATGAAGAATCACTTACACGCGTACCGCGATTTAACACACGAACAGGAACTTGAAAGCACCCAGCAGTTTAGGAATTTTTGTAGTTTTGAAGCATTGAATTTGAACTACTACCAGCAACTAGAGAGGGCCATTAAAAAAAGAAAGAAAGACAGTGCACTGAGAGCAGCAAGATCGGTTCGTGAGCGTCTGGTAGTTGCCTTACAATTTTTGCATCAGATAAATATCTGAGATTTATTGAGTCCCTTATAACACATGCATTTTCTTACGATTTTTCGCAACAAGTAAATACTGAAATATTGAAATACATCAATGTACACACATCAAAAAAGTTTCCATCACCTCAGTTCCGAGAGTTTCGGGACCTGCAAAAAAAAAATTGGAATAGATATCAACATAAACATTATTTTCGCCATTTCATTGCTCATGAAAACCACACATTGCATGTTGTACCACCATACAGCGAGACCTCCAGAGGTGCTGGTCCAGATTGCTGTACACAACGGTACCTCTAATACCCAGTAGGAAATCCTCTTGCGCTCCTGCATGCCTGTTTTGGTCCTGGCATACTACCCACAATTTTTTTTTAAAACTCTGTTGGTCCAGATTGTCCCACTCCTCAACGGCGATTCGGCGTAGATCCCTGAGAGTGGTTGGTGGATCAGGTCGTCCACAAACAGCCTTTTTCAATCTATCCCAGGCGTTCATGCCTGAAGAACATGCTGGCCACTCTAGTTGAGCTATGTCGTTATGTGCAAGGAAGTCATTCACAAGATGTGCACGATGGGGTCGCGAATTGTCTTCCATGAAGACGAATGCCTCGCCAATATGCTGCCGATATGATTGCACTATCGGTCAAGGATGGCATTCACGTATCGTACAGCCCGTTATGGCGCCTTCCATGACCACCAGCGGCTTACGTCGGCCCCATATGCCACCCCAAAAACAGCAGGGAACCTCCACCTTCCTTCACTCGCTGGACAGTGTGTCTAAGGCGTTCAGCCTAACCGGGTTTCCTCCAAATACGTCTCCGACGATTGATTGAAGGCATATGCGACACTCATTGGTGCAGAGAACGTGATGCCAATTCTGAGCAGTCCACTCGCCGTGTTATTGAGACCGCGCTGCATAGTCTCGAGGTTGCAAAGATGGACGTGCCATGGACGTCGGGAGTGAAGTTGCACATCATGCAGCCTATTACGCATGCGGCTGCACGAAAAGCTGTATACAACATGGTGGCGTTGCTGTCAGGGTTCCACCGAGCCATAATCCGTAGGTAGCGGTCATCCACTGCAGTAGTAGCCCTCGGGAGGCTTGAAGGAGACATGTCATCGACAGCTCCTGTCTCTGTCTCCTCCATGTTCGAAAAACATTTCTCTGGTTCACTCCGAGAAGCTTGGACACTTCCCTTGTAGAGAGCCCTTCCTGGTACAAAGCAACAATGCTGACGCGATCGAACCGCTGTATAGACCATCTACGCGTAGTTCAACTACAGACAACACCAGCCGTGTAGCTCCTTCCTGGTGGAATGGCTGGAACTGATTGGCTGTCGGACCCCCTCCGTCTAATAGGCGCTGCTCATGCATGGTTGTTTGCACCTTTGAGCGGGTTTAGTGGCATCTCTGAACAGTCAAAGGGACTGTGTATGTGATTCAATTTCCGCAGTCAACGTCTGTCTTCAGGAGTTCTGGGAACCGGGGTGGTGCAAAACTTTTTTGATGTTTGTACTTATTTTGCAAAGTATTAACTGATATGCATTAATTTAAATTACACAGTAAAACATGTGTTACTAAAGGTGATTCTGGCAGTCTAAAGTATCTTCTCCGCATGTCCGTATGTACAATAACCAGAACTGTAAAGAAAACGACTCCTGTGATTTTCAGTTCTCAGAGACACATATATGTAGATAATAGTTTTCCATATACTTTTTAATTTACTTTACATGACGCAAAGTTCACAAATAATTGCAAATGTATGACGAAGTAAATACAGTAGAAATCAAATGAAAATATGCCAGAGTACGGTAAATGAAATACAGCTTAGTCAAACGACTCGACAAATTCCATGGCTGATGACAAGTATTGGCTTTCGGAGTTTCCGGCAAAGTAAGATGCGTCAATGAGAGTGGGGCTGGAGCACATGAGTTGTTAGCAGATGAGCTACACATGAAACATGCATCTTCTCCTTCAACTGCACTCAGTATGGTTTCCTCCTGTTTTCAATCTCCTTCTAAAAATGGTTCAAATGGCTCTGAGCACTATGGGACTTGACTTCTGAGGTCATCAGTCCCCTAGAACTTAGAACTACTTAAACCTAACTAACCTAAGGACATCACACACATCCATGCCCGAGGCGGGATTCGAACCTGCGACCGTAACGGTCGCGCGGTTCCAGACTGTAGCGCCGAGAACCGCTCGGCCACCCTGGCCGGCAATCTATTCTAACATACTCCAGTTTGAGATATCGGAATTCACAACCAACGTGCCCTCCAATCGTGTTGTGTTCTTCAAAGGTTTTATCGAGTATTTCTAGTGATGCTTTTATAGCTCTGTCATTGTCTTCCGTTTGTAATTTTCGGTTCCTTTTCTCTTTCTTTTACGTGAAATTTTTGTTTTATTTCTTCAGTCTGAGTTATTTATCACCTTCTCTATTACCGTCTGGTAATCCGTTCACCTCATTAACGCAATTGGAAATTGCTGACATCTGAAAATTTGATGTACGAAATTAGTACCTTTTAAATTACAGTGATGTTTTTTATTATGCTGCAAATATCGTTTCAAACCTGAGAAGAGTAGGTTTACAGAGAAACAAGTTTCGAGAAGTGGTGGAATTTTCCTCATTGCACCGGAACCACCGATGGAAAGTGTGCGGTTATCCAAGCCCCTCATAACAGTGGTAGCAGATTTTGTAAATACAAAGGGACACATATTATCGTTTTATTAGGAGTCGTAGAAGCAGATGCTACATAGACGTTGGTTCTTAACTTGCGAATCTCAGATGATAGCGTATTTTCCATTTGCAGCTTATGTAACCAGCTGTAATAAAAAGAAATTGCCTCTATCATTACCGCAGTCTCTACCAGGCAGAGTCATGCCAGTTCCTTATTGCAGTATTAGTGATGTATTTCCAGTAATATATATATTAAGGCCATACCCACTCTGTGACCAATCGGCGGCCAGTAAAATATTTAATTACAGCCTATCAGGGGCACGTCGAACTGTTGAAAACACTTATGGTATCTTCGCAAATCGACGCTTTTGAAAATGGAAACCACAAATGACGTTGTACTGGCGATATGTGCACTTCATAATTTTTTCTTCATAATTTTTTAGTGGATTAAAATGACCATGGCTATTTAGGCTATGGGTTGATGGATGCAGAAGATTTATGTGCACCCATTGGAATACCTGCGCAGTGGAGTAATGAAGAAGTAAACAACACTTTTCTTTCTTTATCAGTTGGCTGGATTGATCTGTAAATGTGCTCATGTTGTTGTTCTGGTCTTCAGTCCAGAGACTGGTTTGATGCTGCTTGTAACGCCCCGACGACCACCTCAAAGTCAATTAAGAAAGAACATGAAGTAGGGAAAGACATCTTGGCAGTTACGACATCTTTGCCGATGAGCTAACACGAAAGAGTTTTGTCAACAACTACATTGTACACCACTGAGCATATTTGTTAGCGAAAGAGAAAGAAAAAAACATCGTATTTCAGCAATGGACAAATATCCATGTGACAAATGTGAAATTAATATCTCAAAAGTTAAGCCCAAAGTAATGTCATCAGAGATGACTTTTATGTGGAAGAGAGTTGTAAGCGCAACGAAGAAATTCAATGCGCCGACAAGGCTCTTCCACAGAAGAAGTCGCTTGAAATCTAATAACGGAATTAGTGAACATTGGACCTGACTTTAAATTAATTGGACCTTAAGGAGAAGTGAACATTCTATGAAAGAATACACGCAGTTAGTATTGAATAGGACCCAAGTACACAACATCATGAAGATAAAACAATTACGCTCAATCGGACTGACTTAACTAAACTATTCCGTGTGCGTGTGGTGCGGGAGTTATAAGTATTTAGTGATAAAATAACAATAAACGGTTCGTTACCAGTTAAATACCCCATGTGGACTGCATCATTAAATAGTTTGATAAATGACTAAATCAACGACTACTCATGAAAGACTATTTCATTGAAGTGCAAATATTCACGTCATTAGTTGAGAGTGAACTTTAAAATATTTTCGTATTACGACGCAATCTTACAAAGACTGAATCAAAGAGTATCTCTGGATCTCGTTGCATACCAGCACAACAAATCCATAGCAACGAGACAACAGCGTAAGAAAAAACTGTTAACTAAAATATTTCCTCGCAATCAGTGTTGTGTGCTATGCGAACGAGAGAAGAATTAATAATTATTGCAAATCCGGGCAATTAACAATACAATATTAATAATAAAAAGCAAGACGAAGCTAGACGGATCGTTGCAAGGACGAAGTGCTAGTTGTGAGCAACAACTACACATTGTTTGTTTACAGGACTTAACTGGACTTAACGACGCCGGACATAACACCGTCCGACGACAACTGCAGAGATGATGTGGGGGGCTGACTCCTCCACAACGCAGACATCGAGTGAGCTACAAGCAGAACGACGAAGCGCGTCGGACAACAATCAGCAGTGACCACACCCAAGCCACGACAATCCATCACGACAGAGAAAAGTAAGCTATCCACAAAATAAGTGATCATTTGAGTATGTTAGAATAGATTTTGTACTGTAGTGCTGATAGAGATTTCATTGTGGTTGTGTTCAGTAGTTATCATGATGCCTAAAAGAAGTTTAAAACTGCGTATGGATGTAGATAAGAGAATTCCTGAATCAGAAGAGAACAAGAGAAGGAAGCGATACCAAGTGTATCGTGGATTAAAACAAGGGCTAAAGTCGTAGAATTACCAGACAATAATTCTGATGTTAGAGAAGGTACCGATCGAGAATGTAGAATGAATGTCGCACCGAACATGTCTGGAGGTGTAGACATACTTAGTACTATGTTATGAAAATTAAATATGATGAGTGAGCAATTTTCAGAACAGCAGGCATTTTTCAATAAAAAATTTTCTGAAGTACTCGAACAGCAAGCTATTAAATTCTCAGAACAGCAAGCATCGTTTAATAGTAAATTTTCCGAATTAGCCGAACAACAGGCAGTATTGGAGGCAACAGTAAATAGCAAAATTTCAGAAGTTGATAGTCGGGTAGAAGATGTTGAAGCTAGATTTGAGGATCAAAAAGTTAAAGTAGATAACAAATTTGAAGATGTTGAATCCAGGTTAACCAAACAAGAAAAACAGGATGTTGAAATTATCGATTGTATCGATAAATTGCAAAAAAATCTGAGTAATTTATCGGAACAATGCGATGTGGTATCCATGAGGGTTAATTGAAAAATGGTTCAAATGGCACTGAGCACTATGGGACTTAACATCTGTGGTCATCAGTCCCCTAGAACTTAGAACTACTTAAACCTAACTAACCTAAGGACATCAGACACATCCATGCCCGAGGCAGGATTCGAACCTGCAACCGCAGCGGTCACGCGGTTCCAGACTGAAGCGCCTAGAACCGCACGGCCACACCGGCCAGCTGTTAATTTATTAACAGATAATTATAGTAATATCACGGACCACCTGAATGAAATTGAACAAAAGACGGTTGAAAGGATCGATATTTATTTGAAACAAATGTATACATTTTTTTCTAGTATTTAAGCTGGTTGGAGAAACGACTTGTGTGTCATTGAAACAGTATGGCAACTTGTCTGTACATTAAACTTAAAAGTAGGAGGTTGTTTGCTTGTTAACCTGTCGAAGGCTCTCTCAACGACTCCATTTTTATGTCATTCTCGGAATATATCCGATTTCACTATTAGGAAATTTCTGCTGCTCAGTGCTTAACGAATTTAAAAAGGGAACTTTATTCAGAAGAAAACTGATCTTAGGGACACTGACAAACACCAGTTAAATATTTGGAGACAACAGAAAATAATTTACAAGAACCGACGAGTTTAAGCGCTCTTCCCAGATTCCGCAAAAGGTTGCAACTGCGCCACGGCAACCATTGTCGAGGCATGGTGAGCATCTTGACGGGACACGCTCCTTACCCCACTCATTTTGAACGACTCGTAAGACGAATCCTACGATGAAGGAACTCCAGAATGCGGTGTCTGCTCCAGCGCATTATTTGATACCAATATGCAGAACATTCCGCATACATTACAACACTGTATGACTGTAAGTGAGCATTAAGAGAGCCCGAAAATAATTAACGATCTAACGGACAACACCTCCTACAGACTGCTAGTATAATACCAAGTAAGTGGTCGTCAAAAGCGTCTTGGGGTGTCATGAGTGCAAAACATGGGAGTAAGATCCAATAGTGATCGCGAGTCAAGAGGAGACTCCAGACTGTTAAATTGTGCTATTTACACATCCGTTGTTAGTGTAACTCTCTCTCATGTGAAAGGTAAATTGTTATATTTTTACCGAGATGTAATGATTCATGAGACGAGTCATTATTTCACCCTGAACCTAGTTACTATTTGAAGATCTGTGGTGAAATTTCTCTCAAGAGACAAACATCTCGATGTACTGCTTTTATTATTATTTTTATTATTATTATTGTTTTCGATTATTCCCATTTAAGAGAGCGTTTGAACTTGAATTCCTTTATGATGATTGTTTATGTTTTTTCTGAGCCCAAATTTGCTTCATGTGTTCACTGTGTTGTTTCTTTCGCTCCGCTGTCCATTTGCATCCTGGTCTCTTCTGTGTTGTGGTGCGAAATTTATGTTGTTTGATGATGTTCCTGAATTCAGTTCTATTTTCTGCATCGTTTACTGTTATGTGTGCTTGTTTGAGGTCCTCTTCAACTTCTTTTATCCATTTTGTTTTTCCCCTGCCTTAGTTGATGACTTTCAGAATTCGCTTTGAAATTCTGTTTTCATTCATCCTGTGAATATGTCCGTAGAACTGCATTCTTCTTTTCCTTATTGTATCGTTATCTTGTCTGTGTATTTATATGATTCTGATGTTGGTCTCTTCTTCCAGATTCCTTGCTCTTGTATCGGGCCAAAAATTTTCCTGAGAATTTTCCTTTCTTGTTTCTCTATTTCTTTGATTTTAGTTTGCCCACCTATTTGTGTTGTTTCAGATGCATACAGTGCCTCCGGAAGTACGACAGTGTTGTAGTGCCTCAGTTTTGCGTTAATGGATATGGACTTTTTGTTATAATAGTTCCACGTGAGTTTATATGCTTTCTGTAGTTTTTTTATTCTTTCCTCATTGGCCTTTAGGTTGATCCCTGATGGCTGGATGATTTCTCCCAGATACTTAAAATGTGGTACTTGTACGATCTTCCCATGGGTTGTCACAATAGGCAATTTGTCTTGTGGCACTCTTTCTATGTACTGGGTTTTCTCATATGAGATTTGCAGGCCAGTTCTTTGTGCAATTTTGTCTAACTTCTCTATGGCGTTAGTGGCTTCTTTTCTATTACTTGTGAGGATTGCAAGGTCATCAGCAAAAGCTAAACACTTCACATTGAATCTGTTGTCTTTTCTAATGCCAATTTGGATTCCTTTGACTTCTTTTTCCCATGTCCTGATAATTTTTTCAATAGTGATATTAAAGAGTAATGGTGAAGGTCCGTCACCCTGACGAATTCCAGTTTGGATTTCAAATGGTTTCGAGATATCCCCCATAAATTTAACCTTGGAGAATGTGTCAGTTAATGTTTCCCGAATGATTGCTCTTGTCTTTCTGTCAATGCTGAATTATTCCAGCGTCTTGCAGAGCGCTACTCTGTCTATTGAGCCGTAGGCCTTTTTAAAATCTATAAAAGTAACCACTGTGTTTCGGGTGTTTCTCATCTGGAGAATCATTTTCAGATTCCAGATCTGCTTGCGAAAACCAGCCTGGTATCCTTCTATTTGCGGGTCAGCTTGTTCTTCTAATATATTCATGATAACGATTGATAGGATTTTATATGTGACCGGTAAGAGTGAGATACCCCTGTAATTATTTGGTTCAGTTTTGTCCCCTTTCTTGTGGAGTGGATGGATGGGTGCGCATTGCCATTCAGAAGGGATCTGTTCTGTTTCCCAAATGTTTAATATGATTTTGTGAATTTTTCCTGTTAATCTTTCATCATTTAGTTTCCATAGTTCTGCAATAAATCCATCTTCTCCTGGGGATCTATTGTTTTTCAGTGTCTCGATAATTTCTACTATTTCGTTGATGGTTGGCGGTTTAGCGTCAGGATTTGGTGTAGACGCCTCGTAGTGAATATCCTCTGTAGGTCTTTCGCAGTTGAGAAGTTTGTTGAAATAGTCTGCGAGGATTTGGCAGTTATTCTTCGTGTTAGTTTCTAGTGAACCATCCGGTTTCTTGAAACAAAGATTGGGTGGCTGGTATCCTGTTCTTTAAACGTCTTATAAAAATTCCTGGTGTTGTTCTTCTTAAAATCTTGTTCTATCACATCTAGTCGCCGTTTGTTTTTATTATTATAATTATTATTCGTTTAATTATTGCCTTGATTTAATTATTAATATTATTACTGATTCAGGTATTTAGTTCTTTAGTATTCAGTCTCTCTAGGCAAAGAATTTAGGTCTTTGAAATGAATAAATAACCAAACATATCTCTAGATGATGTTTATGTTCAGGGGATTGTACATGGTAGACTAGAGATCTGCTGCTGCACGCTGACTGTAAGCTGTGCTCGATGTCTCTGCCGGTCGTCGAACTTCCTGCTGAATCTGTAGGAATCTTAGTCTACGTCAACTACGGTCCAATTCTCCTTTCTATGGACGCCTGTCCATCGAAGTGGAATGTTTGAAAGTCTTTAAATTAATGACCGAATAGAGTTTTCAGGTTCGAGTTTCCACAGTCCAAAGAAATGTCTCGTAGGCATGCACAAATGTTTGAAAATGTGATACCATAAGATGTAGAATAATTTATGCAATACACACCTTGTTTATGCTGCCGAAAAATTGGTTTATTGGCTTATTATTCTCGCACAAAATCAGTAAATGCCGTTCAATTAAAGATGCCGGTCTCGCAGAAATGCCTTCTCTCTTAAGCCGTAATACATTCGTCCATACTCATTAAGATCAGAAGCTAGACTATATCTTTTCACAATAGTTTCACAATAGTTACCACAGAACCAAAGCTCCCTTAGTTCAAGGAATAGAGAGAGCGTCAGCAATAATACTGCTTTCTCGCAGTCAGCTGCGCGCGAGTACCCTTCAAATAACATCTTGTTCAAGGCCAAATGTTGTATAGTCGCGCAACGCAATCTTCTATATCAGGTACCCACAACGCGACTAAGTCTGCTGTTTAATCGAGAAGTCCTGTTCCCATGTCTTGAGTAGGTAAAACATTGAGTTATGTAACTCCAATAATTAGAGTAGGTACATGGCCTGTTCCCATGTCTTGAGTAGGTAAAACATTGAGTTATGCAACTCCAATAATTAGAGTAGGTACATGGCATCTCCACTGTTAAATCAATACATTAAGTTTATTAGTGTCCAAAAAGTCCTGTCACGCAGGCAAAGGGTCTAGATCGCCAGAACGTGAAACACACCTGTTGGACTGCATACCAATGAAATAGCAAAAGATGCAGACTCGATGTAAATTCCAAGATCACAGACCCCAGCGGGTGCTGCAGCTATTTAACCTATATTTATTCCTAGTTCCTATTTTTATTTTATCTTCCGTTTTTCTTTACGTATCGTCAGTGTTTTGCATATTTTAGACCTTTAGATTAAGTGGTAACAGGCTTGGCAAACCCCTGGTTCAAAATGGTTCAAATGGCTCTGAGCACTATGGGACTCAACTGCTGTGGTCATTAGTCCCCTAGAACTTAGAACTACTTAAACCTAACTAACCTAAGGACATCACACACATCCATGCCCGAGGCAGGATTCGAACCTGCGACCGTAGCAGTCGCACGGTTCCGGACTGCGCGCCTAGAACCGCGAGACCACCGCGGCCGGCAAACCCCTGGTGGAACTGTAATTTCTTATACTGTATGACTGATGCACTTTCACACCACGTGTGTACACGAACTGTAATTGATTCCTTTAATTGCACACGATTATATTGCTGTAGCGATGATTCGCAGTTGAGTCATTAATGGAATCTACGGTTCGTTGTAGTATCTAGACTACAGACCATATCGTTCTACAGCATAAATAATAAATGTTGCTATGACTTATACAATAACGTTATCCATGTTGAAAATAATGTTGGCAACAAAGCGTCGAAATTATTGTAAAAGTTAAATGTTTATAAAGATTAGGTTAGTGGAAAAAATTACATCTTACATCGCTTTCTTTCTAATGCCTCTAAATTTGTGTCTCGTTTGAAAAACATTAGCAATGTCATAAACCCGTTAATTAATTTCCCGTCATTCGTCTTCTTCAATGTCTCCCTATCTCTTTTTTGTACGTCGCTCGCCCACCGTTCTTTTATATTTCACATGTCTCCAGATTTTCCCCAGAATTGTACCCACCCTCCCACCCACCCACCCATACACACACACACACACACACACACACACACAGACGCTTGCGGAGGCCCACAATGTGAGAAAAGCGAAGGTCTAAAACCCGAGTAATGGCCTCAGGACCTGCCAATCTATTTTCTCGAGAGATCTGCTGCAACTGCCGCTAGGACCTTCCATTTCCTAAATTTGGTCGCCAATCAAACGGTCTACCGCCACTCTGTTAGCGGATTGCTCCTGTTACATGGCTCAGTTGCGTCTCAGGCTATTTACTTCATATTTAATCGCAAAGGCATTTTATTCGCAAGCTGTAACCTGGATAGTTACTTTCCTTAATAACTATATGCCAGGGTTGTTGGAAAATTCGTTGTATGTTTTAAAAACTTATCTAGAATTTCTGTGGACTTTCTTGAATGCAGCTGTCTTATGCTTTTTATAATGCACAGTAAAATCCGTATTAAGGACGACAAACGAAATACACAGAATAAATTATCATCGACTAAGTTTGGTAGACGATGCATTCGTCTACAGAAATAATCGGGACATTAATGCTTTTGGTAAACAGCATAGCGACTGGTACACTGATAAGTTTGCAACATATGTTTAATGTTAAACAAATACTTTGTTAGTAGTTGACCAAGAGGCAAGGACGTAGCAGACGTAATTAACAAGAGCATGTCACTCAATTGTGAGAAAACACAGTACGCTACGTCCTAAGACTGAAAACTTCTACAGCAGAATGCGGGAAGTATTAGTGACATATCTGTACTTTATTATCAGTATGGTAGTCACACTGTTAAACTGGAAATAATTGTGACATACTTGTACTAATTCGTTTTATCGGTCTTTCAAATCACCCAGGATGAAGATTAATAAAACCAACAAACTGCACGGACGGATTACTGATCGGTAACGGACGAAGCAAGCTCGTATGAACACGTGTCCGGAAATGGACGGTGTGCGTGCAACGACAGTCGTCCCGGAAATGAGTACGAAGCTGCATCGCATCCACGTCACAACAGATGTTCACTGTAGCCTCTATGGGGTGCTATGCAGGCGTTCACACGTCGCATCTGGGACTGTCGCACTCTTTCGCTTACACCATGTTGGAAAGCCAGTTGCCTGGAGCTTGTTCTAGGGTTCGTCTCAGTATCCTGTAGAACACTGTCCTCCAAATTTGGGGTACTCACGGTCCTCCGCCTACCTGTACGTTCGTCGTCTGAAAGAACCTATGATCACACAAACGCCCAGAAACGGGCTTGAAATGTTGTATGCTGGAGTTTGTGCCTGTGAGCGTACTTGTTTTCGTACAGCCGCGCTGCCTCGACTGTTTCCATGTGCTTGGATGTACACAAACACTATCTCGACTTGTTGCATGAATACCGACCATTCTGCTGTTTACAGTACGCTGGTCGGCAGCTCGTGGTCTCGCGGTCGCGTTCTCGCTTCCCTAGCACGGGGTCCCGGGTTTGATTCCCGGCGGGGTCAGGGATTTCCACCTGCCTCGAGATGACTGGGTGTTTGTGTTGTCCTCATCATTCATGAAAGTGGCGAGATTGGACTGAGCAAAGGTTGGGAATTTGTACGGGTTCTGATAACCGCGCAGTTGAGCGCCCCAAAACCCAAGCATCATCATCATACAATATGCTGCGTCAGTCACTCAGCTTGCAACATACTAGGAACACACGGTACATGGTCAGAGGAACTTTCATTCTTTAGCACCAGTTACCACGTCAACGGTGCGTTTCCAGACACATGTTCTAGGATCTTTTTCCCTCCATTTCCAGTCAGGAGTCCGTCCCTGCAGTTTGTCGGTTTTATTAATGTTCACCCTGTACAGACATCTCATTCATTTTCAAGTTAACCATCTTTGTGCCTGTGACATCACCAATCATTTGGCAGACACTGCTTGGTTAAAATCTCTTACACACTTTTCCATGTGTTAGGATCATTAGGTGTACGCATCCATGTTAAGTAAACTTATATCTACCTAGGCAGATCCCACTTTTTTTTTCTTTTTACAGCATTCACCTCAGACAAAGGCATCAATATGTAAAATGTGCTCCCACTTACTGACCGAAAAAGTTCTGATTGTTCTGAATTAGTGATAGTCAATAATACTGGAAACCAACACTCCAACACTCTGACTGACGACTATCAGTTATATATTTAACAAAAGATTACCGTGTTAAGTACCGCAGCATTACAGGAGCGGCTGCAGCAGGTGGCGAATGTCGCGTTGCATTGTCCGGCTTTTTTTTCTGAAGATAGTTGGAATATGCGGTAAAATATGAAGTACTAGCTGACCCGGCGAACTCTGTTCCGCCTTAAAGCCAATAAATAACCAGATTTTTGATGTTAAGTTCAATCTTTATTAGGAAACACAAGTAAAAAAATTAAGTATTTTAATGACGCTTTATTCTTCATGTTTTTTGGTGTATAGCTTCCACTCTTCAATTAAGTACCTTGTGATACATGATTTTTTTGTTTTATTATCAGGCGCAAGAACAAACGACGCACATGGTCTTCCGACCCGTGAACATGCCACATATAATTGACCATGTGAAAACATGGATATTCCAGATTTAAACAACAAACTTTCAAGGATTGGCCTTGTGATTTGTTAATGGCAATCGTATCTAAACGCTGCTCGATTCAGATCATCGCGTGATAAATCTCTTCTTGTGCGTTGAAAGTCGAGCCATACTAACGCGGCGCTCTTCGCGGGCAGTTTGCTGTTCTTCTTCAGTCCTTCCATTCGCAATGTTTTGTATCCATCTTGCATTACGGCTTTGTCGAGATATATTCGATCGTCTTGGTCGCGGCATTGATAATGATGATTCAAAGAAAATACAAACTATTTCTTTAAATTTTTAGTTAATGATATACACTGATACTTAACCATAGACGTTCAGCTGTCATTTGCGTTTTGTTATTCCATGCCAGATGCGTTTTTGTTATACCACGTTTTATAGTGACGTTTAGATGACATTTACGTTTTGTTATTCCATTCCAGATGCGTTTTTGTTATACCACGTTTTATAGGGGTCGAACGGGATAAAATGTATCTTATGTCCGTCTCCTGGTTCTAAGCTACCTTTCCACCAATTTTCAGCCAAATCGGTCCAGCCGTTCTTGAGTTATAAATAGTGTAACTGACACGACTCTCTTTTATTTATATAGAAGATGTGGCGCAAGCCTCTGACAGTTACGATTGCGGCTTCTGAGAACATGCGGAATTCGTAGAAGCAGGTACCTTTATTAAAAACAAACGTGCCAATTAGGCACCCTTATAGAACATTTACGCTTTCATTACTGCATACTGATGCTTGGCACGCGAGTTACGAAGCTCTTGTCGCCCCGACACAGCGCTATCCCCCCTGGCAGTCTAGGTACTGTGTGGAGCTTTGTTTCTTCCATCTACCACATCCACCCTCTAAGCGGATTGGAAAGGTTAGACATAGTACCCAACAATACGCAAGAACAAGTAACTGTGCCTTGTTAACTCAGATGCAATTAAAGAAATATATAACGATACGCCCTCAGTAATTTAAGTATAGGTCTATAGTGAGATACCTCCGGCGCTATACAGTGCTCTTGGTCCATCACGGCAGCCATATGAGGTACCTTTCATTCTCAGATGGTTCAGATGGCTGTAAGCACTATGGGACTTAACATCTGAGGTCATCAGTCCACTAAACTTAGAACTATTTAAACCTAACTAACCTAAGGACATCACACACATCCATGCCCGAGGCAGGATTCGAACCTGCGACCGCAGCAGCAGCGCGGTTCCCGACTGCTTTCATTCTCTTCTGACGTCATGGTTCATGGTGCACACTTCGGTTTGCGTTCTTCCCGGTCCCTTCGGCTGACACAGTAATTGTTACAGAATTACATGAGCTGAAATTTAACGACTTTATACGACACATTGGCTTCCGTTATGCTGTTGGTAGTTCATAAAGCAGTATGCTTTGACTTAACTAGGCATCTACTGCCAGAATACACCGGATGCAAGTTTGGAAGCTCTCCTATTTGTAGACCCTGCACATATTCCCCTACGTTCATACAAGTCTGCTACAGTACTTACTTGAAACGCTTTATTTTGAATGTTATGCAAGCTTAATATCCCATTTTTAATTCGTCGGTGGTTATGCATTTTCCTTAATTAGTAATTTAAAAATTTTACATTAATCTGGATTGTCATCTACTTCCGCTTAATGAAGAATAATTTTTAATGTATATATTAAATAGATGCACTAGGATGTCTTCAACTAAGAGAGAGGCAGTGGTATGTGGGTTCATTTTGGCGTATGGCTTCACAGAATCGCTTATTATCAAATAACTACAAATCTCTTCTTCAGTCCAATGTCTAATAGCGCATTATGTTGAAACGTCGTTAAAGGTGCTGAAAGGGATATTTATTTTTAGGACAACGTTATCGTTGAATAAATTTGTATTTATAATGTATATCGCAAAAGTACATACCATTTAGTGCAGATTTTTAAATACATGATTGATTTCTGTCAGATTGATATGAAAATGTGTGTCATCACTCTATTAAAATATATAGTCTACTGTAATACTTGTGTCAACTATTGTCATTTCTCGAAACCGGATTGATTTCGCAACTTCTTTTGCTTCAAAACCTTCTGTTGATTCAAATATAATGTTTTTTTTCTAAATTATTGGAAAAGACAGAATTAGATTAAATGTACACAGTGGTCAGAAACAGTCTGGAATGTTGATAGGGGTCTTGCAGAATAGGTTGTGCTGAGAAATAATTTTTAATGAAGAAATTAGATGTGTTGCGTCGTTTCTGGGTTAATTGGCACTGAAGTTAGCGAATCTGGCTGTTGCGTGCATGACTTCAATGGGTCCGCCAGACATGGTGTCACAAAGAGTGCCCTTCGTTTTGCTTCCTAAATCGAAAAACAGAACGGCAACGACCTTGCCGCAGTGGATACACCGGTTCCCGTGAGATCACCAAAGTTAAGCGCTGTCCGGCGTGGTCGGCACTTGGATGGGTGACCGTCCAGCCGCCATGCGCTGTTGCCATTTTTCTGGATGCACTCAGCCTTGTGATGCCAATTGAGGAGCTACTCGACCGAATGGTAGCGGCTTCTGTCAAGAATACCATCATAACGACCGGGAGAGCGGTGTGCTGACCCCACGCCCCTCCTATCCTCATCCGCCACTGAGGCTGAAACGACGGTCGGATGGTCCCGGTAGGCCACTCGTGGCCTGAAGACGGAATGCTTTAAATCGGAAAACAGGGCGGTATAAAAGTGGCACATGGGGCGATAGTAACGATCGAGCCATAGCTAAAAGTTCAGTATCTCCTGCGCAATCATCTATGCTATGAGAACAACTAACACTAGTAAATTGTTTCTGGTAGCCTGCTTAAATATGGGCTCACAACGACTTTATTGACTAATTTCAATGCTAATTAATTCAGAAATGGTGCAACGTATCGAATTTTTTTCCTTCACGATTATTTTTCGGCACAGCCTATCCAGCAACATCCTCACAAGTTTTTCGAATTGCTTCAGACTATCCTGTATACCAAAAAAAACGTATAACCTTTGTTTCGTTGAACAGGTGCGATCTTTAAAAACGATGGAGTATCAGTTTTGCGTGTCTATGCAATATCGTCTCAGCTGTATGACTGGGCTCGTATTTTCATGCAAGAAAGGTCACAGTTTGTAATAACTGAAGGAAAGTCATCGAATAAAACAGAAATAATACGTGCTGTTCCCCAAGGAAGTGCCGTAAGCCCTCTGTTGTTACTGATTCATATCAACAAATTAAGAGACAATCTGAGCAGTCCTCTTACATTGTTTGCAGATGATTCTGCCATTTACCGTCAAGCAAAGCTAATTGCAAAACGGGTTACACACGGCATCTGTATGCTGCAAAAAGTAGGAATTGATTCTAAAACATGAAAAGTGTGAAGACATCCACATGAGCACACTCTGGAACCGCGTGCCCGCTACGGTCGCGGGTTCGAATCCTGCCTCGGGCATGGATTTGTGTGATGTCCTTAGGTTAGTTAGGTTTAAGTAGTTCTAAGTTCTAGGGGACTGAAGACCACAGATGTTAAATCCCATAGTGCTCAGAGCCATTTGAACCACATGAGCACTAAAAAGAAGCAGCTAAATGTCAGCTACACGATAAATGACACAGATGTCAAGGCAGTAGACTCAACGAAATACTTAGGTTCAGAAATGGCTCTGAGCACTATGCGACTTAACGTCTGTGGTCATCAGTCGCCTTGAACTTAGAACTAATTAAACCTAACTAACCTAAGGACATCACACACATCCATGCCCGAGGCAGGATTCGAACCTGCGACCGGAGCGGTCGCTCGGTTCCAGACTGCAGCGCCTAGAACCGCACGGCCACTCCGGCAGGCGAAATACTTACGGATTGCAACTACGAATAACATAAATTGGAACGATCGCATAGAAAATGTTGTGGAAAAAGCAAACCAAAGACTGCGATTTATTGGCAGAAAACACAGAAAATGTAAGAGTCCTACTATAGAGACTGCTTACACTCCGCTTGTCCGCCCTCTTCTATAGTGTTACTGTGCGGTGGGGGATCCGCATGAGATAGAATTGGCAGAGGACATCTAAAAATTCAGACAAAGGCAACAGGTTTTGTATTGGTTCAAATGGCTCTGAGCACTATGGGACTTAACTGCTGAGGTCATCAGTCCCCTAGAACTTAGAACTACTTAAACCTAACTAACATAAGGACATCACACACATCCATGCCCGAGGCAGGATTCGAACCTGCGACCGTAGCAGTCACGCGGTTCCAGACTGTAGCGCCTAGAACCGCTCGGTCACTCCGGCCGGCAGGTTTTGTATTATTGCGGAATACGGGAGAGAGTGCCATGGATATGATCCACGAATTGGCGTGGCAATTATTAAAACAAAGGCGTTTTTCGCTTCATTAGGACCTTCTCAGGAAATCTCAAATATGTGCTCAGAGTGTGAAAACATTTCGTTGGCCTCTGCTGCATTGGAAGAAATGATCGTCATGATAAAATATGAGAAATCAGAGCTCACATGGAAAGATTGAAGCGGTCGTTTTTCCTGGGTGCTGTTCGAGACTGGAACGGTAGAGAAGTAGCTTAAAGATAGTTCGATGAACCCTCTGCGAGGCACTTAATTTTGAATTCAGAGATAATAATGTAGATGCAGTTGTAGATATCCATGTGTTGTACTATCATATTATAAATAAGTGCATTAATAATGGGAAATAATGTTTTTCAGCTCAAAGTATATGTCTAAAGGGGTTTCTAGCCTTCAGCCTTCATCATACAACAAAGCTTGACATACTGTCAACTAGAGGAAATGCACAACAGCTATATTATAATTGGGTGATTGCAGTGGGGAAGAGAATGGGTTCATCAGTGGGCTTCTCCCGTGGAGCTGTAGGCTAGGCCAGAAACACCGAAATATCCAGGCATAGGATTTAAAAAAATGGAAATGAGGGTATGGTGTCAGTGGCCGGGAGTTCCCAGTCGGGAAGTTTGGGCGCCAAGTGCAAGTCTTATTGAGTGCGACGCCACATTGGGCGGCTTGTGCGTTGACAATGGGGATGAAATGGTGATGAGGACAGCACAACACCCAGTCCCTGAGGGGAGAAAATCTCCCTCCCCTGGGAATCGAACCCGGGCTCCCGTGCGTGGCAATCCAAAGCGCTGACTGTTCAGCTGGTGGGGCGGACAGAGAATGTGAACATTTACGCCCTTCAGGCAGACTTAGAAAACTCGAAATTAAAATTACGAAAGCTGAAGATCGAAAAAAGAAGGATCGCTGGGATAAGATAGGTGAACAGGGGAAAATTGTATTAAAAAATTCAAATGTCAATTAAATATGAGGTTTCACTTGTTAGCAGAATTAGGGAAGAAGAGACCTATACAGATGTAGATAAATATTGGATGCGAAACAACAATGCTAAGAAACTTAAAGATAATTTAGACGAAAAGAAGAGGAGAAAAATAAAATTTCACAGGAAATGTGAAACCAGCTTGTTCATCAGAATATTAGGGAGTAGAAAGTCTAGTAAATGAAATCTTATTATCTTGAAAGACATTGACGTTATTTGTCTTTGAACACCATATAAACACAAGGGTAGAAAATCTCAACGTAAGTGTTTACGAGTTATCTTATATTCAAGTACATTTACTATGGAGAGGGAAAATGTTGTCACATTCATAAAAAAGGATACAAATAGAAAAATGTAGAGGTAAGTTAATTCTGCGTAGATCAGAATATAGAAGCATGTGCTTGTGAAATACTATTCTGAAATGTAATATTTGTGATTGTTAGAGCATAGACACCTCGACTGGGTAACTTGGAAATTTTCATAAAAGAATTCAGGAGTTATTGTGCTCTCTGTCAGACAGGAAGCAGTGATAATTTTCGGAGACTGGGGTGTAAATTTCTCGAAGGAATTTGATATAAACAGTTCATCTAGGTTTGAAAATAATATATTCACAGCACTAGAATGGAAAATGATACGTGTTACCCTTCTGTTAATCTAACTCTTGCACAACAATTTTACGTTCTTGGTGTACCACATACAAAGGTCAACACCCACAAATTTTCATCTTTCTTTTTTTTATGGTTGCTACTATTATATTCTATGTTAATTGCTAATTTACGGACGCTGAATAAAACACTTTAAAACCGAATGGTTGTTTTGACACTACTGTGCGTGCTGCACACACTGTTAGCTTTGTCATATGTGTGTTTGGCATTTCTTGGGTAAGATCAAATATAGCACGTTTCTCATTCGTTTAATGAGGCTGAGCTGATTACATCATCTGGATGACGAACTGCAGCTGTGAATAAAACTAGCGCCAGTCACTTTTTAAATATTTTATTTATCATTTATTTATTATTTTTAAATATAATACGAAATACGAAACTACAGAAGTAGGAGGGCTGCGCCGATACTGAAACGAGGAGAAAAACTTCAGAGACAAATCAGGCACTTTGTGGACGTCAGACTAGATGTGTTCTAAATTGGACCACAGAAGAACACTTAAAATTGAACTTAGATGACAAAAAATGTTTTGATAATTTACGCCTAGGTCCATCTGAAAGTTGGGACAGATAAAGAATGTGCCCTCTTCCGAAGCATGTCGCTGATCCATGTTGGTGCAATGGTGGTGGACGTCCACACATGTGCTGCTGGGAGCCAGCGTACTGAGAATCGGCAGAATTACACCAGCCTGAAGTTCCAGTAAAATGCTTTGCCCCTAAGGCTCTTTCTCGCCTGTGGCCTTGGAAGAGCAGTAGGGAATATTTACGTCACAGCAAGCAACAGTGGCAAAATTCGAGTAAGAAAGCTATAGCCATTGTACGAGCACTGCGTTTGGCCAATAGCTGGTCACAATAACTTGCTTTTGCTTAATTCCTGGTCTGCATATAAAAATTATACTGTTGTAGGGACAACTATCCCTCCTACGCCTTAAACGATAGCTAGTTTCATTGTAAGCTCCATGAAGACTCTTTCGCATTCGGTTTCATGGACTCACATTCTATCAATTCTCATCACTCCGTTACACAAATATAATTCTGTATCATTTCTTTAAGAGTCGTTGCTTAGCTGATCGTTCTGTAAAATTTATAACTCCCATGAAGATCACCTTCATCTTGATGGTGCGAAACTCTATGATCACTGTGGCGCGCCATTTTTCATTGAGTGTTCATGGTGCAAGTTAATGGTTTGTTTTCAACATGTCTTGAGTGTCGACGATGTCCATTTTGTGAAGTTTGACTCATACGTCCCAAAGAAGATTGATCTTTGCACCTCCCCAACCCCAACACCCGTTTTCTGTCGCCCTCTTGATGCACGTGGTGAGTCATTAGAAACTAATACTTTTCCTGTCGTAGTTGTTAACACAACACTTCCAAATAAGTGTTAAAAAGATTCAATTTGTGACCTCGCACACAGGCGGTTCCTTGTAAATGGTGGTTCGATTGGCGTATACAGATAACGGCCCAGTAATTATTTGTTTGGCTGTCTGTCGGCGAGGGCATGTTCTGCCGATTGGAAGAATGGCACAGTGCTGTATCGACGTGTCGTTACGAGCCACTTACCACACGCTGGCATGATGTGTGGGTGGCTTTTCGGGATGGCCGTGTCGTAACGCGAGTGCCTTCGGGGCCGTAATTGAACAACGTGTTTCGTATTTCGTTGGAGTCGCCGACACTCAGTCTACATCGCACAAATTAAACAGTTTTGGAGCCACTGGAAACTCGTAGTCAGGCAGAGTTATTGCTGGAATATTATACACACATCAACGAAAGTTTTGCATCACCTCGGGAAGCCACGCAGATGTGTTGCTATTGCGACCACTGCTGTACCGATCGGAAGGTCACCTCTGATATTGTTTGTAAACAAGATTTATCATGAGCGCTCCTACAAGTAGAATGCCGCGCTCGAAAGGGTTGCAGCATTTCAGCTGAAAGTAAAGAATCATTAGGGACACATCAGTGACGTGTGCAGAATAGTGGAGTGAAAATCTATCATGCCACGGATGACAGGTACCAGTTATTGAGTCTGCATCATCATTTCACTTGCAGAAGGCTTGTCAAACAGGGAAGTTGTATGCACAGGAGTCAAGGTGATGTGATGCGGACATGGTGTCGATTCTAATTGACAGGAAGAGCTGAGGATCTAGACAACAAAGCTGTCCACGTTCGACAGATCCACAGGATGATGAACATCTGCGCCTTTTGAGTCGAAGGAACTGTGGGTTGATCGCTCCAGAACTGAATTCGGCGTTCGAAGAGGCTACAGGACATCATGTACCGCATCAAACTATAAGGAGACGATTACATGGTGCGAATCCCCATTCTCGACAACCAGAGCAGGCTCCACGTCGTATACCACAGCACCATAAATTCCGTTACAGATCGCAAAGAAAGCATGATAAATTGACGCCTCAAGAATGGATTCAGGTATTGCTTACGGACTAAAAAGGGATGTGTTTGTACTTTGATAATTACAGATAACGCCTTTGGTGAACACCTAACAATACTGAACACCTCCACAACTGTTGTGCAACTGTTGTGTAACAAGGTGATGGAGGAATGATGTTCTGGTGTGGTTTTGCATGGAGTTACCATACGTCTGTCGTGGTTGCTGATGGAAATCTTATTGGTCTACGGTACAGGGATGATATCCTACTACTAATAGCGGGACCGTATGGCCAGTAGTTTGGTGACAATTTCATTTTGAAAGGTGATAACTTTCGTACTCAACGTTCCGTTCTCGTGGACACGGCCCTTAAACGGAATGGAGTAGACTGCCTGTTCTCCCAAGATGAGTACAACTGAACATGTGTGGGATCGACTGAAATGAAATGCTTTTTATGTCGTCAATGACAACCCACTTTGAGTGACTTATATAGAGTTCCCTTTGAAATGTATGATGTGACGTTTTGGTCTGATTGCGTGTTGTAGAATTTCATCGAGATCACAATAAAACTAGTACTTACTATTGATGTAACATGATGTTTTATTTAATCACTGATTTTACCGGCTAATGGTCGTTATTTTGTTAAAGAAATCATCTAGGGACGTGTAGCGATGTTGTCTGCCAAACACTGTAAATGGCACTAAGTTCATTCACAAATGTAATCACACATAACCAGCAAAGAAGCTAAATGTATGAAAGGAATCTGAACTAAAAAAGAGTAATGATTTTTAGTAATTTTCAGTGTTGTTGTATAATAGTCTCTTTACTAGCTGCAAATCCTTTATCGAATTTAATGCCTCTGTTATTCGAGGTGCCAACACTTTTCTTTAAACAAAATGAACGTTTTTGTCACACAATACCACTTGCACACAACACTAATGTTAATCTTGGCGCCCCGCGGTGGTAGAGCGGTTCTAGGCGCTTCAGGCCGGAACCGCACGACTGCTACAGTCGCAGGTTCGAATCCTGCCTCGGGCGTGGATGGGTGTGATGTCCTTAGGTTAGTTAGGTTAAAGTAGTTCTAAGTTCTAGGGGACTGATGACCTCAGATGTTAAGTCGCATAGCGCTCAGAGCCATTTGAACCATTTATTTTACCCTGTCAAAATATTTAATAAAACTTGTTACGAAATAACCAGGCTTCATACAGCACCAGATAAGAATTTATATCACGTAAGATGCTGTTTGCATTGATAGACGTTCACTGTATTCACGGTCTAACCGGAATTTATTACCTCAGAGTGAGTTTTGGGCCACCAATACACAATTACTATCGCAATTATGACCAACAACATTTATGCCTGCGTAGAAAATCAATTTAAAACTGCCGCTGCCATACGATGGCGGTAAACTTCAGACAATCACTTATCGATTCTGCTTCAGGCCATATTTTACTACTAACAAATAATATATATTAAACCATTTTGTACCCTCACTATATGCATTAACATTTGAAAATATTTCTCAATGTTAATCGCTAATTATTCAGCATTTACCAATAAACCGCGCTATAGATCAATAGCGATGATGGCTGCGCTCTTTTGTAGCTGATCAGAAAACTTAACATTTATATAGAACGAAAATTATAATGAAATAAGACTCCAAACAGGGGAGATTCATTTCAATGACACATAAACTCTTTTTTTCTAATATTAAATTAGCAACATACAGAGAGTTTTCAGACCTCTGTGTTACGAGTCATCAGTCGTATCCTATCAGTTCAACAGTTCGAACAAGAAGAAGTATTTTTCTAGAAGAGATTTTCATTATCTTTTTCCATGGGTATTGTCTGAGATATAATTTTCTTAAAAAACATTAAGCTATGTCATTGACAATGATTATTTATTATTTTATTAACGATGAAGTCCTTTTATTAATATCACGAGAATACGATTAATATTCATTCACATTCCACACAAATATAGGCGTCGATATTACAATGACCAAGTCAGTCTTGGTGATCTCACCAGTGGTACGCCAAGATGGACAGAGGCTTGCTTGCGAGCGACAGGACTGTCTTTGTTCAGGAGCTCTGTAACCCCCCCCCCCCCCCCCCACCCCCCTATGGAAAATAGATAATTTTTACCTTACACTTTTTTGTGGTGTGGACACATTGCAAATGAATAAATACGGACGCCTTAGAGTCGATGTTTGTTTTCGTGCACCGAATTTCAAAATAAAGTGGTGATGAAAAACTTCCGCTGAGCTGCGCATTATGGGCCGTGTGTAGCTAGACGCTAGGGTCATGGTGCCGGCGGAGATAGTGGAAATTTAGTTAGAAAGATGTTTACGAAAAGAATTCATTGTTGTTTTAGAATACTAGTATTGGATCGCCTCATGGTATATACGATAAATTATTTCCGATAGAGCACATTTTGCCAGCTGACAGACACACACACACACACATACACACAGGCCAACGGTGTTTAGGTGCACCTGATTTCATAGTAAACAAACGCTAAATATAAGTACAAAGCGTATGAAGATAATAAGTATAACACTTTGATACGTTGCGACCTTAAAATGCGATCTATTAAATTCACAGACCGCCAGATGCAAAGGTATACCGTAAGCAACGGAACCACTAATCATTATAAAAATAAGTGCAACGATAGACTACACTGACCATTAGTAGCATGAGTGGCTGGACTAGCTAAAATTCTTGAGAAAGATGTACAAGACTACTTCACAACAGAGACAAGAAAGCTATTAGTAAAACAATATAACAAATTATGATGAATCTGGTTACATAGAATGATTGAGATAGTATTTATTATGGCATTGCGATCTCCGTTTTAGTATATCATGAGTTACGTTTTTTTCCTCAGATTAAGAAAGAAATTTTCAGTTTTATTGGGCTCACTATTTCTGCCAATTATGAGATGAACTACTGTTCAAGTCATAATAATAATAATAATAATAATAATAATAAAACACCGTACATAAATAGGTACACCATGCTTTTCGATGTTTTTTTTTGTGGATTCGCTGCACGTCTGACTTCGTTGTGTGTTTAATCGATGTGTGCACTTGAAATACCTTTTTTGCTACTTTTACGGTTTCCACAAACTTCGACTGTTAGTGAGTAACTCCACAACGTGCCATGGTTTGTGGAACATTCTTTCAGAGCTGTGACGTTTTGACTCTGTTCTTCATATGAGGAAGTATAGTTTCTTGCCCCAGTCCCTTCAGGAAAATTTTTTTTTCATCAGATCCGCATTCCTTATTGCCCCAGTTCCTTCAGGAAAAATTCTCTTTTTATCAGATCTGCATTTCTAGTAGTTGGCTTTTGCAATGAAGGTATATGTGGATGCAACGTACATAACGTTTGTCCACAAGTCAAAAGGATATTTTATCGACTTTCTGTTGCACTTGTATGTATTTACCTTCTGGTTAAGAAAATCGTCACCTAATTTAGTTTTGTTATTGAATAAAATTATGTCTGGCTTCTTTGTTCGTCCTTCATCTGATATGGCACTTGAAACTATGTCTCGTTTCTTTGTTCGTCCTTCATCTGATACGGCACTTTGATGCAGCAGTATGGCGTGTTTGCCTTTTTTGAGTAGTTGATCTCCAGATATCAAACTTTATTCAAAAACAGTTGACGAAGACAATTTCTGCACTTGGTAGCCTTCATTTCTGGTAGAATTTCCGTGTTCTATGTCAAGGTTCACTCTGCTGTAACCTTTCCCTGCAATAGTTCTCTAAGTAATGGAAAACTTGTGAAAAATTATCGATTGCAATATTTGTTAAGGTTACTCTCAATGTCTAAGTAAGTTTCTTTACTGTACTAGAAGACACAATGATTTGTTTTTTTCTGATATAGTCCAAAAAATGCATTTACTTCCTCATACGAAATATTCCGCCAGTTTTTGCTTTGATATCAGTATTGCACCTATCTTCTAAAGTAGTGCAATGCACCCCTCTGCCGACATAACTTACGAGATAAAGTAGTCATAAGCACTCTTAGAGTTCCACTATATGTTACTGGACCATATGGAGTTTTCGTGATATTGTGTACTGGAAAAAATGTTGCTTGATGGTGGTGTTTTACTCCACTGAATTCCATCATGACCGATAAAAAAATTAGCATTCCTATGGTCTATCTTCACTAGAAGACGCGGCTCTACTATCCTGGGGACCATCAAAATTTGAATAACTTTCACCTTCTTATTCATCTTAAAGCCATTGAAGAACTGTTGGATAAAAATTCCGAGACTTATAGTGACTTAAGATGATGGTCTTTTGGTTGTAACGGATAATATGAAAGCCGTGCTGCAAGTAATGGACTGAAGTATTGTGCATACTTATTCTAGTCATGAAAGTAGATTTTTGCTCACCTGAAACAATTTTAGCACAAATAAATAAACTTAACATTTTTAAAACAGTATTTTTGCAGCTCTTCTAACTTGTGAACAATGATTGTAGGTGTGTCGAACTGTTAATTGTTGTCAATAAAAGGCCAACTTAATGTGCCATTCAGATCAAAGACAAATAAACTATTCGAAAGGTGGCCTGTACGCCAAGGGGTGTAAAAGACCCCTGCAATGCTATAGACCTGTAGGACTACGAAAGTAACAAAAAAATATTATTAGTTTGACTTGCATCAAACACTGGTTTTTACTCGAAAGAAAGTCGTTTGCATTTCCAGGGACTTCACAGAAGTTTGTTGATAAAATGGATGTCAGCGGGCTCTAAAAGACCCGCCTTATGCATCCAAGGGTTAAAAGACGTCACTAATTTCATTATTCCTTTTCTCACCACTAGTATGTAAATAAACTAGTCTGAGCTACTGCACGCCTTAGAAACCACGAGACCTGAGCGTATTCTCTGCTGCTCTGCTGCCTGGATTCCACCAGTAATCTGTCCGGACAACAGAAGGAGAAGCGACACGACCCTGTGGTGCGCGCTCACGCCGTTGCTTGTTATTTACGGGTGAATAGCAGCCAGGGGAGGTGAATATCACAGCGACGTGGATGCGCGTAGTTGCGGGCGGCGGATGCTTGCGCCCGGTGAGCACCTGTTGGCTGATGGCCGTTCCTTGTTCACCTGCCGCCGACAGCAACAGCACCACCAGCAGCAGCTAGCTGATCCCGAGAATTCCCCGCATCTGCCGGCGGGTGGATTTGCACACAACAGGCCGACCTCTCGTCGACGTTCCTACCCTAAGACAAGAACGTTGTACCTCACAGCAGTACTCCTGTATAGAACGCTGCGACGTAGGAAACCGCAAGTAAACAGCTCACCAGAAGTTCATAATACGACATCACTTTACTTCTTTCCGTAACTTTTCTTTCTTTGCGGAAAAAAGGGTCGAAACGCATCAAGAGTATTGACTGACACTAAAACTGGAAGCATTAACAGAGAATTTCACCTCTGATGACGTCGGAGCTGTTGTATATTTGAGTACGATTTCATGTAACCGTATACTATTTTTCTTGCTCCTCAGCAAGTTGCTATCTTCGGTTTCTCACATCCATAAGAGCTCTGGGTGTTTCCCTGATTCGGTATACAAACCTCATTTGGAATTATCTTGTTTTTATGTTATTTAACACCATTGAGGGAGGGGCCAACAAACCGACTATTCAACATGGGTTTAGAATGTATGAGACTCGCGACATACCATCTGACTTCAAAAAAATATCACCCACATAGTTTCGAAGACTGCAAGAGCTGAAACGTCTGAGAATTATCGCACAACCACCTTGTCAGGTCATGCATCCAAGTTGCTGACAAATATAGTATACGGAAGAATGGAAAAGAAAACTGATGTTGTGTTGGATGACGATCAGTTCGGCTTTAGGAAAGGTAAAGGTGCCCGAGAGGCAATTCTGACGTTGCGGTTGATAATGGAAGCAAGACTAAAGAAAAATAAAAACATGTTCATAGGATTTGTTGAACTGGAAAAAGCGTTCGACAATGTAAAATTTCTAAATTCTGAGAACAGTTACGGTAAGCTGTAGGAGAGATGAGTAATATACAATATGTAGAAGAGCCAAGAGGGAATAATAAGAGTGGACGACCAGGAACAAACAGTTCGTATTAAAGAGGGTTAAGACATCATGGAATGTCTTCCATAGTACTAGAGGGAGCTGTACAGGCCACAAACTCTAGAGGAAGACAGAGATTCGAACACATTGAGCAAATAATTGAGGATGTAGGTGGCAGGTGCTGCTATGAGATGAAGAGGTTGGCAAGGAGAGTAATCTGTGGTGGGCTGCATCAAATCAGTCAGAAGACTGATGACTCAAAAACAAAATAAAAAGGTTATCTGAGGATATCCAGCAACTTTTTCAAGTGGAAGTTTAGTGATCATATAACATTCATAGCGCTTTGTATTTGCCGGTGACTGTAAAGGGCAACAAACAGTCTAACTCTGAATTTTGTGAATTCCATTACAGAAAAAAAAAAATAAAAATGGTACTTGCTTCAGACTATCGGACCACTCACCAGTTTCAGCTTTATTCTGTACCTGTTCAGCCACTAAGATAGACAAACACACAGCAGCGGCACTAAATTCACGTCGTTATGTTTAAATTTCACTGTTATCTGTTTCTATCCCGAGCTGGTGTTTACCACCTCTTGCGACTCTGACAACTATCTGTTAGTGTGAAAAATGAACTGTTGCAATTGAGTCGGAATCTACTTAAAATTGTAGTTCCCCCTATAACTGGATTGCTGGTTGTGTTAAAAAATGTCGGACGAAAGCTAGAACAATAATCGTTAATTGGACGATATCTAACGAATCACTGTGTATGGTGGTCATAATTTCGCTCCTTACAAGCAATCATCTACATATTTTTCTGTGATTTACAACCGGAATTAGGTATCATTTGACAGGTTGTACATCATATAAATGAATATTTAAAGAAGGCTGACATCGTCATGTACGCCTTGTAAATAGTTGTTAAAGCTTATTGCATGAAAGGTGACGGAGTGTCTTCATTATACGATCGGAGTAATGATTGATTGCCTATACTAGCAGAGGTTGAGACGTCACTGGAAATGAAACAGCAGGCGTATTTGGACGAACCATGCACACCGGCCGAGATCATAAGATTGTGTTACATGAAATTGACAATTTCCTACCAGCAAACGCTCGTCGGCCGATGTCGAAGTGATGTAGAAGGATTCAAGGGTATCTTAAGAGAGTTGGAGTTCGCTTTCAACAGGCATCAGACGCGAGAAAAACGTAGGCAGAAAGACGTGCAAATTGAAAGAAGGGAGAACAACGGAGGGAATAATAGAGGCCATTTTTGGCAAAACAATGTAAATCGGCCGCCTCACCAAAACGACTATAGATATCATAGTGGGAACAATGTACAGTAGTGGAAGAACTATGAGAGAGAATATGGACAACTGAATGAACGCAGATGGGAGCCACAAAGTAAGGGCACATCGTGGGGCGGCAATAGAGAAACTCGTCAACGATCTGATCAAGGGTGGGGTGGAATGAATAACAACAGGAATCGGGAACAATCAATTGAAATTAGACCACCTAACCGTGGGAGAGTACGGCAAAATGACATAGAATAAGTAAGAAGAATTAAAGGAGCTTGTATGGCGAAAGTAAAATATAATGTAAATAGTTAGCAAGTAAGTTACAGCACTGAAGGGATATGTAGATTTATCAATATTTTCTGTGCTATTATCATGTTAAAAGAGGTACTACAGCGCATTAAATCTCAGGAGGTCGAGAGTGAGAAAATTTGGGTATGTTTCTTTGTTTAAGGTATAACTATGTGCATGGCAAGCTGAGTGTACAATTTAAAAGGTGTATGGAGTCTAAGATGTGCTATTTGTCCATGAGGGAATAAAGTAAAAATGAGAAAAGCATGGTAATACCAAAAAATAAATAAATAGGTAAATAAAAATAAAATGTTGTAAAGATGTGTGAATAGGAAAGTTTATTAGCCAACTGATGAGGAACGTATTAGCAGAGAATGTCTGCATTTTGAAAATATTTTAGAAGCACTTCATAAAATGAGTATCTATTTTCGTGTATAGCTATGGGGTCACACCGAATGAGTGCACTGAAATATTGTTTGAGTGTTATAAAGACATGAAACGGAAGTGTAGTAAGGGGATATAGACATGTAAAAATTAATAAAGGAAAGCAAGAAATGCTGTACGTTCGAAGCACATGACATCGTAGGTAATACATAATAACATGGTAGTTCTGTTGATGAGCAGTGATTTTATACAATATACTATAATTTTTATATTTGCAGGTACCATAGCAAAATAAAATGTAACTTTATTAACATAATAGGAAGAGTTCATGGCAGATAAAGGTAATAGCAGCAGCTCCAGAGAAAGGACAACAACAGAGAAGGTATTACTGAGTTAAAACATGAAAGAAGGTACTTGACAGCATGATTAAAGGAATTATCACTAATTTTGTACTAAACTTGTTTTGTAGTTTATGATTATCCACAGGAAGCACTCTGAAGCATGAAATGAAGAAGAGACCTGCCTAATCATTCATTTGTGTATGTTGTGTGCAGATGTGCACCTTATTGTTCACAGATGTCAACGACGATATCCGCAATAAAACCAAGAGCCAGCAGATCGGACCATCTTGTGATGCCCAATGACTGTGATTTACTTTAAATAGGGTTGGCCGGCCGGCGTGGCCGTGCGGTTCTGGGCGCTACAGTCTGGAACCGCGAGACCGCTACGGTCGCAGGTTCGAATCCTGCCTTGGGCATGGATGTGTGTGATGTCCTTAGGTTAGTTAGGTTTAAGTAGTTCTAAGTTCTAGGGAACTGATGACCTCAGAAGGTAAGTCCCTTAGTGCTCAGAGCCATTTTTTTGAAATAGGGTTGTATTTAGACTAGTATAAACATCCTACTTGCCAGTAGTTTAAAAAGTAGTTCAATAAGTAGTATTTGCAGTTATTAATATTGGGATTTGGTGATGATCATAATTCTATTGATATGTGTAGTTTTCATAGGTATACAGGTGCTGACAGATATTTAATAATTAAATTACATAGCTTGAGGAATGTGTTCTTTTATAATTAACACTAACTTTGTACATGAAATTTTGATCAGAATAATAAGAGAAAAGAAGTGAGTGTACTGGCCGATTGTACAACTAGAACAATAATAAATTTAAAGATAAATGACCTCACTGGTTAGTGCTTCTTAAAAAAAAAATTGTATTTCATAACAGAAACATGTCAATGTTTCTGTGTTCTGTATTGTATAGTATTTGTGTAAATTGGAAACTAATTGTTTGTAACAGTGAGTACAGGTTTAACAAAAAGAAACTTTTGTGAGACACACTTGAAGCAACAATGTGATGTGCAAATGGAATGGGAGGCTAATGGCACAGTTGCAGAGAAAAGTGTAAGCATGAGATGCTGTCGGTAAGCCAAAGACATGTGGTGAACGAGGGCAAACAGCAGACTTATTCAAATACGGCTACCTGAAGGCCATAGGTGGCAGACAACGACTGAGCAGGTAGTATGTGGTAGTCCATGGCAGACCTGCTTGGTCGGGTCAAGATGGATGTTTAAACGGCCATTAATGATTTGTCTCTACTGTTGTATTACACGATGGAGACGAGACAAGCAAATTGCACACATGAAACAATCACTTAATCCTACAGCACAACTGCTAATAGCTGTATGGAACTGTGAACTCTATTTGCTTTTCCTTCTGCTGTTCTCTGCCAGACAGAGACTGATACACATCATAATCTGTAGCAGTCAGTCACCTGGCACTGACTTCTGTCAAATCTAAGTCACACACAATGACTCAAGTTCCATGTACAATGTCACCAAAAAGATAATCTACTTGTCCACAATTACCAATATCCGAATCCAAAATATAATATTTATATCAAGAGAAAGATGCGACATGAAGAACAGAAGAGTAGGAACACAAACATAGTAAAAAGAAGAAACATGTAGAACTGAATACTAGACACCATTACAGTTCTCTTAGCTGACGCAGAAGAATTTTAGGTGCCCTATAAAGATCCTACCTGACTGTGCATCTCTCATACTGTATGCAAATTCGATGAAAACTTGAGTATTTCAAAACATACACCCACTTCCAGAATGAGATTTTCACTCTGCAGCGGAGTGTGCAGTTGGAATGTAGGAGACGAGATACTGGCAGAAGTAAGGCTGTGAGTACTGGGCGTGAGTCGTGCTTCGGTAGCTCAGATGGTAGAGTACTTGCCCGCGAAAGGCAAAGGTCCCGAGTTCGAGTCTCGGTCGGGCACACAGTTTTAATCTGCCAGGAAGTTTCATACACCCACTTACCTTGCTGTATATTCTGAGGATCTTCCACATAATCAACTCTGCAAGGGACTTGTTACCTGATGGGATCAACAATGGGCTGAGGGTCCAAAGACGGATCTTCAAAGCCACCATGACCAATCTAAAACAAGTTGTTGAATCAATCTCCACTCCCTAAACTTCACAAAAAACTGTAGCTTCCACCACCATACACAAACGAAGTGTGTTGTGAAATCCGAATCAGTGTGTGACTCGTGATAAAAAAAGGTGTATAATTTCATGAATAGTGAACAGCTACACCCACAAACAAAGAGCTTATCATTTTTGTAAACATCTTGTACCTACTTTTCAGGGTAGTCTTAAGAAAATACTTGTGTATTTATTCATGTGAAATTATTGATTGTCATTGTCTTTGATAATTATGCTATATGCTTCAACTTTGTGTATTTATTTATGTAAAATTATTGTTTGTAATTTTCTTGGATGATAATGCTTTTGGTTTTAAGGTTTTAATGTATTACATTTTTTATACATTGTGAACAAGAACTTTAGTTGAAATTGGTGGTCACTCTGAACTCTTATTACAAATATTAGTTGTCATTGTAAATCCAAATGCAGTTTGTCAAATAACGCTTTATACACAAGATTTTTTGAAATGTTTAAAGGATATACACATTAGGGAAACACTGGACTTGAAGAATCAGTTTGTGATTTTTTTTTTAATGCATGCCAAGAGCGTAAATATGACCATGTAAAATTTATGCAGGTTGTTTCACAGATTTTATATAATTGTATAATGACCAATAGATAACCACAAGAGTAATTGCTGTAACTACTTGTTTTGCATATTAATGACTAAAAGAAGCACATGTAATTTATTGGACCTCCACCTTGAAAAGATTAGGATACTTTAATATTTTGTAAATGCAAGCCAAGAGCATAAATATGACCATATAGAATTTATGTAGGATGTTTCACAGAATTTCATATAATTGTATAATGACCAATACATAACCTGTAGAATAATTGACATAACTACTTGTTTTGCATATTAATGACTAACAGAAGCGCATGTAATTTACTGGACTACCACCTTGAAAAGATTAGGATACTTTAATATTTCTTGCCTCAGCCTATGTCTTAGAGATGGATGAATGACAGCCAGCATGGGTCTTAAGTCTAAAGAAAAATGCGAACAGCCATTTTTGACAGAGCATAATAAAAAATTTTTGTAATGTTAGTTAAATTTCTTTTGATAACTTGGGTTATTCTGCGTGTTATTGTATATTCCAACTGCCATGTCTCGAAAAATTGTTCCAAACAGAAAGAGCAGACAGATTAAATAATAAACATCTCGTAAATAAATTTCTGGCAGTGTGCCCATGAATGAAGACAGAATGACTGTAGAAGAACTTATCATGATTCAGGTGTTCCTCTGCCTCAGTATTTGCTTGTACATAGAATTTATGGTTAGATTATTTTGTACTAAATGAGATAATACTATAAGAATTACCCATCCTAGTACAAAATAGTTCATTAGCGGGGGGGGGGGGGGGGTATTGTAAGGTGGCTATAATTTCGCACCTTACAAGCACTCATCTACATGCTTTGCTGTCATTTACAACTGGAATTACGTATCATTTGATAGGTTGTACGTCATAGATATGAATATTTAAAGAAGACTGACATTGTCATGTACACCTTGTAAATAGTTGTTAATGCTTATTGTATGAAAGGTGATGGAGTGTCTTTATCATCAAAATGGCTAAACGAATGATTGCCTATTCTAGTAGAGGTTGGAAAATCAGTGGTAGTGAAACAGCAGGCGTAACTCAAGCCCTGGGTGGAAAAGCCCGCACAGGTGTGTTGGTCCTGCTTAACACAGGAAGTAGGCAAGACGGACGGTCAGGGAACCTGAGCACTGAAACACAACTGAGCGGCGGCTGGCCGGTATTGTAGCTGGGCTGGAAGGATAACCAGAAATCCTGAAAATCCTGGACGCTACAGGGAGAAACAAGGAATTGTTACCTAGGAAATCACGCAGGATGATTTATTTCCAGGGATTTTTACTCTGAGAGCGTACCATTGTATGAATTCCTACATAACGGCGATGGGTATTTCCTCGCAAACCTTACGCGCCGGACGACAAACGACTAAAATATGGTTGGTCGGCGTTCGGAAGAATCTGTAGAGAGGGAGAATATGGTTTCGAGAATGTGATTCGCATTCTGCTGTCACGATGGAGGGGAGCCGAGCTTTTCTGGGAAGCCAGTGGTGCAGAAAATGTGGTCTTCCGTTTTGAGCGTCCGTGTGTGACGGTCGCTCAGTATCAGCTTTGTTGGTACAGACGGGCTTGCTGTCTTTCCTCTCAGGAGATTTTATAGTTAGACGGCGAGACACTGTACTGTTGCGAACTTATACGATTCTGGACTTCACCTCCAGGTAGGGAGTCGTCGCTGAATACTCACATTCAGTGGGGTTGAGAGCAATTCTTCTGTCTATACTCATGTTGAGACGTATCTGAATTCAGCCCTTGTGGCTGGGAGTTCACGTTTCTTGTCAGTAGAACACAGAGAGCGGAACACAGTATCAGATTATACTGGTTGGAGGACCGGCTAATGCTGTCCTGGTGTCTGAAAGAGTTCTTATTTTGTGGCTGGAGTTCTTCCATCGTCGCAGACGTGTACGAGAATCATCACTCCGACGCACCGGACGCAGTACACACGGTGATATTGCTAAATGCTTCGGCGTATTAGGGCTATACAGCTAAACAGCCATGTTCGCGTAAGTCGTATTTCTACTGAGGTTGCACACAACTGTGGATCATCTTTGAAAGTACTCTCTTCTAGGGTTTGGTACGTAGATAATGTCAGTCATCTCGCGTTACTTTTGTTAGATCGCATAGCCATAAAAGGGGGCAGATTTGGGGAATTTGATCACTCATATTAGTTAGGAAATTCATTTGTATCTCTTTGTGTCCATTGGACTATGATCTATAAACATTTTCGATAGTTACTTTTCATATGGTACAAATATAATTAAAAGTCACTGGCAACAGGATTCTTATTTCTATTTTTATGAATAAAAGCGATGACTGTAACTTTAACTTTTATAGGCAAAGACTTAGGTGGGGCCCTCAAACTGTCTTTCCAATTATTACTACACAAAGCACCAAAAACTCAAAATTTACTTCAACTGCAATTAAAATATTCATTATTGAAGTAGGTTTATTCATTTTAAGGAACTCTAAATTGGGGACTCTTAAACTGTTCATTACCATACAGCAAACTAAACACATTTTCTGAGACAATATGTAAGGTGTAAATTTTGGTATTACGCTTTTACTCAAATTTCACACACCTTGCAGGACTTTTAAACCAGTCAAAGCCAGAGATTTTTCATACAGGTTCTTAAGTATGACTTCAAATGAATTTTACTCTAACTAACCTCAAAATAACGTGCTTCTTTTTGTTATTAGCACAACCAGTAATTTCTACTGACAGACTTAAATGCTGTTAATCTTTGAAGCACAAATACTTTGAATTAAGAAACAAATCAAACATTATGGAGGTTCTCATAAATGCAATATTATGTACCTCCCTTGACTTCAATGAAACATGACGTATTTCTATACCTCTTGTTGCATTCAGAATTGTGCGAATAATCAACAGATTTTAACACACAGGATTCTCGGATGTCAGTATTTATCTGGAGTGGATCCTAAGAGGTATCATGAGAGGAACCAAATCAAGGATCGGATACAAGTTTCACACAATTTGACTGATTATTGCAAATTAAACAACACTTCAATGTACTGGTTCATACTTCGACAAAATTCTGACATCTTATAACTGCCGAAGTGATTGCCCAATACCGTGGGCGAGTACATAACGGCTACTGGTCTTTCCTTTGGATATAATTTGCTCTATTACTTTCATCTTAACGACGAAATTACAAACATTAGAGCCTTTTCCAATAACAGAGCACCATTTTAGAGCCATACACACATCGGAGGCCTTTCCATATTAATCCAGGTACTAGATGTCACCCTCGGCACTTACGCTGTTCACTCACTTGCTGCTGAGAGCAGACTGTCCAGTAGCTAGCTGACGGCTGACTGCGCTCTCTCACTTGGCGCCCAGACTGAGCACCACATCCACCTTTTACCCCGGCCCAATTGCTTTTTGGTGCGGGCCAGCTCATCTCCGTTACAAATGGGAAGTACTGTTGCTTTTCGTTTTATACAATGCAAGTCCCTAGGTATGAACCAGCTAGTACATAGTTTCAAACAAATATCTTTTAAAAAATCTTAATATGTATTTAAATACATTAACATGTCAACACAAAAGCCACATATTTATATAACATTTTCCTTATATTAATAGAAAGAATTTAAATAGTAAAGAGAAAACATTTTACACAACTTTTCCTTCATTGCAATAGGTCCAAGACATTACATAGTAAAAAAAAAATACGTACTCGACATTAAACAGAATTAATGAGTAAGAAATATTTACAGAATTAATTACGGTGTTACAACGCGATCAACGTGTAAGGTGCCAGGATTTGGGCACTTACACGTTAGCTTGTCAACATTAGTATTAATAATAAGGGGTCTGGCAAGGGCATCAAGTCGTGACTTTATTGACTCTCTGGTAGTATTCCCGGTATGTCTACATGATTAAGTTACTAACTTAAAGAGTTGGTGGAAAGTGTCGAAGCTGAGAATTGTAGAATATAAAGTCTGCAGCTGGTCGTAGATAGCCGGGCCGCCGTGACCGGCAGGTAGCGGTCACCGGAAACGCGGGACAATACGGTGCCTTTGGGGGAAGGCCGTCCTCCGGAGCGACCTCTGCTGGGCAACACGTGGTGAAGAAGGGGATTTCGTTTGACAACGGGCGGTATGACCGACACGTTCGTTGGGTAGAATCTCAAAAATGGCGTTGGAGGGATTTCGGCGATGTTAGAGCGTTCGACATTGACCGAAACTGAGTATTCTTTCGCCGCGTTTTCGTACGCGTGGAAGACGGGAGAATTATGGAGAGGTGCTGTACGGACCTGAAGACGGCGTCTTGGTTATCGTCTTCGAAGGGGACGGACTTCCGACTTGGACGTCGGCGAGTTAGGACGCATCCCGCGAGATCTAAGACGCGAATTGTTCCTCTGTGCAGAACAGCGCAGAGAAGGATTTTTCTCGTATTCGAGTTACGGGTTTTGTCAAAATAAAGTTGGCATTTGATAGGATTGGTGCTGTCCTGTGGGATGGAAGTTTGAGAAGCAATTTTCAATTCAAATTACGTCAGACTGGGAGTGCTGTGATTCAGAGACGGCAGAGCCATGCGAATTATCGGTATCTTCAACATAGGGCCACTTTGAGTGATTCTCTTCACTATAGGTGTAGGATAGCGCATTTTTTTAGGTCTACAAGACAAGATTCAGCGTGGGAGATAAAAGGTCTGTATCGAACCATTGCACCAAAGTGTGTTCCATGGAGAGTTCTGCGCTTAGAGCTCTTTGTGTGCTCAGAAGTGAGATTTTCACTAAGGCTTAACCACTTCCAACAACTTACCTAGTGTCCTTGATCTTGTAGTTATCCTTGCGAGGTGCCGAGTATTCATTTGCGTAGCTGCTGGTAATTGCGGAGCGTAATTGCAAATTAGTTAATGTGCCATCTCAGAAACGTGTGGGTGGTCAAAAAACTTCACTTTTTTGTAATTTTTGTCAATTATGGCAAATATCAAAATTAAATGCCAGTATTACAATCGAATTATCGACTTCATTGTAGCTAGCATTTAACCTGTCCCAGTAAGCTTAACATTTATCCTAGTCACTGCGCAGCTTGCCCAGACTGGAAGGAAAGAAGGTTTGCAATCTTCTGTGTAAGCAACGGACAAATAAGCTTGCAAACGGCCATGATAAACACACTATTAAACACACCTATGTAAAGGTTCATCGAATTTTCACTGTGGTTTCCATTTCGCAACCGATAGTACCTTACTTTAGTAATAAGCCTCGTAACTGAGGTTCAATTTTCCAATTTAGCATTTCACAGTCGATTTCAAGGTGACCTCTGCTTAGTTTAAAATTTAAAATTTAACTGATCAATCATAAACAAGCAATTAGCTCCTTGGTATTTAGGTATTCATAACTCAATTTGAAGTTTAACTGACTGTTTCTGTAATCTTAAATTACTGCCTTACTTCTTCTCTGCGCTTGTTTTAAACTTGGATTCTGTTGTTAATAAATGCTGTTCAGACTTGTAGACTGTAGCGAACGATGTTCAGTCCTCCACTCGCCCAGTCATTCCACGTCCAATACTATAAGGGCACAGGCAACACACACGCTGCAATGCCTTAAATTTATTTCAGTTTTACGGCACAAATAAGCGCACACACGAATATATGACACCATAATTCCGGCCTGAGTCCTCTACGTAATTTATGGTTTTGAAGTAGCTATCCCTCCCAACCTCCTCATCAGGCACGCATTCTTCAATCTATGTTAATGTTTTCGATACGCCCTACTAACACCTTTGTCGAATCACGATATCTCTAGCCTGTCGTCTTTCAAGCATGTTCTCCATACTTACAAATTCTCACAAACCCCAATTACCATGCACGATGTCCACCATGACCGTGGTCACTAATTCTTTCAGTAATGTTCAGTGTTAACTTAGCAAAGGAATCCTCTTCGATGCTGAAATCTGACTGCGGTCACGGTGCAAACATGCGGTGGAAGTCCTCAACCGCTTTTAGGTTAATTACCAGCGGGTTCAGGGCTTAGATAGCGAATCTCAATAAACCTCATTAGCTCGACGGCTTGGAACTCTGGTTAGCTCTTCGTAGTTTACAACTGATTTTCGCTTACGCCTACGCCACCGGCAAATCACATGTATATGTCTCCAATGGGTGAGAATACCCATTTACATTAATGTAAATTTCCTTATCTTTTGTGTGGAATATGATGTTTTGAATATCTGCCACGAGCTGAAGTTCATGTGCCGGGCCAAGGCTTGACCTAAACACCTAATTTTGCAGGTTTACACCTGAAATTCTGTAATCCGAGACTCCGAGAAACCGGCCGGAGTGGCCGAGCGCTTATTGGCGCTACAGTCTGGAACCGCGCCACCGATAAGGTCACAGGTTCGAATCCTGCCTCGGTCATGGATGTGTGTGATGTTCTTAGGTTGGTTAGGTTTAAGTAGTTCTAAGTTCTAGGGGACTGATGACCTCAGAAGTTAAGTCCCCTAGTGCTCAGAGGCATTTGAATTCTCCGAGAGGTTTCGCTTCTGAAAAAATGCAGAACAGATCTGAGTTGTAACGTGAGACAAGTACGGATTCTTCAGTCCAAAGAGGACTGCCCTCTTCCAGATGATTAGAGTTTAAGGTCCCGTCGATGACGATGTCAGAGACGGAACACAAGCTCGGGTTGTGTAAGGAAGAGACAGGCAGTCGGCCGTGCCCCTTCAAAGGAACCATTTCAGATTTCGCCTTCAGCGATGAAGGAAAATCAAGTAAAACCAAACTCTGGACGTCTAGGCAGGTATTCAAGCCACCATCCTCCAGAATGCGAGTCCAGTGTCCTAACATGGCGCGTCGTGATTAGTGTTCTCATGTTAGCGTATTTTCTTCAAGGAGCCCATGTTTGTACTGGCACCAACCTTACCCTGAGATTAGTAGCAAAGGCATTTTATTGATGCTATAAACTAATTTTTACACATTTTTGGAAAGATACTGTCAACAGCCATACGTAAGGTACAAAATACATATTTGATTCATCAGCTGTTTTTAATTTACATCCAAAAATCTACCGGGTTCGATCTTCACGGATGATGGCGGCATATGCAATATGGCGGCTCAAATAATTTCAAACCACATCCGTGAAGATGGCTTAAGACCGAATCACGTATATGTTTGGGTGTAAAATAAAAATAGCTGATGATTCAAATATGCGTTTTATACATATTTTTAAGTCCCTTTAACTAAAAGCTTACTTGCTGATCCGGGACTTGAACTCACAACCAGGTCTCCTACCGGCGGAAAATATAGGTGCGGCTCACAACCGGTCCCCAGAGTTTTACTTCTGTCAGTATCTGCCTCCTACTTTCCAAACTTCTGAAAACTTACTCTTCGTTCTGTTTTTTAACGCAGGAGAGAACAAAAAAAAAAAAAAACGCATAAATGCCTTTTTTGTGTCCTTTGAAGAAAGTAATGAGTTTGTTTACAGACTCTCGTAGAAAAGGGCTGTACTGTGATATCAAACTAAAGTGAAAATTTTTTTTAGTGGTTAGTGGCAGCATTATTTTCCAAGGCCAACCAGTTATTGATCACTGTATGGACCTCATTTAATATGTGGAAAAGTTGACGAAAGTGATAAATTTAAATACTATGACATTGCGGAAATCGCTGTAATAGACAAGGAATTCAGGAAATGTATAGTGGTAACAGCGAAAATGCCGTACAAAAATGAACTCGCTCCACACAGTTAAATAGTCAAACATCGATGTCTTGAGACCAATGCACTCAACAGCAGTAGGTGGAAAGGAAGAAGGAAAGAACTATGACAAGCAAGAGTTGACCAAGAATGAAAAACAAATTTACACACAAGGAAAGTGAAAACAGTAAGAATGATAAAAACTGATACACAGCGGCTAATATAACACAAAAGTAAGTTACGTGCTTTGGTCCTGTAGTGAGAATAAGTAGCAGCAGACACACCAACAGTTGTGAAATACGCTTTGAAAAGTAAGAAAAGAGGGAATCAGTGGTTTCAAGTAATAAAGATACCTGTCTTAAAATATGTGTCTTCAAGACAAAACATAATAAAGAACAAAAAATTTGGCTTAGACTTCTAAGATTATGAGTTAACTGTTGAACTTCAAACTCTCAATCTCATTTGCTTTAGAAGATTTCCGGCATCTTTCACAGCTGCGTTAAATGTTACTCTTATCTATTTTATTTGTTACTTACAGACAGATGATTTCACAAAATATTTGACCGTTTTTTTGCTTTAAAAAATGTTTTTCAAAATGGCTAGGCTTTAAAGAGATGAACTTTTCCACGCGTCATTTACTTAGGTGGCAGCAGCTGTTAGTGAAATGTTTCAGTTTTCTATCAAATCACTAATGAAGTTTTTGTTAATAACTCATATGTATTTTTTTCCAGAAAAGCACCTCCCTCTGACTTGTCTAATACTTCAGTGGTTTATTTCCCACTCTTAGTTTGGCTTTGAAAATTCAGACAAGAGCCTATAGCATAACTTTTCTTCAAAGGATTAGTTGATTACCCGTATTAGTTTCAACCAATTAAATACTTTTTGAAAACCAAACCTTACACTGCTTAATTTGATACCCAATTTTTCCATTCTTCACTCTTCGTTTGACAATGAAATTTCGGACAAATGCCCACTGGGTAGTTTATACGGAGTTATGTCGTTGTTATACTCAAACATTTGACCGAAAAGGTACTATACATGAAGAAATTTGACATAGAATTTTATGTGTTTCAACGGGCAAGGACGGAAAGGGGATGAACTGGAAACATGGTAGAAGTTGTAAAACAGATAACTATTATTAACCTAGAAAGGAAATGAGCAACAAACGGACATGATTTCTATATAGTTAAAATTGGTGATATCTTGAAATAGATAATTTATCATAATAGTAATAACTAATGTCACCTGTAGTCGAAATTCGACCAGTTGTGTTTATAAAATATCAAAAGTCCAATTTCATTCTTTAACTAACTGTAATTTATCCGTATGAAGATTGTTAGTTCTAACTAACTTTAATTCCCCAAGGAATCATTGTCCACTGCGACTGTAGACTCTAATTTATTACCTGACCACTTGCAGATTTTCCTCAACGCTATGAGGAAAAATGAAGGATGGGCGAAGAGGAAGCAGTGTTAGTGTCATAAAAGTATAACTGCCCATAACATGGTGAACGACTATCTGTAGAAGTCGTTGAACCTGACGTATGATAAAAATGGTATCTCAAAGTGATATGTATTTCACGTAAAACTGTGTCTGTTATTTTATCCTCAGTACTGGCCGTAGAAACTATTGCATTGCTGCTCCGAGTATTATTCAAATGATTCTTTATTTTCTCTTTAATTTCAAGTCTGTCTTTGATACACTGCATCGCTGTACCAACAGCGGAAAATTAACTTTTCCCTTATGACACACAATAGGAGTACTGTTTCATCACGTAAAAATGGTTCAAATGGCTCTGAGCACTATGGGACTCAACTGCTGAGGTCATTAGTCCCCTAGAACTTAGAACTAGTTAAACCTAACTAACCTAAGGACATCACAAACATCCATGCCCGGGGCAGAATTCGAACCTGCGACCGTAGCGGTCTTGCGGTTCCAGACTGCAGCGCCTTTAACCGCACGGCCACTTCTGCCGGCGCATCACGTAAAGTAACCTCAAATGTGAATTGCTTTGCACTACAAAAACCTGCACTGTAAATTCATCAAGCCTCATTGCTAATTAACTGTAACTAAGTTCAGTGAACATTTAAATGGTTCAAATGGCTCTGAGCACTATGGGACTCAACTGCTGCGGTCATAAGTCTCCTAGAACTTAGAACTACTTAAACCTAACTAACCTAAGGACATCACACACAGCCATGCCCGAGGCAGGATTCGAACCTGCGACCGTAGTGGTCGTGCGGTTCCAGACTGTAGCGCCTTTAACCGCTCGGCCACTCCGGCCGGCGAACATTTAAATGTACCTTTCAAAACAACAACAGAATATCCTTATCAGTGCCAACATTATTCCTATTATTTCATCTACGCAAATATTCGCTCTCTAGCTCTTGGTCTTACAGTCTCACACTTTATGGATCTCCATCTAGGCATAGCTTGAAACAAATGTAGTTTCCATATAATAAGGGAAGTCAGATGTAATTATTGAAAATGAAGAAAAAAATTAGGAACTTACTTCAAATTTTCTGGTAACGTAAGTTTCTCTTACGGAAAAGTAAGCGAAATATCAACGCAAATATACAAAGCTATTGATAGACATCGTTACTACAATGTTTTGATTTTCAACGTTGACAACATCGACCTGGCAGTTGTCACATTGTAGCTGCCCCTACGTGTGTGTTACTGCAAATGAACATTGTGTACATGAAAGTCCCTAGAGTGCGGTTTTACAATTACAATTTCGGGTGTCGTTTCTACCATAGCATCTGATCGGTACGCAGGGCAGATATTGGTAGCACTTCAATTTTCGATGTTCACGTATTGAAGACTTTAATGTGCGCTAGAGAAGGGATCATCATAGTTATAAATGTGAAAGCACCTTCTTCCTTGTACAACTCTTAATAGCTCTGCACACACGATTTTTTTCTTTATGCACATCTGTGGTGAAGTACCTTTCCTATTACGTAAGTTTCATTGGTCTCGTGGTGTAATTAGTATTAAAAATCGATACTTCAGTTTTTATCTTCACGTACTAATATTGTGAATTATAATTCCGAGTTCTATGAGTAGTCTAGAACATATACCAGTATGAGAAGCGGAACTACAACATATTAGTACGTTAGATGAAAGTAAAAACATGATATCGGATGTAACTTACGTTCAGATGTGATCCGATAATAATCTAAATGACGCCTTCTTAATCCGAAATCAAGATATTTAGCAGAACAGTGGACTTTATAACGGATTTCAGAATCGTCTAGAATCTAGTTGGACGTAGAAACGCTCTTAAACGCTAGAAGCGGGTGCATTTATTTAACACCCACACGCAGCCGTCTGCTGGAAGTTCTGAAGGACGTAGCTCCCGTTTTGTTTAAACAACTAAGTGCTCGTGTAATACAGTCGTATGAACATGAAAAATGTCCTTATAACGCTGTTCCCTGTAATTTGCTTTTATCGCCACAAACGCGGCGACTCGCCACAACTTATTCACGAGCGGCGCCTGCTGAGAAGGAAGCAGGAGCTCCCTGTGTGTGCGGCTGGAGCTTTTACTGGAGAACGCTGCTGTCGCCTAACGAAATTTCACATTTTGGGGGGAATCAGCTTTACATTCGGCGCTCGTGCTTTCAATGTATTTTAAATTTTTAAGAGCCTCTAATGCACCCTTTGTGATGGGAGACGTCAGAAAACAAAGATGCTTTCTGGAGGCAGAGTGCGGGCCCCTTTGTTTCGCCTAGTCGAAGGCCGGCCCGCAGGAAAGCCGCGGAGTGCGGGCATTAGCGGACACGCCACAAAGGACGCGGCGGCGGCCATGGCAGGGCGGCAGCAGCCGGCCGCGTCACGTGGCGTGACATGCAACGCCTCTCGCGGGCGATCTCGTTAGCTAAGCCGCTCAGCAGCCCGCCCTATTAGTTATCGATAGTTCCGTCGACTTCAGGAAATCACGACTTCTCGCAAACCAAAGGGAATAGATACGGCCTTCTTTGAATACGACTCGAACTGTTCGAACAGCTTACATCACAGTTTGGTCAAATCTCATGTTTTGTTCGATCTCGCGATCGGCCTGCGATCAAGTGGCTTTTGTTGGTAGTACCACTACGACCTTTCTTGCAGTTCCTAATACACAATGGATTGTAACAAATAAAATAACTGTTAGTCATAGCCTGAAATATCTTCTAGGGTGGAGGTCACGTGTAACAACGCCAAGTAATAGATATAAGATTGCAATCATGATTATGCGTAATTATTGAGCTTTCGCTCCTCCCGCGATCTCGTGACGTTTGACGGTACTCTCTCCAAGACGTGTTACTCCGCTGAAATTTATTCTGGCGATGAAAATTAGTCATTTTATTACGATACATTTCGTTGGTTCGGCATTTAATTATTGATTAGTTGTCTTGATTGTTTCCTATGAATATTGTCTTGTTTCCAGATTAATTAAACCCTGTTAATTTTTAAACTGTTATTGAACTTTGTGAACAGGGATTGAATTGCTCATTGCAACCTACTTCGTAAATTATTAACGCCTCTTATTATTAACTAAAATATTGTACTGGGTGCTGTCGAGCAACATCTTCTGCAGGACAACATTTTTGTCTTGGTTGTTGCCACCTCTTACAAATCAGTATAAATGTTTACATATCCATACGTACTGCACGAGAACTAGTATTGTAAATTTGTTCAAACACAATAGGAGATTTGGGATGGTAGGATACAACGGTGTTTCCTTGACTGTTTGACGAAATTGTGAAATTTATGCAGAGCCATAGCTTAAGGTTGTGAATAGTTTCTTATGTTGCTGAGAAACAGTCATATAATAATTTTTAAATGAACATACCGCCATTTGACTGTATTGTTGTTTCGGCCTTTTATGCCAATTGCAACTGATTGACTGTATGTCATTAACGTAAGCTAGGGGATATGAGGCTCAAAATTGGCCATAAAGTAAGAAAAATATTCGCGCCCCACGAAACGCCAGATGTAAAATCATCATCTTGTAAAAAGGTCAATAAACAATGGTGGGAGGACGTCATATTCAATAATAACAGGTTTACTTTGTTGTATAAAAAATGAACACATGTTCTTGAGTTGCAATGATAGTGGAAGCAAAGAGTATGATTAATACCCATTGATATCACTATCATTGCGACTCAAGGACTTGTGTTCATCTTTTATATACAAAAAGAAGCCTGTTTTTTTATTAAAAATGACGTGCTCCCAATATTAGTTAGAGGAATTAAAAGAAATATTTGATTCCGGACATGTATATTTACGGTCTACACGTATGTTTATATAAGTAACAACATACCCTAGACACATTTAGAAATGGTAGGCCAAATATCACGTAGAGTTTATAGCTGTTTTCAAAATAAAGTTCCACAATTTCGGTTCGTTGAACGGCGCTGAATTTCTCTGGGGTAAATTTTCCGTCCTTCCTCAATCAGAATTCGAAACAAAAGAGGGCAGAAAAGAATAAATAAAATAACTCTTCATAGTTATAACTCTTTCGTGACTCGTAGCTCAACCTGGCGATTTCGTGAACTGAAAAATCATTCGAATGATATTAAATCACTTGAGCTGATAACATTCAGTGAACTCACAAAATGGCTAAATTAAATCAAAATAAACTGAATAATTTTCTACGTATTTCACAGTTTCTTACAGAAATTATTAAGCGCACACATACCACCCATAAATTTATAAAGAATAAAGAAAATAACAGTAGGTACCGCTAGATTACATAATATTCAGTACTATGAGTACCTTTACCGTCATCAGTGTTCTGACCCGACATAAGGAATTCTTTATCACAATATAAATCGGCCTTTCGATTCTTCTTGGCATGTCGCTTATAAGATACATCTGAAGCATCCCTTGTAACAGTCCAATAGTATTCTCCAAAATAGCATTTGACCATTTTCTGCATAACTCTTCTGCATGACTGCAATATTTTGAGGAAATCGCTGTCCATGTTCATTAGTAACTGCTTCGCAAATTTCTAGGAAGAAGAGTTGATCATGAAGGAAGTGAACTTTCAAGGTATATTAAAGCCAAGCTTTTCATAACGTGACAGCAGTTCACACCCAAGGTCTTACGATTTTGTACTCTCTTATTTCCAAAGAAACAGAAACACACCGTCCTAATCGTTCCTACTCATGTACCATTTCGTCACTTTGCTTGTCTCAGAAAATTTCTGTATTCGTTAACCCATGGAAAATACCTTTTTTTTTAACTTTTGAATCGTGTGAATGTTTCCTCAGGTGGTTATATCACTCGCCTAAGTGATTCTTCTTCTTTGCAACATTTTTCATATGACCTAACGTCTTGTGTAAAGGTGCAATTAACAGCTTTGTAAGACAATCTTCTCACCCCAGTCAGCAGAGTGAAATGCACAAGCTGTACTGTCGCATCCGAAAATGAAGCGACAGTACGGCATTATTCATAAGTACCTCTCGGGTTTCAGAAGACGACTGCGAAAAATTACAAAACATGCAGAAAAATGGCATATCAGTGGATAGAGCACCCCTCCATGGTTAGATTTGTAATACGTGCTACCCTGTAGTTGCAAAGTGCACCACTAGGGCCCAGGCATGGCAGAATGTGGCGTATAATTGGGACATGTGTGCGTTTTTCTCCCTGCTTTCGTTAAATGTGAGTCATTTGTGGCGATTCAGTGACGATTTTCTACCAATGGTCAGGTAAAATCTCTAACAGACAAAACAATCATTTGGGGGGGACTGGCTGCTTACGTGGTTTGAAGAAAACAGACTGGCTGGGTCCGTCAGCGGAGAAGGTGGAGCCTGAGTGAAAAATTTCCGCCAGGAGCCCATTGTGGATACCTGCATATACAACAATCTGCTGTCTGGCGCGTGTTAAGCAAATGTCTGTTTGCATAGCCATACTAGCTGCAGTGGTTACGTTTGCTAATTACTTGAGACAACGAGTTTCGTTTTTCTTTTGGAATCACCTACTGTGGCTACTGCTGGGAGATGTTTTTTTTCGCAGAAGTTGGTTTCCAGTGCCGAAGCCACGCTTCATGCGTCTGGAAAACTAAATCGTCGTAACGTACATGTTTGGGTCAAATAACACCCACATGCTGTTAAAAATAAATTCGTGATTTATTCAAAATCTAACGCTGGAGTGTTTCACCCCCTGTTCTCTCCAAAAGCTTGTGGACTGTCTTTCTTTCCAGAGAAAAACTGTGGTTAGTTGTGTGAACCTGGGAATGCTGCAGCACTGACTTATTTCACAATTACAGCAAGACAGTGGAGACTTCATTTTCCAACAACGCGGTGCTTCACCACACTGTTTCTTCGAACGTTCGTGATTACCTCGGTGCCGAACTGCCTCAGCGTTGGACTGGACACGGTTGCCATAACCTCACTCCTCTTCTGCAGTAGCGCTCACACTCAGTTGAAGTACCCTCAAGTGTTTGCTTCTGATGTGGTTATGTCAGTGATCATGTGCTCCTGCATTCACTGCCACTTAATGTGGAAGAGTTGCAAAAAGGATAATCATTGTGATCTCTGGCATCGACCATGATGTATTTGGACGTGTATAGTAACAGTCTGACTATCGTCACAAGCAGTGGCCATATTGAACTCTTGTAATATGAATCGGAAACTTGGAGATGTGCACCAAGAAATAGGTGTCTATTTTCTAGACGTCTTAGAATTTTTGCGCAGGGGTCCTCTTGGTGGTAGTTGCGAATAGTTCCGTATTTAGTGTAACCTTATTCCTAATTTCATGCCTAGTGAAAGTGGATTAGCCTCATAGTCACTTCAAATCTACCACCGCCTTTCAGTACACTTGATGACTTAAAATAAAGATTTCATATTTAGGTTTTTTTTTTGTCATCAGTCTACTGACTGGTTTGATGCGGCCCGCCACGAATTTCTTTCCTGTGCTAACCTCTTCATGTCAGAGTAGCACTTGCAACCTACGTCCTCAATTATTTGCTTGACGTATTCCAATCTCTGTCTTCCTCTACAGTTTTTGCCCTCTACAGCTCCCTCTAGTACCATGTCTTAGCAGATGTCCTATCATCCTGTCCCTTCTCCTAATCAGTGTTTTCCACATATTCCTTTCCTCTCCGATTCTGCGTAGAACCTCCTCATTCCTTACCTTATCAGTCCACCTAATTTTTAACATTCGTCTATAGCAGCACGTCTCAAATGCTTCGATTCTCTTCTGTTCCGGTTTTCCCACAGTCCATGTTTCACTACCATACAATGCTGTACTCCAGACGTACATCCTCAGAAATTTCTTCCTCAAATTAAGGCCGGTATTTGATATTAGTAGACTTCTCTTGGCCAGAAATGCCTTCTTTGCCATAGCGAGTCTGCTTTTGATGTCCTCCTTGCGCCGTCCGTTATTGGTTATTTTACTGCCTAGGTAGCAGAATTCCTTAACTTCACTGCCTTCGTGACAATCAATCCTGATGTTAAGTTTCTCGCTGTTCTCATTTCTACTTCTTCTCATTACCTTCGTCTTTCTCCGATTTACTCTCAAACCATACTGTGTACTCATTAGACTGTTCATTCCGTTCAGCAGATCATTTAATTCTTCTTCACTTTCACTCAGGATAGCAATGTCATCAGCGAATCGTATCACTGATATCCGTTCACCCTGTATTTTAATTCCACTCCTGAACCTTTCTTTTATTTTCATCATTGCTTCCTCGATGTACAGATTGAAGAGTAGGGGCGAAAGGCTACAGCCCTGTTTTACACCCTTCTTAATACGAGCACTTCGTTCTTGATCGTCCACTCATATTATTCCCTCTTGGTTGTTGTACATATTGTATCTGACCCGTGGCTCCCTATAGCTTACCCCTACTTTTTTCAGAATCTCGAACAGCTTGCACCATTTTATATTGTCGAACGCTTTTTCCAAGTCGACAAATCCTATGAAAGTGTCTTGATTTTTCTTTAGCCTTGCTTTCGTTATTAGCCGTAACGTCAGAATTGCCACTCTCGTCCCTTTACTTTACCTAAAGCCAAACTGATCTTCACCTAGCGCATTCTCAATTTTCTTTTCCATTCTTCTGTATATTATTCTTGTAAGCAGCTTCGATGCATGAGCTGTTAAGCTGACTGTGCGATAATTCTCGCACTTGTCAGCTCTTACCGTCTTCGGAATTGTGTGGATAATGCTTTTCCGAAAGTCAGATGGTATGTCGCCAGACTCATACATTCTACACACCAACGTGAATAGTCGTTTTGTTGCCACTTCCCCCAATGATTTTAGAACTTCTGATGGAATGTTATCTATCCCTTCTGCCTTATTTGACCGTAAGTCCTCCAAATCTCTTTTAAATTCCGATTCTAATACTGGATTCCTTATCTCTTCTAAATCGACTCCTGTTTCTTCTTCTATCACATCAGACAAATCTTCACCCTCATAGCGGCTTTCAATGTATTCTTTCCATGTATCTGCTCTCACCTCTGCATTTAACAGTGCTATTCCCGTTGCAATCATAATCTTACCACCGTTGCTTTTAATGTCACCAAAGGTTGTTTTGACTTTCCTGTATGCTGAGTCTGTCCTTCCGACACTCATATCTTTTTCGATGTCTTCACATTTTTCCTGCAGCCATTTCGTCTTAGCTTCCCTGCACTTCCTATTTATTTCATTCCTCAGCGACTTGTATTTCTGTATTCCTGATTTTCCCGGAACGTGTTTGTACTTCCTCCTTTCATCAATCAACTGAAGTATTTCTCCTGTTACGCACGGTTTCTTCGCAGCTACCTTCTTGTACCTATGTTTTCCTTCCCAACTTCTGTGATGGCCCTTTTTAGAGATGTCCATTCCTCTTCAACTGTACTGCCTACTGCGCTATTCCTTATTGCTGTATCTATAGCGTTAGAGAACTTCAAACGTATCTCGTCATTCCTTAGTACTTCCGTATTCGAATTCTTTGCGTATTGATTCTTCCTGACTAATGTCTTGAACTTCAGCCTACTCTTCATCACTACTGTATTTTGATCTGAGTCTATATCTGCTCCTGGGTACACCTTAAAGTCCAGTATCTGATTTCGGAATCTCTGTCTGACCATGATGTAATCTAATTGAAATCCTCCCGTATTTCCCGGCCTTTTCCAAGTATACCTCCTCCTCTTGTGATTCTTGAACAGGGAGTTCGCTATTACTAGCTGAAACTTGTTACAGAACTCAATTAGTCTTTCTCCGCTTTCATTCCTTGTCCCAAGCCCATATTCTCCTGTAACCTTTTCTTCTACTCCTTCCCCTGCAACAGCATTCCAGTCGCCCATGACTATTAGATTTTCGTCCCCCTTTACATACTGCATTACCCTTTCAATATCCTCAAACACCTTCTCTATCTGTTCATCTTCAGCTTGCGACGTCGGCATGTATACCTGAACTATCGTTGTCGGTGTTGGTCTGCTGTCGATTCTGATTAGAACAACCCGGTCACTGAACTGTTCACTGTAACACACCCTCTGCCCTACTTTCCTATTCATAACGAATCCTACACCTGTTATACCATTTTCTGCTGCTGCTGATATTACCCGATACTCATCTGACCAGAAATCCTTGTCTTCCTTCCACTTCACTTCACTGACTCCTACTGTATCTAGATTGAGCCTTTGCATTTCCCTTTTCAGATTTTCTAGTTTCCCTACCACGTTCAAGCTTCTGACAATCCACGCCCCGACTCGTAGAACGTTATCCTTTCGTTGAGTATTCAGTCTTTTTCTCATGGTAACCACCCCCTTGGCAGTCCCCTCCCGGAGATCCGAATGGGGGACTATTCCGGAATCTTTTGCCAATGGAGAGATCATCATGACACTTCTTCAAATACAGGCCACATGTCCTGTGGATACACGTTACGTGTCTTTAATGCAGTGGTTTCCATTGCCTTCTGCATCCTCATTTCGTTGATCATTCCTGATTCTTCCGCCTTTAGGGGCAATATGCCACAACTAGGACAAGAGAGTGCCCTAAACCTCTATCCGCTCCTCCGCCCTCTTTGACAAGGCCGTTGGCAGAATGAGGCTGACTTCTTATGCCGGAAGTCTTCCGCCGCCAATGTTGATTATTTATCAAAATTTAGGCAGTGGCGGGGATCGAACCCGGGACCGAAGACGTTTTGATTATGAATCAAGACTCTACCCCTAGACCACAGGTAATTCCATATTTACATAATGACTGTTCTGTATGAAAATCAAACACAGTTTGACCTAAAAGGCTGTTATTACCAATACAGAGAAGTTCACGTTTCAAACTGTATGATGAAGAATCAAGGAACAAGCACCACTCTTCAGGATTATAAGTAATGCCTCGCTTTGCAAAAATGGTTGAATATTTTTTTGCGTATTCTAATCAGTTCATGGATCTACAATTATTGTAGGATATTTGTGGTAGATCATCTCAATCTTGTGCAACGGATTCTAGAAATTCAACTCTATTTTTTGCATCATTCAAATTGCTAATGTAATCATTCACCTGATTTTTTATATCTCGCTGTGGCTTATTACAAGAAACATCAGTTTTGAAATCTGGGACTTTTGAAGTGCAAGACTCCAAAGAAATAGATTCTTTCTTACTTACTTATGGAACGAATACTGTATGCTACGGGTGTGTAGAAAAACTGTAAACAGCTTCACAATATTAACAATCTTCAGCAGAAAATGCGGATATACAGGAATTTACAACTGGTTTGAGAGGAAATAAATCCTAATTAACTGAACTTTAAGCCTTTTACACAAGTTATTAGAATCCTAAATGCCTGACAGGTTTCTTACAAACTTGCAGAGGCTGTCTCTAAGCTTGAATGATGTGCGCCTTGTTTGGCGAGTATTTAGTTGGCGTTCCGTAACAGTGCTTGTCGTTGGTTGAACCAGTATCTACAAACACATACTAAAGACGATAGGCTTCAAGAAGCTTATGAAGATAGGTGGACTGAAATCTCTGCACCAAATCCCCAAACGTGGATTTATAGATCGAAGTGGGATCTAAAGGAGGTGTGCTAAGGTAACAGAACGTAGAATATGCCTCACTGTAGTATGTAGATCAAGGTACAGAAGAGAAACCTCTAGTGAATACAGTAGATGACAAAGGAGGGGCTTGAATCAGTATGACACAGAAGATCATGTATGTATCTGGAACTTCAGATAGCCAAATAGGGTGAAGGCCAAGTTGATGGGTGAGCCGATTTTTGGGGAGCTTTTCGAGATTGAACAATTGTTTACCCTTGTGTCGATGTTAATTAAACTTCTATCAACTAGCAAAGAACACAGGACACAAATATCTCAGATCAGACCACATAACGATCAAAAATTGTTGCTCTTTACGTGTTGCAAGGTTGCACCACTTACGTATCTTTTCTTTTTGTATTACAGTTTATAATTGTTTCCTTTCTGTTGGCAGGGGAGGGGGCAAGATTTTCAGGAAGGCAGATGGTGCTGAGTCGAATGCCTTGGATATTTTCCTGAGCTCCAGCGGTAGTGCTCTTGGGTAGATGGGACTGATGCCTCGTGGGTATTGTTGCTGTAGAGCACTTGTCTTCCAGTAGCGCCACTGTCGCACTGCGAGGAGAGGGCATCGACGATGGTCATCCGCCTGCAGTACAGTGAGAAAGTAGCAACTTCTACTTGAGATGGCACGTACAAATTGTGGTCCAGCACAAGCGCGTTGTCTGACACACGAGCAACACTTGTAGGGCGTTGGTGTGCCTGATCCAAAGAGTCACTGCGGGAGCAGTCAGTTCCTGGAGAGAACAAGTCTGGTCTATGAGGAGTTAAATGGAAGGGGCCTCATGGGACTGGTGAGGTGTGTGGGGGACACCCTGTGAGAACGGCTGACATGTGGACACCAGTCTGAGGAAGTGGGTGCTCCCGCTGTCTTCTTCAGATAGGCAGACAACACTACAGCGAAGGGGAGAATTTGCTACAGAAATTGCAAGGAGGACAATCAGAGTGCTTTTTGAGATAATGTTCATTTCATGACGACCTTGGGTTCAAATTAAGGCACAGTGTTATGTGCAAATGCCTGAAGCTGCGCCAGTTGCTGACACATGCAGTTCATGATGCCTGCAGAAATTTGTCTGTGGTGAATTATTTGTGGACTGCTAGAGGTCAATGATGATCATGATAATGATGTTTGCTTTGTGGGACGCTCAACTGCGCCGTCATCAGTGCCCGTACAGTCCCAATTTGTATACAGTCCAATTTTTTTCACAGTCCAGTCTAGCCACTCTAGCGATTGATGATGATGATGATAATGAATGTGAGGATGATGATGAAATGATGAGAACAGAACAAACACCCAGTCGTGGGGCAGAGAATATCCCCAACCTGGCCGGGAATCTAACCCGGGATTGCTGGAGGGGCACCTGATAATGAATGATATGTCAGTAAACAATAACTTGGACATATGATAATAATGACTGAATGAGAGGTGCAACTGTTTCTATAAATAGAAATTTTAAATTGTGATCTGACCTTATTGTTAACAAATTGTGATTCGTTTAAGTGAATTCAAAGTTGCTATGTTGTCCTAAGTGACTGATTTATCATATGTATAACTGGATTACTGATCATTCAGACATGAGTAAAGGTAGCTAGGCAGTGCTGATAGTAGTTGTCTTGGTGTTTGTTATAGAGCAAGTAGTTACTGACGTTGTTACTTAGTATCCATCCTACAGAAGTTGAGTATTTTCAAATATCAGGATTTGTTAGTGTCATAATTTTTGTGGCCAGAGTGCCATACACTGTTACTTGTTACGTTACATTTGGTTTCCTGTGGTGAGGTCAGATTATTTATTGTGTATCGGATGCTGTTATTTTAAAAAGGATATTTTGTGTTCTTGGTGCTCTCACAATTCTTTTCTGATTCATAACGTCCCTCGTACAGTATTTGCCACGAGTCGTTAGAAATGTGAAGGATTCACATCGACTGGAAAGATTTTAGAAGTCTAGTGAATCCAGTTGGGCATAGTGGTCCCTATAATACCACAAAACTCCTAAAACAGCGCAAAAATTACAATTAAAATCAGTGAAGTGCTATTTTCGAACACGTAACAACTGTCTAGTCGACGTTTTTGAAACTGTTTCAGTGTTGTATTTAAACTCAAATGTTTTTTGTTACTACAGTAGTTCTTAATCACTGCATTACATTGCAGACAAGTAAAAGCTGCATTTGAAAGTGCAAAATTAAGCTCTGTGTACAAACTTCAGCTTAAAGTGGGAGGTCCTTGTTACTAGTTTGTCCATGATTTCTTGGCCAGCCCGTGCAGTCCAGAAACATAATAATGAAATAACTTTACCTAGTTACACTATCACTGAACGAACAATTTATTTTCCCTCAACCATTTTCGGTAGCATGTGTAGCTTCAGGAAACACGTACACCGACACATTTCTAAGATGATAATGGATGCGTAATAGCTTTAATGAACCAGTCCGATTTGCTAAACTCACGTACATATGCGTGTGTGGTACTTTGATTTTGTGGTTAAGGTTAGTTGCCTTTTAAAATAATTTAAATTGTGCTTTGTCCCATCGTTGTTTAAACTATCTTAAATGAGGACGCTGCAGTATGCGTTCCAATGTGCCATGAATAACAACAGCTGTAAGGGTCTTCAATATAAAGGAATATACACGAAGATGTGAGTCGTCCCATACTCGAATAAATATACGAGACTTTGTTCGATCTCCGGATTTTTGTTCAAACTTCCCTCGAGACGGTTTGCCATTGTGTTTTGCCGATGTGCTGGAATATTGACTGCTGGTAAACTTCCGTCAGATCTTGAATGTCTATAGTTTCTCCGACACAGTCATTTCACGTGGTGGGTAAGGTAGGAAGTAATATGTTCTAAACCTTTTTTTGTCATCTTTCCTTCTCTGTTTACTTTTTTTGTAATTTTAAGGTATGTGCCTCCTTCACAATGCATAAATAGAACATCACGACAACTATCAATCACACTGATTAACAAACTGACAGTGCGAGTAACGACATAAAATATCGATATAAATATCTGCACTTGATAATGAGAATCAGTTCTCGAAACGCGTCTTTCAGTACCTGAAAAAATGTAAATAATGCAGTTTTCTATCATTAAAATCTTGAATGACACCGTTGCAGGCACAAATGTCGACTTCAATGAATGAAAGAAAATCCCACAGTTACTAAACCCTCGACGAAAAGTATCTCTCTCCTGCTGCATCTACTCTAGCAATCCTACCCGGTGGAAGTCCCACTGATGATCAGAACTAATGAATCGACTGATCGACTGTCTTTTAACCTACCTATTTCATGGGTGAATCATTTCCTTAGGATTCTTCCGACGAATGTCAGTCATGTGTCGGTCTAAATAATGTGGTCGACACGGTTTAAAGTGTTTCCGAGGCATGGCACGAACTATTGTTTGTGTTGTTGACGATTTTAGTGAGTGAAATATGGTACATCTGTTTATGTTGATGGTCAACCGTGAGCCAGTTGGCCATTTGTAGATTATTCGCAGCTCTTCATCTGCTGCATGATGACCTTCTAACGTTTCGATTTCCCTACATATAACAACATCAACAGCAGCATGATTCACATCATAAGCATCAACCATGAGCAACATCACGAAGATTACGATTTGCACACCAGATCATTATATATATATATATATATATATATATATATATATATATGTGTGTGTGTGTGTGTGTGTGTGTACACTTTGTACGTATACAGGCTGCTATCGGTTTTAGTGCAGATATTGTGATCATTGGTACATCAATACATACTCACTTGTTTTTCTGTGTATCTAACAGTCTTCCCACAAACACCTCACTGACACTACTACCTGTAACTGCATCACTAAGTGGGCTGCACCTTTCCATATTTTGTAACTATTTTGCATTCTCGTATCTACATCTCAACACCTCACCTACTGCCCAGAGGAAGGCAATCATTAATGGCTTGTTCTTGCTACATACTACTCGTAATAACTTTAATTATTAGTCTGGAAATGAAGTAAATAGTTATGTATGTTTTTCAGTACAATTGGCTCAGTCACCAATAAAAATATCTGTACTTATTCCCTAACACCTGAGCAACATTATATCAGTATTTACTTCTTTTGCAGACTTTTAATTACAGCTGTTAAAAGAAGTGTATTCGACATTGGTTAATACCTCGAGGTATGCATAGCAGAAGCAAGCTATTTGTATGTCTTTTCTTCTGATCAGCAGTTAGAGTATGGACAGATGGAAACGAAATGGAGAATCTATACTGACATGTTTAGTCCATTTGGCAGAGCACTTACGACCGTGCAGAAACATCAGGTTGTACATTACGTGATGTGTTCACGGGAAGATTATTAGATGCAGTGAAAAAGCAACTAACACTCTGACTTGGGTACCTATTAACGACCAGTCGTCACAGTATCTGTACTTCTACACCAACACTCTAAATAAATACAGTATTACCGTGTATGTCCTAGGCTACTTTGCTTACATTGGGGCTCTCGAAAACTTGTTTACACCACTGACCCCGGTCAGTTGCCTAGGGATGTCGTCAACCTTCTCGGTGACGTCATGCATGTTATCATCAATGACGTTCAACTGATGACATCACTCCTATCGTTAATTCCAACACCTTTTTCACTGTGACATCATGCTCCCTTATCTCCTCTTCTTCCTTAACTCCAGCAAATCATACCTCAGTATTAAAAATCAAACAACCAACGAAAAATCCAAGATGGCGGAAATAGTCCAACTGTCAGTGGTAAATTAAAAACTGTGTCCTGCCGTCCCCTATCCCCAAGCACTCTCAGTACAATACTCCTTACTCCAACCAGTCATAACACAGTACGAAAAATGTAGCAGCGAATCAAAGAAATTAGAGAGGGTACTAACTAATTGTAATAATGAGAATTTAAGAACCTGGTTCCTCTTATCCTCCTCTTTGTCTCCAGTGATCCATAGTGCAGTATTAAATACCTAAGATAATGTAAACAGAACAACTGTGTGTTTTATGCGCACATTTCTCCAATGCTCTTTCTAGACCATCAGACTAAAGTATTTAAATGATCCAGAAAATTGTGTGAGATTACGTTACTTCAAATATACGGATCAAGTCACGCCCCTTCCCCTCCCTATCCTCCTCCTGAACTCCAGCCACTCATAGCGAAGTGTAAAAAATGCAATGTGCTTAAAACGGAGAAATTGCATCTTATACTCTACTCATATTCTCTTTTTTTAACCATTCAGAGATCACGCCATGTATACAGTAAAAAGTTACATAGCCTTACTCTGAATGTCAAAGATATCCTTTAATATCGCAAAATGGCACACACACACACACACACACACACACACTGCCTAGTGTACCACCTTCCCCGCTCACTTCCAATCACAGCCCAGTATTAAATTTAGTCCCATCTGAACTATGTTCAGTTGTATCTGAACGATCTGAATAACTGAAGAAAAAATCCATAACAACTCCCTCTGAAGTCCTCTTCTCGCATCCAAAACCAATTACAATGCAGCGTTTTGTGGGTTGTGCTCTAAAGTATCTGAATGACGGGAATTAATTACAAGAGAAATTACAGGACACACCTCTCCCTCCACTCCTACAATCACAGTGTATATTAAAATGAAAGAGCTAATCTAATTGTAGATTTATCTTGGTTGTGCTAAAAAATATCCAAAATATTTATCAAAAAGTTTAGTCTTTGAAAACTGTGTAAACATGGCAAACTATGTATTCATTATGGATTTCTCGAAAATTGATATAAACTGGCTCACCAGTCACATCAGTAAAGTTTATCCAAAGTTATATGTCATTCATAGTAAAATATTGAAACAATTATGTAACATACTCTGTATAAGTAATTAAAATCAATATTAGCTTATACAACATAACTATCAGATGAGCATTATACATTTTTTGAATATGAGCGTTGCTTTAAATACTATTCCAGAAATTCTGAAAAAATGCGAAACAAAGTCATGTGCTGGTTTATGTCCCAGATGTAAACTGTCATGAAGAGATGGCTACACTCTTAAAAATGTCAAGTGTTCTATGCTTGTATCCAAGTTGCACACAATACACAACTGTTGGCTGCATTGGTAGAAATGTTAAATGATCGATTGGTGTACCATAGGTTACTTACTGTCACCAATAGATGTCTGCATAGGTAAGATAGATTTATGTACAATGTTTGGCTTAAGACATAACAGAACACTAAATAAAATATTTGCCACATGTATGAGGCTGGTCAGATATCAAATATAATTCACAAGTTCATAACAGCTCCGAAATACGTCTGCAACGCTAAAAATTACCTTGTTTACCTTGTTTAGCATTTATTGTAAGATTTCAAAACTTTGCTAGGTAGCATAAACACCATCCATATCGAATCCTTACAATCAGTAATAGTAGGATATAGTGCTCTCAAAAGTGAACACTGTGTATGTACTGTGGATGTCAGCTACTGGAGGGGAGAAAATAGTATTCTCTTTGTGAGAATTTCTGGAGGCATTATGCAATATGCATTAACCATTAGGAATTACATGTTATGTGTTAGCCATTAGCTGTTAAGTGTCACTGTGTCTTAAGCAGTATTCTAACACCACATAGATGTCAGTGTATAAACCAGAGATATGGTGATGAGGCAGATATGGAAACACATTCCGTAATTCATTGATGCTCTATATACACATAAACTGTATCAAATTCTGCCCCAACTTCCCCCTCCCCAAGACTGTGTCAAATTGCCACAAATTGTGCCACATTACCCACAAGTGTTTCAAATTACCTCAAAGGTGTATCAGATTATCTGAAACAGGATCAAATTACCCCTCATATTGCATCAAGGTGGCCTAAAAGAGTATCAAATTTTCTCACAAGTGTAGTCGTTTAACCCACAAATTGTATCAAATTATCCTCAAAAATTTATTACATTACCCCTCAAACTGTATCAACTTGCCCCTGCCACACGGGGTAGCCGAGCACTCTGACGCATCTTGTCACAGTCTGTGCAGCTTCTCCCAACACAGGTTTGAATCCTTCCTTGAGTATGTGTGTCCCCCTTAGCCTTAGTTAGTTTAATTTAGGTTAAGTAGTGTGTAAGCTTGGGGACTGGTGACCTCAGTAGTTTGGTCCCATAAGACCTTACCACTAATTTCCGAATTTCCAGCTTGCCCCAAAAGTGTATCAAATTACCCATAAAAGTTCAGCGACTTGTCGCAAAAGTGCATCAAATTACCCTCCAACTGTATCAAATTACTACCAGTGTGTATCACATTACCAGTCTAAAATAGAGTAGTCATATGTTCTGTATAGTGTGTTAGGCATTAAGCATTTGCAGTTCCTCTGGCACAGACAGCCCTCCAAAATTAGCGATGGTTACTACTCGACTAATATAATTGACACACTGCATGATTTTAGTAGTCATATGTTCTGTATAGTGTGTTAGGCATTAAGCATTTGCAGTTCCTCTGGCACAGACAGCCCTCCAAAATTAGCGATGGTTACTACTCGACTAATATAATTGACATACTGCATGATTTTAGTAGTCATATGTTCTGTATAGTGTGTTAGGCATTAAGCATTTGCAGTTCCTCTGGCACAGACAGCCCTCCAAAATTAGCGATGGTTACTACTCGACTAATATCATTGACATACTGTTAGCGCAACTTGTAAAACTTTGTAGGTATCAAATGTTGCTGTTAGGCATTAGGCATTACGTGTTACTGGGCATTATTAGTATCGTAGCACAGATGGATGTCAGCTGCTGGAGGTCAAAACTGTATTCCCTCTATTATATAATATAATACTGTTGGCTGGAGTCCTTATGCCTTAAGTTTCAGAAGTCAGACAATATGTATTGTATGTTATGGGATCTTAAAAAATATGTCAAATGGTATCTCACTTTGGCGTCAGTATAAGTAGCTGTTGGGTGGGAACACCAGGCCACAGCAAATAAACGAAAATAATATTTCAAACACCATTCACATCTAAATAACGAAGTTCAATAAATATTTGTTTTAAAAGTTCACTTTAAAGATTACTTACAATGAAATTAATTAGATATTGACTGCAAACTTTTTTCCAAACGTATGCAAAATCAAAATTAGAGCAAGAACCTTTAAACAGACTCCATCACGGACTGGTGGACACAGTCATATTTAGAGGATTACAAAACATGACTCGCAGTCATGGGCAGAAGAGCAAATCACTACAACAGACTAAGAACTATGATTTCATTTCAAATATAGACAGAGCACAACAAAAAACTTTTAACCAGAAAACTAAAACGCTTTAAAAACTGAAACCATGACACAATAGAAAAATCATGCAAATGTTTAAAAAATTTTAGATACTTGGCTTGGCGTAAATGGCCGCAAATACCTTAACACTGAAAATTTTGCAGTTCAATCATTTTACGAAAATTTCAGTATCCATCCCAAAAGTTACTAGTTTAAATTACACTGATTGTAGTACATGCATTACTAAGATTTAAAAGTATTAACTGATGAACAAACACCTGATTGAGATTTAATAACTATAAGAAAGTCAGCTCTGCAATGGTCAGCTGTGCAGTAAAATTGATTCTGATTTGGTTAACCACAGTGAAATGAAAAATGCTGTATAACATTCCTTCAGCAGCAATTGCCATTTGAAAATTAAACTACTCAATGAACCAAATTTTAATTCTACTCACAATGCACTGTAAGGACTTTAAAATCGAATTTAGACTGCACAGAAGCCTCACAGCTTGAGAAAAACGTTATCTTTTCTAGGCTACAGAGGTGTTCCAATCATTTTGTCTAATATACAGAAGATACATAATTCTTATTATTATGATAGTCAAAGATTAGAACAGCTTTGCTTTGCAAATTTACATAATTTATTTTAACTGCCCTTGTCAGGCACAATGAAATCAGAACACCAGGGCTAAGGCATTTCATTCAGCAGCTTGGCCTCGATTTATGTTCAAAGGATAGCTACAAAATACCAACCACGCCAAGGCTACCATGCATGTGTCTTGCACTGTTTTCATATAACTGACAGCTTCCGCCAGAACACAGACACAAGTGGTATCAACTGCCATTTGATTGTGTGGTGTTTAATATAAGGTAGTAGAACAAGCTGCTATTGTAGGTTTTATTGGCAGTCGAAAACTGAATCACACACTGGCAAAGTACATAAAAACTGCAGAGCCACATTACACAAATAAGCGAAATGCACACCACACTGACTGTAGTCTTTACAAAAAGTCATATGGATTAATACATTCAAGTTCCAGGAAAATGCATGAAATTCAGAGCAATGCATTCCACTGACCTGGACCGCAAAGTATATCGCAAGTCACGTGGTACACGATCCCAGGCGTCTAATCACCTAAAATCCACTCCTACATGTATGATACAACAGTTGGCCCAGCTCGCCACACCTGCTCACGTTATTGCTGCTCAATTTCTGGTGTATACCGAGCCATCACTCCATGACTGCCCCTGGCGAGACTAAACATTGTCTGCTTACACAACCTTCCACCCGCCATGCACGCCCTGTAGTTAAGCCTGGCGCAGCTGTCAGTCGAAGGTAGCAACTACTGTCTGGAAACCATATCGACAGGATCCTGCACAGCTCAGTAGCAGTAGTCTAATATCAGATGGAAGTCAGCTATTCGAGGAGAAAAGTACTGTGACCGAAATATGTGAGACATGGAACTTCGATAGTGGCAACTATTTATTTACAGTTCGTACAAAATAGATATGTGTTTCAAAGTTTTACTGACTTTCAAAGTAGTCGCCAGCATTGTGTATCACCCGTTGCCAGCAATGTGGAAGTCGTAGCACACTCTTGGCAGTGCCAATTGTGTTGACAGTTCGAGAGTCGCGATCTATTGCCCGACGAATTTGTAGCAGTTCTGAAGCGAACGCCGTGAAGTGTTTACTTCAGTTTAGAAATCGAGTTGAACTTACGAGGTCGTAAGTCAGGGGAGTTTAGTAGGTGGTATAGCACTTAGCAGCCTCATCAGTCGAACAAATCATTAAGAGTTTGCACCGTACGTGCTTGAGCATTGTCCTGCAAAATGATGGTAAGGTCCTGCAGAAAGTTGGTTCAAATGGATCTGAGCACTATGGGACTCAACATCTATGGTCGTAAGTCCCATAGAACTTAGAACTACTTAAACCTAACTGACCTAAGTACATCACACACATCCATGCCCGAGGCAGGATTCGAACCTGCGACCGTAGCACCTGCAGAAAGTGTTATCACTTCTGTCTCTATGCTATTCATTTTTGGAACACAACATCCGACCAGCCTCACTGTGCTTGCAGCATGAGAGTCATCTTACATACAATACAATTTTCTATTTATTCTGTTTTTCTTAGAGATATTGTGTATGACGGTAATCATGCAACCTACACACATTTTAATAAGTTATACAGACTCCGCAGAAGCCGAAATATTTAGTTTAACTGTCTACAGAGCTTTCAAGTGTTGTACATTTCTTAGAATACAATAAATCATAAATAATTTTATTTATTTTCGAGACGTTGTTTGATGTGGTTATAGAGATGTCTTAACTCTCTGTTACCGTCTTTGATCATCTCATGAGTGTGTATAAACAACATAGCTCATCTGCATTTAAGTGATACTTCGTAACGTAATACCTCCTTCTTTCTTGACACTCAAACACTTTCTTGCTTCCTAACATCGAGCACTGTCTTCCTTTCGTCTTTCGTAATACAGTATTTGTCTTTCAACTCTATTGAGTGTGTTGCATATTTTTATTACATGACAATGTTATTTTAGAGTTGATTATAGGATAAACTAAACTTTCCTAATCTTTCAGAGAGTATCGTAGATTACATTTTTCTAGTGCGCAACGTTATATCTTAACATTATCTCTCCAAATATTGTGCTTGAGGGCGGTTTATATATTCAATTTAAGATTTACATCAATACATTCACGCCGTCAATTTGCTTGTGTGCATGCGTGCTTAGCATACTAATTTAGCTAATACATATTTTCTGCTGTTATAAGCTTGTTCAGGTTAGTTTTATATCGCTTCATTAGGCCTAACTTCTAAAATGTCTCCCGTTATTTGTATCAATCTAGGAATGCCAGTAACAGTGGGGTGCTTCCTTGAGAGTTCCAAATTATGTTTTAGATGCTAATATGATGACCATGCGTGTACATGGAGATTAATATTACAATATTTCATGTAAACATCGTAATGTTTTACGTTGCACATAGCTTTATTGAAGAAATTTTATAATTTTGTGACATTTGACAAGGATCGTAGACGAGGAAAACAACTATTTATAAGGCTCCCTGGTGCCTTAAATCAACATTTTAGGTGTTCACCTATGCAGACAACTGCTGGTGACAGCAAGCAAGTGGGACATAAATCACCAATTCACTTTATCGTGTTTTTCAAGGTTTTCGGAGCACTATTTGAAGCAAAACTTATATTTGACGCACCTATTACTAATTCATTAACTGCCTTTTATAAGCAAACGTTGGTATTCATCCCATTTCAAATGACATATATCTTCGAATGAGGTTTACCAATGGATCTGATCAGCCAGTTCGAAAACGAATTTTGGAAGTCAGTAGTGGAAGCTTGTTTCGTCATTTTCTACTACATTCAGATACCTTGGTTATTTTTAATAAATATTTCGGATACTTTTGAGCACAGCTCAGACAAGGCTATATTGCAAATGCCGCTTTAGTTTTAATACTGGGCTCTAACTGGAGGAGAGAAGAGAGAAGTGATTGATTGTAGTTGGGTGGAGAAGCACGAGAAATGTGTGATTTTTCTTTTTTCATTTTTTCCTTAGTGACTCACGTCATTCGAATACTTTTAAGCATGGCCAAGAGGTGGCTATACTAAAATTGGCTCATTTATTTTAATGCTAGGCACCCATGATAGGAGGAGAGGAGAGAAGACAGAGGTGTGTGACTTTTTATTTTGAAAAATAATTCCGGTGACTCGGATACCTCTGAGCACAGCCGAGATGGGGCTACGCTATAATTGGCTCTTTCATTTTAATGACAGCTAGGCTATGGTAGGTGGAGAGTGGAAGAAGGTATCTTTATGCTATTTTACCTAAATGTCACGTATGAATTAAAGTAATTTTTCCTCATAATTTTAATATTACGTTCTGACTGCGTGGAAACGAGAGAGGGAGGAGTTATAGAACACAACTAGTCTGCTTCCATCCCTTGAATCTTTAATGCTGCACAGTGAGTGGCTGGAAACAACATTATGGAGAGGGAGAAAAGGACGTGACTTGGTGTGTACATCGGGAATAATGTAATTTGACACAGTTTTTATACATCATTTTAATATAATGTTCTAATTGTTTGTAAAGAGAAGGGGGTTTAAATTTAACACTAACACATTAAAGCTACTTCAGTTATCCTGAATTTTTTTCTGTTTAATACTGCTCTATGACCGGCTATTGGTAAGGAGCAGAGAGAGTTTTTTCATTTACCGTCACCACAGTTGGACTATTTCGACCATCTTGGATTTTAATTTTAATAGTGAACTATGACTGGCTAGAAAAAGGGAGAGAGAGGGGTTTAACAGACGAGGATTCTTTCGTATAAGGGTGATGACACTACTGGTCAGAATGGTAACATCAGTATATGTACATATAATTAACGGGTTCCTATAACTCTCTCATAGTACACACCGTACGTTATGTCCATGTTTCACTGCTCTGTGTCCAGTCTGGTCGGTGGTGCTCAGTACAGTCGTAAAACTGACCTTATATCCCGAAAGTTCGTAGTTGTTCAGCAGCCGAATTCGGAAGGCAACATTAAAGATTTTCCAGAAGGCAAGGAATTTACTGCGATCCAGATTTCTTGGACGAAAAGAGAGTTATGAGATTCGCAAGATAGTTGACTACCAAATCTACGTTGATTCCTACAGAGTTTTTCGGTTGATATCGGGGATTCTTTTTTTTTTTCTTTTGTCTCATCGGTCCTCCAATGGTTTTATGCAACTCGCCACGAGTTCTCACCTCTTCGTCTCAGAATAGCACTTGGACCCAATTTCCACAATTATTTTTTCGTAATTTTCCAGTCTCTATCTTCCCTTAAGGGTTTTACACGCTACAGATCACTCACGTGCCACAGAAGTTACTCTTAGCTATCTTAACATGTCTTATCATCCTGTCCCGTCTTCCAGCTCTCTTTGCCGGTTCAGTGGAGAACCTCCTCATTCCTTGTCTTATCGATTCAGCTAATTTTCAACATCCTTCAGTAGGAACACATCTCACGCAGTTCGAGTCTCTTCTTTTCAAGTTTTGCTACAGTGCATCAACTGCTTTTACACAATTTTGTGCTCCAAACTTATATTCTCAAAAATATTGTCTTCAGGTTGAGGCCGATGATCAATACTAGCAGATTCTCTTCGCCAGGAATGCTCAATTTTTGGGCTAGTCTGGTTTTCATTTCCTCCTCTCTTCGTCCGTGATGAGTTACTACTATATTTCAAAGAGTTCAGAATTCCTTCACTTCGTCTATTTCGTGGTTTCCACTTTGCTGTAAAGCTCTTCGGTAATCTAATTTCTTCTGCATGTAATTATTTTAGTCGGTCTTCGGTCTAGCCTCAGCCGGTACTGTGCTGTCGTTAGACTGTTCATTCCATTCAACATGTCCTATCATTCTACATCTACATCTACATACATACACCGTAATCTACCATACGGTGCGTGGCGGAGGGTACCTCGTACCACAACTAGCATCTTCTCTCCCTGTTCCATTCCCAAACAGAACGAGGGAAAAATGACTGCCTATATGCCTCTGTAAGAGCTCTAATCTCTCTTATCTTATATTTTTGGTCTTTCCGCGAAATATAAGTTGGCGGCAGTAAAATTGTACTGCAGTCAATCTCAAATTCTGGTTCTCTAAAGTTCCTCAGTAGCGATTCACGAAAAGAACGCCTCCTTTCCTCCAGAGACTCCCACACGAGTTCGTGAAGCTTTTCCGTAACACTCGCATGATGATCAAACCTACTAGTAACAAATCTAGCAGCCCGCCTCTGAATTGATTCTATGTCCTCCCTCAATCCGACCTGATAGAGATCCCAAACGCTCGAGCAGTACTCAAGAATATGTCGTATTAGTGTTTTATAAGCGATCAACTTTAGAGATGAACCACATCTTCCCAAAATTCTACCAATGAACCGAAGACGACTATCAGTCTTCCCCACAACTGCCATTACATATTTGTACCACTTCATATCACTCTGCATTGTTACGCCCAAAAAATTTATTGACCTGACTGTGTCAAGCGCTACACTACTAATGGAGTATTCAAACATTATGGGATTCTTTTTCCTATTCATCTGCATTAATTTACATATTTAGAGTTAGCGGCCATTCTTTACACCAATCACAAATCCTGTCCTAGTCATCTTGTATCCTCCTAAGCCACTCGCCGACGACACCGTACACCACAACATCATCAGCAAACAGTCGCACATTGCTATCCACCCTATCAAAAAGATCATTTATGTAGATAGAAAAGAACAGCGGACCTACCACACTTCCCTGGGGCACTCCAGATGATACCCTCACCTCCGATGAACACTCACCATCGAGGACAACACAGCCGGCCGCGGTGGCCGTGCAGTTTTAGGTGCTCAGTCCGGAACCGCGTGACTGCTACGGTCGCAGGTTCGAATCCTGCCACGAGCATGGATGTGTGTGATGTCCTTAGGTTAGTTAGGTTTAAGCAGTTCTAAGTTCTAGGGGACAGATGACCACAGGTGTTAAGTCCCATAGTGCTCAGAGACATTTTTTGAGGACAACGTACTGGGTTTTATTACTTAAGAAGTCTTCGAGCCACTCACATATTTGGGAACCAATCTCATATGCTCGTACCTTAGTTAGGAGTCTACAGTGGGGCACCAAGTCAAACGCTTTCCGGAAGTAAAGTAATATGGCATCCGTCTGATACCCTTCATCCATGGTTCGCAAGATATCGTGTGAAAAAAGGGGAGTTGCGTTTCGCAGGAGCGATGCTTTCTAAAACCGTGCTGATGCATGGATAGCAACTTCTCTGTCTCAAGGAAATTCATTATATTCGAACTGAGAATATGTTCGAGAATCCTGCAACAAACCTATGTTAAGGACATTGGTCTGTAATTTTGAGGATCCGTCCTTCTACTCTTCTTATATACAGGCGTCACCTGCGCTTTTTTCCAGTCGCTCGGGGAGAGATCCCCGATAAATGCAAGCTAAGTAAGGAGCTAATGCAGTAGAGTACTTTCTGTAAAACCGAATTGGAATCCCATCAAGACCTGGCGATTTATTTACTTTCAACCCATTCAGCTGCTTCACAACCCCAGGGATGTCTATCACTATATCCTCCATACGGGAATCTGTACGAGACACAAACGGCGGTATGTTTGTACGATCCTCCTGCTTGAAAGATTTCTCAAATACTAAATTTGAAGTTACAGCTTTCGTTTTGCTGTCTTCCGTTGCCAGACCAGACTGATCAGTGAGTGACTGGATGGAAGCCTTCGACCAGCTTAGCGATTTTACGTAAGACCAGAATTTCCTTGGGTTTTCAGCAAGACCTTTCGCTAAGGTATGACGGTGGTAGTGGTTGTAAGCGTCGCTCATCTCTCTTTTTACAGCAGCACGAATCTCTACTAGCTTTTGCCTGTCCTCATTCTCCCGATCTTTCTTGTACCGCGAGTGTAACTGTCTTTGCTTCCTGATCATTCTCCGAATTGCTCTGTTAAACCATGGTGGGTCTTTTCCGTCCGTAACCCACTTTTTCGGCGCATACTTCTCCAGTGCGTGATTTACAATGTGTTTAAAATTTGCCCATAATTCTTCCACGTCCATCGTACCGGAAGTAAATGAAGTCGATTCATTTACTTGCCCACTCTCGCTGAGATTAGCAATGTCATCGGAGAAACTTAAAACTGTTATACGTGAATATAAGACGTGATACATAGTTCTAAAAAAGCTCAATGTCATCGACATAAGCTTACAGTTTCGTACCTATGTCCTACCACCTTCGTGAAACTACGAATTGTGTCCAGTAGCTTGGAATGCTTAGTTGGTCTAGTGATAAACCGCTGTCGTACCACAAGGAGAAAGAACAACTGCTGGTTGAAGGCGCAGGAACCTATTTGTTTCTGAAGACCCAAAAAGAATCAAAATGCTTAAGTTGATTTTTTCCGTGATCATTTATCGTGGTTTATCATTTTAGTTGTGCTAAGAATCGTTAAAGCAATGAACCTTATTTCAATCTCCCTCAGCAAAATAATTTCGGGGTTCTCAATGTAGTTACCACTATTTCTCCTTTGTTTCAGTACTAGTACCGTGATGATAGATTGAATAGATGACTATGATATGCTTATTGACTCTATCGAATAGCGAAATTTTTAGAATTTTTCATTGGACCGGTGGGCAAAATTGTACTTTCGAATTCACTAAACACCCACCAAATTGCCCACGTATTTCGGGTTTCATTCATGCTTCGTTTGTTATAACGGGTTCGACTTCCTTTACACCAGTGATGAAACTTTCTTTTACGCTGTACCCAAAATTTTAACAATGTATCGTCCATACTGCCGTATACGACAAAAGCAAACCATCGCCATAGCAATTATTATTAGAAACAAAAGCTTTGAGTTTTATATTTCCAGCTAACCACTTATAAAACAGACACCATGTCTCATTAAAATGAAGCTTTAAAAATTTTCTTCTTCAGTTTCCTGTTGTTGACGGTACCCTGCTGATATTACGGACGTGAACATAACATGATGCATCCCTTAGATAGTTAGTTTCTCATATATCCGCTAAGGGAAAAGAAAATCGTATAACGAAAAGAATATTTTAGTTGAAATTTTGTGTATCCTGAGATGTAATCACCGACAACTTAACCGTCTTAAACGGTGATCTAGCTAAAGAAGACCATATCTTGCTTTACGATAACTATTGTCTGCTGTGGATTGAAAATGTAGATACCTTTCTGAAATTTGACACATGATCTCACACAACATGATAACCAGATATTGAATATTCATGTTACCGCTAGTTGGAAATAAACAGTGAGATTTTGAGAGGTATTTAATCATGGACGTTACTTTGCGTTTGAGTAATGGTTTACATGTAATTCATTTTCAATTTTCTGTTTTTTCATACCTCTCCTTTCACTCTTTTACCCACTCCTGCTTGTTACGTATTGGTTGCCTCCCTGTCTAGTGTTTTAGCACCTCCTCGTTCATTGTTATCGGCTTTTGCATGGTTTTATCTGTAAAGGACTGTGTGTGGGTGTGTCTGTGAAAGGGAGAGAGGGAGGGAGAGAGAGAGAGATAGAGAGAGAGAGAGAGAGAGAGAGAGAGAGAGAGAGAGACGGCAGGGGCGGGGTTACAGAGAGATACAGAGGTACCGTACTGGTGTTGCCGGAGCACCCATTCGCGCGGAAACTCTGGCACAGTGTTTCAATAAACTTGCTGGAAGCAGAATTAATTACGTTATTTCCGCTATGTGGCTCCAAACAACCAAGCGTTTCAGGTGAGCGGTTCCAAAGAGGAATGACGTGTTCATTGCAGCCGTTTTTGTGGTTCAGCTCTCGAGTGGTTCGCCGTGGTTTTATGCAAACAGCGTTTCATTTCGACTCGCCCTGCCGCAGTGAAGTCGGGAGGAAGATGTACTAAATCATTGTCACACAAAGAGGTATATAATCTAGGGTAGCGGTTGTCGTAAGAATTACCACACCCGAAAAATCAAAGAATTGTAGTCTCGATGTTAAACAATAAGTAATGATCAGCTGAAAAAGAAAATAAAAGAAGCAAAGAAACGCACTACCACTGAATAGTAAAAACTTATTTCCTTTCTTTGGTTATATCTTCATTCGTGGAATCTAGGATGGTCAAGGATGAAGACTTTGTGTCTCATTTAATTGATTGATTGATATTTAGTGGACAAACTCCGTTCCACTAACGTACGATCTGGCTTCCATGTCTTGTTATTCACATTAAGAGGAATGTCTCGACATCGATCAACATTTGCTTCAAAATATTGTCGAAAGTAAAATAATTGTCTTATACTGTTCCGTCGAGGTTTTGGAGACACTCATTCAATTCGTTAATGTAATCATATAATTTTTATTGCTCGTCATAGCTTCCAGAATTGTTACATTTCCCATTTCCTTGCACCTTCTGGAGGTAAAATCTTAGTTTGGACCCACTTTCCTTGTTTTCCTGTCCTTTTTGTTTAATGTGGAACAAGTAGAATAGTTCCTTCAGTGATTCTATTCTAAAACTAATTCTCAATATCTTTAATGGGATGCTGGTGTGAGGTTAATAACAGTATGTCTAATACATAAATTGGTCAAAGAACACGAGGTATGGTGGAGCGATATGTGGCCGGGAAGTTGCAGGGTAATGGCCAGAGCAGGCAGGTAAGGAGAAGACGTCCAGGCTTCCGTAGGGCCGCCGAGTGCTGGCTAGGTTGTGGATAGATATTCAGCGAGCCAGGAAGGAGAGAGGAGAGAGGGTAATGGGATAAAAATGAGCCACTGCGTGGCTACGAACGCTATACAGCATCTGATTGTGTCAAAGCTAGTGGATCATTCATTCACGAAAGACCGTGAAATCACTTCCAGACAAGATACAGCATTGAAACCGCAATAAAAAGAGTGTTCAGTAAAATTAGTACCGCACTTAGGCAATAAATCTTACGAAAGGTATTAATACGTATCTGGAAAACGATTTACAACAAAAGCAACAAATAATACAGACATGAATATTTATATGATACCCCGTTGAATAAGTACCGTTCTGAATTCAGCTATAAATTGAGCATTTTTGACATACCAATAAACAGAGCAATAATTTGTTAGAAGTCAAATATTGTATTACTATTGCTGAATGCCAAAAGAAAAAGGTATTCACAGTTACAAGAAACTTTTAGCGTCAGCACGAATTAGTTGTGCTATTGTTTAATTTGTTTATACTTATTTAACAAAAAATTGCTAATTAATGATTGTAAAGAAGTTACTTCAATAATGTATTGGGGAACTAGAAAGAGAAGGTAAGTTTGCACACTTTATTAGCAGTTATCATTCATGTTTATATGATGTACAAAACTTAAAGTGAAGTAAATTATATTGATGTACTGGACTCTAATGACGTTATGTACAAGTGCAGTTGTTCAAACATATTTAAGATATACAAGGTGTTAGGAGTATAAGGGTAGATACTGTGGTCATTGGTACCTTAACGTCTACTCATTTCATTGTGTTAGTGGTTTTTTCTCTGTGTGTAATAGTATTCCCGCAAACTCGTCATATACGTTGGTACCTGATGTTTTCTGCGTGATCGTAACTATGCCTGTCGGTGTAGACAGCAAAGACTGAGCGTTTTGCGTCGATGTGTCCACACTTCAACTTACGATCTGCTGCCCAGAGGAAAATAGGCCTAAGTGACTTCGTCTTGCCACACATACTTGGATTTACTTACAAACCTGAAGACATACCATTCCTAATAAGTATAACTGCTAGTCTGTAAACGAAGTAAATACTGGTGAAATGTTGCATAAGGCACTGTCCTTAACCACCAAAAAAAATAGTTGCACTTATACCCCCAAAATTCTATATTTGGAATATCGAAAATTTACAAGGACTTGTGTCTAAGAGAATGGTGATAAGGCATTAATCAAGACAGTCGGTCGTGTGACAGAGCTGAGAAAGGAGCATGTAGACAAAGTTGAAGGGTCTTTTACTTTTTATAGCTGAATGGGTAAAGTTGGTATGGTATTGTGCAGCAAGTGAGCATTGCATGTGTTGAATGATAGCGTGGTGTGCAGTTCCCATGGACCTAGCCATTTTCGTGGCAGTAAGTTGCTACTCTAAGAATGCATAATCACTGAGCTGCGGAACAGAAATTTGTTACTGAACTGTGTTCTAAATAACTGATTGTTACAAATAGAATTGTAGATATGGTGCACTGCACAATGCCTTTGGGATGGATTGCCTGTGTAAACCCTGCTACGTATAATATCTAATATCTTGTTTGATTGACTTTGTATAAAATTATTCTGGGTAAGGTCACTACTTAAATAACTTGTTTTCTTGTTCTCAATAAAACTGAGAGTGAATTTTAATACTGTTATTACGGTACATCCTTGTTGTAAAAGACTGTTCCTATATCGTCTTCTTTAATGTATCACTTCCATCTGTGCCTTAGAATTTATTTATGACTATTCCTTTGGCTGGGCTATCACGGTTGCAAAGATATGGTTAGCGAAGATCCGACACTACAAAGCCAGACCCATAGTTTAGCAGTTGAACAAGTAATTTAACATATGGTTTGTGTTGTTGCCCTCCTACGTTTACATAACAACAAACTGGTTTCATCCGGAGGTTTGATTTCACTTCACCTATTTGATACTATAAACCGTTCAGTACGTTGCGATGTGGTTTGCTCATCCAGGATAGGACAGCAGTTACTTCTCATTCCAAAAAATTACTTTGGGAGTTAGTGCCCCAACAACAGTTTAGGTCTTTCGACAGTCAGTGTGCGGGCTCTGAGCTTTAGTCATTGCACTATCAACAGCAGTAACAGTAGTGCAGAAGTGAAACTGTTAATGGATTTATCGTTTTTGCTTCCATTTGGAAGAGGGAAGTGGCACTGAACCACATCGTTAGGGAATACTCGTGAGTATGGTGTGACAAAGATGACACGCCTAATGAATTGTTCCGGAGAGTGCATTGTGTTCCATGTTCCTTGGTCTGCATTCCTTATTCCGTGGCGTTGAAGGGAATAAAGAGGGAATTATTCTCGGGAGAACGTGAATTAGCGATCGGAAAAAGTATTTGACGGTTATTAATCATCAATACAGAGATTTAATAGTTCATATAATTGTCGTGTACACTTTTTCTTTGCAAGAAGATACGCTTGCAAAACAAATAAAGGGGTATAAGATGAGAAATAATTATTGATCTTTACGGGTCGCTTCATGGTGCTAAAAAAGACGAATTTTTGTAGAAAGAGGTCGAGAGACTAAGAACGTGAACAGAAGTCGTATTTTACTTACGTTATAGCAGCTGCCTACCATAATCCCTCTGTCTGATCCTTTGCGACCCCTGATTATCGAGTGTGTGGGTTAACTTTTAAATACAGAATTATTCTGAGGATCCAAAAATTTTATTTTAGCTGTGGAGAACCATTAAACCATTACTCTTGAAAGCTTTACTTGAAACACAGACGATCTTATTAGTTGTACTTCCCCCAAGGCTAATTGAAGAGCTAATTTATATTGTTAATCTACACTGAAGAGCGAAAGAAACTGGTACGCCTAACTAATATCGTGTAGGGCCCCCAAGAGCACGCAGAAGTGCCGCAACACGACATGGCGTGGACTCGAATAATGTCTGAAGTAGTGCCGGAGGGAACTGAAACCATGAGTCCTGCAGGGTTGTTCATAAATCTGTAAGAGTAGAAGGGGGTGGAGATGTCTTCTGAACAACCATTTGCAAGGCATCCCAAATACACTGAATAATGTTCATTTCTGGGGAGTTTGGTAGCCAGAGGAAGTGTTTTAACCAAATAAAATGTTCCTGGAGCCACTCTGCAGCAATTCTGGACGTGTGTAAGGTCGCATGTCCTGCTCGAATTTCCCAAGTCCGTCGGAAAGCACAATGAATATGAATGGATGATAGTGATCAGACAGGATGCTTACGTACGTGTCACCTGTCAGAGTCGTACCTAGATTTACCAAGGGTCCCATGTCATTCTAACTGCACACGCCCCACACCATTACAGACCCCCTTTCAGCTTTAACATTCCCCTGCAGACATGCAGGGTGTATGGATTCATTACGTTGTCTGTATACCTGTACACGTGCATACGCTCCATACAGTTTGAATCGAGACTCGTCCGAACAGGCAAAATGTTTCCAGTTATAGACAGTCAAATATCGGTGTTGTTGGGCCCAGGTGTGAGGAAAAGCTTTGTGTCGTGCATTCATCAAGGTTACACGGGTGGGCCTTCGGCTCCGAAAACCCATATCGATGATGTTCCGTTGAATGGTTCGCACGTTGACGCTTGTTGATGGCCCAGCATTGAAATCTTCTGCAATTTGCGGAAGGGTTGCACTACTGTCACGGTGAACGATTCTCTTCAGTTGTCGTTGGTCCCGTTCTTGCAGGATCTTTTTCCGTCCGCAGCGATGTCGGAGATTTTATGTTTTTCCTGATACCTGATATTCACGGCACACTCGTGAAATGGTCGTACGGGAAAATCCCCACATCGTCGCTACCTAGGGGATGGTGTATTACCTGAGAAATCGCTCCCCCCCACTGTCCGCTAACTGGAATCCTCCAACACTCTCCCTCCTAATCGCAAAAAAATGGTTCAAATGGCTCTGAGCACTATGCGACTTAACTTATGAGGTCATCAGTCGCCTATAACATAGAACTAATTAAACCTACCTAACCTAAGGACATCACACACATCCATGCCCGAGGCAGGATTCGAACCTGCAACCGGAGCGGTCGCTCGGCTCCAGACTGTAGCGCCTAGAACCGCACGGCCACTCCAGATGGCTCCTAATCGCAGATACAAACACACTTTCAGCCTGAAATATTCGGTTAACCCACTCCCACTCTATCAATTTGGTGATTATTTAATTAATTAAATCAATACCCTTTCTGCGCAGCCAGTTTTTCCCTGCACCCTGTTGGTGGATACTAGAACTGGAACAGTTGGCAGGTTTCAGTCATGCAACTGCCCTGTTTCTCAACACTACTCTACCCCCTCCTGGACTTTTTCTCCCATTGCCTATAATTGGTGGATACTGGCACAGTTAGCTCACTTGCTAGGAAGTCCACTACATAGGAGGTAGCTCAAAGTTTCTAATTTCAGTTCAATCGTGCGCTATGTCCTCAAACAATCCGAGGGGGGGGGGGGGAGGGGGGGGGTTGGATTTTTGTTTGTGAACGCAGTACCATTATTGAACACAGTGAATTGATGTATGGGGAATTTTCTTTTTGAGACTGGTTTTTTTAAAGCACTGTATAATCCCTAAGGTGGTTCTCTCCACTGTAGGAAATGCCTATTGCAGTCTGAAATATTCGAATAGCCCACTCCCACTCTGTCAATTTGATGAATAATTAATTAATTAAATAATAACCTTTCTGCACAGCCAGTTTTTCCCTGAATCCTATTGATGGATATTGGGACTGGTACAGTTGGCAGGATTCAGTCACGCAACTGCGCAGTTTCCCTACACTACTCTTCCCATTGCCTATAATTGGTGAATACTGGCACAGTTAGCTCATTTGCTAGGAAGTCCATTACATAGGAGGTAGCTGAAAATTTCAAATTTCAGCTCCATCGTGTGCTATGTCCTTAAACAATCTGAGGAAGGGTTGGATTTTTGTATGTGAACGCAGTACCATTATTGAACACAATGAATTGATGTATCGGGAATTTCATGTTGCGACTAGGTTTTTTAAAGCACTGTAGAATTCTTAAGATGGTTCTTTCCACTGTAGGAAATGCCTATTGCGTGATAGGATGGAAACAACAGCAAGAACTACTGCAAGACAGCATTCACTGCAAAGTACTTAGAAGCACTAAATATTACACATTTAAACCGTGATTCAATACATGCCAGCAGTTGTCTTAGCTAGATGTCTCCAATCGCTGAAGCAGTCGTACATTTCACGCACAGATGCTCTGATGGTCACATCCAGGCCGCCCCTCCCCTTGTACACAGCCAGTTCTCAGAGGTTCGAAAGAACTGCCGCTGTGACTGCAGCCACAGCTGTGAATGTGCATGTATGACAGAGTGCACCACCCGACCATGGAGGATATGCAGGTGTGATAGGAGACAAATCCGGATGTTACAATATGCCCAGCGCCAACACTTGGCAGAGACCGATACTGAACCACTCAGTATTCCATGGATAATATAAGATGCAGCACATCGGATCCGGAGACAGCCCGACACAGAGAGACACAGGCCTGTTCTATCCTGTCGCTGATGGTCCATAGGGACATTCAAAATTATGGTGGTAGTGATATACTGTCTCCATTCTGTGTAAATGTCACAGATGGACAAAAGACTCAAGAGCAGGACAATCCTATCAAGCCGTTAAACGTATTTCTCTGAGAGACTGGTCCTCCTGGAGCAACAACGAATTTCCGGAGAACTCTACAGAACACTTTTTCTAACATCTGCTGGTTGCAAAACCCGCAGTCAGAGGCTCCGTCTCTGGCCGAGCACGTACCTGGAGGCGGCCAGCACTATCGATTATGACAAAAGCTACACAGATACAATAGGCCACAACTCCAGTGGGACACAGGTCAAAGCGAGTGAAATGACAGCTATTCCAACTGCGTGTTGTTTGTCTTAAAGTGCAGATTCGGACGCCTATAAAGCACAGCCCCATCCATCAGTAGCAGACACCCACAAGCGATGTCGTTCTGAAAGGAAAAACATTTCAGTGTAACTATTCTATTGAAGATAAATGCACCTCTGTAATCGAGCATCTATTAATACAAGCACAATCACAACAATAACAAACGTTCTGTTTCCACAAAAATAGGCGTAGTCGATTTCTCTTTAGTTTTATGAACTAAATTGGTATATTCTTTTACGTTCAGTTGTAGGATACGGTTCACATCTCTCTCTCTCTCTCTCTCTCTCAACATTCCATTAACCTGTGGCTTCCAGTGATGTGACAAAAATACTGCAGCACTGCTGCCGGTTACAGATGAGCAAACTGCTGAACTCTATAGGATACATCAGACAGATGTATTACCTTATCTCACATCTCCTATACATGTCCAACCTGCATAAAATCGAAGAAACTTCCACTATTTTCCTGTGAAAACTATCCATCACTCCAAAATGTCCTTGTTATTTCGAAACTTTCATCAAATAAAAAGCGAGAGTGTAAACTCCGAAGAAAAACACACACACACACACACACACACACACACACACACACACACACACACACACAGTCCAACGAAGCGTCTATGTTAAGCGATTCCTTTCCATTTTATGGGGAAATTTACATGGTTTGAAAGTGTCCCTGGTGATCAAATCACCGTGAATAAACTGTCATGCATGTGTGTGTGCTACAAACATTTCAGCCATCGGAAATAACATGACAGAATACAAGTGTTAACGCTCTCTGCTCATATGTTGGCAAAAAGGTAATCCTTTACGTTTTGCAACAACAAGCTATAACGCAACAACAAGCTATAATTCAAGAGAACATTGTAGTGTTTTACACTATGGCAGGTCCCATTTCACCCATACAATGATATGTCATGCTCTCATTTACGAAACGTAAAAAACAGATCCTGAGAACATGCCTTGTAAGAGAACTTCCTAATGTCTACCTATAGAGAGACCTATAACAGCCCACTCATACGTCGCAAACAAATACCATCTGTGTGCTGACATCTGAAAATTTTTCTCCATAACTCTCCTCTACCGACCTGTGTGTAACGTTTCTGTCATCTTTACTGAAAGGACGCGACCACAGCCAGCAGACCATCATTACCAACAGCCGCAGACTCTTGTGTTGTACTTTTGTAAACAATTTGGTCGTCACCGGACAGCCTTTTTCCCACAATTTGTTAACATATTAGTGAGAATACGATCATTTCTAAGTTCCACAACAAACTATAATTCAGGTGGTGACTACATTATAATTACAGGCTATGAAGTATGAAATAACACAAGACTTGCGGTAATACATATTTTTAAGTCACAGTCGTAACAATAATAACAAAAACACTCATGACTCCATGAGAATACATACATTCAATTTACATTAATTTTATGAGCTAAATACATATAGTTTGAGAGCATTCTACATTTTCAAATTACAAATAGTCATGCACAAGGGCATTACGCTCATTTCAGATGTATGAAATACCAATACAAATCAGTGTCTTTACAATCATTTATTATATTCAAGAGCATTATTTTGTAACATCTAGATTAGGCAAAAAAAAGACTACAAACTATTTGCATCCAAACATTAACCTGGCATACCTTGAGAAGAGACATGCCTCTCTCTCACTTTAACTACACTTTCGGTAGGATTAAAATGCATATTTTATATTTACTACATTTAGTATGTGTGGTTTATGGCTTTTTTGCATAAGGAAATTGTAGTCACAATGTTCGTATAACTGTATGTGTAGCCCGTACTTGTACCTGAGGGGACACAATGGAGGCAATGGAAAACACGGAGAAAGAAGAACTGCAGGCCAGTGATCTGCCTGTATGAGTAATTCAGGGAAGCAGCGCTCTGTGGACTTTGGGCCATGGACCTCCAGTCTTACCACTTAGTGACAGAGTAGAAGGGAGCCGGTTCACAAAACATTTTACCTAGGCCAGGCAACAGATGGCAGAAAGTGCATGGAGGAAGCCATTTACGAGACACTGCTGAAATATGAGGTTTTGCGCAAACCACAAGCGATCCCATGTTAGAAGGTGGTGCTATACGAACAGAGTGGCTTGTGGTTATGTTTAATGGAGGGAAGTCTGTAACTCATCTGACACCAGAAAGCCGCCAGGTTCTTTTAGCAAGCAGCAGAAACATAATTTCACGGGCTTGACTGTCTGGGAAGCTTAACAGCTTTCTCTCGGGAATTGGAATGGGTCATCCAGAAAAGACTAGATCTCTCCATAAAAGAAGGACTGTGGCCCCATATAGGTAAAGGTTTTTTTTACTGAAACATAGCCATGTTTACCGTGAGAATGACACCTACCTAGTCTCAAATCTTTTTCCAGACAAGAAAGATTTTGAGTCACTGATTGGCTGAGTTTCAAAGCACAGGCTTGCTCCCACAGCGTGGGAACCCTAGCGCCATGTCTGGATTGGCTACCACGCCAGCAGAACAGTCCAGACAGGAGATTCGATGACTAGAGGATAGTTGGGTAGGTTTTTATAATGGGGGGGTGGGTCTTTTCAGCTGATTCGGCTCCCGTACTGAGGCTTGGTGGAAAGTGATAGTGATTCTTTGCATTCTTCGTCTTCTGGTCCTCCCTTCATGGAGAATTTCAGGTTCTTCCGTAGTGGGTGACACTTCTTGTCTGTACCTTTTGATGGACTGAGGGCCAGTGGCAGTTTCCAAATGTACCGACAGTGGAACAGCATAACATCTCGGACATATTATGTGTCACGAGAGTAAACTTATTTGTCCTGAGTCGGCCGTCTGATGTTTGATAATTCCGGCACACCCCGTTGTGCCTGTGAGTCAAATCTGTTGGCCAGACCTCCAAACGAATAGAACTCACACTGAAATCCACCGGCATTCCAACGCTGTAATAGGGAAGTTTCCCGCGCTCTAATGGTCAGAACGCCAGTCCGAGTAGTTTACAAGTAGGGGATGCATTCGAACATTATAGCTACTGCAGTGCGCTGCCCATCGGCCACAGCGTGCCGTTTTCTGCTGCCGTCTGAATCAAGATGAATGGATAAAGTACTTCTGCACTGGCGTAGGGTTGAATTGGGCCTTACAATGGATTCATGTAAACAAAGTCAAATTAATTCAGGAGAGAATTTGTATAGTTTCCACGCCAATAAATGCTTTGACAATAGAAAACCATCCATTTTCTCTGATTTATGTTCGTCATTTTTTGTAAGATTTATCAACTCTAGTGTTGTTCCAATAAGATGAATGAAAACTTGTCATTATTTTTGCAGCTTAAATACACCACCCTTGTTATTCATAATCCTCTAACCATTCACTTTTTTATTTCATTATGGTGATACATGGATACACCAGCAATTCAAAATTCAATCGTATTAAGTTAGTTTACTTGATTATTAACTTGGGTTCTGAAAGCGGCCGCAGACATAGGCGACAAGAGTGCCATGAGTAACATTATTAATTTCATACGCAAAAATTAATAGTGTAACTCACGATTTGAAGATTGTTGAGAAGATAGTAATAAAATTTGCTATCACTTGGACACATATATATGATTAAAGCAAGCGACCGCTTGGAATTGGCAACCCTTGGTTAGGATCTCGATTCATGGCTCTTTTGTGAGGTAGTTAGTGCGTTATCTTGCAAGACAGGCGCGTGTTTTTCTTTTTTTGTCTAATTGAGACTATGGTGCACTACGAACATTTAGACTCGGTTTTGGCGCTGTGCGTTGTGTCTCAGTAAATTGTAGTGTGCTGTAGTCATTTTATTTCAGTTTACATATTGCCTATGCCAAATATTTTGTTTCTCATTGTGCCTTGTCAGTGATTTCTGCGTCACTTCTTGTCTGATGTTGCGTCGTTCCTAACAGCGTTATGCAATTTGGGGATGTGTACAACATTTTTAGGGTAGATTTTGTTTCATGCGCTTAGGTATAAATGTGTCCTTATTTGTAAGAAGGTTAGAGTAGAGTTGTGGCAAGTGATGCAGTCGGAAACTTGATGAGTCGGGAACTTGCGGAAGTAGCAAGTGATCTGAATGCTTACGAGAAGCAAAGGTGAGAAAGGCTGCGCACTAATGTCGTCCAAAATGGAATACGAACTAGTCAGTGATGCAGGACAAGATAGGACGGCGAAAACGAGACACACATCTCAAATGCAGAACACTCAGAAAACGAAAGTGAAAACGATGACCAGCAGGCCGTCCGCTGTAGTCGAGCGATTGCAGGCCCTTCAGTCCGGAACTGCGCTGCTGCTACGGTCGCAGGTCCGAATCCTGCCTTGGGCATGGATTGTGTGATGTCGTTAGTACTGTGTCCAGACTAAGCGCCCGCAACTCTCGCTTCCCGCGAAGCAGACCGGCACAGCGGGCCCCGGACCGAGTAGGGGTTAGCCTGCCCGGTCGTCCCGGAAACACAGACGCTTCCCAGAGACCAGCCGGAGGCGTCCACGGCGTCGGAAGAGGTCGCTACAGCCGCGGACCTCTTCACTTCCGCTCGACACGTGACTGCAAATAGAGCCGCCATATCCATGTTCCAAGCAGTATTTACGCTGGCGCAGGAGCCTGTAGATGCAGTTCACGCCGAGCGAGCCCATTGGTGTCATCGTAGCCGCAGCGTCATCGTCCACCGCCGCCAGAGTACCGGAGCCATCCTCGCAGGGCCTCGGACTCAGATGACGGCAACGTGGGCTCCGCGCCGCTCATCACGAGACGCTCGAGGCTTGGTTTGGTGAAGTTGTATGGTTACTACAGACAGTTTATGTTTGGAAGAATCTGTGATTTAGTTATTGGTAGGCGTGGAGGATCAGTCCTACCTCACGAATATTGTTTTGTAAATTTTGAAGAAAGACTTTAAATAAAAACGCTATAACTCACACTGAGATTTTCCTATCCGCGGACGGCGGATATATTACTTAGGTTAGTTAGGTTTAAGTAGTTCTAAGTTCTAGGCGACTGATGACCTCAGAAGTTAAGTCGCATAGCGCTCAGAGCCATTTGAACCAGCCATTTTGAGGCGAGACAAATATGCGAACGGGTCGCTCATGTAGAAATTCAGCCAGAAGCAACATCTCGTCGCGGTGAGATCGTTGGTCGAGACAAGTGGTGCATGCTTTGCCTTCAGTGGCACGCGTCAGGAGATGACGACTTGAGAGATAGCACGTGTTTTGACAGGAATTTCTTAGGTATCAGATATCAAAGGGCTCCTGCCACCAGAAGGTCTTGTTCGGGGATTACCGCGGCTTATGGCAGGCCCTGTGATAGCTGCGCGTCCAGCACGTGTGGGGATACGCAAAGCGACTGGTACGTGGTGCCGCCCGGCGGATGGTGAATGGAATCTTTGTGACCAAAAGATTTTTAACAGTGTAATTACGTGCGGTGAGTCATGTTGATGGTATTCCTTGTGCGATCGGAATAAAATATGTACCACAGTTGCTTAAATATTGCACACTGCAATCGTCACTCGCAAAAGGTTTAAGTAAACAGTATACCATACATTGCAATATATTTTCCCAATAAATTGTTTAAATAAGTAAGTAAACTATATTCCAAAAACTGCCTTCTGTCCTATAAGTTGTTTAAATAAACGATATTCCAGAGATTTCCTTGTCTACCAGAAATTGTTTAAACAATATTCCATACATGGCAATCGATTTGCCACAAAAATCTTTAAATAAACAAGTAAACTATATTCCATACACCGCCTTGTATCGAAAGTATTAGTTGAATAAACAGTATTCCACACATTGCTTTGTCTACCCAAAATTGTCTGAGCAGTATTCCACACGCTGTAATCGATTCCCCAACAAATAGCTAATCAAGTGTGTCTTTCTCCCACCAATTTCCAGGTGGAAAGGTCTGGATGAAGTCTGGAGTGTTTCCCAGAGGGAGAGAAGCCGATTACTTAATTCGTTTTAATTACTTAGTCAATCAAACTGGTAGAATGCGGAATGGGACTATTCGAGTAACTGAGGCCCAAAAGTGTGCTTCTATTGGTAGAGCAGTTCCCAGAGGAATTAGGTTGGAGGAAGGGGGGGGGGGGGGAGTGCAGGGAACTTTCTCAGAAAGACAGATTATCACCATGGCGCCGTAAGTCAAACACCAGCGTTCATAAACTACTTAGCAGAACAACAGGTCAATGGGAGCAGGTCATATGTCAATCAGCTGACATATTTAATTTTCGTTTCAATCTGATATCAAAAGTGGCTTAGAATAATAGTTTAAAGAACCGTCAATCAAAACAGAACAGCAGGTTAAGAGCTGACATGGAGCAGAACAAAAGGTTTGCATCTTAATGTATGCCTGGGCCTGATGTAGGTACCGTGCACTAAGAAATTGTCTCAGAACGAACTTCATGTTGCTACTTACGATCGACTGGAGGCCACAGTTAGCGCCTGCATTCCCGGTCATGGAGGCTACCCCACGCGTTAATAAGGGAGCTGCTGCATCCATATGCTCTACTGCAACAATAAATACTGAATAAACTGTAAACCTCTAAAAGGAAGCACTTATTTTTTTCCCAGGTTGGCTGGAAGAGACTTGCTTGGTGAAGGAAGTATCAAGCGTCATAAGCGCTCTGTCCTTAGTTATTTTATCCTTTGAAAGTCGAACTGAAAGTTAATCTGATGTCCGATTAATTTCTTACAAATTAATGTCATTCGTATGAACATTCACTACGTACACAGTTACTCGTTACCATTTGCACTGCTAACCCGCAACGATCGTTTTGGCCTGTTTTGGCTTTAATTCGAGGTGGTGAAGCCAATGAACTGAACTTTATTCAAATTAAAACTAATCAGTATGCACAACAATTTCAGTGGAAAATGAAAACAATTGTATATCCCCCTTTTCCATAGTTTTCACAGTAGAATTTTTGTTTCAGATTTTATGGTACACATCAGCAGGAAATTTAATCAGCTTATTCGAGGGAACCGCTTCATAACACGTAAGACAACATGAATTTTCGAAGAATACAGCAGACGGATTGACTGGTTACATCATTACAATTTCATTACGTGTATAATTAACTTTTTCTCTTCTTAAATGCAATCTAATCGACTGATGGACAAAGACAAACAAATGTTCGCAACGTCGCCCACAGGATCTGCTTGCTGTCGCTGGCTGTTGCTTCAGTCGTGGCAGCAGACATAAAGCATCTCTGTACACAGCAGACAAGATTCTACCGTTAGAGTATTGCGACACCCTTATTCTCCACATTAAACAGAGAAAACAGATATTCATAGAATAAACAGTTGCAGTAGGACTTAGATAAAAAATAATTTTATCAGTTCAAATCAGGTGCTTCTATATGGTTTAATTTTAATTACCGTGTCTTCTCACCTGTATTCGCTAACACTTAAGAACAACAGTGTGACAGCTTTCGATGTTCGACTATACCATAACGTCCACCAACAATGGTTATTTTCGAGATAGAAAAATAATTTTCTGATGACGATGATTAGGAGTTAAATCAATGTGTTCTTCCGGCAGTCGATGTTTAGTACTATTTACCGTCAAAAGAAATCAAAACTACAGTTCTGTTATGTTTGTGTGGTAGATTCTTTTAAACGCTATATATGACATCCCTAACGAAACTAATCTATCGACAAGCACAAAGATGGTGGTATTCGGAGCGGCAGTAGCGCCAGTGAAGCGTATCGAATAGAGATCGTTGGTTAAAACTTAATATCAGCGATGTGAACTAACGAAAGAGATTTATATCGTGAGAATATCATACTGAAACACTGGCTACTTTTAACAGGACCACGTCAGGAACTGATTGACTTTATTGATAGTAAGGAAAAGTATATCGAATTAAAGTTCTACGACACACCCGCCGAGCCCGAAAGCAGCTGGACCAGAGATTTTCGTAGCACCGACAAGCGTTTAAAAGCACTAGTTTCAGCATAAACAACTTCAATGAACAGAGTGAAGAGTGTAAATGAAAAGTACAAAAAATTCATTATAATGTTCACAAAGAGAACAAAAACTGGACATATTATAGCAAAGACTAAAAAACTTGTGTAATGCCGTATATTAAAAGGTCAGTATGAGCGCAATTTCCTCATTAGTAACTAAAATTAAATGCCGGAGACGACAGGTTCGCAGATTTTTTAAAAATGAAATCCAACTATTTCATTACTAAAACGATAATCAAGCAGCTGACCAAGAGCATTTAGCTCTGGCTTTTCAGGATTTGTGAAACAGTTCTCCGAAGACATAATTTTCAATCTCACGAAATTTGGAACATGGACGAAACGGGCGTTACTTCAGTGCTAAGGCCAAATAGAACTGAAATGGATCGAATGTGTGCTCACGTATTTTGTACCCCAAGCACAAATAACCGCTGTGCATGTGAAAATTGTAATATTGTACTCTCAAGTGACTGCGCTAATCGAGGACATTTTGTTAAGCGTTTATTTAAATTGCTATTATAATGACTTAATTAAGCTTAAATGTCCAGTAATGCTTTATAAATAACATTATTTGATTTTCTGTTGTTAATAAAAAAATTTAATTAGATAATTTCTGTTTCCTGATCTAAATAATCTGTGAGAACCAACCGAAATCAGGCACAGTTGTCACAAAACTTTACTCCGATGAAACTTTTCTCTCTGTAGAGTCAAATGCTGCTGTGACCTCAAGACTGTGAGGAAATGCTGCCAAGCATAAATACAATACAGAATGGGAAGATAAATACTGCTTCTTCAAAAATTAAAAATCGTGACGACCTACCTTGGTCCCACCTACCAGCAAAATACATTGCCTTTCTTAAAGTGGTAGGAAGCGACGCAACTTGGATATGAGAGTGCAAGTCGTGTAAAAGTACACAGATTTTTCCCTCTGCTACACTATGTGCCCCTGATGACTCCCGAGTTAACATACATGTAATTTCTCGTTGTGTGATTTAGATTCGGTTGCAGTGTGACTAATTGGAAAGAACAAAACGATTGAAGTGAAATAATATTCTGCACGGCACTCTACCAGTCGGTACCACTGTGCGGCTCTGCGCAACGCACCAAATTTCAAAAATGATTGTTAACACGTAGTATGTTCTCTTAAGAGCTTAAGGCGAAAACACTCGCGACAGATACCTTTACTACCGCGAAATACTCTCACAGCAATCATATTTATGTACCACTGCATCCAGTATTTAGTTGTTACAGACTTACAGTGGTAGATATTTATCTAGTTTCATTCGTACATGATTTTACGATGCGAGCAATGATAGATGGAAGATAAAATTTACTTCTCCCATTAAAAAGAAAAATCCTTTCATGTTTAAGAACACCCAACTAATCAACAGCGAAATCATCAAAATATATTTAGACGATTTTAGTAGCGATCCAGCCTTTGGTGTTAAGTGTAAATAACTATGATGCATTAGATTTTGTACACAAAATTCCTTTGACCTGTAGCTACCTGCTGAAGCAAAGGTGTTACGAAACCCTGTTTGAAATCCCACTACCGGTCATGAGTAATCGGTGACATGCGTCGCTTTGAGAGGGCCACTTGCAACTGAGAGGCAAAGTTTTGTAGTTTCCAATGAAGAACAGAGGATTCAAACATGGGTGTCAGATTGATGTTTGGTGTTTGCATTGATTGTCACATTAAATAAGTACGGACTGAATTAGAGGCTAAATATATGACTTCGTAGATGAGTGGTCAACAAAAGAGAATAGGACGGCCGGCCGCAGTTGCCGAGCGGTTTTAGCCGCTTCAGTCTAGAAGAGCGCTGCTGCTGCGGTTGCTGGTTTGAATCCTGCCTCGGGCATGGATGTATGTGATGTTGTTCGGTTAGTTATGTTTAAGTAGTTCTAAGTCTCGGAGACTGATGACCTCAGATGTTAAGTCCCATAGTGCTTGAAGCCATTTGAACCAGAATACGACGGGGAAATTCACCAACATAAAATCACACAGACACTCCACAAACAAGATGTTTTTTATATCATTTTTTCTCGTTGATACTCTTTACAATGCTCTAAATATTAAACGAAATGAATTTCTACAAAGTATTGACATGGTTGTGTTTGACGAGTGTTTTCGTCAATAAATATTGTGATTGCTTTCAGTCTCATAATGACATGAGAGCAACTCAGTATACTTTGTAGAATTAAATTCTGCCAAAAAAAACTTTTTGGACGCACACGCAAGAGTTCACCTCATTTACAGGCATTCTCTTTGAACACTGTAAGCCTTTTTCAGCAATAATTTCAAGATTTATAGGACAACTTGCTTTACGAGCTACGGTAAACCGTAAATAAATAATGTTAACAAGCATTTGAGAAACAACTATTCACTTCCAATTTGTTAACTGATTCATTAAAAAGTTTCATAAAATGTAAGCCAGATTAGTACTGTGCGGGTCACAGAAAATAAAGTTTAAGATCCCAAGAATAAATTTATCGCTTTGCAGTGGAGTGTTCGCTATTCTGAAATTTCTAGATAAAATAAAACTGAACTGTACTGAGTCTCGAACTTGGACCTTTGCTACTCGTGCTCAGTGCTCTCACCGTTGTCTAGTTACATCATTAATCGTGAAAGGCGGGGAGCTAGGATTTTTCCTGGTCAAGTACACAGTTTTAATAGCATAAGATTTCAATTGTTCGTGTACAGAGATACCTCGGTTTTCTTCGATAATCCGTCCTAAACCAACGGACAAATACGAAACAGACGAAAACCAACGCAGTTATTTCCATAGGTACAAATGTAAATCGAATTACTTAGGTCTTGAAATTCCGAAATGGTATCTAAAAACTTTCATGTAGACAACGACTACCACATTTAATGTAGAAAAGAATTGGAAATAAATATAACCTGAATATAAGTAATAATATTATGCTTGCTAAAGTGCCTCTTGAGTTTTTCAAACCAGCCTCAACCGGTCTTTGAACCAGTAAGTGCTAATCTTTATCAGTGAACTAAAGTATTTTCTTAATGAAATCAGTTTCGCCTTTTCACGTATTATCTCAACCTAAATTGAATCGCTTTGAACTGTTCCTGATTCATCGAACGTAATACAAACTATGTCACATATTCATTCCATGCGACAATTCTTCTTTAGAAATGTTACATGAGCCTCAAATTGTTACTTAGGTCTTGCAGTGGATGAGGAATTCCCGTGCATGCAGACAATTTCGGCAATTTCAATGCCGCTCTCGTATATTTAGTAACTTACTCCTTCAAATCTGTCCTGTTCCTGCCTTCTTCGAATGGTTGCTGGACATGGAAACTTACTTCGGCCCGTGATGGAGCTAAAACGAGAGAGCTATTATCAACAGAAATATTTGACAGTAACATTGAGATATGAATACGTGTGAGTTTAACTTACTTACGTCTCGTACTTTTTATTAAACTGGAAAACGTGAAATAACTACACTCCTGGAAATGGAAAAAAGAACACATTGACACCGGTGTGTCATTCCCACCATACTTGCTCCGGACACTGCGAGAGGGCTGTACAAGCAATGATCACACGCACGGCACAGCGGACACACCAGGAACCGCGGTGTTGGCCGTCGAATGGCGCTAGCTGCGCAGCATTTGTGCACCGCCGCCGTCAGTGTCAGCCAGTTTGCCGTGGCATACGGAGCTCCATCGCAGTCTTTAACACTGGTAGCATGCCGCGACAGCGTGGACGTGAACCGTATGAGCAGTTGACGGACTTTGAGCGAGGGCGTATAGTGGGCATGCGGGAGGCCGGGTGGACGTACCGCCGAATTGTTCAACACGTGGGGCGTGAGGTCTTCACAGTACATCGATGTTGTCGCCAGTGGTCGGCGGAAGGTGCACGTGCCCGTCGACCTGGGACCGGACCGCAGCGACGCACGGATGCACGCCAAGACCGTAGGATCCTACGCAGTGCCGTAGGGGACCGCACCGCCACTTCCCAGCAAATTAGGGGCACTGTTGCTCCTGGGGTATCGGCGAGGACCATTCGCAACCGTCTCCATGAAGCTGGGCTACGGTCTCGCACACCGTTAGGCCGTCTTCCGCTCACGCCCCAACATCGTGCAGCCCGCCTCCAGTGGTGTCGCGACAGGCGTGAATGGAGGGACGAATGGAGACGTGTCGTCTTCAGCGATGAGAGTCGCTTCTGCCTTGGTGCCAATGATTGTCGTATGCGTGTTTGGCGCCGTGTAGGTGAGCGCCACAATCAGGACTGCATAGACCGAGGCACACAGGGCCAACACCCGGCATCATGGTGTGGGGAGTGATCTCCTACACTGGCCGTACACCACTGGTGATCGTCGAGGGGACACTGAATAGTGCACGGTACATCCAAACCGTCATCGAACCCATCGTTCTACCATTCCTAGACCGGCAAGGGAACTTGCTGTTCCAACAGGACAATGCACGTCCGCATGTATCCCGTGCCACCCAACGTGCTCTAGAAGGTGTAAGTCAACTACCCTGGCCAGCAAGATCTCCGGATCTGTCCCCCATTGAGCATGTTTGGGACTGGATGAAGCGTCGTCTCACGCGGTCTGCACGTCCAGCACGAACGCTGGTCCAACTGAGGCGCCAGGTGGAAATGGCATGGCAAGCCGTTCCACAGGACTACATCCAGCATCTCTACGATCGTCTCCATGGGAGAATAGCAGCCTGCATTGCTGCGAAAGGTGGATATACACTGTACTAGTGCCGACATTGTGCATGCTCTGTTGCCTGTGTCTATGTGCCTGTGGTTCTGTCAGTGTGATCATGTGATGTATCTGACCCCAGGAATGTGTCAATAAAGTTTCCCCTTCCTCGGACAATGAATTCACGGTGTTCTTATTTCAATTTCCAGGAGTGTACAATATACCGAATACTCTAACCGAAGGAATTTATCACTCGCATTGAACGCAGAAATGCACAAAACACTAGAAATCAATTAAGCTGTTTGACCACAAGGGCAGGGTGATGCACACACAGCATGAATCAATCTGCCAACCAGAATACGAGAGCCACCCTTTGTTTCAGCATAATTAGCGGAGTGCCACGTGTGCACGATGGCAAATTCCAAGGAGTCCGAGGACGTCTAAATATCTTTTTCGCGGATAAAAATTGAAGAGAACTGAAGAAAAGAAAAAGCAGAGGTATTACCGTACCTGAAAACACTCCACATGGCATGGAATAGTTAATTACTGTTTGCACTGAATGACAAAGATAGCCTTTTATTTTATTCTTAAAACGCAAGAGAAGCCTTCTAAGAGAGGTAGGATCTTGCGGCTGGTACGATGGAGCTGAACGTGGCTAACGGCAGAGGTAACTTTGCTTCGGAATTTTAAATCATTCAGTGAAGTGGTAACAGACAGTTATTATAGTTGAAACGTCCCCTTTGAACAATTTTACATGACTGTGCTTATACTGACACACAATATTTTGTTAGCGCAACGCAATCTGACTTTCAAAATTCCCTACAAAAGAATGGCCCTGACTAACATTAAACTATACCTTTCACAAATCACTTACCTCACAAAAATCTTCGCTGCTCAAGCTACTGCAATGCAGCGAGCGCCACTACTGCCAGCTAAATAAAAGATTCAAACTATGGAAGGCACTAACTACTGATAGGGATAGTTAGCAAATGAAAGATATTAGTAGAGAACAAACAATGTATTTACCTTGATATCATCATATATAAATATAGCAGTTCATGACAAATTACAAATCTCCGCCATCTCTCTCCCCACATCCACCACTGCTGGCGGCTCACCTCCAACTGCGCAACGCTACGCGCTGTTCACAGCCAGCTGCCTAACACTACAATGGCGAGTATTACAACAATGCAAAGCAGCCACAGACTGCACACAGCACAGCCAGTGATTTTCATACAGAGGTGGCGCTACCAATAAAAAAACCTAAACAGCCTACTTACATAGCCCCCATGCTCCCCACAAAAAATGTTACAAATTGGATTGGGCAGTGGCCAATACAGATTTAAAAAAAAGTTTTCATAATTACAATAACAAAGAAATCAAATGCACACACTTATTGATACAATGTTGGTCAAAAGCTAAAATTTTGTCACAGTCCATAAAGACAGTCCTGATCATTCATTACGGTAAAATATAGTGTTTTTCTTAAAGTCTGAGCAGTAGAAGAAAATGCACACGGAAGTAGTGGATTTCCATGCAGTCTTGAAGAAGTAGTGTTGTCCTTCCAACGGAAAGACAGCAGAGCAAACCCACAGCAGAGTCAGTCGAAGTTTTGAAGAGTATTGGTAGGTAGGTCATCACAGAGCAGACCCACTGTAGTCCTGGTAGAAATTACGGTACTGGTGGGCCACCAGAGGTGCAGACCCACTGCAGTCCTTGTAGAGATAATGGTATTGGTGGGCCACCAGAGGTGCAGACCCACTGTAGTCCTTGTAGAGATGGCCAGCAGCCATCTGTTGCGATTGTGCAGGTGCACATTCACCATCGAAGAGTCTTGCGGAGAATATAGCAAGTCCATAAACCACCACTTGTGCACTCACAAAGTTTTTGGAATTGTCCTTAGAACCAGCAATGCTGTTATCCAGTCCCTTGCTGAATTATTAACACACGTGCAAACACTAACAGTCCCAACTTCTCACATATTGTCCATATACTATGACCAATAGAAATGTGTGCAGTGAAATGTAACTAACAAGTTAATAATATCATGAACTGGTGACAGTTACAATTTTATAACATAAGAATACAATAAAGGTACAAAATACATCATTAAAAACATAACAATATAGATAACATTTGTAGTACAGGCTTTACAAAAGAATAGAAATAGACATATACGTCAGTGTTACAGGAATTATGACGTGAGTACATACATAGAAGATCAGAATAACTTGCGAAACATCAACTTCACACATGAGCATTTAAACAGAATGAATAATGTCTAACATCTTTACAAAGTAAATAACATATTATTAATGCCAATTATATTTGAGGATAACAGTATTCCTCATCATAGTGAATGTAGCTTAATGTTAAAAGAGAAAAAAATTCTATGAAACTACACAGAGACAGGAAGAAAACAAATACACAAGGGTACACAAACACATAGTGGGATAACACCAATAGGAAAGGACAGGGTTCGTTTTCAGTGTCACATTTGGTACTGCAGTCCAACCCAAAACTTCATATATCTTTCCTCTTATTTCATCCTTTGTTTCCACCAAAAAAATTCTATCTAAGCATGCTTTCTGTATTTATATGTTCACACATTTCTCACCTCAACATTTATTTCCAAGAAAATCCTACCTAAACCTGTTTTCTGTATTCTAACCATATTTCTTTCAAAAGAAATATGGCTCATTGTGCAATACTCATTTAGGCCCAAATCGTTTTCATATAACTTTCAAAGCATTCTTTCCCTATTCTCCATAGTTAGGTTCTTATATAGTCTACCCCCTCTTAAGCTAACTTAAATCTACTGAGCTCAGATATTAAACTAAGGAACGAGGCAATGCAGCAGCACATAAAACAATTAATATAAACAGCAATAAAAAAATGGAAAATCGCAAAGCAAGCTACAGTAAATCTAAATTACCAAGCAATTCAACATTACAACTAATATGAGGCAATGCAGCAAACAAAAAATAAATCTGGCTTAGCAGAGTAACACAAATTAAAGTTCAGTAGCACTATGCCTGGCAAACAGCAGCTTATATCTAAACATGACATAGCTCAAGCAGAAAAAATAGTACACTAAAGATAACAATGCAGATAAGGGAAATGTATATTCACATCTTAATGTCTGTGTAATTAAAGTGGTGCACCACAACAACTGATTGTAAAAGAAATATTACCATGTACTTGAAAAGAAAATTATGTGTTACTGTTACTAGTTCCTTCTTATTGTTCTTTCCTTTCCAAGTGCTCCTTTTTTAAAGAATGTGGATCATAAAATAATTATTTAATAGATCTGTTGACAGAAAGTGTTCACATTAGCAAATGCATTTTATTTTATAAAAGCAATGCTGCAACACAGCTGGAAACCAGATATCAAGTGAAATAAGCAACTACGAAAAGCAAAGCATAAAAATATCATTCAATAGTCATGTGGCATTTCGTAAGTAGTAAAAAAAATCTCTCATCTAGAAAGACAGTAGTCATAGTCAGGTGTGTAGACAAACTATTTCTTGTCATTTCATTAGGCATTTCAGTAAATATCAGAAAGTACGATATGTTTCCAAGTAATTAGCGTGTCGGATTTGCGATGCTTTCTCTAAAGGAATGACAATGGCCAGGATAATGGCCTCCCTTTTTTTTTCCTTCCTGTGCTCTGAAAGGCACGCGCCAATGGCCCTCTCTCCAGGCGTCCGACACAGCTGGGTGCCCACGACGCATTACGTGCAGGTGGTCACTTAACTTTCTTACGGAAATATTTACGACAGCAGTTTCCGCTACAGTGACAGTCTCACATAAAAATATTTCACAGGTCAAGAATTAGCGTTGCAAATCTGTAGAAAGAAAATCCCATAAATATAAGTGTCCAAATAAAATATTCGTCAGCATTGTGATACAGTCACGCATTTACGCACATTTCATAACTCTTAAAGTACGATTCTTGGTTTCCAACATACTTCTTATTCCTCATATACGGTAGCATCATCTTATTGATCATAAACATATCTCAACAGCATAGTACACATCGTCGTCGTAATAATAACATCATAACACTTCAGTCAAATCTCAAAATCGTCGTAGCTTCCTCCAATAATTTCAAAACCTAAAAAAATTTCTCTGCTCATGTCAAAAGTGTCAGCTGCCTCAAACGTACTTTAAAAATCGTGATCTCATACCAAATACATCATTCAAAGCTCTCATAGTATCACAATGATTCCGAAAAAATATGAACAGTTTACAAAGTACAGACAAAATACAGTTTCATAAGTGTGAAGTTATCCAACTGTGTAATTACGTAAACATCTGTCACTGATATAGTAAAATAAATGTTTGTCTCTCTCAGTTAAATGATCAGATAGCTGTGTAATTTGTGTGTTAGAGAAATATGGTACCGATGTGTAAAGTTGTATAAGCAAATACCATATTAGCTAGGGTTCCTTGTGGTTGCCACACACATGGTACACAAAGTAAGCGTGTACCCCCCTGAGGATTAATGTAATTATACCCTCAGGTGTTACAGATTACAGCAATGAAATGAAATGTATCACTGAAAACTTTCTTTGTAATTCAAAAATCTTTAAAAATAAATGTTTTAAGTACAAAATTAATCACTGAAATGCATGTCCTGTAGCGCTAAATGTGCATATTGTTGTAAGATAATCTCTGTGAAAGTGTCGTAGTTATTTTCCTCCAAAAGCTAAGTTCTGCAGAAGCCAATGTACTTACCTCATGATAAACAAAAGTGAAATGCTTTGCGTAGAGATATCTTAGTTATTACGCTTATTGTTGTGATGATGAAAGTACTGTGCTGTAACGTATTGTTGTGCTATGGAAAAGGCTGTCTCCTTGTAGCTATGCCACAAAAGTTACTAATAAAACATGTTTTGATTTCCAGAAGAATTCAGAAAACTGTGCGGATATAAAACAGATACACCGCAAAAGCAACATTGTAAATTGTCACTCATTAGTAGCGTCGTGATAAAAATCGTGTAGCTGTCACATAAACTAACCTCTGTGTCATCTGGTATCTCTCAGAAAGCACTTTAAATTCAGAATGTATTTTCAAATAAACCAAAATGTTGCATTAAAATCTCATTAGCAGTACTGGTAAATGTTCTAAGTATGTGAGCCTTATAGTCGTTACGTAATCGTGCAACAAACAAGCAAGAATGTACACACACAATAACACTGTGACGTCTGTTCACTATAACAATGCATTCGTCATTTCTGTTTAAATAAGTTCTCTTGGTTCTTGGTTGGATATTTAACTTCAAACATTGTTGCATGGTAACAGTTTCTAAAGCATACTAGTAACGTGAAGTGAAACGTTTTATGGCAAAGACAAAGTTAAAAAGCAGATTATCTTTCAATAAACGGTTTTACATGTGAAATGTGGTGTAAACCTTTACTCTTCATAGTACTCAGAGTTTGAACTTGAATGCAATTGTCAGGCGGTATACGTCGGTAAAGAATACTGGAGTTTTTCTCAAGGTTAGCGTCTATGTTATTTTTTCCTGAGCCAGCCGGCGCACGCGGGTGCCTGCGGTGCGAGTCATTGTCTGCTACCTCTTTGTTGGCGCGCGCCGTTATTGGGATTTGGAGACCTAACTTCTACAAATTCATCGTGACGAGAGTGCTCTGCTCTGTTTAAATCTCGCCAGTTCTGATGCAATTCAGGTCTGTCGTTACGATCATATCGTCTGTCGTCATTTCGGTAGAATCCGTAGTTTCTTCCTTGTCGGTCACGTGGTGGAGAATTTCTCCCTGAATCGTAACTCCGCGCTGAACTGTTGCGTCTGAAGTTATTCTGTCTCCCTTGATAATACTTGTTTTGGTTCCCATATTGTCTGTTCCTCTGATTGTCTCTGTGATAGTCATTACTACGGAAATGCGATCTTTCTCTGTAACTATTATTACTCTGCCAGTGGTTGTCATATGGGTGGTGTCTGTTTTGGTCACGATTTGCGTTGTAAGAATAGCCTTGTCGTGTCCAGTTATTATTTCTTTCATCGCGGAATTGCGACTGATGTGATCTGTAATTGTTGTGCTCCTGCGTTCCGCGATTGTCAGTGTCACTTTCCAGTTCTTGTAACAGTCCCTGAAAAGCTTCAATGTCGTCTTTGCAACGTCCTGCTAAAATAATATGTCGTAAATGTTTAGGCAGTTTGATTAAGCAAATGCGGATGAGTTCTGAGGGGCTGTATGGGTTTGACAGGTATTGATTCTTGTGCAACATGTCTTCAAAATATTTCACAAGACTGGAAAATTCAGATTGTTCGAAGTGTTTCATCATTATGATGTTATGTTTTACACGGTCTTGTGTAGCTTGAGACCAATATGCTGAGAGGAAGGCATGGTAAAATTCTCCCTCACTGTGGCAATCGTGAATGACCGATCGCATTCTTACAGCTGGTTCATTCTCTAAGTAGCCACACATAAATTCTAATCTGTGTTCTAACGACCAGTTGGGAGGAAAACAATGAGAGAATTGATGGAGCCATGCTTGTGGATGAATGTCGTTGCCAGAATTCTTAAATGTTTTGAATTTACGTGTAGTAATGAACAGCTTATAGTCAAAATCATCATGTCGGCGAGTCGCATATCGGTCATTGTTAGGTCGTGTCGGCCGTTCCATCTCAAAATTCGGTGCACATTGCCAATTTCTTTCATAACTTCCGAAATGCCCTGTGTTATTATTTTGTGTCTGTTCCGTATTTGTATGTCCCTCTTCCCGTATTGGGGCGCGAGTGTCCTCTGAAATACGTAATTCTTGTACTACTTGTGCCAACTGATCTTGCACTTCCCGGATTTCTCTTTTGTACTGTGTATTGATTTGATTTTGATTTTGTTTGAATTTTCTAATTTGTTCATACTCTTCAGTGTCCATGAAAGCTACAGGTGTTGTGTCATTCAGATCATCATCTACCTTTGTAGATAAGTTAGTGAACTGATCTGAAAGTTCGGCTACTTTATCCGATAGTGAAATCATTTCCTCTCTATGTTTTTCTGAACCAAGTTTCAGAGTGTCCATTTGTGTTGCAATCGTGTCTACTGTGACCTTTAAGTTTTCCTGAGTTTTTGCAAGTTGCATAACCGTATCGGTAGATGCAACTGAGTCAAATTTTGCTTGCAAGGTCTCATGATTTTCATGAACAATGGTTTGCAGTTCTTTTATGGCTGCTTCGTGATTCTGTAATACATTTTCATGTCGCGAAAAAATAGGTTGAAAATGCTCACAAATTTGTGTTTTTACGTCATTACAGACTTTTTGACATTTCGATTCAATGTTATGTAACTCAGTAGTTAAATCTTCACGTGTTTGTTCAAGCGTGGTGTGAAGATTTTGTTCCATTGCGTCTAACTGTTGCTGTGTTTGTCTCTGATGTTGTTCCATTGTGTCTAACTTTTTAAGATTTTGTTCCACTGTGTCTAACTTTCGAAGATTTTGTTCCATTGTGTCTAACTTTCGAAGATTTTGTTCCATTGTGTCTAACTGTTGAAGCTTTTGCTGTGTTTGTCCCATTTGCTGTATTAATTGTAATAACAATGCACTGGTGTCTGGAACATGTTCCTCAGTGCTTTTCGGCAGTGAATTTGCACCGGCAACATTCACATTTTGACAAGCAGAAAATGTGTCTTGACTTATTTGAGAAAACGGTGAGGAACCAAAACCTGAATCTACAGTATTTGCGAGATTGTTTCCTGTCATTTCGGATTCCTGAGGCGAGCTGTTGCCGACCGATCGTTCGATAATGCGTCCCTCTTCACTAATTGTTTCACTGTCCACGCCATTGTTTGCCGCCCGCTCCATTTCCCTATGCACAGTTACCAAATTACTACTTTGAATGTCTGTTAATTCATTACTCTGCGGCGCTAACACACTGCTTTCGTCTTCACTATCATTTCTCAGTTTACTTTGGAGCCTAGTATTACGTTTTTCACACGCCATTATTGTCACAATATTTCACACGACAACGCAGAAAAGCACAATTTGAAGAGCAAAAATAAGAGAACACATTAACATAGCACTGAAATTAATATTTAGTTAATTGCAAGCGCAGCTGCGAAAAACTTGCTGCAAATCTACATGCATGCCACAACTGTTTTACTGTACAACAATGAAAAACTACAACTACAAAGGAAATTCTCTCTATAATTACGCGCTAGCAATAAACAAAATCCACACCAATTACACAAACTACAAGAAAAAATCAGAAGATTCCAGTGAGGTATCCTCGGCTAAGGGTCGACATATGAAACTTCCCCTTTGAACAATTATACATGACTGTGCTTATACTGACACACAATATTTTGTTAGCGCAACGCAATCTGACTTTCAAAATTCCCTACAAAAGAATGGCCCTGACTAACATTAAACTATACCTTTCACAAATCACTTACCTCACAAAAATCTTCGCTGCTCAAGCTACTGCAATACAGCGAGCGCCACTACTGCCAGCTAAATAAAAGATTCAAACTATGGAAGGCACTAACTACTGATAGGGATAGTTAGCAAATGAAAGATATTAGTAGAGAACAAACAATGTATTTACCTTGATATCATCATATATAAATATAGCAGTTCATGACAAATTACAAATCTCCGCCATCTCTCTCCCCACATCCACCACTGCTGGCGGCTCACCTCCAACTGCGCAACGCTACGCGCTGTTCACAGCCAGCTGCCTAACACTACAATGGCGAGTATTACAACAATGCAAAGCAGCCACAGACTGCACACAGCACAGCCAGTGATTTTCATACAGAGGTGGCGTTACCAATAAAAAAACCTAAACAGCCTACTTACATAGTCAGTGTGTAGAATCTATGAGACTAGAGACATACCATTACACATTCGGAAGAATGCCATCCGCATTACTGAAGACTGTAAACGTAAATAATCTGGAGAACCAGCACACGTTCATGGATAAATATTTCACCGATTTATTGCCGCGGCAGACTGATCTGTCAGCTCAAGCCTCCGACCATTTCATTTGCCGTCGGCGTCAGTATTTACCTCTAGGCCGTGTGGTACTTCATTTAGAAATTGAGACATACAGACGTTTCTTGGCTAGTCATGTCACTCATTCCTTCCACGAGAATCTGCACACATTTGCAGCATTGGGGCCGCTTTCTGTTGGTTCATACTACGCAAGCCACGGTATCTCCAAGACGTCCACATTCGCCTGAAGTCAACAGGAAACTGACAATAACTAGCAGGTACAGCTTGCTTTACTCATGCTGTGTGCAACCGTCTATCTTTGCGCCTCGAATGTTACTAGTAGTAGTCTCCGATACGATTAGGAAGAGAGGCCGTTCAGCATTTCACAGTGGCAACATGTACACAGGACGATCTGTGTGTCGCAGAGATCCACACCATCTTCAATCAGATTTTATTCTTGACAGCCAAGGTAGTTGCACAGTAACTGTCACTGATGATGCCAAAATAAACCGCTTTGGTAAATAAATAAGATTTGAACAGCAGCCGGCGGTGCACTAAGCCTGCTACTCTCCTTTCTGTAAAGTCAAATATTTACACGACTTTATGGCCTTACCACATAGGTCACTTACGACAAAGGAAAATAATGTTACTAATAAAATATAAAGGCAAGATACAGGGTGTTTATAGATTTATCATATAAAAGTAGCCTTTAATTGTGAAAAGACTAAGTAACCTACAGAAATGTATATCTCCACATGTTGTTCCCGCCTAACACTGCTAGTTCCCGACGTTCCCGTTAGGTAGCATGCGCGAGTGAGTTATAACAACAATTATCATGGCGTCGTGCAAAAGTGCAGAGCGTGCACGGTGTTGTTTATCGTTTCCTGAGTCCATATCCGCTCCAAATACGTCCAGAGAAAATTCAGGCCTAAATATCGCAAGCCACCACTTGAAAGACAAACTGTATTAAACTGGTACAATCGTTTCACAGACACTGGCCATGTATCATATATAGGGGTAGACCAGCAGTCTCTGACGCAGCAATTGAACAAGTTTTAAGCGTCCCAGCTTAGAACTGAATATTCTTAGTGAAACAGTGAGGACGGTATTACGGAAATGCTTTCCATTAAATTTCTAGAAACTGTAACTGATTTGCAAGTCTTAACAGAAAGTGACAAAGAAAAGTAATATGCTGGTCACCATGATCAGCTGATTTGACACCAATGGATTTCTGCGTATAGGGCTACATTAAACACACAGTATCTGTTCCTACGTTTCCGAGAGACGTCGATGAGCTGCGACAGCGGATAACACAAGCAGTTGCCTCCACTCATCAAGACTTGCTTCACAGAATTTGGCAGGAAACTGATTACAGATAGGACATTTGTCGCGCTACGAAATATAACTACTATAACTATTCGTTAATGAAATTTGAAGATATACCGCAGTCTGTGCTGTGTTAAACAGTTCTATACGTTATTTACCTTTTTTGCAGTAAAGGTTACTTTTGTACAACCAATTTATAAACAAACTGTATATCATTATTGCACAATGATACGACCGAAGAAGCTACGTGACAAAAAACGCCTTACTAGGAATGGAAATGGCCAGACCGAGAAATTTGAAATAAGAGGAAGACAGGTCTTGAAGAAAATCCTAGGGTAACTGAAGAAAATCATAAACTCTACATGCGCATAGAAAAGATCACAGAAAGCATTCTTAGGAGGATTATTATTTTCTATGACAGCACTGATCGTACGAGTCTTTTAAGGTTGGTATTTTCCCAACAAGGAGAGCAGGCGTAGTTTAGCAAAGTAGAAAAAGACGTGCGAGGAGTGCGGATAACACGGGAGGATATCCAGAAATACATTCCGCTAAAGAAGCAACTCCACGAACACCTAGGTTTCCAAGAGGAGCCAAAATAGAGCACTGGCTGGAAGCGGACACGAGAGGATGTGGTACCACAGAAAACGAGTGCGGGAATGCTGGAATTAAGTCGAGACGCAAGGAAGAGGAAAATCATTGTCGAAACGGGGTGACGGATATTTCAACAAGAGGACGAAGTAATCAAACATACAATTACAAAAAACTTACACACTGGCTTTACTGTAGTAACAAACCTATGAAGTACTAACAGACCTCTGAACCACTTCAAGGTGGCTTATTTTCCTCCACGGGGCGCGTTTAGTTCACACTTACGATAACAGTATAAAAAATATAGTTAATCTCTAAATTTGCAGGCAGTTTAGGTGTACTAGACACTCTATGGCCACAAAGATCATCGACTCATTCTGTTTGTACTGTCAATACAAGTACTGCAGCCAACCCATTGGTGGGAGTGTTATCATTTTGTCGGAAAGTCTCCTGCTGACCTCAGTAGCCTGTCCTTTACAAGTTTGCGTGGGCGGCAACAGTTACATGCAGAACGTATCAAATCGTGTTGTCAGGGACACATCCTCTTCCCGTCCGTTTCTGAGAAACCTATTTAACTCCGATATACGGCTAAAATATTTGGCTGATGATGTGCTACTAGGTTGTACGCTTAGTGGTGCAGTGGGTTCATCACTGGTGGGGATCCATTAGTTAGAAATCGATGTGCGTTTGCGTCTGTTTGAAAACTTGAAAGTAGACTGAGGGCAGACATTTTACATATTAAGTTCGTTTTCATTTATTGGAGTAAGTAACGCCGTAATCTAAAGTATCGAAGTGCTGAAGCGCAGCTGCGTTACAATAAAGGCGAAGGTGCATAAAATGAATTCAGCGCACGTCTAAGATAATTACTGCGTTTTCGGGATTCGTTAGATGCAAGAGCGAAATTTTTTTAATACCCGTGTGAGAAATTTCTTCTCATAGCTTAACGTATATAGAAGTATTTCTGCTTTACAATAACATTGACAAGGAGCACGTGTTGTTTCGGTGATTTCCCATTCAATTGTCTGCTGTATTTTCTCTAGTACTAAATAATTTACAGGATGAGCAGAAATAGTTTGTGAAGCAAACAGTGTTGGAGGAGAGGTTGCGCTGAGAAATAATTGTTGTGAAAAACGCTCATTACGTTGAGCCGTTTCCTAGTTATTTGGCACTGAAGTGAGCCAATAGGTCGTAGCTTGTGCTACTTCAAGCACTTGCACGCACTAAAATGCGATAATGCACTGATATTGCATGGGGGCTAAATTAAAAGAATATAAATGAATAATTGCAATAATTTTAGTAGGTGTGTGACCGGTTACGAACTCTCGTAACCGTTTGGCCCTGACTAGTATTAGCACGCAATCTGACTGCATAAAACAAAAATAAAGAATGACAAGGAGTTTCCATTAACACAATTGATTAATTTAGTCCCCTGCAACTATAAAAGCTACGAAACAACAAGCACAAGTGTAACTATTCTGCGTGTGGTAGTGTGACTCAACGTACACGTATCTGGCTCGGTTCTTTCTCAATACGACAAAATATTTTAAACACCATTTACAATGAACTAATTGAAAAACCAGAATTACAAGTCTTTTAAATGAACACGATCCAGATGCTTTGTTGACTGCACCTGTGAGCAAGAGGCAATGTCATTAAAGAAAACTGTAATGCCTTTTTACCTCGGTATATATTGACGAAAATTTTCCATTACACCAGCATCATAAATCAAAAGCCCATCTCCTTTCTTAAATACACTGTGACAATTGCAACTTCTTCCATATATACATTACACCAACCGAACAGCATCTACTCTCTGGCCCAACAGAACAACAACTGCCCTCGACATCCTCTCAACTACTACTGCACCAGTGGAGGCGGCGGATTAATAATCTTTGGCGCAGTCTCTGGCGCTGTGACTCATTGTAGGCACCTTTCAACATCCGTGGACCATGAGTTACCACTACCGGAAATTCTCATTACCAGTTGAAGTTTGTCTTTTTCGGAAATGATAAATATAAGCTATGTGAGCAAAAGATACGTTTGTTCCGTGTGACGAAACCAAACAAAGAACAAGTTTGGCGACACTGTCGCTGACAGACTGCTTGAATTTATGCCCGCGATGACCTGATAGGCTAACTTCAATGCTAAATAACTCGGAAACGGCGCAACGTACCGGATCTTCCGTGCAACAATACGCTTACGAGTTTCCGACTGTTGCTGAACACCCTGCATAACACAATTAAGTTTATCGTTCTTAACAAAACAAAAAACTAAATTAAATGATTCAGTATCTTGAGTACTGTATCTATGGTTCTTGCGCGTCTGCATACCCTTTAATTTTCAGTCGCTTGTACACACCTCACAGTCACTGACACGGTTTTCTTGAGTCCATATTCACTTCCGTATTGCGTTCTGGATTTTCGTCTATGTATCGATATTTCAGAAGATTTACCCGGAAACTTTTGCGAAATGTTTCGACAAAATTATCGATACTATAACAAGTCTAAGAGGTAATCACAACTATATGGAAATTTAATTACTTATGATATAAATTCTTACGTGTTAACTCCGCAAAGATGGCAGTTACGTTTTTTGTTAGAAAAGGAAAACTTTGTTTAAATTTTGACGTTAAAGCTTTAGTTCATAAGAAGATAAATTTTAAAATATTGTTATCCCTGTTAGCAAGGAATACGGGTTTATAAAATACGTCAAATCTGTCCTCGGTAGCGTAAAAATTTTATCTGGTCGGAAAAAAAAAGATTCCCAGTACATGGAGTTATTTTAAAATTAATATGCACGTTTTTGCTTGTTTGTGACCTAAGTAAACCGGCGACATATTGCGCTTTTGGGCCTGTGAAATAATCAAAGTATAAACATAGAAGTAGAATTTAATTCGTTAAAATATATTACCAGGGAATATTTAACTTATTGCTTCGTATGGAACAAAATATTGCGTTTCAAGTCCAATCATGCAAACGCTTCTCACACACGGATTCAAAAACTCTTTTGCATCTTTCATTTACACATTACCTTCTCTTTTTATTTTCAAATTCTCGGAGTTTGATCATAATCTATGAATTCTGAAGCGTTGATTATCTCTTTTAGACTAGCACCGTTTGCCTCATCAGTTTTTACAAGCGTTTTGAAACGACCACAAGTTTTTCCATACATTTTCAAACGAAAATATCATCATATTTTCGCTGGTTCTTTGATATGTTCCACGTTCCAAATTCTTTATATGACCATGACATGGCAATGAGCAGTCTTTTGGGATTTGATCTTCCTTATTATGTCCTGTAAAGCGTCTGAGGATGAACGGTTAGTAAATAAATTTGAGGGCTGAAAACCACAACCGTATAAGTGACATTTTTTTGAAAAATTGAGTTAAGTACTTGCGAGGAATGAATTGTCAACTTCCACATAGTTGTATCACTACACTTATTGTCTGGACGACTTGAATTGAGAGGCTTTGTGGAATAAGTGATGAGATTGTAGGGGCTGATAAAGAAAGTGTTTAGGGCTCTGATTCCCAAAGAAAATCAGGAGTAACTACAAACAGTAAGTCTTTGTTAATGATGCAGTGTAATTCAAGCACCAGTGTCATGGGAATACCTACAGAAGATGAAAATGTGGAATAGGATCACAGCGTTGAATAACGTATATGCACCGGCCGGAATGGCCGAGCGGTTCTAGGGGCTACAGTCTGGAACCACGTGACCGCTACGGTCGCAGGTTCGAGTCCTACCTCGGGCATGGATGTGTGTGATGTCCTTAGGTTAGTTAGATTTAAGTAGTTATAAGTTCTAGGGGACTGGTAACCTCAGATGTTAAGTCTCATAGTGTTAAGAGCCATTCGAAACAATTTGAACGTATATGCATTGGAAGAGGCAACTGTTGGGATGGCGGAGGTAGAGATGGTTATGTGGCAGCAGGCGCTCTCCCAGTTCTTTCTCTGACAGTTTTTCACGAAGGATGGTGTGACCAATTGTTGCCGGTAGGTGCAATGGAAGAAGATTCTGTATTAGCTACTTATTTCCGTAAGTTGCAATAAGCACCTTGACTTGCTGTTGACATCTTACTGTTGACATCGGCTGTCGACGGCCGTTGAGGGTTCGCGTCGTAAGGGCCTACAGACCGCTCGGGGTAGCTGACTCCGCATTCTCCGTTTCTCGCCGGCTGCTGCTATGGCAGTTTGACACACTCAGTGGCTCCGGCGCTGACCGTACCGCAATTTGCACAAATAAATGAAGGCGGAACGTCTGTTGGAGCTACATACTCCAATCTGGGAGGTGCTCCGTCGCTTTCCGCTCGCCACCGTTCTTCTTCATTTACTGAGCCGCGCTGACGGTAGCCGCGTAGCCGTGTAGTATAACGATCTTGGTCTGTCGTTCAGGTTGGCCCTGGCCAGGGCGCCGAAGTATCAGGAACGATGGTGTCCTGAATTGGGACGATAGAGAGACACCTGTCTCCAACCATTAGCAAAATCAGTAGGCTGTGATGCTGAATTTTGCGACTGGTGATTATAGCAAGGTATTTACACTATGTGATCAAAAATATCCGGACATTCCCTAAAATATACGTTTTTCATATTAGGTGCATTGTGCTGCCACCTACTGCCAGGTACTTCATATCAGCGACATCAGTAGTCATTAGACATAGTGAGAGAGAACAATGGGGCACTCCGCGGAACTCACGCACTTCGAACGCGTTCAGGTGATTGGCTGTCACTTGTGTCATACGTCTGTACTCGAGATATCCATATTCCTAAACATGCCTAGGTCCATTGTTCCCGATGTGATAGTGAAGTGGAAACGTGAAGGCACACGTACAGCATGAGAGCGTCTGTTGATTGACAGAGATCGCCGACAGTTAAAGAAGGTCGTAATGTGTAATAGGCGGATATCTATCCAGACCATCACTCAGGAATTCCGAACTGCATCAGGATCCACTGCAAGTACTATGACAGTTAGGCGGGAGGTGAGTAAACTTGGATTTCATGGTCGAGCGGTTGCTCATCGTGTAAACATAACGCCGGTAAATGGCAACCGACGCCTCGCTTGGTGTAAGGAGCGTAAACACTGGACAATTGAATAGTGGAATGATGTTATATGGAGTGACGAATCATGGTACACATTGGGGCGATTCGATGGCAGTGTGTGGGTGTTGCGATTGCCCGGTGAACGTGATCTGCCAGCGTGTGTAGTGCCAACAGTAAAATTCGGAGGCGGTGGTGTTATGGTGTGGTCGTATTTTCATGGATGGGTCTTGCACTTCTTGTTGTTTTGCGTGGCACTATCTCCGTAGAGGCCTTCACTGATATTTTAAACACCTGCTTGCTTCCCACTGTTGAAGAGTAATTTGGGGATGGCTATTGCATCTTTCAACACGATCGAGCACCTGCACACAATGCACGGCATGTGGCGGAGTGGTTACACGACAAAAACATCCCTGTAATGGACTCGCCTGCACACAGTCTTAACCTGAATCCTACAGAACACCTTTGAGATGTCTTGGAATGCCGACTTCGTGCCAGGCCTCACCGACCGACATCGATACCTCTCCTCAGTGCAGCACTCGGGCTGTCATTCCCCAAAAAGCCTCCCAGCACCTGACTGAACGAATTCCTGCGAGACTAGAAGCTGTCAGCAAGGCTAAGGGTGGTCAACACCATATTGAATTCCAGCGTTACCGATGGAGGGCGCCACGAACTTGCAAGTCATTTTGAGTCATGTGTCCGGGTACGTTTGATCACATAGTGTATTTCTCCCGGTAGCATCTGTCGTTGTTCAGTAGAATACAGCAAGACGTCGCTTTACTGTAATCAAGGAATCGACTACGAATGTTTTGTATTCCATCGATCCGTCATACCGACTGCGTTGACAGCTAAAAAGCTAGGGTATTTACGAAGTGAAGTAGTGGGTGATGTTCACGCGACGTCGTCATGGCCGCATGTGTCTTACTTTTGGGAAGGTATCAGCGATTCTCACTTTTCGGTGCTTGTTTAACGAATTTGTTACACTACGAGTATAAGACCGTAAAAGATGCTGATATGCGTTTTTGCATTAGCAATAGCGCTCCTTTAATCACGTAGCGAAAGTGACGTGATCCATCTGCTCCTGCCCCACTACCTTTCTGCTGAAGTTCGCTGTCTGGCTCTCCAGAAGCGTCTATATTGTGTTTTACCCTGACCCACTCCCGGTGGTGAAATGTTATTCTTCGCCCCCGCCTCTCGTCGGAAGCGCCGTAGTGTAAACGAGATAGCTTCGCTCTGGGGCTATGAAAATTTTAACCCTTTCCTGCCTTGTACATGGCTGGCATACAACAGCGTTCTAATGATTCTGTAATAGAAAAATCGTTGGTCACGCAAAGATATTTAGTATTTTTAATGACTTATAAAGCGCTCCTAATTTAATTATAGAATTTTCTGCAGGACATAAGTACTTTATTCTTTGCTATAGTACGTTCCTTTCTTGTTTAAAAATATCAGCATTCTACATCTGCATTTACATTTATACTCCGCAAGCCACACAACGGTGTGTGGCGAAGGGCATTTTACGTGCCATTGTCAATACCTCCCTTTCCTGTTCCAGTCGCGTATGGTTCGCGGGAAGAACGACTGCCGGAAAACCTCCGTGCGCGCTCGAATCTCTCTAATTTAACATTCGTGATCTCCTCGGGAGGTATAAGTAGGGGGAAGCAATGTATTCGATACCTCATCCAGAAACGCACCCTCTCGAAACCTGGCGAGCAATCTACACCGCGATGCAGAGCGCCTCTCTCGCAGAGTCTGCCACTTGAGTTTGTTAAACATCTCTGTAACGCTATCACGGTTACCAAATAACCCTGTGAGGAAACGCACCGCTCTTGTTTGGATCTTGTCTATCTCCTCCGTCAAACCGATCAGGTACGGAATCCACACTGATGAGTAATACTCAAGTATAGGTCGAACGAGTGTTTTGTAAGCCACTTCCTTTGTCGATGGACTACATTTTCTAAGGACTCTCCCAATGAATCTCAACCTGGCACCCAACTCACCAACAATTAATTTTATATGATCATTCCACTTCAAATCGTTCCGTACGCATGCTCCCAGATATTACAGAAGTAACTGCTACAAGTGTTTGCTCCACTATCATGTAATTGTACAATAAAGGATCCTTCTTTCTATGTATTGGCAATACATTATATTTGTCTACGTTAAGGGTCAGTTGTCACTCCCTGCACCAAGTGCCTATCAGCTGCATATCTTCCTGCATTTCGCTGCAATTTTCTAATGCTGCAGCTTCTCTGCGTACTACAGCATCATCCGCGAAAAGCCGCATGGAACTTCCGACACTATCAACTAGGTCATTTATATACACTCCTGGAAATTGAAATAAGAACACCGTGAATTCATTGTCCCAGGAAGGGGAAACTTTATTGACACATTCCTGGGGTCAGATACATCACATGATCACACTGACAGAACCACAGGCACATAGACACAGGCAACAGAGCATGCACAATGTCGGCACTAGTACAGTGTATATCCACCTTTCGCAGCAATGCAGGCTGCTATTCTCCCATGGAGACGATCGTAAAGATGCTGGATGTAGTCCTGTGGAACGGCTTGCCATGCCATTTCCACCTGGCGCCTCAGTTGGACCAGCGTTCGTGCTGGACGTGCAGACCGCGTGAGACGACGCTTCATCCAGTCCCAAACATGCTCAATGGGGGACAGATCCGGAGATCTTGCTGGCCAGGGTAGTTGACTTACACCTTCTAGAGCACGTTGGGTGGCACGGGATACATGCGGACGTGCATTGTCCTGTTGGAACAGCAAGTTCCCTTGCCGGTCTAGGAATGGTAGAACGATGGGTTCGATGACGGTTTGGACGTACCGTGCACTATTCAGTGTCCCCTCGACGATGACCAGTGGTGTACGGCCAGTGTAGGAGATCGCTCCCCACACCATGATGCCGGGTGTTGGCCCTGTGTGCCTCGGTCGTATGCAGTCCTGATTGTGGCGCTCACCTGCACGGCGCCAAACACGCATACGACCATCATTGGCACCAAGGCAGAAGCGACTCTCATCGCTGAAGACGACACTTCTCCATTCGTCCCTCCATTCACGCCTGTCGCGACACCACTGGAGGCGGGCTGCACGATGTTGGGGCGTGAGCGGAAGACGGCCTAACGGTGTGCGGGACCGTAGCCCAGCTTCATGGAGACGGTTGCGAATGGTCCTCGCCGATACCCCAGGAGCAACAGTGTCCCTAATTTGCTGGGAAGTGGCGGTGCGGTCCCCTACGGCACTGCGTAGGATCCTACGGTCTTGGCGTGCATCCGTGCGTCGCTGCGGTCCGGTCCCAGGTCGACGGGCACGTGCACCTTCCGCCGACCACTGGCGACAACATCGATGTACTGTGGAGACCTCACGCCCCACGTGTTGAGCAATTCGGCGGTACGTCCACCCGGCCTCCCGCATGCCCACTATACGCCCTCGCTCAAAGTCCGTCAACTGCACATACGGTTCACGTCCACGCTGTCGCGGCATGCTACCAGTGTTAAAGACTGCGATGGAGCTCCGTATGCCACGGCAAACTGGCTGACACTGACGGCGGCGGTGCACAAATGCTGCGCAGCTAGCGCCATTCGACGGCCAACACCGCGGTTCCTGGTGTGTCCGCTGTGCCGTGCGTGTGATCATTGCTTGTACAGCCCTCTCGCAGTGTCCGGAGCAAGTATGGTGGGTCTGACACACCGGTGTCAATGTGTTCTTTTTTCCATTTCCAGGAGTGTATATTGTGAAAAGCAATCGTCCCATAACACTCCCCTGTGGCACGCCAGAGGTTACTTTAACGTCTGTAGACGTCTCTCCATTGAGAGCAACATGCTGTATTCTGTTTGTTAAACACTCTTCAATCCAGCCACACAGCTGGTCTGATATTCCGTAGGCTCTTACTTTTTTAATCATTCGACAGTGCAGAACTGTAACGAACGCCTTCCGGAAGTCAAGGAAAATGGCATCTACCTGGGAGCCTGTGTCTTATATTTTCTGGGTCTCATGAACAAATAAAGTGAGTTGGGTCTCGCACGATCACTTTTTCCGGAATCCATATTGATTTCTAGAGTAGATTCTGGGTTTCCGGAAATGACATGATACGCGAGCAAAAACCATGTTCTAAAAATCTACACCAGATCGATGTCATAGATATAGGCCTATAGTTTTGGAACTACGTATGCTCTTTTACAATCATTTGGAACCTTCCGTTCCTCTAGAGACTTGCGGTACCTTGCTGTTAGAAGAGGGGGCAAGTTCTTTCGCGTACTCTCAAATGGTTCATATGGCTCTGACCACTACGGGACTTAACATCTGAGGTCATCAGTCCCCTAGAACTTAGAACTACTTAAACCTAACTAACCTAAGGACATCACACAAATCCATGCTCGAGACAGGATTCGAACCTGCGACCACAGCGGTCGCGCGGTTCCAGACTGTAGCGCCTAGAACCACTCGGCCACTATGGCCGGCATCGCGTGCTCTGTATAGAATCGAATTGGTATCCCGTCAGGTCCAGTGGACTTTCCCCTGTTGAGTGATTTCAGTTGCTTTTCTATTCCTTGGACACTTATTTCGATGTCAGCCATTTTTTCGTTCGTGCGAGGATTTAGAGAAGGAACAGCAGTCCTCTGTCAAAGGACTTCTCAGACATCCACTTTTACGCAGTATAGTAATTAATCTGCTTAGAAACAACATTCATGAACACGGTAAAATTTCGTTAATTTGTCTGTAGCAGGGGTTAAGTTCATGTATCTTTTTGAATTTGTATGTAAAATTTGTGCTTGGATATTTCAAAGTATAGCGGTTAGTAGGACACCCATTCCAGCGTCCACTATAAAAATTAATTTCAGAATGAAGTTATGTATTATAACAAAGTAATTAATTTTTATCTTCGCCTGCTTTTTCTTTTACCTATCCAGTAATATACGTCAGTGACCACACGACGCAATCTATGAACTGTAGTATGCAGTCCTTAATTTGCACTTGGTAATGCTGTTCACAACTTTATTTTATCTAACCAAACCGAGCGAAGTGGCGCAGTGATTAGAACACTGGAGGACAGCAGTTCAAACACGCGTCTGGCCATCCTGACTTACGTTTCCCGTGATTTCCCTAAATCGCTCCAGGAAAATGCCTGGATGGTTCCTCTGAAAAGGAACGGCGGACTTCCTTCCCCACAGTTCCAAAATACGATGGGACCGACGACCTCGCTGTTTGATCTCCTCCTTCAAATCAACCAATCAACCATATCTAACCGAGATTAATACGTATAGCTATGTTATTAGCCCTTCGTAGGTACAACTTCCACGAATGAAAGTTGTCATCGGCCACAATTACTTTTCGTCACAGATTTCTGTCAAAAAATGTGGTAACGAAACCCGGCATATTACAGTTTCAAATTTTGCGGAACAAATAAAGGAAGAGTCTCCTGCTTCAGTCTCAGAGAAAAGGTTTCACCCGAAAGAAAAAATACTGAGCCGAGGAAAGCAATCAAATGGAAAACACTAAGACGTTTGAGCCAAGTGTACTTCTGTTACTGGAAAAACAATCAGGCATTTGTAGCAGCGGAAAATCCTCTTATCGGAGTACAAGGAAATTGAATACACTCCTCTTTGTTAAAAAACTTCGATAAAATATTGGAGTAGCAGCTGCCTCACTCACCTTCCTCAGCACCTTTAAAAATTTTCGCAAAAATATTGGCAACTGATCATACTCGAGGTCTTTTTAATATGAAAATCACATATCACTCCCACAAGCTGCCCTAACAGCAACTGGCTCATATCCCCTAATCCGATATGTAAATCTCCAATGCCGATCCACTCCCAACTGCCCATTCTCTCACACTCATTCGGCCCAACTCATTGTCATTATATCTTTATGGCTCTCCAACTGGCACTGTCTCCTATCTCACAGACACAGTTCCTTTCATTCTGTTCTAAGCAGGGCATTGAACACATTAATTTCTCGACCAATTTCGTTTGAGGAAATGCAGTATTTGTTGTGGGAGCTCGACTAATATTTCCGCTTCAGCTTCTGTACTTTCAGGAAGTTGCTATAGGTGGCGGCGCTACACGTAGCCTTTAAAATGGCATCTGTAAAATTCAGAACGTCGCAGATATTTATAGACGCTTGCAGAATATCTATGGAAACAAATGCGTGGTGAGTCGTTGGGCGACACGTGTGGCATCAAAAACAAAAGGTCGTGCAAACCTCTCCGATCCCCCTCTTGCCGGACGACAGCACGCTCCTGTAACACCTGCAATGTTGGAACGTGTGGACACTCTCATTCGAGGTGACAGACGGATCACAGTCAGGTATTTCAGCTTAAGTAAACTATTATTAAGAAGTTTCACACAGCATACAAGAAAACCGGCTCTGACGTTCCCAACACCAAGTAGGAAGGTTGGCCACAGAGGTGCAGCCGCAGTTACTCGCATATAAGCAAAATGAATTTAGTAAGGGGAAGAGTTCTAATGAAAATATAAAAAGAAGGGAGTCTCATATGGAAAAACATCTAGATTCCATTGACTACGAGAAAACATGCAAACAACTGACGTATTTTTTTGAGTGTCTTTGAAATATTATGATACCAAGCACCCAGTACAAGTTATTAAAAGGCTATGTCTTGAAACAAAATCATAATAATCATGAATCAGAGTTGAATGGAATCAAAGTATTTAAAAGAGATGTGAGACCAGATTGCTCAATACCTGCATTCATGACATTATTAGTGCACCAGGTAACGTGGTTGAGTACTGGGTTGTTTACAACTGAGAATGATTTGGCTGAAACAAACCTTCCTTTTTTGCGTTTTCTATTTTTATCTTTCGGCAGTTCAGACTCGACTAGCAAGTCTTCCTTCCAACACCAGTCTAGAACACCCGAAGTCACTAGAGTGAGCAAGATCCCAGATGTGAGAACCTGGCCATCTCGACCACCGATTTCTCCACTTGGCACTCTGCTTTCTAGCGTCCACAGCACAAATCAGTATGTCCAAGTGACAAATACGATATGCAAACGCAAAAAGCAACAGTGAACTACAAATAAAATATAACAATCGATAAATAAAAAAAACCGCTACGAACTTAGACACCAACTTAATACATTTCATATGTTACACAGAATGATATTAATCAAGTTCCTCATTTAATAATTTTTTTTCAGTAATTCTTTTCTTTATTATTTATTAAACCTGCTTACAGATTTACGGGTGAAAAATGAAATGTTCAAAAGTGTGTGAAATCTTATTGGACTTAACTGCTAAGGCCATCAGTCCCTAAGCTTACACATTACTTAAATTATCCTAATGACAAACACACACATTCATGCCCGAGGGAGGTCTCGAACCTCCGCCGGGACCAGCCGCACAGTCCATGACTGCAGCGCCGTAGACCGCTCGGATTTACTGGTGAAAAGTATAGTTAAAGATGAATTGGGGAAGGGGCTATCTTGCGATTTCAACCAGGAGAGTGGGGGCAGCATCACCTCCGTATGGATTTGAAAACAATTATCGAATTACTAACCGAGAACGCCACGTAAATGGTAGGCGTTCTCAGATCGGAGCAAGAGAAATGGTTGAAATGGTTCAAATGGCTCTGAGCACTGTGGGACTAAACTTATGAGGTCATCAGTCCCCTAGAACTTAGAACTACATAAACCTAAGTAACCTAAGGACATCACACACATCCATAACCGAGGCAGGATTCGAACCTGCGACCGCCGCGGTCGCGCGGTTCCAGACTGTAGCGCCTAGAACCGCTCGGCCACTCAGGCAGAAGTGAAATGAAAAAGAAGGACAGAAGAAAATAAACGATTTTATGCAGTGTGTATAAAATACTACTTCTCAAAGGCTTCGTTGCTGACTGCGGACCGTGCTTTTCACTTTGCTCTTTTCCAAAGAAACGCTGCGTTGGACATAGCACTACCGGCAATTCCGGACGATTTCGCAGGTTCTGGTGGCCGGACGAGAGTCGTGAAACTGGCGCTTACTCAGCGGAGACAAGGAAGGAGCCCGTGACACGGCCGTCAGCTGCCAAGAGGGGCACAATGCTGCCGGAGCCAGCCAGCTTCCCTTTTTCGCCGCACCGCCCCTTCCGTGTCGCACAGCGGGCGGCTCTTTCAGTGGGGCCAGCAGAATCAGTCGTCTGCCGAGGACTCGGCAGGAAGCCGTGTTCCGCGCTGGAGGCGCGCGCGCGTCGTCCCTGTCCTGCGGCAGCCGGCTGCGAAAGCAGTTAATTACGCCGCCTCTCAGAGCGCAGCCGGTGTTATTTTACACACGCCGCCGCCTCGCGTGACGGAGCAGTTCGAACGCGGGAACAACAGTTCGCTCCTCCAGGCCACGGCCCCTGAAGTGCCTACTCGTGTTGCCATAATAGGCTTCCGAGACACAGATACTGTTCTCTGACAGAGCGCATTCTCCGTCAGCTTCGCAGCTGCTTCACTTGAGAGGAAACGCTTTGCCACTGTTCTGTGGCAGAGGTTGCTACCGGAACGGCCGTTTACGACCCGGCCGTGGCGTTCGTAGTGTACCGAATGCATAACAGCAGTGCACTGTTGTTGTTGTTGTTGTTGTTGTTATCTTCAGCCCAGAGACTGGTTTGATGCAGCTCTCCATGTTACTCTATCCTGTGCAAGCTGCTTCATCTCCCAGTACGTACTGCAGCCTACATCCTTCTGAATCTGCTTAGTGTATTCATCTCTTGGTCTCCCTCTATGATTTTTACCCTCCACGCTGCCGTCCAATACTAAATTGGTGATCCCTTGATGCCTCAGATCATGTCCTACCAACCTATCCCTTCTTCTAGTCAAGCTGTGCCACAAACTCCTCTTCTCCCCAATTCTATTCAATTCCTCCTCATTAGTTACGTAACCAACCCATCTAATCTTCAGCATTCTTCTGTAGCACCACATTTCGAATGCTTCTATTCTCTTCTTGTCCAAACTACTTATCGTCCATGTTTCACTTCCATACATGGCTACACTCCATACGAATACTTTCAGAATCGACTTCCTGACACTTAAATCTATACTCGATGTTAACAAATTTCTCTTCTTCAGAAACGTTTTCCTTGCCATTGCCAGTCTATATTTTATATCCTCTCTACTTCGGCCATCATCAGCTATTTTGCTCCCCAAATACCAAAACTCCTTTGCCACTTTAAGTGTCTCATGTCCTATCTAATTCCCTCAGCATCACCCGAGTTGACTACATTCCATTATCCTCGTTTTGCTTTTGTTGATGTTCATCTTATATCCTCCTTTCAAGACACCGTCCATTCCGTTCAACTGCTCTTCCAAGTCCTTTACAGTTTCTGACAGAATTACAATGTCATCGACGAACCTTAATGTTTTGATTTCTTCTCCATGGATTTTAATACCTACTCCGAATTTTTCTTTTCTTTCCTTTATTGCTTGCTCAATATGCAGATTGAATAACATCGGGGATAGGCTACAACCCTGTCTGACTCCCTTCCCAACCATTTCCCTCGACACTCATAACTGCCATCTGGTTTCTGTACAAATTGTAAATAGCCTTTCGCTCCCTGTATTTTACCCCTATCACCTTCAGAATTTGAAAGAGAGTATTCCAGTCAACGTTGTCAAAACCTTTCTCTAAGTCTACAAATGCTAGAAACATAGGTTTGCCTTTTCTTAATCTAGCTTCTAAAATAAGCCGTAGGGGCAGTATTGCCTCACGTGTTCCAATATTTCTACAGAATCCCAACTGATCTTCCCCGAAGTCGACTTCTACCAGTTGTTCCATTCGTCTGTAAAGAATTCGCGTTAGTATTTTGCAGCTGTGACTTCTGCATTCCCATCAAATTATGCGTAACCAATGGTCACGCAGTTTTTTTCTGCTTTGTGGCTAGCGAAAGAGCCCCCACTACGCTACTCCCTTCCCTGACGGTGCTTAAAGCCGCGTACACACTGCCACTGGAAACATATTTCTGTTGGAAACATTGTTTTCTGCGATGTTTCGCAAATGTTTCCGACTTTGTTTCCAGTCTCTGTTTCTGTCCACACTGGCGGCAAACATTCCTCGTTGTTTGTTCACGACGTCTGCCGTGCTCCTTGTGTTATTGTTTTCGTATCGTCTGCCGCTGCGTTATGTCTGGTGTCGAAGAAACAATAATGATATGTGGTGCTGCATTATTAATACCAGAAGGTTTACAAAAACCAAACGAAAGGCGTCCTCGTCGTTGGTAGAGAAACACATTCTACAGAAGAACTGGCGGAAATAACTTGCTACGTGAGCTGAGGAGGGAAGACGGCTCTGGCTTCCGTAATTTCACTCGGATGTCATCTAACGATTTTGAATATCTAGCAAATATGACATCACCATTTGTTTCGAAAACAAGGCACGAATTTCAGGAATGCGATTTCATTCAACCAAAGGCTTGTAGTTACTCTTCGTTTCCTGGCAACAGGAGATTCGTTTCAGAGCCTTGCCTATTTATTTCACATTTCAAAGCAAGCAATATCTCAAATAGTACCTGAAGTATGTGCAGCTCTGGTGGAAGTACTGAAGAATTATGTAAAGGTAAGTAAACGAAGCATATTTTCGAAATGTTATTATTTCTCAACTACATTACATATCTCATCAAACACAACTTCTTCAATTGTGTTGTCACCGTCTTCATAACTCCTAAACGCAACAGGGGCATTATTACTTGATGATGATGATGGCCCTGCCACATTCATACCCACTGTCGACCGCTGACTTTCCAAATACGCTACATGCTGTTTCATTAACACTTCATTAAGCAAAGCCAAAGTTTTTCCTCTTTCTAACTTTGCTAATTTCTGTAAAACTGATGCCACATACTGCCCATATGCACTACATTCATTGTTCTTATTCTCTTCTTGTTTCTGCAGCACTTTAGTTAATAATTGAGACGCAATCTTGTAGGGTTGCTGCATATCTTTTTTCTCGCCCCTCCTTCTAATTTTTCGTGGTGGAGGGCTAGAAGGTCCAGCCACAACCTCTTCATCTTCACTTGTGCCCTCTGGCGAATGTACGAAAACCTGAAATCAAATTTGTTTCTTTCAGATACCTGTGACTGAAAACGACTGGCGTGAAACAGCATGTTTGTTCTCACAGATTCTTCAGTTCCCCTATTGTGTCGGAGCAATTGACGGGAAACTTATCGTGCTATAGTGCCCTTTTGGTAGTGGAAGTGAATATTACGAGTATAATTATAAAGGTTCATTCAGCATTGTGTTGCTTGCTGTCGTCGATGCCAGCTACAACTTTCTGTACGCAGATATCGGCTCCCAAGGCAGAATATCAGATGCTGGTGTGTTCAAAAGCCGGCCGCGGTGGCCTCGCGGTTAAGGCGCTCAGTCCGGAACCACGCGACTGCTACGGTCGGCGGTTCGAATCCTGCCTCGGGCATGGATGTGTGTGATGTCCTTAGGTTAGTTAGGTTTAAGTAGTTCTAAATTCTAGGGGACTGATGACCACAGAAGTTAAGTCCCATAGTGCTCAGAGCCATTTTTTGTGTGTTCAAAAATGCGAGCATAAGTGAGTTAATTAACAAAGAGAAACTTAACTTGCCACAAGCTGAATGCTTAACAGGTGGCAGAAAGGGCCTACCATACGTTTTTGTAGCAGACGATGCTTTTCCTTTACAGGAAAACATTATCAAACCCTACAAGGAAAAACATGTTAAAGGTTCAAAAGAGAGCGTTTTTAATTACAGACTTTCTAGGGCCACAATGGTTGTTGAGAACACTTTCGGCATTATGGATTCAGTTTTTAGTGTGTTTAGAAAACCTATGTTGCTACAACCGGAGAAGGCAAAAACTGTCACACTTACAGCTGTATGTCTCCACAATTTTTTAAGGCGAAATGCTGAGGCTAGGAACCAGTACACCCCACATGGAAGCTTCGATTCCTACGATTTACCAACAGGTGAGATGATTCCAGGCACATGGAGACGAGATGACACTGCATCAGTTTTCATTGTAGCATAGAATATACCAAGGAAAGCTGCTTCCACGAATAAACAAATTCGAGACGAGTTTGCTAACTAATTTTTAAGCCCACAAGGAAGTGTACCGTGGCAAAATAATTATGGGTGAATGTGACTGTATACCATAAAATACAAATAAAGACAAACCAGCATAATTTTCTGACCTCATTTTCCACAGTATCTGTTGTCTCCTTCGGTTCATGAACATCGTCCAAGAACTGCAGCAGCCGATAGCCGCACCAGTTGGAACCATATGCAGTGTCTGCACCACTACCCGATGGTCTGCTGGAAATAATTTTTCTTTTCTCACGCCTGTAAGTAACTGCGAGCAATCATATCTTTTTCTCTACACTTCCCTTGTCAGTGCCAAAAGCTGCTGCAGTGTTTGCAAGTGCATCGTGGTTTTTAACAATTTTTATATTCCTTGCTCCAGACGTTGCATAAGCAATCCTCCCTCTGGTACATGGCATTTAAATCAACAATTTGTTTCCTTGAACATTCCATTATTATAGAAAAATAAAGCAGAAACGACACTATAGTAAACAAAACACCACTTAACAGTTGACGACACATACACACACACGCTAGCGCCGTGCAGACGTGACAAGTGGTAGCTACCCTGAAACATTGTTTCCTTTCATCTGTATCGACACTGCTACGGATAGATGTTTCTGTGTCTCGAATCATGTGTCCAAATGGTGTCCACATCAAGCAGCCGGAAACGTGCTTTGAAAACATGTTTCAGGCTCAGTGTGTACGCGGCTTAAGGCATCGAATTTACCTGCCAACCCCAGGCGTAGTTTCCACCCACAGCCTACTGCTAGGGTCCTTGACTAATAATCAGAACGTCGTGGGTTTCCAGATTGAAACTTGCCACTGCTCACTTGTTCAGTAATAATCAGCAATGGCGGTGGAAGACTTCCAGCGTAAGAAGTCACCCACGTTCTGCCAACGGCCTTGTCAAACAGGTTCCGAGCAATCTCTTGCTTTTGGAGTGGGCGGGAAGACAAAAAGTGTTTCGGGTTGCCTTGGGCTGGGTGGTGCTTTGTTATACTTCACCTCATGTACCAGACAGTTAGATAAGTTGCCACTTGAACGCTCCTTTTATATACGATAAACGTTGCTTAGTGAATATTCGCTCTCCGTTAAGTATTATTAATCAGGATCCAGCTAGTCTGTGCCCTGAATCCGTGTGCCTTTTTTTCCAAGCTGGCTCAGACTTCGCCTCCTTCAAGCTGTAGATAAAGCTGACGAAAACTAACATCTCGTTCTTACTCACTCCACTACCTAAACAAGGAGTGAGATTCAATGAGCCTTCTAATACTACCTTCATAATTACAACTCAATACATGATAAATGAGGATAGCTACCACCTCGTTTACTACCTTTTTCTACTACGTACATAATAAATCTGATAGTCAACATGATATTTAACGATTATAGCACGTTTATTATCTTTGAAATTTCGCGTTCTTAGATTTGATGGAGCTCTTTCTTCCGCACCGCCTACTCCGTAGAAGTCCTATCTCCACCTGAGCAGGTAGTGTCGTCTGACTGCTACCCACTTCCGCACAGTCAGTGAATCGTTAGCTCTCGTATCAGCACCTTCAATTTAAACACCTACCAACAGTGGGGTGCTCACCATTTATCGGCTACTCTCAGCCACGAACATATTTTCTCTAATATATTTACTTAAAGACGTGATACCTCTTATTCAAGGAATGAGATGTATCACTACAGAGGTGTACCTGTAAATGGTCAGGAGATAGGAGAAGATTCGAGTTAGATTACATCATGATCAGAAAAGATTCCGAAATCAGATACTGGATTGTAAGCCGTACGCAGGAGCCTATGTACACTCAAATAACAACTTAGTAACGATGAAGAGTATGCTAAAGTTAAAGAGATTTGTCAAGAAGAATCAATGCACATAAGCTTGAATGTTTCTGAGGCTATAGATACTGCGATGAATAGCTTAGAAGGGAGTTCAGTCGAAGGGGAATGGTCATCTCTAAAACGGGCAGTCACAGTAGTTGGAAAAATAGTAGTTTCAAGGACGGTTATTACAGAGAAACCACGGATGACAGAAGAAATACTTCAACTGTTCGGCGAAATAAGGAAGGACAAAAATGATTATGGAAACTCAGGAATAGAGACATTCAAGGTCATTTTGGAATGAAATAAATACAGGCAAGCTCAGGTGAACTGGCTGCATGAAGAATGTGAAGAAATCGAAAAAGAAATGATCGTCGGAAGGAGTCACTTAGCGTACAGAAATTGGCGAAATTAAAAACAACGGTGGTAATATTAAGCGTTCAACGGGAACTCCTTTGTTAAACGCAGAGGAGGGAGCGGACAGGTGGGAAGAATATACTGGAGGCTTCTGTGAGGTGAGACATTGTCTGATGATGTGATAGAGTAAGAAACATAGTCGACAGGAAAGAAGTAAGGGATCCAATATTGCGGAATACAATAGCTCACGATAGGTTCACCTGTTACTTTAGCAACAGACAACAAAAGGTCATTACTTACAATGTTGAGAATGGCTGTAATGTGGGTTCTCAGTGGGGTACGGTCAAGTGGGGGGTGACCCAGGGATCAGTGTTGGGGCCACTCCTGTTCCTTATTTGTATAAATGATTTGCCCTCTAGTATTACGAGTAACTCTAAAATATTTATGTTTGCAGATGACACTAGTTTTGTAATAAATTATGTTTTGTGTAACATTGGCTCGGTTCCAAACAGTGCAGTTCATGACATAAGTCCATGGCATGTAGGAAGTAAACTAATGCTAAATCACAGCAAGACTCACTTTTTACAGTTTCTAACACACAATTCAACAAAACCTGACGTTTTAATTTTGCAGAGTGGACATATGATTAATGAAACTGAACAGTTCAAATTTTTAGGTGTTCAAATAGATAGTAAACTGTCGTGGCAGGCCCACGTTCAGGATCTTGTTCAAAAACTTTATTGCTGTCATTTTTGCTATACGAATGGTATCTGAAGTGAGTGATCGTTCGACACGAAAATTAGTCTACTTTGCTTATTTTCATTGGCTTACGACGTAATGGTATTATGTTTTGGGGTAACTCTTCCCATTCTAAAAGGATATTTTTGGCTCGGAAACTGGTGGTTCGATCATTAAGTGGTGTGATTTCATGAACCTCATCTCGGCCCCTGTTCACGAGTGGGCATTTTGACATTGACTCCTCAACATATATATTCCTTATTGTCATTTCTTGTTAACAATATTAGCTTCTTCCAAAGGGTAAGCAGCTTTCATTCAGTTCATACTCGGCAGAAATCAAACCTGCATTTGGATCGGACTTTCTTAACTTTTGTACAGAAAGGAATGCAGCATACTGCTACATCCATTTTCAATAAACCACCATTCGAATTCAAAAATCTTAGCAGTAATCTACGCGCTTTCAAATCGAAACTGAAGAGTTTCCTCATGGGTCACTCCTTTTATTCTATCGAGGAGTCCCTTGAAAAATTAAGCTGATTCTTGTTGTATTGTTGACTGCATTTGTTTAAACGTATGGACTGACTTTTTACGGGTTCATTATTATTTTATTTTTATATGTTATTACTTTTATGTTGTAATTTCAGGTACTGACACGTTCCATGACCTTGGAGATTTGCTACTCAATTTGATCCTACGGAACTTAACATGTAAATAACCAATAAAAGTCAGAATTTAGAAGAGATTTGGATGACGGAAGATCGAGCAAGGCAGAAGGGATGGATAACAATCTATCAGAATTTCTAAAAACATTAGCGGAAGTGGCAACAAAGCGACCTTTAACGTTGGTGTGTAGAATGTGTGAGACTGACGACAACCCACCACATTTTTGGAAAAATATCATCCACACAATTCCAATGATAGCAGGGGCAGTTAAGTGCGAAAACTACTCCACTATCAGCTTAACAGCTCATGCATCCAAACTGCTGACAACGATAATTCGCAGAAGAATGGGAAAGAAAACTGAAGGTCTGTTAGTAGACGAGCAGTTTGGCTTTAAAAAAGATAAAAGCACCAGAGAGGCTATTCTGACGTTGTGGTTGATAATGGAAGCAAGACTAAAGAAAAATCAAGATACGTTCATGGGATTTGTCGACAATGTAAAATTGTGGAAGGTGTTCGAAATTCTGAGAAATATATGGTTAAGCCGTAGACAAAGACAGGTAATATATAATATGTACAAGAACCAAGAGGGAACAACAAAACTGGAAGACCAAAAACGAATTGCTCGAATTAGAAAGCGTGTTAGACATCGATATAATCTTCCGACCCTACTGTTCATTCTATACATCGAAGTCGCATTGTCGGATATAAAACAAGGTTCAGTAGTGAAGTTATAATTACAGGTGAAAGGGAGAAGAGTTGCAGGATGTGCTGAATGGAATGAACAGTCAAACGAATAGAAATATAGATGAAAGTAACTCAAAGAAAGACGAAAATAATGGAAAGTAGCAGATGTGAGAATAGCGAGAGACTGCACGTTAGAATTGGGGACCACGAAGTAAACGAAGTCAAGGAATTCTGTGACTTGAAAAACAAAGTAACTTGTCATAAACGGCTGGACGAGGAGATAAAAAGCAGAATAGCACCGGTAAAATGGGCAGTGAGACATGTACTGTGGAAAAACCGGGCATCAGGGGCTTGCTTTCATAGCAGCAGAGGGACCTGTAGAGAGTAAAAACTGTAGAGGACCAAAGTGATGGAATACGTTCAGCAAATACATGAGGACGTAGCTTGAAAATGCTACTCTTTGGTGGTAAGGCTATCATAGGAGAGGAATTCATGGTAGCCGCTTTAAATTAGTACGAGGGCAGTTCAATAAGTAATGCAACACATTTTTTTTCTGAAACAGGGGTAGTTTTATTCAGCATTGAAATACACCAGGTTATTCCCCAATCTTTTAGCTACACAACACTATTTTTCAACGTAATCTCCATCCAATGCTACGGCCTTACGCCACCTTGAAATGAGGGCCTGTATGCCTGCACGGTACCATTCCACTGGTCGATGTCGGAGCCAACGTCGTACTGCATCAATCACTTCTTCATCATCCGCGTAGTGCCTCTCACGGATTGCGTCCTTCATTGGGCCAAACACATGGAAATCCGACGGTGCGAGATCGGGGCTGTAGGGTGCATGAGGAAGAACAGTCCACTGAAGTTTTGTGAGCTCCTCTCGGGTGCGAAGACTTGTGTGAGGTCTTGCGTTGTCATGAAGAAGGAGAAGTTCGTTCAGATTTTCGTGCCTAGGAACACGCTGAAGTCGTTTCTTCAATTTCTGAAGAGTAGCACAATACACTTCAGAATTGATCGTTTGACCATGGGGAAGGACATCGAACAGAATAACCCCTTCAGCGTCCCAGAAGACTGTAACCATGACTTTACCGGCTGAGGGTATGGCTTTAAACTTTTTCTTGGTAGGGGAGTGGGTGTGGCGCCACTCCATTGATTGCCGTTTTGTTTCAGGTTGGAAGTGGTGAACCCATGTTTCATCGCCTGTAACAATCTTTGACAAGAAATTGTCACCCTCAGCCACATGACGAGCAAGCAATTCCGCACAGATGGTTCTCCTTTGCTCTTTATGGTGTTCGGTTAGACAACGAGGGACCCAGCGGGAACCAACCTTTGAATATCCCAACTGGTGAACAATTGTGACAGCACTACCAACAGAGATGTCAAGTTGAGCACTGAGTTGTTTGATGGCGATCCATCGACCATCTCGAACGAGTGTGTTCGCACGCTCCGCCATTACAGGAGTCACAGCTGTGCACGGCCGGCCCGCACGCGGGAGATCAGACAGTCTTGCTTGACCTTGCGGCGATGATGACACACGCTTTGCCCAACGACTCACCGTGCTTTTGTCCACTGCCAGATCACCGTAGACATTCTGCAAGCGCCTATGAATATCTGAGATGCCCTGGTTTTCCGCCAAAAGAAACTCGATCACTGCCCGTTGTTTCCAACGCACATCCGTTACAGACGCCATTTTAACAGCTCCGTATAGCGCTGCCACCTGTCGGAAGTCAATGAAACTATACGAGACGAAGCGGGAATGTTTGAAAATATTCCACAAGAAATTCCTGGTTTTTTCAACCAAAATTGGCCGAGAAAAAAAATGTGTTGCATTACTTATTGAACTGCCCTCGTAGTATACAGCCATCATTCAACCTTGTCGTAACATTTACAGTGGAGTCGATGCGTCCTGTTGATGGACTAAGAAAGGAAGAGGTGTAGCCGGCCGCGGTGGCCGTGCGGTTCTATGCACTGCAGTCCGGAACCGCGGGACTGCTATGGTCGCAGGTTCGAATCCTGCCTCGGGCATGGATGTGTGTGATGTCCTTAGGTTAGTTAGGTTTAAGTAGTTCTAAGTTCTAGCGGACTGATGACCACAGATGTTAAGTCCCAGAGCGCTCAGAGCCATTTGAAACATTTTTGAAGAGGTGTAGCGGCTTATGTATTTGGGTAATCAGTTGGACGCAACGAACTGTACTGTGATCAAAACTACCTGCGTAAAAGACAAGCTTCCAATCTGCTTTAGGGCAGGAAATATAGAAGATAAATACATATGAAGTTCAAGAAAGTCATAAAACTGAGAGGTAATCCCAATAGAGAGAGAGAGAGAGAGAGAGAGAAAGAGAGAGGGAGAGAGAGAATGCTTACGATAATTCTCCCTCTATCGTAGTAAAGGTAAGCCGCGGGATGTGAGGTGAAAATAAGAAACAGGGTCGGCACGATGTAACTGCGGTGATAGACGCAAGCGTGGCACTTCGCGTAATGCCCGCAAGAACAACCACTGCAGTTCCTACCAGATCTCTGTTGGTTTCCATGCTGCACAATAGCATTAGGACGTTCCACGAGACTGTTTCCAATATGAAAGTCAATCTTGACTAAGAGGCCGGCCAATTTCGCGTTACTGCTACTTACGAAACTGGACGTCTTATATCTCCGAACAGCTGTGTACTAGTGGGCTGATAGATGGCTGCCCAGGACTTTTGTTAGCACGAGCACCTCTCCACAGAGCACTTCTGCAATACACGGAAAGGTGCCAGATGCCAACATAACTGGCGGGAGAGGAGTTAACATTTACCGTGTCACGGACTGGAGGCGCGTCTCAGTATTTGAAGATTAGGTCGCCGGGCCTGTTTGCTTGCCAATTCTGTGTAGCACTTGACTGATTGGTATCCCTTAGCGACAGCTTACACTCTACTGAGATTTGAAAGTGAAGGATACAACTTTTAAGACAATCCGACATGTTGACGGATTGTAATATAAATGGCAGTCAAATGAAAACGAGACAAATGGAAAAATTTAAATAACTGTTTATTACTGATCCCAAATGTTGCCAAAGTTGTTTCTAGTAGAATGCAGAAGTTTAGCTGGGTTGCGCTTATGCATTCTCCATACAGTTCCGATCTGTTCCCATGGACTGTGCAGCTGGTCCCGGCGGAGGGTCGAGTCCTCCCTCGGGCATGGGTGTGTGTTTGTCCTTAGGATAATTTAGGTCAAGTAGTGTGTAAACTTAGGGACTCATGACCTTAGCAGTTAAGTGCCATAAGATTTCACACACATTTGAACATTTTTTGTTCCCATGTGATTTTCATGTTTTTGTAGCCATAAAGAGAGACATTTGTGGCCGTGGATTTACTTCGGACGAAGAGGTGCACCCATGAGTACAATCACTGTTGCGTAGGAACAACAGAATTTTTTTCCGCGAGGGTACTGACCGTATTGAGTCACAGTAGGACAACGGCATTGACAGTGATATTTTGAAATAATAAAGTTAACTAACATCTTTTCGATAGGCATACTTCTCTTTTATTGATTAAACTGTGAGCAGGAAAGTTAGTTATACGCCTCCACTCGATAGTCCACTAGGAAGGCATGACGTCGGCGTGATTTGGTGGTCGTAGGGAAATAGCATAAATGGCGAAATCGAATGAACTACTGTAGGAAATTTAAAATTACTCAACTGACAGGTACGTGTTTAATATCAGTCAATTCTTTATCTCGCCAGCAATGTTAACCAATAGTCTGATTATATGAATTAATTTCATATCTCTCTCTCTCTGTCTTTTTTTCTCTTAACGGGAAGGGCAGTCTTTGAGGCCACGCCACGAGCTCTGTCTGCCAAAGAAAAGTCTATCAGGCGCTATTAAATATGTGTATCTTGATAAGACTCACAAGTAATTAATGATGGAATTCTCGCTACTGAAAAAGGTTCGTAAGAAGGCATGGACGTAGGTGGCAAAAGAGCCTGGATACGACGGTTCTTCAAAAAGTAAGTTACGCGTTATTATGACAGGCCGAGAGCCTTTTATTCTATTCTGCGCTACACTTCAAAGACACAGCTATACCAGACACTATTTTTCGACGTATTAACCAACTTTCTACCAATCTTTCAATTTCCCATTGATAGAAGTACGCTCTTTAGTCGCGAATCAACTCCAGAACCTCTGTGTGAACGTTTTCATCGTTGGAAAATCGCTTTGCCCCAGATGTTCTTTCAACTTAGTGAGAAGATAGTAATCACATGGTGCTAAATCTGGATTTCGCGATCAGTATCACTCACGGCTGTGGGACTTCCATGAATCGAACTATTCCTCATACTTCTATTCTGGAGTACGTTTCCAGTAGTCGCGATGTTTCATTCGTACACTGTGCTGCACATGTTCACCGTACTGCTGCATAATTGTGTCTGCAGGGTGCACAGAATTTCAACTCTCTTCTGACTACGCGCCACTATTGTTGCGCGGTAGTCTTGAGTGTGGACTTCTGAAAGACGTCAAGTCAGAGTGTGTGTAACTTACTTGCTGAATCCCTCTTGTGTTACTAGACTGGAAGTCAACGTATACCAATATTTGTTTATGATTCATGTAAAATTCTATAATTTCTTTTTCTTTAAAATTTTCACATATTGGTGCTATATTTTCTGTATATGTAAAGTAAAGTGTGTAAGTAGGCTGTTTAGGTTTTCTTGTGTACTGTTTCATAGAAATTTTTTTCTGTTCTAGTACTAAGCTACATTCACTATGATGAGGAATACTGTTATCCTCAAATATAATTTGCATTTATAATATGTTATTTTCTTTGTAAAAATGTTTAGACATTATTTATTCTGTTCTGTTTTAATGCTTAGGTGTGAAGTTGATATTTCAAAAGTTATTCTGATCTTTTATGTAGGTACTCATAATTCCTGTAACAATGATGTATATGTTTATTTTTATTCTTTTGTAAAGCCTGTATTACTACAAATGTTCTCTGTATTGCTATGTTTTTAATGATGTTCTCTGTATCTTTGTAATTGTATTCTCATGTTATAAAATTGTAATTGTCACCAGTTCATCATATTATTAACTTGTAAGTTACATTTCACTGCACACGTTTCTGTTGGTCGTAGTATATGGACAATATGCGAGCAGTAGGGACTGTTAGTGTTTGCACGTGTGTTACTACTTCAGCAAGGGACTGGTTAACAGCATTGCTGGTTCTAAGGTCAATTCCAAAAACTTCGTGAGTGCACAAGTGGTGGTTTATGGACTTGCTATATTGTCCGCAAGGCACTTCGATGGTGATTATGCACCTGCACAGTCGCAACGGATGGCTGCTAGCCATCTCTACAAGGACTACAGTGGGTCTGCATCTTTGATGGCCCACCAATACCATTATTTCTACAAGGACTACAGTGGGTCTGCACCTCTGGTGGCCCACCAATACCGTAATCTCTACCAGGACTACAGTGGGTCTGCTCTGTGATGACCTACCAATACTCTTCAAAACTTCGATTGACTCTGCTGTGGGTTTGCTCTGTTGTGGCCCATTACCTGTCTGCATGTCAAGAGTCAGCACTGTCTTTCCGTTGGAAGGACCACACTACTTCTTCAAGACTGCATGGAAATCCACTACTTCTGTGTGCAATTTCTTTTACTAATGAGACTTTGTGAAAAAAAACTGTAATTACTATTATGATGAATGATCAGGACTATCTTTATGGACTGTGAGAAAATTTTAGCTTTTGACCAACATTGTATCAATAAGTGTGTCCATTTGATTTCTTTGTTATTGTAATTACGATTATGAAAAATTTTAACAAATATGTATTGCCCACTGCCCAAAACAATTTGTAAAATTTTTTGTGGGGGCATGGGGGCTATGTAAGTAGGCTGTTTAGGTTTTCTTATTGGTAACGCCACGTAGCGCTCTGTGTGTGAATCACTGGCTGTGCTGTGTGCAGTCTGTGTCTAGTTTGCATTGTTGTCTGCCATTGTAGTGTTGGGCAGCGGCAGCTGGATGTGAACAGCGCGTAGCGTTGCGCAGTTGGAGGTGAGCCGCCAGCAGTGGTGGATGTGGGGAGAGAGATGGCGGAGTTTTGTAATTTGTCATGAACTGCTATATATATTATGACTATCAAGGTAAATACATTGTTTGTTCTCTATTAATATCTTTCATTTGCTAACTATCCCTATCAGTAGTTTGTGCCTTCCGTAGTTTGAATCTTTTATTTAGCTGGCAGTAGTGGCGCTCGCTGTACTGCAGTAGTTCGAGTAATGAAGGTTTTTGTGAGGTAAGTGATTTCAGAAAGGTGTAGTTTAATGTTACTCAGGGCCATTCTTTTGCAGGGATTTTTGAAAGTCAGATTGCGTTGCGCTAAAAAAATTGCATGTCAGTTTAAGGACAGTCTTGTATAATTGTTGAAAAGGGGACGTTTCAAGTGTACTGTACTGGAAGTTGAAGTTCTTTGCGTTGATTGTTTATTACGTTAAATCATTTTCTGATGACATTACATGTTTAAAAATATTTGTGTGTATAAATTCTTCATGCTGTAAATTTGACAATTTAAGGAATGGTCGCACTTAGGAACAATGTAAGAAATAGGTGTTACGTAAACGCCAGTGTGATTTTGTTTGAAACAAAGTGGCTCTGGGGAGTGGAAAAGGTGGCAAGGGCGAATTGACGAGCTACCCAGAGCAAGCGCGGGAATTAAGTTACACAGTTTGTAGGCTCCAGTGATTGAGGCAACATTTTTGTGGAGCTGGAGAAGTTTTATCTGCAAATTTGCACAAAATTGCCTCGGATGAAGACTGCAAACTGCTTACGGCATAGCTGCGAATTGTTGGGCTACTGTATGTAAAACCATTCTTGAACTTTAAAAACTGTGGTTCATCCTGCTATTTCATCCTAATCATACACCTATATAGGGTTCCTTCCTGGTGTTTGATTAATCCGAGCATCCTCTTTTACAGACTTACAATGTGCCAAGTTAATATAAAAAGGCGCCACTTAAATTGTTTTTGTGTCAATAAAAAACATGTTTTCTTAACTATTGCAAAGTGTTATAGTAAAAATTTGCTTTCGTAAAATTAAATCAGAGTGAAGCCAAGTTAAAAGAATGTCTTAAACGGCTTGAAGTGAAATGTTCACTATAATAAGTGTGCGGTTTAGTATCGAAGTACTTCAGTATTTAAGTTTGTTGATTATGGAAAGTGTATTTCTAAAGATCTCCCCTGGACAAATTCTTCTACTTTCCTTGAAGTTATCTACTGGACTGTTTCTCTTTTAAAAACGTATTGGATAAGGGTGTAGTCAAACAGTATTTCTTTGAAGAACCAAATTAAACAGTAGCAAGAAAGTAGGCAAAATGCATACTTCTGCTTTTAAAATATTTCACTTTTTCATTGCTGCATAGGCTGCCGACCCTTAGTACATGTTTTAAACCACCAAATTAACTGGGAACTGTCTAACCGCTGGGTAAGATATTAGGAAAAGAAGTGAATAGTCTGATTTACCTATCCATTACACACAAAACGCGGTCAATTTCTGTAAAGAGGGTAACTCTATTAATAGCTTTTCCTATAAACAGATCTATCCTCCCATAGTGTTCCTTATTTGGAAACTCAACTTAATTTTGAAGAAAACTTCCGATTGCGCTTAGGACTCTGCTTATCGTAGACCATCAAACTGCGTTCGTTTAAACTGTTTTGGGTAGCTGCTGAGTTACTTTGGGTCGCTAGACACTGGTTTCTTCTTTTAACAGCCAGAACCATTTCTCTGGCGTCTCTCTAATGTGCACATGCGCGAACGATCGTTCAAACTTAGCATAAAGGATTCCCTTACAGGGAGAAACATGTTCTTGCTGAGAATAACTAATTTCCGAATTAATTTCAGTTTCAGTCAGCAAGAATCATGAACAATAAGCTATACTCGGGCATTATTACCGACTGTTTGGTATGTTCCGTCCACCTTCGATACACACATACAATAATGAATAAAATTAACATCAGAATTAATTATTTAATATAGCACCGTGATTGCTAGCCTCCCAATCCCTCATTAATCTAATTATCGTGTGACGATAACAGTTCACCTCTGCTGCAGGGTGTGGCACCACACTATCTTTCGTCCCAGATGACGAATCGTTTGGCGTCGATCACTGTCCGGCAACACAATATGAACAACTCTTCTTCACTGACACGGGAGTGACTTGTTCTACGAATGTCTGCCCTCGTTAAAAACCTTTACCCCCAATTGCACCGTTCTGTTAGGCAATGCAGATTCATCCGAGCGTCTTGAAGACATTGGTGGCAAGATTGTGCTGTGCGTTCTCTGGAACTTTACAAATTTAATCACACCTGTTAATCTTGTTCTGGAAACATCGCGACAGTACTCCATACTCTTCGTTCAGTTCCATCGAAAACTGACAGTGGAATAATGTTGCGACTTCAGAAATTTTATATTCTTTCACGTGCCCCATGCCTGTAAATTTAATACATAGTTCTTTTTGATGTACAGAACAGTGAATGATGCCGATCGTTGTAACTTTTTACTCTTTCATTGCTACCCAAATCTTTAAATTCCTCCTGCGTGGTACCGTAAAATCGTTTCATAGCAAATATTCAGTACTTGTCGATTAAGCGATTGCATAATATATTTTGAGAATTCGTATACATTTTTAAAATCTTGTGGTGATAGATCGCTAGACTGTCCCTTTTTCTGCAAATAGCCAATGGTTCTGTGAACGTCCTTCATACCACGAACAAATATCGAAGTTTAAATAGCGCTTACACCTCGATTCTCGCGGACCGAAGAGAGCTGTTCCGACAAAAAAAAAAAAAAAAAAGAAAAAAAAGGCCCACAGCAGTGCTCCATGAAAAACAGCACTGTTTCGGGTACTTTCGAGAAGTGCCGAGCAAAGCCAACACAGCCCGGGCAAGGGCCGTCACGCGGTCCACACACCCTTCACGCGTGAAGTTTGGCATGCCATGGCTGGCTCTATTCTACGTAGTGTTGCAAAAAACTGCAAGCTAGAGAAAACCACACACAGGATGTAATATTCTGTGAGTTAGTCTCGAAACATCGGTAGTCCCTTGTTTTCAAGATCCTAAGTACAAGGGCATTTTGATCCAAGATAACGTTTGGGAAAAAATTTTTGTACAATTAAAAGTGTCAGGTAAGTTAAATGTATATTATTTTTCAATAAACTGCAATTATATTCAATGCAGTTCAGCAAATTCAGAATAAGACCGAATTTAAAAAAAATTATAAAATTAAATTTGTATATAGATTTTCACATTGGTATTTTATTTGTGACTATAAAAATCGAAAACAAGAAGTACATTATAAACTGAACAGTCCAAATAAAGCTAGATGGTTAAATTGTTCCGAAATATCAGGTACGCCTAGGCCGCTTGTAAACCTTTTTGTTCATTACCGGTTACAACAGATCTGCGCCATCATCATCGGATTTTGTAACACAACCGCTGATGACAGAATAGATCTGTCGAAATCGCTAATCAATAAAAAGATTTACAAGCAATCTTGGCGTAACTGATAGTCCACAGGCCGTCCTGAGTGGAAGAGTGGTTCTAGGCGCTATAGTCTGGAACCGCGCGACCGCTACGGTCGCAGGTTCGAATCCTGCTTCGGGCATGGATGTGTGTGATGTCCTTAGGTTAGTTAGGTTTAAGTAGTTCTAAGTTCTAGGGGGCTGATGACCTCAGCTGTTAAGTCCCATAGTGCTCAGAGCCATTTGAACCATAGTTCACAATAACATACCAAATCAGATCACCGCCAGCTGTTGATACAATTGTAAACATATACAAGATGGTTATATTTTGGAAAATTGTTATTAAAGCTACGAATTGGTAACCGTTAAACATATGTATCGGCAGGAGACAGAACTTTCTTTTGTGAGGTAAACTATAAACTGCAACGTCAAATTTTAGCTTTCTAGTTCTGAAAAACCACCACTGGATGAGAAGGTAACATAGTTTTTGTTTGGGTGTACAATCGTTTTGTTCTGTGTGCAATAAGGTTCCCAACTTTATTTATTCATTTATTTGGAGTCTGTCAACAGATGACGCAGGTTTTTGAGAGCAGTTTCAACATGTGTTTGGCAACACCTACAACGACGTATGGTGACACAATATCACAGTCTGGCAGGTTAACTGGTCGGGGATAAGACGTTGTTCAACTAAGTAAGATACGTATTTCTGATTTCTGTAAGATTCCGATGTCTACTTCTTTTCAGTACTATCGAATGTCTACCATTAAAGTTATAGCTTGCTTCGACAATGGTCAATAGAACGGCAAAAATACACTCACGGTGACTGGGAACCAGAGTAAGGTGTGAAAATTATCCTTATATGCTTGCCATCTAGAGCATTAACACAGGGAGACACAGCCATTTTGTAAAATTCATTTGATTATTCTAAAACTTGCTCTGTTGACTGAACTGGCGACTAGACCAGAGAAAGTCTGTTGGCAAATGGGGACAATACTTCTTCCACTCTTCGATTGATGTATCCTGCAGAGATTCGGAAGGAAAATGTTAGACGTGCGCAGCATTCTGTTGCCAAGAATGTGAAAAGAAATCTAATTTGAGTAGTGTATCCCTGTCTTACATCCTTGTAAATCCGAGCCCTTCCGTCTTGGTCCCCCCCGCTTATTGTTTGCCGCGCGGTGTAGTCGCGAGGTCTTGGGCGCCTTGCCACGGTTTGCGCGGCTACCCCTGTCGGAGGTTCGAGTCCTCCCTCAGGTAAGGGTGTGGGTGTTGTCCTTAGCGTGAGTTTAAGTTAGATTAAGTAGTGTATAAGCCTAGGGACCGATCATTTTAGCAATTTGTCCCATAGGAACTTGCCAGCACCACCCTTGGCTCTTGTACATGCTTACATTACCTGTCTTTCTCTATAGCTTCCCCCATTTTTCTCAGAATTTCGAACATTTTGCACAATTTGACATTTTTGAACGCTTTTTCCAAGTCTAAAAGTCCTATGAACGCGTATTGACTTTACTTTAGTGTTGCTTCCATTATCAACCACAACGCCAGAACTGCCACTCACGTGCCTTAACTTTTCCTAACTCCAAATTGATCGTCATCAAACACATCCTAACTTTTATGGTCTATTCTTCTGTATACTACTTTTGTCCCCAAGTTGGATGCATGAGCTGCTAAGCTGATTGTGCGATATTTCTCGTGCTTGTTGGCACTTGGTATCTTCGATATTGCGTGAGTGATATTTTTCCGAAGGACGGATAGTGTATCACCAGTCTCAAACTTTCTACACACCAAAGTGAAAAGTCGATTTGTTGCCATTCCGCCAATTGTTTTAGAAATTAAGATGGATCTTTATCTATTCCTTCTGCCTCACTCGATCTTTACTACAAAAGCTCTTTTAAATTCTAACGCTGAATCGCCTGTCTCTTCTATATCGACTCTTGCTACTTCTTCCATCACATCATCAGGCAAGTCTTGCTCCCCATAGAGGCCTTCAATGTACTCGTTCTGTCTATCCGCTATCTTATCTGCATTAACAAAAACCATGGTATTCCTACTGCATTCTTTACATTACCTCTCAGCTCTTCTCAGTCCATCCGATCATCGTTTCTTTTTCGATTTTTCCCATTTTTCATGTAGCCATTTCGCCTTAGCTTTCCTGCATTTCGTATTTATTTGATTCTAAGTGACTTGTATTTCTGTGTCCCTGAATTCGGCTGAATATTTCTCTACTTTCTTTTTTCATCGATCAACTGAAATATTTCTTCTGTTACCTATGGTTTCTCCGCAGTTACCTTCTTTGTACACAAAGTTTTTCTTTGCAACATTTGTTACTGCCCTTTTTATAGATGTCCATTCCTCTTCAACTGAATTTCCTACTGAGATATTCACTATCGCAGTATCTAAAGCCTCAGAGAACATCAAACGTATCTCTTCATTATTTAGCTCCTCCGTATCCCATCTCTTCACCCATTGATTCCTCCTGACTAGTTTCTTAAATTTCATCCTACTCCTCATCACTACTAATGTGTGATCTGGGTCTATATCTGCTCGTTGCTACGTCTTACAATCCAATATCTGATGTCGGGGTCTCTGCCTGACCATGATGTAATTAACTGAAATCTTCCCATGCCTCCCGGCCTCTTCCAAGTATACCACATGCGCTGGTGATTCTTGAACAGAATATTCGCCATCACTAGCTGAAATTTACTACGGAACTCAATTACTCTCATTCCTCTCAATTTCTTAGTAACAAGCCCATATTCTCCCATAACCTTTTTTTCTACCCTTTCCACGACAACCGCATTTGGATCCCCCATGACTATTAGATTTCCATCACACTTAATGTACTGAATGACCCATTCAGTACCCTCATATACGCTATCTCTTCATTTTCGGCTTGCGCCGTCAACATGTTAACCTGATCTCTCCGAAGGGGGTTGGTTTGCTGTCAGTTATGAGAATTACCCTTCCAATGAACTGTTCACAGTTACTCACTTTCTGCATTCCACTATTAAAAAAAAAAAAAAAGTGGTTCAAATGGCTCTGAGCACTATGGGACTCAACTGCCGGGGTCATTAGTCCCCTAGAACTTAGAACTAGTTAAACCTAACTAACCTAAGGACATCACAAACATCCATGCCCGAGGCAGGATTCGAACCTGCGACCGTAGCGGTCTTGCGGTTCCAGACTGCAGCGCCTTTAACCGCACGGCCACTTCGACCGGCCATTCCACTATCCTGTTCACAAAGAATCCCACTGCCATTGTTGCTGCTATTGATATTATATTATGCTCAACTGGCCAGATATTCTTCTCTTCTTTTCATTTCACTTCACTGTCACCTTTTGCATTGTAACGTTACGTGTATTTAGGCGAGCTAATCGGCCGCCCAGAAATGCTACGAGTTAAGGCGAATTTGGTGTACGGTTGAAAGCTAGCACACAAAGGGCTAATGGCCTGCTGCGGCAGGTCCGGCTAGGCAACCAGTCCAAGAGTGTCCAGAGTCAGATATAAGGAGCATGTGATCGGAAACGGGAATACCCTGGTACGGGAATTTTGACGCTTAAGCGGACAGACAATGCTTCAAGAAGTGGCGGAGTGTCAGACAAGCTGCAAGGCAGAGAGAGTATATAACACTTTACATTCAAATGTTAATGCAAACTGAGTGGCACAATACTATATTGCTACATATGTTAATATTTCACAGTGAATAAAAATTTACACAATGAACCTCTGCATTATCAGTTTTTATTCGTTTAATGCGATTTGAACAAATGACATCTCGGATGATAGCATTGTAATATAGCCATCAACCATGAAAGGTACATAACTGTATCTCTTTTATTTCTGGTTTAATTACGTCATTTATAACTTTCTCATTCCGCAAATGTTTGTCAGAATATCGTATCCACTACAGTTACACAGCAAATGAATGAAGCATGAATATCTCAAGTTTTGTCATACTTCTGTATTTATCTAATGAAGAGTTTACTATTTTGCCAATAACTTTATTTAAATGTTGATTGTATGTGCTACTAAAAGGCTGCTAATTTAAAAGTGGTCAGTTGCATGTGCTAAGATACATCAAAATTGAAAAGAAAACCAAAAGATCCTTCCGTCAAGAAGGCGTAAATAATTGTTTAAACAACATATAAGAGCAGTCTGTGGTAATTTAATGTCAGCACACTACAACAAGGGTACTAGCTTCTGTATTTATGAACAAAGCTTTATCTGTAACTACTGTGAATGGTTCTGAGGGTGTAATATTGCTATAATATATTAGTTTAGTGTGGGAAAGTGATCAACGTGAGTCAAATGATGTCTGTAGAAGGCAAGAATAATATTTTTTGTAAGTATGGCTTTTAGCCAATGGAAAAGCAGACAGTAGCTGACCACTAAGGGAGTCAAATAGAGACTGGAACTTTATCGAGTGAAGAAATCAAGGGAGTGCTTCGGACACTAGCAGATTCGTTCTGGAAGAAGACAGACCTGCCTCTAATAACACATGATATTCGGTCATGCCAGTGATAGGTTCAGATCGATGAACGGCCGCTAGAATACTATAACTTTTGAAGTGAGTCTAAATTTTGCCACTTCATTTATGCGACTAAGAATTCACAGAGTACTGTGTGTGTTAATTTGTGAATCTTCATGTTGAACTACAACGTATTTTAAGCTGGCGAATGCTTGTGTGATCACGAAATGGAGTGTTTTCACGGGTCGTAGATAACAATCTGAGGATTTTGTTACCATTCTCGTAATGTTTTGAACGAAACTTTCATGCATTTCATATCTTCCGACAGTATTTTAATAGAATAGCGTAGGACCATTTCCAATTTACTTGAATGCCCTTTCTTGAATGAACACTATTCAACGTAATTCTTTTTCGTCTACATCAATTGCAGATTTTTTAAAAGGGTCCTTGCTATTAAATTATTGATTTAACTTCTGTTTCGAATTTCCGTGTATATTATTAACTCGCAGCTCTAGCCAGTGCATCGACTATTTGACTGTAGGACCACAGCTACATGTTATTATTTGCAGTGAATTAACTGTGGGGCATTAAAGCAGATGTGTACGGCTTGACCCTCGTCTTCTGTGATGCCTCACCAATTTTGTAAAGGCCCCGTGGCTACTGCGGTGAAGGCCGAGTTGCCACTGTTGTTACGGCAAGCTGAGTCTTCGAGTTCGTGAAACGGCGTCTGGTGCAGTACACCGCTAAGACGTTTTCTCCCTGCCACTATTGCACAGCTACGCTCCAGGGTCAAGTAAAAGGATAGGAGAACGAACGTTCTACAACACACCAACAAATTAGTAACAAAGTCACAGAAATGAGTTAAAAGATTTACTTAACTTTAGGACTTGTTTATTACTGAAACCTGAAATTCTGCATGTAATATAACACAGAAAAGGCCCACAATGGCCAAGTGCAAATAATCGTATATAAACATCTCGGTACATGGCAAATGCAGTTTACAACGACTGTCTGTTCATTTTCAAGAGTTCGCTAAACGACTTTCCCTGTCTACGTCAGCCCTGGACTGTGATCTATATCGAAGAGCGCGAGAGCTGATCTTCTACCTCCAGAGTGGGCTTCTGTCCGTTGTCGTCCGGTCATTGGCGGATTGTACTCCCCCGGCAATTGGCCGGGGCGGAGTCGGTATCTTCATTCTCAGCACCGCTTGTGGCGCTGGTGGAACTCTCGTAAATGGCGAGTCTCTTTGCTTTTACCCTGGCTGTGTCTTGTTTCGAACGACACAGCAACGTCGAGCTTTTCTTGTTAAACAGGGTCATGCATAATTCAAGTAACTAATACGAGCAATCGCAGGTGAAACCGTAACTGGATCAGTCGTGTGGGATGCTGTTTGGAAGGGCAACTGCACAAGCAATGATCATCTGATACCATCACAATATCTAGACTACGCTTTTGCACTGCTCCTTTCAGATTTTCTAGCTTCCCTACCAAGTTCAAACCCCTGATATTCGATGCCCGGACTCGTACATCATTATCCTTTCGTTAGTTATTCAGTCTCTTTCCTGTGTTTACCTTGGCAGTCGCCTCCCAGGGATCCGAATGGAGAATTAGTCAGGATTCTTTTGCCAATGGAGAGACAATCACGACACTTTTTCAGTTACAGGCGACATGACATGTGGATATAAATTATGTGTCTTTAATGCAGTGTTTTTTTTTTTTTTGCCTTCTGCATCCTCATACCTTTCATCATTCGTAATTCTTCCGCCTTCAGGGGCAGTTTCCCACCCCAAGGTCAAGAGGATGACTTATTATGTTGGAAGTCTTCGGCCACCTTGCTCATGACTTGTATTCAGAATTAAAGTCGTGACAGGGTTCCAACGCGTGACCGATGAAATTATAATTACTAATCTAATACAATACCACTAGACCACTGGTGCTGAGCTACAGATACACAAAGTGCTACTACCTTTCTTGGGAAGTCCATCCAGACCCCGAGACTTTTGAGAAGGCGATCACACAAGTTTGTAAACTTCCTCAAGCTGAAAATGAAGCTAAGAGCGTTTCATTCTGTACGGGTGTAATTGTCTTGTACTAGATGCTGACTAGCGGGTCGTAAAATGTTGCACAGGACTCATCGATGTCGCAGATGTCTACGTAGTATTGGTGCACGACATGCACTGTACCAGATTGCTCCGATACGATCCGTCTATTATTTGTTGTGAGAGAATGGATACAGGCGCGTCGGCGACGGGTCTGATGCCAAAGCAAATGATCTAATGAGTTCAGTTCTTCCGTCACCAATAAGCGTGGTTTTGATTGCATTTTCAAGCGTTCTTTTGTATTCTTATCAAGGTCTACAATTTTGCCTTTTCACGCCTAACATTCGCAATTCGCAGAGGGGCATGATCCACAGCATCGTAAAGTTCACTCAGGATTCTTCTTCTTCCGTGTCCGGATGCACCAATTATATCTTCCCTTCCCAGTAATTAGCAACATAGATTGCTTTGTCATTGACTTTCAAAATATCATCTTTAGTGCATGTTATAGACATATCTGGGTAGATCAGTAGGTGGTCCAAGCCCTGTATTGCTCCACATTCACACCTATCGCTATCACTGTAACCCCATTTAAATAGGTTTGATTTGCACCCACTTACTCCAGTGCGCAGCCGGTTTAATGACCTCCAAGTTGTAAAAGGTAGTTGAAATCCTGCAGATCCCTCCTCAAGTAGTTCCATTGTGGAGTGTGGCACCATTTCTTCCCAGAGAGATAGCCGCCTTGCGACGGGCTTGGTGGCGAGCTCTTCAGTAGTTTCCATGAAACTCCTGCGGGATTTCAGCCGGACACGTTGTTTTCGGTGCATATACATCGGGTGTCGAGGATCTTTCTTTTGTTTTGATCTTTCGATCTCGGCGGCTACTTGTCTGCGGATAGTGGGTGGTGCTATGCCTATGATGGGGTAAATGATATCTGTGGGAGTTGGTTTGAGGCATCCTGTGGCAATACGTACAGTTTCGTTTACGGCGACGTCAACTTGCTTAGCGTGGGCAGAGTTCCTCCAAACTGGCGCCGCATATTCTGCAGCTGAGATACTCAGCACCAGACCTGTGGTGCGCAAAACATGTGGTTGAGCTCCCCACGATGAACCTGTTAGCTTCCGCAGTATGTTGTTCCTGGCACAGACCTTCTTTTTAGTGTTGTGACAGTGCTGCTTAAAAGTAAGTGCTCTGTCCAATGTTACTCCCAGGTATTTTGGGCTGTTTGTATGTTTCAGCTCTTCCCCTTGCCACATGACTCGTAGTTTCCGTTTGGCTTGTTTGCTCCTAAGATGGAAGGCGGATACTTGAGATTTACTGGGGTTTGGTTTGAGATTATTGCCGTCGTAATAGGTAGTAAGTTCTGTTAAGGCTCCTGTGAGATTCTCCTCCACTTGTTCAAAGGTTTTATCCTGTGTGGCCACTGCTGCATCATCAGCATATATGAACATTCGTGTCTGGTGGCTGATAGGAAGATCATTGGTATAGATGTTAAATAATATTGGAGCCAAGACACTGCCCTGTGCAAGTCCATTTTTCTGTGTCCTCCATCGGCTGTTTTTGGATTGTAAGGTTACATAGTAGCGTCTGTTCTGTAGCGTACATTGCACGAACATGGAAAGAGTGTAGTCCTTAGTGACATTATACACTTTCTGGGTAAGCAACTTATGGTTAACTGTGTCATATGCAGCACTGAGATCCAGGAATGCGACCCCAGTTACTTCTCCTCTCTGATAGCCGTCTTCGATGTACTGTGTGAGATTAAGGATTTGGCCACTCAGGATGCAATACTAATGTTCGTAAGTTCTGCGAAAGGCTCGCGCTTTGGCAGCACATAAAAGTTCAGAGTTTGCCTGAGCCTCGATTTTGCGAGGAGTGTCCACTAGTCAAGGATGGAAGAGTACTTCCCAGTGGACCGTAGAGAACGCTCCCACACGGCTCGCATCACGTCATCCCAAAAGGGTTCAGCTAGGTGAGCGACGTTTAACATCTACGGTGTGCGAAACAATTTGACTGGTTGCCGTTCTAGATTGAAGGTTGTAGTCACAGCACAGTGATCCGTGAACGAAGCTGGGTTGACATCAACATTAAGAATTCAATCGCGGAGGCAGACTGATAAGTAAAACCTATCTAACCTGCTACTAGAAGTCACAGTAAAGAGGGTAAATTTAACAAACGTCGGGTATTTACATATCCAGACGTCTTTCAGGCGTAAGGAGCAGACCAATTCATGTAATTCGCGACAGAAACTAAAATTTGGATGTTGATTAGCAGGACGTAACACACAGTTAAAATCACCAACCAACAGAATATTGGAGGATTCTTACGCAACTGATAAACAATATCCTCTTTAAAAAAGAAAGCGAACGATCCACTGCGCGATCTGTTCCAGAAGGAGCATATAAAAGAACCCAAGTAAGATTAAAAGCTGACAACGTATGCCCCTGCCAGAGTCCTACATTTCCACCTCAGCGATAGGAATGCCTTCGCGAATGAATAAAGCGGTTCCCGTAGAATATTCGGGTGCCACATTAAAGGTCACACGAAAACCAGGTAAGGAGAAATGCCTTACGTGCCGCCGCATTGTCAGGTTGTATATGCTGGTTCCGTCGGCTAAGTGGCATGGCGGCCTCTGGAGACGGAGCTATGGGAGGGATCATAGGCACAGCTTCCTGCCCCTCAGAACAAGCGCCATGTAATGCAGTTCCAGTCGCTAAGCAGAAACATTCTGTGGAACTGCCAATACAACAAGTGATACTTGGTCGCTAATTTCATTCTCCTCGGGAGTGGGTGTAGGCGGCAAATTCAGGAAACCGTCGACGACTGAAGACAAGGAGCAGAAACACATTGCATCGTCTCGGACTGTTACGGATGACACGAAGTGGAAGGGGGGGGGGGTGGATATTCCGCTCCCTTTCCACACACAGGCAACTCAGAAAGAGCCACTTCCAGAGCAGGAGGAACGCTGGCGACAACTTCTTTGCCAATCACCGAGAGGAGTAGGGGACACAGTCGATACAGAGGAGGATGGCGCAGAAGGCACAGCCAAATCCTCACCATCACCATCTTCAGTGCGACGTCGCTTGTTTGTCACCGTTACAGGTTCTATTTCGGGGGCAACAAGATTCTGAACATGTCGCGGAGGTAAAGGCAGAAATTCATTGACACGATTATCAGAATTGACTTTTTATTCATTATGATCCGAAGCAGAATTAGGTCCGACGGCTGGAGTTGAAGCAACAAGATCAGCAACCGTCAATTAGTGACACTGCAATAATGACGGCTTGTTATACTAAAACCCTCAGCGGGAAATTAGACCGCACGTGTGCACTAGGATTAGATAGGAAGCAGGTTCTCTCTTCACCAGCACACATGACACGGATGCGGTAATCACAAACCTGTAAATGTGATGGAATATTGCGTTTGACATGCATTTCCACGGAAGGAATTTCTCTATAGCACTGTAATCTGTGCTGAGTAAACCAGAGTTCACGACGGACGTTTTCTACCTTAAGGAGTCAGTACGTCCTTTAGAAAGTGGCGATCAACTTCCGGCAGGAGGTTGAAAACCCGAACCAGCATTTGCCAGCGACACCACGTAAGGTGACAGAATAACCTGACAGGGTTGCCTCCAGACATGGCTCCGACGATTGTCTCGTTGAAGGTATAAGCGATACTCATCCGTGAAGAGAACGTGATGCCAATCCTGAACGGTCCATTCGGCATGTTGTTGGGCCCATCTGTACCGCACTGCGTGGTGTCGTGGTTGCGATGATGGACCTCGCCATGGCCGTCGGCAGTGAAGTTGCGCATCATGCAGCCTGTTGCGCACAGTTTGAGTCGCAACATGACGTCCTGTAGCTGCACTAAAAATATTATTCAAAATGCGGCGTTACTGTGGTTCCTCCGAGTCATAATCAGTAGGTAGCGGTCATCCACTGCAGTACTAGCCCTCGGACGGCTGAGTGAGGCATGTCATCGACAGTTCCTGTCTCTCTGTATCTCCTCCATGTCCGAACAACATCTCTTTGGTTCACTCCGAGACGCCTGGACACTTCCCTTGTTGAGAGCCCTTCCTGGCACAAAGTAACAATGCGGACGCGAACGAACCGCGGTATCAACAGTCTAGGCATGGTTGAACTACAGACAACACGAGCCGTGTACCTCCTTCCTGGTGGAATGAGGGGTTCTAATACGCTGTCTGACCTCCTCCGCCCGCATCTCGCGGTCGTGCGGTAGCGTTCTCGCTTCCCACGCCCGGGTTCCCGGGTTCGATTCCCGGCGGGGTCAGGGATTTTCTGTGCCTCGTGATGGCTGGGTGTTGTGTGCTGTCCTTAGGTTAGTTAGGTTTAAGTAGTTCTAAGTTCTCGGGGACTGATGACCATAGATGTTAAGTCCCATAGTGCTCAGAGCCATTTGAACCATTTTTTGACCTCCTCCTTCTAATGGACGCTGCTCATGCATGGTTGTTTACAAGTTTAGGCGGGTTTAGCGACGCCTCCGAACAGTCAAAGGAACAGTGTCTGTGATAAACTATACACAGTCAACGTCTATCTTCAGGAGTTCTGGGAATCGGGGTAATGGAAAACAATTTTGATGTGTGTATTTACTTCGTTTACTTTGATGAATGAATTTCGAAAGTCTGTGTTCAAGAACACTGCTTCTTCACTGTGCTGTCGTCGATAGTATTTCCATTGCTATCGCGCAGGGAAGGCACTGACTGTGTCTTGCCGCTAGCGTAGTTTACAAACGACCAGAATCTCTTTGGACATTCTGCAGGATTTCCAATGAAGTTTCGTTGTGGAAAGTGTTTAAAGCATCTCGCGGTATATTTTGAGCTTCTGGACAAGATCGGGAATATTTGAGATTTTGCGTTCGTTTAAACTGGCCTGCTTTATTTCGATGTTTCTGCAACAGTGTTCTGATCCGTTTTGAGTAGCATGCGGGAGTCGTTTTGTTAATTTATTTGGTATAAATCTCTCAATTGCTGTCCATGATTTTTCGTTGAATTCAAGCCACGTGTGGTCTACTCTTACATTGTAAATTTGAAAGAAGTGCATATTGTTACTAGGAAGGCGTGATGTGAATTTTTATCTGCGTTTTTGAATAGGTATACTTTCAGTTCATTTTTGGAGGATAATTAATCTCCTTAGAACAACCCTCTGTTCACTAACCCCTGTATCCGTTTTGATGCTCGTTATTAGCTCAGGATTATTTGTAGCTAAGGGAACAAGCGCGTTTTCAAATCTACGTTAGTCAGGTACTGACAATCACTTGTAGTGATACAGTCTTATTTATCGATGAGATGAATTATTGTACTTTGATCGGTCTTTCTAGCTCCGATTTGTATCAGTTATGAAACAGTTCTGGGAAAAACAATCGCGTAACAGAAGTTAGCCTAATAAAGGTGACATGTTGTGCATGTTTGTGTCTGACAATTTTCGCGTTTAGAGCAGAACACACCGTGTCGCTAGCAGGACAGTTTCGACTTCAGGACTTTCTAAAACTGCTATGTGAGACAAGAAGTAGAATATGGGCGAGAAGACAACAGCAACCAGCCACTTTTTACAGTGTTATTTATTTATTTAAAAAGCGCCGTTACTGGTTTCGAACCGAAAGGTTCATCTTCAGACGGCTGGATCACGTTAAGACACGTTTTACATTAGCTTTCACTTTTTGTCTTCTCAAACATTATTGTACAGAGCCACGAGCTCAGAAGATGAGGACTTTGTGTGCTCAATAGATTCCACTGTTTTTCAGATATTTGTATTTTCTTGGACTGATGAATTTTGTGGTTAATATTCACTTGACATCTTAGGTGCTGCTGTACTAAATGAACGCTGTTTGGCAGAATTTGTACGATAATATACATTAAACTGTGGACCGTGACTACCTTAGATATACAGTGTTATGAAACCCATGCTTATTAGGGTTCTTAAAATGTTTGTTTAGTCGAATCTTAACGCAGTCCAACCAAAGGACTTATGTGAATATGGTACACGCTTGGTACCTTCCGTCTTGAGTTAGACTGTGAAGACCCCAGACAGGCACGCCACGCGTCAGGAGGAGTACATGTCTGTTAGTGAGAAGCCACAGACAATGACAAAAAAACCTGAGATAATTAATGTTTAATAATGAAGATAACGCACCAATCCTACTTACTGTCTCAGTGATGAACTTATTATCAAGTTATTCGTTTTATTTCGAGGTTCCCAGTGAGCCGTGCGTGGCTCATGTTCCCGCCATAATGTATTTTACACCCTGTTTTTGACATAATTCCACCTCACTACGTTTAATTTACTACTGTCACTGAGTTGCTATTTTGCCTAACCGTGACCGATGCTAGCAGCGCGTATCGATATATCCCCTTTCGTAGTATCTTTGCTTGACTGCTATTACTTCCCGGTCTTTGTCTGTCGTAAACCACCAGTTCGGGTCGCGAGTTCGGGCTGCCAGTCAGTTGGTACGCGTTTGGAGCGCAGTCCGTACCTGCCAGTCGGAGAGTTGCAATGCGGCACTAATGCAGTCGGGTTGGATCAGTGAGGTCTGCGTCGACATGGCTCGCCCGACCATTGCCGCCACGCATCACTTGAGCCGGGCCACGGTCTTGGTGGATCGTCGGACGGTAGACCTACAGGACGACGCGTTTTGGCTCTCCGATCGTACATGAGTCATGTGTGTATGTATGTGCATCGACTCCCGATTTGTCTTCGTGCGTGCTTAGTTACTGTTTGGTATTTCATGTCTTCGTGCAAATGTTTGTCAGGTTCTGCGTGCAGTTGTCGTTATTTCCACTGACGACGATTTTAGATTTTGTCGGCATTTTGAGAGGAGTCTGTCGGTTGCTGCAGACGAGGGAAGTTATCTCCACACAGTGCAGTCAGCTGGGTCCGCTGGCGGTCCCTGCGCAGTGTCGGAGCGTGTGTGGAGCTGTCCGATCGCTACGAGCTTCGTGGCTCACCGACCCAGGACGTCAAAGTTGAGTAGTGGTTTCAACTACCCAAGCCACATCCATTCATGTTGTGTGGCCCACTTCGGTGGTTCCCTCTTGGGGAGGTTTTCCTGTGAGCAACACCGAGTGTTTGTATTGCTGAAATTTAGCCGCCACACGGTGGAATTAACTATATTGGTTAACTACAATTCAAGTGCACCAGCGGAATTTTCTGCCTTGTTGCCGTTAGTGTTCATGTTACCTGCCCTGGCCACAAACGTAATTTCAGGCAGCGTCCTTTCCTCACCTGTGGTCGCTGTCGAACACGGTGTGTAGTTTTTACAGCTTAATACATATACGTATTTGATTGTGGATAATCACGCCCGTAGCATTTTGTGTTTGAATTCTTATGTAGCGATTGGTGGCAAGAAAGTCGTTTGTCGGTCGGTCCGTGGCTGTCCCTTGGTTGCGTTCGGACGGATGAAGTGTAGCTGGGCTCTCCGCCTGTCTCACCTAAGTGAACGAGGGCAAACCGACCCCATGGAGGCTTCTGAGTGCTGTTGTCTTTACTGTCATTCTCACCGGTGTTTAATTGTCTATTTATAATCTATCATAGCCAATGATAAAAAAATTCTTGGTTTTACTGTGTTTTATGTAAGTAAGTTTGAATTCAGGCAAGTTGACATTTGCTGAAAGGTTATTGCCGTTGTGTTGTCTTTTCTTTTAATCAGGCTTCAGCTACTTAAAACTTAAGGCTTATGGTTATATGTTTTTTTTTAATTTTGGAAAATTAATTGTGGGCCTTCAGCCCTGGAACCTTATTCTTAAAATTACCTTTCAAACTCAAACACTGCGGCCTTCTGCCTCTGAAAGGTTATGGTAATTTATTTTAAAATCTTGAAACTTTTACTGTGGGCATTCAGCCGTTTGTATTGCATATTGTTTATTTTTGTCTATCCAACCTTTCCTCAGGCTTTCAGCCGAGCTGTGACGTATATATATTTAATTTATTTTATTTGTAATTATAACTATGTGTTTTCAGTCACTTGAAATTTACATAGTTGATTTTTAATATTTCTTATTTGGAGGCCTTAAGCCGTGAAAGATTTGGAGTTTGAAACTCGTAGTTGTAAAAGTTCGGCTATGTGCCGCTTTGGTTGTAAATGTGTTATTAAATTACAGTAAATTACAATTTTAAGGTGAAACTGACCCCAAACTTATTTGGCCCTTTCCACAATCCTAATCACCTGTTCTACCCAGCGGGCTTACCGGGCGTTGCACCCAGAATATTAAATGCAAATTAACCACTTATTGAAATTAACTGAGAGAAGGTACTAAGGAGCAGTATTCCTGAATCTGATTTCTGAGACGATTATTTTAAGAGAATCCATTTATTTTCTCAAGTTGGTGTCAAACGTTAGATAGATTCAGATAAAAATGCTCACACCTCTGCTTCTCCCTTAGGAAGCCACAGTGACACAAAGATTGTATTTTGAAGATTGCAGCGAAGGTAGCCTGTAGACAGAAGATACTATCGGCTCTGAGTCCCAGCAGACACTCCAGATCACTCCTCCTTCCAGCAATTGGTACCACCCCTATTTATTGAGGTCGGAAGCTCAACGGAGTATGAGAATGCAAGGTCGTAAAACATCGGGGCGCAGCGGCTCCAACCGCAGTTTGCCAACTTTTCTTCAAACCAACTGCAACGCCAAGATGACTCTCATGCGAATGCGATATACTCTTGTCGCTTGCGGCCATGAGTGAGGTTACAGTTAGGTAACTCAGTACTTCGAGAGGAAGATAGTCACGTTGGACATGGCGCCACAGTTTCCAATACAAATACGTCGCGCTGGTACGGCGAAAGCACACCCTCCGTCATGTGGTAAGCCGTTATCGCCACCATCCTCCTCGAACACCTCAATTGCCCTCTCTGTAGCGTTTGGGGATTCTTACATGAAAGCAACTCCGTCCAGAATATTAACAATGCAGATGTCATTTAAGACCTTCTTTCAACTATGTACACTGGTATGCACACGGTACACTGGTGTGCACACTGGAACTGATAGAAATACGCAGTGAGTCGAAGAGAAGCGACACCTTTACTTAAAAAGAATAAGTACACTACAGTCACCGCGATCAATGGTAGTCCCCTTGACATTACAAACGGCTTCACATGGTTCTTAATAAGATATGTGACCACCACGGATGGCCATGCTTGTTCTGTTACGTGCTCCCGCCCTGGCCATGAGGTTGGTAAGGAACCAGAACGGTGGACGGATTCCTTTCCTGCACCTGATGACTGCTGGATGGTCCTTAGCGCATACTGACATGCGGCGTTATGTCTTCCCAATGCATTCCTCACGTGCTTGATAGGTTTAAAGTCCATAGAACGGGCAGGCCTGTCCACTCGGCTACTGTCCTCTTCGATCAAGAGCTCCTCCACAGTTCAATTCGGAAGCCCATTTCCATCCGTGAAAAATGAAGTCGGAGGCGAAAGCACCCCCAAAAAGATGAAAACGGGGAAGGAGTAGAGTATCACAATATCTTAACCAGTGAGTGTACCGTGTTCAAAGATTTGGAGGTTAATAGGTCCGAGGAACATTTTGCCTCTCCACACACCTAGACCATCCACACAGGTGCATTACATGTTCCCAGATCTCACCATATGACAGTATATCCAGCGCTGTCGAACATGATCTTGTCGATGGTCCAGGTTTTTCGATGTTGTACGGGTATACTGACCTCGAAATCTTTGAAAACGATCACCGGCCAAAGTTGTTGTGAGACTGCACTCCATCCACATATGCGTCTTTTCAGGAACTTCACTTTCATGGACAACAGTGCGTGATCTCGTCGAGCAGCACAGGTTTAGGACATCTCTAAAGGACAGGATATTTGGCAAATGGACTTGCTTGTTCATTCCTCCGACTTAAATGACGCCAAGCTCGTGTGGGATGAGTTGGGGAAACGTATTTCAGCACGTCCACCCACACTAACGACGACCCAGCAGTCTTCACGCGGTTTGGGGAGAATGGAACGCCCTACCACAAGAGCTCTTTACCAACCATCTGACCAGCATGGAAGCATGTTGCAGAGCGTGTATTATTGTTCGTGCCTAGTAATAACCATGTTCCGCAGAGGATGCGTTGCTTTTAGTGCCTATTAATAATCTTGTTCTGCCTTTTGTAGTGTCCAGTTAGGCCTCATAAATCACGGTGACTTCAGTGTAACTACTGGTTTTACATAAAAGTGATTTCTTTTCGTCTTACTGCGTATTTTTGCGGTTACCTTCTGTACTATAATGTAGCAGTTCTTTCTATTTATGGTCTAAGTTTCATGGAGATATGTTACATTCATGTCACATTCATCCTAATGTTTTTGACGCCAGTGCAAACTGATTCTTACATTCACTGATTCATCTCCAGTGTACGTGCACAGTATTAAGTCCCCAATGAAAGCTGCCCGGCTATGTGTTTGTGTATTCTATCGAATGGGTTATTTTTGAACTTCACTCTGCCTTATTGATGTTGAATACTCAGTTCACGTTCCTCACCTTCCTAATTATTTGACATCTGCTGTAACAACTAACGATGTTGTGGCTTTCCATGGTTCAGAAGGAGTGAGATCTCAATTAAATCCCGGCAGCTTGCAACCTCCCACCTCTAAAGTTAGAGCCAGTTGGTACGCTCCGAAAATTCTGCAATGAGCAGCTTACAACTGACTGCCTGGAGTTTAGGACATACCTGGGTAGTTAAAAAACTACTAGATCTTGCGACCTAGTGGTTATAACATCTGTTTGGCCACTATTATACGAAAATGTATCTCTAATGTACAAATACAGTTATTCATTTGGACGACTCATACTCTTACGAAATACATGCTACTGCTTGTATGCTTGATCCCACGAATGTTAACTGCGATGAATTTGGATCTATTGGTGTAGAGAGGAATAAAAATGTGATCCAATCCTACGATATTCGGCTAAGGGCAGACACGTTAGTAGTGCAGCATATAGGGTGAGAATTTGCATTATTTATTTTTATCTACAGTCTGACGAGTTGACCACATAGCCAGCACATAAATGAAAGTATTGAACGCACTTTACCAGTCCATAATTGTTTCCATTGTCATCATCATCGTCATCTTCATTATGTTATGACTTTCAATGCTGGTCAGGTTCTCCGACACATGTACGATACAAATGCATTACATTCAGTGATATATAGCCATGTTGTTGCTTCATGTTTACTTATGTTAGCTACCCAGTTTCTATTAGATTTTCGTCTCAAGATTTCGTCTCTTGGGCATCCACCAAAGAACTTCCCTGTTCCTTTTACCATCCATTCCACTGTCTACATGTCTCACCAAATTCCATTTACTTTTTAATGCAGTTGTAATGAAGGCTTCCGGATTCATTTGTTTGCGTTCCTTTCTTTCCTGCTAACTCCCAAATTGCATCTTGTACGGTGGGAAACTTTTCTGCGCACTCCATTCTTGGTGAGCTGAATGACTTCAGGCGAGTTTGTATTATATTTAAGACATGCTTTTAATGTATTAGGGCAAAAACTGTAAAGTACGTAAACGTGTTTATTTTGTCTGTAGTATTTCACCGATCGAAAGCAGAGGAGACCAGCGCCGCAAGCTTCGTTTCTAACGGGTCTGAATAGCGCCGGTCATGGAAAACGCAGCAGCCGACGACCAGTCCTTAGATGATTATTCCGATGGACTCTTCTCCGTCGCAAATATTTTATTATTGTAAATTGTTAAATAAAAAATAAATGTACTGTGTTTAATGGATGGAATGGTTTGAGGTTTATTAGATCAGTTATGTTCATCTGCCGAACCGATAAATATTTATCTACCGACTGTTAACTGGTTTGAAAGTCATACATTTACTTACGGGAGCCGGTTCTTATATACTGCGTGTCATTACCTGTAATTCATAAGAATTTATAAGGCCAGTGAAAGAGGTAACTGTTTAAATACACGTACAGCGTTACCTCTACAGGCGACTCTGGAACGTGTAGCAAAATTTGTGTAAATCATAATTCAGTAGAAACACATCGGCTGCAATGTGATCTGATCTATGGGACATCTATGAACTACCGCAAGCAATAGAAGCGCTGCGCCTTTCCATAGATCTGAAAACAAACAAAAACACAATATGATGAAACCAATTTTTTAAAGACTATGTTTTCTTCTCCAATTATCTTCATTCTACAGGAGCCCAAGAATAACCTGTGATGATGGGTGAAGGGAACAAATAACAAATATAGCTGGAACCACCAGTCCGGACCAACGTAGTGAACACGACGACAAGCGTTTGTTCCTACTCCCAGTGCTTTCGCCCCGCTACCACCATTCCGCAGGGCCTTGGGGAAAACTAGATGGCAACACCACGCTCTCTCCTTCGCTCGCTGAGTAATACTCTGTTTTCGGATTTTATTCACATTAAAATGCAACAGTATGTATGTTTCCTTCTCAAGTATATTTCCAGGGACACGACTAATAGTAGTGGCTGTAAATGCTTCACACAAAGTAGTACTAATATGCGTGAACAGTGGGAATCATTCTCTTTTGGTAGTTGAAGTACTTCCATCCAAAACGACTTTCATTTTTAAAACTTTTCGTAATATCCAGTGTAGAATAAACTAAACATAATAAATTTGGTTTGCTAAGGGAAGTACGAAAGGTTAGAAATTCGCCAGTTAGTGTCGATGTTTTGATAAACGTGGATGGATTAACACATGCATTGCTGATTTGTTTAAAGACCTATGCCGGGAATAGCACGAGTGGTGCAAAGTCTGGAAAACGCCTGTTTTGGTCAATTAATAAATTCATGGAGAGCGTTTCCCATTGCTTTTGAGACAAATCCTCTCTATAGATTATGAAAACCAAAATACCAATGTAAGCTTCGTCACATTAATGATTTGGCGGAGACCACACAATATAACGCTAATATCCTCTAAATAAATCAGAACGATCCCTATAGAGAACTGGGCACTATTTGGCCTTATTACGGCTTCTCATTGCGAGAAACTATCTGCTTTCTCTGTCCTGCGTTAATTATTTGGTCTTGTATATACCGGGAGTCACAGTGCATTGTAAAGTGAAGGGCATTTAGTACGTCGCTCGTCTCTCACTTCCGCATTCCACCCGATTCAGAGAAGTGTAGAAGAATGGTTGCATTACACCATAAACATTTATGTCTGTCTACAATATTTATTAATTACATTTGGCCACCCATGATTCGCATAAAGCGTCTGACCAGATAAGACTAGATGAACCCGTTTGTCAGAAACCTAGAAGTACCTCTGTCAGATAATTCGTATTCCATTCACACGAAACTAAAACACGGATGCAGGAATGCACAAACACACTGACTTCAATTTACACAGAAATTAACTCCAATGAAACAGCTTTGACCACTGTTGCACCAAGTAAGTAGACCATCGACGAGTGTAAGGATATCACTGTTGCTATAACAAATTCAGCACAAATAGAAATAGGAAATAAGATACTGCGGCAAGTGAAGATACATGATCCAGTGATATTAATGTGATCAAGACCAATGTTCGATGTCAAAGTGCGATAATCACTCGCAGACGGCAGGTATCAGCACTAGCAGATGAGGGTATATAAAGTGTGCCCAGGAAACTCGCAAAACAGCGCAGAGATTTAGCTGGCGTCCAAAAGGGCAGGATTATTCACTTTAAGGTCAAGAGTGGAAGCACTTCCAAAACGTATGTTAGCTACTCGCGTGCCGCTGTCGTTAAAGTAAACTGTGCATGGCAAAATGGCGCTATCCAATTCAGGAGCCGAGCCAGCTCTGGTGTACCCACGAGTCATAGATGACATGGGTGAACGACGGCTGCAGAGTTATATACAGGCGAGTAGACATCCGATTGTTGAATAACCGATCGCCGAGATGAACCAAGCAGCTACCAACAGTGTCTCGTCAAAGACCGTTCAGCAAGCATCCTACGTATGGACCTCTGTAGCAAGTGCCTATTTAAGCACCCGTGCTGACTGCTGTTCATCGACGACGAAAGCAGGAATTTTCATTTCAGTACCGCAGGCCTTTTCTGATGAATTACATTTTAGCTCCATCGAACAAAATGCACACACCTTGCAACAATCGTGGGAAGCGTCCAGTCCGGAGGGGGAGCGCTTGAAGTTCCTCCGCTATTATATCTGATCATTGGCTATTGTAAGACATTTGTACTCTCTGACTCTTTCTTGATATATGCCACTGACCTCTGCCTCCATCCACTGACGAACAGTTTTATCGAACTTAGGATTGTTAAACCTCAGATGTTCCTGCTAGCACATTTTGTACTATACTGAAGAAAACAGGTACGTAGTACACTAGGGGCAGTCTAGGAGATTTCAGCAGATATCAGTAACGCATGTCAGACAACAAACAAAAAAGGCGACAATTCAACTAACAACAAAACATTATAAGGTTGGCGATTTACGGAAAGTAGTTGCCGTAGAGAAGCATTCCACCAGAGCTGACCGTGGAGAGCGAGTTCGAAAATTTTCTCGCTAGATGCTTAACCATACCTCATAAGTATATTGAGGAAACGATAAAGAGGACTGCAGCCAGACGGGTGTAGGGAGGCAGACAAACAGCTAGAAGTACAAAAATATCTTTATAATGTTCCCCATCATGGGTTCAACAAAGCCAATAAATAGCACTGTGGCTGAGGTATGCGGCGGCTTTCTGTGTGTGTCATCCTGCAATGCTGACAGAGCCTGGCGCCGTACAAGCGGTGAAGTGTCAAGTATCTGCTTCTGCCAGCGATGACTCCTGACCTAGTGGCTAGGTGGATCCGTAGGTGGACCTTCGGTTCCTTTTGCCGTCTAACATCTGCCTCTTTCCTGGTCCCCTAGCTCTGATACTACCCTTACCGTTACCCTGTTCTCAGCCTCTACTGCCACTGCCGTGTCACTGGCGAATTTCTGCCGCATATTTCCCATCTGTCCATATCTGTAACGCCTTACATTGCCTTAAAACACTATTCGTCTATCTTCCATTGACACCTCAATTTATGCATTCTGCTGCCAATGCGATGGCTGAAAATCTAAGAGTCTGAACCCCTGTCCATACCCTCCTAGACAATTCCGAAGGCAACCCTCTTAAAAATGCACCTGGTGCCTTCCACTCAGCCTCCCGTAATATTACTTCATTCATCATAGGGTTCTGCTCTAACTCCTGTGTACAACGATTAATATTTCTTATTATACGTATATCAAAAAAAGTTTTGCGTCACCTCGGTTCAGAGAGTTCCCGAACCGGTACAGAAAATTGGAATAGAGACATCATTTCGGCCTACTTTATTACTCATGAAAACCACACACTGCATGTTGTACCATCATATAGTTTCACAGGTGGTGGTCCAGATTGCTGTTCACATCGCTACCTCTAGTACTCAGTAGCACGTCCTCTTACATTGATACATGTCTGTATTCGGCGTGGCATGCTATCCACAAGTTCATCAAGGCACTGTTGGTCCAGATTGTCCCACTCCTCAACTGCGATTCGGCATAGATCCCTCAGAGTGGTTGGTGGGTCACGTCGTCCATAAACAGCCCTTTTCAATCTACCCAGGCATGTTCTATAGGGTTCATGTCTGGAGAATATGTTGACCACTCTAGTCGAGCGATGTTGTTATCATGAAGGAAGTCATTCACAAGATGTGCTGGATGGGGGCGCCAATTGTCGTCCATGAAAACGAATGCCTCGCCAATATACTGCTGATATGGTTGCACTGTCGGTCGGAAGATGGCATTTACGTATCGCAAGCCCGTTATGGCGCCTTTCATGACCACCAGCGGAGTACGTCGGCCCCATATAATGCCACCCCAATACAGCTGGGAATCTCCACCTTGCTGCACTCACTGGACAATGTGTCTAAGGCGTTCATCTTGACCGGGTTGCCTCCAAACACGTCTCCGACGATTGTCTGGTTGAAGTCATATGCGACACTCATCGCCGAAGAGAACATGATGCCAATCGTGAGCAGTCCATTCGGCATGTTGTTGGGCCCATCTGTACCGCGCTGCATGGTGTTGTGGTTGCAAAGTTGGATCTCGCCATGGCCGTATGCAGTGAAGTTGCGCATCATGCAGGCTATTGCGCTTAGTTTCAGTTGTAACACGACCACTGTGGCTGCACGAGAAGCATTACTCAACATGGTGGCGTTGCTGTCAGGATTTCTCCGAGCCATAATCAGTAGGTAGCGGTCATCCACTGCAGTAGTAGCCCCTGAGCGAGGCATGTCATCGATAGTACCTGTCTCTCTGTATCTCCTCCACGTCCGAACAAGCCGGCCGCGGTGGTCTCGTGGTTCTAGGCGCGCAGTCCGGAACCGCGTGACTGCTACGGTCGCAGGTTCGAATCCTGCCTCGGGCATGGATGTGTGTAATGTCCTTAGGTTAGTTAGGTTTAAGTAGTTCTAAGTTCTAGGGGACTGATGACCACAGCAGTTGAGTCCCATAGTGCTCAGAGCCACTTGAACCACGTCCGAACAACATTGCTTTGGTTCTCTCCCAGACGGCTGGACACTTCCCTAGTTGAGAGCCGTTCCTGCCACAAAGTAACAATGCGGACGCGATTGACCGTCTAGGCATGGTTGAACTTCAGACAACACGAGCCGTGTACCTCCTTCCTGGTAGAATGATTGGAACTGATCGGCTGTCGAACGCCCTCCGCGTGATAGTCGCTGCTCATGCATGGTTGTTTACATCTTTGAGTGGGTTTAGTGACATCTCTGAACAGTCAAAGGGGCAGTGTCTGTGATACACTATCCACAGTCAACGTCTATCTTCAGGAGTTCTGGGAACCGGGGTGACGCAAAACTTTTTTTGATGTACAGGGTGTTACAAAAAGGTACGGCCAAACTTTCAGGAAACATTCCTCACACACAAATAAAGAAAAGGTGTTATGTGGACATGTGTCCGTAAATGCTTAATTTCCATGTTAGAGCTCATTTTAGTTTCGTCAGTATGTACTGTACTTCCTCGATTCACTGCCAGTTGGCCCAATTGAAGGAAGGTAATGTTCACTTCGGTGCTTGTGTTGACATGCGACTCATTGGTCTACAGTACTAGCATCAAGCACTTCAGTACGTAGCATCAATAGGTTAGTGTTCATCACGAACGTGGTTTTGCAGTCAGTGCAGTGGTTACAAATGCGGAGTTGGCAGATGCCCATTTGATGTATGGATTAGCACGGGGCAATAGCCGTGGCGCGGTACGCTTGTATCGAGACAGATTTCCAGAACGAAGGTGTCCCGACAGGAATACGTTCGAAGCAATTGATCGGCGTCTTAGGGAGCATGGAACATTCCAGCCTATGACTCGCGACTGGGGAAGACCTAGAACGACGTCGACACCTGCAATGGACGAGGCAATTCTTCGTGCAGTTGACGATAACCCTAATGTCAACGTCAGAGAAGTTGCTGCTGTACAAGGTAACGTTGACCACGTCACTGTATGGAGAGAACCAGTTGTTTCCGTACCATGTACAGCGTGTGCAGGCATTATCAGCAGCTGATTGGCCTCCACGGGCACACTTCTGCGAATGGTTCATCCAAAAATGTGTCAATCCTCACTTCAGTACAAATGTTCTCTTTAAGGATGAGGCTTCATTCCAACGTGATCAAATTGTTAAGTTTCACAGTCAACATGTGTGGGCTGACGAGAATCCGCACGCAATTGTACAACCGCGTCATCAACACAGATTTTCTGTGAACGTTTGGGCAGGCATTGTTTGTGATGTCTTGATTGTGCCCCATGTTCTTCCACCTACGCTCAATGGAGCACTTTATCATGATTTCATACGGGATACTCTACCTGTGCTGCTAGAACATGTGCCTTTACAAGTACGACACAACATGTGGTTCATGCACGATGGAGCTCCTGCACATTTCAGTCGAAGTGTTCGTACGTTTCTTAACAACAGTTTCGGTGACCGATGGATTGGTAGAGGCGGACCAATTCCATGGCCTCCACGCTCTCCTGACCTCAACCCTCTTGACTTTCATATATGGGGGCATTTGAAAGCTCTTGTCTACGCAGCCCCGGTACCAAATGTAGAGACTCTTCGTGCTCGTATTATGGACGGCTGTGATACAATACGCAATTCTCCAGGGCTGCATCAGCGCATAAGGGATTCCATGCGACGGAGGGTGGATGCATGTGTCCTCGCTAACGGAGGAAATTTTGAACATTTCCTGTAACAAAGTGTTTGAAGTCACGATGGTACGTTCTGTTGCTGTGTGTTTCCATTCCATGATTAATGTGATTTGAAGAGAAGTAATAAAATGAGCTCTAACATGGAAAGTAAGCATTTCCGGACACATGTTCACATAACATATTTTCTTTCTTTGTGTGTGAGGAATGCTTCCTGAAAGTTTGGCCGTACCTGTTTGTAACACCCTGTACGTATAAGGAAATTTTTCTTCGTATGCTTCGTCTGCTTCTTCCTTATAACGCCCAGTTGTTCCCCGAGGTGCTTAGTACTGAGTTCGTTTGTATATCTTTGAACTAGATCTTTATCTTACATCATCAAACATTTCAGCTACTTTGAGAGTCTCTGTACAACCCATATAAGCTTTTGCTTTCCCAGTTAACCTTAATTAAGCTGCCATCGAAAGTTCTGCGTTAGACCACACGTCTATCCTGCCAAATTGTTATGATTCTCCACGAACATTTGTACATCCTTAGTTGATAAACCAGACAGAGTGGCAACTAAATTTGCACTTGAGAAAGCTGTATTTTACTGTGACAATAGCACGTCTAATAGATTGCGTAACTGGGCTACTGTCAACTACACTAACTTTTCCGATAAAATCCGAACTGCATCTGGTTCTAATACTCCTTGCGGCCCTGACTTTTCCAAAGATTTGCACTTCTCGAGACCCATTTTGAAATACAAACAACTACAAGATACACAAAATGAAATACATTAATTTAACTCCTATGTTTAATCATGAACGATTTTTTTTCTCGTCACTGTCTAGCCATATGCCCGTAATGTCCACGTGTGGCACTCACTATTGCACTGATTCTGAACTTGGTGCTCAGTGACCTTCCAAATTACACAGCATACACCTGACAGATACTAGATAATCTTGATCTCCATTACCTCTTAGAGCAACAAATCTACTGCCTCCTTTCTTTTAGCAGAGTTCACCTTACAAGGAGCACAGTAGTCAAGTTTCTTGTCCAAGACCAAGTCACTTTGAGACCAATGATTAAAATTATTGACTCATTATGGTGACCGTAGACTGTAGGTGCAGACGCTGGGTAGAAAACGTGACATCAGTACTCTGATACCAATAAGTAGTTTGGAGTCAGAAGGGGATGCCACGCAGCGACAGACAAAAAGGCCAGAAGTACCACAATGTATTTATTACGACTCGAAGCCGTGGTTCAACGCAGCCAACAGCAGCGACGCAGAGGCCTCCAGTGGCTTCCTGTGTGTGTATCATCCAGCAACAATGACAAAGCGCGGCATTGGCTGAGCGGTGGTGAATGTTGCAGCTGCCTCCATTAGGCCGGTATTACACTATCAAAGTTCTTTGTTCAATATCTTTGTGCAATATCTTTGTCAAAGTTATTTGATAGTGTAATAGGGACTTTGTCAAATGTCGTCCAATATTTGATCAAATCTAGGGCCTCGCTGTATATTTGATCAAAGAAATCGCTTGTCTTCTGTTCACTGCAGTGTGACATGTTACCACATGAAGCGCTAGCATCGCTGCAGCGTTCTGTCGTCTGTAGTGTTTTTATAACCATTGCCGGTAAATACAATTGGTGTGTGCCGTCAACTACAAAATTAATAGAGATGTCTGAAGGTGATGAGGCGCTTTACAACGTGAGGCACCCTGAATACCAAAATAGATTAAGAAGATTGGAGACCTAACCTGACCTGACCTGACCTAACCTAACATAACATAACCCTCTCCTGTAGCAAGGAATCGGAGTGTTACAGTGAGCCTGTCTTCTGAAGATGTAGCAGTAATTAAGTGAATATTGTGCTTTGTGATATGAGGATACACTACATTGAGCACATACAGAGATGTATGCTCACCCATTCTTAAGTAATTGATGTACGGCTTGACGTCTTCCACTGTAAGCTCACGTAACAAGTTTTATTGAATGCTTTTATCGTGTCGTCGTAAAACCCACAGGTTCACCCAGATTAGATTAGTTTGTCGTTCCATAGATCCGTGCTGAGGAGATCTTCGTGGATGTGGAACATGTCAATTTTTTTTAAGCTGAAATAACAATACTAATAGTATGAATAAATACAATACATCATTTGTTTCTATTAAAAATTTCGCCAATGGGTAGGAGTTGGCCACTAGTAAGTCTTTCAGGCTCCTTTTAAACTGATCTTTATTTCTAACTAAATTTTTTATGTTTGCTGGCAAATTATTAAAGATGAGTGTTCCTGAGTAGTGGACCCCTTTTTGAACTAAAGTAAGTGCTTTTAAGTCCTTGTGCACATCCTTTTTGTTCCTGGTATTGTACATATGAACTGAGATGTTTGCTGGAAAAAGAGATATATTATTTTGGACAAATTTCATCAAGGAGTAAATATACTGAGAGGCAGTAGTTAGTATACCGTTCTTTGAAGAGGTTTCTGCAGGACGTCCGTGAATTTACTCCACAAATAATACGTATTACGCGCTTTTGGACTCTAAAAACTTTTGTTTGAGTTGAAGACTTACCCCAAAATATTATCCCATATGACATTATGGAATGAAAGTAAGCAAAGTATGCAAGCTTTTTCATTTTATGTTGCCTATGTCTGCTAACACTCGAATTACAAATACAGATTTGTTAAGGCGTTTCTGCAGTTCTGAGGTGTGCTCCTCCCAACTGAATTTATTATCAAGTTGTAATCCCAGGAATTTAAGACTGTCAACCTCGTATGTATGGTTCCTTTTTTTCCCCCACTTCTTTTCCGCATGTGCACACAATTCAATTGCGGTACGTGCAACTGCTGCAGTTAATATCAAGTTGTTGTCAGCCATCTTGAACTTTGACGAAAAATTTGATGACAGTGTAATACCCCTTCTAGCGCTACGTCAAAGATCTTTGTCAAATATATTTGACGGAATATTTGATCACATCTTTGATAAAATCTTTGACAAAGAAATTTGATAGTGTAATACCGGCCTTAGCGATAACTGACGTCCTGGTAGCTAGCTCAGGTCACGACTGCTGGGCGACGCAGTTCGGCTCAGCACTGTCTAGCGCAGCGAGCAGGTGACATAATGGTCATGACCCACTGCTCCATGCTGATGGCCAGCAAACTACCTCCCAGAGCCTGTGCCGGCCAGATGTGGTGGTGGCACCAGCTCCCATTATTTCAGAGCATACTGCTCTGACACAGAGTCGAACTGTGATCCACGAACAGCATTCCAGATGGCGCCCCGAGAATCTCAGCCCCCTGGTTCTAGAGCTGCGACTCCAACTCAAGTGATATTTGTACATAATGGCTAGGCATTTATATGCTTTGGTCTGCGATTGCTCGGGCTTTGCTATGCCTCGCATCATATATGCTAAATACTTCGCCGCTTAAGTATTGCTGTGTCAGCTGCTGTGTCAACTGTTTTTACACCTCGCCAGGCCTGCTGGCCTCGCTACTTTGCGATGTCTTTGTTGTATTTTGTAAGGCTTAACATACGTGATTGCCCAAAGCTGCTGCTACTACAATTTACTTCCTAGTCTGCGTATTTCTCACCAAATGTAGTCGTTGTGCTACATATGGAACCCAAGGACAAATTTGGAAAGTAAAGGTAATGGGGCAGAAATAAAAAATGAAGGTCTGACGATAAGATTGTAACCCAGTCACGGAAGGCAAAGAACTTGGGTGAACATACGTCATGTGTGAAAAAGAGAAGAGTTAGAGAGAAGTGGATATGTACGTGCGCATGACAACCAATTTCCTCAAAAATATTTCTCTCTTTCATACGTCCTCTGTGTTACCGCAGATGACGTGTCACTGATATCATTTCTATTGAGACTGCAGTATACGCGAGGTGCCTATTTGCTTCCACCGCCGTGAGTGGAATGCATAAGTTGTAACAAATGTTCACTAACCTATAGTCTTCTGTAATTTTTGTCAACTGCGCAGAAAACAGCACTTAGGTTGTGAAATTAGTAATCTTGAGGCTGTAAGAAACTGTTAAAGAGGAACTGTTATTTTAGAAATAATTAAATTTCCCATCAGTTTGTTCATACGGGATGCCTCTCGCTTTTTATTAGCAGAACACGTAAACTGCACAATTACATTCCACTTTGGAGTCACAAATGATCCCTATTTTTCAACAAATTATTGACTGCATATTTCCATAATTAGTATCACATTGTTCTCAACTATATGTGTAAATAACCACACAATGCTAATTAAGTCTTAACTAACACTGACCGCGGCAGACAACATGTCTGCCCTCTGAGCTTCGAACTAGCCCTAATCTTACAGCCGAACCACTTCCCCCGCCATCCAAGTTAGGTGCGATTCTAAGATCACCAAAGAGCTTCGTCTGAATTCTCGTTATGCAATTATTTATTATTCTGCTGGTTACTAATACTTGTGAAATAATGGAATGATGACATGCTATTGCTAGATGCTTTAAATATGAAATATGAATAAATACGCTGTTTAGTTTAATATTAATAATAGAAGATTGTCATTTTGGCGCGCAACTTTCTAACGCAGCAACCAATCGCGGAGCAGGACCACAATTTAGGCACTCTTTCTCGCGATACCCGTACTGGACAAACCATATGTCATCGGTACCTCACACCACATTACGTCTTCTTCCCATAGCTGCCTTCTCATCTGCTGTAAGAAGAGCTTGTTGTACCGGAAAATGATGGCTGCAAAGGCAGAAATATTACAAGCAGCTGAAAGGAATGCATATTGTCTTGAAAAGACATTAGAAACTGAACAGAACAAAGGTAAAAGAAAGGTAAAGGAACATAGCCTGATCCCGTTAGGTGATCCTGAGGAAATTGTATTAGGAATTCAGCCATTAAATGTGCTACATGGGTTTTGCTATTTGGGCAGCAAGATAAGTAATGCCGTAGTAGAGGGTATATGAAGTGCAGACTAGCGACAAAAAAAAAAACCTTCTGAAAAACGGAAATTTCTTTATGTCGAATACAATTTTATGTATTAGGAAGTACTATATACTACTATCTACATCTATACTCCGCGAGCCACCTTACGGTGTGTGGCGGAGGGTACTTATTGTACCACTATCTGATCCCCCCTTCCCTGTTCCATTCACGAATTGTGCGTGGGAAGAACGACTGCTTGTAAGTCTCCGTATTTGCTCTAATTTCTCGGATCTTTTCGTTGTGATCATTACGCGAGATATATGTGGGCGGTAGTAATATGTTGCCCATCTCTTCCCGGAATGTGCTCTCTCGTAATTTCGATAATAAACCTTTCCGTATTGCGTAACGCCTTTCTTGAAGTGCCCGCCACTGGAGCTTGTTCAGCATCTCCGTAACGCTCTCGCGCTAACTAAATGTCCCCATGGCGAATCGCGCTGCTTTTCGTTGGATCATGTCTATCTCTTCTATTAATCCAACCTGGTAAGGGTCCCATACTGATGAGCAATACTCAAGAATCGGACGAACAAGCGTTTTGTAAGCTACTTCTTTCGTCGATGAGTCACATTTTCTTAGAATTCTTCCTATGAATCTCAACCTGGCGCCTGCTTTTCCCACTATTTGTTTTATGTGATCATTCCACTTCAGATCGCTCCGGATAGTAACTCCTAAGTATTTTACGGTCGTTACCGCTTCCAATGATTTACCACCTATGGCATAATCGTACTGGAATGGATTTCTGCCCCTATGTATGCGCATTATATTACATTTATCTACGTTTAGGGAAAGCTGCCAGCTGTCGCACCATGCATTAATCCTCTGCAGGTCCTCCTGGAGTACGTACGAGTCTTCTGATGTTGCTACTTTCTTGTAGACAACCGTGTCATCTGCAAATAGCCTCACGGAGCTACCGATGTTGTCAACTAAGTCATTTATGTATATTGTAAACAATAAAGGTCCTATCACGCTTCCCTGCGGTACTCCCGAAATTACCTCTACATCTGCAGATTTTGAACCGTTAAGAATGACATGTTGTGTTCTTTCTTCTAGGAAATCCTGAATCCAATCACAAACCTGGTCCGATATTCCGTAAGCTCGTATTTTTTTCACTAAACATAAGTGCGGAACCGTATCAAATGCCTTCCTGAAGTCCAGGAATACGGCATCAATCTGCTCGCCAGTGTCTACGGCACTGTGAATTTCTTGGGCAAATAGGGCGAGCTGAGTTTCACATGATTTCTGTTTGCGGAATCCATGTTGGTTATGATGAAGGAGATTTGTATTATCTAAGAACGTCATAATACGAGAACACAAAACATGTTCCATTATTCTACAACAGATTGACGTAAGCGAAATAGGCCTATAATTATTCGCATCTGATTTATGACCCTTCTTGAAAATGGGAACGACCTGCGCTTTCTTCCAGTCGCTAGGTACTTTACGTTCTTCCAGCGATCTACGATAAATTGCTGGTAGAAAGGGGGCAAGTTCTTTAGCATAATCACTGTAGAATCTTAAGGGTATCTCGTCTGGTCCGGATGCTTTTCCGCTACTAAGTGATAGCAGTTGTTTTTCAATTCCGATATCGTTTATTTCAATATTTTCCATTTTGGCGTCCGTGCGACGGCTGAAGTCAGGGACCGTGTTACGATTTTCCGCAGTGAAACAGTTTCGGAACACTGAATTCAGTATTTCTGCCTTTCTTCGGTCGTCCTCTGTTTCGGTGCCATCGTGGTCAACGAGTGACTGAATAGGGGATTTAGATCCGCTTACCGATTTTACATACGACCAAAACTTTTTAGGGTTCTTGTTTAGATTGTTTGCCAATGTTTTATGTTCGAATTCGTTGAATGCTTCTCTCATTGCTCTCTTTACGCTCTTTTTCGCTTCGTTCAGCTTTTCCTTATCAGCTATGATTCGACTACTCTTAAACCTATGATGAAGCTTTCTTTGTTTCCGTAGTACCTTTCGTACATGATTGTTATACCACGGTGGATCTTTCCCCTCGCTTTGGACCTTAGTCGGTACGAACTTATCTAAGGCGTACTGGACGATGTTTCTGAATTTTTTCCATTTTTGTTCCACATCCTCTTCCTCAGAAATGAACGTTTGATGGTGGTCACTCAGATATTCTGCGATTTGTGCCCCATCACTCTTGTTAAGCAAATATATTTTCCTTCCTTTCTTGGCATTTCTTATTACACTTGTAGTCATTGATGCAACCACTGACTTATAATCACTGATACCCTCTTCTACATTCACGGAGTCGAAAAGTTCCGGTCTATTTGTTGCTATGAGGTCTAAAACGTTAGCTTCACGAGTTGGTTCTCTAACTATCTGCTCGAAGTAATTCTCGGACAAGGCAGTCAGGATAATGTCACAAGAGTCTCTGTCCCTGGCTCCAGTTCTGATTGTGTGACTATCCCATTCTATACCTGGTAGATTGAAGTCTCCCCCTATTACAATAGTATGATCACGAAACTTCTTCACGACGTTCTGCAGGTTCTCTCTGAGGCGCTCAACTACTACGGTTGCTGATGCAGGTGGTCTATAGAAGCATCCGACTATCATATCTGACCCACCTTTGATACTTAACTTAACCCAGATTATTTCACATTCGCATTCGCTAATAACTTCACTGGATATTATTGAATTCTTTACTGCTATAAATACTCCTCCACCATTGGCGTTTATCCTATCCTTGCGGTATATATTCCATTCTGTGTCTAGGATTTCGTTACTGTTCACTTCCGGTTTTAACCAACTTTCCGTTCCTAATACTATATGCGCACTATTTCCTTCAATAAGAGATACTAATTCAGGAACCTTGCCCTGGATACTCCTGCAGTTTACCAATATTACGTTAACTTTTCCTGTTTTTGGTCTCTGAGGACGGACGTTCTTTATCAACGATGATAATGTCCTCTCTGGTAAGCCGTCAGGTATTTTATCGTTTCGCCCAAGGGGGGGTCCCTCTAACCTAAAAAACCCCCGTGTGCACGCCACACGTACTCTGCTACCCTAGTAGCTGCTTCCGGTGTGTAGTGCACGCCTGACCTGTCTAGGGGGGCCCTACAGTTCTCCACCCAATAACGGAGGTCGATGAATTTGCAACCATTATAGTCGCAGAGTCGTCTGAGCCTCTGGTTTAGACCCTCCACACGGCTCCAAACCAGAGGACCGCGATCGACTCTGGGCACTATGCTGCAGATATTAAGCTCAGCTTGCACTCCGCGTGCGATGCTGGTTGTCTTCACCAAATCACCCAGCCGCCGGAAGGAACCAAGGATGGCCTCAGAACCCAAGCGGCAGGCGTCATTCGTTCCGACATGTGCTACTATCTGCAGCCGGTCACACCCAGTGCGTTCAATAGCTGCCGGAAGGGCCTCCTCCACATTACGGACGAGACCCCCCGGCAAGCACACCGAGAGCACACTGGCATTCTTCCCCGACCTACCCGCTATTTTCCTGAGGGGCTCCATAACCCGCCTAACGTTGGAGCTCCCTATAACTAATAGGCCCGCCCTCTGTGACTGTCGGGACCTTGCCGGAGAATCGGCCACTGGCCCAACAGGCGAGGCATCCTGTGGTGGCTCGGAATCGATGTCATCACCACTAGGAAGCACCCCGTACCTGTTGGAAAGGGGTAAGGCAGCTGCCACGCGGCCAGATCCCACCTTTGCCTTTCGGCCAGGCACGCGCGAGCCCGCCACTGTTCGCCATTCACCCTGGAGTGATGGCTGACCGGTAAGATGCTCACTGCCGGAAGACGCAGCGACATCAGGGGTTCCATGTGATTCCAAGGCCACCGAAGTAGGCATAGGTCTCACCACAGTTGCCCCAACGCCACTACGAGCCGACGCCTGCGCCTCGAGCTCGATGAGCCTAACAGACAAAGCCTCCACCTGCCCCCGAAGAGTGGCCAATTCTCCTTGCGTCCGCTCACAACAACCACAGTCCCTGCACATGACTATGTTTACCCTACTCTATACGGTGACAAATTCCCAAGATAATCTTCTGATGAGCTACTCTGATAATCAAGAAACACTCACTGAAATACGAGACGCGAAAACTACGCTAGGTTTTCCCAGAAAAACTATTTAAAAGCTAAGCTCAGCAAATAAGTACAAAAACGCTTTATACAAACAGTACTCGCTGCTGCTGGTGCTCTCGCTCTGGCTGTCACAAGACAGGCATTTGTGTGGATTGTAACCGTATGCGAGTGTGATATGTCGACCGGACAGACAAAAAGAGAATAGAGGACGTTGAAAAGCGGTACTGCAGGAAATACAGAATATTAGAGAGATAGATCGGATAACTAATGATGAGGCACGGATGTGAATTTGGGAGGAAAGAAATTTGTGGCACTGGCTGACTAAAGGAGGGGATCGGTTCACGGGACACGCTGAGACAAGGTGGTTTGCAGGCTGTAGGAGTAAATCGAAGATTCGTCAGTTTGGTAATGGAGGGAAGTATACGGGGTACAAATTATATGTTAAGACCAAGAATTGAATAAAGTGAGCAGATTAATTGGGAGACAGGCTGCAGTACCTAAACATAGATAAAGAGACTTGCACGTACTAGACTAGCAAGTAGACCTATTAGTCAACCGCAGTATTATTGCATCTGGGAGCGAGGGTGCTTCGGTGGGCTTATCGTGAGCTTTTATAATAATATTTAGCAAGAATACGCTAAACCACTTGACAGCCATGTTGAAATCATTCACAACGCAATGTGTTTTTCTTATTCACCTCTGTACTTGTTTGCCGCAACGTCACCGCGTGTTTCCGATAGTGGCCACAGGTGGCGAAATGCAGTAATGTCATTGTCTGGTAGTACATGAAAGACCACAACAACGAGAGTCATCAGATGCTCTTCCGCTTTGTGCAGCTGACCGTGATATAATCTTGTGGAGTGCAATGTTGTGCGTGGGTGTTATGTATATTAAGAAGGGAGAGCCTGCAAATAACCTTCTACCCTCGGAAAGCAACAAATAAAACGCGAATAAGCGTAGTCGGTTCCTGTGGGTCAGTCAAGTGATTGTTGCAGATTGTTCCTGCGTTTGGATTCGAAAATTGGAAATTTGTGGGAAGTTCTCATGGGATAAACTGCTGAGGTCATCGGTGCCTAGGCCTACACACTGCTTAATCTAACTTAAACTAACATACGCTAAGAACGACATACACACCAGTGCGCGAGGGACCACCGTCGGGGGGAGCCGCACGGGGCAAGGCACCCTACACCGCGCGGCTACCCCACGCGGCTTGGACTCGATCCCGGATGTTAACCACTCGGAAGAACAGAGTGAGGCCCACCCAGCTTCATGAAGGTAATCGAAGGATACACGAAGCAGCAGAGACAACTTTTACGTGAAATCAGCAGTAATGACCGGTAGATCAGTGTGCTGACAAAATGCTGTTGTCCAGTGATAAATGACTCAGTGACTTGAGTAGCCATTGGCCGGAAGGAAATAGCCTGCGTTGTGCTAAAGTTTGATGGATGGAAATTTTATATTATCGGTTGGCACTTCGGTGCAAGGCAGAACAGTGATATGCTCTCAGAATTTACATACTCGGAGAGCAGCGTGGAATAAAATTTTGAGGGTGAAGTATTGCCGTTATTGCAGGTAGCAACTTATACGGGGTGGACAGAAACAAACTGAAAAGCTTGTAAGGGTGTTGTGAGTGAGGCTGTGCTGAGAAATAATAATTGTTGGAAAAAATTCGATACGTAGGGCCATCTTCGAGTTATTTAGCGATCAAGTTAGTCAATCAAGTTTTTGCGCGCTCACATTAAAGCACTTGGACGCACTATAGTGCGGTAATGCACATACATCTCCGGGTCGGTGAGTTAACAATTATTAAATGCCCATTACCAGATAAAACGTGCATATTTAGGAAATAATAAATTTAAGCTGAGTTCGTTTTGAGGAAACCAAACGAAGTACGCCATTGGCGATTACAGACTCTGGCACGCTGACTGAATTCTAGAACACGACGGCCTCACTAGCTAACGTTAATGCTAAATAATTTGGAAACCGCGCAACGTATCGAAATTGTTCTTAAAAGTTATTTCTCAGCACAATCATTCCTGCAACACCCTTACAAGCTTCTCAAACTGTGTCTGACTACCCACTACATAAAAGTGTCATAACAAAAGGTGTGTTAAATGGGGCACCCAGCATATCAACACTGCAAGGAAAGAAGCTATCACACAAAGTCCATTTGACTACTATCAATATAAATAATATAATCTAGATACATCTAAAAAACTGTGGCAAGGTTCTGTTGCGAAATCACTGTGGACAACATGACTTGCAAGCAAGCGGAGTTCGTCAACTAACATTGACGAAGGACTACCCTAGACAGCAATAAAAATATGGCTGTGAAACATACTAAATTCGGGAAACTGCGTTGCCCTTCCCTAACAGAAACAAATGAGATATAATGGTGAACCTAGATAGAGATACGTCTACCGCAACTGCTCTTTTTTTTTGCGGGTGGGCGGGGGGTGAATGTTTGTTACTTAAATAATGAAATTTAAGAAAATACAAACAAATACTGAAGGATAGACTACACATGAAACAAAGTAGATGGAAGAAGAGCTAATTAAAGGTAGATTAATTAAATTATGCAACATCTATTGAGAACACTTGGAGGTGGGGGGGAGTGGATAGCAAACGACTGTTCGGAATAAAGTTAACCTATAAAACGGTTTTCTCTGGAAAATATAGAAAATTTCTTGAAGAGATGGATGGATGCACTGGGAACACTGGACAAGCTTAAAGCGTAAGCGGTGAAGAGTGGAAGGAAAGAAAGGAATCTCTCATTCCTCCTCCTCCTCTTCATACCTCAGTATCTAATATTTCCGTTGCCAATCGATACAGATATTTCGAAAATAAAATTAAAGGCTATATAGATAAGAAACATTTCGGGTACTGTGCGTGTTGCGGTGTGAAGGTACATAATGCACACGAAATGAAGCTGCAGCGTTTGTCTGTTACTGTATATCGTGCCTCATGCTCGCTTTTAACGAACACCAATAAGGGAAATAGTAGCGGCCGTTGCATGGTTCTGAATTGAGATTTAAATTTGAGGTAGTTCAGAAACGAGAAACTGTATATTTGGAAACCGGGTTGTTTCATATAACGGAAAACTGTCTATATCACGCAGCCGTCGGATTAGCCGATTTCGGTGATTGAAAACATTGATGAAGTAGACGTACTGAACGCCCGGATTATCGAAACAGGATACATTCACCGCAAAAAGTGTTAAGCCCTCGAAAGGACCCGTTTTCCGTGTCCATGTCCGCACAAAATCTGTTGGTACACAAACAATTACACTTTACAACAGGAGATGGAATTTTTTTAGGATATTATCTCGTAAAACTACGTTCATTTTTGATTATTATTAAGGTACCTGCAAAGCCTGAGACATTTTTTTTATGCGTGTACTCGTGCAGTGTACTTGCGCGATGGCTTGTATGGAATATCGATGTCTAAGAGTGGGCAGTGATTAGACACAGTGAGGAAGTGAACAAAATCACACTCGCGATTATTAACTATTACGATTGTGAGAAAGCATTTATCTTAATTTAGTAGAGGGTGTAAGAAACGGAAATTTGTAGAAATGTTGAGTTAAAAGCGTAATTGAAGGAAAGTTTTATACTGAATTTATGACCTAGAGAGATTAGTAAATTTGTACTATCGTCTCCTTGTATCAGGACGGTTTACACGTTTTGTAAGATACGTCTGTTCTATAACAATTTGATAGACGCAGAGGTAAAGTAATCTGAAAATGGAGTGCGTCTTTCTACGATGGCTATATCTCATTTCCTACTTACGTTATGTGTATTACATTCTACCTTATTTACAAGGAAGTAGCTCAAATAATCCTAGCGTGGTTACCAGTAAAACTCTCTGTCAGGTGTTAAAATAAGAAAGGGCATGAAATGTTAGTGTCCTACCAGATGTAATAGCCTAGTTACTAGCTGACCAGGTTGTCAGTGGGAGCCAAATGAATGTTTTAAGTTAAAAGTTTAAAACAATTTACCGTACTGTAATCCTATAGGATCCTGGCACTGATAACGAAGTTATATCTAAAATCTCAGTCATGGCAGGCTTGTCGCAGCTAAATTATAATTCCGTCTTGCTGTCACGATATCAGCATGAATGCCGTCCTTTCACTTGTCCGCATAAGTGCCTCGCTACTCGTTGGCCGGGTTGGTCATTGGGGTGAAAGAATTTGTAGTTTGTAGCTCTGCGAGCACTTTAAATACCGATAAAGTAGACTCCGTTTATAACTACTTTGTGATAGACGTTTCACAAAGAAAAAGAAGGTCGAGCAGGTGGAGCGGAAGCCAGTCACTCGCAGCTCCTTCTCGAGCGCTACCTGCTTCTTGTGTTGCCTCTTTTATAGATACGTGCAGCACCTGGTGATACATGGCTAGCTGCGTGTCGGCATCACTTCCCCACCCACCCACTGCTGTCTTTCAACCAAAACGTAATTTTAATAAGAGTTGACTCACAAGACTAGTCCTGACATCCTGCTCTTGGGGCTGTATGCTTTAATTACTATGTTAGGAATTTAATAAAACGACGGTCAGGGAAAGAGAGCGGTTAGGCACAAAATACCATAGCCGTTGACCAAAGCACACGAAATACGCTGACCTTAGGCATATTCCTTGCCTTGCACATCATTTACAAGATGTCTATCACTCTTGCTTGAAATCGAAATTTTCGTGAGCCACATACTTAACATGATACAACTATGTACACATTATCCAGATTTTTACTAAACACAACCGACGAAAAAATCTCTCAATTTAAAAAGTATAAAATGAAAAATAATATTAAATCGAAAAAAATTAATGAAAACTTCTAAATTACTGTTAACCTGAAAATTCTAGCACTGAACAAAGAATCAGTACTTAATACTTTATCACGCGACCAATTGGCCATCTGTGTGAGCTAAAAGTAAATTAAACATCAAGAATCGCGCACGCCCAAGCCAACAGCCAGAAGCACATAGTGATCTTAATGTAGCAGCATTCTGACCTCCTGCCACCATTCTAGACAACTTCGTAATCAAAATAGTATTTTTTAATGTAGTCAAAAATCGCTACGTACACGACGTGTTACTTTCATGTAGCTTCCCATAAAATCTCAATCTGCATCTAGTGAGATTTCTTATGCGTCACATTCTCTGTGGAGGTCGCAAGTCATTGTGAAACGCGCACCAATGCTTAAGCCCGCTCTCTCCGGGTTACGTACACTTCTACACGACAAGTTATGTCACTCTGTCTCAATTTTATAAATGAATGAAAGGACAATAATTGTTGTAGGGGAACACACCTCAGTAGATTTCATACTCTATTCTCTATGCTTTTGTTGATTACTTTATGAATACCCGGCACTGCCTAGGTATGTATTTTTTGCAATCATCTATCAGTCCATTTCTTCCTTCCCTATCTTTCTGTCCGTCTCATCCTTCACCCCCTCTCTCTCACTGTCTATTTGCTCTTCCCCCTCTCTTTTCATCTCATCCTCTTTCCTCTCTTTGTTCATCTCCTCTTCTCTCTGTCAGTTTTCACCTTTTCCCTCTTTCTGCCATATCCTCTTCGTCCTCTCTGTGTGTGTCTCCTCCTACCTCCTCTCTAATCTCCATCTCTTACTGTCACTGTCTCTGTGCGTTTCTTCCTTTTTCCTTTCCCTATCCATCACTTCCTCTCCACTCTGTCCACTTTACCCTCGAGCTCTCTCTGTCGATCCAGATCTTCCCCCAGCCTGTATCCGCCTCCTCCTTCCTCATAGCAGTCTGTCAACCTTGTCCCCCTCCACCTCCTCCCCGCCCCACCTTATCTCCCCACATTATGAGGCTAACCACACGTTCTTTCTTTCCAGATTGGCTATGCCTGCAATATTTCATTTGTATCTCTAGGGAATTTCATAGTGCAGTTTCATTTTGACACAGCTTAATGTTTATGACATCACATCTCCTAAATTACGTCATATAACTTTGGAGGTACATCAAGTGGTATATGTGGTTACAATCTGCGAAATGTGTTGTGAACAGATTTAGTAGCAAAGAAGTAATAAATTAAAACGTCATGTACGATGCGGCAGTTTTTCGCCTGTCTCAGCATTAGACGTCGTATCTCTTGAGCTATGTGGTGTGATATATTTTTGTGGTTAATTTCAGAGACATATGCGAATACTGATTACGAAGTCTATCGCGACGAAGTCTTTGCATAAAAATCTCTCGGTTTACTTGCCGCGTCAAATTTGGATAACATTCCAAGCTTTCGATGACTACCTCGGTCATCTTCGTCAAGGGTAAAACTGACTGTCGTGGACCGACGAGGCTTCCGCTTTTATAAGCAGTAGACCGCGTCTCATTGGCTGGATGCCATCACGGTGAAAACGGCGCGTACCAAGGTGGCGGCCTCTATATCCATAGATTTTCTTGGCGCGCTTTATCCAGCGTTGCTTGCAGCGCCATCCATCACAACAGGCGAAGAACTGCGAGGAATGTAAGAAGTCTCCTTTTTTTTCTATATTGTTAATTTCAACACCTTGTACAAAGGTGGGCTGTCAGCAGCATAATACGCTGCTCTTCAGCCGAGAATGATACAATATAAAACATAATGGAGATACAGATGGTACAAGACACATGGTGGGTAAAAAAATTGTAGACACTGAAAAACAATATACTCGAAGCCGTTCACGCTGGACAAGAAAAAACGCTAAAACCTATGGACACGGCGCACAAAACACGGACGACTGCAACAGCACAGGTGAACAGTGGTGGCGTGACAGCGAAAGAACACTAAACACAAAACGAAGGCACACACACTAGACACTGATGGCGATGATCTCCGGCGCGTGAATGTCCACTGAGTGTGGATGAGTCCAGGGACCTGCCAAAAGAGGAGGAGGGGGGGTGGGAGAGGGAGAGGGGAGAGCAGATGCCACAGGCAGGGGAGATAGGGGGGAGGGAGAAACGGAGGAAGGGGGAGGGGAAGCCTGGGGGAAGAGGGGTTGGGGAAGGGGGGATGGGGGGAAAAGGAGAGAGAAGGGAGGGAGGGTGCCCAAGGGGAAAGACACAAAAAGTGGGAGGGGAGGATCAAAGTTGATAGGAGGGGTAGATGGAGGGGAGGAGGACATCATCAAGGAGAGGGAGCTGGCAGAAGCCACCTTGGGAGAGGGTAAGGAGGGTGGAGAGATGGAGGTGGGTGGGACATAGGAATACAGGCGCAGCAGTGGGCGGGGGTGGTAGAGGATGGGTGAGACAAGCGGGTGAGGAGGATCGAGTTTACAGAAAGTGTACAGGATCCATGTCCTTTCAACGAAAAGGAGGAGGTGGGGGAATGGAATGTCGTACAGGATCCACAGGGGGGAGCGGAGATGGATGCGATAGGCGAGGCGGAGAGCATGGCGCTCAAGGATCTGAAGGGGTTTATAAAACGTAGGAGGGGGGGGGGGGGACGGAGATCCAGGCCGGATGGGCGTAACAAAAGATAAGGCGGATGAGGGATTTATATGTGTGGAGTATGGTGGAGAGGTCTAGACCCCACGTATGGCTGGAAAGGAGCTTGAGGAGACAGAGTCAGGATCGTGCCTTGGGTTGGATTGTCCGTAGATGGGGGGTCCAGGAGAGGCGATGGTCGAGGGTGACGCCAAGGTACATAAGGGTGGGGGGGATGGCGATAGGACGGCCGTAGATGGTTAGATAGAAATCGAGTAGACGGAAGGAAGGGATGGTCTTGCCTACAATGATCGCCTGGGGTTTAGAGGGATTGACCTTTAGCAACCACTGGTTGCACCAAGCAGTGAACGGGTCAAGATGGGATTGGAGAAGGTGTTGGAAATGCTGCAGGGTGGGGGCAAGGGCAAGGAAGGTAGTGTCATCGGCAAACTGGAGAAGGTGGAAGGGGGGGTGACGGCGGTGGCAAGTCCGTCGTATACAAAAGGTTCAGAAGGGGGGAGAGGATGGAGCCTTGGTGCACACCAGCGGAGGGAAAAAAGGTGTAGGAATAGAAGGATAGCCGAAAGCCACACTGGGTAACGGGAAGGAGGTGGTGCTGGCAGAGATGCTGGTGGATGCATTGGGTGAGCATGGATTCCAGGACCTTGCTGAAGACCGAGGTAAGGCTGATGGGATGGTAGGAGGAGACTGCGGACGGCGGTTTACCAGGTTTAAGGAACATCAGGATACGGGAGGTTTTCCACAGGTCGGGGTAGTAGCCAATGGACAGGACTACACTGTAGAGCCTGGCCAGGGTGGAGAGGAAAGAGACAGGAGCTTCTCGAAGGTGGCGGTAGGTGACACTATCGTGACCAGGAGTGGTGTTGCGTTTTGTGCGGAGTGTAGCAATTAAATCCTGTACAGTGATAGGGGCATTAAGTTCCGTGTGTGCAATGTCATCCAAATGGTGAGGAGGACAGGGAGATGGTCGCTACCAATGGGCTCGAGGACATCCACCTCTATGCAGCCAAGGAGATTAGGGGAGGAGAGGATGATATCGGGAGTGGAGTTGGATTCGGGATGGGTGTGCTGTGGAATGGGGACGATTTAGCCTTGGACTGAGGAGAGGAACCGATGCTACCGCCGTAATTGGGCGGCGGAACGACTATGGATGTTGAGGTCGGCTGCGATCATGTAGGAGGAGAAGGTACAGTCGATGTGGGAGAGGAAGTCGAAGGGAAGTAGGTCGTTAGGGCAGACATAGATGGTGATGCAGGTGACGGTAAGGCCAGGGAAGAAGAGACTAAGGATCAGGTGTTTGGTGGGGTCGGGAAGGAGAGGTTGGAGCCAAACCGGGATCTGGCAGTGGTGACCAATGGCAACTCCGCCATGCGCAAGCGGGAGGGGATTATCGGAGCGGTGGAGGAGGTAGGGCGAAGTGTGCATGGTGTGGTGGGGTTGGAGGAAGGTTTCATTTAGGAGGAAGGCATCCACGTGGTGGGTGGCAAGGGTGTTCAGGAATAGGTTCTTGATGGCGGGAATGGAGCAGATGTTGTTGAAAAGGATACAGTGCTGACGAGCCATGACAAGGACTTAGACGAGGGTGTCAAGACGGGAGAAGGTGAAATGGTCCTGGTTGTGGGAGTAGGTGGCATACATTTTTAGTTGGAAGACGAAACGGGGGGCGAGGGATATCTATTGGAGGGTGTGGGGCGCTGAAAGGGGTGAACATTTTGGAGGACGATGGTAAGGAATAAGAAGTCGTCCTCTGCGCTCTTTCGTTATCAATTGCGCGCTTCCATGCTGTAACCCCTCTCATCCTACATACTCGCAAAAGTGTAAGGCCCGATCCCTTCCTACCACTTCTGAACTCACCGTCCCTGTCATCCCTCTGGATGCCCCCACCCCTCCTGGCAATTCCCTTCACCCCCCTACCACTGAGGACATCATCAGATTCTTTACCATCATTTTCCAAAATGTCCAACCTTTCCAGCGCCCCCACACCCACCAGCAGATATCCCTCGCTGCCCGTTCCATCTTCCACCTAAAAATGTATGCCACCTACTCCCACAACCAGGCCCATTTCACCTTCTCCCGTCTCGAGACCCTTGTCTAAATCCCTGCCATGGCGTGACAGCACTGTATCCTGTACAACAACATCTGTTCCCTTCCCGCCAACAAGAACCTCTTCATGCACACCCTCACCACCCACCACATGGATGCCTTCCTCCTAAATGAAACCTTCCTCCAACCCCACCACACCATCCACACTTCGTCCTACCTCCTTAACTGCTCCGATAATCCCCTCCCGATAGCGCATGGCAGAGTTGCCATTGGTCACCACCGCCAGATCCCGGTTCGGCTCCATCCTCTCCTTCCCGACCCCACCGAACACCTGATCCTTAGACTCTTCTTCCCTGGCCTTACTGTCACCTGCGCCACCATCTATGTCCGCCCTAACGCACCTATTCCATTCGACTTCCTCTCCCACATTGACCGTACCTTGTCCTCCTACGTGATTGCCGCCGACCTCAACATCCATAGTCGTTCCGTCGCCCAGTTACAGCTGTGGCATCAGTTCCTCTCCTCAGTCCAAGGCGACATCGTCCCCATTCCCCAGCACACCCGCCCCACATTCAGCTCCACTCCCGATGTCATCCTCTCCTCCCCTAACCTCCTTGGCCGCATAGTGGTGGATGTCCAGGACCCCATCCCCATTGGTGGCGACCATCTCCCTGTCCTCCTCAACGTGTCAGATGGTCGTCGCCCCCGCCCCAACCCTCGTCATGACCCTCCCCAAAGTACGGCCATGATTATTCCTGTGCTGACTGGAACGCCTACTGGGATACCCTCTCCTTCCAGGTCGATAGCCATCCCTTTACCTACCACCTACCACGATGTTACCAATGCCGCCTCCTTTCTCTAGCAGGCCTTGTCTGAGGCCGTGGAGGCCCATGTCCGCACTGTCGCCATCCACGCCCACCATCCTACCTTACCCGCACAGGCCGTCCTCCTCCTCCATGAATGCCACCATCTCTACCGTGCCTTCCTCCACACGTGTGACCCGGACACACTTTGATGCCACCGGCAAATCCAGCGACACATCCGAATCTTGCTCACGGCTAAGAAACGCCGGGACTGGTGATAGACTTGCACCCATTTAAATGCTACCCTACCTATAAACTCGTCCAAGTTCTGGTCAGCTTTCCATCGCCTTACCGGAACTAAACCCTCCCCCTACTATCCTCCTCTCCATGATGATCACCCTTTCTCTGACACCTTTAGTAAGGCCAATCACTTTGCCTTCTACCTCTCCCATATCTTTTCCATCCCCGATGATCCTCAGTTCGAATACTCCCTCTTCCCAGATGTCCGCGATCGAACTGAAACCTCTGTCCCTCCCCTCACACCTGGTTTCCAGTACTTGGACAACATGGCACACACGGAACTCAATGCCCCTATCACTACACAGGATCTCATTGCTACACTCCGCACAAAACGCAACACCGCTCCTGGTCATGATCGTGTCACCTACCACCACCTTCCTGAAGCTCCTGTCTCTTTCCTCTCTACCCTGGCCAGCCTCTACAATGTAGTCCTATCCACTGGCTACTACCCCGACCTGTGGAAAACCTCCCATATCTTGATGTTCCTTAAACCCGGTAAACCACCGTCCACAGTCTCCTCCTATCGTCCCATCAGCCTAACCTCAGTGTTCAGCAACGTCCTGGAATCCATGCTCTCCCGATGCATCCACCAGCATCTCCGCCAGCACCGTCTTCATCCCGTTACCCAGTGTGGCTTTTGGCCGTCCTTCCCTTCTGATGACCTTCTCCTTCACTTCACCCATCTCCTTTCCGAACAGCTTCATTCCCGTCGCTCCGCAATCTTCCTCTCCCTGGACCTCGAACGTGCCTATGACTGCATATGGCATTCCGGTCTCCTCTTCAAACTCCAAACCTTCGCCTTTGCCATTAACTACGTCCATCTGATTGGCTCCTTTCTCTCCCACCGTCCTTCCTACGTCACCATCCATAACACGGATTCCTAAACCATTTTTCCCCTGCCCAAGGCTCCATCCTCTCCCCCCTTCTGTACCTTTTGTATACGGCGGACTTGCCGCCGCCGTCAACCCTCGTCCACCTTCTCCAGGTTGCCGATGACACCACCTTCCTTGCCCTTGCCCCCACCCTGCAGCGTTCCCAACACCTTCCCCAGTCCCATCTTGACCGGTTCACTGCTTGGTGCAACCAGTGATTGCTTAAGGTCAATCCCTCCAAAACCCAGGCGATCATTGTAGGCAAAACCACCCCTTCCATCCACCTATTCGATTTCTATTAACCATCTATGGCCATCCTATCGCCCTCACCCGCACCCTTAAGTACCTTGGCGTCACCCTCGACCGTCGCCTCTGCTTAACCCCCCATCTCCGGACAATCCAAGCCAAGGCACGCTGCCGACTCCATCTCCTCAAGCTCCTTTCTGGCCATACATGGAGTCTGGACCCCTCCACCATACTCCACACATATAAATCCCTCATCCGCCCTATCCTCTATTATGCCCATCCTGCCTGGATCTCCACCCCACTACCTTTTACAAATCCCTTCAGATCCTTGAACGCCATGCTCTCCGCCTCACCTACCACATCCGTCTCCCCTCCCCCACGCGGATCCTGTACGACCTAATTCCGATCGCCCACCTCCTCCTTTTCCATAAATGGATACGGATCTTCTACACCTCCTGTAAACTAGAACCTCCTCACCCGCTCGTCTCACCCATCCTCTCCCACCACCGCCCACTGCCGCACCTGTATTCCCACGTCCCACCCGGTCTCCACCTCTCCACCCTCCTTACCCTCTCCCAAGATGACTTCCGCCAGCTCCCCTTCCATTATGATGTCCTCCTCCCCTCCATCTACCCCTCCTATCATCTTTGATTCTCCCCTCCCCCTTTTTGTGTCTTTTCCCTTGGGCACCCTCCCTCCCTTCTCTCTCCTTTTCCCCCCGTACCCCCTTCCTCAACCCCTCTTCCCCCAGGGTTCCTCACCCCCTTCCTCCCTTCCTCCCTCCCCCTATCTCCCCTTCCTGTGGCATCTCTGCTCTCCCCTCTCCCTCTCCCACTCCCCACCCCCCCCTCCGCCTCTCTTGGCAGGTCCCCGGACTCGTACATGCTCTGTGGACATTCGCGCGCCAGATATCATCACCATCAGTGTCTCATGTGTGTGCCTTCGTGTTCTTTCGCCGTCACGCCACCACTGTTCACCTGTGCCGTCGCAGTCGTCCGTGTTCTGTGCGCCGTGTCAACAGGTTTTCGTGTTTTTTCTTGTCCAGCGTGTACGGCTTCGTGTATATTGTTTTCTGTGTCTACAGTTTTTGCCCACCATTTTTATTGTTTTTTCTGTACTTCCTTTATATCATATATTGTACCACTCGCGGCTGAAGAGCAGCGTACTATGCTCCTGACAGCCCACCATTGTAGAAGGTGTTGAAAATAACATTAAAGAAAAAAAAACGGTCCACGACAGTCAGTTTTACCCCTGACGAAGATGGTGGAGGTAGTCATCGAAAGCTTCGGGATGTTATCCAAATTTGACGTGGCAAGTAAATCGAGAACTTTTTATGCATTTGTGAATACTGTCTGCGGAAAGCTTCATGAATAGTGAGTTTAACGAAGTATTAAATTTAAACGTCTTCCATGATACAGCAGTTTTCCAAGAATATCAGTATATATGACGTCATATCCCCTGACCTCATAGTTTCGCTTCTACCTTCAGTGGTACAACTGAATGCTGTCTGCAAAATTTGTCGGGAATACAGTCACTAGTAAATAAGTAATAACTAAAACGTCAAGCTTCATGCGGCAGGTATAGCTGCGTGAATCGCCAAAGCGATAAACTTTATTTCATCATTGCTGTTGTCAGTGCAAAGAAGACGACCGCGCAAGTACGGCAGAAGTAAGTCGGCGGCAACTGTTTAGCGTGCATTTCGAACCAAGTACGGTGTTTAACCTCCTGATAGGTTGTGCATCGTAAGATGGTATAAGAAATTCACAACAAAATTGTGTTTGTGAAAAGGGGAAAAAAACCGGACGGCCGCGCACGAGTGAAGAAAATGTTGGCCGCATTCAGGAAGCATTTTCTCGCATTCAGGAAAATCGACCCCCTGAGCTAACAGAGAGCTGTAAATTTCTCAGCCGATCATTTGGAGAGTCCTACAGAAAAGGGTCGTAATGTAAACTTACCCACTGCACTTGGTACAATCCCTTTCCGAAGCTGGTAAGGTGGAAAGAATCGAGTTCTGCGAGTTTGTTCTTAAGCAAATGAAAACAGATGACTGGTTCATTTCGAAGCTAGTGTTTAGCTATGAAGCATCATTTCACACAAGAGACAAAGTCAGTCGCACAATGTCCGTACATGGGGCGCTGAGAATCCGCAGGAAATAATTTTGCATGAACGTGATTAGCCTAAGGTGAACGTTTTCTGTGCTATTTATTCGAAGATGCAATTGTAACTGGCGAACCTCTCTGGAAATGTTGCACAATTGGCTGCGCCCTCAACTCGAAGAAGAAGCACGTCAATTCCTATTCCAACAGGATTGGGGTCCACCCCCTTTTCACTTATCTGTCCGCGCCTATTTGTACAAAAGGTACCCACCACAATGGATCGGCCACGAGGCAGCTGGTGACGGAGCACATCACTGGCCTCCAAGAAGCCCTGTGATTTTTTTCTGTGAGGGTATGTTAAAGATTGCTGTTTCAACCACATTTTCCAGCTCATAGTTAGAAACTAAAAAAGGAACAGCTGCAGCTGTCCACACTGTAACGCAGGAGATGCTACAGAGCGTGTGGAACGAGTTCGGCCGGCCGCAGTGACTGAGCGGTTCTAGGCGCTTCAGTCCGGAACCACACTGCTGCTACGCTCGCAGGTTCGAATCCTGCCTCGGGCATGAATGTGTGTGATGTCCTTAGGTTAGTTAGGGGACTGATGACCTCAGATGTTAAGTCCCATAGTGCTTAGAGCCATTTGAACCATTTTTTTAACGAGTTGGAATATCGTGTTGATGTCGCTCGAGTGTCCGTATGGGGTCATATTGAAGGTGTATGAACTTATTTTCTACTGAAAAAAAGCTTTGCTAAGTATTCCTGACATTGATTTATTACTCAAGGTTCCATCTCATTTCCCATGCACCAGATACTCCCATCGTTTCCAGCCATATTTAGCGAAGACTTGCCGCACCATGGTGACTGACGGTCTTCTGAAAGTAAGGTTTCCATTTCTCCACGGACAACGTCTGTTCCTACGCTCTTACCCACTTTAATACTGAAAATACATGAGTTACCAAATAAATAGTTTTATCATGCTACTTATCGATGGCGTGATTGCTTTCCCTTTGATTTATGTGATGCCTTCAGTTGTTTTTACGATTACCGAAAATTATTAACTTTAACATTTAAATGAAAGGAAAACCGAAGGGAGAGGGGAGACACTTATAAATACTACGTAGTGTGGTTTTTACGCTCAATACCGACAGAGTAAATCATTATGATACTGATGAGAGCGCGATAACCGGAAATGATGTCGGCCACAAGTTTTTAATTCTCTGTTGATCCGTCATGGACAGGAAACAACAGCTGGTTAGATAATTGTCAATGTCAATGAAATTCACCAGCAGCCATGAAACTGGTTGTCGTCAAAATAAAATAAAGTAACACCTTAGTCACAAGGCTGTTGGAGAATTTTATTGATACTGACAAAGTTTTTTATTCCGTTTTACAGTGTCTCGTGGGCACGCTTGATAGAAAGCAAACTTGTTTTGCTGCTTATTTATCCCATATGGTAACAGTTCATAGGGTCGAAAAGTTTACCTCAGGTGCACATAGAAAAGCTGCCTTTGTTACTGTCACTTATGCTGCATGCGTCAGATATAATTATTGTTACATAATTTGTACCGACATACGTCATCTTCGTGTTCCAGTGAAGCTTGAAGCCGGCCGTTGTGGCCGAGCGGTTCTAGGCAATTCAGTCCGGAACCACGCTGCTGCTACGGTCGCAGGTTCGAATCCTGTGTCGGGCATGGATGTGTGCGACGTCCTTAGGTTCGTTAGGTTTAAGTAATTATAAGTCTAGGGGACTGGTGACCTCAGATGTTAAGTCCCATAGTGATTAGAGCCATTTTTGAAGCTTGAAATGTGGCACTCACAGCACGTATAATCAGAGACGTCTTCCGCTCTAAATGTGCCAGAATTAACATACATTGCCCGTAAATTATTGCAGATATACTTGATCAGACACAACAGCAGCCTCCATAAAAACATTATGAGTAACTGAATGAAGTTTGGAGAAAAGAGAGCTATCCTAATGGTAGACGCTACCAAGAGAGGCGTTGTGTATGGTAAGGAGGTTTAATACCGAAATTCCGAGAGCGTAAATTCTAAAACTAGTCGGTAAACATTTTACTCCCTCCCAAATACGAGTTTCATTAATTAAGCACCCCAAATTCTGTTAGGCAAAGGGATTCACACTAATGAAGCACCCCAAATGTGAGAGGCAAGGAGTCTCATACTAATGAAGCACCCCATGGGAACATCATTCTACTACGTCCATGTCATTGTTCCTGGGTAACGCTAAAAGTAGGATAAGTACATTTTGTACAAAAATAGCTTATTTTGGAGTAATGAAAGAATTGGTGCACGTTTTTTATCGATTTGATGCGTCTTTCTCGAATAATTCTAAATTAATCAGAGTTCTTCCCCAATTGTACTTTCTTCTCGATTTCAGCACCATCTGTGAATGGTTTGAAAAGTGTTTCAGACAAAACTTGATTACTTTTTTATGGAGAATCAGAATCTGCAATAAAAAATGAGGGTTTCCATTTAAGATTTAAAAGTTGGCCCCCGCCTCACCCAAAGGGAGGTGGCTGTGGGTGACGTTTAGTATTATTTTATGTCCCCCTTTGAGCTTACGAATTTGTCTTACCCTTGTTTTTACCCGATGTATAGTTTTCGAGATAATCTCATCAGAAACCTCAGACGGACCACCCTGTAGAAGGAAATGTACATCTTGTCTTGCCAACATAGTTCCAAGCACCTATTCCCCATAGCTCCAAATACTATGACATTCCAATATTTGATTAAAAATTATTATTCCATCATTTGCAGTTCCCATGCAAGTTAAATGCTGTCGGCGTTCCACAGACACATTATTAAAATACATACCGTTTTTTCTGGTACCGAACTCAGAACTCGAGCCATTCAAGAACAGTTACTATTACTGATCACTGCAGTCCTAATGAGGCGTACGTGCCCTCATATCGATACTGGTTGCTCGTTGGAGTTTTCGCTACTACTTTTCTTAGCCTTCCATGCCGTCAAGTGAGCCTTCCATGCCGTCAAGTGAGAGGACAGCCACGCGGCTCTTGGAAGGTATTTAATAACACACGCGGTTCTCTGCAAGGTATTGCCTTGCTGGCTGTTCCAGATGCAAACTGGAGTCTCTCTCCAAGGGTAAAGGTCTGATCCCGTGTTGTGGTTGGCGATCGTTTACCACGAACAGCATGTCTGCGCCATTTTGAAGAATCTTCACCCTGTCTTCGTGGTCGTGGATTGAGTCTTCTGATTCGGCACCGTTCCCATTCTTGCCGCCTTTGTTGATGGATGTCAAGGTCCGACTTCGAAATGAATGTTGAGGACCATGTTTTGCGTGTGATTAATTGTTGAATTCTACTCGCAAAAAGCCCCATTCTTTTACAGAAGTTTGAGTTATTGCTTACTTACTTGTGTAACTTTCGCTAGGGGCCGTTATTTTGACCTGTGGTCTTAATGTGGACCGCTATTCCCTATCATCGGAACATGCCCGAGTTGTTCTAAATACAGTTGTAAAATGCCTCATATTTTACCCAGTTTTAGTTCCGTTGTCACCTGATTAAGCGCTAACATTGATTCTTGGAAACTTTATGTAGGTTTTATTCTAAATTCTTAGACTGTTGTGAAAATTTGTCTCTTCAATTGTGGTTATCTTAAGTACTCGTGTGTTAAACGGGCACAGGTTCTCCAAGTTTAGAAAACAAAGATCAAATACCCGCATGCAATATGTAATTTACTTTTTGTTTTATGATTTTAGGGTCTATCCTGTCTGTGCTTTAGAGTCTCAGCCAAATAAAGCAGCTGTGTGTTGCGTGAGCTGAGCTAGAGCCGCTAATTTTATGTTGGATAATGCATTCACTGTCATCACCCGTAATTCTGGTTTGAATCTGCAAATCAGATACATTTGTTTTTGCCGTGTTATGATTTAGTTATAACTTGTCTAACATTCAGCTTCTTACCGAATTTAAAAGAATGTCTCAGTCAGAAGTTCTCTGAATATTGCACTTTTTCTTATATTTTTAAAGCGTCATTCCAATGAAGGTTATTCTTACGCCTGTTTTGCGAGTGGGCATATTAAATGTTGACAGTTTTCTGAGTACACCTGGCGATATATTTTAAATGTTCATGAGACTTAAGTATCTGTCAAAATTTGAATTGGGACTCAATAACTCTGCCCAATTATTACAATTTTAGGCATATAATTAATTTATTGTTGCTATATTATTTATTGCCGGAGATGTAAAATAAATAGGTTAAATAGTAGTATTTTGCATAGTCTAATGTTGGGTACTGGGCTACATCATTGAAAATTGCCAAAACAACTAAATTGCCGACGTTTCGATCGACATTTTGCAGTCACTTCACGGCGGTTCATTGCAGTTGGTGTGGTCCTCTCAGCAGTGCAGTGCAATAACCACCCTGAAGAGAACCGCAGATAGTCGGTCGAAACATGGGCAATTTAATTGTTTGGTTGTATGAAATGATGCAGCACATTACCCAAAATTATTTTATCCAAAATGACACTGGCCCTGAAAGCCTACGAACTTATACATGTTAATAATTTGTGTACTCCCAGATCAACGTTCCGAGCCATGTCACCTAACTTACTTTTCTCGCTGATCGGTAATGGTAGTATGCAATGAACTGTGGATGAAGCCCGGCCAACAGGGAAGTACATACATTGAGCGAAAATAATAATAATTGGTCATGTGTGAGTATTACTCACGCACTGAGGGTTCTATACAAATTTTTAGTTTCTCTCTGCACGTATATAAACTGAAGTTCCCTGCCCCTTGCTCGCTTCTTTTTGTCCTGCCTTGTATGTATGTTGTAACGTTTTTGAAATTTAATTATCAGTATTTCTTAATGGATATGCAATGGGTGATATTTGTCTTATGGAAATTTACTGTGTAATGTGTTGTTGAGCAAATGGTGTGCTTAATCAGTGGAATCCAAGGAAAAATTAAACAGCTTAATCGGGAAAACCAGTATGTAATGCCTATAATGAAACCAGTCCCTCTGAAATTTACTCAGTCTCGTGAGCACCCAGATCTACGGCCCAGTGCAACAGATGATAAAATTCCCTGTGCAAATAAGCAATGAAATACATCTTCGTTAGCTCCTGAGTCACAACGGATGTAATCTTGGTATTCTGTTCTCTCCACAGTAGGCATACAAAATATTCAATCTTGGCTGAGCGGAGTGCAATGCAGGCCGTAAAACAGTTTCATGCAAATAATGTCACTAGATTAGTTGATGAATGAATTACTTTGTAAATGTTCAGTGATAATTTGGGATATTGGCTCTGCGCTGTGCAACGCTGCCCGCACTGAAACTGTTACAATCATTAGTACTTTTCTGATTCTGGCACATTAATTTTTTTCTGTCTAAGGTTGAAAAATCATTTCTTTTAAAAAATACTCATTGGATTTAAGCAAGCACGATATGGAAGAGGATGAGGTACTGATAACGGGATATGCTAAGAACGAATGCTTCAGTTTGAAAAATGTATTCAAAATAAAGTTTCTCTTTCACAAAATATAATATGAAACATTTTACATTAACTACCAAATCAGTGAACTTCTGAACTGTTCTACAATTCTCACTTACTAATCGTAATTATAAATACTTGGATTGTTACATAAGACCGTTTGGCAACATAGGTTCCAAAATTTAACTTCTCTGTATTGGGATTACAAAACACACAAAATATTACAAATCGGGTATACCTAATCAACCAATACATATACTTGGTTCCGTCATTGAAGGGTCAGTACAGTAAAATTAGCAATATCCTCATTCCGTTGCTGCGTACTTAAACCAAATGTACAAAATTTCATTACTTTACAAAACTGTATTATGCTGCGTCCATAGGCCAACAGCTAAATTCTCACACCTAGCCAATAGCTTTAAGGCTTACAACAAAATGCAACAGCAACTGCTCCTGCGCTCCGCGCGCCCCTATTTACAATCTATTCTGCCACTCAGGAAACATGGTTCAGTGGTGTCAAAGACACAATCTCTTCTGCATGTGACAACCATTTCATATATTACAAAATCGGCCTCTGCGTACAAGTGGTATATATAAGACTAGGCCGGACGTACAAAAAGAAGCGAGCAGGGGCTTAGGTTAAAATGGTTCAAATGGCTCTGAGCTCTATGGGACTCAACATCTGAGGTCATCAGTCCCCTAGAATTTAGGACTACTGAAACCTGATTAACCTAAGGACACCACACACATCAATGCCCGAGGCAGGATTCGAACCTGCGACCGTAGGGGACTCGGGGAAATTCAGTTTATACAAGTGCAGAGAGAAAAAAAGGAAGTTTTTTATTTACTTACGAAAACACGACTACAACTTTAATTTTATATTTGCATGGAATAATGTTGGCTTAGTATGCTTTTGGTCGACTATGAATGCAATGTATGGTTAAATGTCAAAAAGATGTCTTATGTGATATAATTACAGTTTAACAAGTTTCCGGTCTTTTTACTTGACTTGTAAATGAAATCTTGCTACCTGCCAAATTTCATGATTCTGTGTCAATGGGAAGTACACTACACCTTTTGATGAGTGAGTTTGCGAGTATCAAAATATGTGACATAAATGACAAAATCTTTTGACTACATTGACTTTTAAGCTTAAATTCTTTACACCTCCGAGGGACCAAAACACAAAAAAATAAAACATTTCCTTATTGTTCTATGTCAATAATCACTTAGTCTCTACTGTCTCGGCCATTTACTTTCTACATTCGTCACATGTTCATGACTATACAGTTCAAGTTTTATTTCCATTTTACAGGATCCCATAAGAAATTTTCATCTTTCTGAACCTTTATAACAGTCCCAGTTTTTTTACTGTCTTTTCCTGTTTTCTTAACTTTTTAATTCTGAATATATACTTTGACTTTGGTTAGAATAAGTAAATGTGTTTTGGAAGTGGCTTGTCTGCTACCTCATTGGATACCTTAAGTGTGTCGAAATTGTTTTAAGTTTCCGAAAGATTCTTCATGTGTCCTTACTAAGATTGAGTCATCAGTATTTCCTTTTATTTGATTGTTATGGTTTTCCTTTGTTTCCAGAATGTTCTTTTCCCAGTTATTGATCAGTCTTGGTGACTCCACTTCTCATCCATCTTCGTCAACTATTTTCTTCCATTTGTATCGGAATCGATCTGATTTCCTCCTCCTTCTATTCAAATTCTTCAGGTACCTTTTTCTCAGTTACACACTCTGTACTTTTGGTGGGGGCACTCTCATTATTTTCTACGGGGTGTATTTAATCTTATTTTTAACGCTTTCACTATAATTCTGCATCTTTAAACTAGTCCCTTCCTCTGCACCCATAGCTACGTCTATTTTCCACGTCTTAAATGCCGGACGAAATGGCCGTGCGGTTCTAGGCGCTGCAGTCTGGAACCGCGAGACCGCTACGGTCGCAGGTTCGAATCCTTCCTCGGGCATGGATGTGTGTGATGTCCTTAGGTTAGTTAGGTTTAACTAGTTCTAAGTTCTAGGGGACTAATGACCTCAGAAGTTGAGTCCCATAGTGCTCAGAAAGATTTGAACCATTTGAACCATGTCTTAAACATTTCCTCATTACTTAGCTTTTCTTTTTCCTGACTGTTGTTTACTGCTCAAATTTCCAAGTTCCAATCTATTGTTAACGCTTCAAAATTTCCCTCGTCTATGTCGTTTCACATTTTTTTTTGTGTTTCAATTTTCTCTGCGTTAGTTTCTTACATGTCAACTATTTTTTAGTTTTCTTTGTGTTACTTTATTGCCTGTCGTCTGATAATCTTATTTCAGTTTAACTCTTGAAACTTCTTTTTTTATTGATTATCGATTTTTCTTATTTCAATTCGTTCATTCCTTTCCTTAAGTTCTGATATGCACTTTATTGAATCTACTCTTACCCTGATCCGGTCTTTGATGGTTTTGCATACTTGACCTCACTGTCATCTTGCTCTTTTTCTATGTCTTCCCGTCTTATGGTTTATGGTATAACTGCGTTTCCCGCATTGTCTTACCGTAATACTTAAATTTTCTGTCTGATAATCGTCCTTATCATTTATATTCTACTGATGAAGGCCGCATGTCGGCATTAACTTTTTCATCCTACTACTCTGCCCTCACCAATAATGGTCCAGAAATATCACGCAAAATGTAAAACTGCTAGGGTTGTATTACATCGGATTTAGGCATGTAATATTATAGCATTATCATCGCCTAGTGGAACAATTCTAATTATTCAGCTACAGCACTTGCGATACGTACATCTATTACTTTCTGCGGACTTGGCCACGGACAGTGAATGAGGGTACATCACTTATTGGTGTACCACCGTAGAATCCAAAGTGTCCGCAAGGAATGCTGTATCATTCGCAGCTATGTAACATGGCCTAAGAACATTGACCGTAAAAGGATACTGACGGGTAACGGAGAAGAGTGTCCCGCAGTGTCAATAACAGTCTCTTCAAACTCGACAGAAATTAAACACCGCTGTTCTTCTTATTACAGAAGTTTATTCGCCCAGAGAGCATAAATAATAATAATTTCTAGTTTCAGCGAAATTAAATCGCCGTCTTCAGATCATTTATATAGAGATGTCAGCAAGGACACAAAATGAAAGGATTTATACACGTCTCATGTATTTTATTTGTGACTATTGTGGACTTTTTGCACAGCTGTTCTCTTATAGTATGACGAGAGACAGTATTACGGAAGACCATCTTATGTGTCCAGTTAAAGTCAATAGACTATGAAGTGGATTGGTTCTGCAAAAAAATTTTTCTATACAAATGATCTGAAAATCATTTGGTTTAAACAAGTGATCATCGTGTATTTCTATGAGTCCTGGGGAAATAAAATTCTGGAATAAGAAGAAAAAATAGAGTTTACATTCTGAGATCGCCTCCAATACACCTGACAGTGTCAGGTAATCACCATAATCCGACAGAGATTTCTGGTATTGGAGAATGGTGGTATATATAAAGCAGTTTCCTATGGTATATTTTAAGAGGGAACAGCATTCAGTAGACGTTAGGTGTCGTTTACCTCAGTAAAGGCCACTGCTCATAGTGACACATTAAGCAATGCGTCTTCAGTGGCCAGCAACCAAAACACTATATAAAGCTGACTGGAGACATCTGATGTCGTCCGGCGAGGTGTGATTTTTTCTGTTTTCAAACGCTGCAACACGAAGAGTACAGCGACGACGCAGTGAGGCGTCTAATCAACGGTGTGTGGATAGTGATGTTCTGGTCTGAAGTGAATCTGTGAGGTTGTCTTTCTTCCATTACATGACTTGAGCCCAGTCATTCATCTTACTGTTATTATCATGCATCAAGATGTTTCTTGGTGATCAAGCGCTGCCCATTCTTCTACATCATCATGACGAGCATGCCTCTGAAAGGATCAAATGGCTCTAAGCACTAGACTTAGAAATATTTAAACCTAAGTAACCCAAGGACATCGCGCACATCCATGCCCGAGACAGGATTCGAACTTGCGACCGTTGCAGCAGCACTGTTCCGGACTGAAACGCCTACAACCACTCGGCCACAGCGGCCGGCTATGCCTTTGATACTGGTGTTCTGAGTTCTGACAATAGCCTGTTCACAGGGCTGCGCACACATGGCTCTGGTCAGACGAACACTCAGGCACCCTACTGTCACTCGATTGGCACATTAAATAACTCGGTGTTAAATCTACAGAAAATATCTGTGGACTGTTTCGAGTAGCACGTGAATTATAGATGTCAGCATCCCCACAATCAAGTGGCTCTGCAATATCGAATTATGAAAGGGGAGTTTCAGATGGAAACAGCATATCTGAAGAATATAGTGCAACCTCTTCTTCGCCGAGGAGAAGCAATTATCGTACCTAGAGGCGGTGATACACGATATCTGACTGACGCCTTCTGGGCGTGATTAACATTTCGTCTAGTGTCGTTATTTGCTATGAGCTTACGTCCTGGTGAATCAAGTTGGACTGTAGACGACTAAAAGGCCTAAATACTCGTCACAGGTGCGGGACAATGAAGAAAGGCTGCAGTATGGGAGCTGAGAGTACGCTGTATTGGAGTTCCATGGACGGCCATCCATACAACGCCCGTGCAGCTGGTCATACAGTAGCAGACAGACCAAGGGTGGGGAGGAGACGGGTGGGAGCAGGAAATGACGCTGAGGTTCCTTTCATGGCAATGTCATTTTCATTCATTTTGATAATCCTTGCCTATAACTCTGTACAGTTACTCTTAGTAAAAAATAAAACTTTCACTAGTGGAAAAAGCAATGTGTGTTATATCCAACAATGAACATGGAGGGTGGTGTTTACACACATACGAATACCATAGTTAATTCTACGATTGATGCAACAGTTGTACTGTACGTTCCATAAGTGGATGTCAGTAGTCGATGGCTCTTACAGGCAAACACCTGCAGAGGAAAGTGCAACCACATTTTAATGCAAGACAAATGATACAACAAAGTTCTGAGAACACAGAGGAGAGACGGAAACAAGACACCAGAATACCTACAGGGAAAATGACATTGCTACATTGTAGGAGCGTATAGCCTGTTGAAGACAGAGACGATGTAGCTCTCGTGCAGAAAGAAGCACTCAACCCAAATCGAGAACTTGTCTTTTTCTCTCTCTTTCTCTCTCGCTGAAACTTCTCAAGGGACCACCTATGGTGGGCGTGCCGATATGTCGCAGGGTATTGCGCAGACTCCATCGCCAGTGCTGGAGTAAATCGAAACCACGTCCGCTGGGGACGATGGCTTGGAGCAGACTAAAAAAGGAGAGATGTGAAATGAGAAAGGGGGGGGGGGGGAGGAGATGTGGAAGGAGTACCTGTTTCCATGCCAGATGCACATATCCGATCAAGTTTACTCAAACTTAAAGGATGAACGCAGACAGAAGAATATTCACTGATAGAGGAAAGATAGAAATTACGTTCTTATCACCAAGGCTCATGGTCAGACTGAGCATTAGTTACGGTCAAGTTGGTTGACTAACGAAGATGTATTTCCTGTAATTCTCCAAGCCGATATATTATTTTTAAAGAGAATGACATTTGCCACGTTCGCTTACACCCATCAGTGCCGTCATCGACACTGACACAAAATCGAAGTTGTCTCGCGTCATACACACATACGCCTACACACACACACACACACACACACACACACACACTCGCGCACGTACTCACGCTCACAACCACGAACATTCCAAAGGCGTGGATTAAAATTCTGGCGATGATAATACTTCACATCCCCAGATAAGTATTGGAGTATTAATTTACACTTCACGTTATATCTACGTATTATACAACTACGATATTACAAGGATAATTTTGTAATTGTTATATAATATATAGCGTAATAGAGACTACGAATGCAGTTTGGAGCTTAAGACTGACATAGACTAATACTGTCTTAGCTGTTACCCTCTGCTGCAGTAATGCAACGCATGTTGAGTTCAACGAAAACGTCATCGTCATCGTCATAGTCATTATCGATATTCACAGCTATACGCCACTATCACTCCCCCCCCTTCCCCCCCCCCCCCCCACGCCTCCCTCCTCCCCCCACCCTCTGCGCCCCGTTTCGTGGGAAGAACGTCTGTTGGTAACATTCCATGAGATCTCGAATCCCTCTACTTTTATTTCCATTACCTTTGCTTTAGAGTGTTGCAGCAGTAAGCTAAATTTTGGTTGACGTATATATATATATATATATGCACTTTGAATTTTGAACGTAAACCACACAGTGACGTGGCACATATATTGTTGCGTCTATCACGAGTCAAATAAGCAGCTCCGGGAAGCTGTAGCGCTTACTAAAGACATCGCAGAGAACCGCACTGCCGATCCTTTACATTCACAGACTAAGAAGAAATATGCAAGTATCTGTGGGTAAACTACATTTCTTTGGGACTCTTCCAAAGAATGTTCGTCTGGCATCTGCCTTTACTACTGTTAGTTTTATGTTGTTGAACTGCTTTCTAATCTGTAAGTAGCCATTAATTTTACCTACGTGCCGAACGTTTATAGCAACAGAGAAACAAAACTACGAAAGTGAGGTAACCTTGGGTATCTGTTCCATTCATCTGAACAATGTAATTGTGGCAGAACTTACTTTGTTTTTGCGATGAGAAAAACGCCTTAAACTCGTTGTGCTGTGGGCCTATCACAAGCTGTTTTAGTTGGGTAAGTGTGCAATAGTTTTAGATTTCCAGTTTGGCCTACGTTAAGTTAAAATTAAAAAGTGTGATACACTTCTGTCCCGTTCACAAACAAGTGTCACAGGAATTGAAGTACTTTTATGAATAGCACTACAGCTGAATAATTGATAACAACAAATAAAAATGCTCTTGAATAAACGAAATATTAAACTAATTAGTTGCCATACCTATTCATTCGTAATTTTCTCTACGGCTGTGGAGGTCCACAAATGAGCTATGGTGCACAAGGACAACATTAAACTTATTCATCAATTCCCAGATAAATTGTTCATAAATACCAAAAAAATATCTCGTAGTCATTTCTACTTACAACTTAATATCAGTAAAACTAGTTGTCCCCCACATTTTCAGTTCTCTAAGTCACTTGTTAATTAGCATTATTCGTGTTTCACTAATGTATAACGCTGAATCTAGAATGTGCAATCCTTAAATTTTGTCCGAAGTTAAAGACCAATATTTCGTGACTTTATGCTAATTTTACCTGTGCTGGTCACATCTGTTTGTCACTCTGATGTCATAAATTTTGCTCAGTCTTGGTGTGTAGTCAGCATTATTTTCGGGTTTATCAAATACAACTTGTCAACTTTGGGAAGAATTTCTTCCTTCGAAAGCAAAATTGAAAATTGAAGTTAGCTTGCTTTAGGAGTTGTTTTGTTATTTTTAAAAACACATATTTGGTAGTGTTAGTACAAAATTTTTTGAACAAACAGTTTATAGCTGATGTAAATCCCCATGATGCAATTCAGGTGGAACACAAGCATCAGTTTAAGACCAATGTGCGCACGTGTGTTAAACCACTGTAAGTCACTGGCTGGTTAGTTCTTGTATAATTCCACAGCGTATCACAGGTAATGCCCACAGGTACTGTGCTGAGAATGTACTATGGAAGTATCATTGCCAATGTGATTCGTCACGTAGTTTATGCATGAAGGGGCATCTACGGTTTTCTGTTATATTGGTCAAGGTGCAGTGGTCGATATCTGTAAGGAAAAATGCGCTGGTAGAGGAGTTTCTGTTCCATAAACCACACATTCATGCACAAAGTGCATTCCACACTCATACACATCCTCTCAGCATGACACGATAGTCTCAGAAGCCATCTGAAACCGTTTGTAAAGATGTAACAGTGCATATTCCAATGTGTTAATACGTGTGTAGAGGCATGAACATACTCTAAAGATGACATTGCATTGAAGACATTGTAAAAAGCTAATCTGCGGTACGATTTATAAGGCCATCTAGAGTTGGTGTTGAGTGCAGGTGAACTTGCTTGCTTGGCAGGGTACAAGCTGGCAGGGCGAGGGGGCTGCTCGGCCTCTCCAGGCGAGCTCAGGAACAAAGATGGTCATTATGTGGCTGGATATGGGTTATTCCAAAGCAGGGAGAATTTGAGTGGCAGTTGGTGGCATGGCTGGTGTGCAGAAGCCCTACTAGAAATAACATTGTCTAAGGCAATTTGGAAAAGGATACTTACAACTCCTAGAAATTCAGTAATATATCAAATGTCCATATCTGAATACATATTCGGTCTCATAAAATTTGGGACCTTCCAATGAAACAGTAATATTTTCAATACCTTACAAATCTACAAAAGTTATTGATTTACAGTGTCTGAATATTTTCACAACAAACCTTGAAATTAACTAAATTTAAACACCTTGTGTAATTTCCATAAACAATGCCTCAGATAACAGTACATCACTATAGCCATCATCCTTCATAGCTATACATCTCTATCTATTTTATTTATAAATTTACTAGGTTTGTACATTTTCTTCTGTATGGACATATCTAGTAGAACATCATACTGTCAGTAATAGCATGGTAACTTAATACAACATGAAAGCCTCATATCTTATCATACTTGTGTGGTTTTTAAGGAATAATTTTATAGTTTTGGGCACTAACTTTATTTAAAAGGTCATTATATTTTTGATATTAAAAACCACTGTAATTTAAAACTGGTCAATTGCATTTATTAACTCAAACCACCATTGAAAAGAGTGCCAAATGACGCTTATGTCAAACAGGCCTAAGTAATTGTTTAGGAGATATTTAACAACATCTTCCTATCATTTAATGTGAGTGAATAAGCACAAAAATGCTGGCTTATTTGTGAACAAAATAGTGTTTATGCTTATTCTAAATGGTCTGATGTTTATATAATTTATTTTATTAAGTATTGTTATAACTTATTAGCTTAACATGGAATGTGGTCAAAGTAAGTCGAATCACGTCTGTAGAACACAAGCACAACGTATTTTTGGTGGGGATGGCCTTCAGCCAATGAGAATTAACTCAGTGGACGAACACAAATGGACGGAACACTAATAGAGGCAAGTGAAGACAGGCATTTAGAGTAGTCTGCTCAAGGGAACAGTTTAAGGCACTTTACGTCGATATCTGGAATGAGGCAGACCTGCCTTTGGTAACATGTGATGTTTAATCGTGTAGTTTACAGAGTATGGGCCGTGGACAGGGGCTAGAATACTCTAATTTTCGGAGGAACTTTAACTATCGGAAGGTGTAAATCTGCTCCAGTTTAGAACTTTAACTTTTACCACTTGCATTACGGAATTAAAACTAGGCAGAGCATGGGTTTGTACTCTTTATCTCTCAAGAGTTGATGTGTAAATCATCATGCTGAACTCTGAATTATATCGAACTGGTGAAAGTTTCGTTTATTGAGATACGAAATAGACCTAGTTTTTCGGACATCGTGGATGGCTATTAAGCTTGGTTCAAATGGTTCAAATGGCTCTGGGCACTATGCGACTTAACTTCTGAGGTCATCAGTCGCCTAGAACTTAGAACTAATTAAACCTAACCAACCTAAGGACATCACACACCTCCATGCCCGAGGCAGGATTCGAACCTGCGACTGTAGCGGTCGCTCGGATCCAGACTGTAGCGCCTAGAACCGCACGGCCACTCTGGCCGGCCTGTGACGCTATTTACCTTGGTGATTCTGTTACCACTCTTGTAACGCACTTAAAGCAATCTTACTGCATTTTAATAACGTTCCCTATCTAACTTACTTGAAGAAAGTAAGAAAATCATTATAGTTCTCTGGCGTGTTCACATCAATTCCAAGCGTTGTAAGAGATCCGTTTTAGTAATTATTTATCCTTTATTTAATATTTCTGATTATTTTAATAATTTGCAGTTCAAGCCAATGCATAAATTATTTGAGTACAGTATCACAGGCACATGATATTATTTTTGGCAAGTTTAGTTGCAAGGCATAAAAAAGAAGACATGTGCATCTTGATCCTATGACTTTATCGAGCCATCCTTTTTAAACAGTGCCGTGGATTGCCCAGTTACCTACGTATATCGATATATAGGCAGCTGCTAAGATATGATAGGGAATTCTAGGAAATGTCTCTACGATAATTTTAAAGCAAGAATTGGTGGACGCACAATTGCCTCGCTTCTGAAATCTTTTTCATGTCTTTTTCATACAATCGTATTTGCCTCGTCTAAGTGGGGAGCAATTTTATTTTCTCGCAGTGATAGGGATCTCAGCAGCCTTAAATATTTTCTTTTGTTATATTACTGTCATTGTACATTATACAGTTTTCACTGCCTCCACTCGTTGATTGCGCCCTCTGCTTCTGAAAATTATGACCTCATTTCAACATACATTAATTTACAGCACACTGTACACCATTAGTTTCTGTCCTTTCCTGTCCACACGACAATATCGTTTATTTAGTCGACATAGTATAGACAATTGTTATCATAGTTAAGACAAAAAGGAATTATAGACGTTGACTGCTAGTGGTCATTGATTTAAATCAATTGAAAAAGTTGAAAGCTTTTGCCAGACTGCAATTCGCACCAGGATCTCCTTCTTACTAGGCAGATGTGCTGACCACTACGCCATCCGGACACAGTGGTCGTCGCAACTGCACCGACTACCATAGTAAGCCTTCCCTCAGACCCACGCACTACTGATTTAGTGCTCCTTACCCATTATCCTCATTACTCGCACCATTTAGCCTATTCTCGTACGAGTTCGAGCGTCGTGTGCATCCGACTGAGGTGATCAACTTGTCGTCGCCTTAATTATATATGTGATACCTCTTCTTTCGTATATGTCTGAAAGAACAGACACGACATACACACAGGGAGTAATGAAAATGTACGGCACCAATTGCAGGATACATTCCTCACATGTAGACGAAGAAATTATGTTATATGAACATGGATATTGAAACCCTTTCTTTCCATGTTACAACTATTTTGTCCAACTCATTAATCATGGGAAACACACAAGAACAGAAAGGTAGAATCGTGGGAACAGGCATTTTTGCTGACGTCAGGTTACATTGTGCACCGTCGGTGCTTTTGTTTTACATGTCGCTGTTCGTCACTGCTTGTTTACAGGTAACATCAACTGTTGCAGCGATCAGTAAGGCCATTTCAGACACAAGGGTTACTATGTAGAGTTAATCACAGACTTGGCTCTTGCAATGGCAGTGTACAGAAATGCAGAGATGGAAGAGGCCGATTTGATGTATCGATTACCTGACGGCAGTGGCAATCGCGCTCAACGTTTGTACCGGGAGAGGGTCCCAGGAAAACATTTGAAAGCACTGATCGTCGACTTAGGAAATATGGAATAGTTAAGTCTGATACTCGCTACCGGAGGAAACCTAGAACGACGAGGACACGCAATGGAAGGCGGGAGTTCTTCATGCAGTTGACGACGACCCTACTGCCAGTACAAGTCATGTAGCTGGAACACTGAATGTTGACCACATGACTGTCCGGCCAGTATTGCACGAGGATCAGCTGTATCGTTACCATTTACAGCATGTGGAGCCATTATCAGCAGTTGATTTTCCTGCACGCGAATGATTTATTTAACGAAGTGTCAACCCTAATTTTAGTACAGCTCTGGTATTCACAGACGAAGCGCCGTTTCAACGAGGCCAGATTGTAAATTTTCACAATCGACGTGTGTGGGCAGACGTCAATCCTCTCGCAACTGATGAAGCAAGTCAACAGACAAGATTTTCTGTCAGTGTTTGGCCAGCATTGTTGGTAATTGTTTGGTAGGGTCCCACTTCCTTCTACCCAGACCGAACGAACGAAGTTATAATTTCGTAGCGAGTGTTCTACTTGATCTGTTAACAGATGTACCTCCAGCTGTGCGACAAAACATATACTTCATGCACGATGGAACACCTCCTCATTTTAGTCTTTATGTCCGTCGGCTCCAAATAACACATTCGGTGACAGATTTATAGATAGACAAAAACCATTGCATGGTCCGGACCTAATCCCACTGGACTTTTATTTGTGAAGGTACTTGAAAGCTCTTGCGTATGGAATGGCAGTACAAGATGTCCAGAGTCTCCGTGCTAATATTATGGAAGGCTGCGAAACCGTACGCAATACTCCAGGGATGCATCAGCGCATCGGCGGGTTGATGCATGTATCAAAGTCCACGGAGGGCACATTGAAGATTTACTGTGAGAAAGAGCTGAATGTGGTACACTGGTGCGCTCTGTTCGTGCGTGATTCCCATGATTAACGAGTCGGATAAAATAAGTTGTAACATGGGAACAAAGCGCTTCCATACCCATGTTCATGAAACATAATTCTTCGTATACGTGTGACGATTGTGTACTGCAATTTGTGCCGTACAATTTTGATACACCCTTGTAGGGTGGTGGCGATGATGATGTTGATGATTGGTTTGTAGGGTCAGCTGCGCGGTCGTCAGCGCCCGTACAAAGCCCCAATCTTTACACAGTCCAATGTAGCCACTTTCATGAGTGATGATGATTATGAAATGACGAGAACAACACAAACAACCAGTCCCATCCCGGCCGGGAATCGAAGCCGGGACCCCGTGGTCCGGGGGCAGCAACGCTAGCTACTAGACCACGAGCTGCGGACCCCGTATAGGGTAAATCACCGAAAACACACATCTCAAATACTGTGGGAATGGGAAGTGCTATTGATGTGCGATGTTCACTGAATGGATTGGTAATCACGGGCTCATAGTGTTAGCAACTTAACTGTTAGCAACTAACAAAGTGTACTTTTTGTGCCGATATACACTTTTTTTAAGTGGAACAATGGTTATTGACATTAAGAAACTAAAAGTAGAGTAAATTAGAATGCCATTGGTGTTTGTTGCTGTATTTGGGAAAGTTTCCATACCGACACTTGTTTGTGCCACTTAAACCGCACAGTTGCTAGGTACAATACTGTTATGTTTTCTTACAGCTAGCTTGTGTGTTCCTTGAGTGCATTGCCACATGCTACTCAGCCAGTTTGTGACAGTCAAAGCAGTAGGCCATGAGTGGACGATGGGCTTTACTAACGCAGAGAAAGCCGACATACTCGTGGTGTATGGAGAATGTAGGATGAATGCAGTTCGTTCTTGCGCAGGGTATGCGGCAAGATATCTCAAAAGACTTCAAGCATCCCGGCATTTATTTATCATCCACTTCAATCTGGCACGTAGGAATGGTACTGTAGCAACTTGACAGCGTAACAGAAGGAAACAGATGCCGACAGAACAGGAGAAAATTAATGTTCTTTGCTCTTGCTGCTGTTGCAGTTGATCCCCGCGTTAGCTCTCGCGCAGCCGCACGAGGAAGTAGCTTGGGTCAGGCAAGTGTCCTACGCATTCCCCATCTATGTAGCTTCCATCCCTATCACATCTCTCTCCATCAAGCACCATATGGAAAAGATTTTGAGAATCGTGTTAATTTCTCCACAGAGGCGACAAGGCAGAATAGTCCAGATATATCATGTATCTTGTGATGAAGCAATATTTACCAATCACGGCCAGTTAAATCGATGAAACATGCACTACCAGTGTGTTGAGAGTCCTCATTGGTTTCTTCATATCGAACGTCAGCTTCCATGGAGTGTAAACATGTGGTATGGGATCGAAATCATCAAGTCATGGGCTCAATTTTCATAGGATGAACGCTGAACACACTCAATTACCCCAACCTCCTAACTTGCAAGGATGATAAAAGACGTCCTCCCGCAGACTAGAGGGAACATATGGCACCGACATGATGGCTGTCTAGCCCATATTGCAGAAAGTATTACAGCATGACATCATGAATTCATTCCAAATCGTTGGATTGGACGCAGACCACCAATACCTTGGCCGTCACATTCCCAGGGTCTGACGCCTTTAGACATTTTTCTGTTGAGAAAGCTGAAAAACGCTGTCTACAACGTTCTAAAAGGATATACCAAGTACACCTGATGATATGCAACGACGTATTACCAGATTGGAAGCGTGTATTGCCTCTGCCGGTGGTCATTTTGAACACCACCTGTGATGGTCAACTGTCTCGTTACTGGTCAGAATCCACATAACTAGTGTATTCACTTGTTTTGTTCTTTAGTGTGTGATACCACAGGTATTGTACAAGTGTCGGTATGGAAAATTTTCAAAGTACAATACCTCGTAAACGACTCGCACTAGAATACTACAAGAAACACTACTGACATACTAAGATACCCAACTTATAGTTTATTAGTGTCAATAGGTTTTGTTCCATTTAAAAAGGTGTACGTTTGTACAGAAAGTACAACCTATTGATTGGCTAACAATACAAGCCCCTGCCTACTAGAATATTCTGTGACAATCGCACGTCAATAGCCCTTTCCATTCCCGCAATAGTCGCAGTGGAAATTTTATGTGCTTCATTTTGTATGTGTTATCAGAATATTCCAAAACTCTCTGCTGCATGGAAATTACTTCTAAGACAAATTAATACATTCATCAAGCTGATGCTAACCAAGTTTACTTTTGTGATAAATTGAGATACACCTGAAGCTGCTATAAACTAAGATACTATAACACTCAAAAATACATATGTGGCCTGCCCGTTAGTGATTTTGCAGTTTTCGTGCTGGAAACACGTTCAACTCATTCTTTCTGCATGCAACAGAAGTGAACACATTCACCTAATTCTTTCTTCATGCAACAGAACAGTTTCGTCTGACGACATCGGGGAAATTTAGGAAAAACTCCTCCTAATGACACGATTTTTTCTTATTCCACATCAGTTGAAGGAAAACTAAAGGAATACTATTTAATAGCAAAACATTTATATTTCGTGCTGTTTTGTCTAAAACTGACATGGCGAGACCGTGGCTGTGGACAATTAATGTAGGTTAATTCTTACAAAGAAGACAGCAACCAGCCACTATTAATACTGCTATTTATTTAGGTAAATAGCGCCGTAACCGGTTTCGAACTGGCAAGTTCATCATGATTTGCAAGATACACTTTACACAATCGTCAGTTTTGGATTTTTTTTCTTGCACTGTGGCGAAATATTCTTGGTGTGTTGGTGCTGTCGAAAATTCCGCGCGATTTTGTTGCGAAGTTGCAGGACTGTATTTTTCGAATATTTCAAAATATATCCAGCACTTATGTAATTTGTGAGTCACCATATTGTGAAAAGCACCAGTCACACACACACACACCAAAAGGAATTCGAAAAAAGAAGCCGAAAACTGACGACTATGTAAAGTGTATCTAGCAAATCATGTGAAAAGCCGTCTGATGAAGAACTTGCCAGTTCGAAGCCGGTTACGGCGCTATTTACCTAAATAAATAGCAGTATTAATAGTAGCTGGTTGCTGTCTTCTTCTTTGTAAGAAGTAACCTTCATTTATTTATATTTCAGCTATTGGAGACTTGCAGCGGTATGAAGTGCAGGCGTAGCTTAACTAAATAGTTGTAAAAGATTGAGATTATATTCTTTTTCTAGTTGAAATAAGCATACCGGAAACAATTTACCTACTCACTCTGAATCCTGCATTACTTATGGCTATTTAAAACAGGAAACATAGCGCTGAGGCAAAGTCAAAGCAAGGTTCTTTGTCATCATCTTGTTGCATTACCGACTCAGTAAATAACTGAGTCACGAAGTCCGCGAAGAAAATTCACCTCCAGAAGTAATACAGTTCGAGTCAATTTTTTGGATGCGTGACATGATAAGAGGTACGTGGAAACAACGCCTTCGCAACCCTTCTGGGGAGCGCAGTCTTCAGCAATGTACAGCAGGCAGACACCGGAGAATTGTGAATCTGATAAAATTGAAGACTGATTGGATTGCACTGCAGCGGAAAGTACATTGCAAGAGAAGCAAAAGTATTGCGCAGGCGGAACACACACTGCTAGACGGTGAAGTTACTCGATATTTATCCATCCAGCGGAACGTGTCGAGGCAGCGCAAGAAGATGGACGCCACATGGACGACCTGTAGATAAGCAAACATTACCGTCAGCAGCAGGGTGCATGGAGCAATACGCAATGGAGCAGATGCATTGTAGAAACGCACGACGCCCTGGGTGAGGCTGCGACGCGTGCATTGATATCTTCGTACCCTTCGGTTTACAGAGCCTAATACGCTACCAGCGATGTCTGCACTTCCTGGCAGAAAGACTCTGGTTTTGGAGCACAGAACTCACTAGTGCCTACAGCTTTCTGGCGTCTGCATCGTACGCAGTGATGCCGTTACGTAATAAGTTTCGATTAGCCTCTCTAAGGGCTTAAGGATTACTTCTTATTTTTGGTTATACCTCTTTGGTCACTGCCTGTAACAACGCACGAAGAGAGAGAAAACTATCAGATCAGAAAGTAGCTCAGTACGTCTTTCGAAGACGCCGGCGTAAGAAAATAATTTCTTCCCTCACAAAAGCTACAAATTTTATGCTCTCCCTTGTGGATTTATTCCTGTATATGATAACCTAAAATTTAGTGACAGGCATGTATATACAGGGTGGTCCATTGATCGTGACCGGACCAAATATCTCACGAAACAAACGTCAAACGAAAAAACTACAAAGAACGAAACTTGTCTAGCTTGAAGGGGGAAACCAGATGGCGCTATGGTTGGCCCGCTAGATGGCGCTGCCATAGGTCAAACGGACATCAACTGCGTTTTTTAAAATAGGAACCCCCATTTTTATTACATATTCTTATAGTACGTAAAGAAATATGAATGTTTTAGTTGGACCACTTTTTTCGCTTTGTGATAGATGGCGCTGTAATAGTCGCAAACACATGGCTCACAATTTTAGACGAACGGTTAGTAACAGGTAGATTCTTAAATTAAAATACAGAACGTAGGTACGTTTGAACATTTGTTTTCGGTTGTTCCAATGTGATACATGTACCTTTGTGATCTTTTAATTTCTGAGAACATATGCTGTTACAGCGTGATTACCTGTAAATATCACATTATTTCAATAAATGCTCTAAATGATGTCCGTCAACCTCAATGAATTTGGCATTAGCGACATTCCTCTCAACAGCGAGTAGTTCGCCTTCCGTAATGTTCGCCCATCCTTTGACAATGCGCTGACGCATGTTGTCAGGAGTTATCGGTGGATCACGATGGCAAATATCCTTCAACTCTCCCCACAGAAAGATATCCGGGGACGTCAGATCCGGTGAACGTACGGGCCATGGTATGGTGCTTCGACGACCAATCCACCTGACATGAAATATGCTATTCAACACCGCTTCAACCGCAAGTGAGCTATGTGCCGGACATCTATCATGTTGCAAGTACATCGCCATTCTGTCACGTAGTGAAACATGTTGTAGTAACATCGGTAGAACATTACGTAGGAAATCAGCAGGCCGGCCGCGGTGGCCGTGCGATTCTAGGCGCTTCAATCCGGAACCGCGGGACTGCTACGGTCGCAGGTTCGATTCCTGCCTCGGGCATGGATGTGTGTGATGTCCTTAGGTTATTTAGGTTTAAGTAGTTCTAAGTTCTAGGGGACTGATGACCTCAGAAGTTAAGTCCCATAGTGCTCAGAGCCAGTTGAACCAACATTTTTGAAATCAGCATACATTGCACCATTTAAATTGCCATCGATAAAATGGGGGCCAATTATCCTTCCTCCCATAATGCCGCACCTCGCTTATGTTCCACTTGTCGCAGCCATCGTGGATTTTCCGATGCCCAATAGCGCATATTATGCCGGTTTACGTTACAGCTGTGGGTGAATGACGCTTCGTCGCTAAATAGAACGCGTGAAAAAAATCTGTCATCGCCCCGTAATTCCTCTTGCGCCTAGTGGCAGAACTGTACACGACGTTCAGAGTCGTCGCCATGCGATTCCTGGTGCATAGGCATATGGTACGGGTGCAATAGATGTTGATGTAGCATTCTCAACACCGACGTTTTTGAGATTCCCGATTCTCGCGCAATTTTTCTGCAACTGATGAGCGGAATAGCCGCGACAGAAGCTAAAACACCTACTTGGGCATCATCATTTGTTGCAGGTCGTGGTTGACGTTTCACATGTGGCTGAACACTTCCTGTTTCCTTAAATAACGTAACTATCCGGCGAACGGTACGGACACTTGGATGATGTCGTCCAGGATACCGACCAGCATACATTGCACACAATAGCCATACATCAACACGATATCGACCTTTTCCGCAATTGGTAAACGGTCCATTTTAACACGGGTAATGTATCACGAAGCAAATACCGTCCGCACTGGCGGAATGTTACGTGATACGACGTACTTATACGTCTGTGACTATTACAGCGTCATCTATCACAAATCGAAAAAAGTGGTCCAACTAAAAAATTCATATTTCTTTACGTACTATAAGAATATGTAATAAAAAAGAGGTTCCTATTTCAAAAAAACGGAGTTGATATCCGTTTGACCTATGGCAGCACCATTTAGATTGCCAGCCATAGCGCCATCTGGTTTCCTCCTTCAAGTTTCGTTCTTTGTAGTTTTTTCGTTTGACGCTTATTTCTTGAGGTATTTGGCCCGGTCAAGATCAATGGACCACCCTGTATATATATAAATAATTACGGTATAAGTACCAGACGTGGTAGCATTTGTGTCCAGAATATGGGGTGTATCATTTCCATTCATCATCGCGCCACCGTCTAGTTCCACGTATGGGCACCAGGTGCCGTGATCACTCGTCGTGATGCATAGTCGCACACACTTGACCAGTGGCAGTGCGCTTGTGACGTGTCAACATGAGCTTGGACAAAAGGAACTGGGCATTATTGGTCAAACTCTATTATCAAAACAGCAGTAACGCTGCAACAGCACTTGGAGAATATGGGCGGCTGAAATGATTACGGAAGGGTCCACTTCTCCACCTGCTGTGCGGAACATGATGAAGAACCTCGAATCAAGTGAAGAACTGGGCGTAACTCCGGGATGAGCCCGACGACCGGTTCCACCAGAGGTAACTCATGAAATCACTGTTACTATGACAGACAACGCCGCGCGCAATTCCTGATAAAAAAAAAAGTGTGTGAAATCTTATGGGACTTAACTGCTATGGTCATCAGTCCCTATGCTGACACACACTACTTAACCTAAATTGTCCTAAGGACAAACACACACACCCATGCCCGAGGGAGGACTCGAACCTCCGCCGGGACCAGCCGCACAGTCCATGACTGCAGCGCCCTAGACCGCACGGCTAATAATTCCCTATCATTAGGCTGTTGAACATCCCGTGGTCCACTGTACGGAAGGTGTTTCGAACCATTCTTAAATGGTAGCCGTACAAGCTGTGCATCGTATAACAACTTGCACCACAGACTTCTCTCTTCAGTTTCTCACAAGGACTGAAGTTGACGGGAGCTGGCCCTGGACCATCTTATGGACAGAAGAAGCTCAGTTTTCTCCGAGGGTGAGGTTAACACACAGAACTGTCGAGTGTGGGAATCTTCACCTGCAGCCACTATGCGTAAATTTCCTCTGTATGGTGAATGTGTTACCGTATGGTGTGGCTCCTTGGCTAAGTTGATCATTGGCCCACTATTTTTTGAACACGTTGGCGCACAAGGACCAAAGACGTGCAGTGTGACCAGCGTTACTGCGACATGCTTCACCAGCACGTCATACCTGCGCTACAGGAGACGCATTGAATTCAACAGTTTTCATGCAACATGGTGACCCACCGCACATCGCTCGTGACGTTCACCTGCTTCTCTGAAACACATTTGGAAACGATCGAATTATCAGCCCATCGTTTCCAAGTGCTTGACCGGCACGATCACCTGATCTCACTCCCTGTGATTTCTGAAGGACAGGAATTACCACGGGAACATTCACACATGTGCTGATCAGAAGCGCACCATGTCAAGAGAAGTAGCCAGCATACCTAAGGACATGCTTCGTTCTGCTGAGCGGAATGCAATTCTGCGCTTTCGGGCTCTTCTGGACACTAATGGGTGCCGTGTTGAGCCCTTTTTGTAGCAGTAATGGTACTGGTATTCATTGGTCCATTCTCTTTTGAACATATATATATATATATGATCATCGGCGAATGAGGCTTGGGCTCCCGTTTTCCTTCTGCTGGACGCAGGCCGCACCATGGCGCTCGCGTAACGTGTTGTTGCTGCGTGGTGCTGCCTGTTAGACTCTTGACGGCTGCGAGCAAGGATGGGGCAAGTCTGCACCCATCCTCTCTTTTCATCTTGTGAGGTTGTTTCGCTGTTTCTATGGCTTCTGGTTTTGTGTTTCGTCAAGGGCGGCTGCTTAGGCAGTAGGCAGGTTAGTTAAATTTGATTACCTTGCCGCAATCTTGCCGGTCTTCGGCCACTGCAGACTTGCTGTGCCGCCCCAGAAGAATGTAGCGTTGATGTTCTCGTATGGTGTAGCTGTCGGCCTGCCGGTCTCACCGATGTATGCTGTGTGGAGAACTTCACATCGGATTTTAAATTTGCGCAGTTACAACTGAAACTATAGAACAAAGATACGTATGCGCATGCGAATATATTACACCTACGGAAACTGTGTATGTTGACATATTGTTACTACATCGACGTGCTGTTGAATTTTAATATAGTGGTAACTGTCACTTTATAAAAAACTAAGTAGTAGTGCTATTACAATACTTTGCCCTTTTCGACAGTCTGGTACATCGTAGTACAATTTTAATTAGCTGAATAGATAGCTTTTACTAGACGTTATGCGATATCTTGACTGTCAAAATATTATATACAGTAGTGTACTTGTAGCTGTTCAGGCGAGTTTGCATTGTTCGAAACTTAAAATTCAACCTCGGCTTAGCGCCTGTACTTATACTGTTGACCAATCGAAAAAACTTGGGAGATCGAATAATAGATATCTTTTGTATTAATAATTTTATAACTGCACCGAATTTTCCTATATTTTATTCCGAAAAATCTTCTAATACGGTTGTTATGTCGAGGAGCTTTTATCAATAGTAGTTTTGTTTCTACGCTCTTTGTGAGCTGTTGTGCTTCCTTATTATGTAGAGTATCGTTAATCTACATTTACCATGTCGATCTGTAAAGTTATTGCAGTGATCCACCACGCTGTTCACTTTCAGGACGGAAACCATTATCTACCTTCGAGTCCTTGTATCCCAGATATTTTCCGCTAAGTCACTCCCATTGTCTAGCTCAGCATCTGCGTACAGTGGTCCATGTCGTCTGCGGTCTAGTTGTGGTCTCAGCAACCGTTACAGGTCGCAAAACCTTACCAGCGCCCGCAGCTCGTGGTCGTGCGGTAGCGTTCTCGCTTCCCACGCACGGGGTTCCGGGTTCGATTCCCGGCGGGGTGGGGGATTTTCTCTGCCTCGTGGTGGCTGGGTGTTATGTGATGTCCTTAGGTTAGTTAGGTTTAAGTAGTTCTAAGTTCTAGGGGACTGATGACCATAGATGTTAAGTCCCATGGTGCTCAGAGCCATTTGAACCATTTGAACCTTACCAGCATAGCACGTGTTCAGTCGAACTGAGGGGCTTGGTCACGTCGTGCCTACACTCCGCCAAACTCAGATTTTATTCATGCAACATGCCCGTCAAGGTATAAACGTATCAGATATCGGTAGATAAAATCGTATTAAACTATAGACAAAAAAGTAGTTGTCCTTTTAACGTAAGTATGTGTTGAATCGGGGACCTAGAAATGACGGAGAGGTTTCGTTTCGACGTAGCCCTCAGTGCTTCACAACCCCACAACAGGCCACAGCAGTGAACCCACCCCACCGCAGCCCCACGCCGAATCCAGGGTTATTGTGCGGTTCGGCCCTCAGTCCCCCCCCCCCCCCCCTTTTCCTCCCGGGAACATCTGATCATCTCATACCAGACGAGAGACGAGTGTACCCACAAATGTTTGCATGGTAGAGTAATTATGGTGTACGCATACAGGAAAACGGTGTTTGCGCAGCAATCGCCGACACAACGTAACTGAGGCGGAATTAGAGGAACCAGCCCGAATTCGCCGAAGTAGATGGAAAACCGCCTTAAAAACATTCAAAGGCTGGTCAGCACACCGGACCTCGACACTAATCCACCGGGTGGATTCGTGCCGGTTACCGGCACTCGTTCTCGCTCGGGAAGCAGAGCGCTAGACCGCGCGGTTAGCCGGGAGGGCTCCTTTTAACGTAAGTTTATACGTAAAGATCAGTACCGCTATGTCTGAGCAAATAACGCAAAACATCTTGAAGAGAACTCTACCCTGCTTGCGACACTTCGCTTTGCGATTTATGTACACTTATCGATTTGGGTACTACAGAAAATAGCGAAGGACTCAGAAAGGGAGGAAGAAACGAAGTGACAACTCATGATATGAGACTGTATGTGATGTTTCCTCAGTGATTACAAAATCTAGTGTAATTTGCAAAAAACTATATGAGTTTGAGCCCACTTATCACTATCACGTTGCACCCCCTTTGGCCTGGATGCTTCAGCGATTAAGTTGGGATGGGTGATATAACGCCGTTGTACCCTCGCATGAGACGAGCTGGCCCACAACTGTCGGATCTGGACCTTGATATCCTCTTTACTGGCATGGGGACGGAGTTGACGTTTTAGCTGGGCCCACTCATATTCTATCGGGGCCAGATGTCTGGATGTTGTTGCGCACAGAGGTATCTAAACACGACGCATACCGTTCGTAGAGAGTTATTGTAGCATGAGAGGAAACGTGTAAATACGTAGGATGTCTGTGGTATACCACTGTCCCGTCTGAGTTAGTCACAACTAGCTGTGACCTGAAGTCACACACGATATCTGCACCGCAAGGTCAGGAGTAACACCAATGTGCCTCTCCAGACCTTTTTTTTTTTTTTGGTCATCAGTCTACTGACTGGTTTGATGCGGCCCGCCACGAATTCCTTTCCTGTGCCAACCTCTTCATCTCAGAGTAGCACTTGCAACCTACGTCCTCAATTATTTGCTTGACGTAATCCAATCTCTGTCTTCCTCTACAGTTTTTTCCCTCTACAGCTCCCTCTAGTACCATGGAAGTCATTCCCTCATGTCTTAGCAGATGTCCTATCATCCTGTCCCTTCTCCTTATCAGTGTTTTCCACATATTCCTTTCCTCTCCGATTCTGCGTAGAACCTCCTCATTCCTTACTTTATCAGTCCACCTAATTTTCAACATTCGTCTATAGCACCACATCTCAAATGCTTCGATTCTCTTCTGTTCCGGTTTTCCCACAGTCCATGTGTCACTACTCCAAACGTACATCCTCAGAAATTTCTTCCTCAAATTAAGGCCGGTATTTGATATTAGTAGACTTCTCTTGGCCAGAAATGCCTTTTATACCATAGCGAGTCTGCTTTTGATGTCCTCCTTGCTCCGTCCGTCATTGGTTATTTTACTGCCTAGGTAGCAGAATTCCTTAACTTCATTGACTTCGTGACCATCAATCCTGATATTAAGTTTCTCGCTGTTCTCATTTCTACTACTTCTCATTACCTTCGTATTTCTCCGATTTACTCTCAAACCATACTGTGTACTCATTAGACTGTTCATTCCGTTCAGCAGATCATTTAATTCTTCTTCACTTTCACTCAGGATAGCAATGTCATCAGCGAATCGTATCATTGATATCCTTTCACCTTGTATTTTAATTCCACTCCTGAACCTTTCTTTTATTTCCATCGTTGCTTCCTCGATGTACAGTTTGCAGAGTAGGGGCGAAAGGCTACAGCCTTGTCTTACACCCTTCTTAATACGAGCACTTCGTTCCTGATCGTCCACTCCTATTATTCCCTCTTGGTTGTTGTACATACTGTATATGACCCGTCTCTCCCTATAGCTTACCCCTACTTTTTTCAGAATCTCGAACAGCTTGCACCATTTTAAATTGTCGAACGCTTTTTCCAGGTCGACAAATCCTATGAAAGTGTCTTGATTTTTCTTTAGCCTTGCTTCCATTATTAGCCGTAACGTCAGAATTGCCTCTCTCGTCCCTTTACTTTTCCTAAAGCCAAACTGATCGTCACCTAGCGCATTCTCAATTTTCTTTTCCATTCTACTGTATATTATTCTTGTAAGCAGCTTCGATGCATGAGCTGTTAAGCTGATTGTGCGATAATTCTCGCACTTGTCAGCTCTTCCCGTCTTCGGAACTGCGTGGATGATGCTTTTCCGAAAGCCAGATGGTAGGTCGCCAGACTCATACATTCTACACACCAACGTGAATAGTCGTTTTGTTGCCACTTCCCCCAATGATTTTAGAAATTCTGATGGAATGTTACGTATCCCTTCTGCCTTATTTGACCGTAAGTCCTCCAAAGTTCTTTTAAATTCCGATTCTAATACTGGATCCCCTATCTCTTCTAAATCGACTCCTGTTTCTTCTTCTATCACATCAGACAAATCTTCACCCTCATAGAGGTTTTCAATGTATTCTTTCCACCTATCTGCTCTCTCCTCTGCATTTAACAGTGGAATTCCCGTTGCACTCTTAATGTTACTACCGTTGCTTTTAATGTCACCGAAGGTTGTTTTGACTTTCTTGTATGCTGAGTCTGTCCTTCCGACAATCAAATCTTTTTCGATGTCTTCACATTTTTCCTGCAGCCATTTCGTCTTAGCTTCCCTGCACTTCCTATTTATATCATTCCTCAGCGACTTGTATTTCTGTGTTCCTGATTTTTCCGGAACATGTTTGTACTTCCTCCTTTTATCATCAACTGAAGTATTTCTTCTGTTACCCATGGTTTCTTCGCAGCTACCTTCTTTGTACCTATCTTTTCCTTCCCAACTTCTGTGATGGCCCTTTTTAGAGATTTCCATTCCTCTTCAACTGTACTGCCTACTGCGCTATTCCTTATTGCTGTATCTATAGCGTTAGAGAACTTCAAACGTATCTCGTCATTCCTTAGTACTTCCGAATCCCACTTCTTTGCGTATTGATTCTTCCTGACTAATGTCTTGAACTTCAGCCTACTCTTCATCACTACTATATTGCGATCTGAGTCTATATCTGCTCCTGGGTACGCCTTACAATTCAGTATCTGATTTCGGAATCTCTGTCTGATCATGATGTAATCTAACTGAAATCTTCCCGTATCTCCCGGCCTTTTCCAAGTATACCTCCTCCTCTTGTGATTCTTGAACAGGGTATTCGCTATTACTATCTGAAACTTGTTACAGAACTCAATTAGTCTTTCTCCTCTTTCATTCCTTGTCCCAAGCCCATATTTTCCTGTAACCTTTTCTTCTACTCCTTCCCCTACAACTGCATTCCAGTCGCCCATGACTATTAGATTTTCGTCCCCCTTTACATACTGCATTACCCTTTCAATATTCTCATACACTTTATCTGTTCATCTTCAGCTTGCGACGTCGGCATGTATACCTGAACTATCGTTGTCGGTGTTGGTCTGCTGTCGATTCTGATTAGAACAACCCGGTCACTGAACTGTTCACAGTAACACACCCTCTGCCCTACCTTCCTATTCATAACGAATCCTACACCTGTTATACCATTTTCTGCTGCTGTTGATATTACCCGATGCTCATCTGACCAGAAATTCTTGTCTTCCTTCCACTTCACTTCACTGACCCCTACTATATCTAGATCGAGCCTTTGCATTTCCCTTCTCAGATTTTCTAGTTTCCCTACCACGTTCAAGGTTCTGACATTCCACGCCCCGACTCGTAGAACGTTATCCTTTCGTTGATTATTCAATCTTTTTCTCATGGTAACCTCCAGACCATTGGAAGAAAAAGACCTCTCCGACGACGATAGTCTGTGGTGGTGCAGAACCTTGATTCATAGCTGAATACAGGTGGATGTCATTCATGAGCAGTTCAAGCCTCTCGGCCATGGCACCACTTCTACTGGAGCCGTTGGTGCTGTGGTATTAACGCAGCCTACGTACGCAATGGACGGCAACTCCCTCGTCCGGCTGCTGCCAGTTCCGACCGATGGTGAGGCATGACACAGGATGTTCCAATGAGTCTAGTACTTGTTCTAAGGCAACACGCAACTCGCTAGGTGAGGGGGCTAGGACGTGCTTGGTTCGCAATACGGTCATCCTCCCTTGTGATCAGACGTGTTCACTCAGAACCTTGACAAGCAATATGCCTGCGCTCCCGTTCCCATGTGGACCGTTATCGGGCAACTGTCGCATCTGTATAACTCACAAACCCGTATATGACGCGATCAATCGACCATCCAAACTCAGATCAACAATGACACCATTTCTAACCATGTAGGGTGATGAAACTTCCTGGTAGATTAAAACTGTGTGCCGGACCGGGACTCGAACTCTGGGCCTTTGCCTTTCGCGGGAAAGGTGGTTCGCAGCAGAGCTTCTGTGAAGTTTAGAAGGTGAGAGACAAGATACTGGCAGAAGTGAAGCTGTGAGTGCGGGGCATGCTTCATGCTTGGGTTGCTCAAATGGTTGAGCCCTTGCCCCCGAAAGGCAAAGGTCCCGAGTTCGAGTGTCGGTCCGGCACACAGTTTTAATCTACCTGGAAGTTTCATATCAGCGCACACTGCAGAATGAAAATCTCGATAAGTAGGATGATGACAAAATTGTCTCAGAGGAGTACGAAGCCTCTCTGTGGCCTTCACAGCGATCACTCAGTATCTGATACTCTTCACGCCTCTTACGTACCGCCGGCCTATGTGGCCGTGCGGTTCTAGGCGCTTCAGTCCGGAACCGCACGACCGCTACGGTCTCAGTTTCGAATCCTGCCTAGGTCATTTATTTGTGTAATGTCCTTAGTTGGGTTTAAGTAGTTCTAAGTTCTATGGGACTGATGACCTCAGATGTTAAGTCCCATAGTGCTCAGAGCCATTTGAACCGTTTTACGTACCAGGCGTGGCAACGACGCTGAACATGAAGTACGCTAATGTACTCTGCACGCCATAGTACATCTCACAGAGAATATTAATTTACGTATCAGCCGATGGTGTGAATGTGTACGAACGTACACTGACATCCCACCATGTCTTATGTGTTTTTCAGGTTTCTCTCAGGCTACGTATTAACCAAGGTAATGTTCTCTGTTATATCTTACGACGCTGTATGGCATGACAGTATTATGTCTGACGATAACGATATAGCAATAAAGCAGTACCAGATTTCTGAAAAGCTTGTCAATGTCCCAATCACCCTACCACGGCAGGTGGCGCAGTGTCTAGCACATTGAACTCCCATTCAAATCTCTGTCTGGCCACCCAAATTTATGTTTTCCTTGATTTCAGTAAGTCACTCCAGGAAAATGCTGGAATGGTCTCTTTGAAAGAGCGTGGCCGATTTTTTTCACCATCCTTTCGTAGCCCTACATTTGGCTCCGTCTATAATGACCACTCTGTCGACATGACGTTAAACTCTAATTTCCTTCCTTTCCGTTCGCCCTAGACACTTAAACTAATACAATTTTTTTAACTGTTCTTGAAGAATTTAATCTTCTGCTTAAGGAAATTCTGGAACATCAGTCGTTGTAGGACCAAGTGGGTGCTGACTAGGAAGGAATTTTCTTTTGCGTGCTAGTAACACTACGTGGCCGCCATTTTGCAAGTCGGGAAGAAACGAAATAATTTTCTATATCTTGATTGCTCAGACGACTACACTTCATCATCCAGCTTAGGTGGAAACGCTGCATGCTATAACTCACTTTTCTTTCCCTTTGAAATAAACCTACAAATGATTTAATCCGAGGCAACGTCGATATTATTTTCTTTTCACTCCAGTCGTATAGTCATTGGCTAAATTATTCGTCGTGACTCAACCGACATTAATTACATTCCAAGGTACGATGAAGCGGTCCCCGCTGTGCAGGGAAAGCCCCTGAGACTGGCGGGTAGGCAGCTGCGCTGACACCAGATGATACTCCGCCGACATTAGCGCAGCTATGCCGTGCTATAAAGAGGCAGTAGGGGAGGAGTTTTGATGGAAGCATTTAATATTAAACTCGAGGTAGATAATTACATTATTTTGGCACTCGAGGGAGCTTAATTAAGGTTATTGCTTTTGAACGAAGTTAATGAACGTTCTCTGAGACACCGTTCAATATTAGGTGACGAATGATGTCACTGCCGGCGCAACTTGTCACATTTAGCGGGCGAAGAAAGTAATTTTATCCATCATAAACGACGTTACTCAAAGTATGCTATTACGTCATTAAGGATTCTATAGAAGAAAATTGCTGCTTTAATTCTGTAATTATTTATTTATTAAACATGTCTAACTAAAGTGTAATATTGCGTGCTTGAAGTTTAACGTCAAATGTTATCCTTAGAACTTGAGATCAGCAAGACTCATACAACTCATTCTATGAAAGATACTGCAGGTCTTACAACTGACGTGCAAAGCGCAAAGTGATTCTAATGCCTGCTCCCATATTCCAAGTGAACTTGCCACATATGTATGTCTCTTTCTGCATTTGTGTGCTTTTATCATTCGTAGTCACACTGTACTTGGAAAACATTGTACTCAGGAAAATTGGTAAACATTGCTGAACATTCTCCGAAAGAAAGGGGTATTGTTTGGGACTGCTCACAAAAATTTCAGGAGGTTAGTTTATTTTGCACGTCTCTGTTCCACAATACCTTCCTTTTTTGTCATTAATCATGTATGATCTGATCGTCGCCCCTTCCAGGGAGCAGTACTTCCACGCAGTGTCCTGCATCACTTCATCAAAATGTTTTCCTGTCCCTCTCTTCTCCTTAGTTTTTTCCCGCTCTAAGCTGTGTGTGTGTGGGGGGGGGGGGTGGGGGTGGGGGGGGGGGGTTTGAGCACTCAGCGATGAGGTTATCAGCTTACGAAATTAGTAGAAACTAACGTAGTTAAAACGCGGTGAAAATGCGAGAAAAACGATAAAAATCGTTCTGAGGTAAAATTTCACCCACTCTACTATACTTCGTTCTAGTAGTGCGGAAATTATTGACTGACATACCAACCCAAGGCCTATCATCACGTTCCTTCTTGTAGGCAGTGTGCCACACATATTCCTGTCTACCCTGAATCTATGGAAGACCTCCTTAATTTTTATGAGGCTTTTTAATATTCAGCATTCTCCAGTAATGAAACATCTCAGTTGCCTCGATGGTATCTTTTACCTCAGCTTTCCCACAGTCTACGATTCACTACCTATTGTGTTCTATTCCGGACGTACATACTCTAGGAATTATTCGGAAATTTAAGTTTATGTTTGATACCATATACCCTTTTTATCGAAGACTGCCCCACTTGCCATTCGCTAGTCCGCTTCTTATCCTTCTTGTGCTCCCAAATTTTGATGTTGTTTATTATTATATGTGCTACTCATTATCTTCGACTTTCAATGATTTATTCTCCATCTTTATTCTAGGCTCTTAATACTATTCATTTCATTCAAGAGATTCTGTAATTCTTCCCCTCTTTTCGTGAGGATGGATATTTCATTAGCGAAACGGTCAATGGCACGATTTTAGGGACTGCTTTAAGGAGTGAAAAAAAGTGGAGACTCTATGTGCCCTGATATCGCAACCGTAACTGTGAGGGGTATGAAGGAATTCCGAAGAGTGGTGGCTGATGGTACCTTCGGCGAAGTCCCTCTGGTGAAGACCTCAGCGACAGCAACAACAGGCAGATCATTTTCGGGAAGAATGGAGATAACGGACGGATACCTTTACCTCTGACTTGTGGACAAGAGGTATCTTCAAAGGGGAAGCGGGTAAACAGCCACAGAAAATCATGCCAGCGTGAAGACACAAAAAAGGCTGCCACAACATCGATCTTCCAATGCGCAGCATCCGCAGCATTATCGGGGGGACATCATAACTACTGGAAATTCTCGCAATAAACCTTCGGTTAATGGGATCGCTATGAACATTCACGATCGGAAACAGAAGAATAACAAGAATAATGCTTAAAATTTCGTTTTAAAATTGTGGCATGGAATATAAGGAGCATAACAATTAAGACTGAAGATCTAAGTGTACTGAATGAAATGTGCAGGTAGATCTTGCTTCAGTTATACAAATAAAAAGAAAGTGAAACTATCTAAGTCCTAGGACATTCAAGCAAAACTCAGTGGCGTCGAACAATTGGTTAGAGCGTCAGAAGCAGTAGCAGCCTTAATAAATGAAAAAATGGGAAATTAAAATAAACTCCTATAGATGAGTGAATGAAAAGATAGTATCTACAAGCTATAAAGCATAATGAAGATATTGGCTTTTGGTACGAACTTACTTCCCAGCAGCAGGAAAAAGAGAAGATTCATACTCTTCTATGAAACATTGCTAGAAACAGCAACTGCTATAATCAAAAATGGCTACATCGTCATTGGTGGTGACTCGCATGTAAGTGAGGTAAATATCTCAGTAGGCAAAATTGTGGGAAATAATCAGAAAACGGTGCAAAAAACAAAGATCCTGAGGGGATTTACATGATTCAGTTACTTCTGGATTATGAATACATATTTCAAACTCAAAGATATGCAGAAAACGACTTGGACATAGAGAGGATCTCAGTTAGTAATAGACTACATTTTGGCCACTCAAGGAACAGCCTTGACGTTTACGGTTGTATGGGAATACCGAAAAGTAGAACTATACACAAACCATTATGTTGTAACAGCTACAGTAAACATTAAAGCCAGAACGGGACAAATAGGTCTGATAAAAGTAATCACAAACGGCGATGGGAAACCTACATTCCCAAGAGGACGCTATTTACAGAATTATACGAGGGCGAAATCGATAAATATAGCGACGAATGAAAGGAAATAAGGATTTGCAACAAAAGTAGGTAAACTTTAATAGGAAAAGGCTTCTGTGAAGTTTGGGAGGTAGGCGACGAGGTACTGCGAAATTGGAGCTGTGAGGACTGGTCGTGAGTCGTGCCTGGATAGCTCAGATGGTAGAGCACTTGCCCCTGAAAGGCAAAGATCCCGAGTTGGAGTCTCGGTTCGGCACAGACTTTTAGTCTGCCAGGAAGTTTCAGCCCTAAATTGTTTTACACTTGAGACATAATCAGCCTGGGGGCGATCTGTAGTATTATGAAGTCTGAATGAATTTTCAGCTGCCGAGGTCGCAAAACCACATTTTCAGACAGATTCCTGGCTTTAGCAATTATCTTTTGCAATCATCAGACCTGAAGAAGGTGAGACCGAAAACACTAGGATACGGCAAGTAAAGTAGCAGCACACGTAATTATATTCAATATTTGTAATGCATAGAATAACAACATACCTAAATTTACATCATTACACAAACTATTCCTTCAGTACACTAAGTGGTACTGCAAGTTGTATGTCCACGTTGCTATTGTGAGCTATATTACAAGGAGACATGTAAAACATTACCGCTTTACAATTGACAGATCACAGCGTAACCATTCTTAGTGAAACATAAGTACATCAGATGGAGCAGAGGCAGTACGAATCGATATTTTCATATCATTCTAGATTAATTTATGAATCTACTATTCTTAAAATTATATCTGCCTAAATTATTATCATAACATGTAAGCCAACTCAGTATTCTACAGTCATGAAAAATTGTATGTAAAATAATGTGCAACACCATTAAAATATAGTTTTTACATTAACATTTACAAACAATTTTAGAAATTAAAAAAAATCATGAAAGTTCTTGACCTTATTTTCTATATTAGTTTTATATTTACCGATGTTCACGCTATAACCCATTTCAAGCCACTAACCAAATACACTCCTGGAAATGGAAAAAAGAACACATTGACACCGGTGTGTCAGACCCACCATACTTGCTCCGGACACTGCGAGAGGGCTGTACAAGCAATGATCACACGCACGGCACAGCGGACACACCAGGAACCGCGGTGTTGGCCGTCGAATGGCGCTAGCTGCGCAGCATTTGTGCACCGCCGCCGTCAGTGTCAGCCAGTTTGCCGTGGCATACGGAGCTCCATCGCAGTCTTTAACACTGGTAGCATGCCGCGACAGCGTGCACGTGAACCGTATGTGCAGTTGACGGACTTTGAGCGAGGGCGTATAGTGGGCATGCGGGAGGCCGGGTGAACGTACCGCCGAATTGCTCAACACGTGGGGCGTGAGGTCTCCACAGTACATCGATGTTGTCGCCAGTGGCCGGCGGAAGGTGCACGTGCCCGTCGACCTGGGACCGGACCGCAGCGACGCACGGATGCACGCCAAGACCGTAGGATCCTACGCAGTGCCGTAGGGGACCGCATCGCCACTTCCCAGCAAATTAGGGACACTGTTGCTCCTGGGGTATCGGCGAGGACCATTCGCAACCGTCTCCATGAAGCTGGGCTACGGTCCCGCACACCGTTAGGCCGTCTTCCGCTCACGCCCCAACATCGTGCAGTCCGCCTCCCGTGGTGTCGCGACAGGCGTGAATGGAGGGACGAATGGAGACGTGTCGTCTTCAGCGATGAGAGTCGCTTCTGCCTTGGTGCCAATGATGGTCGTATGCGTGTTTGGCGCCGTGCAGGTGAGCGCCACAATCAGGACTGCATACGACCGAGGCACACAGGGCCAACACCCGGCATCATGGTGTGGGGAGCGATCTCCTACACTGGCCGTACACCACTGGTGATCGTCGAGGGGACACTGAATAGTGCACGGTACATCCAAACCGTCATCGAACCCATCGTTCTACCATTCCTAGACCGGCAAGGGAACGTGCTGTTCCAACAGGACAATGCACGTCCGCATGTATCCCGTGCCACCCAACGTGCTCTAGAAGGTGTAAGTCAACTACCCTGGCCAGCAAGATCTCCGGATCTGTCCCCCATTGAGCATGTTTGGGACTGGATGAAGCGTCGTCTCACGCGGTCTGCACGTCCAGCACGAACGCTGGTCCAACTGAGGCGCCAGGTGGAAATGGCATGGCAAGCCGTTCCACAGGACTACATCCAGCATCTGTACGATCGTCTCCATGGGAGAATAGCAGCCTGCATTGCTGCGAAAGGTGGATATACACTGTACTAGTGCCGACATTTTGCATGCTCTGTTGCCTGTGTCTATGTGCCTGTGGTTCTGTCAGTGTGATCATGTGATGTATCTGACCCCAGGAATGTGTCAATAAAGTTTCCCCTTCCTGGGACAATGAATTCACGGTGTTCTTATTTCAATTTCCAGGAGTGTAATTTACTGGTTTTAGGACATAGTTTGAGATTAGGCTTATTTGAAAACAAGTTGAATGAAGTGAAAATTTTCATTCAAAGTGGAAGATCTGCTTTCCAGTAGTGTTCAAGACGTTCCAGTTTTTTCTAGAACATTCATTGTTTTGATTTTCATTGAATCATTGGAATAATCCAGGCCATTCCAGTATTATTCTGTGTGGTTGCACATTGAATTTATTTGTGTGCTGCTGTAGCTGATTTTAGGTATTTTTTATGGAAATTGTTATTAGAGTGTTCAGAATCCTGGTGCTAGAACTTGTGAGGAATTAGCTCATGTGGTAGAAACTTTATTCACATTGTGTATAATCCTGAATAAAAGGCATTTTATGTCTTTATTCATGTTTCAAGATCGTCAGTGTTCTGGTTGCGCCGTTTGATGTGTCAGTTACATTGTGCAGGCGACGAAACTTGAATGAGACTTTAAAAGAATCAGACTTTTCATATGGCAAATCGTCATCTCGCGAGGAAGAGGATCGTGATTATCTTCTGAAGCTCGAGTCTTACCTCAAATTTGGTTCGGTATTAAAAATAAGAAAATTTTACACAAGATGTTGCCGCAAAAGCTTTGTCAAATCACTTACCTCTGCAAGCAGGTAAGGGAATGTGTCTGTGGCCCCAGTTTCTGGAGATTATCATTAAAAAAGTGTCACTGAGGTAGTCCCTGGAAGCGGATACACAATGAGACAAACTTAAAGATTTAAAAGGAACAAAACACACAATTGTCTTGGATGTAACCATACAGATTTAGACCAACCAACAGGGAAACCTTTAACAATCGTCAATATAACATAGCAGATATCAAATCTTCTTAACTCAATCAAAGAAACAATACTTAGATACATGCTCCATAGACGATACACAGCATCATTAGATACACACAACAGCCAAAAAGAGTTGATCACCATAGTACAGATATGCGCAAAGAAAGGAAACTTAGTAACAAAGTTGACTACAGAGTTAAGAAACGGAAAAGAATAAATTCCACTTGTCACAAATTTCCATTTATCACAAATACAATCACAGAACTCGAGAGAAACAAACATATGAGACTCAAGAATGGGAACAATAGTGTGAGAAATAACGGAAAACAGAATCTGTTATACAATGCCATACAACCCGAAAACACACAAGTAAAATCTAATATATTTGCGAGACACTGTATGAAGGCAGCTTACCACCCCAACTATTCCAGTCCAAGATATATCCAAAAGACTGTAGAATAAACAGGTCTATATCACAAATCAGAAATCTACCAACATGTAAACCATGTGAGGGTAGATATACAGGAGAATCCAGCAGAGTACAAGATATAAGGAGCATGTGACAGTGTATAACTAAAAAACAAATCATTTAACTTTTGTCGGGTACTTACACCAACACCATCATATAATTACCGCCAGAGATATAGACAAGGAAATCATACGCATAAACAACAAAACATACGTGTTGACCCTATAAGAAAACTACCACATTAATAACCATTACTCGTTGTGCCAAAGCGGGACAAGTCCGTGCGTTTGGTGTTGGGACTCGCAGCAAATAAATACGGTCATCGTGTCCGAGACAGATAGACCAGCAGGACTGGAGGAACTGCTGCAACGGTTTTATGGCGTGAAAGTTTTGTCATCCGTGGACCCCCGAAACAGCTACTGGCAAATTATGCTCGATTCGTCATGCAGGCAATATACTTCGTTCCTCTGTTATGGGAGTTGCTACCAGTTTAAACGCCTCTTTTTCGGGTTGAATGTTTCTTCAGCCGCCTTCATAAAGTACCTGAATAGCATACTACCTGACGACCTAAAAGCGCGCGTAACTGTGTTTGTGGACGACATTCTCATTGCAGAGAAATCATGGGAGGAACACAACCGGGTTCTAAATCGATTGCTCTAAGTATTCGAGAAAGTGGGGGTGACCGTGAATCTGGACAAATGCCAGCTGCGGCACGAAAGCATAAAGTTTTTGGGTCATATTGTGTCGGCAGATAGGATTCATCTGGATCCCGAAAAGATTTTAGCGATTGCGGAGTGCGCGACGCCCACGTCAAAGCTCAGGGGCTATTTGGGGCTTTGCAGTTTCTAAAAGAGATTTATAAATCTCAATGTTTTGTCCACCCCTCGTTTATGTGCACTGACGGGTAAGAACACCGTTTGGATGTAGGACGAACAAACGCAGATCGAAATTGACAAATTAAAGAATGCGTTGTTTAACGCTCCATTGCTCGCGAATCCGGATTTGAATCAGGAGTCTTGCCTGATGACAGATAGTTCACTGACGGGGCTGGGAGCAGTGTTGTTCCAGACGGATGGTGGAAAGGATTCGTCCACATGGAAAACTATATCGTTCGCCAGCCGTGTGCTCTGGCGGACTGAACTGAACTGCTCTGTCACGGAGTTTGAAGCCCTGGCGACTGTCTGGGCGTTCAAGAAATTCCGCTACTATTTGTTCGGGCGCACGACTAGGGTGTTCAGCAACCACCGAGCACTACAATTCCTAATGAGAGCCAATATCAATCACGGTAGGCTCGGACGGTGGACGGTGATCCTCCAGGAATACCACTTCACGGTAGAGTACATTTAGTCAGCGCGAGAGCGTTGCGGAGATGCTGAACAAGCTCCAGTGGCGGACACTTCAAGAAAGGCGTTACGCAATACGGAGAGGTTTATTATCGAAATTACGAGAGAGCACATTCCGGGAAGAGATGGGCAACATATTACTACCGCCCACATATATCTCGCGTAATGATCACAACGAAAAGATCCGAGAAATTAGAGCAAATACGGAGACTTACAAGCAGTCGTTCTTCCCACGCACAATTCGTGAATGGAACAGGGAAGGGGGGATCAGATAGTGGTACAATAAGTACCCTCCGCCACACACCGTAAGGTGGCTCGCGGAGTATAGATGTAGATGTAGATTCCGGGGCACAAGAACATCATTGCTGATGCTCTATCTCGGATGCCTATCGGGCTCACCCATGCTGAGGATAACGCTATTGATGAAAACAATTTTAGTGTGTTATACCTTCAAAATGTGGCATTCGAGAATTACGCCACTGCGTCACGAGGTAATATCTGGGCGGAGCAAGACAAGGACGAAGTCTTGCGTGACATAAAAGAGAAATGGCATGATAAATCCCACGCGGCCATCAGGCAGTATTATATTATCCTGAATCGCGTCCTATTCAAGAGGAGAGCTCTGGATGACTCCAGGTGGCTGTTAGCAATTCCGGAGGAGCTGGTGAACAAGCTCGTGTGTACGTGCATCTGAGCTACGGTCATTTTGATGCAAGGAAATGCTTGGAAAAGCTGCGGGAAACCTGTTACTTTAATAATATGCTTCGGCATATACGTCAAGTAATTACGGCATGCAAGCCCTGTCAGCAAGCCAAGCCGCCCACTGTGTCGTTTGCCGCACCAATACACCCGATCGTTCCCAGTAAATTCAGGGATCTCGCAGAAGAAGATATATTCGGTCAGCTAGTGCGTTCTAGCAACGGATTTGATTACATTTCTGTGGAAGTAGAGCTGACGTCAAAATTCGTCTGCCTCACCCCGCTGCGAAGGACCTCCGGGAAGGCAGTAGCTTCCGCGTTCGCAAATCACTTCTTACAGGAGGCTGGCACTGTGAAGCGTGTGATTTCGGGCTACGGGCCACAATTCAGGTCACGTCACTGGAAGTATATGCTTCGGAGAAAGCGAGCGAAACCGATCTTTATCTCCCTTTTCTGCCCTTCAGCGAATCCCTGTGAAAGGTGGATGAAGGAGATTGGAAAATTGTGTCGGTTATACTGCCGCTTTGACCACCGGACGTGGGACACGAAACTAGCCGGTTTCCAGAACATATTGAATGAGCTGCCAAGTGCCTCGACGATGTTGCCACCGCTTCTGGTCCTGAAAAACAAGGAGCCTCCGGGTAAAGGAAAAGAGGTGGTTCTCTGGGCAACAGAAGCCAGGTTACGGAGATCTGCAATTGTGGAGCTTACCCTGAAAAAAATAAAGAGTGCCGCCGAGGCTCGGGTAAGAGCCTACAAAAAGAAGGCGCGGAACATAATTTTTCACGTAGGCCAGAAAGTACTCGTACGCTCGCACAAGCTCTCTAATAAACGGGCTGGGTTGTCAAAGAAGGTCTTTTTTCTTATTCAACGGGCCTTACAGAATCAAGCGGATTCCACATCCGAATGCGCTTGAAGTAGAAACACTCCGCTCTCGCAAGTCAAAGGGCCTGCACCACATCTCCAATGTAAAACCTTATATTTAATAAGAAGCAGAAGATCTTGCCCCTCGGAGGTCGGAATGACGTATTGCCCATCGTTTTTCTTGCATTCATTCTGTTGTGAGTAAAATTACAGTGTATATTTTCCAATCTTTTGATTCACTCTAGTGTAATTAAAATTGAAGTGCATATTTTCTATGAATTGTCAAGGGTCCCCCAATATATGTGTAGGTATTTCTTTTTCTGAGCAGAAAAGAATAGTGTTGTACAGCTTTATAACGTCTGAATGTGAATGATTATGAGGCTCAGATGAAGCGTTTCCTATTACAGTAAGATGGCTTTTGTTTATTGATGACTAAAAAGGTATCGGATGTGTTGGTGTGGCGAGTCAATAGTTGTAAGGTAATTCTTGATGATAAATTACAGTTGTACTGTGCTTATTCCCTCTTAGGTGAGCATGATTCAGTGAGATTTTGCAACCGTACTGCGATGTTGATGAAGCGACTTGGTGACTTGTAGGTGAAGGATTTGTGTATGAAGGGAGATTAATAGTGTTTGATTTTCAGAGTTCGCACCTTATAAGATGTTTGGAAAGTGTAACTTGCCGCCACATACTACTAGGTACGGTTGAGGGTACCAGGATGTGAAACCCCTGAAGACGTATATGGAAACAGCTTATAAACTCAAGCAACTTGATATTTAATAGAGAATCAAGGCGACTACATCCAAGATGAAATAACATGATGGTAGGTGACGGACCCAGGGGACACGTGGTGAGTAATCGTGCAATCATTATGAGTATCTTATGACAGCAGTAAGTTGGGTACTTATGACCCTGGACAATGGATTTCTTTTGACAGTGTTTTGTATGTACTTATAGGACAAACTGTTTACGTGTTCGATAATAGGATAGAATGATTTTGATTTCCATTTTTATGCCCACTGATCTTTTGCATCAGTCTGAAGAATAGATGTTGAAATATTTACCAGTCCAGATGAGACTTGAATGAACCTTCTGTATCTCATTAATCATAACTTATGTTATGCAATGTCGATAGAAAAGAAGTCCCGGAAATTTTTCACCGATCAGCAAACGTGTGCTGCAAACCGTGGAGGAGCAGTCGATGAACAACGGTATGGGTATTGGTGTAGAAAGGAATATTTTGTTTATATGAGGGAATTGTAGTCGGGCTAAATGGTGATGGTGATTAGTAAGAGCTCTGTAGATTATGTGTGAGAGAGTAGTTAGGAGTAGGTAGAGTTTTGTGCCTGTAGTTAGCAGCGGCGCCAAATCCTATTCAAATCCTGATAAATCTTGTACAAGATCGCCCCCGAATGATTGACAGCAGATGTAATGCTGGACCCATATTTTGTTTCAATATTGGTTATGTAATTTTCCTCGTTGTTTTTTTTTTATTAGTTTTGTTAAGAAGGCCCTTCTTTTCGAGTTAAGTTTGGGCAATATTCCATGTATTGATCAGGAGTAAGAAACTACCCTGATTTTGTGGTAATCTGTACACATGATATTTTGTAAGGGTCTCTGTGAGCGCATTTCTTAAGTGGGCGCAAGGCCACCTAGGGAGCCTCCACGTCAGAAAGCACAGGGCTTTGTCCACAGACAGGCGTTGCAGAATTCTGCTATCAACGGCGAGGCAGTGGTGTGGAGAGCGGTCACAGCTGTTTCCCCATCAGAGTGGAGGGGATGCTGGTCTTCCCCCAACCCCAGGCTCACCCCGGGGCCCACCGCAGTCGTGTCACCACGGCAGCGCCAGCTAACGGCTGGCGCTCCCCTCCACACGCTAGTCATCTGACAAGCGAAAGGGAAAGTAAGACGCACGCCAGGCGAGGCCGCCGATCCCTGAGCGCCGCTAGTTCAGACGGCCACTGCCCGGAGGGACACGTGTCCGAACACTGACGCATCAGCTGAGACGGTGCAAAGACGTGATAAGCGGGTCTCATGCCCGACACCCGCACGAGTTTATGTCGACCTCGATGCGACGCAGAAGAGCGCGTGTCTCTCCATTGACACGACAGGAGACGGGGGCGTGTGTCATAAAACACATTCCTCCGCATTACGCGGACGACGACCGCCAAGCCGTCTTCTCGATGATGAGGCAGGGCCGACAAGCGGCGATGTCGTGCAAATCCGTAACGTCGAACCACCGCACAGTATGGGCGCAGAGGGTGGAAACGGGCACGAGGCTACGTCGCGTGATGCTGTCTGGGTTGAACAACCTGGGTTACAATGGACGTTACAATAAACGCACCTAGTAGCTTATCTTCCAAGTCGCCTTTAGAAGAGACGCCCACCCCAGCAACTAAAGAGAATACCCAGTGAAACTACTGCAAAATAACAGCGTGTAAACGAGCTGGTTTCTGTATGTGTTTTTGTACTCATGTCTTATTTACCATAGGTGGTTATTTACCAGCTGTCATTCCATTGGGTTAATTAATGATTTTGTATCACTGTATTTGTTGTGCACATTTGGTTTGGACTTTCACTTAGATGTTTTTATATATATGTCAGCACCAGCTGGCACTCCTTTGGTTCGTGGAAATGATTTTGCATATATATATATATATATATATATATATATATATATATATATATATACTTTGTGTACCTGTTCATCTATGTCTCTATGTCAACTTTTGATAATTGGTTAATGCAGTTTTAAAATAATATCTCATGTTTGTTGTAGTAGGTCAGATGACATTATGTTAGTGTACAATATCACGCTTAATTTAATTTGTTCTGTTTGCCTTGCGGACCGCATGAGGTCACAAATATTGATTAAGGTCAGATAAAACTCATTTGGATACAAGAGATTAATCAATTCTTTTGTGCTGCTGTTTGCCTGTTGCCATTGTTGCTCGTTAGGGTATGTTTGTTTCGAAGACTGTTGGAGAATCTCCTAGCATGACGAGAACATTCGCGGCACTGTTTTCTCATGGACGTTTGGGGTGATGAAAGGGTTCTGTACCCACCCTTCATTAGTCCGGTAGACCATTTTCATTAGCATTTCTCTTTCTTTTCCCTGTTTCTATTTTCTTATAACTCTCATAGTGGTGTGATTGAATGAATGTGGCTGTGTGTCACGTTGCTCGACAGAGGCGTAGTCTGCAGCAGAAAGTCTGCGATAGTCGTACAGATTCAGCAGCAGTTGTACAGATTAGCCAACTCTCTTAGTGGTCAAGTAGACAAAGATGTTTGCGCTACTTGTGAGAAATCCACCTGCGTTAGGTTGGTGGCAGAAATGGCATCTTTGGGTTTTCCAGGCCATGCGGAGCGTGGAAGAGGCTGGAGATGAAAAAGGGAGGCAGTCTACCGCCGGTACGGGAAGCGTCCACAGCTGTGCTCCAGTCGAAGAAGGGTGAGTTAGACTGACAGCGTGGCGTGTTGTTACTTGGCGAGAGGAGAGCTGTTGGCTTTTGGTCTCACTTTTCAGCTCTGAAAAGTTGCTTTGCCTTGTCGCAGCAAGGACTGCAGAACTTCGGCAGATTTTTCTTTTAGTAAATTTCTATAGCAGATTTGGATCCGCCAGAAGAGCGCCACACAAAGGTGTCGCTAAGAAGTGAGCACTCACTTCTGTATGAATCTCTGTTTGGCTTAAGCTGTGCCCGTATAAGCTTTTATTTTTCTAATTATTAATAGCCTCGCCTTCTGGTAAATTTTCCTTGCTTTATGTATCTTTTGTCCGTGGGGAGGCAACCACGTGGTTGAAGATTAGAGTTTGCTGGGCCACCGTCCGATCTCATGTTTGTTTAAAAGAACGTTAACTGTTCATGATTGTCTGATGTGATATTGTTGCAACTTGGCCACATACCTAGAAATTGTGTATTCACAAACCACGTGGGCACGTGGGTGTACTGCGAAACGTATACAGTTACACGAGTTATTGCGATCAGTTACTAGGCAAAAGCAGTTGTCTGAATGATTCACACCAATGATTTTAGGTGTAGATTATAACGGTGAATGTATCGATGCTTTTCGTTAATATTTTAGGAATTAATGTTATCAGGAATTGTGTACATGCCACACACCCATATCTCAGGAATAAATGATTTTATCCACAATTTTCTCTTGTATTCCGGGGTTACGTTTTTGCACCTAAGCCACTCACCTCGTAGGTTTCCCTCTAGCACATCCAACGTGTTTCGTTACGCACAGGTCCAATGATTAGTTTCTCCTTTTCTTTTAAAATAAATGCTTTAGATTAAGTCTTATTTTCAGGTGTGTTGCTGGGAGCTAATCTTATGCATAGTTTTCATGCATGTTCTATTTTATTTTAAATGTTTGGTTCTCGTGAACAGTGCACGGGCAATACTACTAATTACATCGCATCCCCTATGAGCGACATCCCAACGTGTGCATTTTTATGAGTTTTTGGTCTGTGATCAAATTAATTTATTTTCCGACTCGGCCAAACCTTTGATCAGTTGTATTGCTTAGAGTCGGTGGCGACCCTAATCTTAACGTAATAACCCGTAGAAATAGGTTAGTTACATCCTCTCCATGTTCCTGTAAGTACCACAAATGTCGAAAAGTATAAAAAATTTACTAAGACTGTCACAGTGATATGTCGCTAAGACATAAACTTTCGGTTTATAGATTCCTTAAACTTTATGGTTTGGTATGTTCTGTGGAAAAATGTATCTCATATTTGTAACTGTCGGCAATATTTCTGTGACAGTGAACAGACTCATTTGAGTAATAAGAAAATGTTCAAATTTGGGTGAATTCCTAAGGAACCGAACTGCTTAGGTCATCGGTCCCTAGACCTACACACTAGTTAAACTAAGTTATGCTAAGAACAACACACACACCCATGCCCAAGGGTGGACTCGAAACTCCGGCGGGAGGGGCCACGCAATCCGAGACACGGTCGCAAACCTCGCTGCCACTCCACGCGGCAAGTAATAAGAAAGTAGAGTTTGCTTCTGTTTATGTAATTATCAGTTTTCAAAAGCTTGCCCACCGGAGAATTCACAGTCGAAGAATTTAAGTAACAAGGAGCGTGTAATTTGTTCCTTTTATTGAAGGCAATAGGAGATAACTCCGGTCTGTGTTTGTAAACCGATGTCCCGCTTTTGGGTAGTGTCTTTGGAAATTTCTGCGCATCCTCTCGAAAAACATACGAACTAGATCTTGTCCATTAAGCGACTTCACTCGTTTTAGTGTGGGATGCTTTGTTGAAAACCACTAACGTAAAATTACAACTTATTATGCACACAGAACTATTACAATTTGCTGTCGGTGTCATGAGAGGTAGTGTTGTGCATTGTTCTGGCAGAAATGTTGTTGGAAGCAATAGGTTCATTACTGACTTCAATATAAATAATGATGAATTATGTATTGCATGTCTCAGTGTTAAAAGTCTCTACAGCTGGGCAATGACGCAACAGATACCACTCGCCGATTTTGTATGAATGTGTACGGAAACTTTTTACATAACTACCATACCAGTTGATTTAGAAATAGGTTTTGTTGTAGAATTAGGTATTGATTATCCAGAATATATCCACGTACTTTGCTCTGATCCTCACTTATGCACATACAAAATGATACCACCACCAAGCATCAACAAGCCTGTCATTCCAAAACTGATTTTCACATGATACAATAAAAAAGTTATGTGACTTACTAAACTAAACTAAATTAAACTAACTAAACTCCGTCCGGACACGCCTTGGCAGGCCCAACGGAACCGACCGGCCGCCGTGTCTTCCTCAGCCATAGGCGTCACTGGATGAGGATATGGAGGGGCATAGGGTCAGTACACCACTCTCCCAGCCGTATGTCAGATTACAAGACCGAAGCCGCTACTTTCCACTCAAGTAGCTCCGCAGTTTGCCTCACAAGGGCTGAGCGCACCCTGCCTGTCAACAGCGCTCGGCAGACCGGATGGTCACCCATCCAAGTGCGAGCCGAGACCGACAGCACTTAACTTCGGTGATCTGACGGGAACCGGTGTTACCACTGCGGCAAAGTTGTTGGCCCTATGTGATTTACTACAGAAATTTAAAGCAGTGTCTCAACAATAATCCTATTGTAAGCAAAACTCACAGGATATTATCCTTCAGTCAAGCTCTCAGGAAGAAAATGGATATTGGTATCAATGCTGAAAAATTTGTGAATGCAAAAAATGATTTCGGAAATAATTTTTTTTTACCTGTTTTTGTGGAAACTGTACGGAATGCGCGGGAAATGGGTGATGTGAAAGGAAGATAGATATTGTGAGGTTGCTCTGATTGCCAGATCAACTGTCTGACGTGGAGTCTCATTTAATGGAAATTGGTTACCACTGAATTAAGGAAATTTAACACTTTTTGACTACACCTACAGCAGTAAGAATGGTTATTTTCGCTGCTAGTAGTTTTCCGTTATGACAATGAGCCAAAAAATGTTAAAAAGTGTTACACAGACACGTATAGCTTAATATATCACGTAAATGCCTCAGATGTTTATGATATTATTAAAAGTGAGGTACATAGATGATCTGACACTGCGGATTACCTTAAAAATACCATTTATAAAATCTCATACGTCAGTTGAAATGTGCTTAATGAACAATTAGTGTAATTATCATCGTACATTATTATAGAATTCATACGAGAGAGGAAAAATGCATCGCCTCACAACCTTAAAACAACATACAACGTTTAGAATGAAAGTTTTGAAGCAATCATCAGTCAAGGAATTAATTATTGATGATTACCGAAAATAAGTATTAATTGATTATGATAATTCGACTGTTCTACTCAAATGCATACAGTTTCCATTATAGAGCAATTTAAATTAGAATTATCGGCGAAAGCTAATAAACGCTTCATACTCGGTGATACTAACGTTGCAATTTTGGACAACATTTAAAGGCGGCAAGCAGAAAAGGTACAAAACTGATGAAGACATTTTTAAGCAAAGCAAAGAGACAATTTAGAAATCGTTTGAAAACAATCAGAACATATCACTGATTTTTGATTACATCAGTCATAGAATCTGGTACTTGTTTCTGGCTTAACCGATTGCGGCTTTTAAAGTCATTAGCCAAAAGAGTTCAGTGAGGAGTGGTACTAAAATACTAAGATTAATAGGCACCTATTGCACTATCGCGAACGATGCACTTCTAATAATTCCGGGAATATGCTCACAATACTCGGAAATCAGTGAAAAGGGAGTCCTTCCTTGCTTAAAGAAAGGTAATCAACGGAAGTACGAGCTGAAAAGTTAACACAAGACCCTATAACATAAACGTGGCAAAATTAGGGAGGGTCTAAAAATGTGATTTATTATCCTGTCAAGTGAAGAGATACATTATTTGAGCGGTCATGGTACATGTTCTACGTGTCTGTAAAATCAGGTGAACGATATTTAAGCCTGAGACAGTGTCGGCATTCTAGGCGGACATTGCCGGACTTTGCACTCTAGGAAGACGCAGCAGGTAATGCTGGTTTCCAAACCAGCACTGAGGAACTAGTCAACCCGTCGTATCTTGATGATACTGGCGCCCCAGTATTCACGACGGTCAAGGATGACTTCACGCGGCATTAAAGCACACGTTAGCCTGCTACCATCTCGGCTAGACAACTTACTCTGTAGATGGAGAGAAGACAACCAACGTCGATGGCCGGTGAATTAGTTGGTACCTCAAGAATTTACAGTGCGCTAGTGTAAGTGATCAAGTGAGAATGGATTAAGAGGCGCTACAGTGATTAGTGAAATCGCTTGTTGTAGTGGGAATGGTGCTGACGTGCTGCCCTATGGCCAAGGAGTCCAGCAGACCATGGCTATAGTTCTGGGTACCATGAGGGCTGATCCAACAGTGGAAACAACCATCTACAGTTGAAATGCTCCCTAATAAGCGAATAAAAAAATGGCTCTAAGCACTATGTGACTTAACATCTGAGGTCATCAGTCCCCTAGACTTAGAACTACTTAAACCTAACTAACCTAAGAACATCACACACATCCATGCCCGAGACAGGATTCGAACCTGCGACCGTAGCAGTAGCCCGGTTCCGGACGAAAGGGCCTAGAGCCGCTCGGCCACATGGGCGGGCTAAGCGAATAAAACCAGACAACATTTTGTAGTATTAAAGGTACTGGTAGTGGTTAAGGAAACTGATTAAGGATTTTGTTATACTTTCTTGTCAGCATTTCCTTTTTATGTTTCGGGAATTATTAATTTATATATTTCCTATTGTCTTCGAAAATTTGAATTGTATTGCCTAATTTAGCTTTCCAGATATTAGACTGTAGCAATGAAGAATAAATCCGTATAAATTATATACCTGTATGTGTGTATGTTTGTGTGTGTGCACGCTCGTGTGTGCGTGTTCCACGTCTCCTCCTAAACCACTGGAGCGCTTTAAACCAGACTTGATATACATATCGCTCACCGTCAGGCAAAACTTGCTATGGGAGTAAAAACCACTTACCTATCTTAATTTATGGATTCTTCATAAAAGCAGAGATGCGTGATAAACTGCCGCACCATGTGCGACATTTAAAATTATTATTACTTCTTTAGTAGTACCTGCATTAGGTACATATTTCGCCGGCAGTATCGACATATGCCGCTGGATGTAACTACACAAATATATTTTTTTAAGACGTATAGTTTAAGAGATATGACATTATAAATACAGAGATACTTGAAAAATTGCTGCAACATCTTTCGAATTTCATATATTTATCCTTTATTAGTAAGACACACCTACATTCAAGTCAACTTAAGAACTCCCTGACACCTGGCTGCAATTTTCACGGCTTTCAACTGCGAAGTGCAAACAGATGTAGTTGATGCGTGTAGCCGTCTATCGAAATATGAAGAAGCGTCTCCATAGGCACGTTTACAAAAGCGGTGAGAAACTGCCCAAGACCACGTTACTTAATTTGGATACTGTGCTTATACATTTGTACGTTACGCATATTTCTGTGGACATGAATTTTTTTCGATATTGCACTATAAAAGCAGTTCACTTTTCGTTTTCGTTTGTAAGAGAAAATTGGTACTGTGAATATCGAACTATGCCGCGTTTGTCAGCTAGTAAATAAATAGATAAATAAATAAACTTTTATGAAGAAGTTTTTGCAATGTCTCCAGTGTTCTATAGAGTTTGTTTATCTTCAATGCAGGCAGTTGCCACACAGCTAAAACTGTTTCATAATTGTAATGGAGGAGATGGTTCACGTGGAAAACACCTGAATAAATTCCTGCTGCCAATAGCATCCGTTTGAGATGCCCATTTACAGTGGGATGGAAAGTTCGCATTCGCATGACTAAGACCTGTGACAGTAGAGGCACATGCATGCTCACAGCCTGGCTACGGATCTATGCAAAATATGTATTCGGAACTGAAAGATTCACTACTCCAAGACTAAGTGAAATAGTGCAGTTTTTTAATTAAATAACAGCATTACACTGTGGTAAAATGTAGCGTCCACGTAAAGTGGCTTCATACAAGTAGGCAACACATCATGGTTTCCGTAATTCTCTCTTAGCACTGTGTGGTGCGAAGGAGCCCCAGTTGCAGATTGAACTTGATGATGAGGCAGTCATGTATTCTCTGCAGTAAGTAGTATGAGTATTCCGTGCTAGAGGCCGTGCTTTGAGTACATTTAGAGGAAGTCTAGTTACCATACGCCTCCACAGCTCTCCGTCGGCAGTTGGGGACTTTTATCGCTGGCGTGCGGCACCGAAACGTGACAACGTATGGCGGGGAGCTGCCGTCTGGAGCCGTTCTGATCCTCTTACGGTACTCCGCCTGCAGCGTGTCTACAGCTGCGTCTCCGTTGTGCTCGCCAGGCCAGCCGACTGCAAATGGGCTTACGTCAACGCGCCACGGAGTCTTTCAGACAAGGAGCGCCCGTCGCCCTAAATCCTTTGCAAGTGGGCTCTGTACCAGTCTTTCCCATCAAACATTTCCTCTGTTCAGAGACCAGCTGGACTGTGACAAAACTCACACGGAAGCATTAGGGCGCCTTGCTCATGAAAATTAGTATATTCAGACTGATAACGATTTCAGACATATCTGAAAGTGGCTCATGGTCATACTTCAGACGTGTCCAGGAGATGACACACCTGCGTTAACATGCCAGAACACATTCTGCCTTCAATTTCTGTGGTATGAGGTGCTTGCTCACCTGACTGGTTAGGCACTCTACAGAACAGACGATATATTTTCGCAGTTTCAGTCGATATGAAAGAAAATCGAATTAAAAGCTGTTTGTTCTCTAAAATTTGTCATTTCTGGAAGTTTCCTCAGCCCTGTCTTAAGCAGTGGTCAGCACGCTGGACTCACATCCCGGAGGACGGCAGTTCACTTAGAAAAACAAATGAAACTCTGTATTAAAAAGATGGCAGTTACAGGGATGTGTAACGTAAGCAGTGAACTGATAGTGAACTGTAAGATGTCCACCTGGCTGCCAGACGAGAAAAAGCAGTTTGATTAGGTGCAATGAATTAGAAGTTACCTGTAAGTAACTTTCCATTTCATAAAAAACGTTGAGGAACTGTTTTCAAATCTACAGGCTAAAAGTATTTAAACCGACAAACTCTGGGAGGTTGTAGGGGACATCAAAACAAATATTTTTCCCTAATGTCATTTTTTCCTATGAGGATTATTTAAACCGGTGGAGGCCGTATTACGCTCTTCAGTTGTTGAAGCCGTATTACGATCTTCAGTTGTTAGAGGGAGTATTACCCTCTTCAGTTGTAGGCAACTGCTGTCCACTAGTGTAGTAGTGCATTGTCTCTGTTTACTAATGGAGTGATATACCTGGAGTGATTGCACTGATATGGTTGGTGCGTACTACGTAGCGCACCACAACGGATGAGCTGCACAGCGGGTTTATCAGCAACAATATCCTAATCGCCGTATCCCGCATAATACGACCTTTGCTGCTGTGTACCAATGTCTGCGTCAGACCGGGTCATTCAGCAGATTACCTGGACAGGGACGCCATCGTATGGTAAGAACGCTACAATTTGAGGAAGCTGTCTCGCAGCATGTGGAGCGGGATCCTTTAATCAGCACTCGTGCAATTGCACGTCACAGTCCTTCGAGAGCAATTGTTACTTCCACTTCACTTACAGCGTGTCCACAACCTAGAACCAGTTGATTATCCAGCCAGAGCACAGTTTTCACAGTGGTACCTGGAAAAATGTGAAATGCATCCTACATTTCTATCCTCTCTGTTGTTTACCGATGAAACAACGTTCGGACGTGATGGACGCTTCAACATGCACAATTCGCATGTTTGATGTGAGGATAACCCACATGCTACAGTTACTAGTGCTCATCAACTGCGGTTCTTCGTTAATGTGTGGGTCGGTGTTGTTGGGGACTGTTTAATTGGGCCGTATCTGCTACCTAGGCCATTAAATGGCAGGCACTATTACAATTTTCACGCCAGAGTATTGCCAGAATTGCTGGAAGACGTACCGCTCCCTACAAGACAACGCACGTTGTTCCAACATGACGGGGCGCCGGCACATTTCAGTCGTCGTGTGCGTCGATTCTTGGACCGACGTTTCCCAGAAACATGGATTGGCAGAGGTGGTCCTGTACCACGGTCTGCTCGATCCCAAGATATGTCCCCTCTGGACTTTTTTGTGTGGGGAGAGATGCACAACCTTATTTACGCAACCCCTCTTGGATCAGAAGAGGATCTGGTTGCCCGGATAGTAGCAGCAGCAGGAACAATTCAAGATACTTCTGATGTTTTTGCCCGTGTCAGACAGAACATGATCCGACAGTGTAACCATTGTTTACGTGTCAACGAAGGCATTTTTGAAAATCTACTGTAATTGAAATTGGGTTGTGTTAAAGTATTCTCTCTTGGTCATAAAAAAATGGAAAAGTGTTTGTTGCTTTAATTAATTTGCCGCCAGAGAAATCTTCCTCTACCTGTTTAAATACTCCTTATAAGAAAAAATGACATTAGGAAAAAATATTTGTTTTGATGTCCCCTACAACCTCCCAGAGTTTCTCGGTTTAAATACTTTTCACCCTGTATAACCTAGTTGTGAACCATAATCTATGTGTAAAAGTGGACAAATCATGTAATATTTCAGGACACACTCAAGATGCCTTGTAAAACAAGCGAAAAGCGTCTGAGTGCATAAATAAAAATAAAAATTTCGATGTGCAGCATGCAAAGAAGGCATTTTCTTTGAAACAACTGCAATTTATATACAGCTACTGTGAAAATGGCCACTACAAGAAACGTGTTATTTGCAATTGTTTTCAAATAAAATGTACGTGATTTAAAAATAAAAAGAGCAACGAAAGGTAACTGAGTACGGTCCCGTCCACACTGAATCCTGCCTTTACCCAAGTACCACGTCTCAGATTGCTATTATAACACGACCTTCATGGTGTCATTCCCCTAGATATAACGATCTGCTGGGACAGTACGGACACTATATTTAAAATAACATGAGAACAGGAAAGCTCGCAACAAGACTTGAAGGCGTCAACAAAGCCGCATCGACTTACGTGTGAACTTCAGAAAGTTATACATGTTGCACCACGCTAAGATCATTGTACAACCATTGCGCATTGCCAGGAAAGAGTACATGTTCCGCTTTTCCCGCAGACCCAATTATGTTGCACTGCGAATAACAAGTCCATCGCAGGATGCCAGTAAAATAGCGCGGCACATGGAATCAGAGGTAAAGAACTTGGGCAGTACTATTCTTGTGGGCAAAACATCTAAACACCACACAGACTTACCACAAAACTCTGGCGGTATATGAACCAAATGTAGTTTCGAGTCGAGCCATTTTGAAATTTGACCTGCGGGTTATTCATGCTGACTGTGAAGTCCAGATCTTGTGCCGTGCGATAGCCATCTTTCCTGCAAGCTGAAAGAACATCTGAGAGAAAGAGAGTTTCCAAAAATGGCTTGATTCAAATGGCTCTGAGCACTATAGGACTTAACTGTTGTGGTCATCAGTCCCCTAGAACGTAGAACTACTTGAACCTAACTAACCTAAGGACATGACACACATCCATGCCCGAGGCAGGATTCAAACCTGCGACCGTAGCGGTCGGGCGGTTCCAGACTGTAACGCCTAGAACCGTTCGGTCACTCCGGCCGGCTGATTTTCCAACGATGACCACGTTCACACAGAGTTCTCGAATGACTCAGTGAGCAACGAGCTGATTTCCATCAACGAGAACCGGTTGGTAGAACGTTCAAACTGTTGTTTACGAGGACTTGGTAACTACGTTGAAAAATAGCATCGCATATCTGCGTCACTTTGATATGTAGTACAACATTTAATAAAATTTACCTAGCCTGACGTAATAATATGAAGCTTACTTTTTGAACTCTGCTCGCTGTATCGTAGGCCTTCCTCTTTTAGTCATCAGTCTGCTACCTGGTTTGATGCGGTTCACCACGAATTCCTCTCCTATGCCAACCTCTTTATCTCGGAGTAGCACTTCCAACAAACATCTATTATTTGCTGGATGTGTCCCAATCTCTGTCTTCCTCTACTGTTTTTATCCTCTAACGCTCCCTACAATACCATGGAGCTTATTGCCTGACGTCTTAACAGATATCCTACCATCCCGTCCTTTTTGTTCGTGTTTTCCATATGTGCCATTCCTCGCACATTCTGCGGAGAACTTCTAATTCCTTACACCTGCTCAGTCCTTACCTTATCGGTCCAAGTAATTTTCAACATTCTTCCGTAGCGACACATCTCAAATGCTTCGATTGTCTTGTTTCCCGGTTTTCCAACAGTACATGTTTCACTGACATACAAGGGTGTGCTCCAAACTTATATTATCACAAATTTCTTCCTCAAATTAAGGCCTATATTCAATTCTAACTAACTTGGCCAGGTATGCCCTTTCCGCCAGAGCTAATCTTCATTTTACGACCTCATCGTTCCGGCCGCCGCGGGTTATTTAACTACATAGGTTGCAGAATTTCAGAAATGCGTGTACCTCGTGATCACCATTTTTTTTAAAGTTTCTTCTCTTTTTTTCTATTTCTCGTTACTTCCGTCTTTCTCCGGTTTCTTCGCAATTCATATGCTCTACTCTTTAGACTATTCATTCCATTCATCAGATTCTGTGATTCTTCTTCACTTTCTCTGAGGATGCAATGTCATCAGCGAACCTTAACACAGATACCCTTTTGCCCTGTATTTTAGCTCCACTCTTTAACGTTTCTTTTATTTCCGTCATTGCTTCTTCGATGAATGGGTTAAACAGTAGGGGCGAAAGACTTCATCCCTTTTAATCACAACACTTCGTTATTTGTTTTCCACTCTGTTTCTTCCTGGTTTTTCAAAATATTACATATTATCCCCTCTCTCTATAGCTTACCCTTTTTTACTCAGTATTTAGAACGTCTTGCTCCATTTCACATTGTCGACTGCGTATTCCAGGTCGACAAAACCTATGAACGTGCCTTGATTCCTTTTTGGACCATTTCACACTGTTCAGCGCTTTTTCCAGGTCGACAAATCGTATGAATGTGCCATGATTCCTGGTTAAACTTACATCCGTTATCAAATGCAACGTCAGAATTGGCTCTCTGGTGCCTTTACCTTTCATACAGCCAAACTGATAGCCATCTATCTTATCCTCAGTTTTCTTTTCCATTCTTCAAAATGGTTCAGATGGCTCTGAGCACTATGGGACTTAACTTCTGAGGTCATTAGTCCCCTAGAACTTAGAACTACTTAAACCTAACTAACCTAAGGACATCACACACATCCATGCCCGGGGCAGGATTCGAACCTGCGACCGTAGCGGTCGCGCGGATCCAGACTGTAGCGCCTAGAACCGCTCGGCCACTGCGGCCGGCTTTTTCCATTCTTCTTTATTTCATTCTTGTCAGCAACTCGGTTGCCTGAGCTGCTAATCTGGTTGTGCGATAGTTTTTGCAGTTGCCAGCTTTTGCAATCTTCGGATTGTGGGAATGATGTTTTACCGAAAGTCAGATGATACATCGCCAGACTCATAAATTCTACGCAATACCAGGAGTAGTTGGTTTATTGCCACTTCCCCTACTTATTTTAGAAATTCTGATGGAGTATTGTCCAGCCTTTCTGTCTTATTCGGTCTTAGGTCTTCCAAAGCTCGTTTAAATAGTGATTCTAATATTGGAACCCCTGTCGTTTCTATATCGATTCCTTTTCCTTTTTCTGTCACGTCATCAGAAAAGTCTTCCACTTTATAAAGGCCTACAACGTACTCTTTTCACCCATCCACTCTCACCTCTGCATTTAACAGCGAAATCTTCATTCTAGTCTTAATGTGACTGCCTTGCATTGAATTTTACCGAAGCTTGTTTTGACTGTTCCCAATGCTACGTCAGTCGATCGGACAATCATTTCTTTTCCAATTTCTTCGCATTTTTCATTCAACCATTGCGCCTTGGCTTTCCTGCTCTTCCTAGTTAGTTCATTCCTAAGAGACTTGTGTTTCTGCATTTCTCAATTTCCCTGAACATTTTTGTACTTCCTTCTTTCGTCAATCTGCTAAAGTATTTCTTCTGTTGCCCATGGCTTCTTTGCAGTGACGTTCTTTGTACCTACGTTTTTCTCTCTTGTGATTTCCCTTTTGTAGAGATACCCATTCGTCTTCAAACGTTCAGTCTCGTGAGCTATTCCTTATCGGAGTATCTATAGCCTCAGAGAACTTCGACGATATCTGTTCACTTCTTAATACTTCCGTATTGCACTTCTTTGCGCATTGATTCTTCTTCACTAGTCTCTCACATTTCGGCCTGCTGGACTGTGATCTGAGTCTATATCTGCTCCTACGTATGCCTTACAAGCCAATGTTTGATTTCGGAACCTATGCCTGACCAAGATGTAATCTAACTGAAATCTTTCCGTGCCTCCCGCTATTTTCCAAGTAGATCTACTCCTCTTGTTATTCTTGAGCAGAGTATTCGCTGTTGCTTGTAGAAATTTACTGGAGAACTCAGTTAGGCTTTCTCCTCTCTCATTCCTTGTACCAAGTGTATATTATCTCGTTCCTCTTTCTTCTACTCCTTCACCTACAACCGCATTCCAATCCTCTATGACTATCATATTTTCATCTTTCTTTACGTACTGAATTACCCGTCACTATCGTCATATACTTTCTTTGTCTCTTTATCTTCTGACTGTCAGGCCGGTACGTATACCGAACTATAATTGTTTTTGGTGTTGGTTTGCTGTTGATTCTGGTGAGAAGGACCCAGTTCCTGAACTGTTCAGAGTAACTCACTCACTCTTCTACTTCCCTATTCTAACGAATCCTACTCACGTTATATCATTTTCTGCTGCTGCTGATATTATGCTATATTTGCTTGACCACAAATCCTTTCCATTTCATTTCACAGGCTCATCTATATGGAGGCTGAGCCTGAGCATTTCCCTTCTCAGATAGCTCCCCTGCCACGTTCAAACTTCTGACATTCCACGCCCAGACTCGTATAGCGTTACCCGTTCGTTGGTTATTCAAGCTTTTCTCAGGGCCACTTCACACTTGGCAGATCCGAATGGGAGACTCAAAAATGTTCAAATGTGTGTTAATTACCAAGGGACCAAACTACTGAGGTCATCGATCCCTAGACTTACACACTACTTAAATTAACTTATGCTACGTGACACGGCGCCTTAGACCGCGAGGCCAATCCGCGCGGCTTTGGGAGACTAATCCGGAATCTTTTGTCAATAGACAGACTATAGTGACACTTTGCAGTTATAGGCCACATGTCCTGTGGTTACACACTACGTGTCGTTAATGCGTAGGCCTTCACAAGACCGAAAATAACCTGTATTAGGTGGTATCAGCACCGGAAAGTTCGTTGTAGTGATGCTTCCAGTAGAATCACGTTCTCAATAGCAGAGTGATAGTTCCTGAAAAAAAACTGAAAGTGACTAAGGAATTGCCGTGGTTCTAAGATCCAAATCAGGCGTCGATTGATAGTTCACTGCAGCTTCTTTCCGACGCAACTCTTGAGGGCAACACTTATGAAACTACGCTAGTCCACAGCTCGCGGTCTCGGGGTAGCGCTCTCGCTTCCCGAGCACGGGGTCCCGGGTACGATTCCCGGCGGGGTCAGGGATTTTCTCTGCCTCGTGATGACTGGGTGTTGTGTGTTGTCCTTAGGTTAGTTAGGTTTAAGTAGTTCTAAGTTCTAGGGGACTGATGACCATAGCTGTTAAGTCCCATAGTGCTCAGAGCCATTTGAACCATTTGAAACTACACTAGTGTTCGGAAAAATATGGTTCAAATGGCTCTGAGCACTACGGGACTTAAAATCTGTGGTCATCAGTCCACTAGACTTAGAACTACTTAAACATAACTAACCTAAGGGCATCACACAGATCCATGCTTCTTACCTGCGACCGTAGCAGCAGCGCGGTTCCGGACTGTAGCGCCTAGAACCACTCGGTCACAATGGCCGGCAGTGTTCGGAAGAAATGCAACATCATGACCGAGAGTTCTGATTACAGTGAATCTTCTACCCCTGATTTGGGTTCTGACTCTGCACAAATAATTAGTATTGAAGAACTACTCAGGCATTGTGACTGTGGAAATTCAATACGGAGTAGCGCCATCAAGTGCTTCATTCAGAGCCTCTAGCAGTCGTGCCATGAACTCAGAGAGGGTATGAATAATCTGCTGGGGAATATTCTTCTAAGCGGTTTATAGGTGCGTTCACAAAGCATCGACTGTGGCTGCAGGGAGACCTTAACAAACAAGTTGCCGACCGACCATATCCCATACACGTTCGATGGCCTACGTGTCAGGCGAACAGACAGGGCCGATAAGCAGTAATACCCGTCGTTCTTCAAAGAAGGCTTGCACATTCCACCCCACATTCACCCGGGTATTTTCCTGTTGAAATATGGCACGTGGTACGGCCTGATGGAGGGGCAGTGCCTCATACGGAAAAACTTCTCTGATTTAGCGGTAGCTGTTCAGATTGTCCTCTAGGCGTGGGAGTCGAGATCGCGTTTTGTAGGTAATGGCGCACCAAACCGTCCCACTTTGCCTTTGTCCGCTGTGCCGCTCAACAACACATGTCCGACTGCATTCACCACGACGGCATCGAACGCGTTTGCGGCTATCGCTGTGGGACTAACTGAAGCGGGACTCGTACCACACTGCACGCTAGTGTCGGAGTTCACATGCCCATCGTGGTCTGCGTCGATGATGGGTTCTGGTCAATGGAAGCCGACGCAATGGCATGCGTGCACCAGTTCAGTCCGCAGAAGACGGTGTCGATCCGTTGACTCAGTCATGCCCACACCAGCTGCAGTGCTCCGACGTCGCACCAACATTGTGGACGAAGCTGTTGGCCGGCCGGGTGGCCGAGCGGTTCTAGGCGCTTCAGTCTGGAACGGTGCGACTGCTACGGTCGCATGTTCGAATCCTGTCTCGGGCATGGATGTGTGTGATGTCCTTAGGTTAGTTAGGTGTGGGTAGTTCTATGTTCTAGGGAACTGATGACCTCAGAAGTTAAGTCCCATAGTGCTCAGAGCCATTTGAACCATTTGAACGAAGCTGTTATGTCCGTTACGGCTAAACGGATAAGATGGTGGTCATGTAGCACTATGGCCTAACTGTGGCGTCCAATACCCTGTCGCAGCTGTGCATGACCCTCTTCTCTCCACCGAATGAAACAGCGCGCCCTTTACGAATCGCAGTGTCACAGAACCATAGGCTCGTCTCCCGGGGACTAATCGTCCTGCCCCGTTCAAAGGCACTCACAAGCCGATATTCTAGCGTGTGATGTCGGCGAGGCGTAGTGACACTTGGTTACAAATTTAAACTTCGTGTGACAGCTCCACATCGACTGAGTGTTGCGTAACACTGACCTCTCCAGTCATTCAAAAGAGGCTGCTGTTGGGCCTACGTGCGCGCCGTCTCCCTTCCAAATCATTTACTATGATTCCGCTGACTACAAATCCTCTTATCTTGGTGTGTTACAGACCATTGGTCCTGAGTGTTCCACGTTTACATACAGTAGTGTACAGGTGCTTGTACAGCCCTTCCCAGGTTTAAGTAGGGGGATTAAAACAGCTTCTCTTCACGGGTCGGCGTATAGTTTAGTCTGTAAAGTGAAATTAGAAATATGGAGGAAGAATCCCTTGATGTTTCTATTGACGTGCCTCATCATACTGTAAAAAATTTCTTCGTGACATAGTTGCGTATAACGTGCCACAGATGTTGCAGACTCAACCTCTTATATTTAGAAACGGCAGCTGTATACTGCATTGATGGTCGAACTGAAGTCACTATCTCCCCTCTCTGACAGAAAGCTGAGTCCTGTTAGCTAAATGTTCCGCCATATTCTAGGTACGCCTCCTCTTTGATCTTCATTACAGCCGTAACATCTAACCTTTGAATAGCTAAACGACATGTTCTATCCTGTAGATCCCTTTCCTGAAGCAGGCCGGAGTGGGCGTGCGGTTCTAGGTGCTACAGTCTGGAACCGAGCGACCGCTACGGTCGCAGGTTCAAATCTTGCCTCGGGCATGGATGTGTGTGATGTCCTTAGGTTATTTAGGTTTAATTAGTTCTAAGTTCTAGGCGACTGATAACCTCAGAATTTAAGTCACATAGTGCTCAGAGCTTCCTGAAATTCTGTAAAAAATTTCTACGTGACATACTTGCGTATAACGTGGTACAGATGTTGCAGACTCAACCTCTTATATTTAGAAATGACAGCTGTATACTGCATTGATGGTTGAACTGAAGTCACTATCTCCCCTCTCTGACAGAAAGTTGAGTCCTGTCTGGCGGTAGCCATTATGTTAGCTAAATGTTCCGCCATATTCTAGGTACGCCTCCTCTTTGATCATCATTACAGCAGTAATATCATAGCTAAACGTCATGTTCTGTCCTCTAGATCCCTATCCCGAAATTCGCATACAAAGGTGCATTAAAGTGAAATGGATATGTATCATGTGTATTTAGCTCAGAACACATTTCACAGGATAAAAGCAGCATTTTCATCTAACCTACAAGGAGAGAAACTTATACAGCATGGCAAGGCTAAATTTGCCCCACAGATATTTCCGCAATCTTTCAAGTTGTCGTAATTCTATTTTGAGTTACATGAAATATGAGCAAGTCATAACTAAAAAATATTTAGAGTCTTTTCATAGCAATATTAACTGTAGGGTAACGGTAGCAACTTCATTTTCTCAAACACAACTACAGCAGTTTCTGCTACTAGTGACGACTGCCTCACAAATCATTTGGGCGAAGACAGAAGAATGATATCTTAAATAGGTCAGGAAACACTGGAGCTGAACTGCTTAACTGAATCACCTGAATTCTGCATTCATATTTTACGTACTGTATACGAGAGTGATGATATACAGGGTGTTCAAAAAGAGTCTGAAAAGCTTGTAAGGGTGTTGCAGAGTAGGCAGTGCTGACAAGTAACTGTTAAGAAATAATTCGATACGCTGAGTCGTTTCCGAGTTGCTTACCAATGGAATTAACTAATCAGGCTGATGCGAGCAAATCCAAGCGGCCCGCCATAGACGATGTCACCAAACCCGTTTCTGAACAAGAGTGCGATGAGAAAACTGAACATGCGACACTAGTAAGGGTCGAACCCAAGACGAAAGTTAACCTGTTTCGTGACCTGTCGTCTACATTGTGAGACCAACTGCGGGCCGCCTTAATTTGCGCGTACAACGGCCGGATTGACTAACTTCGCTACAAATTAATTCGGAAACGCCGCAACGTATCTAATTTGTTTCTTAACAATTATTTATCAACACAAACTACCCTGCAACACCCTTACAAGCTTTTCAGACTGTATCTGACCACCTGTGAATAAAAGTAACTCTGCGGTCGCCCTCAAAATATCATGGGACGCCGACTGGTCGCCGTGTCATTTTCCGTTACATGACAGAATTTGAATGTGGGGCAGAGGGGCATGGGATGACCACACTTATCCCGGCAGTTGCCAGCTTTACAGATCTTGGAGTCGCTTCTTCTTATTCATGTAGCTCCTCAATTGGCTTTACAAAGTTTATTACTCACCCTCGAGTCCTCTCATCGAGTAAACATTATTCAAATGTGGTTCCTTTATGAATGTGAATGTCTGGCGTGGTGGGATGCCGGTGGTCAGTGGTCTTACTAACCGCGAAGGCCGGCCGTTACTGAATGGAAGCAGGAAGCGGCTTTCATCGTCGCAGCTTGACACAGTACTTCCTCTCTATTGTTTCGGTCCTCCACGCCGACTGGAGCTCGGCAGCAGGCCATAAATTGCTGGTAACTGGTAATCGGACTGTTCACGTACTATCAGACATTATGATTTCCATTATAAAAATAAATAAATCACCGTGTTACGAGATGGAAAGTCTAAAAAAATACAAAAAATATAAAAATAAGACTCAAAAAGAGTGTTATCCTGATGCGTACGAAATGATTCCCTTCGATCAGAAGGTAACGAAACAGAAATTGGATTTGGTTCATGCATAGTTTACGAAAATTACCCATCTACTTTATAGATTTTTAAATAATTAATAGTAATAAAAATATCGTCTCTTAAGTAAACCAACCTAGAATGGAGATACTTTCCCCTTGTAATTTGACTGAATTACGTCAACGGCCTTAAAACGCCTTTCAGGAAAAGACTAAAAATTAAGATGAGCGTTGTTCTCATATCATGCAACATTATTGTAAGGAAGCCATTCGTCGCGAAATATATTTCGCCACTGAGAATAAGAGGCGCTTTTGACTTCCAATGAGTTTTAGAAAATCCAGGGATTTTTCCAAAAGAGAAACCAAGTACGAAAACTTTGACCACACGAAAATCTTTCTGAAGTAAATTTTCGTAAATAGCTCAGTATATGAGGGAACGAATAGGTCCAAGAAATTCTATGAGGAGGTCGGAAGTGTCTGTTACGTTACATGAGTATCAACTTTTGTAACGCAGAATTCAGGTTATAATTTAGGTTATGACTAACAAAGCAATCTTCATGTAAAGTAATCGAGCAGGAAATATGTCACGTTCATAATTTCACATTTGACGTAAACTGCATTTTGGTTGACTGTTTTGCACACTCACCATCACTTGTGGTATCTGTACTACATCAACAAATATTTCATAGAACATGTAGCGTAATAACATACTGTAAGAAATATTTGCCTCCTGTAATAAAGATTTCCCCCCCCCCCCCCCCCCCATGAATCACCGATCTTGGCGTTGGTGGAGAGGCTTACGTGCCTCAACGATACAGATAGTCGTACCGTAGGTGCAACCACAACGGAGGGGTATCTGTTGAGAGGCCAGACAAACGTGTGGTTCCTGAAGAGGGGCAACAGCCTTTTCAGTAGTTGCAGGAGATGATTGACTGATCTGGCCTTGTAACACTAACCAAAATAGCCTTGCTGTTCTGGTACTGCGAACTGCTGAAAGCAAGGAGAAACTACAGCCGTAATTTTTCCCGACGGCATGCAGCTTTACTTTCTTGGGTAAAATATTCCTGAGGTAAAATAGTCCCCCATTCGGATTTCCGGGCGGGGACTACTCAGGAGGACGTTGTTATCAGGAGAAAGAAAACTGGCGTTCTACGGATCGCAGCGTGGAATGTCAGATCCCTTAATCGGGCAGGTATGTTAGAAAATTTGAAAATGGAAATGGATATAGTGGGAATTAGTGAAGTTCGGTGGCAGAAGGAACAACACTTTTGGTCAGGTGAATACAAGGTTATAAATACAAAATCAAATAGGGATAATGCAGGAGTAGGTTTAATAATAAAAAAAAAAAAAAATAGGAGTACGGGCAAGCTACTACAAACAGCATAGTGAACGCGTTATTGTGGCCAAGATAGACACGAAGCCCACGCCTACTACAGTAGTACAAGTTTAGATGCCAAATAGCTCTGCAGATGACGAAGAAATTGATGAAATGTATGAGGAGATCAAAGAAATTATTCAAATAATGAAGGGAGACGAAAATTTAATTGTCGTGGGTGACTGGAATTCAAGCGTAGGAAAAGGGAGAGAAGGAAACATAGTAGGTGAATATGGATTGGGGCTAAGAAATGAAAGAGGAAGCCGTCTGGTAGAATTTTGCGCAGAGCATAATTTAATCATAGCTAACACTTGGTTAAGAATCATGAAAGAAGGTTGTATACATGGATAAACCCTGGAGATACTAAAAGGTATCAGATAGATTATATTATGGTAAGACAGAGATTTAGGAACCAAGTTTTAAATTGTAAGACATTTCCAGGGGCAGATGTGGACTCTGACCACAATCTATTGGTTATGAACTGTAGATTAAAACTGAAGAAACTGCAAAAAGGTGGGAATTTTAGCAGATGGGACCTGGATAAACTGAAAGAGCCAGAGGTTGTACAGAGTTTCAGGGAGAGCATAAGGGAACAACTAACAGGAATGGGGGAAAGAAATACAGTAGAAGAAGAATGGGTAACTTTGAGGGATGAAATAGTGAAGGCAGCAGAGGATCAAATAGGTAAAAAGACGAGGGCTAATAGAAACCCTTGGGTAACAGAAGAAATATTGAATTTGATTGATGAAAGGAGAAATTATAAAGATGCAGTAAATGAAGCAGGCAATAAGGAATACAAACGTCTCAAAAATGAGATCGACAGGAAGTGCAAAATGGCTAAGCAGGGATGGCTAGAGGACAAATGTAAGGATATAGAGGCTTATCTTGCTGGGGGTAAGATAGATACTGCCTACAGGAAAATTAAAGACACCTTTGGAGAAAGGAGAACCACTTGCATGAATATCAAGAGCTTTGTTGGAAATCCAGTTCTAAGCAAAGAAGGGAAAGCAGAAAGGTGGAAGGAGTATATAGAGGGTCTATACAAGGGCGATGTACTTGACGACAATATTATGGAAATGGAAGAGGATGCAGATGAAGATGAAATGGGAGATATGATACTGCGTGAAGAGTTTGACAGAGCACTGAAAGACCTGAGTCGAAACAAGACCCCAGGAGTAGACAACATTCCATTAGAACTACTGACAGCCTTGGGAGAGCCAGTCCTGACAAAACTCTACCATCTGGTGAGCAAGATGTGTGAGACAGGCGAAATACCCTCAGACTTCAAGAACAATATAATAATTCCAATCCCAAAGAAAGCAGGTGTTGACAGATGTGAAAATTACCGAACTATCAGTTTAATAAGTCACAGCTGCAAAATACTAACGCGAATTCTTTACAGACGAATGGAAAAACTGATAGAAGCCGACCTCGGGCAAGATCAGTTTGGATTCCGTAGAAATGTTGGAACACGTGGGGCAATACTGACCCTACGACTTATCTTAGAAGAAAGATTAAGGAAAGGCAAACCTACGTTTCTAGCATTTGTAGACTTAGGGAAAGCTTTTGACAATGTTGACTGGAATACTCTCTTTCAAATTCTGAAGGTGGCAGGGGTAAAATACAGAGAGCGAAAGGCTTTTTACAATTTGTACAGAAACCAGATGGCAGTTATAAGAGTCGAGGGGTAAGAAAGGGAAGCAGTGGTTGCGAAGGGAGTGAGACAGGGTTGTAGCCTATCCCTGATGTTATTCAATCTGTATTTTGGGCAAGCAATAAAGGAAACAAAAGAAAAGTTCGGAGTAGGTATTAAAATACATGGAGAAGAAATAAAATCTTTGAGGTCTGCCGATGACATTGTAGCTCTGTCAGAGACAGCAAAGGACTTGGAAGAGCAGTTGAAAGGAATGGACAGTGTCTTGAAAGGAGGATATAAGATGAAGATCAACAAAAGCAAAACTAGGATAATGGAATGTAGTCGAATTAAGTCGGGTGATGCTGAGGGAATTAGATTAGAAAATGAGACACTTAAAGTAGTAATCGAGTTTCGCTATTTGGGGAGCAAAATAACTGATGATGGTCGAAGTAGAGAGGATATAAAAGTAGACTGGCCTTGGCAAGGAAAGCGTTTCTGAAGAAGAAAAATTTGTTAACATCGAGTGTAGATTTAAGTGTCAGGAAGTCGTTTCTGAAAGTGTTTGTATGGAGTTTAGCCATGTATGGAAGTGAAACGTGGACGATAAATAGTTTAGACAAGAAGAGAATAGAAGCTTTCGAAATGTGGTGCTACAGAAGAATGCTGAAGATCACATGGGTAGATCACATAGCTAATGAGGAGGTATTGAATAGAATTGGGGAGAAGTGGAGCTTGTGGCACAACTTGATTAGAAGAAGGGATCGGTTGGTAGGACATGTTCTGAAACATCGAGGGATCACCAATTTAGTATTGGAGGGCAGAGTGGAGGGTAAAAATCGTAGAGGGAGACCAAGAGATGAATACACTAATCAGATTCAGAAGGATGTATGTTGCAGTAGGTACTGGGAGATGAAGAAACTTACACAGGATAGGGTAGCATGGAGAGCTGCATCAAACCAGTCTCAGGACTGAAGACCACAACAACAACAACAACAACAACAACAATAAAGATGGCACGATAACTGGCTAACGCCCGTCCGCTAAAATAAACTATATTCTAAAAGCAGCTTACATCAGATGCATAATTCTTTATATGCCAAAAAAATGGCTCTGATCACTATGGGACTTAACATCTGAGGCCATCAGTCACCTAGAACTTAGAACTACTTAAACCTAACTAACCTAAGGGCATCACACACATCCATGTCCGAGGCAGGATTCGAACCTGCGACCGCAACAGTCACGCGGTTCCGGACTGAAGCGCCTAGAACCGCTCGGCCACCGCGCCCAGCTTTATATGCCACATCTGAAACTTCTCAGAACTTCCCTGGCGTGTGAGCCTGCCTTCTGAGGATTTTAAAATCCCACCACCGATCGTGCATGGCACTCTCTGTCAATGTGACGCTCGTTGGTGGACTTTTCTTGCTATTTGAGTCTCTGCAGCTGTCAGAGACGTGGTCTTTTCACCCTTAACGTGGAGTAAACTAGCTAACAGTATGGGCTGCTCCTAGCAGTTGGGGTACTATGTTGCCTTCCTTCAATCACTAAGGCCTAAAGTTACTTATCTGGATTTTCATGTGACAGGTTTCCATCGGGCCCTCGTACGCAGCAGACTGGAGTTTCACACTATTTCGTATTCGCCTGAGAGCTGTAATTGTTTCTCGTTTTCTGCTCGGCCATCGTGTGATGTCATTACTTAAGTGCGAATTGCTAGAGTGGCTGCATACTACCAGCTGTAGTAAGAAATTGTTTCCTGTTGTATGGACAGGGAAGCTGATGTCCACGTGGTGTCGCGATGGGTTTAAAGTGAGTCCGTATTCCTAGTCATTGCGGTATCACGTGTTCGAAAATCAGTTTTGGATAGTTTGTGAGTTTCTGAAACGACGTGTGGTTGATAATTAGGGGAATGTGTGTTTTTTATTTGTATGCGAACCGCGTGAAGGTTTAATTGTTAATTTCTGTCTGTCAGATGTTTTGCACCAGCGAGCATATGCGTTAGTGGTCGGTTTTCGGCACCATGCCGAGAGAAATTGTGTCTTACTGGTATTCTGGTATTGCGATTACTTACACAGTAACGTGTGCTCGCTATTGGGGGCATTGAGCTTTTCTTGGCGTTCGAAATATGGTGGAGGATCAGACGCCAATAGTTTAGTTTCTGATGCTACCATTTTTCTAATGAAATCTTTGACTTGGAGGAGTTGACTGAATTGTTCTGTAAAATTGAAATATCAGTCATTCTGCCATTCATCTAATGAGCTTTTGTGATGTGAAATAAAATCTGCACGGAGTAAAATAATATGCAGGATGCTCCTGGAACTGGAAATGTTTTCGAGTTGTTTCTCTCATCTGTGACATGGCTTGATAAGTCAATATGGACTGTGAGGAGACGGGCAAAGATTTATCATGTCCTTTCAGCAGCATGTTAGCATTTGTTACCTGCTGCAGACACCGACAATCTGACTTCTGAGTGGTTGTACAATGACTTTCGTGAGCACTTGTGTTTACGATCAGTTATGTACCACGTCTTGGGATATTGGTTTTGGCTCGCTTCCCAATATTTTCTCAACGACGAGAGGTTGGTGATTCGGGACGGCTATGTTTTGCTGTTTTGCTCGCACGAAAACCGGGTGGGGAATCAGTTTTTAAGTTTCACTGTCTGGTGTTTTGCACTAGCTATCCGGGTTTGGGATCGTTGAATTTGTGGAACCCGACGGAAATCTTGTTTTGATTCCCTGCATCGGTGACTCTGATACGATTAGTGAGTATATTGATGGGGAAATGAATTTTGGGCACTATTCGGGACGAAATGACCAGAAAGATTCGCTTTTGTACTGCGTGGAATCCTGAGCAACTGTAGTTAAATTTGGTTATTATAAGTAAGACGTGCTGTACCACTGTTGCTGGAACGGTTACTCGGGCGGATGTGCCCCTGTTTGGGTTATCCAAGGACGTATGATTTGCGAGGGTTGTGTCTGAACGAGCATTGAGATTTGCCTGGCGGCCTGGTTTTAATCATAGTGACTGTGAGTGCGTAGTTAAATTGTTCCTGCTTCTTAATCACTCTCTACCTTGAGTATTCTAGTCGTGATTTCGATATCACTCGTGTAATGAACGTATTTTAGCTTGTTTATTGTAAGGATGTCAAACCATACACCTTTCAGCCCTGTAGTTTACAAACTTATTTTATTTCGCTACCATTTCCCGCTATTTACTACGCAACTTGCGGCTCATGTCTGACATGTTAGGAAGATTCCATCTTGGTACTCGTCAAAACAGGGTCCAACAATACTGGTTTTAGTAGATTTCTGCTTGCTGTAGTTATCACTTCAACCATCATCAACCATTATTTAAGTCGTTCAAGTGCGTTGATCAGTGTTTGGCTTGAGTTTCGTGGTTGTGCGTTTTCGTTGGTTGTAAGGAACGACATGCTGGTAGATGCATTACTTGAACTTTGGTTAATCTCGTTGGTTCTGTTTACTGTACGCACGTGCGCGTATTTAAGGTGTTTCCTTGTGTTGCATTTGAGGAACAACGTGTCTACTGTATCAAACCGTCATTACTAACAGATTACAGAGGTAACTGAAACAACAAATTTACTGTTACCCGTCACTGTTTATTTACCTCCACGACACGTTTCAAAGGTTTAAACCTCCATCATCAGGTGCATTCACATTTATTAGTATGTCATGTATGTGTGTGTGTGTGTGTGTGTGTGTGTGTGTGTGTGTTGTGTTACGATTTTTGGAGGAACCTATGGCACGGTGTAGTGGAGAAACAATCTTTCAGAACATGGTTTTAAGTTTCTTTTGATAAAAAAACTAGGCATACATGCAACTGTGAAAATAAAATAAGTAAAATAGAGTACCTTCAGTGGTCACAGGCTCCTTCGACTGTCGTAACACATCACATGTACACCGTCATATTTTGTAAACAAATATAGCGTCTGGAAACTATTAAGTGCAAGTATCATATAGCAGAAGAGAAACATTATCACAATGTACAAAGAATATACATCTTAACAACATAATTACAGAAGAGAAACATTATCACAAAGTTAAAAGAATGTATATCATAACAACATTATTACAGAATAAGTCATAAAGGATTTTGGATATCTCTTTTTCTTCCTCTCGCTCTCCCTCTGCCTCCAGCCTATCTGTGAATCACAAACAAAATTTGTTATTTATGTAAAATTTTACCACTGTAGCCAACATAAAAATTGTACTTAAAGCTTGCAATATCTCACCTCATTATGTGAACGAATATGAAGTTTAAACTATATAAACTTGACGATATCGGATTATATACAATCTGCAACATTTATTGCAACGCATGTATTCAACACCTCAACAAATATCTCCAAAATACTTTAAAATTTATTCTATAATTATCTAGTTATGATATATAGTCTTTGTACTTAGTGATATTGTTCCTTTTCAGTAATAATGTTGCTATGATGTATATTCTTTATACTTTGTGGTGATGTTCCTATTCTGCTGTGTGATCCTTCCGCCTAATAGTTTCCAGACGCCATATTTGTTTACAAAACATGACAGCATACGTGTGATGTGTGTCAATAGTGAAACGACCATGTGATCACTGGAGGTACTCTATGTTACTTATTTTATTTTCGCAGTTAGATATACCGTTAGTTTTTTGTCAAAAGAAACTCAAAACCATTATCTGGGTTAACTCACCACGTAGACATAAAGTATTGATTGCACAAAAGAGAGCACTGAGAATAATTAGTGGTGTTCACCCAAGGACGTCATATAGGCACCTATTCAAGGAGTTAGGTATTTTAACTCCACCATCAGAGTACATACATTCGGTAATGAAATTCGTTATAAATAATCCATCTCAGTTCGCGAAGAACAGTGATGTTCGTACGTACAACACTAGAGGGAAACATGACGTTTTCTATCCGTTATTGAAGGTGTCAGTTGCTCAAAAATGAGTACATTGTTCAGCAAACAATAGTCTTTGATCATTTACCCAACAACATAATGTGTCTGGCAGGTAGCAGATCAAGTTTTAAATCTAGCTGAACGTCGTTTCTTTTGGACAACTCCTTCCATGGACGAGTTACTGTTTAAGAACTGGTAAAAAAAAAAGAATTCTTACCTCTAAATGTAGCTGCATGTTTAGAACTAAAAGTTTCAGTAATATTAATATTAGCACTATTCATGTGTGTATATATAGCTTGTAATCTGACTTCTTCCAAATCATATCGATAAAATAACCGTAAAAAGGATCTACGGAACATGTTATAGCTAAACTGAACTGAAACTAAACCTCGACCCTCAATAAATAGGTCCTTCCTGAAGTGGAATATGTGTAAAGCACGACTACGGGTTGCGAGACGTGGGCGAAGATATACAGAAGTTTGAGTCTGGCCGTGACTTGTGCACGGATAGCCGAAGTTGTTAACGCGATCATTCGCGTATAGCGATAAATCCGGGTTAGAGTCGTAACCCGGCACAAATTTTCGCTGTCGTCATTCTAACATACAGACGAAGGTGGTTCATATACTCAACGAACACATTTCCTGTGAGGGATCAGTCGGTTTACTCAATGAATGCGCATATTGTTAAACAGTAAATGTGTGAATACATCAGTACTGTCTTTCTTAGTCAGTGACGTCCATTGTCAGGCTATATTAAGTTGATCGGTAAAAAATGTGAAGTACTCACAAAAAATCACAGGGCGTTAATGAAACTTCGTACATTTGCACGCCATTGGTAGGTTAAAACGAAAGGGGCTACAATTTTCTGTGACAGATACTTGTCGAACGGCCACCTAATTTTATTATTGTTATTCATGGTTACTGTTAATACCGGGTTTGATAGTGTGTATAAGGGGTGTGAACAGTGTCGGAGGTAGAATCATCACTGTCAAGGACACGGAAGCGCCACGTACATGTGTGAGACAGTGCTACTAGCACTTGACGGAGTTTGAAAGTAGCTTCGTTGTGACTCTACATTTGACCCAATGCCCGAAGCGTGCAGAATGTAGATTTGTGGTCAATTAGGATGTCACAGCGGCCCGATTGTGGACTGTGTGCGAGGAAGGAGGTAGGCATACTCATCGTCGAGATTCTGTGTAGCACCTCTGGATAACACACGAGAATACTGCCGTATCGTGCACCAAGCACGTCGTACTCAAGTCACATATGCGCCTGATGTATAGAAACGTGAATGGACATCCTGTAACATTTGTGTCATCCCACACTTTTGGTCGGAGTGTGAGAGCAGCTGGAACATGCATACATTGCGGTAAAAACGGCTGCGCATTCTGTGCTCTTTATTGGGTGTATACTTCAGGTACTGCTATTTGTAAGTGAAGGAACTCTGACGAGACAACCGTATGTCACGGACATCCTGAAATATTGTAGTGCCATTTTTCTACAGGACAATGCCCATCCATACATGGCTTGTGTCTCTAAGAACAGATTACGTGCCCTTGAGGTACTTCTGCGGCTAGACGATTCCCCAGATTTGTCCCCAGTAAACGATTGTGGGACTGGTTGAGACGGCAACTCTGTCTCAGATCCAGTATCTAGGATATCATAGACCCGGTAAAACGGCTGCGGGCCATTTGGCTTACGAGAGAATAAAACGACTTTTTAACTCTCTTCGCAACCATTTGGCTTAGGAGAGCATAAAACGACTTTTTAACTCCCTTCGCAACCAAATTTGTGAGTGCACCCAGCCCAGAGAGGGTACAACATCATACTGATAAATGAGCTGATATTACCAAGTGTTGACTCCAGTTTATAATCACTGAAATAACGTCACATATCCTCTCAAACTGTCAAGTTTTGTTTCGTTTACTCCTACTCTTACGCATGCTTCACATTTTTGTCAGGTAGTGTGTTATATAAAAAACGAACATACGTTCCAAGCAGGCTGTATTCTATTTATTTCATGTGCTAGTAGCTAAATTCGAGCACTTACCCCAATACTCAAGCTTCACGCGGTACTTAATCAAATAGCCAGTAAATTTGTATACTACAGAAGTGTATTTTTGTTTCGCTCATACATGAAAGTGATGTATTCATTTATTTACGTACTGGCTACTTTGTAAAATGTTCTGTGAAACTTAAGGCTCATGGTAAGTGACTGGAAATGACTGTTGGTCAAATTTAGCTAACAGCGAAGACAATAAATAGATTACGTCCTGTTTGGTTCATGTTTTCGTTCTGGTCACCCAGTGAGGGTTGGAGCCCCACAAGAAACAATTTTTAAATGTATTATTTGAATAATTACTGAGCCCAGTCATCTTGATCCAAACACTGGTTTCGCCCAGTCACTCTGGCATAGTTTATTCCCAGCCAAAATCTGCGAAGCATACAAGTGTTGTCCAAATGAGACACTTGGTACATGGGTCACTATGTCTAATCTTTTGTAAAACTGTAATGCAGGAGATGCTTTTCGCATTTTTACCATGCCATTCGCACACGATTCTTCCCGGTAAGTTTAAGTTTCTTTGCGAAAGGTAAGGCCAAGCAAGAGCGTCTAAGGCCTTTAACTTTTCACACTGACTGTCATACTGACAGTTCTGTATGTTGTTGAGATTACATGGAGTTAAATAAATTTCATTTTTTGCAAAGCTTTTGCTTCTGATAAGCAATTTTTATGTATTTTGTCTCCTTTCTCTGAATATGAAGTCTTATTTTATGTATCACACAACGGTTTTAGAAAGTTTCTGTTTAAATATTTAGTTAACCTATTATGTTAGTACAGGAAAGCACAGGAAGTTAACTATATATTAAAATAAAATCATTAAAGATTAAATTGTACAACATTGTCTGTCAACATTTAACATTACAGTTTCGGCATATGGCAAGTCCAGGATGCACGTTTCACGAATCAAACTACCTTACTTTTGCTGCATGAAGTGTGATGTTCGAGATTGCGTTATGTATTGCCACTTTATATTGAACCTTTTCATAGACCAGCAGTCAGCTAATATCACAGAATTCCACTTGCTGTGATAATGCCTTCCTACCCATTTTTTGTCCTGGTAGTACCGCGTTTCCTGTTCTTCACTAAAATGTCCCATTTCTCGGGGAAATAATCGAGGTGGTTATGAGGTAAATGCAGCTTCATATTCATAATAGAACCTAAATTTTTCACAGCCGTCAACACAGTTTTATTCCACACCTTTCTTGTAATGTAGGTGCTTTCTGTTCCCCAAGAAGCCCTTTATCTCATTCTTGAATCCTGTCTAAGGCATTCTTTCCTCATAAGCCTTAAAATCGTGCGTCTGTCATTAGATTCCTTGTCTGCGGTCCCACAGAGATCGCTTCCTTCAGCTTAGTAGCAGACGGGAAGGAGAATTTCTGATAGAACATGTGTAATATTTCTCAGGTCAACATTCCTTTTTCTCAACACATACTAACTGTACAGGGATGAATAAGGCAGAAAGTTCTTTTTACCGTACTCTGACACTGCATACCGAATTTGCGCTAAAACTTAGCATTTGTGGAAACTTTTGCCATGAAATAGACTTTTAATTATCGTCGGCAAAAGGGCATGCCCCTCTCCATACCATATTTTACTAGGCTAACCGATAAATCACGAAAAAGAGACTCTCATTTGATATTATCTTATTAGAAATAATATTTTATTTGTTTTAAAGTACATATTACTGGATAATTTGTACACAAAATTGTCGTAGATAATAACCGGTAGCCTATTGTCTCTGCCAGTCGTGCAAGGTGCCTTTTGTAAACGAGTAAGCATTCCTAAATGACAAACGTAATTCTCATTGTTGACTTGAATTTTTATTTACCATTTGCTGCTGCAAGTTAACCTGATTGCATAAAGTACTGGGTTCAATTAAAATCTCAAAATAGAGCTAGAGGTTATTTCATCCTTAGTGATATATGCCACGTAAGATGCGAACACATTTATTGACTTCCTAGATTTTATATTGATACTTCTCAATAACCTTCGATTCGACATTAGGTATATGCATATATTACGGTCGAAAGTTACAAATTAAAACCAAATTGATGGCAGTCAAATTTGGTAATGAGCATCACACGAATATTACTTTCTTGCGTCAAATACCAGTTACACCGAGGTATGATAATGCTCTGTAAGAAGTTTGCTCAAAATTATGTCCATGGAAATGTACATACCAGGACGTCTCATAAATTTACAGTTATTATTTCACCTAGTTCGGTTCATTTTTAAAGATTTTTCTCTTCATTCCTACAGCTACCCTTATCACAACGATTATACTTATTTAAAACTACAAAAGTGCGAACGTTTCACATGCGTTCCCTGGTATACTCAAAACATTCACCATTTTTATTCAGTTCCTTTACGAACTGTTTTATTATCCCGAGTTTTACGTGGAAAGGGGTCAAAATGATAGTCCCTCGTTTCACCAAAATTGCTTTTATAACATTCTTGTCTCCAGGATACAGATATGTTATAGCTGTCCATTCTTTTCTAACCCAGTGAAACTCGTGTCACCTATCCCACAGGAAGAGGAAGCAGATATATTTTGTGTAGGCTGACTATCGACGGAGATGCCCTCTCGTAAGCTTTGCATCATCACACACAACTCATTCGTGCTGTGAATATTTTATTGCCGTTAATATCATTGCAAGGGTTTCATAGATTTCCTTCATGATGTAAGAGAATCCTACCGGTATCAATGTTGTTACAGTAAAAGAGAGGACCATCTTTAGTGAAGTGCTCACGAAATTCCTGTTCCCTTGTTCTATGCCAGGAGAATGCTGTACACTGGACTAGCAGTCTGTTCTCCAATACATTTGAACCCAAAACTTGTGATAACATCTTAGAGGGGCACAGATCTCTTACTTAGCCATTTAGTTCACCTTTGGTAAACAGATCTGGTTTCAGATCTTCTATCGGCAACATAACTTGATCACAGTCTGCAGAATCGGGTGATGACAATGATGATGATGACTATAGTGTTACATGTGGGGTAGGATCAGGAATGCTGGGTCAACCCAGTGCTGCCCTCATGTATGATTTGAGATTGGTTATATTCTTCAGTCTTGATTCTATAGTAAATGAGCTGCAGATGAGACAAAATGAGGTTGGACTGTTTACGCACTGTCATCATGAGGAACTCACCATTTGTAGAACGTCTAAAACGCACTGGTAAATGTGTTACTCAGACCACACTTCAAAACCAAATTAAAACAGTAGCAGTGTTTATGTGGGAACATACAGTAGGATATATCGATCTTACCATAACTTATCATTTCCAGTAACTCTAATATATTTGATATCGATCGTTGTACACTGTTACGCACGAATTTTAAAAGAAACAGTTACATAATTACTTAAAATCTGTGGGTGTTAAAGGAAAACTGATCCCATATTTCCAGAAAACCCTAAGAATCAATGATTGATGTTACTCAGAATTGTTCTAAAAGTCGGCCCCGAAGAGCGCTGGAAGAGTTCCTTACCAGTTATTCTTACTGTTACTTAGATAACATGATGAAATCCTACATTCCTCGCTCCACTCGACATTATGATCTCCTTGTTTCATCTGCTCACCCTCGACTTCCTTAACTCTAGAAAATTTTGCAAGGGTGTTCCTTCGCCTTTCTCGGCATGAGCCAGAAAGATCTCATTACCGCCAGTACACTTGTGAATGCTAGCAGTGAGCGTTACGTCTGACTGCTACTACATTTACTACGGTGCCTTTCTATATTTGGAATGCAAAGCAGCGACGAACTCTACTTTGAACTGGAACTAGTCTGTACCAAGTCACGACACGAAGTTAATTCCCGCCAGACCCGGGACCTCAGTTGGCTTTGGAGAGTAATAAATTCAAACTAGACGAGACTGTAGACACCCCCCACCGAACCTCACACTTCGCCAGTGCTGGTCTTCCTTTGTATGGCGGTGTGTCGTAGTAAAACATAACAAGGCATTGATGTAAGCAAACTTTGGTCACTATTGTTCATCATTACGCCCCACGGATTTATCACTGACATTTTTTAAGGTAAACTGATAGAGTATAATAATTAACGTGACATTCCAATACCGTAAGACGTGCAACGACGAAATTACGCTAGTTATAATGCAATTCCGTTTTATTCTTTTCTGCCTACAATGTAAAATCAGTGTTCCGAATACCCATTTTCGACTCATATATTTATGCCTTTCGGAAAGTTCTTAATATCCATCTTCTTTGGCTAACAGCAGCCGTCTTTGTAGAAAAAAAAAAAAATGGGGAAATTCGCTCCCTCCTGTGGTTTCATAAACACGTGGAACAAAATACCTTCACCTATTTTACAACACTTGCTCTAAATTCTCCATTTGAAAAAGTTGTTCATGTTGTATACATATACAAATTTAAGGTAAAATCTCCACAGTTTCTAGAATATTTGTTTAATTATTTACATTTTACAGTTATTGTTGCACCGATCCCGGTAGCTGAATGGTCAGTGTGACGGATTATCAATCCTCTGGGTCCGGGTTCGATTCGAGGCTGGGTCGGGGAATTTTCTGCGCCCAGAGACTGGCTGTCCTTATCATCAACCTATCATCCTCATCGACTGCAGGTCCCCGAAGTGGCGCCAAAGTGAAACATCGGCACCCACCAAACCGTCTGCCTGACGGGGGGCACAAGCGGCACGATTAAATAAATTGCACCGGTTAACAATACTCAGCAAATGTTTGTACCCTTATTCTCTCCCTGTGAAAATAACTAATTTATCCTCTCCGTACCAAGATCACCTCTGCTCAGTATCCTAGGAGACTTTCTCCTTCTCACTCAGTTAAATCTAATTTATCAGATCTCAGCCCACTGTGCCGTCAATGGTCTATGTGCGCCATGCAGGCCACACCTTCATTCAGAACAGGTGATGAGATCTTTACCGGGATGTGACAATGTCCATTCAATGCAGAAGTACTTACAGCTCTACAATACATACCGATAAATCTCATATACCTACTAATTACACAACTGGCCATTAAAATTGCTACACCAAGAAGAAATTCAGATGATAAACGGGTATTCATTGGACAAATATATTATACTAGAACTGCGATTACATTTTCACGCAATTTGGGTGCATAGATCATGAGAAGCCAGTACCCAGAACAACCACCTCTGGCCGTAAAAACGGCCTTGATACGCCTGGGCATTGAGTCAAACAGAGCTTGGATGGCGTGTACAGGTACAGCTACCCATGCAGCTTCAACACGATACCACAGTTCATCAAGAGTAGTGACTGGCGTATTGTGACGAGCCAGTTGCTCCGCCACCATTGACCAGACGTTTTCAGTTGGTGAGACATCTGGAGAAAGTGCTGGCCAGGGCAGCAGTCGGACATTTTCTGTATCCAGAAAGGCCCGTACAGGAGCTGCAAAATGCGGTCGTGCATTATCCCGCTGAAATGTAGGGTTTTGCAGGGATCGAATGAAGGGTAGAGCCACGGGTTGTCACACATCTGAAATATAACGTCCACTGTTCAAAGTGCCGTCAATGCGAACAAGAGGTGACCGAGACGTGTAACCAATGGTACCCCATACCTTCACGCCGGGTGATACGCCAGTATAGCGGTGACGAATACACGCTTCCAAAGGGCGTTCACCGCGATGTCGCCAAACACGGATGCAACCATCGTGATGCTGTAAACAGAACCTGGATTCATCCGAAAAAATTACTTTTTGCCATTCGTGCACCCAGGTTCGTCGTTGAGTACACTATCAGAGGCGCTCCTGTCTGTGATGCAGCGTCAAGGTTAACCACAGCCATGGTCTCCGAGCTGATAGTCCATGCTGCTGGAAACGTTGTCGAACTGTTCGTGCAGATGGTTGTTGTCTTGCAAACGTCCCCATCTGTTGACTCAGGGATCGAGACGTGCGTGGCTGCACGATCCCTTACAGCCATGTGGATAAGAAACCTGTCATCTCGACTGCTAGTGATACGAGGCCGTTAGGATCCAGCACGGCTTTCCTGAGCCCACGATTCCATATACTGCTAACAGTCATTGGATTTCGACCAACGCGAGCAGCAGTCTCGCGATACAATAAACCGCAATCGCGATAGGCTACAATCCGACCTTTATCAAAGTGATGGTACGCATTTCTCCTCCTTACACGAGGCATCACAACAACGTTTCACCAGGTAAAGCCGGTCAACTGCTGTTTGTGTATGAGAAATCGGTTGGAAACTTTCCGCATGTCAGCACGTTGTAGGAGTCGCCACCGGCACCAACCTTGTGCGAATGCTCTGAAAAGCTAATCATTTGCATATCACAGCATCTTCTTCCTGTCGGTTAAATTTCTCGTCTGTAGCACGTCATTTTCGTGGTGTAGCAATTTTAATGGCCAGTAGTGTAGTTCACTAGACTTTTGGGGATAACTGGGATGATGTATTCATACGTATTTTTTGTGCAGATTATGTGTACACTTACTATCTTTATTCTGTTCGCTGTTAAATGTATGAGAATTCGCCCAGAATATTGTGCATCACCTTTTCAACTCAAGCTGCATTCTGCCCTTGGTGTATCGGCGGTTTTTTATGATCCTGTAGATATTTTATGTTTGTAAACATTTTAATAGGCAACTGTGTATTCCTGGAACTTCAGATTTGTCGATAGCTTTACAAAACAATATCCACTTGACAGTGGCAGTGAAGAGCTGTCGTCCGTCGGTTTATATTTAATACGCACATTTTTCTAACACTGCGGCACTACTGAAACTGACATTTTTGTCTTTGAATCGTGATGCTTCTACAAACTGACAGTGAATTCGTAATTTGTTTATTGCGGAGATGAATTACTTCTAGAAGTGAAATATCCTGGCTTCCATTTTAATTGAGACTATGGAGCGTATTTTAGAAGCTAGTTATCTCTGTTTTTATACTGATATCTGAGTTGTTGTCGGCTCCAGGGACACCACCTTACACATTCCTCAGATAGCCTGCGTCTCCTTGTGGCCTTTGTGCTACACAGCTGTTCAACGCTAAGAGTGTCTTCAAATACAAATACGCATAATACGTTAGCAAACAGCAAAACAGCGTGTCACTGCCGGACTCTGTTTGGACATCCTGACAGTCGGCACGAAAAATAAGCACCGTGGTTTTGGTCACTGATGAGCCAATTTGGAGCGGCCAACCGCCATATCTTTCTCTGTCAGTGACGTCATCTGGATATGGTACGACTGGGTGGGTAGGTGTCAGTGCCCACTCCTCGACCGTCGGGGTTTAGCAGACCTACTGCAAGTAGCTTCTCTGTTGGCATCACGAGACTGAGTACATCTCGTTCTAGGTCTCCTAACAACGAAAAGTCCGTGGCAGTCACGAACAATATTGGCCTACAGTTATAAGTCAAATTCTGGGTTGTAACGGTAGTTTATTACGCTAACACAAGTGGCCGACTATTGTTGCCGCTTTAGCATATAATCACAATCAGATAAATTACCTTCAATTTGCTGTTACAATGCTAGGAATTATGGCTGCTCTAGGTTACTGTAAGCATCAACCCATCCACAGTTAATACAACTTTCTCGAGCTATTTCTCACCAATCGCATATATTAGGAAAATTGAGGCCTCTAATTAGTGGTAAAAGTAATAACGTACGCTTAATAAAGATTATTTATCACAATCAGTGTACTGAAGCTTGAGATTTCTCGGTGATATATATATTCCGTGAACTACTATATAAGAAAAGACGCCATGTTATTTTCTTATCGCCTGTCTTTTTGAGCCTGTTCCTTAACTCCTGTCTTGCACTCGTGGCTCTGTGTGCAGTTCGATATATAGAGGCTTGCTGCATATTCTTGTAAGGTAAATTACAATTAAGTAGTAATTATCAGTGCTGAATTTTAAAAATTTGCTCTTACTGTGGAACGGAAACCTTTTCTTCTCCTTACCATTTACGTAAACGTGGCCAGTGCTACGTACGGCTGGCAGTTCATATGGCATCTTAATATAATTGAAATTACTTTTCTTTCATTTCTCACGCTCTGCATTATGAACAACCTGCACTTTAAAATTATTTACGAAGTCCGATTTTCAGTTAAGACAGCACGGTTATCATTGATTGTTGAAAATTTATCTTTACGTAAAATCAAAACAGCTGAAGCTTGCATTAACCTTGCCTTGTACCTGTCGAAGTACTATTGCAGAATAAAAGAAGAAAAATATTTAATATCCATATCAGAGGTAATTTTTCGCAGCAGTAACATACACTGGTGTCCAAAACTAAAGCAACAAACGGAAATTTTGCAAGGCTGCGTCTATTTTGTCACAGAAGAGTATAAACAGATGATAGTAAATGCAAAGAATGCAGAACGTAAACAAATGCAATGTGCATAACGGTATACAAAACTGTTATTTTTGTAATTTATAGATTGCAGCGATTAGTCGTCCTTTTTAAATTTTATTGGCAGATCTAGATTTCAGTTAGAAGCTAGCCATTCTCAATGCACTGTTATTTTCACTCAATACATGTAATGCCTGTTGGTCAGGCTTCATGCTCAGTTCATTGAACACTACTGTTTGGGGAAGGCGGGCTGTATGGAGAACACATCGGTTCGTTACATGGTACCATCTATGTGAACTACGTATATAAACTTTATGGGAGGTGAACCACTTCAAATTTGCATGAGAATTACATAAAATGAAACATGTTATTCGTTTTTTTTTTCAACTTCACGAATTTGCACACGCATTCTGACGTCTGGTTAATGTGTTCAGTTGGAGTGTGACCACCTGTGACAGCAGTACGGGCCTGATAACGATGGTACATGCTGTGAATGATGTCATCAGCCCCATGCTTAGGAAATAACGTCCATTTTTTTACTGCAGAGCTGCCTACAAGTCATGGAGAGTGGTTGGTGGATTCTAACGTTGTTCAATCTGTCTTCCTATCGCAATCCAGACATATTCTGTGGGATTCATATACGGACGGATTCGAGGCCACTCCATGCATGCAGTATCTTCCGTTTGCAAGAAAACATCAACCACCTGTGCTCTACGAGGTCGAGCATGATCGTCCATAAATACGAAGTCTGTGCCGACCGCATATGAGGTCCAAGGATCTCCTCGCATTACCTGACAGCAGTTGAACCTTGCCGATTCACCCTTACAATTTAATGAAGAGCTGTTCGAATGGTCAACGTAAACCCCTGCCCACGCCATTCAGGATCGTCCTCGATATCGGTCTATTTCCAAAATGTTGGGATTACGAAATTCCTTCCAGATGCGAGTGCGTCTAGACAGGGGCAGTGTTCCTGGACATCGAAAAGGCTGTCGACCGTCTATGGCACAACGGCCTCATCCGCAAACTCAGCGACGCGGGATTCCCTGACGGGCAGCTGCGTCTAACACACTCATACCTCACAGACAGGAGTTTCAACACTGACGTGCAGGGAAAACAATCAACACTACACGGTATACACGCGGGAGTACCACAGGGAAGCATCCTAGGGCCCCTACTGTTTAACCTCTACATAAACGATCTCCCAACCACACACAACACAACGATGGCAATCTACGCGGATGACACAGCCATCCTTGCGCAAGATTGGAAACCATCAAACATTACGTCACGCCTACAGACTGCACTCAGAGTGGCCGAGCCTTGGTTGGAGAAATGGCGTGTTAGAGTAAACGTCGACAAGTGCGAAGCCGTTCTGTTCACTAGAAGACCGAAGCAACTGCGCAAACACCGCTACTGCAGACCAATAACTCTACATGCACGTCCAATACGTTTCCGCGAGAAAGTCAAATACCACGGTGTCTGGCTGGACCGGAAATTACTCTGGGGGGACCACATACAACACATGACCAACCGAGCTAGCGCGAGGCTCAAACAGCTCTATCCTATGCTCAACAGGCGTAGCACACTGAACAGAAGGGTGTCGAGGTCCATGTACATGACACTTATCCGACCTCTGATGACGTACGCAGCTCCTGTCTGGGGATACGCTGCGCCTACACGCCTGCGCCATCTGCAGCTCATACAAAACAAAGTACTCAAAATCATAAGCAATGCTCCACGATACTCACGCATCGCGGACCTTCACCGGGAATACCAACTTGAGACTCTCACGGAGGTAATCCACAAGCTCACCACAAGACTATACAGAAACGCCAGACATTCGCAGAACCCGTTTATTCTGAATCTGGGGAACTACGACCACAACCATAGATGGAATCATAAAAGACCAAAAGACATACTTGTAAGGACATAACATCTATGGCCAAGCATAGGCAAACATAGCGGCACAGGCGAGCCCCTGTTAATCAGACGCCATTACTGGATATCCAGCTGAAATACACTGTCGAATAACTAGCACCACACAGGGAATCCGTACCGTACACTGCATGCAAACAAGCTCCACACATCCCCCACACAGTGAGATGATCTATGGCCGATCTCCCACTACTGTATAACGATCTTGATTGTTCCAGGAATGTAGCAGCTGCAGCAACTGGGACACATCGCCATCGCTTGTCACGGTAGTGATGCATGATACCTATACTAGCAAATCCAACCTTGCATGAGCTATCGCAGCTAGTAAGCCACTACTGCTCTTACTACCCATCCTACTATCGCAGAGGTTCATTTCCCACGGCACGAGCCATGGCACTTTTTTCCCTCTGCTCTTCAAATCGCTACCCTCACTCGCGTTTCGTCCACTATCTATCACCTGATGGACCGTGTTAATGCGTAGCCTTACCCAGACGCACGGAAAACATCACAGCCCAGCATCCTGTGGTCCACTTACTAGATAACTAACATGTTGACGGAGGAGACAGTAGAACTTTTGGTTTGGTCACCACGTTGGTGCGGGCGTGGAGGGGCCCCATCTCTATTTACTCTCCAGACCAAATCGAGACGCATAGGAAGAAAGAAATTGGACCATTGCTCGACCGTCCAGGTGGCAAGTTAACGACTCCACTCTAAACGGTCCCTTCTGTGAAGACGCATCAGAGGTACACATACAGAAAGTCTCCGACAATACAGCCTATTCTGCCGAAGCCTTCCGTACACCGTTGGCCCCGACAACACGTGCAGTAGGTGCTGCGAGGTCAGGTGCCATTTGCCATGCAGTACTAAGGCTGTACCGTCCTGCCCTTATGGCCAAATACTATCGCGCCCGTGCGGCCAAATAAGTCCTCTCTTTTTGATATCATACGAGTTCGGCCCTGGGATGTTGTTTCGGTCTCTACGAATTGTCGCCACATCCGAGAAACATAGGAATGATTCACATTAAGCCTTCGGGCCACGTCAACTTGCAACTGTCATGCTAACATTCTTCTTATGGCCCTGTAAGGGTCTGGTAGGCGTCTTTTCTGGACCATACTGCACCATCTGTGACTGTATACACAGCGATTGTGTGTTGGACTAGCCGGCAAACACAACCTCGTTTCGTAGGTGCCATGACGGCATCATTGACGTGATTGTCCATTGACGGGAAACCCATCTGCTGTGCAGAACACGATTGCACGGACATCTATTGACATTCTGTTTCATTATAAAAATGGTTCAAATGGCTCTGAGTACTATGGGACTTAACTTCTGAGGTCATCAGTCCCCTAGAACTTAGAATTACGTAAACCTAAATAACCTAAGGACATCACACACATCCATGCCCGAGGCAGGCTTCGAACCTGCGACCGTAGCGGTCGCGCGGTTCCAGACTCTAGCGCCTAGAACCGCTCGGCCACCACGGCCGGCTGTATGATTATACCGTGAATTAGACACAACAAGGGAAAACAGATGTTTGTTGCTTTAATTTGGACACCACAGTATATCTATGATGTCAGAATAATAATTCCTAACATCACGATATTTTCACTTTATGTAATGTATACACATATTTTAAGTGCAATTTCCATTATTAAATGTAGGAAGAGAATTTCATAATAGTAAAGGGCATTTATCCTTGCTTTCCCAACAGTTTTTAGGGAGATTTTTCTCAACTTAACGTAACAAAATCAGGTAGGGTCTAGTTTACAATGTGTGCTAACAGAGTGCGCCCGTATGCTCACTCACTGCATCACGGAGGGCCCGAATACCGGACGGTACAAACCCCCATTCACCTTGGGACAAGGAGTTCGGTTCAATGATCAGACTAGTATAGTGGAGGTCGTTTAAACTTCGAAAAGCCGGCCAAAGTGGCCAAGCGGTTCTAGGCGCTTCAGTCTGGAACCGCGCAACCCCCACGGTCTCAGGTTCGAATCCTGCCTCGGGCATGGATGCGTGTGATGTCGTTAGGTTAGTTAGGTTTAAGTAGTTCTAAGTTCTAGGGGACTGATGACGTCAGCTGTTAAGTCCCCTAGGGCTCAGAGCCATTTGAGCCATAAACTTCGAAAACTGATGAGTTCTGGGTCGCATTTTGCGTTTCTGAGCGCCAAGCAGTGCAGAGACCGGCTGTGTCCCACTGGCAGCTAGCTCCTTTGTGTTGGGCCGTACTTGATGTGCCGACTCAAAAAGTCGTCAGTGTTGCGACGCATTCGAACTCACAAGCGCACCACGGCTGCGCGAGGTACAGAACGATGCTATGGCTAATGCGACTGTGGCGCCTCCTAAATGAAGTTTCCTGTTGTCGAGTGAGCACAGTAGCGGCCTTGCGTATCCAACATTTGACTTGTAACGACCATACACTAGGCCTGATCGTCCCAAGAAAGTGCTTCGACGCCCCGTGACTCTTGTCCCCTTGGTCCGTACCATCGAGTGATTTGTTCGCCTTGTTTCGCCTGGCAACTGTAAGGTCGCCAGCGGCTGTCTGTCCGGAGGTGTGGACCTAGGTGTACCTCGCTAGCTGCAGTGAAGTGTCGGATGGGCTTGGTTGTTAATCAGAAAGATTGTGGCTGTTATTCAGAAAGCAGATGGTGCTTAAGAAAAAGCTTAAGAAAAGTTGATTGTCTCAAGAGCTTGTCAGAACGATGGCTCCAATGTTTGCTGTATGTAATCGGCGCTGTTGTATGACAGTCCACGAACAACACTGTGTAAATTTTATTTGCCTTCAGCTTTTATTAAGGGACAACAGTGGCAATAAGTGACGTTTTCCATAGAGTTTAACGGCGCTCATTTAAACGGTATTATTTGTCAAAATGGCTCTAAGCACTATGGGAAACTGCTGCGGTCATCAGCCCCCTAGAACTTAGAACTACTTAAACCTAACTAACCTGAGGACATCACACACACCCATGCCCGAGGCAGGATTCGAACCTGCGATCGTAGCGGTCGCGCGGTTCCAGACTCTAGCGCCTAGAACCGCTCGGCCACTCCGGCCCGTTATTATTTGTCAAGTATAGATACTAGGGGTTATAGATTAGGAGTTTTAATCATACGGCTTTATTGAAGAGGTTATGACTGTTGTTACCGTGCTTTTTCTAAAATAATTTTAGCTTGCGTTCTTGAATCTACCAATCAAATTGTGGAGATGTATCTAAGCAGCTGTTTACGATTATATTTCGCTTTTTCTAATATCGTCGTGATTAGATGACAGTTTCCCTTTGCAAATATTGTTCCGTTTTTGAGGAAGCTGACATATAACTGTGTTAGCAACATGCTTTTGGTGAAGCGCAATTTTGAAGAAACGAATCGCACCCACCTCGACGTGACCGCCAATTCATGTAAACTGTATTAAAGTGTTTCTTGGTACCCGCCGACGGTGTGTCGTTGGAACCCCTGCAGCCATACATTCAGTACTGCACAGTTTTTCTCGTGTGACGCTGCAAGCTATCCCTCTGGCCTCTAATAGCTCTAATAGCATTTCCCGTGTTGCTACAAATTAAATTACTAGGTTTTTCATATCAACAAAAGCAGACCCTTTGTTTACATTGAATTTCATTGCCGACTTAGTGTGATAACGTTCATACGACCAATTTGCGACTTCGAAATAGAAGTATTAACCCGGATGTGTAGAGTCGTCTTCACTACTTTGTGACCAAATTTAATTATGAGAGAGAGGTGAAGCGTTTAAATCACTGGACACACACGCGGAAAGGGCCTCAAGATGTAGTGAATCTATAGTTTCGACAAAGGTGTGTGATGCAATGATTTCATAGAAAAGTACGTGGCCGATTTCCACCCCATCCCAATCCTGAGCTGTTACTCCGTCGATAATGATAACTGCGGACCGTTAACCATCTATATTCCGTTTTTATCAACGGAAACTGACGCGTACAACAGCAACTAAAAGAATTACCCACAGATTATCACAGTGTAAGCCGTGTGTATTTCTATTGCCTATTGTCAAATCACAATTTATGAAAGATGTTTATATTTTATTAATAGGATTAAGTAGGAATAATTAATATTTGTCATGTTGGAAATAATTGTGGCAGCAGGGAATGTCTGCACCAAAGTATTGTTGACAAGAGAGACCGCAAATTGATATAATTTTAAAAAGAGCGGGAGAGACCGCGTATGGTTACATTTTAAGAAAAGAGCGGGAAAGACCGCGCATTGATACATTTTGTAATGGTAGCAGGGATGGCTGCACCAGAAAACATTGTTGGCAGGAGAGACCGCACTTTAGCGTTCGTAGGAAGTGAGGACTAAGCGAGATGCGAAGCGAGTCGGTAACAGGTCTGAAGCGAGAGGTTGAGAGGAGCGGTGTGCGTGCCAGCCACCAGCTGTGATTTACAAGAGATTATAAACGGATGTACAGAGACATCAGCTAACTATTATCATAAGAGGAACTAATATTATTGAATTACTTTTTTGAGAAACTCAAGACTACTGAAAGTATGTTTGCGCAATGCTAGTCATAAGATTATTGTAAAAAGTAAGTCCCATTTGAACGTTTGTAAAATCATTTCATTCAGAATATAATTACTTTTGCCAGCAATATTGCATTTCTAATTATAATCCATCCCAAAAACCATCAACGTAAAACTTTGCAAAATTTTATTGTTGTCAAAAGAAAGTTTAACTATGAATTACGTAACTTCAGTCAAATTAATTAAAGAATAACGTCAGCTTTGCTAATAAAGAATAACGTCAGTTTTGGTAATAAATACAGCCACTTATTATGACAAAATGGTTCAAATGGCTCTGAGCACTATGGGACTCAACTTCTGAGGTCATTAGTCCCGTAGAACTTAGAACTAATTAAACCTAACTAACCTAAGGACATCACACACATCCATGCTCGAGGCAGGATTCGAACCTGCGACCGTAGCGGTCCCGCGGTTCCAGACTGCAGCGCCTAGAACCGCACGGCAACTTCGGTTATTATGACAGCCCACCAGCAGAGTATAGTAAACCAGAGTAAGTATATTCATGTCGCAGTTCGATGTAGCAGTCAGATAGCGATCCAGTAACAGTAAAAAAAAGGTAAGGAATTGTTTTGGGTTATTGCATATAACGACTGAGGGTCACGACGACGACACATTCTATGTTTCGTCAAAATAATCAGAAAATCACTTTTAATAAGCCGCAATTAAATTTGTATGCGAAGATTGAGAAAGAAAATAAATTTCAAAGGGAAGACTTCATTTGTTATTACTAAGCAAGAGATAGAAATCCTAAGGAAAAGTTTCATAGTATATGGTAAAAGGGAAGGTTGCGTAACATAACAAAAGAGATGTAGAGGAGACGGTTATTGCGTAATAACAAAAGAGGTATAGAGGAGACGGGAAGGTTTCAACAGTCTTAACATTTCTCATAATTGTTGAACTCTGAAATAGCCTCATGCTCATTTCTAACGTGAATCTTATTGAAAATCTGCATGTAATTCTAAAGTATTTACTTTCTGTGTGCTTCGTTTTAACACTATTTGGCAAAAAAATGCACTTTGGAGATGTGGGGGGTTTCAAAGTAGCTTCGACATGTGCACACCATCGACGGATACGTAAATCTTTAGACTTGCAATTATCTACGGCAGATAGAGCTGCCGCCTGTCCGCATTAGTGCTGTTCCGATTTAATTTTATTACCATGGTTCATAGGGTATACACCGAGGTACAAGAATCATGGGATACCTCCTACTATAGTGTCGGGCCCCCATTTCCCGGCGAAATGCAGCAACTTGAGGTCCCATGGACTCCACAAGTCGTTGGAAATATTGAGCCGTACTGCCTCCATAGCCGTCCATAATTAGGAAAGTGTTGACAGCGCAGGACGTTTTTGCACGTTCTCATATCTCGATTTTGCCCCATAAATATAGGATGAGATTCATGTCGGGCGATGTAGGTGGCCAAATCATTCGCTCAAATTGTTGAGAATGTTCTTCAAACCAATCACGAACAACTGTGCCCCGGGGACATGGCGCACTGTCATCCGTAAGAAATCCATCGTCGTTTGGTAACATGAAGTCCATGAATGGCTGCAAATGGTCTCCAAGTAGTGGAACATATCCATTTGCAGTCAATGATCGGTTCACTTCTACCAGAGGAGCCACCCCATTCCTTGTAAACACAGCTCACACCGTTATGGAGCCACTACCAGCTTGAACAGTGTCTTGTTGAAGACATGGGTCCATGGCTTCGTGAGGTCTGCGCCAAACTCGAATCCTACTGTCAGCTCTTATCAACTGAAATGGGGACTCATCTGATCAGGAGACGGTTTCCCTGTCGTCTATGGTACAATCGATACGGTCACGAGCCCTGGAGAAATTCGAAAGAACGCATACAAAATGTTGTGAGGATAGAAATCAAATAGTGCGTTTTATTTAGAGGACACTTAGAAAATGTAACAGATCTACTAAAGAGACTGCCTACACTACGCTTGTCTGTCCTCTTTTTAGAATCTGCTACGCGGTGTGGGATCCTTACCAGACAGGATTGATGGAGTACATCGAAAAAGTTCAAAGAAGGGCAGCACATTTTGTATTATCGCGAAATAGGAGAGAGAGTGTCAGTGAAATGATACTGGATTTGGGGTGGACATCACTGAAATAAATGCGTTTTTAGTTATGGCGGAATCTTCTGACGAAATTTCAATCAACAACTTTCTCCTCCGAATGCGAAAATATTTTGTTGACGTCAACCTACATAGGGAGAAACGATCACCATAATAAACTGAGGGAAATCAGAGCTCGCACGGAAAGAAATATGTATTCGATTTTTCCGCGTACACGAGGTTGGAATAATAGAGAATTGTGAAGGTGGCTCGATGAAACCTCTGCCAGGCACTTAAATATTATTTGCAGAGTATCCCTATAGATGCAGATGTAGATGCGCAGCAGCCGATATTGTGCTGATAGCAAAGGCATTCGCATCGGTCATCTGCTTCCATAGCCTATTAACGACAAATTTCTCATCACTGTCCTAATGGATACGTTAGTCGTTTGTCCCTTATTTCGTGCAATGTTGGCTGTGACAATTTTACCGAAACGCTCCTGCTCACGGTCATGAGTTGAAGGCCGACGGCCGCTGTGTTGTCCATGGTGAAAGGCAATGTCTGAAATATGGTATTCTGTGGATCCTAGAATGTTGAATTCTCTACCGATTTCCGAAAATGGAGTGTCCCATGCATTTATCTCCAACTACCATTCCGTATTAGAAGTCTGTTAATTCCACTCGTACGGCCACAACACGTCGGAACCCCTTTTACATGAATAACCTGAGTACAAACGACAGCTCCACCAATGCGCTGCCGTTTTATATCTTCTGTACGCGATACTATCGCCTTCTGTACAAGTGACAATCATTATCCCATAAATTTTGTCCCCTCAGTGTATAACGGTCGTTAGATGTTGAGTTACCACGGTGAAGGACACCGAGATGCCACGTACTCGTCTGCGACTGCGTTGGCAGCATATGACCGAGTAAGAAAGGGACCGTATTGTGGGTCTCCATATGACCGGATTGTCGAATCATGCTATATCTAGATTTGTGGGGCACTGAGAGGGGCAGTGCCCGATTTCCAACTGCATGGGAACATGGCCATAGGCATATTAAAGGTAAACATTCATACTGGCCACATCTGACCACCACCGCGGATGAATACTGTATTATGCATCTAGCACGTCACAGCATCTTCACATTTCCACCTGCCAACCGAGAATAAGCAACGGACTCTTTTCAACATTTTGGCTGTCATGCGTCCGAGCTTTATATCTGTGCAGTGAGTGTACTAATGTGTGCAAACTTAGCTTACCACGTAGCATACAAATGGAGAAAACATCTGAACTGTCTTCTCAAGCCCAGAGTGTCAAACAGAAATTCTAAGTAAATATCACTTTGGCCCTGTAAGGCAGCTAATAGCAGGTGCAGATTATAACAAAAATAATTAGAAATGTTTGTGTCACATACCTAGATTGCATGAATTAATAAAAGTTAAAGTTTGGGGTTATTCTAGAAAGACAACACAGCTATTCCCTTTTCTATTCTATATATAATTTATCAACTGTCGCTTTCAAGGGTCAAGTGATAAACAACAGTCATGTTCAACTACTTTTCACACTCAGTAACTAAATATTTGATTTTTGGACATATTGAAATGACAGTTATTAAAATCGTTATCTCTACACATGGAAATTTTTTATCATAGAAAAGAATGATTATTAAAAATCCTCAATCCATTATATACTCAATGACAGGGTAGGTTAGTACCCTAGCTTTTAATGTTCAAAGGTCAAAGTGTACCCAAGTTGGAGTAAGTAAAATCTAGACTGAACATTTACTGTGGCGTAAAGCATGATGGTACTTTACCAAGTGGCATCTGCAATGGCGTTGTCTCTGTGCTGGATCTGAAATGATAATTCCCTACTCTGGCCTTAACTGAATTCACTCAGTTGCAACTTTTCTGAGTTCTGTAGAACGTTTATCCTTCCCTAGTCAAAATAATGGGTATTGCACACTCGCTATGGGTTGGAGTAATGTGCACAATTTCTTTGCTCACGAAAATTCCGACAGGAATAATTAACTGCCGCTTTGCTATTTGTCACCATGATACGTAAAGTGTATCATCCTCACTTCGCAGAAAGCAAACTCTAAACACATTCACTTATTTCCACATACTTATGCGGTCCGCCATGAGACGAGAGAGAGATTTAGAAATTTTAGGTCTCAAAATGCTTTTATATAATGGGATTCTCCTCACTGTGACTTGTCTGCATCGCCAAGTATGGCTTCAACCAGTCGGCATCACGTTAGAGGTGCATACATTTTTATTTTTCTTGCTGGGTCGCAGCCTAGCCATGTTATAGACATGCAACCACTTACCCTCAGTCCCGGCCTTATTTACATTAAAAGGAATAATGTATTATTCTGGCCTCATCCCTCTCTCCACTGAATATCGCCGTTCTCTTGCTAAATGGGAGTTTTATGATATCATAAACCACCTGCTCGGTTCGTTTCCAAAATGCATTTTAGTTTAACTCATTTGTTCATGACAGTCCATATATTGGTAGATATTGTTTTGTTAGTTTTTGGTACATGAGGTTAACTGCAATTGCCTTTTGTTGATATAATATAATTATTATTTTCTGAGGATCTCGTATTGTCCTGTCATTATGGATCAAGCTCATGTAAGGGCCATAAAATCCAGGTGCCTTACCCATTCCATCCCTTGCGAATTAATTTTGTGCTGCTGTGATCAATGGTTGTAGCATTGGTCATCGCAGTGCAAAATAGAAATTCATATCATTTAATCATTGTCTAGCTACTTGTCTACCTTAGGCTAGATGATGTCGTTTTAACATTATATTTTGATTTGAAATGTATTGCCTTACACAGCATTTTGTACTTAGATGATTTTTATGTGTCTTTACAGTCCGTTATAGATAGTTATTTAACTAATCTTACATTTTTCTCTAGTACTTGTGCTTAACTTCTATTAAGATGGTTCATCCACCCTTTACATTCTCTCTTTACAATAACTGCAGGCATTCCACAATTCTCGAATGTTATGATATTAATGATTGCGAAAGATGAGTGAAGTAAAGGAAGCATTCGTTTCTCTTATATCTGCTTTTGACACGTAAATACTACATCACTATTGAAAATTGTCATCATAAACAGACCTTTATGTACTTAAATGGACATTATACAGGGTGAGTCACCTAACTTTACCGCTGGATATATTTCGTAAACCACATCAAATACTGACGAGTCGATTCCACATACCGAACGTGAGGAGAGGGGCTAGTGTAACTGGTTACTACAAACCATAAAAAAATGCACGGAAGTATGTTTTTAGCACAAAACTACGTTTTTTTAAATGGAATCCAGTTAGTTTTGTTAGCACATCTGAACATATAAACAAATACGTAATCAGTACCGTTTGTTTCATTGTAAAATGTTAATTACATCCGGAGATATTGTAACCTAAAGCTGACGCTTGAGTACCACTCCTCCGCTGTTCAATCATGTGTATCGGAGAGCACCGAATTACGTAGGGATCCAAAGGGAACGGTGATGGTCCTTAGTTACAAAAGAGACTGGAACAGCACATTACGTCCACACGCTAACACCTTTTTATTGGTCTTTTTCACTGACGCACATGTACATTACCATGAGGGGTGAGGTACACGTACACACGTGGTTTCCGTTTTCAATTACGGAGTGGAATAGAGTGTGTCCCGACATGTCAGGCCAATAGATGTTCAATGTGGTGGCCATCATTTGCTGCACACAATTGCAATCTCTGGCGTAATGAATGTCGTACACGCCGCAGTACATCCGGTGTAATGTCGCCGCATGCTGCCACAATACGTTGTATCATATTCTCTGGGGTTGCACATCACGGTACACATTCTCCTTTAACGTACCCCACCGAAAGAAGTCCACAGGTGCAAGATCAGTAGAACGGGCTGGCCAATTTATGCGTCCTCCACGTCCTATGAAACGCCAGTCGAACATCCTGTCAAGGGTCAGCCTAGTGTTAATTGCGGAATGTGCAGGTGCACCATCATGCTGATACGACATACGTCGACGCGTTTCCAGTGGGACATTTTCGAGCAGCGTTGGCTGATCATTCTATAGAAACGCGATGTATGTTGAAGCTGTTTGGGCCCCTGCAATGAAGTGAGGACAATGTTTCAAGCGTCAACTTTAGGTTACAATACCTCCGGATGTAATTAACATTTTACAATGCAACAAACGGCACTGATTACGTATTTGCTTATATGTTCAGATGTACTAACAAAACTAACGTGGTTCCATTTAAAAAAACGTAGATTTGTGTTAAAAAACTTACTTCCGTGCATTTTTGTATGGTTTGTATTAAACAATTACACTAGCCCCTCTCCTCACGTTCGGTCTGTGGAATCGGTTCGTCAGTATTTGATGTGGTTTACGAAATATATCCAGCGGTAACGTTAGGTGACTCACCCTGTATATTTAAAATAATTAATATTTTTGCATATTTCCATAGCCCCTCTCCTCACGTTCGGTCTGTGGAATCGGTTCGTCAGTATTTGACGTGGTTTACGAAATATATCCAGCGGTAACGTTAGGTGACTCACCCTGTATATTTAAAATAATTAATATTTTTCCATATTTCCATACACATTAACACATTAACACAAAATTTGTATTCATGGACATTATTTGTCATTAAAAACATATCTTTCAAAAATATCTACAATACACAAATTCTTATTAACATTTATTTAGATTGAATAGACATTTATAAATTACACATAAAATACGAAATACAAAATATGGGACATTTATGAATATACTATAACAATTTACAAATCCAACTGCAGAATACAAAGAAAACACAATGCACGAATTCTCAGTTGTACAGGTGCGACTGAATGTTTACAGGCGCCTCAAGTCCTTGCTGAAGTGATTATCTTTTGCACTCTTTAAAATATTGCAATGAATTTGTCATACGCATCACTTTTTTTCTTAACGCTCTTTAAACTTTAAAATTTGGGCTGAGTTTGCTTCCCGACGCTACTGTCGATCAATAGTGGTTGATGCTGCTAGTCAGTTGTAGACTCTGCCCGATATTCATGAAGATTATCGACATTTACTGTTCTGAATGTTCAAGCACGAATGCCATTACATGGTAGATACCATGTTGCATTGTTTTGACGACAAACTGCTCGTCCAAGGCGATGCCATAATGTGACAACATAAGCGGCATAGCCCTTTATTGGTGTATTTGCCATTGAGGAGTGTAGCGCCTCAATGGTTGCGCATTTTGATGTCCCCATTATGCGTACTCTGTTTGATGATTTGACTGCCTTTGGTTGGTTTGATAGTTACAATGAAATAACTGCCATGGTTTTGTTGAATATTGCTTTCTGTTGATTCTGCCAAATCTCAGACTGGTTTAAGGTACAGGATTTAGATAGGAATCTTCCCATCTTCTGCTCTCATCTTGGGACCCTTTCTTCTCTTACTTGCTGTGTCTTCATGTCTTCTTTCTTGGAACTTGCAACTTCTCGGTCATAGGGATAGGATATGTTTTTCAGCAAAAGTATTCGGAAAGTCTACCAGTTATGTTTTTATGAGATATGGTCAAGTCTCAATTGATAATTTCGGAAGTGATATACCTATTTTCAGTTATCAGCTTCGCCATTTCTTATACTGAGAGAAATATTCTAAGTTTATTCTTCAAGGAGGTTGTACTTATGAGCTGTTGCAGACGGTTTGCATTTTTGCATAGCTTCTAATGGGTTCGCTTGGCCTTCCTTGCAGGTGTGCGGCTTTTGTGTCCCTTGTTGCTGCTGGGTTTTCCCGTCCTCTCACTATTGTGAAGCGTGAGACAGTAAATTCCTTATTTCTGTCTTTGGTTTGTCACCAATTCCATAGTATGCAATCACATAAATTCACACACTCAGACCGTAGCTACCCATCGACTGTCATCAGCTTGGCTCCCTTCCCCAGACGATTATAGTGACGTTGGGTTGTGTGCCTCCATTGCTTCATTTGTTTTACAGTGACTTTTGCTCAATGTTACTACTTACAGGTTTAGTTTTTTCCAGTACTTTGCATAAGAAATACAACTATAGCTCTGACATATTAAGTTACTTCCTTTTATAATGGTTCGTTTAGTTCTTGAATGAGTATGGATTGATGATGTGTATCTTAGTTAATTAGTACATCATACACTTGTTTTTTTTTCATTTTTTCTAACCTACTTTGTTGATTTAAATGATTAGTATTATTGTACCTATATTTGAATATTTACATGTTTGTAGCTTGTCCTGTCTGCGTCTTGAGATCTACTGCTAACTGAAACATATCTGCATTCTTTTGCTGTATCATCTGTGATCCATTTGTATTTTAGTTTTCATGGCTAATTGCCACATGACCACTGCTAGAATTATCATTCATTATAAGCCTTAAGGTGGCTTACATGATGTAGCCTTATATTTTTTCCCATTCTTGGGTTCGCCAATTCTACCGCATTTCCATGAACCACTTTACTAATTAACATGGGTCTCTCATAAACTGGATAAAATTTAAGGCAAACCTGTTTTCCCTTATTAGATAATAAGTGAGTTCTAACAAGAACCAACTGTCTCACAGTGAATACCCATATGGATGCACCTTTGTCTGCTCTGAGCTTCCTTTTTGCAGCTGCTCGTTCAATGTTCTCAAGCGCCAATTTTTTTATCTGCTGGTGTGATGGTCTTCTGGATGGGAGGATCTGTACAACTTTTGTTTCCTTATCCAATGGTTTTTATTTTTGAGCACTGTGTCTGGTGGTAATGGGGTAGTATTGTGCGGCATTTCGTTGATAATAGTCTGTAAATGATGTACATTGGCATCCCATGTTGTATTTCGTGGACTACAGTACAGATGACACCAAGTCCCAATATCCTTCAAAATTCGCTCTGCACAATTGGCGCTTGGTTTGTATCTGGATATGAAGAGGGGTTTAATTTTATGTCTTTTTAAAGTCTCAACCAAGGGTTAGATCTATATTGGGCCCATTATCTGAAATTGACCTTTGTACGTGCTCTACCTGCTTGAGGAAATCACGTTGTAGCGCATTACTGATGGTGACACAGTTGCGCGTTTCAAAGCGGTCAGAGTGACATACTTTGATGTTAACTCTATAACTACAAAGATAAAGGCGTTCCCATTACTTGTCCTTGGTAACGGTTCCATCAAATCTGCTGCTGCTAGATATTTTAGTTTTTTTGGTACTATGGGCGACAATGGTGGTCTAGTCTGAAAAATAACGTGTTTGGCACGTTGGCAGTCCTTACATTTTTTGAGTAGGCCTACTTGCCGAATACGTCATTCCATGTTGTGGAAATGTGCGGTCTCTTTAAGTTTCATGAAACATTTCTTCTCCCCAAAGTGCCCATTACTTAGGTGAGAGTATCATACATACTTGTTCACGAGTTCATCAGGAACACATACTGTCCATAAACTTGTAGTTGGGTCTCGTCTGTAGAACAGCACATCATTCTTCAGCAAACAATGCTGACGAATGTCATCCGAGTTCTTTTCTTTCCACTTATGTTTGACCATTAACATCTCTGGTTCTTTATTCTGTTCGTTTGAAAAGTTCGAGAAAGCTGTTGTTATGTAGTTTTCAAAAGGAACTCCTCTTATATAATATATACCAATTTGGTCTTCATCTGCACCGAACTTCGTGCAACTTGGGGTTGCACAATATGATCACCGGGAAAGAAAATCTGCTATGGTGTTTGTCGGTCCTGGGATATGTTTTACACACAAATCATACTCTTGCAAGTTTAAAATCCACCTTGCTAGCCTACCATGTGTCTACTTCGCAGTGAGTAAAAACTCAAGAGCTTTATGATCTGTGTATACAATAGTTTTCCTTCCGAATAGAAAATATCTAAACATTCGGAAACCCCAAACTACAGCTAAGGCTTCCAGCTCTGCAATGGAATAATCCTTCTCACTTTTTGATAACACAAGACTCGCAAATGCAATGGTCTTATGCTTTATCAGTCCATCTAGTTCGTTGCGTTTTTATGTCTTTTTTAGGCCGCAACCAAGGTTTAGATCTATATTGGGCCCACTATCTGAAATTAACCTTTGTACATGCTCTACCTGCTTGCGGAAATCTCCATTAATATGTCTTTAGTTACTTCGCAATTTAACCGGTGTATGTGTGTTAGTTCTGTCACAACTGATTGTTTATGGACATTCATAGTTGCGTCATTTTCCATTAACATTTCATGGTCTTTATCGAGATTTTGGGAAGAAGTACCTCGCTTTTTTAAATTGTCGAACTTTAGTCTTGCTGCTTCTATATCAGCTTCTAAAGTAACCAATCTAGATTTTAAATCCTCATTTTCACACCTTGCTACTTCCTTTATGTTTGTCTTCTCGCCACACATCTGTGTAATCGTGTTTAATTTGTCAAGTATTCTTTAAGTGTGACAGTACTTCACACTTAGATTCTGGGGAGTCGTCAGATTCTACGTTAAGTTTGTCTGTAATCGCAACCTGATTCAACTCGTTATCATATTTGTTATCAGCCACTGACAGTTGCAGATTCAAATTTTCAGCTGCCTCGTCATCTATTACGACGCTGTTTTCTGTGTCTGGTGTGATGGTTAAGTAGTCTCGGTAATACTGCCGTACTATGTCCTCGTGTGTGCCAAAATTGTATACATTTGAATCTGATTTATCAGACTGTTCACATACTTTATAAACTGGTTCGTTTGACGATACCGACGGGATATTTTCCCTGTCATTTTTCCCTCCATTACCAACTTTTACTTCCCCATTTTGTTCGATTCCCGCAGTCCACAACGCCTTCGACTCTTTCTGCATTTCTTCCAAAGTTTTCCGGAAGGATTTCAGTACATCCTGTAGCGTTCCGAACTTTTGATCAGGTGTACTTATCCATACTTCCTTCTTTTTTCTATGACCTGTATTAGCCGTATTTTGTCGGTTAATACTGTCGTCTTGATCAATCGTAGCGTAACAGGTTACAGTAGGATATGTATTAACCTGCTGAAAATCATATTTCGTCTGTGCAGAATCAAACATCTGCACCATATACATTACTGCTTATTCATAATCAAATGGTTCATTACTAGGTAATGCTAGTTCATCCTCATCGTCATTGTCAATCCAACCTAGCTCGTCCCAACACTTCAGTTTTGACTTCCTCCCTATTTGTAGTATCTGTGCGGATCTTTCTGTCGTTCCTGTTTCCTATTCCGACTCTTGTATGTCACACCTTAACCTATTTATTGCTGCGGACGCTTTGTTCAAATGGTTCAAATGGCTCTGAGCACTATGGGACTCAACTGCTGTGTTCATAAGACCCCTAGAACTTTGAACTACTTAAACCTAACTAACCTAAGGACATCACACACATCCATGCCCGAGGCAGGATTCGAACCTGCGACCGTTGCGGTCGTGCGGTTCCAGACTGTAGCGCCTTTAACCGCTCGGCCACTCCGGCCGGCGGACGCTTTGTTATTCGCTTTTGCAGAAAGTGTGTTATCTGCTTGAACTCCTGCAATACCTAACGTCAGTCAATCCTCACGCTTTCCAGGATATGGTGGTCGTAATTCAACCTCCATCTGTGGTTCGTTTCTCCGGTAATTACTCGAAGTATTTGCCTGTGGCTGCGTTCTCGCACCACCTCCCCATCTGCTTTGTCTCCATGGACCTGGAGATCACTGATTAAAGCCAGTCTATCAATTATCCGGCGTTCTCCTGTTTCCATTCCTGATCTCGTCTATATTCCGCCTGTTCCAACCACTATTAAAACCATATCCATTACGCTGTGGTCTAGTGTTTCCACTACTCCCATTTCCGTAATTATTCCCATTTTGTATAAAACTCAATCCCAATACGGGCCTACCATCGCTACCATTATTGTTATGCTCCTTACTATTACGTGTTCTTTCAGAATTACTCTCTCTGTCCTGAATCGCGATATCTTTGAGCATCGTTTTCATACATGAATTCTACTTCTCTCAACACACCTTCGAAAGTTTCCACATTAAAACATCCTGGCAGATTCATATCAGCGCACACTTCGCTGTAGAGTGAAAATTTCATTCTAGTTTCCATATTTCGGCCCCACGTCCTACCAAGGCTTGGCAGTTTCGTTTTGCACATTTGAATCAATTCTCCGTCGCTATATGGGTTATCCAAGTATTGGTTCCTTTTAGCCATATTCTCAAAGAATCTGCTGTTTTCTCAGGCGAATTTTTGAATGAGACGTTTTGTAGTAATCCATATTTTATTCTCATCTGAGCCTCACGAGACCAGTATCTTGCTATAAGGGCAGCTCTAAATGAATCATACGAATCACAAGTTTCTGCTATCTTATGCATAGTTTCAGCAACACTTTCCTCCATAAGTGCGCAAATAAAATCTAGCTTGTGTTTCAAAGGCCAAAGTGTCGGTATTCCTACTTTAAATAGGTCAATAAATGTGCAGGGGTGGAGAATATTTGCATCTTCCTTATAACGCTGGTATTTCCGCACTGTAAGAAGAATGGTTATCATCAAAACCTCTCGCTTCTCTCTGTGATGCACCTTCTAGGTTTTGAAGACTGGAATTCTGTCCTCCCGCGGCCAGGTGGTGGGGGGCACACCGCGTGGTATAAAGGGACCGGCATCCGCAAAGTCTCGGCAGTTCGCCAGAAGATGATGAGTATGTCACTCGTCGAAACGTCGCAGTTTGAAGACACCGCCACCCGGCTGGAAGCCCGAGAACTCTTCGCCAGCTGTATACGCCGGGAAAGCATACATTCACATCTATGCAAACTTGTGTAACTTGGTTCATTCTGTGAGATTTGTGCTGTCGACTCACTTTGAAGTCTCATTCCGCAACATGCGTGCATAACGCCCGCTGCCGGCTCTGTATCTTGACGTGTAAGCAATTCTGGCTCGTCAGACGACATACTGTAACACGACGGTATTCGTCCTACCAATTGTGGCGTTGCGTAACGCGTCCCTATGCTTTGATCAGCATATGTCACGCTTTGTGCTTGACGTGCTGAACCTTGCTGCCAACCACGCTCTTGCATTCCAGATACACCTCTTTCTTCAACAAGGTTTGCGGTTTCGGACTGGCATCCACATGTGCCTTTCCGTCTTACGCCACACGTAATTTCGCGTACCCTTTCCGTCGTATTATCGACAACTGTTGATTTTGCAGTATTCACCGCAGTATCAGCCGACACTAAAGTGGATTCTGCCGTCATCTGCGACTCCTCACTAATGCTTTCTACATCACCACGACTTTCGATCCAACGTAAGACCTCCGATCTCAGCCGTTGAAATTGGTGTTCGTTTTTCTCTTGTATTCTTAAAATTTGAACATCGAATTTCTTTAATGCTGCTTTTGTCGTTCTTTTATGAGACACCGTCTCAGCAATACCATGTCTCGCCTTCGTCGTCGCTTTGATGGAAGTTTCGACCTGTTGCTTAATCGTTTTGACATTTGTTTGCGTATCTTCACGCAACGTAATCATATCTGTTTGGAAGTGTCAGTGACTGTTTTCAAGTGTTTGTGCCCTGTAACGAGCGTTTGCAGCGTGATTTGCGCTTCCTTGGCCTCGAATATTATCACGCGCTTTTTGGATTTCCTTGTTACTTTGTGTCAAAATGATTCAAAAGGCTCGGAGCACAATGGGACTTAACTTCTAAGCTAAGCAGTCCCCTAGAACTTAGAACTACTTAAACCTAACTAACCTAAGGACATGAAACACATCCATGCCCGACGCAGGATGCGAACCTGCGACCGTAGAAGTCGCGCGATTCCGGACTGAAGCGCCTACAACCGCTCGGCCACCGCGGCCGGCCTTCCTTCTTAGTTTCTTTCTGCCCCTGTGTTATGCGTCCTTCTAATGCTTTTTGCACTTGTATTATGCGTCCTTCTATATGCTTTTCTGATTCTAGAAACTGTGCTCTTTGATGTGTTATGCGCCACTGTGTACGATTTTCTAATTCCAGAGAATGTTGTAATAAACACTGAAACATTCCAGATATGTTGGAGTTATCATCTACACCCTTTTCGCCAGCTGCCATCTGATGCAACCGTTCCCTATCTCGTTTCTCGTGAACTGTTCCCTTCACTTCCGAACATAGTGTAGGAGCACAAACTCTCATTCTTTCACGCAACAGCAATCTTGACTGATTCAATATGATTACGCTTGGTTCAATATCTGCCGATCCAGCGTCTGATTCACTAGCGACGCCGTTCTCTCGTCCATTCTTTGGACCATGTTAAACATCATGTGTTGCATTTTCGGTCTCACTCAGTATCTCTGCGTGTTATGTCTCATTTTGTTCACTCTGCTCTACCTGTTACTTGTCCAACTCGATCCTACTAAGATCTTCAATGATTTTCTCTTTGTCTTAATGGATTATTTTCTGTCATTTTTGAGCGTTCCATTAAGCGTTGCTGTTCGCGAATTTTCCTTACCTGACTACGCGTTAACATCTGATCATAAGACATAATTCTACACTAACGTATCATCCACGGTCCTATATTCATTATTAGAATGCATTTCCTCGTGTTTTAGATAGCTCTTTGGTTGCTGTAGTTGAGTTAGAACTCAGCACAACCAAATTCAGCGATGTGGTGCACCAGCATATAAGAAATACATGAATACAATTCTATCTACACTTACTACACAGTTGAGTCACATTTAAATTTATATATTTTTTGCTCCAATTTGTGTCAGTTTATTGTTTGGGAGTTATGTGTTTTGTACCTATCAAAAGCAAACCGCCACTCTATCAGAATCCTGTAATGTTGCAACCTGGCAGGGTCGCCATTTTGACATACATCTGACCTTTGTATCTGCACAATGAGTGTACTAATGTATGCAACCATAGCATACCACTTAGTGCACAAATGGATAAAACATATGAAGTGTCTTCTGAAGCCTAGGATGTCAAACAGACATTCTAAATAAATATGATCCTGGCACTGTAAAGCAGCTGATATCAGGTGCAGATCATAACAAAAATCATTAGAAACGCCGCTGTCACTTAACTAGAATGCATGAATTAATAAAAGTGAAAGTTTGGGGTCTATTCCAGAAAGACAACACAGTTATTCCCTTTTTTATTCTACATATAATTTATCAACTGCCACTTTCGGGGGTCAAGTGATAAACAACATTTATGTTCAATTACTTTTGACACTCAGTAACGAAATATTTAATTCTTGTATTTATTGAAATGTCGATTATTAAAATCGTTATCTCTACACATGGAAATTTCTTATCACTGGAAAGATTGATTATTGGAAATCCTCATCAGCTCATTTAAATATATGTTGTCATAGCAGGTCAGTGCACTGAGTTGGTGGAAAATAAATTAGTTTTTTGAACCAACGAAAGAAACTTTCATGTAATCAATGTGAGGGTAGGCTAGCATCCTAGCTTTTGATATTCAGTGGTGAAAATGTGCACAGTTGGAGTGAGAAAAATCAAGACACAACAGGTGCAGTGGTACTTTACCAAGCAGCATCTACAATGGCGTTGTCTCTGTGCTGGATCTGAAAAACTAATTCCCTACTCTGACATTGACTGAATTCGCTCAGTTGCAACTTACCTGAGTTCCATAGAACGTTAATCTCTCCCTAGTCCAAACAATGGCTATTGCACACTCGCCATGGCTTGAAGCGATGTGCACAGTTTCTTTACCCCACAACAAATCCCACAGGAATAATTTACTATGGCTTTACTGTCTGTCGCCACGATATGTGAAGTGTACCGTCCTCACTTTGCAGAAAGCGAACTCTCAATGCCTTATTTCCACACATTTCTACATCTACATTTACATTTATACTCCGCAAGCCACCCAACGGTGTGTGGCGGAGGGCACTTTCCTGTTCCAGTCGTGTATGGTTCGCGGGAAGAACGACTGCCGGAAAATCTCTCTGATTTTACATTCGTGACCTCCTCGGGAGGGGGAAGCAATATATTCGATACCTCATCCAGAAACGCACCCTTTCGAAACCTGGACAGCAAGCTACACCGCGATTTAGAGCGCCTGTCTTGGAGAGTGTGCCACTTGAGTTTGCTAAACATGTCCGTAACGCTATCACGCTTACCAAATAACCCTGTGACGAAACGCGCCGCTCTTCTTTGGATCTTCTCTGTCTCCTCCGTCAACCCGATCTGGTACGGATCCCACACTGATGAGCAATACTCATGTATAGGTCGAACGAGTGTTTTGTAAGCCACCTCCTTTGTTGATGGACTACATTTTCTAAGCACTCTCCCAATGAATCTCAACCTGGTACCCGCCTTACCAACAATTAATTTTATATGATCATTCCACTTCAAATCATTCCGCACGCATACTACCAGATATTTTACAGAAGTTACTGCTACATATGTTTGTTCCACTACCATATAATCATACAATAAAGGATCCTTCTTTCTATGTATTCGTATTACATTACATTTGTCTATATTAAGGGTCAGTTGCTACTCCCTGCGCCAAGTGCCTATCCGCTGTAGATCTTCCTGCATTTCGCTACAATTTTCTAATACTGCAACTTCTCTGTATACTACAGCATCATCTGCGAAAAGCCGCATGGAACTTCCGACACTATTGACTAGGTCATTTATATATATTGTGAAAAGCGATGGCCCCATAACACTCCCCTGTGGCACGCCAGAGGTTACTTTAACGTCTATAGACGTCTCTCCATTGAGAACAACATGATATGTTCTGTTTGCTAAAAACTCTTCAATCCAGCCACACAGCTGGTCTGATATTCCGTAGGCTCTTACTTTGTTTATCAGGCGACAGTGCGGAACCGTATCGAACACCTTCCGGAAGTCAAGGAAAATAACAACTACCTGGGAGCCTGTGTCTAATATTTTCTGGGTCTCATGAACAAATAAAGCGAGTTTGGTCTCACACGATCGCTGTTTCCGGAATCCATGTTGATTCCTACAGAGTAGATTCTGGGTTTCCGGAAATGACATGATACGCGAGCAAAGAACATGTTCTCATATTGTACAACAGGTCGACGTCAGAGATACAGGTGTATAGTTTTGCGCACCTGCTCGACGACCCTTCTTAATGACTGGGACTACCTGTGTTCTTTTCCAATCATTTGGAACCTTCCGTTACTCTAGAGGCTTGCGGTACACGGCTGTTAGAAGGGGTGCAAGTTCCTTCGCGTACTTTGTGTAGAATCGAATTGGTATCCCGTCAGGTCCAGTGGACTTCCCTGTGTTGAGCGATTCCAGTTGCTTTTCTATTGCTTGGACTCTTATTTCGATGTCAGCCATTTAGAGAAGGAACTGCAGTGCGGTCTTCCTCTGTGAAACAGCTTTGGAAAAATGTGTTTAGTATTTCAGCTTTACGCGTGTCATCCTCTGTTTCAATGCCATCATCATCCAGGAGTGTCTGGATATGCTGTTTCGAGCCACTTACTGATTTAACGTAAGACCAGAACTTCCTAGGATTTTCTGTCAAGTCGGTACATAGAATTTTACTTTCGAATTCACTGAACGCTTCATAGGTAGCCCACCTTACGCTAACTTTGACATCGTTTAGCTTCTGTTTGTCTGAGAAGTTCTGGCTGCGTTTAAACTTGCAGTGAAGCTCTCTTTGCTTTCGCAGTAGTTTCCTAACTTTGTTGTTGAACCACGGTGGGTTTTCCCGTCCCTCACAGTTTTACTCGGCATGTACCTGTCTAAAACGCATCTTACGAGTGCCTTGAATCTTTTCCATAATCACTCAACATTGTCAGTGTCGAAACAGAAATTTTCTTTTTGATGTGTTAGGTATTCTGAAATCTGCCTCCTATTACTCTTGCCAAACAGATAAACCTTCCTCCCTTTTTTTATATTCCTATTTACTTCCATATTCAGGGATGCTACACCGGCCTTATGATCACAGATTCCCTGTTCTGCGCTTACAGAGTCGAAAAGTTCGGGTCTGTTTGTTATCAGTAGGTCCAAGGTGTTATCTCCACGAGTCGGTTCTCTGTTTAATTGCTCGAGGTAATTTTCGGATAGTGCACTCAGTATAATGTCCCTACCACCCGTCCTAAACATCTGAGTGTCCCAGTCTATATCTGCTAAATTGAAATGTGCAGCTAAGACTATAACATGCTGAGAAAATTTTTGTGAAATGTATTCCAGATATTCTGTCAGTTGTTCTGCCACTAATGCTGCTGAGTCGGGAGGTCGGTAAAAGGAGCCAATTATTAACCTAGCTCGGTTGTTGAGTGTGACCTCCACCCACAATAATTCACAGGAACTATCCACTTCTACTTCACTATAGGATAAACTACTACCAACAACAACAAACAGTCCACCACCGGTTGCATGCAGTCTATCCTTTCTAAACACCATCTGTGCCTTTGTAAAAATTTCGGCAGAATTTATCTCTGGCTTCAGCCAGCTTTCCGTACCTGCAACTATTTCAGCTTCGGTGCTTTCTATCAGCGCTTGAAGTTCCGGTACTTTACCAATGAAGCTTCGACAGTTGCTTGTGCAGTCCACCATGAGACAAGAGAGAGAGAGAAATTTTAGGTCTCAAAATGCATTTATACAATGGAGATCTCCCCGCTGTCTGGGTTGCCAAGTATGGCTTCAGCCAATCACCGTCTCACTAGACGTGAATACATTTTTATTTTTCTTGCAGGGTCACAACCTAGCCTTGTTATTGATGTGCAGCCACTTACCCTCAGTGTCAGCCTTATTTACGTTAAAAGGAACAATATATTGTTCTGGTCTCATCCGTTTCTGCGCTGAAGCTCACCGTTCTCTTGCTAAATGTGAGTTTTGCGATATCATTAACCACCTGTTCGATTCGTCTCCAAAATGCCTTTCACTTTAACTTGTTTGTTCAAGCCAGTCCATATATTAGTAGATATAGGTAGCATACGAGTTGGAGCTAGAGGAAGTGCAACGGAACGAAGGACCTAAGGAAATGGAAAAAAATAAGGAAGCACTTTTCACAAGAAAAGTACTAACTAATAAATGAGTATGCCAAGATACTTCAATTTTTGAGACCACTGTGAATCATCTCAACATCTAAGAAATCTGTCTGAGTTATCTTATGAATACTTAAGTAGATCTGTGCGAACTGCTATTATGACTTATCAGTACGAGTTTAAACACATCAGGGCAAAACTGAAGACGGAAGGTAGGTTCATGTTCCTTGTTGTTTAATGAAATATTGTTAATTGATGCTAGTTTCTTTATGAATGTTAACTATGAATCTCTGGACAATCTCATACGTTTACGGTTCCCAAAGGAAAGGCTATTGCCCAAAGCTGTTATGTAACTTCTCAAATACTATGGAGTTCCATATTTCAGAAGATAAAGTCACTATTTGCAGTAAATCAGTAAACACTTAAAGAGTGTTGGATGTATTAGCAGTAAATAAATCTTTTACGATTTTGGTGAAAGCTTAACTGTGAGCGAATAGTAATTTTCTTCCAGACGACTTAGAAAGACATAGAGTACAATGACCGTATGTAACTAGACGTATACCAGCAAAAACAAAACTGAATGAAATATATTGGCTCCGGGCGCCCCTTGTACATTCAAAAACAAATGGCTGCAACTGCGAAGACTTACTGATGGATCAAAGGAGACGGTGGATACATAAATGCAACAGCGTTCTGAAGGCAAATTGTCGTCGCGTTTTTGATGAGACCACTGTACCTAACGAAGCGTGAACACGCGGCGCACAATTTGCATCTCTGTTATACCGGTGCCGTTGTTTCGTCGCAAGTTTCAGTTTCTCGATATGAATCCGCGTTTAGTATTCCACAGTTATTTCGTTCCTTACAGCTGCAGTAAATCTGAATATACTTATCTTAGTAGGAAATGTAAGTCACGTAGCTAAATCTGTTAGCTAGATATTCATTGGATACGTGACGAACACAATGACAACTTAAAGTTCCGTCATTCCTAGTGCCGTCTTTTCCTAGTTTGATTTCAAATCTCTTTCCTGGGAAATGTTAAGGCAATTAAAAAAATTCAAAAAGGTGCCATTTAAACTAGCCACATTTTACTAATAGCCAGAACAATCTTGCCATTCTTAGGACATTTAATGTGATGTTCTATACAGTTCAAATAACGGCGGAAAATTACCACTACTGGAAATGGTGGCTGTCAATAAACATCTTGACTTAGTCCTATATGATCAAATACAATACCATTATTCACCCTTGCTGAAGTAGCAGCACCCAGTCAACATTCGTATCACCTTAAAGTGTTACATCTGCTATAAATTACCCAGCAGTTTCCCACTTCCCACTTTCCCTGTCATCCTTCCCCTCCTCTGCCACCTCGCTCACCCCATCCCTTTCAGAGTTCATCACATTCACATACCTCTCGATTTTCGTCCATATACAATAGCCGTTCGCAATAGTACTCACTTTATGTACGGATTTACCATTTATATTAATCCTCTTTCGTACTCTGACTTCATTTTAATTAGTTATTGGGGTATGACTTCTTCGTGCATATTTCAATATCAGTTTGTGATAAATAGATTTTTTAATATATTTTATTTATTATTATCTACAAGTGGCAAAGTCCTTATCGATCATACGCCTGCTGTGCAAGCCTCTTCAATTTTCTTCTGTTGAGTACACTCTTTGTCTGTTCTCCCGGATGTTACCTCTCCATCTACTTCTGGGTCTTCCTCTTCCTCTCGTTCCGTCTATTGTCCTTCGAATGCTATTTTAGGTAGTCTGTTTTCTGTCATTCTTGCTATATGGCCTGCTCAGTTCAACCTTCTCTCCTTTAGCACATCTACGATATTACGGCGTTTTTATACGTCTCTTAATTCTTTTCATTTTAATCCTCCATTCCATGATATCTTCATCATATACCGGACCAAAACTTTTTCTTAGTATTTTTCTTTCAGACATTACCAGGTTTTTTCCATCTTTGTTTCTAAATATTAATGCTCCACATCCGCATAGTGTTAATGGTGTAATGGTCGACTGATACAAGCGGATTTTGAAATTACTATTAAGTGATCCATTCTGTAATATTTTGATAAATCTAAAGAGTGTTTTGTTCGCTGTTGCTAGTCGAGCATCTACTTCTACATCCATTCCATTTTGTTACCAAACAGACTCCCTAAATACGTGAAGCGGTCAATGTCTTGAAAGTGAATCTATCAACAGCCGAAGATGCATCACTTTGGTTTTCCTTACACTATGTGATGAACAGTATCCGGACACCCCCAAAAACAAACGTTTTTCATATTAGGTGTATTGTGGAGCCACCTACTGCCAGGTACTCCATATCAGCGACCTCAGCAATCATTACACATCGTGAGAGAGCAGAATTCACCGACTTACAACGTGGTCAGGTGATTGGGTGTCACTTGTGTCATACGTCTGTACGCGGGATTTCCACACTCCTTAACATCCCTAGGTCCACTGTTTCCGATGTCATAGTGAAATGGAAACGTGAAGGGGCACGTATAGCACAAAAGCGTACAGGCCGACCTCGTCTGTTGACTGACAGAGATCTCCGACAATTGGAGACGGTCGTAATGTGTAATAGGGAGACATCTATCCAGACCATCACACAGGAATTCCAAACAGCCTCAGGATCCGCTGCAAGTACTATGACAGTTGGCGGCAGGTGAAAAAACTAGGATTTCGTGGTCGAGCAGCTACTCATAAGCCACACATTACGCCGATAAAGGGAAAAAGATGCCTCGCTTGGTGTAAGGAGCTTAAACATTGGACGATGATTCGTCACTCCACACAACGTTTTTCTACTGTTCAAGTGGAAAAACGTTGTGTGGAGTGACGAATCACGGTACACAACGTGGTGAACCGATGGCAGGGTGTGGGTATGGAGAATGCCCGGTGAACGTCATCTGCCATCGTGTGTAGTGCCAACAGTAAAATTCGGAGGCGCTGGTGTTATAGTGTGGTCGTGTCTTTCATGGAGGAGGCTTGCACCCCTTGTTATTTTGCGTGGCACTACCACAGCACAAGCCTGCATTGATGTTTTAAGCACCTTCTTGCTTCCCATTGCTGAAGGACAATGCGGGGATGGCGATTGCATCTGTGAACATCATCGAGCACGTGTTCATAATGCACCGGCTGTGGCAGAATGGTTACAGGACAATAACATCTCTCTAATGGACTGGCCTGCACAGAGTCCTGACCTGAATTCTATAGATCACCTTTGGGATATTTAGGAACGCAGACTTCGTGCCAGGTCTCACCGACCGACATCGATACCTCTCCTCAGTGCAGTACTCCTTGAAGAATTCCCCACGAAACCTTTGAACACCTGACTGAACATAGCTTGCGAGAGTGGAAGCTGTGATCAAGGCTAAGGGTGGGTGAACACCATATTGAATCCCAGCGTTACCAATGGAGGGCGCCACGAACTTGTAAGTCATTTTCAGCCAGGTGGCCGGATGTTTTTGAACACATAGCATATTTATGACCAGATATTGTCTTTCCTTCATTAACATGTAATCCTGCTGTGTAAGCAATTTTGTAATAATTTTGCATTATTTTGATTAATTCTATTTTGGAACTACTTATTAATACTTCTTAATCTACAAGGAAAGTCTAGTAATGGTCATCTCCTGCATTTGAATCCCTTGTGGATTAGTTTTACTAAATTCTTTATCGATCTTCTCTAGGATGAGGCTACTTAAAATAGGTAAAATGGCGGCCCCTTGTCCCACCCTTGTGAACACCTTAAATTTTCTGTTTCTGCTACAGGTTTCTTGACACGACGTAAAGTTTCCTCTGTACAGATTTTAATTTATCTAATTAGCTTTGATGATATTTCAAATTCCCTCACTATATTTAGAAGTGTCTGTCGGTGTATGCTATCGTAGGCCATTTGGAATCGACAAATAATATGCGTACATCTACATTGAATTCCCACGTCTTTTGAGTTTTAGAGTGAAAAGATGAACTAATATAGCTCTATTTCTTGCGGAAACCGCATTGGTATTCACCAATTAATTTTTCAGTAATTGAGTTCAGTTTATTTAATAGGCACGTCGATAGGATTTTATAACTAAAATCCAGTAAAGCTATGTCTCTATAGTTGTTGCACACAAGGGCATCATTCTTCTTAAATATGGGTAATACTATTCCAGTTTTCCAGTCTTCAGGTACGGTTTTTGTATTCCAAATGGTTTCTATTAAACATTGTACTTCTACTTCCAGTTGTGGTCCTCCATTCTTTAATAACTCAGAGTATATCTAATCTTCACCACAAGCCTTGTTATTCTTTAATTTCTTTATAGCTTGTTGTATTTTATTTACTGATCGGGTGGTAACTTGTACATCGACTGTATCAGGTTCTTCAAATTTAATGTAAGACTGTGGATCATTGCAATTGAGTAATTGTGAGAAGTATGTCTTCCATCCATTTTGTATGTCACTCTGTTCGTCAGTATTTTCCCATGCTGATCCTTTATAAACTATTCTGTTTTAGTAAATGTACCCAAAGATTTTTTAATAGTTTGATACATCTGCCTCGCTCTGTAGTGTAGTGTCTGCTTCTTTTATCATATTGTTGTAGTATTCCCTTTTCACTTGTCTTAAGGTTCGTTGTGTTTCCTGGAGGATTTTGTAAGATCTTTCCTTCAGTGTCATACTATTCCTTTCTGTAATCCCTCTTTTCTCGCCTTACTTCTCTCCAGAACTTTTTCTTGACACTTTTTCCTAAACCAAATTTTGTTAGGTCGTTTTGTTTTTCATATAACTTTGGAAGATACTTCCTGAATACTGTTCTTCAGGAGTCTCCATCTGCTTTCTACATCTTGTTGTTCCCTGTTGTAGAGTCTAGTTTTTGTCAGGTTGCTTTCCATTTCCTTGATAAAGTTTTCTTTTTTAGATTTATTTTCATTTTTGATGTGATTAACATATTGTCTGCATCACAATCGGTGCCCCTGAAGGTTCTAATATCTTTAATACTGTTCTAGAATCTTTTTTGGATAGTCACTTGCTCAATCTGATTCACTCCTTCTTCATCTGGTGATATTCATTTCCCTAAGTGAATGTGTTTGTGTTGAAATTTTGTGCTGCTTAGCGTGAGATCATTTGTTATTGAAAAGTTTAATAGTCGAGCCACAATATCTGAACTTTTCTCGTGTAAGCTGGAACTGCCAATGGTTGGTTTGTAATTTTCGTCCTTTCCTAGTTTGGCATTAAAATTTCCCAACACTATTTTTTCATTATATCTATTAACTGAGTTGTACTTGTGGTCCAATTGGCTGTAGAATTCCTCTTTCATATCATTATCCTTATCTTCTGTGGGTGCATGTGCATTTAGAAATTTAGTATGTGACCATTGAGTCTGAACTGTGATGTATGATTTTCGATTATTGGCGTGTTTGAATCCTTTATTGAGTCATTTATTGGTTTATGAACGTAGAATGCAGATCCAAATTCATGGCGTTGACCGCAATCTCCGTACATTATAGTCCCGTCTTCTATTTTGAGTGAGCCAGCTACTTGCCATCTTCATTCTTGGAGAGCTACAATTTGTACACTATATTTCTGTAGTTCATTTATTAGTATTTGGGCACTTCCAGGGCAGTATAGACTTCTGATATTCAAAGAACCGAAAAAGAAATGCTTGTAGCTTTGCCAGCTTTTGTTCCAGTATATCCAGTCCTGTTTCCGAGGCATGCGTTGAGTATCCTGAACAGTCAGCGTTTTTACGTGAGTAGTTTGGTAGCCCTCGGCACAGCCTCCGACCTGGAGGGCCAGGACTCTTGATTGTGGGGTATTCTACCCCTAGGAGAGTTTCTTCACCACGGCTTGGCGAGCCTCTTTTGCCCGTGCTAGTTTTGGTCCACCCCAGGTAAATTTTATTTTCCGGTACCCTCCACATCTGGAGAGCTTTCTCCTACCCACCACCTGGGGAGGCGCTCGATGGTGGACTAGCAAACCCCACACGGGAAAGAGATTTTTTTTTTTTTTTTTTGCTCATCAGTCTACTGACTGGTTTGATGCGGCCCGCCACGAATTCCTTTCCTGTGCTAACCTCTTCATCTCAGAGTAGCACTAGCAACCTACGTCCTCAATTATTTGCTTGACGTATTCCAATCTCTGTCTTCCTCTACAGTTTTTGCCCTTTACAGCTCCCTCTAGTACCATGGAAGTCATTCCCTGATGTCTTAGCAGATGTCCTACAATTCTGTCCCTTCTGCTTATCAGTGTTTTCCACATATTCCTTTCCCCTCCGATTCTGAGTAGAACCTCCTCATTCCTTATCTTATCAGTCCACTTAATTTTCAACATTCGTCTATAGCACCACATCTCAAATGCTTCGATTCTCATCTGTTCCGGTTTTCCCATGTTTCACTTCCATACAGTGCTGTACTCCAGACGTACATCCTCAGAAATTTCTTCCTCAAATTAAGGCCGGTATTTGATATTAGTAGACTTCTTGTGGCCAGAAATGCCTTTTTTGCCATAGCGAGTCTGCTTTTGATGTCCTCTTTGCTCCGTCCGTCATTGGTTTTTTTACTGCCTAGGTAGCAGAATTCCTTAACTTTATTGACTTCGTGACCATCAATCCTGATGTTAAGTTTCTCGCTGTTCTGATTTCTACTACTTCTCATTACCTTCGTCTTTCTCCTATTTACTCTCACACCAAACTGTGTACTCATTAGACTGTTCATTCCGTTCAGCAGATCATTTAATTCTTCTTCACTTTCACTCAGGATAGCAATGCCATCAGCTAATCGTATCATTGATATCCTTTCACCTTGTATTTTAATTCCACTCCTGAACCTTTCCCTTATTTCCATCATTGCTTCCTCGATGTACAGATTGAAGAGTAGGGGCGAAAGGCTACAGCCTTGTCTTACACCCTTCTTAACACGAGCACTTCGTTCTTGATCGTCCACTCTTATTATTCCCTCTTGGTTGTTGTACATATTGTATATGACCCGTCTCTCCGTATAGCTTACCCCTACTTTTTTCAGAATCTCGAACAGGTTGCACCATTTTATATTGTCGAACGCTTTTCCCAGGTCGACAAATCCTATGAAAGTGTCTTGATTGTTCTTTAGCCTTGCTTCCATTATTAGCCGTAACGTCAGAATTGCCTCTCTCGTCCCTTTACTTTTCCTAAAGCCAAACTGATCGTCACCTAGCGTATTCTCAATTTTCTTTTCCATTCTTCTGTGTGTTATTCTTGTAAGCAGCTTCGATGCATGAGCTGTTACACTGATTGTGCGATAATTCTCGCACTTGTCAGCTCTTGCCGTCTTCGGAATTGTGTGTATAATGCTTTTCCGAAAGTCAGATGGTATATCGCCAGACTCATATATTCTACACACCAACGTGAATAGTCGTTTTGTTGACACTTCCCCCAATGATTTTAGAAATTCTGATGGAATGTTATCTATCCCTTCTGCCTATTTGACCGTAAGTCCTCCAAAGCTCTTTTAAATTCCGATTCTAATACTGGATCCGCTATCTCTTCTAAATCGACTCCTGTTTCTTCTTCTATCACATCAGACAAATCTTCACCCTCATAGAGGCTTTCAATGTATTCTTTCCACCTATCTGCTCTCTCTCCTCTGCATTTAACAGTGGAATTCCCGTTGCACTCTTAATGTTACCACCGTTGCTCTTAATGTCACCAAAGGTTGTTTTGACTTTCCTGTATGCTGAGTCTGTCCTTCCGACAATCAAATCTTTTTCGATGTCTTCACGCTTTTCCTGCAGCCATTTCGTCTTAGCTTCCCTCCACTTCCTATTATTTCATTCCTCAGCGACTTGTATTTCTGTATTCCTGATTTTGCCGGAACATGTTTGTACTTCCTCCTTTCATCAATCAACTGAAGTATTTCGTTTGTTACCCATGGTTTCTTCGCAGCTACCTTCTTTGTACCTATGTTTTACTTCCCAACTTCTGTGATGGCCCTTTTCAGAGATGTCCATTCCTCTTCAACTGTACTGCCTACAGCGCTGTTCCTTATTGCTGTATCTATAGCGTTAGAGAACTTCAAACGTATCTCGTCATTCCTTAGTACTTCCGTATCCCACTTATTTGCGTATTGATTCTTCCTGAATAATGTCTTGAACTTCAGCCTACTATTCATCACTACTATATTGTGATCTGAGTCTATATCTGCTCCTGGGTACGCCTTACAATCCAGTATCTGATTTCGGAATCTCTGTCTTACCATGATGTAATCTAATTGAAATCTTCCCATATCTCCCGGCCTTTTCCAAGTATACCTCCTCCTCTTGTGATTCTTGAACAGGGTATTCGCTATTACTAGCTGAAACTTGTTACAGAACTCAAATAGTCTTTCTCCTCTTTCACTCCTTGTCCCAAGCACATATTCTCCTGTAACCTTTTCTTCTACTCCTTTCTCTACAACTGCATTCCAGTCGCCCATGACTGTTAGATTTTCGTCCCCCTTTACATACTGCATTACCCTTTCAATATCCTCATACACTTTCTCTATCTGTTCATCTTCAGCTTGCGACGTCGGCATGTATACCTGAACTATCGTTGTCGGTGTTGGTCTGCTATCGATTCTGATTAGAACAACCCGGTCACTGATCTGTTCACAGTAACACACCCTCTGCCCTACCTTCCTATTCATAACGAATCCTACACCTGTTATACCATTTTTTGCTGCTGCTGATATTACCCGATACTCATCTGACCAAAAATCCTTGTCTTCCTTCCACTTCACTTCACTGACCCCTACTATATCTAGATTGAGCCTTTGCATTTCCCTTTTCAGATTTTCTAGTTTCCCTACCACGTTCAAGCTTCTGACATTCCACGCTCCGAGCCGTAGAACGTTATCCTTTCGTTGATTATTCAATCTTTTTCTCATGGTAACCTCCCCCTTGGCAGTCCCCTCCCGAAGATCCGAATGGGGGAGAATTCCAGAATCTTTTGCCAATGGAGAGATCATCATGACACTTCTTCAATTACATGCCACATGTCCTGTGGATACACGCTACGTGTCTTTAGCGCAGTGGTTTCCATTGCCTCCTGCATCCTCATGTCGTTGATCATTGTTGATTCTTCCGCCTTTAGGGGCTATTTCTCACCCCTAGGACAAGAGAGTGCCCTGACCCTCTATTCGCTCCTCCGCCCTCTTTGACAAGGCCGTTGGAAGCATGAGGCTGACTTCTTGTGCCGGAAGTCTTCGGCCTCCAATGCTGATTATTTATCAAAATTTAGGCAGTGGCGGGGATCGAACCCGGGACCGAAGACGCTTTGATTATGAATCAAAGACGGTACCCCAAGACCACGGGTATAGGTACTAAACAACTAATATTTACATAATCTGTGTAGTTCAGCATTGTTAGGTTAGACGTTATTAGGTTAGTTAAACATAAGGTTTAAGTATTTATTATCATACACTCAGAGTCTAAACCGTTTAGTACATCGTTACACAAGATATTTTCGCTTTGTTTCCAAGCCAAATTGATGCACTGGAATTGTATGGTTTTTGTATAGATATAAAATCTTTATATCTTATATATCTTTCTATACTACAGTCTTTGTACAGCTAGAAGGTGTCGCCTATATTATATGGTTTGTCTGGGAAGTCTTAAGTTGTCTGAAGATGGTGAAGAAAGCCGAAAGTCGGTCCACAATAAGATATACAATCAATATTATTGTTGAACATGAAGTTCGTGTATTTGAGTTTTTAGTGTGTGATTATTAGTCAATTATTCACTCTGTTAGCAAGGTTTTCGACCTGCCATTAAGGGCAATGCTGCTGAAAATGACCAATAATTTGAATTAAAATTTTCTTGTCTATAGAAAAGAGCATTTCATACTGATTTCAAAAATATATAGTTTATGGGCATTATTATTTTCCGTTCGTTCTCAAATTGAAGTTGAACGTAATGTTGCACAGGGGCCATGCCCATCTGTCAGTTTGAAGTGCGTCAGAATATGTGATGCATTATTTTTTCTTCCGTTTTCTCCGTCGTTAGTGACGAATTGTTAACATAGGTGTATTCTAGAAGGCACTGGCTCCCGGAACCAAAGTACATGCATGTCTGGAAGGCTATGGTTCGAATTAGGAAGATTTGAGAATATAATGATTTCAGAATTTCAAACACATGTGGTTTTGTAGTTACTGTGTGTTCTTTGTTTCCGTGTTTGTGTTTCCTGTGCTACAAATGACGAAGGTAGAGAAATTTAGCACCAAACGAAAGTTTTGGCGGCAACCAATTCCAAACACAATCGAATAATATACATCAGTTGCTTCAAAAGTCTCCCAAATGGCTCTAAGCACTATGGGACTAAACATTTGAGGTCATCAGTCCCATAGTCTCCCAAGGAAACTGTGTCTACCGACAGCGCTTCTAGACGTAAACTTTCGCTTTCCGAATGTAATAGGAACACGCCTAGTAGTACTGTGAGCAGCAGTAACGTCGGGAATGTTATTGTGAAATTAAATATGCTGTCAAGACATTTTAAGAATGCTGTGAAATGTAAGTACTGCAATTTCGAAGATAGTATTGACGCTTCTGAGGACATTTCAGCAAGGAGGGATCTTTCAAGTCGGTTAGTGACCGCCTGTAACTCGTGTAAGGTGCACAGTGATACTATGACATCGCCAGTAACTTATAGTCGACGTTACAGTGTAAATATTCAGCTTGATTATGCAATGCAATGTAGTGGAGGGGGAAGGAGAGCTGCCCAGAATTTTTGTGCAGTGATGGATTTGCCTCCACCTTCACTGAGGTTTGACAGATACAATTAATTAACACATAATGCTTTGTGTGGTGTAAGTGAACATTCAATGAAAAGAGCAGCAGAAGAAGCGGTAGTCTTGTCTGGGAATACAGGCACTGTAGCAGCATTTGATGGATCTTAGCAGAACAGAGGTCATACTTCTCTGAATGGGATTGTAACTGCCACGTATATTGAAACTGGTAAGATACTAGATCATGAATGTCTAAAAAAGCACTGCCAGGGTTTTTCAAGTAAATTTATTGGCACCCAAGTTTGTGTAAAGAACTTTGATGACCCAAGTGGAAACATGGAAACGAAAGGAGTTCTAAACATTTTTAAAAGATCAGACGTCAGTCGTGGTATGGGGTATGTAGGCTACCTTGAGATTGGAGACTGTAAAAGACATACTACTGTTGTTAATGATCGACCATATGGGGACACACTAATAGAAAAGCTTGAATGTGTTATTCATGTACAAAAAGGAATTGGAGCTCGGCTGAGAAAGTTATGCAAAGACTTTAGTGGAAAAAAACTGTCAGACGGAAAACACAGAGGCGATCCAGGTCGTCTAACAAAAAGTGGAAGTGATTCTTTGGTTCAGTATTACGGACTAGCAATAAGGATAAATGTTGGAGATTTGGAGAACATGAGAAGAGCTGTTTGGGCAACATGGTTTCACACAGTGTCAACTGATGAAACCTCACAGATAGTTTGTGCACACAAGGGGAAGATTCGTGGTGCCAGTACTGGCTGAGCAATACTACAGGCATACAATGTACCCACAAGGATTCTTACCACTTGCTGTAATGGACTAAATTAGCCCCATATATAGGAATCTGGCAAATAAAATTATACTTAGGAAACGTATGCATAACCTCTCTCAGAATGCAAATGAAAGCTTCAATAGCTGTGTATGGGAGAGAATACCCAAAACTGTATTTGTTGGGCTGACAGTGCTGAAGACTGGTGTAACGGATGCAATAATAACATTCAATGATGGTGCAATTTCAAGGATCAATGTTATGAAGAAACTGAACATGCAGATGGGAAGGAATATGGCTTCAGCTCTAACTGGTATTGACAAGCGGCGGGTAACCGAAGCAGAGACAGCTGCAGAAGCTGGTACCAATGCGTCAGGCATGAAGAAAAGAATGAACAGAAAGAGTATGGAGGATAAGAAAACAAGAGAACTGGAGTATGCAGCTGGAATGTTCTAAGCGCGGATAGTGGTAAGTTAATGAAACGTAAATCTTCTTTTGCGATTTACCGAAAACTTGAATTTTCATCATTCAGATACTCTTTTCTCCTAGATGACTGAAGTTAAACTCACAAAAATTGTTACAGATATTTAGAAGAACCTCCTCTACCTCCCTTGTCTCATATATCCTGAAAAATTTATAACATGATGATGATGATGGCAGTGATATTTGAGCTACAGTTTTAAATATTTCCATGTAGTAAAATAAATTGCTTGTCTTTTTCACATATCAGCATCAGGGGAGGAAATTTGAGGCACAAAACCTTTATGTGAATGCTGTCTGTACTCTGACTCTTTATCCAAGCTGTGCAGTCAGTGGTTCAAAAGGAAATGGTACCGCAGTGAAATAGTGTTCCGTTTTTATACTATTATAAATATTGTTGTCAGTGCCAAAATATAATAAATATGTCAATAATTTTTTGGGAAATACTTTGACTAATGACCATAATGTATGTAAGAGTTTTGAGCTATTTCTCATTTATAGATTAGTTGCACTATGAAGGTGAAGATAATGATAAAAATGCAGCCCGTTTAGTGGCGTATCCCCTTAAGTATGAAGATCGACAAATGCACGACTCTCGTGACTAAACATTCCATCATATATCTATGTTGACTAAAAGCAATATTGTCAAATTAAGATCTCTTTTACACGTACACAGTAACAGTTAAGCAAGTAGTGTGCGTCGCTCGCATTGCGTCCCAACCTTCACATGGAGCTTCAGCCAACCTATGCCAAGGCAGCTTGTTTTCCGACATATACATGATAATGACGACGTGGATCCTAGTTCAATAAACACATACGCACTGTAACGGTGCCACAGATGAAATAAGTTCCATGAATAGATATTATCTGTAATGATGAATGTTGTTACTTGAATAAGAATATCCCTTTATTTTTAATTCTTTATTACTGCGCAGTTTCGGCTGTGTAGCCATTTTCAGTTGTAAGAAGCAGTATACACCACAGGACACTGAAACATCGCAGGTATATTCAGTTACTGGTGCACTCGCGTATTATGCAGAAATAAATTATAGCTACACTTTCTGCCACCAGGTGAAAATATAGAGCTATAGGTGCGGGAATTGGGGGGTAACGATCAAATACATGATAATGCTAGTTCTAGTACGTGTTTTAGGATATGATCAATCGTTTCAAAATGTGTTCAATATGGTCTCCCGACATGTGTTCAGTATGCTGAATGAAACATGTTTGGCTGTCTAGAGAGCAATACGTGATGCCTTCGGTGACAACCGTAGCAGAATGTTGTCAAATGACATTTCACAAAATCCAAAGAAATTCTTGTAGTATGTAAAAGCTGTTAGTGGCACCAACGTTAGTGTCCAGTCCCTAGCGATGTGACAGGACCTGAAATTTGGGGTAGCAAAGCAAAAGGAGAAATGCTGAACTCCGTTTCCAAATGTTCCTTTACAAAGGAAAACCCAGAACAATGGCCCCAATTTAATCCTCATACTACTGAAAAGATGAATGATATAAGTCTAAGTGGCAGTGGTGTTGAGAAACAGCTGAAATCGTTAAAATTGAACAAAGTTCCAGGTCCCGATGGAATTTATGTCAGATTCTATACTGAATTTTCAGCTGAGTTAGCTCCTTTTCTCATTATAATTTATTGTAGATCCCTCGATCGAAATTCCCTGCTCAGTTCTTGGAAAAAAGCACAGGTTACACCCGTCTACAAGAAGGGCAGTACAAGTGATCCACAAAACTACCGTCCAATGTCCTTGACATCGGTTTGTTGTAGAATCTTAGATCGTATTCTGACTTTAAACGTAATGAGTTATATCGAACAGAATGACCTCCTCAGTGGCAACCTGCATTGTTCGAAAACATCGATCGTGTGAAACGCAACTCGCACTTCTCTCGCATGACATACTGAAAGCTTTGGATTAAGGCACTGAGATAGATGCAGTGTTTCTTGATATCTGAAAAGCATTTAACTCCCTTCCGCACCTATGCATGTTGGCAAAAGTACGATCATGAAAACTTTTTGCTTGGGAGGACACAGCGTGTTCTCTTGAATGGACATTCATCGTCAGATATGGAAGTAACTTCGGGTGTGCCCCAGGGAAATGTGTTGGGTCGCTCGTTGTTCATGTTGTACATTTATGATATTGCAGACAATATTAATTGTAAAATCAAGCTTTTTGCAGATGGTGCTGTTATCTGTAATGAAATACTATCTGAGAGAAGCTGTATAACAACGTGGTACAGAGATTACCAACTTGTTCTAAATGTTCAGAAATGTAAAACTGCTCATTCCGGACTGAAGGGCCTAGAACCGCTCTGCCACAGCGACCGGCTACGCGTGTCGCAAAACGGAAAAAAACGCAGTATCGTATGACTATAATATCAATGAGTCGCTTTTGTAATCTGCCAAATACGTGGGTGTAACACTCTGTAGGGATAGAAAATCACATAGATTTAGTCGTGTGTAAAGTAGGTGGCAGTCTTCGGTTTATTGGCAAAAATACTGGGGACGTACAATCAGTCTACTAAAGAGATTGCTTACAAGTCACTAGTGCAGCCAATTCTAGCGTATTGCTCAAGTACCATATAGGACTAACAGGGGATACTGAACGTGTACAGAGAATGGCAGCACGAATTGTCACAGGCTTGTTTAATCCATGGGAGAGTGTTACACAGACACTGAAAGAACTGAAATGGCAGACTCCTGAAGTATGTAGACGAAGTTTCAAGAACCGGCTTTAAATGATTCGCCTAGGGATATACTATAACTCCCTAAGTGAAACTCACACAAGGAGCGAAAGGATAAAATTTGTCTAATTACTGCACACACAAGGGCATTCAAACAATCATTCCTCCCGTGCTCCATACGTGAATGGAACAGGAATAAACTGTAATAACCGGTACAATGGAATGTACCCTCTGCCATGCACCTCATCGTGGTTTGCAGACAATAGATGTAGATGTAAATGACTAAAACGGATGAACTTCAGCCAGGTCTTGCTAGGAACACAAAAAACTGCCAATTTTATAATAATATTGTGAAAATAAAAATTAAATGGCAATGCATTATGCACATCATACGACAGTATTTAATAACCAATATTTTTCTCGCCATCATATATGAAAATAACTTTATGTACATATTTTCGTTGATTCATAACGATCGATGTACATCATGTGTGGTAGATTAGATGCCTGGCCCTCATAATATGAATCTCTTTTTTTCCACAGAGATAGCTTATTTGTTTCAAAAAGCTGACCCTAATTTCGGGAAAATACCATTGGCCGTTTGCATTATGTTGGTACATAATGCCGTAGCGTTTTCGTTCTGAATGTTGCTACAGGTTTATCTATCTATTGACATTTTTTATTTGTAGTTCACTTTTGGTATTTGAGTTTACATATTGTCATTTTGTGTTTTGGAGATACTGAGTGAAGACATGAACGCTGGCAAATGAAGTGCCAAGTGGAGAAATCGGAACATTTCCGATATATTCTTCTGTCTGAGTTCAGTAGTGGGGTGACAAAATGGTTCATAAAGCTCTAAGCACTGTGGGACTTAAGATCTGAGGTCATCAGTCCCCTAGACCTAGAACTACTTAAACCTAACTAACCTAAGGACACCACACACATCCATGCCCGAGGCAGAATTCGAACCTGCGAACGTAGCAGCAGCGTGGTTCCGGACTGAAGCGCCTAGAACCACTCGGCCACAGCGGCCGGCAGACGGGTGACAGCAGTGGAGGCAGACAAAAACATTTGCGGCGTGTAAGGGGATAATGCCACTGGAGAGAGCACGGCAAGCAAATGTTTACCTCATTTTAAGGACAATCGATTTGACATTAGGGAATCTCCACGTTCAGGAAGACTTTCGGAATACGATGAAAATAGTTTAAACACATTAATACGCAGTGAATCACGTCAATGTACTCGAGAACTGGCGAATGTGATGAACTGTGATCATCCCACCATCGTGTAACATTTGCTTACAGTGGAGAAAGTTCAAAAATCGTGTGTGTGAGTACCTCATTCTCTAAACCAAAATCATAAAAAACAGCGGGTGGCCATATGTGTATCTCTGCGTGTTCGTCATCAATTGCATCGCGAGCAGTACCGACTGTTCCTATCCCGTATCGTTACTGGTGACGAGAAATGGTCTCTTTATGTTAACGTAAGGAAAAGAAAAGTATGATTTAAGCCCAAACAAAGCAGCTACTCCCCGTACAACGGCCTTCGCGCATCCACAAAAAATAATGTTACGGATCTGGTAGAACAGCAGCTGTGTGTGTACTACGAATTGCTTCCCGGGGATGTAATTGACACCGCTGACATTTGTTGCAAACAACTGAGAAGTCTTGCAGATGTAATCCAGAAACAACGATCAAGAAGACTTCGTGAAGTAATGTTACTCCACGATAACGCCCGCCTGCATTCCACTAGACTGACAACAAATTCTGTATAGGAACTGCTTTGGGAATTCATTCCCCGCCCACCTTATTCTCCTGATATTGTGACTCCAAATTTTCACCTTTTCTGCTCTCCATCGAACAATCTTCTAGGAACATCCTGTCCGGATGAAAATGAGCTCCGGACATAGCTCGACTAGTATATTTATTCCTTTATGAAATTTGTTGGAAGTAATATATCTCTATTACCAACCTATAGCTGAGTACACACTATCAATACTTGAAACAGGATGAATCTACATAAAGCCCTAAAATCACTTACCTTGGTCCAAAAAGGGGCCCAATATTCAGGAACACACATTTTTAATAAATGACCAGGAACTATTAAAAACTTGGTTTCAGATAAAGCACGGCCTAAACTGAGTTTTAAAGACTTTTTGATAGGCAACTCCTTCTACTCCATAGATCAATATCTTAACAGCGACTGTTAAGTCAGCTTAAGTAAAAATATCTGTTAGATTCCAGTTTTGACAACACTTGCTCACAACAGTCAAGTTTAAGTATTTTGCGTATGATAACTTTATTAGTAGTGCATAACAATGTTTCATTCTGACTGTGTATTAATTCTGTAAATATTAGCTGTCTCAGTTTACTTGTATTAAAGTATTTTCGACTATCTCCTGACAAATGATCAGGGTAGTAAGTATTATATTCAAATGTTTTATGTTTTTATGTCATGCTTTCTGACATGTTCCACACCCACGAGAATCGTCTCATTATTTGGGTCTGTGGAACGAAATCTAAATCTAATTTAATCTAATCTTCACGTCAAAACCACCTGATTTTCTACAATCGGAGAATCCTGAAATTACCATGGACTGCTGTAAATAGTGGAGGAGAAAACCGAATGTTAGAAATTTACAATACAAAAACTTTTTCTTGTATTTAAAATATGATTTCAATTTTGAGTATGGCTCACCAGTATACTGAGCCAGGGAGAGAAATAGAGATGTTTCCGGTCACCAGAAAATTGGAAATTTGTGGTAAGGTGCTATGGGACCAAACTTCTGAGGTCGTCGATCCCTAGGCTTACACACAAATTAATCAAACTAACTTACGCTAAGGACAACACACACACACACACACACACACACACACACACACACACACGCGCGCGGGCGCGCGCGCGCGCGCACGATGGAGCACTCGAATCTCCGACGGGGGGAGCCGCGCAAACCGTGACAAGGCGCCCAAGACCATACGACTATCCCGCGCGGCCCGGTCACCAGACTTTGCGCTACTGCCCTCGGTGAAATCAAGCACAAACGTTATTAACATTCTATATTTTTATTCTTCGTGTCTACGTATCCATTCCCCAACATAGTCACCCTGGCGATGAACAAATTTCTCCCACCCAGAGGCCGATTTGTTGATACAGTCATTATAGAATGTTTGACTTTGTTGACGGGAGCCACAGCCTCATTTCTGTTTGCAACTCTTCATCACTATCAAAGTAAAGTTCTCGACGGAGTCCCTTAAGTTCTGGTTAGAGATGAAAATCGGATGGGGCTGAGACGGGACTGTATGTAGGATGATCGTTGAGTGTCAGATTGTTGTCGGCGTTGCAATGCTGGTGTGTTGTCTGGCACTGTCTGGCTGAAGGAATCTGACACTTGATTATAGTACACTGTTTCTCATGCTCCGAAATGTTTACGTTCCACACTGCCATGCTACACGCTACAATTCTGAGCTCTCAAGTGACAGAGCTGCAAATATATGGACATGAAGAATAAAGCTGTAGAATGTTAATAACGTTTCTTTAATTTAAAAAGCACTATGTTTACAAAACGTTCTCACAGATTCAAATGGTCTGACGCTAGATACCCTACTGGTCATTAAAACTGCTACACCAAGAAGAAATGCAGATGATAAAAGGGTATTCATTGGACAAATATATTATGCTAGAACTGACATGCGATTACATTTTAACGCAATCTGGGTGCATAGATCCTGACGAATCAGTACCCAGAACAGCCACCTCTGGCCGCAGTAACGGTCATGATACGCTTGGGCATTGAGTTAAACAGAACGTGGATGACGTGTACAGGTACAGCTGCCGATGCTGCTTCAACACGATGCCACAGTTCATCAAGAACAGTGACTGGCGTTTTGCGACGAGCCAGTTGCTCGGCCACCATTGACCAGATGTTTTCAATTGGTGAGAGATCTGGAGAATGTGCTGGCCAGGGCAGCAGTCGGACATTTTGTGTATCCAGAAAGGCCCGTACAGGACCTGCAACATGCGGTCGTGCATTATCCTGCTGCAATGTAGGGTTTCGCCGGGATCTAATGAAGGGTAGAGTCACGGGACGTAAAACATCTGAAATGTAATGTCCACTGTTCAAAGTGCCGTCAATACGAACAAGAGGTGACCGAGACGTGTAACCAATGGCACCCCATACCATTACGCCAGGTGATACGCCATTATGGCGATGACTAATACATGCTTCCAATGTGCGTTCACCGCGAACTCGCCAAACACGGATGCGACCATCATGATGCTGTAAACAGAACCTAGATTCATCCGAAAAAATGACATTTCGCCATTCGTGCACCCAGGTTCGTCGTTGAGTACACCATCGTAGGCGCTCCTGTCTGTGTTGCAGCGTCAAGGGTAACCGCAGCCACGGTCTCCGAACTGATAGTCCACGCTGCTGCAAACGTCGTCGAACTGTTCGTGCAGATGGTTCTTGTCTTGCAAACTTCCCCATCTGTTGACTCAGGGATCGACACGTGGCTGCAGGATCCGTTACAGCCATGCGGGTAAGATGCCTGTCATCTCGACGGCTAGTTATACGAGGCCGTTGGAATCCAGCACGGCGTTCCTTATTACTCTCCTGCACCCACCGATTCCATATTCTGCTGACAGTCATTGGGTCTCGATCAACGCGAGCAGCAATGTCGCCATACGATAAACTGCAATCGCGATAGGCTACAATCCGACCTTTATCAAAGTCGGAAACGTGATGGTACGCATTTCTCCTCCTTACACGTGGCATCACAACAACGTTTCACCAGGCAACGCCGGTCAACTGCTGTTTGTGTATGAGAAATCGGTTGGAAACTTTCCTCACGGCAGCACGCTGTGTAAGTAGGCTGTCTAGGTTTTTATATTGGTAACGCCACGTAGCGCTCTGTATGAAAATCACTGGCTGTGCTGTGTGCAGTCTGTGGCTGGGTGGCATTGTTGTAATACTCGCTATTGTAGTGTTGGGCTGTTTGCTGTTAACAGCGCTTAGCGTTGCGCAGTTGGAGGTGAGCCGCCAGCAGTGATGGGTGTGGGGAGAGAAATGGCGGAGTTTAGAAATTTGTAAGACTGGATGTCATGAACTGCTATGTCTGTTATGATTTTTCAACACTATTAAGGTAAATACATTGTTTGTTCTCTATTAAAATCTTTCATTTGCTAACTATGCCTATCAGTAGTTAGTGCCTTCCGTAGTTTGAATCTTTTATTTAGCTGGCAGTAGTGGCGCTCGCTGCATTGCAGTAGTTCGAGTAACCAAGATTTTTGTGAGGTAAGTAATTTGCGAAACGTATAGGTTAATGTTAGTCAGGGCCATTCATTTGTAGGGATTTTTGAAAGTCAGATTGCGTTGCGCCAAAAAAATATTGTGTGTCAGTAATTTTTCTAAAGGGACGTTTCAGTTGTAGGTGTCGCCATCGGCATCAACCTTGTTTGAATGCTCTGAAAAGCTAAGCATTTGCGAATCACAGCATCTTCTTCCTGTCGATTAAAGTTAGTGTCTGTAGCACGTGATATCTGTGGTGTAGCAATTTTAATGGCCAGTGGTGTATAAGCAGCCGGGGAAGACAAATTCCGTCCCGGGGGTGCGAGGAGGAAATAAGACTAACGATACGAAGGATATACGCCGACCATGTGCTACTAACATTGCCAAATCCCGTAATTAACATGCCAACCACGCTAAGATACGGGAGAGGTCAGGAAGAGGCAGTTACAGATTTGATAAAATGAATTTCCGCCTTCAACTATAATTAATATTTCTGGTCTGCTTTTATCCATTGATCCTATACCTTTTTGATGTGCTAGCTGTAATGATCTGACAGTAATTACACAAAACTGTAGCAAGGAAAGAAAAACAAAAAATGGACAAACTAACAAAATTGTAAGAAGTAACGGTAATTCTGGAACACTGAGTCAGCAAATCTTACGTGCCATAAATGAGCAGGAGCCACCGAGCCGTGCGATCACCAGCTGTCACTTTTAAATTGTTCTAATATCAAACTCGAAGTAAAAACTAGTCTCCGTTGCAACATGCGTTGGTTAGTAACACGTTTTGTTCTCTAAGCGCATCATCAGATTAAATTAAAGGCAGCGGAGGTCGCATGAGAATTAAAAGCCATGGCGGCGATCACATTAGCCAATAATAAAACAATGGAAAAAACAGGTTGAAGAGAAAAGCGTAGTCGTCAATTGAAAATAAAAATCCTAGCAGCAGGTGACCATTGCGTTTACTGCATCAACCGGCTATTTTTCCAGGGTTGTAATGTTGACTAAGGTAATTGCCGCCACGGCTTTTAATCCGACTAATGCGGCCTTTTTAACTTAACTTGACGATGCTCTTAGAGCGCGAATCATGTTGTTAGTCAATAAATATTGCAACAGGACTGTCTTTGATTTGGAATATGAAACCACTGTTGCCACACGAGGTCAGAGCAGAATGAAGCAATTTTGTTTTAATACCGACTGGACGCATGGAAAAGAAAATTGACGGTGTGTGGTGTAACGAAGAATTTTGTTTTCAAAAGGAGCGGTGCATTGTGATAGGTCATAATGGAGGCTAGGCTTAAGAAAAATCAAGAGACATTCATTTGACTTGTCGACACAGAAAAAGTGTTCGACAAAGTGAAATTGTGCACGATTTTTAGAGTTTCGAGAGTAAAAAGTTCTAAAAGTAATGGTTAATTTCTTTTGCAATTATTTGTCTACCAGTAAGGCCATCTTTGAATGGTGCTTGAAATAGTGTGGCGAAAATTAAATTAATCAAGGTTTTTTGTGATATACTAGTACGATACTACTTATTTTTACACATATCCTTTCAATAAGGATTTTACCGTCTTTTTTCAACATTGTTTATTTTTCCGATTTGTTCATGAAGTGAAAGCAGAGAAATTTAAATTTATGTTTTAATCTCATTTTTTCGACAAGAAAGAAAGTAATCCACGATTTCTACACCAATGCCAGTTTTTATGCACAAAGTAGCTAACACTTCAAGTGGTGAACTTAATGACACTACATTTACACAGCTAGCAACAGCTATACGTGGAATACAGGGTGAGTCGCAAACTGTTGCACCTAGAATAACGCGAAAGTATGATAGTAGCTGAAAAGTTTGTGGGACAAACAGGGGCCATAATATGACGTTGGTTTTTTCTTGCTAGGTGGGGTCGCGCCAGAGATTTGATGGTCAACGTTTTTTTTAAATGGGATGGTATAGTTTGGTACTTATTTTCTGATAGCGGCTATCGAGATGAATATAATGATGTATATCAGTAAGGTCTTTGAAAGTCAACGAAGGTCATCAAGATGGCATGAAATTCTATTTACAGATGTTGTTCGAATTGATGTCCGTTGGTATCAATGCAGTGCCGCAATCTTGTTATCATGGATTGAGGGGTATTCTATATCTCTTGGGCACTTGTCGAAGCACATACTCTGACAATTATCTCTCATATATCGTGCAAATAGTAAATATTCGCTCGGGTATGGCGTATGCATCTAACGTGCAATTGACATGCAAACACCTATCTACGGTTTCACAATACAACACTAACAGGAACGGCAATACTAGTATCGTCGAAGGAAGCGAATGTGAATGATGTATTCTTCGAAAAACAAGTCGATATGCTTCTCATTTATGGAGAATGCCAACGAAATTCAGTGAGAGCTAGAGACTTGTATGCTGAAAGATATCCTCAACGTATTCACCCTACACGTCGTTCATTTAAATGTGTGTATGACAAAATGAGAACAACTGGATCTTTAACGCATCGGAAACATATAAGGCAAAGGAAAGTTAGTAACTAGGAGACAGAAATTGGCACTCTTGCCACTGTGGTTAAAGAACCTTGTGTCAGTTCGCGACAAATCGCAAGGGAATCTGCCATGAGCCAGAGTAGTATTGTTCGTGTTCCTCATCACCATAAATATCGTCCTTACCATATGAGTCTCCATCAAGAATTAACTGGTACGAATTGTACGCGTCCTATTGTATTCTGCTGATTGGCTCAACTTCAGATTCAGAGTGATGACACATTTATTAATTTGACTTTATTCACTGACGAGGCTACTTTCACGAACTATGGAAATGTTAATTTGCATAACATACATTATTGGGTAAGTGAAAACCCACGTTGGCTGTGACAAGTTGCATACCAAAAACCGTGGTTGGTGAATGTATGGTGTGGTATTCTGGAGAACAGAATTATAGGCCCCTATTTCATCGAAGGTAATCCTAATGATAGGAAGTACACCACATTCCTGCAAGAAACATCAGGTCTGTTATTGGAAGAAATAGCTTTAGGAACAAGAAACAGAATGTGGTATCAATGCGATGGGTGTCCGGCACATTTTTCGCTGATGACTAGAAATGAGTTGCAGAGACAATTCCCAAATCGTTGAATTGGACGCGGAGGAGATATGTCGTGGCCGGCTCGTTCGCCAGACTTGACGGCTCTGGATTTTCTCTTGTGGGGATACGTAAAAGACATAGTTTATAAAGACGTTCCAACTACACCTGAAGACATACGAGAGAGAATTGTCAGAGGATGTTCTTCGATAAGTGCCGATGTGATAAGGAATACCACTCAAACCATGATAACAAGATTGCAACACTGCACTGATACCATTGTTTATCACTTCCAACACCAAAATGTAAATGGACGTTCATGCCACCTTTGTGACCTTCGTTGACCTTCAAGGATCTTACTGTTACGAATCATTGCATTCGTCTCGATAGCCGCTATCAGAAAATAAGTACCAAACAATAGCATCTAATTAAAAAAAAATGAAGATGACCTTCATATCTCTGAAGCGACCCCACCTAGCAACAAAAAACCAACATCATATTATGGCCCCCGTTGTCCCATGCAACTTTTGTCCCACAAACTTTTCAGCTCCTATCGTACTTTCGGAGTTATTCTTGGTGGCAATAGTTAGTGACCAATCCTGTATAATTTTACCATTAAATTAATAATTAACTTTTGCTCAACTAACCTGAGTACTTTCAAACAATAATATCTTTTCACCAATGCTAGACCTCACACTCGTCAGTTTGATACCCCAATTTTCCATTACGCATTCTTGGTGGTCATATCAAAGTTCGGACAAAAGATCCGTTGTTTAGTTCCTAGGGAGACTTGTTTCCGCTCCGCCCGAATACTTGATCATACATAAGAGTAAGTTCTGCGTGAAAACGAGTAGTACATAAAATGTAGAACACCCAGGAGGGACCAACAAGAATGGAAAACCAAGAGCGAAGTGCACGAATTAAAACGAGTGTAAGACGAGGATCTTTAGCCCCTACTGTTCGATTTATACATCGAAGAAGCTATGACGTAGATATAGCGCAGCGTTAAAATTCGGAGTGGTAGTTTAGTGTGACTTATCAGAATCGCAGATGATACTGCTATTGTCACTGTAAGTGGAGAAGAATTGCAAGATCTGAGATCTGTTGAACGGAATGAACAATCTAGTGAGCGAAAATATGAACTATGAGTGAACGAAAGAGAGAGAAAATTCTTGTTGAGTGTCATAAAGGAGATTAGCAATAAACATGAAATTAAGATTGGGGAGCACAACGTAGACGTGGGAAATCTGCTACATGGGAAACAAAACACGTGACAGACGAAGCATGAAGGCCTTAAAGAGCAGACCAGTAAAAGCAAAGATAGCCTTCCTGGCCGAAATAGGTCTATTAACAGCAGTTTAAATTGCGGAGGAAATTCTGAAAATGTACGTTTGGAGCAAAGCATTGTATGGAAGTGAACGATGGGCAATAGGAAAACCGGGAAAGAAGAGAATCGAAGAGGCTGAGATGTTGTACGAGGGGCTTCGAATTAGTAATACGATACACTTTTTTCTCGGCCAGTTTCGGTTGAAAGAAAGCAAGATTCGTTTTGGGAATATTCCTGCTTCACTCCTATTGTTTCCTGAAGTTCCGATAGGTTGCGCCGCCATACATAGCTTTCAAAATGGCGTCTGTAACGAGGGTTGCTCCAAGCAGAGAGCTGTCGCAGGGTTGACTTTCGCGGAAAAACGGAGCGTCGCACATAATCATAGGTGCCTGCAGAATGTCTAAGGAGACCTGGCAGTAAAAAACAGCACGGTGAGACGTTGGGCGAAGAGTCTGTCATCATTGCAACGCGACAACTTGTCCGATCTCCCATGTGCCGGCTGGCCGCACACAACTGTGACTCCTGTAATGTTGGAAGCTGCAGGCACCCTCATTCGAGGTGACAGACGGATTGCAATTAAACACCTCTCAGCTTAACTGGACTTATTTGTTGGTAATGCTGAACCCTCTTTCGTCAGTTAGGGTACTCAAAGGTACAGGATGACAGGATGACAGTTATTGAACTCTATGAAGAAAACGTAAATTAGTCACAAACTACTGCTTGCACAGACACTACTCAACATGTAAACGTCACTACAGATATTCATATTTAGGTTATGACATGTTCGATATGCCTACCATCATTGATGATGATGCGGCGCAGACAAATAGCGAAATTCTGAATGGCCCGCTGATGTGTGGTAACATTGATGAAGTGCAGATGACCTCCTGAATGGCTGTTTTCAGCTCAGCAGTGATTTTGTGGTTGTTGTACATCTTGTCGTTAATATGGGCCCGTAAAAAGGAGTCGCTTGTTTTCAGACCCGGAGAATATGGTGGCCAATCGAGGTCCATGCCAGTTGTTTCCGGGTACCGCAGAGCCAGAATGCGATGTCCAGAGTGCTCCTCCAGGACTTCAGGCACTCACCTGTTTCGATGAGGTCGCGCTCCGTCTTGCGTGAACCACATGTAATCGAAATTCGTGTCGCTTTGGATAATGCGGATGAAATCATTCCAAAACCTTCACATACCTTCGGTAGTCATCGTGCCATCAATATCGCACCGGTTATTCAGTGAATGAACGTTGCACACTACACAGTCACCCCGTGATGATGAAGAGACTTCTCGATGGCGAAATGCGGATTCTCAGTCCCCCAAATGCACCAATTTTGCTTATGGATGGACCCGTCCAAATGAAAGTAGGCTTAGTCGCTGGACCAAATGTGTATACGCATAGTCATTCATAAAATGCTTCGTGGAAAACCGTGCAGTCTGAACGTCCTAAGATTAGATTAGATTCAGTTTTCGTTCCATAGAACGAAAAATGAGATGATTCTCATGGGTGTGGAACATGTCAGAAAGTATAACATAAAACATTTGAGTATAATACATGTATTGTATGTTAACTGGGGACCTAGAAACGACGGAGAGGCTCCGACCCCGCGGCAGCCGCAGTGGTCCACAAACCTACGACGACTACCGCAGTCCAATGCACCCCTCCGCCTCCCCACACCGAACCCAGAGTTATTGTACGGTTCGGCCCCCGGTGGACCCCCCAGGGAACGTCTCACACCAGACGAGTGTAGCCCTTATGTTGGCGTCGTAGAGTAATGGTGGTTACGCGTACTTGGAGAACTTGTTTGCGCAGCAATCAAATGGCTCTGAGCACTATGTGACTTAACTTCTGAGGTCATCAGTCGCCTAGAGCTTAGAACTAATTAAACCTAACTAACCTAAGGACATCACACACATCCATGCCCGAGGCAGAATTCGAACCTGCGACTGTAGCGGTCGCTCGGTTCCAGACTGTAGCGCCTAGAACCGCACGGCCACGGTGGCCGGCGCGCAGCAATCGCTGACATAGTGTAACTGAGGCGGAATAAGGGGAACCAGCCCGCATTCGCCGAGGCAGATGGAAAACCGCCTAAAAACCATCCATAGACTGTCCAGTTCACCTGACCTCCACACAAATCCGCCGGGCGGATTCGTGCCGGGGAACAGGCGCTCCTTCCCACCCGTAAAGCCGTGCGTTAGACCGCACGGCCAAATATAATACTTACTACCCTGATCATTTGTTAAGAGATTGTCGAAATGGGTGATTATTATGGGGTAAACTGGAATAGCTAATATTTACAGAATTAACACACTATCATAATTAAACATTACTATGCACTATTAATTAATTTATCATTCACGAAATAAGAAATCCACTGGGTTTCTATTCATCTAACAGAAGACCATAAAGAGCCCTGAAGGACCGTGCGTGCAGAATTTTTGGACTGTTAGGAGGGTGATCGTTACAATGTTTTGTCGAAAACTGTCACAGGCGATGAAATGTGGGTGCATCACTTCGAACCGGAAAGTACTGCCACACCATGTCTCCTCCGAAGAAAAAATTCAAAGCTGCAACCTTTGCCGGCAAACGCATGGTGACGATCTTCTGGCATTCTGAAGGGGTTATTCTGTTTGTCCTCCGTCATGGTACAATGATCAACTCCGAGGTGTATGTTGCTACCCTCGATAAACTGAAGAAAAGGCTTCAGCGTGTTCGTCGCCATAAAAATGTAAACGACCTTTTACTTCTTCATGACAATGTGAGGCCTCATACAAGTCTGCGTACCCCAGAGGAGCTCACAAAACTTCATTGGATCATCCATCCTACAGTGCGGATCTCTCAACTTCCGATTTCGATCTGTTTAGCACAATGAAGGATGCATTCGGTGTGAAGCAGTACGTCGGTGATGGGGAAGTTTTTCATGCAACAGAACGTTTGCTCCGACATCGACTAGTAGTGTGGTTCCATGCTGGCATACCGGCCCTGCCAGTAAGGTGGCGTAAGGTCGTTACTTTGAATGGGTATTGTTATGAAATATATGTTGTTTTGTATACAAAAGAGTGTGGAATAATGTGGCGTATTGGGATCCTGAATGAAAACAACCTGCTTTCACAAAAACTTGTGTAGCGTTACTTATTGCACGCGCCTCGTATTGTAGAGGGAAGTTGAAAATTGGATGGTCTGATAGGATATGGTGTGAGGAGATACCCTGCAAAATCGGCGAAAAAAGGATCGTATGGAGAACACTGACAACATGAAGGTACAGAATGATTGCCATGCGTTAACATATCAATGAATGACCTTCATGGAACCGGAGGTTGTTGTACATTTGTGGTTTCAACATATTCTCAGAAAATATTTTCCCTGAACGGCATCAGATGTCATCCAGTACGGTAAACAAAACAAAAAAAAAATGGTTCAAATGGCTCTGAGCACTATGGGACTTAACTGCTGTGCTCATCAGTCCCCTAGAACTTAGAACTACTTAAACCTAACTAACCGAAGGACATCACACACATCCATGCCCGAGGCAGGATTCGAACCTGCGACCGTAGCGGTCACGCGGTTCCAGGCTGCAGCGCCTAGAACCGCACGGCCACTCTGGCCGGCGGTAAACAAAAGTTTCTTGCCTAATAAAAAATTATACTGTAAATAGTTAACGCTCTAATTTTGAGGTGATAAATTATTTATAATGCTTAATTCATGTTCAAACAATTGAAACTCACAGGTTTTATAAGCTTCTCATAGAGATAAAAAATGAGTCAAAGGCGTGTTCCGTTTTTCTTATTGCAAACAATTCATTTTTTACGTTTGGTGAAGTGTCCGACATTTAATATGAGAAGTTATATACCATGAACATTCAGTTATTCACGTTTGTTTTCGTTGCTACTGTACTCGAAAGCTTAGTTTCACGCCTATAAGTAGGAGTGAATGGAATCGCTGTTCTTAAGAGTTCTTCCAATAAAATTAACTGCTAACGACAGACTGTTCGCTAAACCTACCAGTTCTGCTGTATGAATATCTCTTTACAGTAAGTTGCCGTTGCAGGGTGCAAGGAATTGTGCTTTGGGTCGAGTTTCGCTACCTGAAAATATACCTACATCCACTGAAACTCGTCAAATTTCCAAATCTGAAGAATACTATTGCAATTAGAATTTATTACTTTTGGCAAGTGATTACTATCAATGGAGGGACAAAAAAAGCAGTAAACAGTAGATTAAAGCTGACCTTGGGTACTGTTGGTAAACTAAATACATTTTCGTAACGAAACATTTCATGTGAGTGAAGCTGAGCGTTAACAAAGAGGTCGTATTAACAGTTTTCACTCATGAAAGTGATCTTTTACAGAATGATCATTCAAATGTCTAGGGAAGTTCAGCAACTAAAGGAGAGACGCATGTTGAAAATTATGGAAAGGGACATGAAACCTAATGAAAGGATTATTGATCAGACTGGAATAGCAGACGTAGCTATGATAGTGATGTAAAAAGAAGAAAGCGAATGGTAACGACCAGTATAAGTTATTTTCTCTGGAAGAAAGAAGATAATAAAACCAAGGCCGAAAACGGGAAATTCAGTTTTCCAAAACTGATTCATTGTACAAGATTGAATGCTAGAGAGTATCGTGGACGTGGATGCAGGTGTACACGTAATCGAGAGGAGATATGAGAAACAGCTCTTATCGCCCTGCACAGGAAAGGTCACAGGGTGTGACAAGGTTCCCCTTATACTCCGCAGTACACGGAACACGTGGGGAAGTGTGTAGCTCCCTTCTATACTCTCAGTGTAACGTGGGTCGCCAGCGTGTCACTGAGCTCGAGAAGGGAGAGATCGCTCCAGTTTTTGTGGAGGGTTGCACAACTTTAGAGCTCTTACTGACGTCAGCGTATTGTAGGATTGGGGTATATATACTGTACTCGCGAGTCATGATTATTTTTCGCGTAAGAATCAACATGGTTTCTCTAATCACCTATTTTTTGGAACCCAACGTGGTCTGTTCACCTATCAAAATCAGAAATCAGAAGGCAGCTGAGGACTCCTAAATTTCCCAGCAAAGAGGACTCATTAGTTGTTCTTAACGGGGAAACATCTTGTCTCTAGCCCTATGCAACGATTGCAGATGAGACAGAAAAACTACAAAGAAGAGTGATCAATTGCGTGATGGGTTCAGGTATTGGTCTCTCCGCCTATTTGTGAGCAACAGATGTTTAGATAACTCAATGGCAGAGTGACAAAATATAAACCACAAAGTCTGAGATTTAATCCTCAATTGGTCCTGGAATTTTTCGTGTTACTTACAGTTTCATTCAAGTCTTGCACTGACCTACAGACGCGAAAAGTGCCATAATCCACTGTGGTACGCAGTCCACGTTAAACTGCATGTCCCCCTGTAACTGGCTGTGTAAGGAGGGCGATGCCATAGCTGCCTTAGTTGGACTATATGCAGCAAAGCAGTGTGGGATTCAAATCACCCTCAATGTTAAGGCAGCTGCTCTTCCGTCACATGCATGTACGTTGGTGGCCCACTGCCAATTTTTGTAATGTCTTCGAGCATTTGAGTACAATTTCCTGGAATAATAACCATCTTGTCACTTCACAGTATCTACGGCGAACGCCAGGTTGCCCACCTAATCGCCGGCCGTGTGGTCGAGCGGTTCCAGACGCTTCAGTCTGGAACGGCGAGACCGCTACGGTCGCAGGTTCGAATCCTGCCTCGGGCATGTATATGTGTGATGTCCTTAGGTTAGTTAGGTTTAAGTAGTTCTAAGTTATAGAGGACTGATGACCTCAGATGTTAAGTCCCATAGTGCTCAGAGCCATTTGAACCATAATAGTACATTGAAGATATCAGGGAATGACGTCCATGGTACTACAGGGAGCTACGGAGGGTAAATACTGTAGCGGAAAACGAAGACTGGAATACGTCCAGCGAATAATTGAGAACGTACGTTGGAGTTGCTTCTTTTAGATGGAAAGATTGGCACGGGAGAAGAATCCGTGGCGGGCCGAATCAAACCAGTCCAAAGATTGATTACTTAAGAAAAAAGGCAAAACTGATTTTCATCTAAGAGATCATCACTTTTAATTTCCTTCTTCTGTATATTATTGTTATCAGCAACTTGGATGGACGAACTGTTATGCTGTTTGTGCGATAAATCCTGCATTTGTGGGCTCTTGCAATCTTCGGTATTGTGAGGATGATGTTTTTCCGAAAGTGTGGTGGTATATCGCCAGATTCACACATTCTTCACATCACAGGAATTGTCGTTTTCTTGCCACGTGCCCCAGCGATTTTATAAATTCTGAGCGAATGTTATCCATACATTTTCCCTACTTGAATTTGTCTTCCAAAGTTCTTTTAAATTCAAATTCTAATACTTAATCCCCTATCTCCTCCCTAAGGACCGCTGTTTCTTCTTCTAACACGTCGTCAGAACAGTACTTTCCCTCGTAGAGGCCTTCATAGTACTCATTGCACCTATCCGCCCTCTCCTCTGCATTTAACAGTGGAATTCCCACTGCACTCTTAGTGATAGCGCTCTTATTTCTAATTCCTCAGAAGGTCGTTTTAAGGTTTCTATATGTTGGGTCACTCTTTTCGACAGTAATTTTTTTTCGATTTCTTCGCATTTTTCATGCAGCTATTACGTCATAGCTTCCCTGCTCCTCCTATTTACTTAATTCCCAATTGTACTGCTAAATTGACCTTAACATTTTTGAACTTTCTTCTTTCAGCGATCAGCTGAAGTATTTCTTCTGTTATCCATGGTTTCTTCGCAATTACCTTTCTTGTACCTACCTTTCTCTTTCCATTTTCTGTGACTGGTTTTTTCAAAGACGTCCATTCCCCCTGCAACTGAACTGCCTACTGAGCTGTTCGCTGCGCTGCTTCTGTCACCTCAGAGAAATTCAAGATTATATCTTCAGTCCTTAGTAATTCCGTATCCCACTCATTGCGAATTGATTCTTTCTAATTAGTCTCCTGAATTTCAGAATTCTGTTTGTGATTACTAAATAATGATGTATCTGTATCTGCTGCTGCGTACGCCTTAAAAACCAGATCCGATTTCAGAATCTCAGTCTGACTATGATGTAATGTAATTGGAATCTTCCCGTAACTCCCAGCGTTTTCCAAGAATACGTCCTCCTCTTGTGATTCTTGACCAGAGTATTCGCTGTTACTTGCTCAGATTGATCGCAGAACTCAATTAGTCTTCCTCCACTCTCATTCTTGTTGTCAAGTCCATAATCTCCAGTAATACTTTCTTGTACTCCGTCCCCTACAACCGTATTCCATTCCCCCATGACTGTAAGTTTTTCATCTCCTTCACGTGCTATATTACCAGTTTAGTACCGTGATACATTTTCTCTACGTCTTCATCTTCCACTTGCGACGTCGCTACGTATACCTGAGCTATTATTGTCGATGTTTCTTTACTGAGAATTCTGGCGAGAACAACCCCATCTCAGATGTGTTCACAGTAACTGATTCTCTGCCCTGTCTTGGTATTCATAACGAATGCTACTCCAGCGTTATCATTTTTTGCTGCTGCTGATGTTACCCGATACTCATCTGACCAGAAATTCTTGTCCTTTTTTCATTTCATTTCACTGACACCCAGTATATCTAGAATAAGTCTTAACATTTCCTTTTTACATATTCTAGCTTCCCTGTCGCGTTCGAATTTCCGACATTCTACGCCGTGATTCGTAGGACGCCTTAGCATTACCTGCTTTAGTTCCTCTAGCTTCCCCAATACGTTCAAATTTCTGTGATTCCACTCCACGACTCGTAAAATTTATCCCTTCGTAGCTTATTCAACCTTTATATCACGGACACCTCCCCCTTTTCAGTTCCCTACCGGAAATCCGAATGACGAACTAGTTGCTAAACTTTTGGTTCAAATGGCTCTGAGCACTATGGGACTCAACTTCTGAGGTCATCAGTCCCATAGAACTTAGAGCTACTTAAACCTAACTGACCAAGGGACATCACACACATCCATGTCCGAGGCAGGATTCGAACCTGCGACCGTAGCGGTCTCGCGGCTCCAGACTGTAGCACGTAGAACCGCACGGCCACTCCTGCCGGCTAATCTTTTGGTAACGGACAGATTATCATAACACTGTCTTCAATTGAGGCCACTTGTCCTATGGATACACATTACGTATCGTTAACGGAGCGGTTTTCATTGCCTTCTGTATCCTGATGGCGCTGGTCACTGCTGATTCTTCCACCTAGGGACAGTTTCCCATCCCTAGGACATGAGCATGCCCTGAACCTTTGTCCTCTCCTCTGTCCTCTTTGACGAGTCCTCTTGCAGAACTACTAGCTGGGATACCCGGCTTCGTTCAGGGATTTGATGTGAGATTGTGTGGTAGTTGGAATGAAAGGATAAACTTTAGAATTTAAGGGGTAAAAAAATTAGTGAACATATATTCTAACTATTTACAATACTTGTTAAAGTGTAAGAGGTAAGCCGGCCGGAGTGGCCGAGCGGTTCTAGGCGCTACAGTCTGGAACCGCGCGACCGCTACGGTCGCAGGTTCGAATCCTGCCTCGGGCATGGATGTGTGTGATGTCCTTAGGTTAGTTAGGCTTAAGTAGTTCTAAGTTCTAGGGGACTGATGACCTCAGAAGTTAAGTCCCATAGTGCTCAGAGCCATTTGAACCATTTTTTTTTTTTGTAAGAGGTAATTTTTATTGAAAACATGTTCTTGTTATTTACAATAACTGGTTACAAGTAACACTTTTCATTTTGTTACCCGGGGTATATAGGTACAAATTCTTCGAATTTTCTACTCAGGAGAAAGTGACGTATAGAGAGAAGCCGGAGTCTTTGAGACTAATGCCGCAATGTTTTGAAGTTTGTCCTTGCGCTTTATCAATTGTAAAACTGTAGGCTAATTTGAATGAAAATTGCAGCCTTTTAAACTGCAACGGCAGTTCAGTGGGAATCAGTGGTTCCTGGGGATAAATAGTGTATACCCTTTGTACTTTCCAGTTTCGCCGGCCGCGGTGGTCTAGCGGTTCAGGCGCTCAGTCCGGAACTGCGGGACTGCTACGGTCGCAGGTTCGAATCCTGCCTCGGGCATGGATGTGTGTGGTGTCCTTAGGTTAGTTAGGTTTAAGTAGTTCTAAGTTCTAGGGGACTGATGACCACAGATGTTAAGTCCCATAGTGCTCAGAGCCATTTGAACCATTTTTTTCCAGTTTCAAGTTCAGCTTCGATGTTGTTATTCGATAGCTGTTTGACGAGCATCCTTGTTCCATTACATAATTTTCGTAAGCTGAGATTTCTGACCAGTATAATCAGAGATCTATTTTTAGTCTAAGGCAGTGTAATGGCATTCCTCGTACTTGCAAAGAGTTTAGAAATTTGTCGGGAAGTTCACACTTTCTTCAGCGTTTACCATCGTATCTGTCGATTTGTATTTGCCCTCTTCAATGGGAATTTTCTTTTGAATATTAAAGCTGATATCGTCGTCTATATCATTTTAGTTGCAAAATTGCCCTTTCAAGTAGCCACTGTCGAGTAGTACAGTTGTGAATAATGTTTGGATAAGTTTGATGGATGAGTTCGCTTTCAGCAGCGCCTGTGTTGCAGAAATCACTGTTGAGTGTAATGAGGCCGGTCGTCTGGTCAGTTGGATAAGTGCCTTCACCTTTTTGTTAAAAATTGTTGTGCAAAATGTGCTGTTGTTTCGTCTTTCGATAGTTAAACTCTTACTGTTTTTGTTAATGCAATATTTATATGTGTGGCTAGAGGGGTGATTCTTTTTAGCCATTCGTTGATCTTGGCTACCGGTGTTGACTTGGCGATGACAGGAAGTCGAAAATCTCGTGAGAGTATGAGTAGAGCTCCTCCCATCATTCAGAGTTTCCTCGCAAGCCTTGTAATGTTCTGTCCACGGCTTCGAGTAATTTTTTATCTGCTATTGCACAATATACCCAGAAGATAATTTTATCTAGCTGTAGAAATTCATCCCGTCTAGATGCTCCTGAGATTTTATATATCAGGACATGTTCTTCGGCTACATTCAACGGTAGTTGTAGGGCGGAAATGGCAGTTCGTTCTTCTTCCATAAGTGTGGTTGCAATGCCGGATGATGCCAGAGCCAAGTGCGACGTGTTGGTTAGCACGTATTTCCACCAGCAGTAGGTTTATTAGAAACGTTTTCCCGGTTCCTCCTGGTGCGTCCGAGTAAATAATTCCGTCACTGTTGTTATCGATCCGCTCCATGATAACGATGGAAAATTTCCTCTTGATTGTCATTGAGAAGTGGTTTGTTGTAAGCAATATATTGAAGTAGTTCGTTGACGTTGTAGCCCTTTTTCCTTTGTGATTTCGAAGTTTAGCACATTGATTGCATCTATTCGTGGCGATTGTATCCCAAGTTGTACTAAGGTCTGCTTGTTTAACAACAAAGAGCTGTCTTCTAGGCGAATGAGTGTTTCATTGAAGATGTCGTCGTTGAACTCGATGGTTAGTTTAGGGTGAACTTGTCAGACACGAACAGTATGTCATCAATGGTACTATCATTGAAGGTGTCCCATAGATCTTTTCGATTGGATGGGCTACATGTTGTTAGAGTTGTGGCGAGGAAGTCTCTTATTTGTTTAGCTGAGCTATGAGTGTGGCTTCTTGTAGTGTTAATTCCCAATGGTTGCCGTTTTCCTGTAGTACTAACAACCGCGCGGCCGCTACGGTCGCAGGTTCGAATCCTGCCTCGGGCATGGATGTGTGTGATGTCCTTAGGTTAGTTAGGTTTAGGTAGTTCTAAGTTCTAGGGGACTGATGACCACAGCAATTAAGTGCCATAGTGCTCAGAGCCATTTGAACCATTTTGTAGTGCTAACAAGGGGAGGCCACGACGTTTGGAACGCGGATTTACTGCAAACTTCGTACACTCTTAGTCCATTAGGACTACAAAATGTGTAAGCAATAGCGCGTACTTCTCAAGAGTTATTGAGAAAATCGCAAGATAATTTCGGTCGTCCAACATATACCTGTGCGTAGCCCTTTTTCATCATGAACCGGCGGCAGCCGACTGGTAACAATTAAAAAAATGGTTAGTGTTCAAGTCCCGTAACCATTGGGTCCCTGGATCGAGTCCCGTTCTTCAGTTGTTTTTTTTTATTTTCAACAAAGTCATTTTCTTTACTATTTATATTACAATTGATACAATGGGAAAAATATGTGTAATCGGATGAACTTTTATTAAATTTACAATGTTATTTGGCAGTCTGCAAATTGTTATTATCACAAATAATATAATTTTGTATCGACTAGTAAACGACCAACCGCATAAAGTGAAACTGAAAATGTATGTTTGAAGACAGACTGCATACACTGACCCTGCAGCGCATTTCTGTGCAGTATTTACACTGCATCTATATGTAAAACTGACAATAGCAAATTATCCCATATGACTTCAAAGATTGGTAGAATAGAGAGTTGATATTTTCATCACTAAAAAGAGCAATTACACGTAGAAATTATGAACTCAGGAATTGGAGGAGGTCTACAATATGTAACTTCCAATTTAGTGTGGACATCCAGGAAACCTGAACGATCATTTTTGCATATTTTCTTTCCCTTATTCCACATCGGTACTGATCATGTTGATACTGATATACACTCCTGGAAATGGAAAAAAGAACACATTGACACCGGTGTGTGAGACCCACCATACTTGCTCCGGACACTGCGAGAGGGCTGTACAAGCAATGATCACACGCACGGCACAGCGGACACACCAGGAACCGCGGTGTTGGCCGTCGAATGGCGCTAGCTGCGCAGCATTTGTGCACCGCCGCCGTCAGTGTCAGCCAGTTTGCGTGGCATACGGAGCTCCATCGCAGTCTTTAACACTGGTAGCGTGCCGCGACAGCGTGGACGTGAACCGTATGTGCAGTTGACGGACTTTGAGCGAGGGCGTATAGTGGGCATGCGGGAGGCCGGGTGGACGTACCGCCGAATTGCACAACACGTGGGGCGTGAGGTCTCCACAGTACATCGATGTTGTCGCCAGTGGTCGGCGGAAGGTGCACGTGCCCGTCGACCTGGGACCGGACCGCAGCGACGCACGGATGCACGCCAAGACCGTAGGATCCTACGCAGTGCCGTAGGGGACCGCACCGCCACTTCCCAGCAAATTAGGGACACTGTTGCTCCTGGGGTATCAGCGAGGACCATTCGCAACCGTCTCCATGAAACTGGGCTACGGTCCCGCACACCGTTAGGCCGTCTTCCGCTCACGCCCCAACATCGTGCAGCCCGCCTCCAGTGGTGTCGCGACAGGCGTGAATGGAGGGACGAATGGAGACGTGTCGTCTTCAGCGATGAGAGTCGCTTCTGCCTTGGTGCCAATGATGGTCGTATGCGTGTTTGGCGCCGTGCAGGTGAGCGCCACAATCAGGACTGCATACGACCGAGGCACACAGGGCCAACACCCGGCATCATGGTGTGGGGAGCGATCTCCTACACTGGCCGTACACCACTGGTGATCGTCGAGGGGACACTGAATAGTGCACGGTACATCCAAACCGTCATCGAACCCATCGTTCTACCATTCCTAGACCGGCAAGGGAACTTGCTGTTCCAACAGGACAATGCACGTCCGCATGTATCCCGTGCCACCCAACGTGCTCCAGAAGGTGTAAGTCAACTACCCTGGCCAGCAAGATCTCCGGATCTGTCCCCCATTGAGCATGTTTGGGACTGGATGAAGCGTCGTCTCACGCGGTCTGCACGTCCAGCACGAACGCTGGTCCAACTGAGGCGCCAGGTGGAAATGGCATGGCAAGCCGTTCCACAGGACTACATCCAGCATCTCTACGATCGTCTCCATGGGAGAATAGCAGCCTGCATTGCTGCGAAAGGTGGATGTACACTGTACTAGTGCCGACATTGTGCATGCTCTGTTGCCTGTGTCTATGTGCCTGTGGTTCTGTCAGTGTGATCATGTGATGTATCTGACCCCAGGAATGTGTCAATAAAGTTTCCCCTTCCTGGGACAATGAATTCACGGTGTTCTTATTTCAATTTCCAGGAGTGTATTTTGCCTCTTACAAATTTGATTGAAACGCTTTTCCTTCCTTTTTAGAGATACGCCGTTTATGGTGAAGCAGCTAATAATGTCTTTTTTATGTTTCATTTATTGTTAGTTCTATTGCTGCAGAACGGCTCGTCTTGATTACGATGCTTTTATCATCAACAAAGTGTAGAATTTCTGCTTGATCAGTGTTGGACGGAAAGTCATATACATATAAGAAGGGCAGAAGTAATGCCATAACTGATCGCTGTAGAACGCCCAAACCGATTGGATCCCACTCGCATGAAAGATTCATCATGAGCGGCATGAGCTCTCCAACAGGGCTCTTATCGATTTAACATGAAGTAAACCACCTCGAAAGACAAATTCCAAGCTTGTCCAAAAGAATGGAGTCTTTAGCAGAGCCAAATGTCTTAGCCAGGTCGCTCAGGTATTCTAAAACACATTCAGTAAAGTAGTGGACTGCGTGTTCATTGGAGAGATCCCTCTGGAATCTTGGTTGTGACTCTCTCAGAATCTTGTGTCCAACCATTCTTAAACGTATTACACAGCTTTTCGAAACATTGTTAATAACAAAAGGATAGATAGTCACTAATATGTGTGCTGTTACGTTTGTCAAAGAGGGACCTAAGAATGACATACTTTACTCTGGTTGGATCGACACCATGCGAAAATGGTGCATAAGGTAAATATAAATGCCAATTGCTAGAAATATTACCAAAGAGATAGAGGGGCTGGCCAGTACTTACCTCAGCTCAGTACAGCCGATAGATACACATAAAACAGAACTGAAAATTTACATTCCTAGCTTTCGGAACAAATTTTCCTTCATCGGGGTGGAGAGAGGGGAAAGAAAGGGAAGAGGGAAAGGAGATTCAGTTACTCACAACCCAGGTTATGTAGCAACAGGGAAAGGAAAATAGGTAGGGTAGCAAGGATGGAGGCATGGTTGTCAGAGGGAAGCCAAAGATATTCTATTGTAAGTACCGTGCCAGCTTCAAACCAAAGAGGATGCATACAGAAGTAAAGAGGTATATAGTATAAAGATAAACACAACTATGTAGGATGAAAAGATGCGCGAATGGCTAAAGAGGAAAGGGAAAGAGGAGAAGACTGAAGAGTGAATGGGAGTGAGGTTGTTTAACGTAGGTTCAGTCCAGGGGGATGGCAGGATGAACGGATGTGTTGGAGTGCAAGTTCCCATCTGCGCAGTTCAGAGGGATTGGTGTTGGGTGGGAGAAGCCAAATGGCACATACGGTGTAGCAGGTTCCTAGGTCCCTAGAATTATGCTGGAGGCCATGCTCCGCTACTGGGTATTGGGCATCTCCTAGGCGGACAGTTCGTCTGTGTCCGTTCATGCGCTCAGCCTGTTTAGTTGTTGTCATGCCGATGTAAAAGGCTGTGCAGTGCAGGCATGTCAGTTGATAAATGACATGTGTAGTTTCACACGTAGCCCTGCCTTGAATTGTGTATGTTTTACCAGTAGCGGGGTGGAGTAGGTGGTTGTGGGAGGATGCATGGGGCAGGTTTTGCAGCGGGGTCGGTTACAGGGGTAGGAACCGCTGGGTAGAGAAGGTAGTCTGGGAATATTGTAGGGTTCAACAAGGATGTTACGGAGGTTAGGGGGGCGACGAAAGGCAACTCTGGGTGGTGTGGGGAGAGTGTTGTCAAGGGATGATCTCATTTCAGGGGTTGACTTGAGAAAGTCATATCCCTGGCGGAGTAATTTGTTGATGTTTTCGAGGCCAGGATAATATTGAGTGACAAGGTGGATGCTTCTGTGTGGTCTGGAGGTAGGAAAATTGTTGTTGGATGGGGAGGAATGTATTGCTCGGGAAATCTGTTTGTGGACAAGGTCTGCAGGATAGTTGTGGGAGAGGAAAGCACTAGTCAGGTTACTGGTGTAATTGTTGAGGGATTCGTCACTGGAGCAGATACGTTTGCCACGAATACCTAGGCTGTAGGGAAGGGAGCTTTTGATTTGGAAAGGATGGCAGCTATCAAAGTGAAGGTACTGTTGATTGTTTGTGGGTTTGATATGGACAGAGGTGTGGATGTGAGCTTCAACAAGATGAAGGTCAACATCCAGGAAGGTGGCTTGGGTTTCGGAGAAGGACCAGGTGAAATCCAGATTCGAAAAGGAGTTGAGGTTATGGAGGAAATTAAGGAGTGTTTCTTCACCATGAGTCCAGACCACAAAGGTGTCATCTATAAACCTATACCAGGCCAGGGGAAGCAGCTGTTGGGTCTTCAGGAAAGCCTCCTCCATGTGGCCCACGAAGAGGTTGGCATAGGACGGAGCCATCCTGGTTCCCATGGCCGTTGCCCTGATTTGTTTGTAGGTCTGGCCTTCAAAAGTGAAGTAATTATGGGTGAGGATGAAGTTGGTAAGTGTGATAAGGAACGAGGTTTTTGGAAGATCTTTGGTTGGGCGTTGGGAGAGGTACTGCTCAAGGGCAGAGAGACCATGGGTATGTGGGATGTTTGTGTAAAGGGATGTAGCATCAATGGTGACAAGAAATGTTTCAGGTGGGAGAGGAGTGGGAATGGATTTGAGGCATTCTAGGAAGTGGTTTGTGTCTTTGATGTAGGATGGGAGTCTGTGGGTGATAGGTTGTAGGTGCTGGTCTACCAGAGCTGCGATATGTTCGTTTGGGGCTTTGAAGCCTGCTACAATGGGACGGCCAGGATGGTTCTCTCTGTGGATTTTGGGTAATAGGTAGAAGGTAGGGGTACGTGGCTCAGGTGGAGTGAGTAAGTCTATGGAAGCCGTTGTGAGGCCTTGTGAGGGGCCTTGGATTTTTAGGATTTTTTGCAGCTCAGTCTGGATGGAGGGAATGGGGTCCTGGGTAACAGCTTTGTAGGTTGAGGTGTCAGAGAGTTGACGCAGTCCTTCTGCCACATACTCCACACGGTCTAGTACGACATTAGTGGAGCCTTTATCGGCCGGGAGGATGACAATAGAGCGGTCTATTTTCAGCTCCTTAATGGCACGGGATTCAGCTGGGGTGATGTTGGGGGTTGTCGGGATGTTCTTCAAGAAGGACTGGGAGGCAACACTGGATGTGAGGAATTCCTGAAATGTTTGCAAGGGATGGTTTTGGGGGACGGGAGGAGGATCCCTTTGAGAAGGCAGTCGTAACTGTTCTAGACTGGGTTCAACACTGGGTCTAGTATTTTGGGGCTGTGTTTGGGTAGTGAAGTGATATTTCCAGTTGAGGTTCGGGGTGAATGAGAGGAGATCTTTAACGAGGGCAGTGTGGTTGAATTTTAGGTGTGGGGCTAAAGGTTAAGCATTTTGATAGATCAGATGTCTCTGGAGGAGAGAGGGATCTGGATGAGAGGTTTAGGACTGAATTGGGACTGGTGATATGTGGCATTTAACTGTGGTTATAGTTGAGATTTGGTCTGTGTGGGGTATGTGCTGGGATGGGGCGATAGAGTAGGGTGGCTAGGCTAGGTTTATTGGCTATGAGGGGGGGTTTGTTGAAGGTTCTGTTGTGGTTGGTGTTTGTGAGGGATAGGGAGAGGGACCCCACTTCTTAGGTGTTGCACTAGCACTGTGGATAGTTTTTTCAGGTGGTGTGTGGCATGGAACTCAAGTTTGCTGCTGGCTTCTAGGATGATGTTCCTGAGTGTGTTCTCCAAGCAAGGGTTTGAGAGGTGGAGGACTTTGAAGAGAGATAGGAGCTGTTGGGAGTGGTGGTTACATGAAGTAGTGTAGAGATTAAGGACAAGTTGGGTAAGGGCTAAGGATTGAAGGTTCTGGAAGTCCAGGAGAGACTGGTGGAAGGAGGAATTTGCACCCAGAGATGGGAACTTTTAAGGGAATCCCTTTAGGGGTAATTCCAAAGATTAAGCAGCACTGGAGGAAAAGTATGTGGGATTGCAGTTTGGCTACAGTGAATGCATGTTTCCGGAATGAATGTAAATAATGTGGTATAGGATTAGGGTACATAGTGGGTAACTGGTGGGTAGGGAAATTAAATAACTAAAGTTGAAATAGTAATCATAAGAAGGAATAAAACACGGAGGGAAGGACGAGAAGGAAAGAAATTGTGTTGGTAATGTTCAATACCAAAGGAAGAGCACTAAATAAGAAAAATACGGAAAAAGTTGACCAGACCAAGCAAGTATGTCCAGATTAGGGGAAAAGAACACACGTTGCTCAAAAACAGAGATAGCGAGTGGCGAAAAAAGATCGCGCATGCCGCAAAACCCATCGCGCATGCCGCAAAAAAGATCGCGCGTGCCGCAGAAAAGATCGCGCGTGCCGCAAAAAAGATCGCGGGTGGCGCAGAAATGTCCCAAATAATTTTTCTTGTGGCAGAGAAAGATAGCCAACGGCACAAAAATATCGCCAGCAACAAGAAGTCGACGGAAATGGATGATACTGGTAGGTGTGGAAGAGATTGTTGGCAGTAATTGTTGGCTGGGAAACAGCGAATAACGAACGTTGAAACTATGGAATGTTGAATAAATAAATCAATAAATAAAAAAGAGAAGAGGGCTACAAATGGAACAAGATAATAGGAGGCAGATGAAACTAGCACAGTTGGTGACGAAAATATTTATTTATGTATATATAAAAAACACTGAAGAAGAGAAAGAGTTAAGATGACAGACGTAAGTGATAGCTAACAAAAGGGACAAAACAATGAAGGATGTGGACCATATAGGTGATCTAAATGATTAATGGAAAATCTCATATAACGATGCGAAACAAATACTAACAAGGAGATAGAGGGGCAGGCCAGTACTTACCTCAGCTCAGTACAGCCGATAGATACACATAAAACAGAACTGAAAATTTACATTCCTAGCTTTCGGAACAAATGTTCCTTCATCGGGGTGAAGAGAGCGGAAAGAAAGGGAAGAAGGGAAAGGAGATTCAGTTATTCACAAACAGAATTATGAAGCAACATGGAAAGGAAAATGGGAGGGTAGCAACTATGGAGGCATGATTGTCAGAGGGAAGCCAAAGATATTCTACTGTAAGTACTGTGCCAGCTTCAAACCGAAGAGGATGCATATAGAAGTAAAGAGGTATATAGTATAAAGATAAACACAACTATGTAGGATGAAAAGATGCGTGAATGGCTAAAGAGGAAAGGGAAAGAGGAGAAGACTGAAGAGTGAATGGGAGTGAGGTTGTTTAACGTAGGTTCAGTCCAGGGGGATGGCGGGATGAAAGGATGTGTTGGAGTGCAAGTTCCCATCTCCGCAGATCAGAGGGACTGGTGTTGGGTGGGAGAAGCCAAATAGCACATACGGTGTAGCGGGTTCCTAAGTCCCTAGAATTATGCTGGAGGGCATGCTCCGCTACTGGGTATTGTGCATCCCCTAGGCGGACAGTTCGTCTGTGTCCGTTCATGCGCTCAGCCAGTTTAGTTGTTGTCATGCCGATGTAAAAGGCTGTGCAGTGCAGGCATGTCAGTTGATAAATGACATGTGTAGTTTCACACGTAGCCCTCCTTGAGTTGTGTATGTTTTAGCAGTAGCAGGGCTGGAGTGGGTGGTTGTGGGGGGATGCATGGGGCAGGATTTGCAGCGGGGTCGATTACAGGGGTAGGAACCGCTGGGTAGAGAAGGTAGTCTGGGAATATTGTAGGGTTTAACAAGGATGTTACGGAGGTTAGGGGGGCGACGAAAGGCAACTCTGGGTGGTGTGGGGAGAGTGTTGTCAAGGGATGATCTCATTTCAGGGGTTGACTTGAGGAAGTCATATCCCTGGCGGAGTAATTTGTCGATGTTTTCGCGGCCAGGATGATATTGAGTGACAAGGTGGATGCTTCTATGTGGTCTGGGGGTAGGAACATTGTTGTTGGATGGGGAGGAATGTAATGCTCGGGAAATCTGTTTGTGGACAAGGTCTGCAGGATAGTTGCGGGAGAGGAAAGCACTGGTCAGGTTATCGGTGTAATTGTTGAGGGATTCGTCACTGGAGCAGATACGTTTGCCACGAATACCTATGCTGTAGGAAAGGGAGCGTTTGATGTGGAAAGGATGGTAGCTATCAAAGTGAAGGTACTGTTGTTTGTTTGTGGGTTTGATATGGACAGAGGTGTGGATGTGAGCTTCAACAAGACGAAGGTCAATATCCAGGAAGGTGGCTTGGGTTTTGGAGAAGGACCAGGTGAAATCCAGATTCGAAAACGAGTTGAGGTTTTGGAGGAAATTAAGGACTGATTCTTCACCATGAGTCCAGACCACAAAGATGTCATCTGTAAACCTATACCAGGCCAGCCTCCAGGAAAGCCTCCTTCATGCGGCCCATGAAGAGGTTGGCATAGGACGGAGCCATCCTAGTTCCCATGGCCGTTCCCCTGATTTCTTTGTAGGTCGGGCCTTCAAAAATGAAGTAATTATGGGTGAGGATGAAGTTGGTAAGTGTGATAAGGAACGAGGTTTTTGGAAGATCTTCGGGTGGGCATTGGGAGAGGTAGTGCTCAAGGGCAGAGAGACCATGGGTATGTGGGATGTCTGTGTAAACGGATGTAGCATCTATGGTGACAAGAAAGGTTTCAGGTGGGAGAGGAGTGGGAATGGATTTGAGGCATTCTAGGAAGTGGTTTGTGTCTTTGATGTTGGATGGGAGTCTGCGGGTGATAGGTTGTAGGTGCTGGTCTGCCAGAGCTGAGATACGTTCGGTTGGGGCTTTGAAGCCTGCTACAATGGGACGGCCAGGATGGTTCTCTTTGTGGATTTTGGGTAATAGGTAGAAGGTAGGGGTACGTGGCTCTGGTGTAGTAAGTCTATGGAAGCCGTTGTGAGGCCTTGTGAGGAGCCTTGGATTTTTAGGATTTTTTGCAGCTCAGTCTGGATGGAGGGAATGGGGTCCTGGGTAACAGCTTTGTAGGTTGAGGTGTCAGAGAGTTGACGCAGTCCTTCTGCCACATACTCAACACGGTCGAGTACGACAGTAGTGGAGCCTTTGTCCGCCGGGACGATGACAATAGAGCGGTCTTTTTTCAGCTCCTTAATGGCACAGGATTCCTCCCCTACCTCAAAACCATCCCTTGCAGACATTTCAGGAATTCCTCACATCCAGTGTTGCCTCCCAGTCCTTCTTGAAGAACATCCCGACAACCCCCAACATCACCCCAGCTGAATCTCCAGTGTCGAATCCCTCAACAATTACACCAGTAACCAGACCAGTGCTTTCCTCTCCCACAACTATCCTGCAGACCTTGTCCACAAACAGATTTCCCGAGCAATACATTCCTCCCCGTCCAACAACAATTTTCCTACCTCCAGACCACACAGAAACATCCCCCTTGTCACTCAATATTATCCTGGCCTCGAAAACATCAACAAATTACTCCGCCAGGGATATGACTTTCTCAAGTCAACCCCTGAAATGAGATCATCCCTTGACAACATCCTCCCCACACCACCCAGAGTTGCCTTTCGTCGCCCCCCTAACCTCCGGAACATCCTTGTTAAACCCTACAATATTCCCAGACTACCTTCTCTACCCAGCGGTTCCGACCCCGCTGCAAAACCTGCCCCATGCATCCCCCCACAACCACCTACTCCAGCCCCGCTACTATTGAAACATACACAATTCAAGGCAGGGCTACGTGTGAAACTACACATGTCATTTATCAACTGACATGCCTGCACTGCACAGCCTTTTACATCGGCATGACAACAACTAAACTGGCTGAGCGCATGAACGGACACAGACGAACTGTCCGCCTAGGAGATGCCCAATACCCAGTAGCGGAGCATGCCCTCCAGCATAATTCTAGGGACCTAGGAACCTGCTACACCGTATGTGCCATTTGGCTTCTCCCACCCAACACCAGTCCCTCTGAACTGTGGAGATGGGAACTTGCACTCCAGCACATCCTTTCATCCCGCCATCCCCCTGGACTGAACCTACGTTAAACAACCTCACTCCCATTCACTCTTCAGTCTTCTCCTCTTTCCCTTTCCTCTTTAGCCATTCGCGAATCTTTTCGTCCTACATAGTTGTGTTTATCTTTATACTATATACCTCTTTACTTCTGTATGCATTCTCTTTGGTTTGAAGCTGGCACAGTACTTACAGTAGAATATCTTTGGCTTCCCTCTGACAACCATGCCCCCATCCTTGCTACCCTCCCATTTTCCTTTCCCTGTTGCTTCATAACCTGGGTAGTGAGTAACTGAATCTCCTTTCCCTTCTTCCCTTTCTTTCCTCTCTCTTCACCCCGATGAAGGAACATTTGTTCCGAAAGCTAGGAATGTAAATTTTCAGTTCTGTTTTATGTGTATCTATCGGCTGTACTGAGCTGAGGTAAGTACTGGCCAGCCCCTCTATCTCTTTGTTAGTATTTGTTTCACATCTTTAGATGAGATTTTCCATTAATCAATTGCTAGTAATATTTCGCCTTCAACATGATCATTGATACATTTTTGTATGTACGCGGGATTACCCCTTACAGCCGCCTGTTTACACTACTGGCTATTGAAGTTGCTACACCAAGAAGAAATGCAGATGATAACGGGTATTTATTGGACAAATGTATTATACTAGAACTGACATTACATTTTCACTCAATTTGGGGGCATAGATTGTGAGAAATCTGTACTCAGAACAGCCACCTCTGGCCGTAAAACGGAGCTTGGATGGCGTGTACAGGTACAGCTGCCCTTGCTGCTTCAACACGATACCACTTCATCAAGAGTAGTGACAGGCATATTGTGACGAGCCAGTTACTCGGCCACCATTGACCAGACGTTTTCAGTTGGTGAGAGATCTGGAGAATGTGCTGGCCAGGGCAGCTGTCGAACATTTTCTGTATCCTGAAAGGCCCGTACAGGACCTGAAACATGCGGTCGTGCATTATCCTGCTGCAATGTGTTGTTTCGCAGGGATCGAATGAAGGGTAGAGCCACGGGTCGTAGCGCATCTGAAATGTAACGTCCACTGTTCAAAGTGCCGTCAATGCGAACAAGAGGTAACCGAGACGAGTAACCAGTGGCACCCCATACCGTCTCGCCGGGTGATACGCCAGTATGGCGATGACGAATACACGCTTCCAATGTGTGTTCACCGCGATGTCGACAAACACGGATGCGACCATCACGATGCTGTAAACAGAGCCAGGATTCATATGAAAAAGTGACGTTTTGCCATTTGCGCACCCAGGTTCGTCGTTGAGTACACCATCGCAGGTGCTCCTGTCTGTGATGCAGCGTCAAGTGTAACCGCAGCCATGGTCTCCGAGCTGATAGTCCATGCTGCTGCAAACGTCGTCGAACTGTTCGTGCAGATGGTTGTTGTCTTGCAAACGTCCCCATCTGTTGACTCAGGGATCGAGACGTGGCTGCACGGTCCGTTACAGCCATGCGGATACGATGCCCGTCATCTCGACTGCTAGTAATACGAGGCCATTGGGATCCAGCACGGCGTTTCGTATTACCCTCCTGAACGCACCGACTCCATATTCTGCTAACAGTCATTGGATCTCGACCAACGCGAGCAGCAGTGTCGCGATACGATAAAACCTCAATCACGATAGGCTACAATCCGATCTTTATCAAAGTCGGGAACGTGATGGTACGCATTTCTCCTCCTTACACGAGGCATCACAACAACGTTTCACCGGGGAACGCCGCTCAACTGCTGTTCGTGTATGAGAAATCGGTTGGAAACTTTCCTCATGTCAGCACGTTGTAGGTGTCGCCACCGGCGCTAACCTTGTGTTTATGTTCTGAAAATCATTTGCATATCCCAGCATCGTCTTCCTGTCGGTTGAATTTCGCATCTGCAGCACGTCATCTTCGTGGCGTAGCAAATGTTTATAGCCAGTAGTGGATATTAAACTGCACAATGCAATCTGTCAAACTTTTAAAAAATGGCCTACACAGCTCTGAGTTTTCCTTGTTATAAAAACGGTGAAGTACTGCTATTTTCATTGTGGGCTGATCATATTAAACCCTGTAGTTTACAGATGGTGTACTTGCTTCACAGACGTGTGTATGTTGGCGGTGCTCTCCAGCGTGTGAAAGTCGGGAAGATTTTCGTTCCTCACGGCCGCGGGCCGCCGTAAAGCCGCATCTTTACGCGGAATGGGGAAGCTGCCGGCGTCCGCGGCGCATGTTTCATACCGCTGCTACCGCGGCCGCCTCTGCACCGCCGCCTTCTGTGGGTCTCTCTCCACGGCTCAGAGCCCTGCGGCCTGGACCAGCCCGGGATTCCCGCTGCCGCAGGCACCCATCTCACATTTCCGTCTTTTCTGCTTCCTCGAAGTAACACGCTCGGAGAGAAATTCACGGTTCAGCAGAGAGGAATCCATTCCCAAGATGGCACCCCAAGCCGTTTGAATAAATTAGCGCCCAGGCTGATTCAGATTTTACTAAAGAGGAAGAAGGATTTCGCTGGAACGTGTTTCACTGACCGAGCTGATGTTACAGCGAAGCACAAACAAACAAGTGTTAGCCGCGCGGGAATAGCCGAGCGGTCTACTGCGCTGCAGTCATGGACTGTGCAGCTGGTCCCGGCGGAGGTTCGAGTCCTCCCTGGGGCATGGGTGTGTGTGCTTGTCCTTAGGATAATTTAGGTTAAGTAGTGTGTAAGCTTAGGGACTGATGACCTTAGCAGTTAAGTCCCATAAGATTTAACACACTTGAACATTGAAACAAGTGTTATGTCAGATAGTTCCTCTTCACGCCTCTCTAATATAAAGTGCACTTGGACGCGACAGTTGAGCCAGGCTTCCTTATCGTTTTGAATATTGCAAAGCACTTAATGATATGCGTAGTGATTCCTCTTCATATTACCTCCAAATGATGCACGATGGACTCACACATGTCTCACCTCAGATTAATCTTAGACCTATATTTCATCACTGAGTCCTTTTCACTCTAAAAATCACTCTTTATGACATGGTTCAGTAAAGCAGAGAGGTTACTATGGAATAACATGCCACAACGGAGATGGGTAGGTTACTGTAAAGTTTCAATATGTGACGATCAATGTGAGAAGTTCACAAACCACAAAATTCAGATTTGTACATCAGCTTTGTTCAATTTTAATTAATCTATCCTCCGCGTGGCATTAGCCGAGCGGTCTAGGGCGCTGCAGTCATAGACTGTGCGGCTGATCCCCGCGGAGGTTCGAGTCCTCCGTCGGGCATGGGTGCGTGTGTTTGTCCTTAGGATAATTTACATTAAGTAGTGTGTAAGCTTAGGGACTGATGACCTTAGCAGTTAAGTCCCATAAGATATCACACATTTGAACAATTAATCTATCCGAAGGACAAAATAAATAATACTTCTGTGGTCGTTAGGTACGGCTCTGTAACGCGAAATCAAGCTGAAGTAGTATTACTTTTGTAAATTTTTAATCGAAAGGGTAATACACTCTAAGACGAAAAAAAAAGCGACGCACCACTAAAGAACGTGATATACAACCAAAGATAAACACATTATTACAGTTTCAGAAAAAGTGAATGATTAACTCAAGAGACGTGTGTGGAGACTCCATGGACAGCTTTGGGATACAGACCTAACTGTCACCTGCCATACACTTCAGCAAGATAATGCGCGCTCGCAGCCTGTGGGAGTTTCTACTGCTGGCCTTCCTGCTTGTCAAGCACTGTGATGGCCAGGAAAGTCGCCGGATCTCTGCCCAATTGAGAACGTCAAGCCACTCCAAGCAGCTCGCGTTTTTAACGATCTAACGCTCCAAACGGACATAATTTTTCACAAAATGCCCGAGATGGGCATCCAGTAACTCTATCAGTCAGTGGCAAGACGACTAACTACTTACATAAGAGCCAATAGTGGACCAATACGTTATTGACTTCCTTAGTTTGTGAAGCTCTTTCTCTTGAATAAATCACCCAATTTTTCTGATATAGTCATTTATTTTTCTGTACATATACATTACATCTATCGAGTTCAGTCTCATTGAGATGGTTCCTTCCTGCTATATCAGTTGTTTTTTTTTTTGCATTTTTTTCTCAGAGTATATAATCTTTGCTTAACATCATATTACTTAGTTAGGAATTCCAAAATTTTGTAAAAGTTGACATAATGTCTTTGTGAACAGATTCGCAGTCACTGGTTTGAAAACACATTTATTATCGGTCTAGATTGCATTACTTTTTGAAATGACTGGCCTCGGTTCGACATGAACCATTCTCAGATCTGTATACAACAGTAAAATGACTACTCTTCTAGTACTCCACGCAATTAAAAAAGATACCATTGCTCGCCATTATCAAACAGCTAATGCGCCAGAACGTAACTCACCATATCGGTTACAAGAGTAACCCGTCCGTTAGCAAATTTGCGACCTGCGTCACGTAATAGAATAATGGTTTGGTAGAACACAAGTTATTAATATAGCACATAAAGCTACTGCCGGCATACGCTGTGTGGAATTTCTGTCACATTTGAATAAAGCGTAACGTCCGCACTAATTTAAAAATAATTTTATTTTTTTGTCTGGTGGGAACAGTGTAATAAGATCTTCTCGAGCTTTCACTCACGTCAGGTGGTTAAAATCGCGCGAGCTATCGACCAAGCTCTCCGTGGCCGCTCTCAAGTGGTGAATGACTGCCATGTCGCCGTGGCCTCGCCTTTATAAAGCCGCGCTGCTGGCTGTGATGTCCCAGGTGCTCTGTCGAGGTCCACGAGGTAGAATGTCCGTGGCATGTACGTCACAGCACGTAACACTAAGGGTCGTTCGAGTGCTAGCAGCTGTCTCCGACGAGGAACGAGTTAGTGTTTCAGATGTAATAGTTCTCGACTGCGTCTTTAAATGCTTGCAAGTACTCAATAGCACACAACAAGGTTAAGACCTTTGGTGGGTACCTATACAGGGCCGTATATCTCGTTGTCGCCAGATTTAGTAATGTTTTCGTCTCACGTAGCGCCCGCTACAACTTCGAGATGGAGGGGTCCCAGGTTGTGCTGACTGCAAACCCTCGTCCCTGTTCAAGGTGTTTTCAGATATTTTAATTTCTACAACTTCTTTCATAGATGGGTCCCAAAATCCTTTCGTACTCATAACGAAAGATGTTTCACATTCGGTGTCGATTTTCTAAAGCTTGTTCTGCCCTGGCTGAGTTTTCAGGTTAGCGTAGGAGTAAGCACCCCCTCGCGTTCCGTCCGACGTTGCTTCACAGTGCATATTGTGACGTCACAGCCGGCTGCTCAGCTTTATGACCGCAACGCCATGGTGACATGGTAGTCGTCTGCTATTTGACAATAACCAACGGAAGTTTGATTGAAAGTACATGGCACCTGATATAAATGTTTTCTCCAGCAGGAGTACTTGTATACATGATGACTCGGTACCATACCCAGAAAACTTTTATGTCGACTGACTAGCATCGGAAGCCTACGCAATTACACATGGCACTTCATCTGAAGTAGCTGGAAGCCCAAGAAAGTTTATGAATTCATATCGCCTTGATACAAGGCATTCATACGTTCTTGAAGGTATTTAATTGAAATCTGTGGTATATCAAAGGTAAAAGACACTATAAAAACAACATAAAATTTTTATAATTTAATAGGTGGATGGTGTCAACATTCATGGCGTTGCTGTAGGTCTGTCTATTTCGCGGCTTGCTTCCCTCACGTGGTCGCTGTATTGCTGTTGTCCAGCTAGCCGACCAGTTTTCTACTGATCGATGCCGTGTGTGAAAATTTACAGGCAAGAGAGAGAAAAAGCAACTGAAACGAATAAGTGAAGGTCACACAGCAGCTAAAAATAACAACAACAAAAAATACGTGACTTTAACGTGAAGTGGAAAGACTTCCGACAAAATTGAGAGATGTTTTCATAAAGTCAATATTAAAATAGGTTTTAGTACAAAAAACGTGACAATTTGAAGCTCCTCTATGATATCTGTAATAGCAGGAATAGGATCAGATTTACTGACGGCAGTAAATAGCTCACAGGGTAAACGGAGAATAAGTTCGAAATTATATTCATAAAGCACACACGATCTCAGAACAAAACAGCAGTTGGGGCAGATATGGATACCTTAAACCAGACAGTCACGAACACCAAGCAAAATTTTGCATCCTAAACACGCTCGAAAGGGATGATTCTTTAACGACTTGTAGGAACTTGAAATTTACCTTCATAAAATGCAAGATACGAATCCAGCCCTGAATGAGCAGAGAAAATTCAGTCATGAAGTCTGATTCAACTTTTATGTCGACATACAAAGATTATGATTGTAGCATGTGGATACACAAGGTGACAGTTGAGTGTACGCGTGTGATGGGACGTCTGTAGCATGTGTGCTGCGCTTGACATCGGTGAAGGACCCTCCGGCTCTGCCCTCTAGCCATGGCGGCGCCTGGCAGACGGCCGATGGGCTCGCGGAACAACAGCAGTACAGAGATCGTGTTAGGAAGCAGGCCACGACGACGACAGGCCTACAGCAACGCCAGTGATATGGACAAATTCCGCCTTTTAAATTAGAAATGTTTGATAGAGTTTTTATGTTTTTTGACCTTAATAAACTCTAGATTTTAATTAAGTGAATCCAAAAGAAATATTCTCACCAAACAAATGAAAATAATTATTAAATCAGCATGGTCGTCACGTTTTACTCTACTGTGACACAAGTACCAGAATCCACCAGTCGACAGCAATATTATGTGCTATATTAATACGGTGGCTTCCACCAAACCACTATTTTACTGTGTGACATAGCATGTTAATTTGCTGATGCTCGGATGGGTTACTCTTTTAACCAATACAGTTAGGTATTTGCTAGTGCATTTGATGTTTGATCATGTAATGATATGATAACATTTTGTATTTCGTGGACCAGTTGCAGAGTAGTTATTTTAGTATCTACAGATCTTAGGATCGTTTATATTGAACTGAAATCCGTCACTGAAGAAACTAATTCTATCAAGATGGATGACAGATGTGTTTTAAATTTCGAAATAACTGTATTAAAATTCAAAGCATAAAATTATAATGACCCCTTACTATCAGGTAACTAGGCAAAAAATACTCCAATAATTAGTTGCAAAATTATAATTGAATCACATTGTGAATATGTAAGTTTTATAGATCATTTAGTTTTTTGGTGCTACGAATTCCGAGGTGCTTGCCTGTACAAGGCAGTTCCTTAGGATCGACGATGGTACAAAAATGAGGTGCGTAGAAAGTAGTATAAAGTCGTAACGTAGAGTTCATGGCACATAGTGATATAAATCAGCAATTTGAAATGTATCGAAACCGAGAACAGGTCAAGATTTTTGTTTTGCCTAAATAGATGTGAAAACTGAATAAGTTCGAGGTTATAAAATCTGGATTTTCGTATATAAGCAAGACCATGAAACTTAAAAAATCAACTACAAGTGAATCTTCATTAGACCTAGGATCCTGACATAATATCTACATCTACATCTACATCCATACTCCTGAAGCCACCCGACGGTGTGGGGCGGAGGGTACTTTGAGTACCTCTATCGGTTCTCCCTTCTGTTATAGTCTCGTATTGTTCGTGGAAAGAAAGATTGTCGGTATGCCTCTGAGTGGGCTCTAATCTCTAGGATTTTATCCTCATGGTCTCTTCACGAGATATACTGCTTGACTCCTCGGTGAAGGTATGTTCTCGAAACTTCAACAAAATTCCGTACCGAGCTATTGAGCGTCTCTCTTACAGTCTTCCACTAGAGTTTATCTATCATCTCCGTAACGCTTTCGTGGTTACTAAATGATAATGTAACGAAGCGCGCTGCTCTCCGTTGGATCTTCTCTATCTCTTCTGTCAACCCTATCTGGTACAGATCCCACACTGGTGAGCAGTATTCAAGCAGTGGGCGAACAAGTGTACTGTAACCCACTTCCTTAGTTTTCGGATTGCATATCCTTCGGATTCTTCTGTTTTACCGACGATTAATTTTATATGGTCATTCCATTTTAAATCACTCACGGATAATTTATGGAATTAATTGCTTCCAGTTGCTGACCTGCTATATTGTAGCTAAATGATAAAGGATATTTCTTTCTATGTATTCGCAGCAGATTACACTTGTTTACATTGAGATTCAATAATTGCCACTCTAAGTAGGCTGTTTAGGTTTTTATGTTGGTAATGCCGCGTAGCGTTCGGTATGAAAATCACTGACTGTGCGGTGTGCAGTCTGTGGGTGGTTTGCACTGTTGGAATATTCGCTATTGTAGTGTTGGGCAGTTGGATGTGAACAGCGCGTAAAGTTGCGCAGTTGGAGGTGAGTCGGCAGCAGTGGTGGATTTGGTGAGAAAGATGGCAGAGTTTTGAGAGCGAACGATCTGAACGTGTGTCCATCGGAAAGAGTAAATTTGAAATACTGGATATCATGAACTGATATATTAATATGATGACTTTTGAATATTATTAAGGTAGATACATTGGTTGTTCTCCATAAAAATCTTTCATTTGCTAACTATGCCTATCAGTAGTTAGTGCCTTCAGTCGTTACAATCTTTTATTTGGCTGGCAGTATTGGCGCTCGCTGTATTGCGGTAGTTCGAGTGAAGATTTTTGTGAGGTAAGTGATTCATGAAAGGTATAGGTTATTGTTAGTCAGGGCCATTCTTTTGTAGGGATTATTGAAAGTCAGATTGCGTTGCGCTAAAAATATTGTGTGTCAGTTTAGTGTTGATCAGAATAAGTAAAGAGAGTAATGTCTGAGAACGTTCAGTTTTGCTCAGCTGTTTGAAAATCAAATAACATAGAGGTTTTTCAGCACAGTAATTCATTAATTTTTCTAAGGGGACGTTTCACCACATATACTGCAAGAATGTAATAGATACAGTATAAATACTCCGTCGTTTAACTATTATTTGTGTTTCCCATTTAAGTAACACAATTTGTTTAAAATACAGCAGTTCGCAAAAACTGGCACTATAAGTTCTGTCACGCGCTAGCATTTCTGCACAGATTGTCCTTAGCTGCCCTTTATTTTCTTCTATTAAGCAGCAAGGAAACCAGCAAGCACATAACTTCGAGTACCACAGCTGATGGTGCGTGTGTCAGCCCTACCAACAGAGACGTCCAGTTGAGCAGCGAGGTCTTTGATTGTGATCTGTCGGTAACCTAGAGTGAGACTCTCCGCACGTTCCAACACTGTAGGAGTCACAGCTGTGTGTGGCCGGCAGCAAGGCCGGAGACCTGACAGGTATGCGGCACCTTGTTGCGATGACGACAGACGCCTCGCTGAATGACTCACTACGCTTCTGTTCACTGCCAGGCCTCCATAGACATTCTGCAAGCGTCCATAAATATCTACGATCCTCTGTTTTTGCACCAAAAGAATCTCAAGGAGAGCTCTCTGCTTGGAACGCATTTCCTTTACAGACATCATTTTGAAAGCTATGTATAGCGCCACCTGCAGTCAGGACTTCATGTAACTGTAGGGACTGAAGCGGGAATATTCCACGATGTCCCATTACAAATTCCGCGTTTCTTCTACCGAAACTAACCGACAACCAGAAATGTGTTACGTTATTGAACGCCCCTCGTGCATTTTACACTTGCGTTTTAGGGCAATGTTTCCAATTGTCTTTCACAAATATTCGACATACCCTCCTTCGTACAAACAATGTTCGCTCAAAGGTTTCTGAAAGTGACTCAGATAATGGAGACTTTCGCAAAGCCCGCTGTGGAAAGTCATATACTGTGAAACAAAGCGATCTTAGGGGCCAGTCATTACACGCCATATGGCCAGTATTTACATGAGGTCGTCCATAGTTAATAAATGTTATTGAACGCAGGTGATAGTGCAGAGGGCTCCTTCCTGTTGAAAAATGACATTTACTCCTCATTCTTGTCGTTATGGAAATAACAGTATGCCCAAAAATCCATGTACCGTATGTCATATTGTAAACGTCTTTACACAAACAAAGCGCAGTAAATCATTTTCGCCCACATGGGTTTTCTTGATTGTCCTGACAGTCGAATGATTATTCATCTGTCTGAAGGTGAGGATTTATAAATGTTCCCCAAGTTCCAAAATTTCAGACAGATTCATATGGTGTGGTAAGTGAGAATAATATGCAAAAGATACACTCCTCGCCATTAAAATTGCTACACCAAGAAGAAAAGCAGATCAAATTCATTGGACAGATACATTATACTAGAACTGACATGTGATTACATTTTCACGCAATTTGGGTGCATAGATCCCGAGAAATCAGTACCCAGAACAACCACCTCTGGCCGTAATAACGGCCTTGATATGCCAGGCCATTGAGACAAACAGAGCTTGGATGGCGTGTAAAGCTACAGCTGCCCAGGCAGATTCAACACGATATCACAGTTCATCAAGAGTAGTGACTGGCGTATTGTGACGAGCCAGTTGCTCGGCCACCATTGACCAGACGTTTTCAATTGGTGAGAGATCTGGAGAATGTGCTGGCCAGGGTAGCAGCCGATCACTTTCCGTATCCAGAAAGGCCCGTACAGGACGTGCAAGATGCGGTCGTGCATTATCCTGCTGAAATGTAGGGTTTCGCAGGGATCGAATGAAGAGTAGACCCACGGGTCGTAATACATGTGACATGTAACGTCAACTGTTCAAAGTACCGTCAATGTGAACAAGAGATGACCGAGACGTGTAACCAGTGGCACCCCATACCACCACGCCGGGTGATACGCCAGTATGGCGATGACGAATACACGCTTCCGATGTGCATTCACCGCGATGTCGCCAAACACGGATGCGACCATCTTGATGCTGTAAACAGAACCTGGATTCACCCGAAGAAATGACGTTTTGCCATTCATGCACCCAGGTTCGTCGTTGAGTACACCACTGCAGGTGCTCCTGTCTGTGATGCAGCGTCAAAGGTAACCGCAGCCATGGTCTCCGAGCTGATAGTCCATGCTGCTGCAAACCTCGTCGAACTGTTCGTGCAGATGGTTGTTGTCTAGCAAACGTCCCCATCTGTTGACTCAGGGATCGAGACGTGGCTGTACGATCCGTTACAGCCATGCGGATAAGATGCCTGTCATCTCGACTGCTAGTGATACACATCCGTTGGGATCCAGCACGGCGTTCCGTATTACCCTACTGAACCCACTGATTCCATATTCTGCTAACATTCATTGGATCTCGACCAACGCGAGCAGGAATGTCACGATACGATAAACCGCAATCGCGGTAGGCTACAATCCGACCTTTAACGTGATGGTACGCATTTCTCTTCCTCACACGAGGCATCACAACAACGTTTCACCAGGTAACGCCGGTCAGCTGCTGTTTGTGTACGAGAAATCGGTTGGAAACTTTCCTCATGTTAGCACGTTGTAGGTGTCGCCACCGGCGCCAACCTTGTGTGGATGCTCTGAAAAGCTAATCATTTGTATATCACAGTATCTTCTTCCTGTCCGTTAAATATCGCGTTTGTAGCACGTCATCTTCGGGGTGTAGCAATTTTAACGGACAGTAGTGTACTTTTCAGCTGCTTGATTCATTGTACTGCCTCACGAAAGAGCTCGATATCCTTCCAGAAACGAATTCCATCCTTCATAGAGCAAAAAGGTTACAAGAAATAAACGCTCCTCATCCAGCGAAGCTAAAAAGGCATTAAGGCCTGTTACAATCGGGTGCCTGCTTTCCCGCATTCGTTCACGTCGGTGGTGAAGCGTTATTACAAAGAAAGTATCCGCATTAAGAACAAATCGAGCACTAGAACTTAAATGTGTATGTGCGTTCGCAAATTGCATCGCAGGACATGTCAGCTAGTAGGGTAGAAAGGAGACAGAAAAATCCAATGGAGCTTCACAGAAGGCAGAAAAGAAGGAACTAAACACCAGATAAATAGGCATCACATCATGGAACCTTGTTTTGTTTTTTGACTATTGAGGTAACTACCTTTGATATCATGATATGGATGTCGAGGCCTGTCTTAGACAGGCAGAAAATCGATCAACTAATTGTGCAGTTCTCCTCCCCCCCTCCCCCCAAAGAAAAGTCCCCAGCCTAGCTGTAAGACAGGTAGAAAGATACAGGAAAACGTCAGCACTAAAATGGATCCGATACTACAGTGTAATATGAACTGAATTAGGAATTGCGTGGGTGAACTGAAACTTTTAACACTGACGAGCCTATCGAATCCACATCTCCAGGAGGCACTTCTATCCGATTCCTCTTTGCTAAGAGGTTATTTCCTCCACAGTAGGTATATAGCCTCTGCGCTGACAAAGCAAAACGTGTTGAAAAATTTATCACTGATCGATATTTCATCTCACGTTTCTCCTCGAACATCAGCTTACAAGAAGTTTCTGTATCAATGAATTTCCTTCACAGAACTCTTGTGTTATCAAGTAGCGTCTCTCCTGTGTGGAGATCTTAACGCTGACAAATGTTTTTTAGACTCAGCTGTAACATTGCCAAAATCACGTTGTTCAGAGGCTCTTAGAGCTACTTAGTGGGAAACGATTGGCAATCTGCACTCCAGTGAACAATTTCCGATCTGGATTCATCTGTCCGATGTAGCAGTGCTCGAAAATAAGCTTTCCAGGTAGGTGCTAAAAACTCGAATAGGATGGTGTATGACCTGTTCGCTGTTCCTCGACGTCCAGGAATCTTTCGTAGATCCAATTGCGAACGATACACCACGCTGTTTTTCAATATGCTTAATAATCCTCAGGTCACGTAAAAGGACCAACTGTACCCGGTGGCGCGAAAAATTCTGATTGGATATGAGGGTCAAGCGGACGGCTACAGAGGACGTCGGAGATAATCAGTTGCAGACCGAGAAATCTAGCTGAACTAATAAGGAGACCAAGAAAAGCTCGTAGTAATAACTCCTTAACTTCACAAACCGGTATATAGGAGTGCAGTTACGTGAGAGGCCACTACTAGGATATCAGGGAGGTGAGGAGGACTTTGCTAGTTGTAGTACCAATGCAAAATGAATGTCTCAACATCAGCTCAAGAGGCAAAGAACACACAATAGCCAAAAGTTTCATCATATTTGAAACGACGTCCACCCAGGATCCGAACCAAGACAACCTGCAGAGTATACAATGTTCGAAAATATGCACCTTTATTTTGCTGGCTGTTGTCTGGTTATTGAGCTGCAGAGCTTTGCAAAAGTGGGAGCACAAGTTAGTGGAGGCAACAGGCAATACGCTGTTGCCAGCAAAACCTACTTCTCCGCCGTGGTATACCTTGTATCTATCATTATGATTGGACAAAGACGTCTTTACTTTCCTCCGAAAATGTCTCTGCCCCTTCTCGAACTGTATCAGACTTCTGCAGGAGAAATTACCCGCCCACCATTAACCTACTTCATCCAAAACTATGGAATATACAACGTGACATGCCAATTATTTCTCGCATGAGACACATTTTACTGGAGTTGAGAAGCGATTTTGTGGTCTCTGGGCTACAGCCTACCATCGCAGACTGAAGGATTTAATGTGTTCCAGAACTAAAGACTCCCTTCTTTCATTCCAGTGACCAGCTTCGCCACTTTTGTCTGCTGAACTACTGACATCTTCTCCTGTTGGTATCTTATTTTTAGAGCATGCTTCAGGACATGGGTTCATTACATAGAACCAGAAACAAAACGTTAATCCACGGAGTGGCGCAACGCCAGCTCTCCTCCGAAGAAAAAGTTGGTCTTCTGGAACTCTGAAGGGGTTATTCCGTTTAATGTCCTCCCTCATGGTGCTACCATCAACGCTGATGTGTATTGTCCTACCCTCAGGACATTGAAGAAACGACTTCACTGTGTTCGTCGACACCAAAATGCAAATTCGTGTCTTCTTTTCTATGACAACACAAGGCCTCACACAAGTCTGTGTACCCGAGAGGAGCTCACAATCTTCATTGAACTGTTCTCCTCATCCATCCTACAGCCTGGATCTCGCTACGTTGTTTGACCCTATGAAGGATGCACTCTGCAGGAAACAGTACGTGGGTGATGGGGAGGTTATTGATGCAGCAAGATATTCGACGTCGACCAATAGAGTGGTAATGAGGGTATACAGGCCGTCCCTGTAGGGTGGCGTAAGGGTTTTGTAGCCAAAAGAATGGGGAATAATATGGTGTATTGGAATTCTGAATAAAACCAACCAGCTTTGAAAAAAAAAATTGCATTACTTACTGAACGCCCGTCGTAATACAAGGTTGCGTGTAGACACAGTTTTTTATGAGTCTTACTACTGGTTTGATGCCACCAACCACGTATTCTTCTGCTGCGCTAACCTCTTCATCGCAGGATAATACTTGCACCCTACGTCCACAATTGTTTGTTGGATGCATTCCAATCTATGTCTGCTACTGTAGTTCCTCCTAGAACCGTGGAAATTTCCCTACTGTCGTAACTTATTTCCTATCATTCTGTCTCTTCTTCTTTTCTGTGTTTTCCCTAAGTTCCATTCTCCGCCGATTCTGCAGAGAAACTCCTCACTTTTATCTGATTAGTCTACCTATTTCCAAAATTATTCTGTAGCACCACATCTCAAGTGCTCCCATTGTCTTCAGTTCTCTTCAGTACCGGCTAAGATGTATACCTCAGTAAAATTATACGTTTCAAAAATAAATACTTTGTAGTTCAATGCTGAACTTAACCCCAAGTTTCTGTCTTATTTATGAATAAGATATGATGTTGTTAAATCGACTTAACTTCTTGAAACACTGCACTTTCTTTTGAACAATGATACAGGCAACTAGGATCTTAATAAACAGATCGTCTTTCTTTAGAGCTAGGGTCTATTACTCCAACAGTTTCATGTAACCTCTTCATAACAAATAAAATATAATCAAAAATTAAAAACGCAAACATAGAGAATCGATATCGGGCATCACAGAGGCCTCCTCTTCCAGTATAATGTCTACGACTCTGGTGTTCAGGTGCATAACAACATTAATATTGAAGGTGTCCCAAGTTTATTTCTTTATCAGACGCTTCTTTCCTCACATTAAGTTTTATGTTTCATACTGGTAGACATCTCTGGGCCACGAATTCTCTCTTTCCCTGTGCTAGTCTGCTTTTTATGTCTTCATTGCTTCTTCCGTCATGTGTTGTTTTGCTTCCAAGGTGACAGAATTCCTTACCGTCGTCTGCTTCACAGTCAGTAATTTTGATGTTAAGCTTCTCACTATTTTCATTTCTGCTACATCCCATTACTTATACCTTTCTTCGGTTTACTCTCAGTCCATATTCTGCACACATTTAGCTCTTCATTCTGTAATTCTTCTTCACCTTCACCTTCACTGTGGATAGCAATGTAACCAGGAAATCTTATCATTTGTATCGTTCCACACTGAATTTTAAACCCGTTCCTTGGTCCTTTCTTTTGTTCATTTAATTGGTTCTTCGATGTACAGATTGAACAATAGGGGTGAATATCTGTATCCCTCTACCTTATATTTAATCTGTGCACTTCGTTCTTGGTCTTCCAGTCTTATAATTCTGTCATGGTTTTTGTACATACCGTATTTACCCTTCTTACCCTGTAGTTTACTTCTGTTTTCCTCAGAACCTCGAACATCTCGCACCAACTTACATTGTCGAACGCTTTCTCATGTCCACAAGTCCTACGAATGTGTTATGATTTTTCCACAATCTTGCGTTAATTATCAAGCTCAACTCCAGGCCTGATAACTTGAATTTCCTAAAGCCAAACTGATCGTCATCTAACGGATCCTCAATTTTTTATTATATTCCTCTATATATTATTCTTGCCACCGACTTGGCTGCATGTGCTGCTAAGCCTGAGTGTGCGCTAGTTCACTCACTTTCCTGCTCTTTCTATTTACGAAATCGCGTATTTGATATATTTCCGAAGTCTGATATTATGTCGCCACTCTCATAGTTTCGACACACCAACTTGAACGGTCGTGTGATTGCAATTTCCCCAAATGATTTTCTAAATTCCAATGGGATGTTATCTATCCCTTCTGCCTTACTTGATTTCAAGTCTTCCACAGGTTTTTTAAACAGAGAGTCTAATGTACGATAACCTCTGTTCCTCCATATCGACGCCAATTTCTTCTTCTATCACGCTACCCGATAATTCCTACCGCTCATAAGGCCTTTCCATTTATGAGCACTCACTTTTGCGTTTGACAGTGGAATTCCCAATTTCTCTCTTAATATTGCAATCCTGGCTTTTAATTTCACCGTACGTAATTCTGATTTCTCTCTACGTTGTATCAGTTCTTCCAACGATCATTTCATTTTTTATTTCTCTCTATTTTTCTTCAGGCATTTCGCCTTGGCTTCCCTGGACGTCCCATTCATTTCATATTTATGTTCTTGTGTATATTGCTGTGACCCTTTCTTTCCTAAACTTTCATTTTTACATTCAAGCCTACATTTCCCCTCAAACTTTTCTTTTCTATCCCTTCCGCTACAGTCACATTCCAAACCCTCATGATTACCAGATTTTCATTTTCCATTACATACCGAGATACCTGTTCAGTATCCCCACATACTGTCACCATCACTTCATCTACTGTTTGCCTTGCCGGCCTTCTATTATTGAACTAGTTTTGCCTGTTTTGGTTTGCTTTTGATTCTGACGGGGCAACGCTATCACTAACTCGTTCACAGTAGCTCAGTTTCAGCCTTACCTTGTTGTTACTAACGGATATTATTCTGGTTATACCATTTTCTGGTGCTGTTTATATTACTCTATATTCGTCTGACCAGAAGTCCTTGCCTTCTTTCCATTTCACTTCAGTGATAACTGATACATCAAAACTCAGTTTCACATGTCACCTCGCAGAATTTCTAGCTTCCCTACCACGTTCCAACTTCTTTCATTCCATATCTCGATTCGTAAAATGTTTTCTGTTCGTTGGTTAATCCATCTTTTCCTAATAGTCACTTCCACTGGCAGTGTTCTAACCCGGAAACTCCTGCCATTGGAGGCACTTTTTCAATTACTGGCCACATTCGTCTTTAATGCAGTTGTTCCCATTGGCTTCAGTTTCCTCATGTCTTTTGTCACTGCTGATTCTTTCGCTTCTGGGGGCAGTTTCCCACACCACTGGACTTTTTGACAAGGCTGTTGACAGAACGAGGGTGCACACTTATGACGGAAGTCTTCACCCACCATTGCAGATGAGTTTTGTTCAAAAAGAAGTAGCTAGTATCAAATTATGGACCCCGGATATTTTGATTAGTAGTCAAAGATGTTTCTTCTAAACCACGAGTCATACATTGTAAATGATTGTAGGGGCGATACTCTGTGATTGATAGAATGGGCACAAATGCATTGTCCCTTTTTCCATGCCCGGTAGGGTGAATAGGTGACGAGAATAAGGTTTAACATTCCGTGACCACCGTGAAGGACACTCGTGTGATAACAGCGCTATGGACACCTAGCTGGGTTTAAATGAGGCGTTTCCACTTGAACCGCTGTTCGAATCGTTCGTTATTCAGGTTTTTGGGTCATTCGGCAGTAACAGTTACCCGATACAGGACTGCATGGAAACGTAGGTCAAGCAATACCGGTTATTAAGCTTCCGATAAACCACGTCTGACTACCAGAAGGGAAAATCGTCGTCTTTTGAGCCAAGATCAGCGTAACCCGTTCACATTTATGCGTGCCATCCGAGAAGAAGCAATGGACTACTTGCAGTAGCATGTGTTGTACCGCAGCATTGGTCAGAGTCTATCAATAACTGTACTAGGGTTTTACCGTCCGATGCGCCGGCTGTCGGTAACACAGTATGAATGACTGCATTTGGAGTCGTGCCGTGACCGTAATGACTGATGAAAGGCGTCGAACTGTCCCCAGCAACGAATCGCGATTTTACACAACCCCGAATAACCAATGACAACGACTATGATGGCGGCCTAGGTAAATGTTGCATTCTTTCAACGCTTTGGAGAGGCACAGTGGTGTTACTTCTTGCTAAAACTACACAGCAGGAACCAACTTGTTTTGCCAACATACTTCTTATGGAAGCTACAATAAACCACCAACAGTAACAAACTCTTCAAAACAAACAAAGCAGTAAGGACCCCTTCTCCGGATCAGCCAAATAACTACTAATTCCTACAATCGGAGTGCCCTTCGACTCTGTATCCGTACAAGTGTTCCACGCCGAAGTCGGCTGTTAGCAGCTGGTAGGTAGCATACCACGACGGAAGCGACGTAGTACAATCGTTGCGGGAGAGAGGATGGTTGAGGTGGAGCACCGCTGGACCGGCCGATCTTCTCCGCACTCGGCGAGTCGAGAACTGCCCTCTGAACGGAAGGGCGCCGGCTTATCTAGCCCCGGGTGCAGGGATATTTCCGTCACTATTTGCACACACTTGATCACCAGGAAATAGTTCGTTGATCGTTGCTCCCCCTTTCTCTGCCACTGGTTGATGCCCTCTGATCGACGTTGGCCGCACCTACGTGTCTGCTGTCAACTGTGACTGTGGTACTTGATTGTAAACTCTCTTGCATCGGCCAGACTTAGCAGCGGAGTCGGCAACCCGCATCGCTCGTCTGTCTGCTGTGCTGCGGCTGTGGTAGGTGTCTGTGGTGACTGCTGCACTTCTGGCGTTGCGTTGTGGAGAGCCATACGATACTATTTCAGGCCGTGGCTGGTAGTGACCCAGAGTGACCGAGAGGGCACAGTAGTACTTCACGGACATGCAACGTCCTTGTGTATCACCTTCTATAGGACAATGTTCGGCTGCATTTTTCACGTGTCTCTGTGAACTGTTTTTGATGTTGATGTATATCTTTGGCGAACAAGACCCTGAGATCTGTCCCCAACAGAACGTATGTAGAACCATATCAGATGGCAACTGAATTACAGTGCCAATATCTGGGATATTAGCAACTAGTTGTAACAGGTGTGGGTCAGCTTGTCTCAGGAAAGGATACAATGGCTTCATGTCATACTTCCCCACCCAATCACTGCATGTATCCACGTCTTATAGGGTGCACTGCCATTCTGAGTAACTTCTTTATTCATCTAACTCGACTTTGAAATCACTAGAAGAACATCACATATTGCCTCAACCTGCGAAGTTTCATTTCGTTTCCTCTTCCCCTTTCGGACGCTTCACTTCTTTTGTGCCAGGCAGCGTATTTTGTTTGTATATGTTGCTTCATATGTTTCATAATGCCATTTATAGGATATTTTAGACTCTTTGTGTATTTCTTAAATCAGTTGTAAATTTACAAACATATTTTATATACAAATCTAGGTTACTTACCTGGCATAGCCATGCCAGACAGTCTGTTTAGATCATTCCCAGGGTAAAATTCAGCCACGGCTGCCACTGACAACATAGTTATAGGCTCCACCTGAAGCCCATGTTGCGACAGTGGAAAGCTCCAGAACATTAATCACATCTTATCAACTGCTCTCAATAAAGAGCAGAATCCGATTGGCTGGTTGTGAAGCTATTTCGCATGCATTCATCACTTCCTCCTCATATGTTATCGCCCTTGATTATGAAGAACTCAGGTGTTTATAAATTACAAGCCATTACCTACAGCTACGCTCGCTTATCAGTAGTTTTATTACTATGAGTGACGATGAATAAGCATGCAGTTGTATTCACACCAACGTTAGGTGCCCCCAAGTCTCTGTCTGTTTGGGCCCTCTTGCCCACCAGTCCCCCAGTGACTGCGCACTGCCCAACTAAACTAACTATACATTATTCAACACGTACATTTGGCAGCAACTTTAATAATTTTTTAACATGGTTTATGTTCCCTGATATAATAAAAGATGTTCCACTGTCTTCTTTACCCTCTTGGGAGTATATTTCTTTTTTTAGTTTTACCATCTAAAGTAGCCTATTTTCTTCCTCACAGTTCAAACTACCTTATCAAATTTCATCGAAGTCGATTCAGCGGTTTAGTCACGAAAACATAACAGAAAGAGTTAAAAATATTTTGTTTAAGCATCGTATTTGTTGCATTGAATCGTATTACGTGGAACATAGCAACCAATAAACACATTTCACAGGTGCGATTAAGTTCGAAAGTCAAAGAATAAATTTCTTTCTTAAGAGTATGTCTGTTTCGCTGATACGCATTATGTTCTTCAAATCAGTTAATACTTGTACTACACACTTTCTAAACTAGCCTGGTTTCTTCCTCAGCGTACAAGCTGTCTCCACACCAGATGGTATAGTTTAGTGCCACTTGTTTTTTGAATGAGTGTGTAAGTGTTAAGCTGGGGTATGTGGCGTGAGCATGCGTGTGTGCACGTGTGTGTGTGTGTGTGTGTGTGTGTGTGTGTGTGTGTGTGCCTGTTTTTGTGTGTGTGCTTGTATATAAAGGTGGTCTTTCCCACTGTTTGAAATCATATTGTTAACTTAAGATACCGATGTATTTAATTCAGTATTATTCTAAGACATACAATGGCTTGGGTCTTTGTATTATTCACTATGTTAGCCATTTTTCAATCCTTCTAAGACGTTGTACGTTTGGTCTGGATGTATGGCTACAGCCGAAGGCCAATAAACACACACTCACAAAGAAATATATTAAGTTTATTCTATAACAAATGTATGATAACCGAATTATGAACGAAACAACAGGACGTTTTTTACATATTATATTAATTTCGACATTACATGGATGTATCGGGCATAATTAAACTGGTATACTATTCATTCTGTAACGAAACATTGAGAGCACTCTTCTGGAGCTGAGACTCACTTCAAGTTAACACTTCATCTGCCTACAGCTCTCTGCACATCGTCAGATTTATTCCCGAAGAAGAAAGTAATCTGAGCTGTGTATATTTTAAACAGAAATCGAAAAATTGCAACGTGGATAGGCGAAGCGAAACGAGTAAAATTTTGACATGACTAGGAGCTATTGCAGTTTAATTAGCTGATTCTTTGTAATAGTTGGTACCGAACTTCCTGAAATATATCGTTGATCATGTTTTACACGTTGACCCTCGAACTGAGGGAAAAGCTCTCTTAATTCCACTGTCTGGTGCTTGAGAGGAAAGTATGATCCATAACCATAACTGGTTGCCGCTGAAACAGTTCATAAAGGGGATAAAAGAGAAAACTACGTAATCAAGCAGATTATTTGAGAAATCGCTTTATATGCTAATGGCACCGCCATTTTTAATAGCATCGACGGCCTTAATTACGGTGGAACAACGTTACGCACTCATGTAGAGAAAATTGCGCACGATGCAGTATTTGGGATGACAAAGATAATCCTAAAAATATTTGCGATGTGAAACTGGAATACTAAAAAAGCTTTCATCAGTTCCATCTCCAAAACTGGAGTACTGGAAAACTAAAAAAGCTTTCATCACTTCCATCTCCAAAACTATGGTCTGTTTCCATGTGTCCTTATTGTGTATGATATAGCTGGCTCTCGATTTTTGCCTTTGAGTTAGTGGTCGAATTACAATTTTCAGTCTCACACAGCTGGTGTAGAAGGCGCTGAGCCGCTCTTATTACTTCTCACGTGGCTTTTTTTGCTTTCCGAGTTTTCACGTACAAGTTTTCTACACAGTATATTGAAAGTAAAGAAATGTGTACCATTTTTGCTGAACGGTAATGCGATACAAGCACTGGTTTGATGATTGGTTGTTGGCCAGTTATTTTTATCAGTGAAAATCGTTTGATATACATGCTGATTCAACTGCCCCTGTAGCTGTCGTTTTATGGATCCCGCAATCTTATATCTCGCCTTAAATGACCATTGGAGAGATGACCGTTTTCTTTGGCCTGCTACGTACAAACTGTTAATACTACAGAAAATACGAGCGAGACGTTTTTGCAGGAAATTTGACCTACTTAACTTTTGTAATGGGCTACGTTTTCACTGGAGGCCACGGTTTTCGAGATATTCAAGAAAAAAGTACAAAAGTGACGTTGAAACACATCCCCCAACCCATCCCCCAACCCATCTCATACTCAGCACCCCCCGTTCAAGATTTCTAGTATGTTGATCATTTCACTCCCTCTTACCAGTGTACAAATATTTGCTATTGCAAGAATTATTTCCCACGTTCTTCATTGACTGGCCTTATTAAGCCACCGGTTTAGTCGAGCACTTGAAAGTGGTGAAATTGACGTTTGTGTAGGTTTAAGCTAATATCTTTGTGAATTTCAGCTGCATAAAATAAATAATTTCGTCGTTTTATTCGTCGGGACCGCTAACTACGAAACTACTGTGCTTTTGACGGTTAAGTTTAGATCGAATTCTCAAAGTGATTATCTTTAGCGTAACGTTTACAATAGTCGTTTTTGTGAATTACTCTCACCGGTAGCTTCAGATTCATAATGGTAACAAAGTAGCTGATAATGATGGCGGCATGATAGCCCAATCAAAAACGCCCAATAAAAGTAGAATGTGGGAAATAATTCGTGGAGTTGCAAACATATTTACAGCTGGAGGGGGTGGGGGCATAATGAACGCTCTAGAGATCTGGACCGGTGAGAGCTGAGCGTGGGAGCGGGGGTGCGTTTGAAGGTCACTTTTGGTACGTTTCTCTTGGAGAACTCGAAAACCGTGGCTTCCAAGGAAAACGTATTCTAGTACAAAATTTAACTGCATTATATTTCCTACATTGTGGTGCTGGTCAATTGGTCTTCGGTAAAGGCAACTGAGTCACCCTGGGTATTTAGTGACAACACAGCATACTACATAGTATTGGTCCATCGCTGAAGAGAAGGATCCCAGAAAAAAGGGAGGCAAACAATAGGCGAACAGCAAAGGATAAAGTAGTAAATAGGTAGCAGTTACTCTAACTACCATTAGCATCGAGAAGAACTTCATGTGAAACCGTCAGGAACAATCGCGAATATACAGTATCACATAACCGATCAGAACAATTGAGAAATTTTGAGCACATAGTTTTCGGTCACTTGATGATGATGCATGAACCAAAGTACAAAATGACATACGCTCAGTTTCGTCTCCAAATGTTATTTCGCAAAGAAAAGTCCAAGATTGTATCTCCCTTTAGTTTGCCGTACACATACACCCTATTGTTGTATATGTAAATGAGTATAGTTACAATTCTTTGTGCAGGTGGAATGATCACAAGAGTGAATTAGCGTCGTTCGTGTTTAGTTGTCATCAGGCGTGATAGAGTATATAAAGGGATGGACGTGCGTCATACGTTGAGTGATGTTTGTGACGGCCACGGCTATGCCTTTTGTGAGGCAGTGTTCTCAGCACCTTAATAACTTTGACAGGAGCCTCCTCGTGGGCGTCCATTTTGCCTGATGGTCGAATCGTGAAATCTCCAGATTTGTGGGACATTCGGATGTGACAATGGCCCGAAATTAGACTGTATGGGAACGTGGCGGCAGGCTTGCTCGTTACCAAGGCTGTGAACGATGACGTCTGACATAGGGGGAATCGCCGTACTGCGCACCAGGAACACCACATCACTTCACATCTGCGTTTGCCACCCGAGAAAAAGTAATTCAGTTGTGGCAAGTTGTAAGGGCTCCATTTGTACGTGGAGCCCGATTTTGTAATATATTTCATGAAAAATGACATGAAATGGTTATCACATGTAGAAGAGATTCTATCTTCGACACCACTGAACCACAGATGTTGCCTGAGTGGCAGAATCAATTGTAAGTGGGGGCGGGAGAAGTGCAGCAGCGGTTTCCGTTGCACTCCTTTAAAGGTGGGGTGTAAGACTTAAAGCTAGTGCTATCTGTGAGAATTTAGCTGTTGACCTATGCAGCATAATACAGTTTAGTAAGGTAATGAAACTTTGTATATTTAATTTTAAGTATGCAGGAACGCCATGTGGATCTTGCTAATTTTACAGTACTGACCCTTCAATGTAGAAACCAAATATTTGCCATAAGGTTTAATGTATAGATTGATTAGGTATACCCGATTTGTAATATTTTGTGTGTTTTGTAATCCTAACACAGACAAGTTAAATTTTGAAATCTATCTTGTTAAACGATGATAGACTTTGTCATGTAACAATCCAAGTGTGTTTAATTACGTCAGTAAGTGAGAATTGTAGAACAGTTGAGAAGTTTACTGATTTTGAAGTTAAGGTAAAATGTTTCATATCTGATTGTGTCAAGGAGAAATTTAATTTTGAATAAAATTTTTGAACTAAGGAATTCGGTCTTATCATATTTCCTTACCAGCACCTCATCCTTTTCCATGTCGTGTTTGTTTAAATCCAATGATTATTTTTTTTAAAGAAACAATTGTTCAGTCAGTCTCAGAAAAATATTAATGTCCCAGAATCAGAAAAGTATTAATGTTAGTAACAATTTCAATCCGAGCAGCATTGCACAGCGCTGAGCCAATATCAAAAACTATCGCAGAACATTTGCTAGGGTATTCATTTATCAACTAATCTACTGACATTTTTTGTATGAAGCTATGTTACGGCCGGCTTTGCACTTAGCTGCGCAAAGACTGAATATTTTTTATGACGGCTGTGGAGAGAACAGAATACCAAGGTTACATTCGTTGCAACTCAAGAACTAAGAAAAATGTATTTCATTGTTTGTTTGCATAGGGAATTTTATCAGTTTATTGCACAGGGTCGTAGAACTCGGTGCTCACGAGACTGAATAAATTTCAGAGGAATGGATTTCATTACAGGCATTACATGCTGGTTTTCCAGATTAAGTTATTTAATTAGTCTTTGGATTATAGTAAAACTGATTAAGCACACCATTTGCTCAACAACACATTACACAGTAACTTCCCGTAAGGCAAACATTACGCATTGTATGTCCACTAACAAACACAAATAATATAATAAAAATGAACGTTACACTTAACGTAATGGTAAAGCAGTTAATTTTTTAAAGCACGTTACAAAGTGAATGAATGATCTCTGTCTGCACAATGGAGCGTCCTCGTCTGCTACCTCTCGTATGACAGTACCATGGCGCCGTTTTTCGTGACGACAGTACTCCTCCAAGCATGGGAAATGTCTTTATGAACTATCAGCGTGATGTTGAGATACTTCTATGGCCAGCAAAATGCGCATATCTGTCGCCTATAGAACAACTGTGCAATCAGATTCAGCGTCAACTCCGGACCAAAATAAGTAAAAATGTAGAGTAAACATGAGCTCTAGACAGTCCACAATTTTCCACTGAACCGTTTGTCAGAAGTATCGTGAATGTATGATATGAAACACAAAACAGGACTGGGACTATGATGCACCATCGTACACAATTTGCTTCTGTCTGTAGTAGAATTCGTGTTCGTAACTGGGGTCCGAACATAATAACCTATCTGTAACAACGTCTCACTCCTTGAGACCTACAATGAATTCCAAACCCATTTGGAACACCGCATCAACAAAGATACATGTCTTTGCACTCCTCCATGATGTCAGAAGCTAGAGGGAGGGAAGCTGGCCAATGGAATATGTGACATATCATGTAGTGATAACATAGTCATTTGTGCTTAGCCAACAAGGTGTCAGACAAATCGAGACTTGCTCAATGAGTGTCGTCACGGAGACTTTAGATATGTTCAGATATTCACGTCATATTTCTGATATTACATAGAAGGAGGTGACATGTGTCTAGGTGTAACGTCTCTGACTAGAAATGAAGGCATCTGTGGTTTCGAGTTCTAACCTATCCACTACTTAAATTTTGAATAAAAGACATCACGAATGTTAGACGTTCCGGCATAAGAAGTCACCCTAGTACTGCCAACGGTCTTATCGAAGAGGGCGGAGGATGGACAGAGGTTCAGTGTACTCTTTCGCTTTTGAGGTGGGAAACTGCCCCTAAAACGTGGAAGAAGGAAGAATCAGCTACGATCAACGGCATGAGGGTGTAGAAGGCAATGGAAACTACTTCAAGAAAGACACATATATTTCATCTATAGAATGTATGGCCTGTAGTTGAAAAATCGTCATGATACCCTCCCTCCCCCCCCCCCCCCTCCAACTCATCCTTATACATAACAACAGTTAAGGCAGGAGAAACGCACAAATATACCGTCATTTCTCTGTGGCACAGACTGCCATGAAGAACACGGAAACGTGTATCACGGGCGTAGAGAAGCAACTGAAAGAGGCAGAAACAAATAAGTCGACATATCCAGACGGGACTCCAGTTCGATTTTATATAGAGAACTCTGCGTCGTTGGCCACTTACTTAGCTTGTACTTATTGCGAAGTCCAAAGCAATTGGAAAACAGCACATGTGATTCCTGTAAACGAGAAAGATAAAAGAACATATCTGCATAATAACAGGCCAGTATCCTTAACACCGGTTTGATCCAGAAATCTTGAACACATTCTGTGTTAGAACATAATTTCCTCAATACAGAAAACCTTTTGTCCACAAAACAGCATGGATTGAGAAAATATCATTCATTTGAAACTCAGCTCGTCCTTTTCTCTCATGATATCCTACAAACCATGCCAATTCCATATTCCTAGATCTCCGGAAAGCGTTTGACTTGGTGCTCCAATGCATACTCTTGACAGAGATCCGAGCATAGAGTTTAGGTTCCCAGATATGTGAGTGGCTCGAGGACTTTTGAAGTAATAGAATCCAGTACGTTGTCCCAGATGAGAAGTTTTCATAAGAGCCTAGGATATCGCCGTGGGCTCCCCATGGAACTGTGAATGGACCACTCTAATTTTCTGTAAATATAAATGATCTGATGGAGAGGGTAAACAGCGTTTTACGGCTAGTTGGCGCCGAGGCCGCGCTGTATGCCAAGGGGTCGCCTTTGGAAGACTGTAGGAGGATACGAAGTAACTTAGATAGAATTTTCTAGTTGGTGTGATTAATGGCAATGAACTGTAAATGTAGAATAATGTATGTTAATGCGGATGAGTAGGAAAACCATTCCTGTACCTTTCGAGCGCAGCATTAGTAGTGTGCTGCTTGACACAGTCACATCGAGGAAATATCTGGGCGTAGCGTTACGAGGTGATATGAAATGGGACTCGTGTGTCAGGTTGATAGCAGGTAAGGCGAATTTTCGACTTCGTTTTGTTTGGAGAACTTTGGGAAAGTGTAACTCATTTATAAAAAAGGGAACAGTGTACAGTACACCAGTGAGATCAATTCGTGAGTATGCTCAAGTGACTGGCATGCCCGCCGGGTTGGTTTCGAGGCTGACATGTCTCTCTTTGTCTTTTTGGTACGATTGGTAGCATGGGAAGGTTGTTGTGGACTTTTCCTTTTGATACGATGAACATTTTTTGAGTACTTTCCTTGCCCTTCTAACCCTATTGATAAAGTACACAGACTGGTTATGCTCGGTGTAGCAATCGCAGGGTCCAAACTGAGTGTGACTGTGGTGCGTACACCAAATTAGCTTATTCATACATTCCTCTGGGTACACAGTAAACAACTGTTCCCAGTCGACTTGGTACACGTGAACAAAATGTCATTCCTGTTCCTTAACCTCCCTCAAGACAGGGTCTTTACCTGCTCTCTGCTAACATTAGTAAGCATTGTAGTCATAAAATTTTCAAATGTTGCTTTCTTCAGCTATAATACGTCAAAATTTGCCTCCTTGATCCCACTGTCACTCACGTGCATCAAACCCTTACGTGCTTATGGTAGTGTATTTGCGACAATATTTTCTTTTCCCGAGATGTGTATTACATACAATTCAAACTTTCGAATGACACTGTCCAGCGTGAAGGTAACACGTATGTCTGTTTCATCGGGAACTCCGTGGTTTTTTGATCACTGTATATTTTCATAACTCATCATATCAAGAAATACCTAGATATGTTGAATGCCCTTACTACAGTTAACACTTCTAAGTCCGTTACTCATTTTTCAGCTTTATTCAAAATATTACTATGAAACGTAATGGCCTCTTCTTTATTCCTCCATCATGTTCAGCACCTTGGTATAGGTTAATATGAGACTGGTCCTTGGTGGATCTACCCACATCCAGCATTACTTGCTTGGGTCCGGATGAAATAAAAGTGCCAGTCCATGTAGTGCTTCTTTTAAATCTTCAAATTCGCGCTGTGCTGTGTCAGCCAACTTCCGTGTCACATTTTTTCCCAGCACAAGTTGGGTGTGATAATAGTTTCCTTTACAAACCGCTTGTAAAAATTGTCAAACCCCAAAAATACACACTCTTATCAACTGGTACTTCTAACTTTTGTGGGTAAGATCAGTTTCGAGTGTCAGACATCACGTGTCTGAATAAACTTATTTCCTTGTGTCCAAACTCTGACTTTTCTCAATTAATAGCACCCTTGTTCCTTTAAAGCCTCGAATAATTGATGTGAGATCTCGCTGTGCTCTTCCCATGTGTTTCCTGCTATGAGTATGTCATCAGCTTTCAACTTTCAGCGTAACTTAATCGTTAAACGTCTCTGGGATCACCGATCCTAGTCCTCTAAAACAAGTAGATGGTGAAACTTCTAATCAAGAAGGTAATTTCTTGTACTGAGAGCATCGTCCTTAACATAATTCTGGCGACAATCTGGGTGCAGCTCTACTTGCCAACAGCTATACTGTAAATCGACTGATATGAGAACAAGTACTCCACGAAATCGCTTTAATAGTTAGTCAGGTGTCTCTGGTCTACCCATCTCCATCTCGATTGTGGTATTCATTTATTTTGAATCAAGAATCAGCCTCAGAGATGCATTTTTCTTGGTGATGCAACACAGTACATTATTGTATGAACTAACAGCTTCTTCTATCAAGCCTTCTCCCTATTATTATCATTATTTCATTGCGTATCATCTCACTAAAGATAAGTGGCTGTTGGTGGAGCTCAACGTACAATTTGTGAGCTTTTATTTTAAATCTGTATAGAATGATCCGGATTATCACTGGTGAATGCATATTATTTTAATATATTTTCCAGTGCTGCTCTGGTATCTGCGGATTTGGTGTGCCGAAGTTTCACATCCATTTCACCGCGGCTTGATTATAAAATACTTTTATTTGTATCCATGAGTCTTAATGCCACAAAACGTTGCACTCCATCTCTCACTCCGTAACTGTGGAAGTGCAGGTTTACTAGTCTACTTGCAACTTTTGCGATAACAAATTGTTCTGGCAGGTGCAAGTCCGTCTCACACCTATTCAAAAAACGTCTAATCCCAGTATTTCTTCAATGTAAAACCTTGTATGGCAACAAAGATTCGTAGAAGTTATGCTTGTAAAGTCTGCCATAGCTTGTTCTTTAACATCAGCACTCCTGTGTTGGCGACGCCTATAAGTTCTAAGTACTGGACATCTCCTTTACCTATCACAAACCTCATATAAACACGCAACCGGCAGGAGCGGGTGTGAATAGTGAATTCCGGAATAATTCCTTACTCCTTGTCCCTTTGGTTACGTCATGGTTCAAGTTCACGGATCTCCGCTATTTTGATTCTTCCTTCTCACTGATTGTTACGTCTCCAAATGTTTCTCATTTAATCTAGCTGTTTCTGTGGTCCCATCCCCTGTCATCATTCCACTTGTCCCGTCCATTTCCATTCAATCGCTGCGTTTGCTGTTGGCGTCTTGGTCCCCAGTTTTGGTGATCATGTAACTGGTTCAGTTCGAAAACACGTCAGTATAAAGTTCAAAGGTTCCCTTACTTCTGTTCCACGATTGTATCCAAACTCTTCAAATAAATGTAGGAATACTCATGTATCTTGCATGTTTCTGCTGGCAGTTACAATTTTTTTCTGTATTCGAAGCGTATCTTCACAATTAATAAGTAAATCAATCAAAAATAAGAAAATAAAAAAAACATCGGGTTTTTCCCACTAACGCATATGGAGCACATAAGAATTGACTTCTGTCTGGCATCTCCTTGAAAAACTGTATATGATCGAGCCACCTGGATTCTTCATAATGTTCTACCAATAATATTCCCAGTTTAACTTAATCCTACTTTGTTTTTGACCTGTATTCACGAAAGTGCGTGTGAATTCTTCGCAAGCCTTACACTTTCCAGCAATCGCTTTCATTCGCACTGCTTTCCTTCTCAGAAGTGTGCTCAGACACAGATAATGTTCAAAAAAAGGTGGTAGCCATCAAGGGATAGCCTCTTAGAAATCGTCAGACTAGATCTTTGGGTATAAGCGGTTCGATGCATACGATACGTGCAGAAACAATGAATACTTGTGGACTAACTCAAATTGCTTTCTGATCTCTACCTTATCTACATTATACAATAAAGTTCCCACGTTATTGTGGAGTTTGTGTTGTTACTCCCCTGATGCGACATAATGGTGTACGCACGTTCTCTTAATTCCTATCGATTTTAATCTTCTTTGATCCTTCATGCCTTCTTTCGTTACTGCTCGAATTTCTACTGATCTCTTTTTCTTTCACTAGCGCATCAAACGTTTCCGTCGTCTTTCGGTTGATGTGGGCCTGCATCTCCTTGCACAATACTAAATCTGTAATTTCGGCAAGCTCGCATAGGTTTACAGGTTCTGTTCTATCGGATATTGTTTTACTGCTTACCGGCAACTTCTCGGTGATCTTCGTTAACACTTCAATTTGCGCTATCACTTTGCGTAACGTATTATTCTCTCAGTTCTCATACTTCTCCTTCCTTGATTTGCTTGTTTCCATCTCCTACGCTTTCGTGTTAACAGTTTTCTTTAAACAGGCCTATCTCCTTTTGTATTTGGTGTCAACGTCTCTATATTCCCTTCAAAATCTTCTACCTATCATCTACCTTCTTCGTGATTTGTTTCTGTGTTTCGGTAACCTGATTGCAAATCCTTTTGCGTAACAACTTAGTTTGTTCCCCGCATTTTTATACGTCATCGTCGAGTTTCTTACTGTCTCATTTCTTCTACTATCTTTCCGTTTAGGCTCTCACTATTCCTGAGTCGCTCTTCTAGTTTTTCGTGCTGTGTGTCTTCTTCTTCCACTATTTTCTTAAATGTTTCCTCATTTTTCTGGAAACTTTTCTTCTTTTTCTAAAACTGCGTGCCATTTTTCTGTTCACTTTTCTGGAATTGTTCGTTCAGAAAACTCTGCAGTCCGCATGCTGGGGGTTGTTAAGGTAAGGACTCTTAAGTTACATCAATCTGTGCTGCGTTTTCGTCAGTGTTACTATGGGTGTTCTACTGTTAGAGAAATTTCTCTATCATTTTCACTTCTAAATTCAGCTTCTAAAATTTCCCCCTTGTTCTGCGACTGATTGTTTCATTCCCTAAATTCGTTTCAATTTGCAGTGCTTCACCAAACGGGCCACTAAACTCTACATACTGAAAATTAATCTCCTGTACATCCACATTCGATCCACTGTCGGCTATTCATGACTTAACAATAGCATTACCAACACATTTTCCATAACGTCAAATCCAGGGGGAGGGGGTGCCCACCAACAAAATAACTAAAAAAATGAATTTCGTTAAATGTGTTAAAATTTTATCAACAGCATGCTTTAAATTGGTTATGATGTATTTGTAGCGTATAGAACTTGAAAATATCTTTTAAGACTCTCTTAGTAACACCAACGTATTTTCTGTAATGTTTACACTAATTAGAGGTGTATTTTATGACCACCACAAAAAGTTTAAAAAAACAGTTTCCTTATCAATCGTTGATTACATTTGTAAGAAGGCTATTAACCTGAGAATATGAATATATATCGCCGAAAGTCACATTCACTATTAAGACTTAAATTTTTGCATTAAGTTTCATTGAAATATTTGAAACAGCTACAGAATCTGATATAAGAAATCATTAAAAACAATAAACATTCTTTTCAATACTTTAGAAAATAAAGTACCACACTATATTAGAATACTGGCACAAAGAACCCCTTCCCCCCCCCCCCCCCCCCCACCACCACCACCTCCCGTACTACGAGGGTTAACCGAAAGTTCTGTCTCTAACTCACTCGTTCTCGCTAAAATCCGAGTTCTTGCTCTTGAAACATTCCTCATGCCCTAACAGAAATCTCTAAACTCAACACACCTAACGTTTGAATAAACCTGACGAACTCTCAATAAACTGCACAAATCACACTTACACAACCACAATTCACAGCCCTAATAACATGGAACACACAAAATACATAAAGAAGTAGAAGAAACTAATAAAATTCCCTCCAGTAGTTCAACGATGATCTCCAGATGAGCAACTATGGACATATACTAAGCTCCTCTTTTTCTCAGACAAAACACATTAATTATGGTCCAAAAGGTTCAAATGGCTCTGAGCACTATGGGACTTAACATCTGTGGTCATCAGTCCCCTAGAACTTAGAACTACTTAAAGCTAACTAGCCTAAGGACATCACACACATCCATGCCCGAGGCAGGATTCGAACCTGCGACCGTAGCGATCACGCGGTTCCAGACTGAAGCGCCTAGAACCGCATGGCCACACCGACCGGCACACATTAATTAGTTATCCACCAACAACTTAAAAGTAATTAATTCTGACAGTTATTGAAGCTACATCTGCAAATCCTTCATCGTCAATTAAGTTGTCATTGGAAAAAAGTTTCCTTTGTATCAAGCTGTCCGCCGCTCGTGGTCTCGCGGTAGCGTTCTCACTTCCCGAGCACGGGGTCCCGGGTTCGATTCCCGGCGGGGTCAGGGATTTTCACCTGCCTCGAGATGACTGGGTGTTTGTGTTGTCCTCATCATTTCATCATCATCCAGGAAAGTGGCGAAATTGCACTGAGCAAAGATTGGATAATTGTACGGGCGCTGATAACCACGCCGTTGAGCGCCCCTCAACCCCAACATCATCATCATCATCATCTGTATCAAGCTGCAGTGCCAGGAGATGAAAGTGAAAGTATACTGAGAGAAGTCGCAAATTTGTGAGTGAATGATGTTTCTTTCTTCCCTTGCCTATTGTGTGTGTGGAACACCTTAACTGAATTCCTTAATTATACCAATTTCACCTTGTAATATTTGACAAGTAAATCATCACCCTAAACTCAGCGCCAAAGCAATTAATTTGTCTAATTAAATAGTTATCTCAAAGAACACAGTTTATTATACAGAATAATCAAATTCATAATACACAGGATGAGCAATCATTGAAATAAACAAACTAGTGCCTTGGCAAATTTGTGTAGGGTTAAGTCGCAAATTTGTGAGTGTATGACGTTTCTTTCTTCCCTTGCCTATTATGTGCGTGGAATACCTTAACTGAATTCCTTAATTGTACTAATTTCACCTTGTAATATTTGACAAGTAAATCATTACCCTAAACTCAGCGCTAAAGCAATTAATTTGGCCAATTAAATAGTGATCTCAAAGAACACAGTTTATTATACAGAATAATCAAATTCACAATTAACAGGATGAGTAATCATTGAAATAAACAAACTAGTGGCTTGGCAAATTTGTGTACGGTTAACCGAAAGTTGTATCTCTACCTCGCTCGTTCTCGCTAAAATCCGAGCTCCCGCCCTTTTAAATTTCCTCATGCCGTAACAGAAATCTCTAAACTCAACACTCCTGTGATGCAAGTAAATGCGTATCTGGACTAAACAGCTATATTCGGTGAAGTCGTACCATGATTGCCAAATATTAGTGCATAGAGATAGGAAATGCTAATGAAGGTTATATAAGTGCATCTATTAGAGGAGCAAAAAGCATGTTAGCCTCTAACTGGAAAATGCTTCTAAATGCACAGAATTACAAATGAGTCTCCTTCCTCTGCAGTTTGCTTCACTGCTGTGGCTAGACCTCGCCATACTTTTGATCCATAAGGTGCTGTTGAAGTGGTTGCAGTATCAGTCACTGGCTCCGTGCCAACAGCTCCTGTCTGTCTGAGTTGAACGCAGCTGGATGGGAGCCTCTTGTCCCAGACAAGACTGGAGAGGTCGTGTAGAACGAAATATGCCCAAGAAGGTTCCTGCTTGACTAGTGACTGTCTGCATAGCACTTCCAACAAGGAAAACTTGGTGCTCTGCGATTTTCATCGTCTCGTAATATTGATTGGCTGATTGAGTACCTATCATTAAGAGGTTGTCTTGAAAGATGGTCATCTCCCTTCCTTACTCACATTTCAGGTGGTTACCTGGTTAAAAACTTGTTAGTGTTGTTGTTCCAAAAATGTCATGCTTCTTCCCTCTCTCTGCCTACTTTCATGCACTCTCCAATACATTAGGACCTTTCTATGCACAGTCGCACTCTTTAGTACCACTTCTATATTATTTACATGAACCAATGGTAACCATTTTTTACATTTCTATAAACGTTTGGTTTGCGGCACCTAGGTGAGGTGTCCAAGATCTTAACAGCCTGAGGTTTTGGGCGAAGTTTGCCTGCTGTTTTCACCTAGAACTGCAGTTCTTCCGGGTCTCTGCTGTTAAGAGGCTTGTATCCTGTGGCACATAGCTCGTGAGAAACACTGTTTTCCACCACATCCCAGAGATGTAATGTGCATTGTCTGACTTTGGCTGCTTGACACCAGGGTGGCTTAGTTCCTAACTCTCGTTCCAGGAAACACAGGCTGGTCTAACATATTACCTGTCACATGGGAAGTGAGTGGCCTTTCTGTGAATAGGACTGGAGCTTGGCTCCTTGCATTTTATGGTCCTATAGTGATTGCCTCGATCTTCACGGAATTCACGTATTCCATGTATGAATTGCTCAATCAGCATTTAATCTGTATAATCTGTGTAAACATACAGTAGCACAAACCATTTCAGATGAGAAAACCTCGAGGTTGTACCGAGATCTTCTCATCTGAAATAGGTAGAAATAGGCCATTACTAACCAACATGCTACTTAGACTATATAACACGTCCAAATACTGCATATCATTTCCCTCTACATACTACAAATTATTTTCACCACGCTCACTGTGTTACATTTTTTTCTTAGACATTTGCATTACATAAATTATATTCTCATCAACTAGGTAGTAATTAATTATATGGAAACATTTTACAATTGTTAAGCATTCAATTCCTTTTAACCTCAGAGGAATCTTTATATATTATGTTCTTTATATTATTAAAAAAAAGAAACATTAACAACTGAATACCATTAAGATTGTAAAAATGAGAAGTCTTTGCTATTAGATTCAGAAGCATCCCACCCACCTTACATTTCAAGGCGGTGGGTTATTCTTTACTGTTAATGAAATTCATAGTGGCTTCTCATTTAACCACATATGCAATTCAGCATAGGAAATCGTCATGCAAGAAGTATCGGCAATCACATTTACTACTTAACATTTCACCTCCTGAAGGAGATTAATTTATTATAATTTGATTTGATCCTTTCTTGTGGGTTTTACACAAATTAAGCGATAATTTGGTTAAACTAGACAAGTATCTTTGTCCTCAGTGACGATGATTTACAGAATCTGTAGAATGCAATCAATAATCCAATGAGTGCAGGATATGACATGAGATTAAACCAAGAAAGATGAAAATAGTGAGAAGTTGCAGAAATGAAAATACTGAGAAACTTAACATAAAAATTGTTGATCATGAAACATCAAAGATAAGAAATTCTGCCACTTTGGAAGCAAATTAATCCATGACATATGGACCGAGGAGGTCCTCAAAAGCAGACTAGCATTGAGAAAAAGGACATTCCTGGTCAAGAGAAGTCTACTAGTATGACACACAGGCCTTAATTTGAGGAAGAAATTTCTGAATATGTACGTTGGGAGCACAGCTTTCTGTGGTACTGAATCACAGACAGTGGGCAAACTGCAAGTGTTTGAGGTGTGGTGCTATAGAAGAGTGTTGAAAAGTGGGTGCACTGAAAAGATAAGGAATGAGGGGGCTCTGTACAGAAAGGAACATATGAAAAACACTGATAAGAAGAGATAGGATTATATGTGTTAAGTCAACAGGGAGTAACATCCATGGTACTAGCAGGAGCTGTAGAGGGCGAGAACTGCAGAGGAAGAGAGAGGTTTGAACACATGCAACAAATAATTGAAGACATAGGGGTGCACATGCTGCTCTGAGATGAAGAGTTTGGCTCATGAGCCACATCAAACCATTCAGAAGACTGATGACTCCAAAAAAATTATACACGAGTATGTGGGTTACATGTGTATATTCATGAAATAATTTGGTGTAATTGTGTGTGTGTATTATGCACAGACTCTTAAGTGTCTAGTTCTTCAGCCTATTTCCGTTTTTGTGTATGCCACACTGCATGAAGTACTTTTTCTGGAGAGTGATTATTCCTTTTCTGTTGTTATTACAGCATAAAACTGCGGTGTTCCAAGTTTCTTTTATTAGATGTATTGCAAATGGTACCTTATCTATCGTTTGCACCTGATATTAAAATTTCTTGTAGTTGTCCAATATAACTATTACCTTTTAATTCATACATTCCTGAACTACTCTATTCTACTTACATTTCCCTTCCGTCATGGTGTTTAGCTTCTTTGTACTATGCAATATGTACCCTTTGATTTTTAAGATGTTATCGATTTTGTATGTGAAGTGATTGAGGCAAGTTACGTTGCGCTGTTTTCGGTTTTGAGTTGTCGAATGAGTCTTCTGGTGTGAATGTGCATTGCGTCTTGCGGTTATATGTTAGTACATGAAGTTTATTCCTATTTTTGGTCTTCTGCTTGTATCTAATTTTAATGGTGTCGTGTAACTTGTGTGCAATGTTCCTGTCGAATGCACTCTTCGAGCTGTATTGGTGACCACGTTTAACTCTTATTCAGAACTAGTTCTGCTTAGAGGTGTTATGTTTTGCCTTGATAGCGTATGGTTGATGGCTTCAACTTTTTTAGTGTGTGGTGGGTTTGATTCCTTGTATATAATTTTGTCCATTGTTGTGTTTTTTATAAATATTTTGTTTTGAAGGTTAAGGTAGTGTACTGTTTCCCCTGCTTGCATTTAGACAATGAACTGAATGTTGTGGTGTTATCTATGTACATAAACAGTGTAAATGTTCTTTTGATTTGCCAAAAGGCCTATGATATCAATAAGCAACATACGGCAGTACAAGACTTTATATTTCTTTTGTTTCTATCATTTCTGTAAAAATTCTATTTTCAGTGTTGTTCATTAAGGCATTTGCTAGTATGTGAGAGTGTAGGCCTCCCACTGGGAGGTATTTCCCCTTAGCTTATTTTGTTAAAGAGAATGTAGTTTTTGTTGCTGATTGATTTTATGATTAGTATCAGTTCTCTTGTAGCAGTACTTCGGATTTCTCGGATTCCTGCTAATTGTTCTTTTATGATTGCTGTGTCGCTGATTGAAATGAAGATGTGTAAATCCAGAAAAACAATGGAAATCAGTTTCGCCATTGGTGTGATTTGTGTTTCTTTTATTTTTGAATTGACTCTAATGAGTTTTATACACTTTTGTTAACACCAATTTTGTACTGATAAGGCAAATATTAGTGCATAGCTTTGCAATGTGGTATATTGGAGTACTCTTGCAACGCAAATCTGGTCTAATGGAATGTTGTGTTTATGTATTTTGGCAATTCTTCTTAGCTTTAGTGTTTCTGACGTTTTTATAAGTACTTTCTGCCGTTTCCGTGCTTGCTTTGTGAGTCCTTCGTTGACATTTTAATGTGTTTTTCTGTTTCATTTGGAATCTAATATTTTGAAACGTCCCCTTTGAACAATTATACAAGACTGTGCTTAAACTGACACACAATATTTTGTTAGCGCTACGCAATCTGACTTTCAAAATTCCCTACAAAAGAATGGCCCTGACTAACATTAAACTATACCTTTCACAAATCACTTACCTCACAAAAATCTTCGCTGCTCAAGCTACTGCAATACAGCGAGCGCCACTACTGCCAGCTAAATAAAAGATTCAAACTATGGAAGGCACTAACTACTGATAGGGATAGTTAGCAAATGAAAGATATTAATAGAGAACAAACAATGTATTTACCTTGATATCATCATATATAAATATAGCAGTTCATGACAAATTCCAAAACTCCGCCATCTCTCTCCCCACATCCACCACTGCTGGCGACTCACCTCCAACTGCGCAACGCTACGCGCTGTTCACAGCCAGCTGCTTAACACTACAATGGCGAGTATTACAACAATGCAAAGCAGCTACAGACTGCACACAGCACAGTCAGTGATTTTCATACAGAGGTGGCGTTACCAATAAAAAAACCTAAACAGCCTACTTACATAGCCCCCATGCTCCCCACAAAAAATTTTACAAATTGGATTGGGTAGTGGCCAATACAGATTTGAAAAATTTTTTTCATAATTACAATAACAAAGAAATCAAATGCACACACTTATTGATACAATGTTGGTCAAAAGCTAAAATTGTCTCACAGTCCATAAAGACAGTCCTAATCGTACATAACAGGAGAATAGCAGTGTTTTTCTCAAAGTCTGAGCAGTAAAAGAAAATGCACACGGAAGTAGTGGATTTCCATGCAGTCTTGAAGAAGTAGTGTTGTCCTTCCAATGGAAAGACAGTGCTGACTCTCGACATGCAGACAGGTAATGGGCCACAACAGAGCAAACCCACAGCAGAGTCAGTCGAAATTTTGAAGAGTATTGGTAGGTAGGTCATCACAGAGCAGACCCACTGTAGTCTTGGTAGAGATTACGGTATTGGTGGGCCACCAGAGGTGCAGACCCACTGCAGTCCTTGTAGAAATAATGGCATGGTGGGTCATCATAGATGCAGACCCACTGTAGTCCTTGTAGAGATAATGGTACTGGTGGGTCATCAAAGATGCAGACCCACTGTAGTCCTTGGAGAGATAGCCAGCAGCCATCTGTTGTGACTGTGCAGGTGCACAATCACCGTTGAAGAGTCTTGCGGATAATATAGCAAGTCCATAAACCACCACTTGTGCACTCACAAAGTTTTGAAATTGTCCTTAGAACCAGCAATGCTGTTATCCAGTCCCTTGCTGAATCATTAACACATGTGCAAACACTATCAGTCCCTACTTCTCACATATTGTCCATATACTATGACCAACAGAAATGTGTGCAGTGAAATGTAACTAACAAGTTAATAATATCATGAACTGGTGACAATTACAATTTTATAACATAAGAATACAATAACAAAGGTACAAAACACATCATTAAAAACATAATAATACAGATAACGTTTGTAGTAATAAGGGCTTTACAAAAGAATAGAAATAAACATATACATCAGTGTTACAGGAATTATGACATAAGTAAATGCATAAAAGATCAGAATAACTTTTGAAACATCAACTTTACACATGAGCATTAAAACAAAACAGAATTAATAATGTCTAACATCTTTACAAAGTAAATAACATATTATTAACACAAATTATATTTGAGGATAACAGTATTCCTCATCATAGTTCATGTAGCTGAGTATGAGAAAAATTCTACAACAAAAGTCTGATGAGGTAAACATATAAAGACAGGAAGAACATATATACACAAGGGTACCCAAACACAAAGTGGGATAACACAAAAGGAAAGGACAGGGTTTGTTTCATTGCAGTATTTTGCAAACAAATAACTCATATAGCCTCAGCCTATTAATCGTAAACATACCTCAGCAGCATAATACACATCGTTGTCGTAAAAATAACATCATAACACCTCAGTCAAATCTCAAAATCGTCGTAGCTTCCTCCAATAATTAAAAAAATTCTCTGCTCATGTCAAAAGTGTCATCTGCCTCAAACGTACTTTAAAAATCATGAATCCATACCAAATACATCATTCAAAGCTCTCATAGTATCACAATGGTTCCGAAAAAATATGAACAGTTCACACAGTACAGACAAAATACAGTTTCGTAAGTGTGAAGTAATCCAACTCTGTAATTGCGTAAACATGTGTCACTGACGTAGTAAAAAAAATGTTTATCTCTCAGTTAAATGATCAGATAGATGTGTAATTTGTGTGTTAGAGAAATATGGTACCGATGTGTAAAGTTGTATAAGCAAATACCATATTAGCTAGGGTTCCTTGTGGTTGCCACACACATGGTACACAAAGTAAGCGTGTACCCCCCTGAGGATTAATGTAATTATACCCTCAGGTGTTACAGATTACAGCAATAGAATGAAATATATCACGGAAAAGTTTCTTTGTAATTCAAAAATCTTGAAAAATAAATGGCTTAAGTACAAAATCTCTCAAATGCGTGTCCTGTAGCGCTAAATGTGCGTCTTGCTGTAAGATAATTCTGTGGAAGTGTCGTACTTATCGTCCTCCGAAAGCCAAGTTCTGCAGAAGTCAATGTACTTACCTCATGATAAACAAAAGTGAAATGCTTTATGTATAGATATCTTAGTTATTACGCTTATTGCCGTGATGAAGAAAGTACTGTGCTGTAACGTATTGTTGTGCTACGGAAAAGACAATCTCATTGTTGCTGTACCACAAAAGTTACTACTAAAACATGTTTTACTTTCCAGAAGCATTCAGAAAAACTGTGCAGATATAAAACAGAAACACTGCAAAAGCAACATTGTAAATTGTCACTCATTAGTAGCGTCGTGATAAAATCGTGTAGCTGTCACATAAACTAACCACTGTGCCATCTGGTATCTCACTGAAAGTACTTTAAATCCAGGATATATTTTCAAGTAAACCAAAATGTTGCATTAAAATCTCATTAGCAGTACTGGTAAATGTTCTAAGTATGTAAGCCTTATAGTCGTTCCATAATCGTGCAACTAACAAGCAAGAATGTACACACACAATAACACTGTGACGTCTGTTCACTATAACAATGCATTCGTCATTTCTGTTTAAGTAAGTTCTCTTGGTTCTTGATTGGATATTTAACTTCAAACATTGTTGTATGTTAACAGATTCTAAGTCTGACAATGCATATTAGTAATGTGAAGCGAAAAATTTTATGGCAAAGACTAAGTTAAAAAGCAGATTATCTTTCAATAAATGGTTTTACATGTGAAATGTGGTGTAAACCTTTACTCTTCCTAGTACTCAGAGTTTCAACTTGAACGGAATTATCATGCGGTATACGTCGGTGAGGAGTGCTAAAATTTTTCTCAAGGTTAGCGTCTTATGTTATTTTTCTCGGAGCCGGCGGCCGCACGCGGCTGCCTGCTGTGCGAGTCATTGTCTGTCTCTTTGTTGGCGCGCGCCGTTATTGGGATTAGGAGACCTAACTTCTACAAATTCACTCTGACGAGAAGGCCCTGCTCTGTTTGAATCCCGCCAGTTCTGATGCAATTCAGGTCTGTCGTTACGATCACATCGTCTGTCGTCATGTCGGTAGTTCCTGTAGTTTCTTTCTTGTCGGTTAAGTGGTGGAGAATTTCTCCCTGAATCGTAACTGCGCGCTGGACCGTTGCGTCTCAAGTTATTCTGTCTCCCGTAATAATAATTGTTTTGGTTCCCATATTGTCTGTTTCTCTGATTGTCTCTGTGATAGTCATTACCGCGGAGAGGTGATCTTTCCCTGTAATTATTACTACTCTGCCAACGGTTGTCATACGGGTGGTGTCTGTTTTGGTCACTATTTGTGTTGTGAGAATAGCCTTGTCGCGTCCAGTTATTATCGAGGAATTGTGACGGATGTGACCTGTAATTGTTGTGTTCCTGTTTCCGCATTCCGCGATTGTCAGTGTCAATTTCCAATTCTTGTAACAGTCCCTGAAAAGCTTCAATGTCGTCTTTGCAACGTCCTGCCAAAATAATGTGTCGTAAATGTTCAGGCAATTTGATTAAGCAAATGCGGATAAGTTCTGATGGGCTGTATGGGTTTGACAGGTACTGATTGTTGTGCAACATGTCTTCAAAATATTTCATAAGACTGGAAAATTCAGATTGTTCGAAACGTCTCATCATTATGATGCTTTGTTTTACTCGGTCTTATGTGGCCTGAGACCAATATGCTGAGAGGAAGGCATGGTAAAACTCTCCTTCACTGTGGCAATCGTGAATGACCGACCGCATTCTTACAGCTGGTTCATTCTCTAAGTAGCCACACATAAATTCTAATCTGTGCTCTAATGACCAGTTGGGAGGAAAACAATGAGAGAATTGATGGAGCCATGCTTGTGGATGAATGTCGTTGCCAGAATATTTAAATGTTTTGAATTTACGTGTAGTAATGAACAGCTTATAGTCAAAGTCATCATGTCGGCGAGTCGCATATCGGTCATTGTTACGTCGTTTCGGCGGTTCCATTTCAAAATTCGGTGCACCTTGCCAATTTCTTTCATAACTTCCGAAGTGTCCTGTGTTATTATTTTGCGGTTGTTCCGTATTTCTAAGTCCCTCTTCCCGTATTGGAGCGCGAGTGGCCTCTGAAATACGTAATTCTTGTATTACCTGAGTCAGCTGATCTTGTACTTCCCGGATTTCTCTTTGGTGTTGCGTATTAATTTGATTCTGATTTTGTTTGAATTTCCTAATTTGTTCGCACTCTTCTGTGTCATTAAAGACTACCGGTTTTGTGTCGTTCAGATTATCATCTACCTTCGTAGATAAGTTAGTGAACTGATCCGAAAGTTCGGCTACTTTCTCTGATAGTGAACACAATTCCTCAATGTGTTTTTCTGAACCAAGTTTCAGAGTGTCCATTTGTGTTGAAATCGAATCTACTGTGTTCTTTAAGTTTTCCTGAGTTTTTGCAAGTTGCGTAACCGAATCGGTAGATGCAACTGAGTCAAATTTAGCTTGCAAGGTCTCATGATTTTCATGAACAATAATTTGCAGTTCTTTTATGGCTGCTTCGTGATTCTGTAATGCCTTTTCATGCCGCGAAAAAATAGGTTGAAAATGCTCACAAATTTGAGTTTTTACGTCATTACAGACTTTTTGACATTTCGATTCAATGTTATGTAACTCAGTAGTTAAATCTTCACGCGTTTGTTCAAGAGTTTGTTCCAATGAGTCTAACTTTTGAAGCTGTTGCTGTGTTTGTCTCTGATTTTGTTCCAGTGTGTCTAACTGTTGCTGTGTTTGTCTCTGATTTTGTTCCAGTGTGTCTAACTGTTGCTTTGTTTGTCTCTGATTTTGTTCCATTGTGTCTAACTTTTTAAGATTTTGTCCCATTTGTTGCATTAATTGTAATAACAATGCACTGGTGTCTGAAACATGTTCCTCAGTGCTTTTCGGCAGTGAAGTTGCACCGGCAACATTCACATTTTGACAAGCGGAAAATGTGTCTTGACTCATTTGAGAAAACGGTGAGAACCCAAAACCTGAGTCTGCAGTATTTGCAATATTGTGTTCTGTCATTCCCGATTCCTGAGGCGAGCTGTTGCCGACCAATCGATCGATAACGCTTCCCTGTTCACTACCTTTTTCACTGTCTACACCATTGTTTGCCGTCCGCTCCATTTCCCTATGCGCAATTACCAAATTACTACTTTGAACATTAGTTAATTCATTACTCTGCGGCGCTAACACACTGCTTTCGTCTTCACTGTCATTTCTCAGTTTACTTTGGAGCCTAGTATTACGTTTTTCACACGCCATAATTGTCACAATATTTCACACGATAACACAGAAAAGCACAATTTGAAGAGCAAAATAAAATAACATAGCAATGGAAATAATGTCTACTTAATTGCCAGCGCAGCTGCGAAATACTTGGTGCAAATCTACATGCATGCCACAACTGTTTTACTGTACAACAATGAAAAACTACAACTACAAAGGAAATTCTCTCTATGATTACGCGGTATCAATAAACAAAATCTACACTAATTACACAAACTACAAGAAAAAAAATCAGAAGATTCCAGTGAGGTATCCTCGGCTAAGGGTCGACATATGAAACGTCCCCTTTGAAAAATTATACAAGACTGTGCTTAAACTGACACACAATATTTTGTTAGCGCAACGCAATCTGACTTTCAAAATTCCCTACAAAAGAATGGCCCTGACTAACATTAAACTATACCTTTCACAAATCACTTACCTCACAAAAATCTTCGCTGCTCAAGCTACTGCAATACAGCGAGCGCCACTACTGCCAGCTAAATAAAAGATTCAAACTATGGAAGGCACTAACTACTGATAGGGATAGTTAGCAAATGAAAGATATTAATAGAGAACAAACAATGTATTTACCTTGATATCATCATATATAAATATAGCAGTTCATGACAAATTTCAATACTCCGCCATCTCTCTCCCCACATCCACCACTGCTGGCGGCTCACCTCCAACTGCGCAACGCTACGCGCTGGTCACAGCCAGCTGCCTAACACTACAATGACGAGTATTACAACAATGCAAAGCAGCCACAGACTGCACACAGCACAGCCAGTGATTTTCATACAGAGGTGGCGTTACCAATAAAAAAACCTAAACAGCCTACTTACAATTTGAATCGGAATTCAGTTCACCGTTATTCTTTGTAACTCATCTTTGTTTTATTTATATGTTCTTCTACATCCCGGAGCAGTATAACATCCCTTTCACTCTACTTTTGTTATCATTTCCCCCATTCTTCCTGTAGTTTCCCCTTTATTGACTTCTTAGTGTTTCAGATGCGACCTTCCCCAGCCGCCCCCCCCCCCCCCCCACACACACACACACATTATAGACAACACTATTAGGAAACCTCAGCGGCTTATACTTCGAATACAGTGACTTAATAGTGCAAACCGTAGTATACAGTAAGTAGAAAAACTATTTTAATGTATTACTCACAAACAGCTGCTACAGAAAGTCTCGGCCTCACCTGTCTCAGTTCACTGTTGCGTACAGCTGCCTGTAGGGTGTACTTACAACGGGCGTTCAATAAGTAATGCAACACGATTTTTTTTTCTGGAAGCAGTTTAGTTTTATCACCATATTATTCTTCAATCTTCACACTACGAAATCCTATTTTGCACCATAATCTTTCAATGTGATGGCCTTACACCACCATACTGGGAAAGCCTGTACGCCCACGTAATACCACTCTATGGGTCGAGGTGAGAGCCAACGTCTTGCTGCATCAATAACCTCCCCATCAGCTGTGTACTGCTTCCCGAGGAGTGCATCCTTAACTGGTCCAAAAAGATCGAAGTTTTCAGTTAGGCTGCGAAGATCTCAACAAGCACACAACTTCCAGTTAGTTCCCCAACTGTCGGTACTACCAAAAGAGGCATCCAGTTGAGCAGCGAGGTGTACCATAGCAATACGTCGATCACCTCGAATGAGAGTGTCCGCACGTTCCAACATTGCAGAAGTCACATCCGTGTACGACCGGCTGCCACAAGGTAGATTGGATGGGTTTGTGCGATCTCGTTGCGATGATGACAGATGCCTCGCCCAATGACTCACTGAGCTTCTGTTCACTGCCGGGTCTCTGTAGGCATTTTACAGGCGCTCATGAACATCTTCTATGCTCTGCTTTTTCGCCAAAAGAAACTAAATAACAGCTCTCTGCTTGGAACGCACCTCTGTTACAGGCGCCGTTTTGAAGCATACGTGTAGCACCCCATTCCCCCTAGCGGAATTTAATGAAACTATAGGGAATGAAGCGACAACATTTCGCGATGTCTCACAACTAATTCGAAATTTCTTCAACAGAAACGGGCCGAGAAAAAAATGTTCCATTACATGTTGAATGGGCGTCGTATTTACGACGTTTTGCCTATCGACAGTGCACCGACTGCGTGAGTGTGCACCGATATAGTGGTTCGTGTTAGAGTGTCTCCAAGCCAGACAAACTTACAGTGTTCTCCAGCACCAGCGCTTGAGTTATCAGCAAATCTCCGGAGTATTTTAGTTGCAAAGAGGTATCCACCACTATAACTCATTTCCTTTAAGTTCAAGAAGACTCAGGATCTATTATTTTTTGGGATTCCTTTGTATTTAATTGGCGTACAACAGGTGTGTTCTTAAACAAGCAGTCTTATGACACCCAGACAATTACATTCCGTCTGTGTCATCATCGTGTTTCTTTCAGGCATTAGGCACTTGAACGTGTTCAGCCTCTGCCCATCTTTGCGTCGGTCTTCCTTGGTTTCTTCGACCAATAGGTCTGTATAACAGTTCCCCTTGTATTGTCGATTTCTTCAAAGTGCTCTTCGCACTTGCTTCTATATTGGTTCATTTTATATCGTATCGCAAGTAAGTGATTCCCAATATCCTGGCTTCTTATTTTATCAAGGCATATGTGTCCTAGTGGTGCCCTCAGGTTTTCAGTTCTTTTGCGTGTATATGGTTGTAGTCCTTCCGTCCTAACGTTCACGTTAAACTCGCATATAAAATAGCCAGGACTGCCACCATATTGTATAGCTTCAGCCGTGTTTCATTCCATGCTGTTTTCACTGTTCTTCGAGTAGTTCCGTATATTGCCTGGTATCTTCCTGGTTTATTAATTATATCTCTATTGTAATCATATGAGATATCAAAGCCAAGCTAAGTAAAATGTTTAATCTGTTCTAAAATGTTGTCGTCCCAAATAACCTTCTCTCTTGTTGTCTCTTTGCCCTGAATTGCCTTGGTTTCTGATTGTGAGGTAGAAATTTAAAAATAAAAAAAAAAATGGTTCAAATGGCTCTGAGCACTATGGGACTTATTTTCTGAGGTCATCAGTCCCCTAGAACTTAGAACTACTTAAACTTAACTAACCTAAGGACAGTACACACATTTATACCCCCGACAGGATTCGAACCTGCGACCGTAGCGGTCACGCGGTTCCAGTCTGTAGCGCCTAGAACCGCTTGGCCACACAGGCCGGCTTTAAAAATCATGTTGTTTAAGTATGTTATGTAGTAAATACACAGAAAGAAAAAAACCACAGCACAAAGAAGGAGTTGTGCTACATGAACGAAAGTTGGCAGGTGTGTTTCTACACCTCAGAGGCGGTATGTACTCAGTTCTCACTGCAGCCGCGTAGAGTTGCGCTAGTAGTGGTATTGTGAGAATGCAAATCAGGTTTGCTACAAATACTTGCTGTAACTGTCGTGAGAATTAGTTACCTTTGGAACTGGACATCGGGAGTTAATGTTTGGCAAGAGTATCTTCAAAGCGACAAAGACATCATCGATACCTCAGTGAGTTTGAACAAGGTCATGTAATAGGATTACGAGAAGCTGCATGGGCGTTATGCGATACTGCAGAAAGACGTGGCACGAATGTAGCTACATTGTATGACTATTGGCTGCGGTGGTCATGTGAATGTGCGGCCGCAAGGAGAGCGGCCTCCGCAAGACCACGCGACACTGCCGAGAGAGAAGGACATCATATTCGGCGTGTGGTTCTGTCGCATCGTACTGTATCTCCAGTAGCAATCTGAGCAACAGCTGGAACCTTAGTTTCACAACGAACTGTCAGTCAGTTACTTCAAGGGTAGCTGCAAGCCAGACGTCTCTAGCAAGCATTCCACTGACCCGAAACCACAGCTTTCTCCGACTTAAGCGGTGTCCTGCGAGAGCTCATTGGAGAGCAGGTTGGAGATGCGTTTTCTGATGAAAGCGTGTTATGTCTCGGTCCCGCTAGTGGCGGCATGTTGGTTAGAAGCAGACCAGTTGAAGGCCTGCAGCAAAGTTTTCCGCATGCTAAACAAACTGGATCCATACCTGGAGTGGTGTTCTGGGATGAGAATTCGTGTGACAGCAAGAGCACTGTCGTGGTTAATCCTCGCACCCGACTGCAAATTTATATGTCTATCTGGTGATTTGATCTGTTGTGCTGCCATTAACGAACAGCTTTCCCGGGCTTGTTTCCAACAGAGTTACGCTCACCCACATACCGCTGTTGTAATCTAACATGCTCTTACAGAGTGACGATATGCTGCCGTGGGCTGCTCAATCACTAGATCCGTTCCCAATCGAGCACATGTAGGACATTAACGGAAGACAACTCCAGCGTCATCCAGAAACAGCATTAACCCTCGCACTTTTGAGTGACCAAGTGCTACAGGCATGGAACTCCATCCCACAAACTGACATCCGGCACCGGCACAACACAAGGCATGCACATTTGCATGCTTACATTCACTATTCTGCTGTCTACCCTCGTTATTAATTTACCAGCTTTCCACGTTTGAAATGGCTATCTCGCGCCTACAAAATGGTTCCAATGGCTCTGAGGACTATGGGACTTAACATCTGAGGCCATCAGTCCCCTAGAACTTAGAACTACTTAAACCTAACTAACCTAAGGACATCACACACATCCATGCCCGAGGCAGGATTCGAACCTGCTACCGTAGCAGTCGTGCGGTTCCGAACTGAGCGCCTAGAACCGCTCGGTCACCGCGGCCGGCTCGTGCATACATTAACCTGCTTTCTTGCAATATTAATTTCTTCAGTATGTTACGGGGATGGGCAACGGCCTTGCCGCAGTGGATACACCGGTACCCGTCAGATCACCGAAGCTCTGTTGGGCGTAGCTAGCACTGGGATGTGTGACCGTCTGGGCCGCCATGCGCTGTTGCCATTTTTAGGGGTGCATTCAGTCTCGTGATGCCGATTGAGGAGCTACTCGACCGAACAGTAGCAGCTCCGGTCACAGAAAACCATCTTAACGACCGGGAGAGTGGTGTGCTGACCCCACGCCCCTCCTATCCGCATCCTCAGCTAAGGATGATACGGCAGTCGGATGGTCCCGATGGGCCACTTCTGGCCTGAAGACGGAGTGCTTATGTTACAGGGACAAATTTATTCCCCAAATTTCAGTACTCTCCATTAATAATTATTTGTGTTGCGGCTTTTTATCCGTCGGTGTAGGCAGCTCTTTGAAGATCATCTTCAGTGCTTTGCGGAATCACTAAGTCATCAGCTTATTCTAGCATATTAAGAGTGACGCTTCATAACTGTGTCACGGACAGCAACAAGACATTGCTAAATTCCAACTTTTTGAGAAAGTTCAGTAAATATGGTCATACCATCTGCATCTGCATCTACATCCATACTCCGCAAGCCACCTGACGGTGTGTGGCGGAGGGTACCTTGAGTACCTCTATCGGTTCTTCCTTCTATTCGTATTGTTCGTGGATAGAAGGATTGTCGGTATGCCTCTGTGTGGGCTCTAATATCTCTGATTTTATCCTCATGGTCTCTTCGCGAGATATACGTAGGAGGGAGCAATATACTGCTTGACTCCTCGGTGAAGGTATGTTCTCGAAACTTCAACAAAAGCCCGTACCGAGCTAATGAGCGTCTCTCCTGCAGAGTCTTCCACTTGAGTTTATCTATGATCTCCGTAACGTTTACGCGATTACTAAATGATCATGTAACGAAGTGCGCTGCTCTCCGTTGGATCTTCTCTATCTCTTCTATCAATCCTATCTGGTACGGATCCCACACTGCTGAGCAGTATTGAAGCAGTGGGCGAACAAGCGTACTGTAACCTACTTCCTTTGTTTTCGGATTGCATTTCCTTAGGATTCTTCCAATGAATCTCAGTCTGGCAGCTGCTTTACCGACGATCAACTTTATATGATCATTCCATTTTAAACCACTCCTAATGCGTACTCCCAGATAATTTATGGAATTAACTGCTTCCAGTTGCTGACCTGCTACTTTGTAGCTAAATGATAAGGCATCTTTTTTTTCTATGTATTTGCAGCACATTACACTTGTCTACATTGAGATTCAATTGCCATTCTCTGCACCATACGTCAATTCGCTGCAGATCCTCCTGCATTTCAGTACAATTTTCCATTGTTACAACCTCTCGACATACCACAGCATCATCGGCAAAAAGCCTCAGTGAACTTCCGCTGTCATCCGCAAGGTCATTTATGTATATTGTGAATAGCAGCGGTCCTACGACACTCCCCTGCGGCACACCTGAAATCACTCTTACTTCGGAAGGCTTCTCTCCACTGAGAATGACATGCTGCGTTCTGTTATCTAGTAACGCTTCAATCCAATCACACAATTGATCTGATAGTCCATATGCTCTTACTTTGTTCATTAAACGACTGTGGGGAACTGTATCGAACGCCTTGCGGGAGTCAAGAAGCATGGCATCTACCTGGGAACCCGTGTCTATGGCCCTCTGAGTCTCGTGGACGAATAGTGCGAGCTGGGTTTCACACGATCGTCTTTTTCGAAACCCATGCAGATTCCTACAGCATGAAAGGGCTCGCTGCATCTCACAAACATTTCTCTGGGGTTTTGATTACACTTTTGCGATTAAGTTTGGAATTTCAAGATTTTCTTTTGGCTTAAATATTGTATTTTATATTCGGCGGTAACGTTTGCTTCGTTTATTTATATTTCCAGAAATAGCGACACTGCCGCTGGAGTATCACAGAACTCTGCCCCCCTCTCCACCCCTTCCCCCTCCCCCCCCCCCCCCCCCTACAAATCGTCGTCTCCTTTCAGACGCTCTGGACGACTATGGAGTCTTTGATGTGCTTATGACGAGTTCGCGGTTCGCATTCTTTGACCGAAATACGGTATCGGTAATAGGATTCCACGAAGCGCCAAAGAGGCGTACGCCGAAGAGAAGAGGTATTTTTAGAATTCAGATGCAGTTAATGCGCGATCAAACGGCCGGGGAAACAGCGAGACGGTGGGGTCTGCCCGGGGCCGGCCGCCTGTGAGGTCCTCCGGGCAGACAGCAGGGGGGGGGGGGGGGGGGCGCCACTTGGCGACGTCACCGGCACTGTGCTGTGGGTAACGAGGGCCGAGCCTGCGGCTCACAGGCAAACCTCGTCAGGCGGCGGCGGCGACGGCGCGGGCCCTGTCTTTGTGCGAGCGCGCGGCATTCAGTCGCCACCTTTCTGGAGTGCCGCCATTAATATAAAGCGGCGGCGAGGCAGCTGGCGTGACAGCGGCTGCCTGCCTGCCTGTTGTCTGCTGTCGGCGCGTCGCAGCCGGGGAACGGGGACTCCTCGCAGGCGGGAACACTGTGCGCTCCGCCCCCACTGTCACCCACCGGCGCCTCTCCCACACACTCCAAGTCTCTTTCTCATCCCCACACGTGAGGCATGTGACACTCCCTTTTCACCCGCGCAACTGCAAAGAGCTTTTTGTTTTAAAAAGAAAAAAAAGTATCTTTTGTAATACAGGAATCGATTTGCATGCCACAGAATGGAAACAGACTCCATATACAGTCACGCTTTACCGCGTATTTCAAAACGTAAGCTCTTGCATTTAAATTTACATTTACATGACTACAATCCACACTTAATCCTAGCAATACCATGGCATTTTCCACAACGCACAGCCGGCTGTAGTGACCGAGCGGTTCTAGGCGTTACAGTCTGGAAACGGGCGACCGCTACGGTCGCAGGTTCGAATAGTATTTCGGGCGTGGATGTGTGTGATGTACTTAGTTTAGTTAGGTTTAAGTAGTTCTAAGTTCTAGGGGACCGATGATCTCAGAAGTTAAGTCCCATTGTGCACAGAGCCATTTGAATTTTTACCCAGAACGCACATTACCAACTGGAAGGGAGTACCTTATGCCCACCTGTAAAAATTTAAAAAATACCGTTAATTGTTACTAAATTGTCGTAACAACATAACTTTTACAAAGATACTGAAATGTAAGTAAAGTCCAAAACCTGAAAATACACTACTGGCCATTAAAATTGCTACACCACGAAGATGGCGTGCTACAGACGCGAAATTTAACCGACAGAAAGAAGATGCTGTGATATGCAAATGATTAGTTTTTCAGACCATTCACGCAAGGATGGCGCTGGTGCTGACACCGACAAACTGCTGACATGAGGAAAGTTTCCAACAGATTTCTCATACACAAACACCAGTTGACCGGTGTTGCCTGGTGAAACGTCGTTGTGATGCCTCGTGTAAGGAGGCGAAATGCGTACCATCTCGTTTCCGACTTTGATAAAGGTCGGATTCTAGCCTATCGCGATTCCGGTTTATCGTATCGCGACATTGCTGCTCGCGTTGGTCGAGATCCAATGACTGTTAGCAGAATATGGAAGCGGTGGGTTCAGGAGGGTAACACGGAACGCCTTGCTGGATCCCAATGGGCTCGTATCACTAGCAGTCGAGATGACAGGCGTCTTATCCGCATGGCTGTAACGGATCGTGCAGCCACGTCTCGATCCCTGAGTCAACAGATGGGGACATTTGCAAGACAACAACCATCTGCACGAACAGTTCGACGAAGTTTGCAGCAGCATAGACGATCAGCTTGGAGACCGTGGCTGCGGTTACCCTTGACGCTGCATCACAGACGGGAGCGCCTGCGATGGTGTACTCAACGACGAACCTGGGTGCACGAATGGCAAAACGTCGTTTTTTCGGATGAATACAGGGTTCTGTCTATAGCATCGTGATGGTCGCATCCGTGTTTGGCGACATGGCGGTGAACTCACATTGGAAGCGTATATTCGTGGTTGCTCATAATCCAGACGTCACGCCGGTAAATGCTAAACGATGCCTCTTTTGGTGTAAAGAGCGTATACATGGCACGACTGAAAACTGCAAAAACGTTGTGTGGGGTGACGGATCACGCTACACAATGCGTCGGTCAGATGGCACGGTATGGGTATGGTGAATGCCCGGTGAACGTCATCTGCCAGCGTGTGTAGTGCCATCACTAAAATTCGGAGGCGGTAGTTATGATGAAGTCGTGTTTTTGATAGAGGGGCTTGCACCCCTTGTTGTTTCGGATGGCACTATCACAGCACAGGCCTACGTTGATGTTGTAAGTACCTTCTTGCTTCTCACTGTTGAAGAGCATTTCGGGGTGGCGATTGCACCTTTCAGCACGATCGAGCTCCTGTTCATAATTTATGGCCTGTGGCAGAGTGGTTACATGACAGTAACATCCCTACAATTGGCTGGCCTGCACAGAGTCCGGACCTGAATTCTATCGAACACCTTTGGAATGTTTTGGAACGCCGTTGCCGTGCCAGGCCTCATCGATCGACATCGGTACCTCTCGTCAGTGCAGCACTTCGTGAAGAATGGGTTGCCATTCCTCAAGAAACCTTCCAGCACCTGATTGAACGTCTGCGAGTGTGGAATTTATCATCAAGGCTAGGGTGGGGCAACACAGTATTGAATTCCAGCGTTACCGATGGAAGGCGCCAGGTATCCGGATACTTTTCATCACATAGTGTACGTTACCAGCAACGTGCCGTCATTCAATTTCTAACTGCAGAGAAATAAACTTTGGAGAATACTCACAAACTCTTGTGCAAAGTCTATGGAGCATCTGCTGTCGATAGAAGTACAGTTAGGCACTGGGAACGGAGGTTGAGGTCATCAGAAGACGGTTCGGTGGAGCTCCACGATTTGCAGTGGTCGGTGGGACCATCTAACCTGACATGTTGCAGCGAGCTGATGCCACTCGAGGACAGACGCATTGCTATTCGGCAGTTGGCGCTGCATCTGTCAATCAGCAAAGAAAGTGTGGAAGCCATTATCTGTACTTTCGGATATTTAAAAGTGTGTGCAAGTTGGGTCCCGCGGTGTCTAACAGCGGATCACAAATCGCACAGAAAAATCATTTGTCTTGATTTGTTGCAACGTTTTTAAACTGAGGGGGAAGCCTTTTTGTCCCGGATTGTGACAGGTGACGAAGTCTGTATTCACCATTTTGAGCCCGAAAGAAAACGACAGTCTACAGAATCCCACCATTCCCACTCCCAACAAACAAACAAAAATTCAAAGTAACTGCTTCCGTCGGTAAGGTCATGATCACCGTGTTGTGGGACTATGAATGTATGATTCTTAGTGATGTGATTCCAAGAGGCGGTATCATTAATTCAGAACTTTAGTTCTGTAAGGTTCGCAGGAGAGCTTCTGTAAAGTTTGGAAGGTTGGAGACGAGGTACTGGCAGAAGTAAAGCTGTGAGGACGGGGCGTGAATCGTGCTTGGGTAGCTCAGTTGGGAGAGCACTTGTCCGCGGAAGGCAAAGGTCCCGATTTCGAGTCTCGGTCCGTTACACAGTTTTAATCTGCCAAGAAGTTTCATATCAGCGCACACTCCGCTGCAGAATGAAAATCTCATTCTGGAAACATCCCCTAGGCTGTGGCTAAGCCATGTCTCCGTAATATCCTTTCTTTCAGGAGTGCTAGTTCTGCAAGTTTCGCAGGAGAGCTTCTGTGAAGTTTGGAAGGTAGGACACGAGGTGCTGGCAGAAGTAAAGCTGTGAGTACCGGGCGTGAGTCGTGTTTGGGTGGCTCAGTCGGGAAATTTAAGTGACAGGAAGAAGATGCGGCGATATGCAAATGATTTGCTTTTCAGAGCATTCACACGAGGTTGGTGCCGGTGGCGATACCTACAACGTGCTGACGTGAAGGAAGTTTCCAACCGATTTCTCATACACAAACAGCTGTTCACCGGCGTTGCCTGGTGAAACGTTGTTGTGATGCCTCGTGTAAGGAGGAGAAATGCGTACCATCACGTTTCCGACTTTGATAAAGGTCGGATTGTACCTAATTGCGATTGCAGTTTGTCGTATCGCGACATTGCTGCTCGCGTTGGTCGATATCCAATGACTGTTAGCAGAATATGGAATCCATGGGTTCAGGAGGGTAATACGGAACGCCGTGTTGGATCCCAACGGCCTCGTATCACTAGCAGTCGAGATGACAGGCATCTCATCCGCATGGCTGTAACGGATCGTGCAGCCACTCTCGATCCCTGAGTCAACAGATGGAGACGTTTGCAGGACAACAACCATCTGCACGAACAATTCGACGACGTTCGCAGCAGCATGGACTATCAGCTCGGAGACCATTGCTGCGGTTACCCTTGACGCTGCATCATAGACGGGAGCGCCTGCGATGGTGTACTCAACGACGAACCTGGGTGCACGAATGGCAAAACATCATTTTTTCGGATGAACTCAGGTTCTGTTTACAGCATCATAATGGTCGCATCCGTGTTTGGTGACATAGCCGTGAACGCACATTTCAAACGTGTATTCGTCATCGCCATACTGGCATATCACCCGGCGTGATGGTATGGGGTGCCATTGGTTACACGTCTCGGTCACCTCTTGTTCGCATTGACGGCACTTCGAACTGTGGACGTTAAATTTCAGATGTGTTACGACCCGTGGCTCTACCCTTCATTCGTTCCCTGCGAAACCCTACATTTCAGCAGGATAATGGACGACCGCATGTTGCAGGTCCTGTACGGCCTTTCTAGATACAAAAAATGTTCGACTGCTGCCCTGGCCAGCACATTCTCCAGATATCCCACGAATTGGAAACGTCTGGTAAATGGTGGCCGAGCCACTGGCTCGTCACAATACGCCAGTCACTACTCTTGATGAACGGTGGTATCGTGTTGAAGCTGGATGGACATCTGTACCTGTACACGCCATCCAAGCTCTGTTTGACTCAATGCCCAGGCGTATCAAGGCCGTTATTACGTCCAGAGGTGGTTGTTCTGGGTACTGATTTCTCAGGACCTTGCACCCAAATTGCATGAAAATGTAATCACGTGTCAGTTATAGTTTAATGTATTTGTCCAATGAATAGCCGTTTATCATCTGCTTTTCTTCTCGGTGTAGCAATTTGAATGGCCAGTAGTGTAGAAACAACTGTAGTGTTTACTACGATTGGCGTTCAATAAGTAATGCAACATTTTTATCCTGAAAGCAGGTCGCTTTTATTCAGGATTCCGAAACATCAAATTATTCCCCCTGTTTTGGTTGTAAAAAAACTATTTTTCTATATAATCTTCCTTTATTGCGACGGCAATAAGCCACCATACTGGTTGGTCCTGTATGTCCGCATGGTACCACTCTACTGGTCGACGTGGGATGTCTTGCTGCAGCAATAACCTCCCCATCGTCCACACATTGCTTCCTGTGGAGTGCATATTTTATAGGACGAAACAGATGGAAGTAGGAAGGTGCGAGACTCGAGCTGTAAGGTGGATGAGGAAGAAATGTCCAGTGAAATTTTGTGAGCACCTCTCGGGTGCGCAGACTTGTTTGAGGTCTTGCCTTGTCATGAGGAAGGAGAGGTTTGTTTTAATTTTTGTGGTGAGAAGCTCTCTTGTTTCTTCAGTTTCCTTAGGATAGATCAATACACTTGTGAGTTGATCGTTGCACCATGATGGAGCGCATAGAATGTTCCTTTCAGAGTCTCAGATAGCCGTCGCCAAGTCGTTAACGGCTAAGAATGCGGCTTCGAACTTTTCATTCGGAGGAGGTGTGGTGCCACTCCTTGGATTGCTGTTTTGTTTCCAGTTTGAAGAGATGAACCCATGTTTAATCGCCTGTGACGATGCTCGATGGTCACGTTTAGCCTCGTGCACGTGGCCCTTCGTTGCTCTTTATGGTCTTGTGGTGGTGAGGGCACACGCCTTTGAGTAAGCCGAACTGGTGGACGAGTGTGTCTGCACTACCAAAAGAGACGAGCAGCTGAGCAGCGAAATTTTGATTTGTATTGCAGGAATCATAGCAGTGTGCGCCCGCCCATCACGCGATGATGACTTTTGTATCCTGCCTGGAAGGCGGCGCATGGGTAGGAGCAGGAAAAAGTGAAAATCTCTCGGTACTGCAGTGTGGATTAAAATCACCTTTACTTTAGCAAAGAGAGTAATACGTAACTTTGCCCTGAGGTGCGAAGCTGAAGCGAAGTGTCCCGGCCGTCTGCTCTTGATCAAATGGGGAGAATCTCCAGCGGAGCTCGTAGAGCTCTCCCGCTTCCGCTAGAGTGCCCTGTCGTCGGTCTCTCATAGTGCCAACTTCAGAAACTATGCCGTGGCATCGTTGTTACCGATACCACAATGATAGATGCTTCGTACCTCACAGAGCTTTTGTTCGCTGCTAGGTCTCCTTAGACGTTCTGCAACCGCCTCTGAATATCTGTGATGCTCTGGTTTTATACCAAAAGAAATTCATCCTATGGTTTCATTTCTAATTAGTAGTATTTCCTTGTTGATATGATAGCTACAAATCAGTTCAGTCAAATTATAGTTGATTTTTCGGCTTACAGTCAAATTTAGTATATGAAATTCTCACATCCATTACCTGCACTACAAGTAGGCAGTGAAACACTAACGAGAAATGAAGGTGTTTCAGACATACTTATGAGCCAAATCGTAATGACCATCGTCCGCTGCTCGTGGTCTAGTGGTTAGCGCTGCTACCTCTGGATCATAGGTTCCCGTGATCGATTCTCGGCCGGGTTGGGGATTTTCTCTGCCCGGAGCCTGGGTTTTTATGTTGCCCTCATCATTTCATCATCATCATCATAATCATTATTCGAATGTGGCTTGAATGGACTGTGCACAAAAATTGGGCTGTGTAAAAACTGGGACTTTGTACGGGCGCTGATGGCCGCACAGTTGACAGCCCCACAGACTAAACATCATTATCATCATCACCATTTGTTTAATACCGCGTTGGTGGTATACCTTTGCAACGCAATACAGCAGCGATTCTAGGTGTCATGAAATTGTCAGTTTCTTGAGAGCTTCCCAAAGATATGTGACACTGGATATTACACACAGATAATGCAATTCAAGTAAATTACAGATAGGTGGTTGTGGATGAGTCCCCTTAGGCTAATGTCAGACGAATATGACGTGAATTAACAATCATGCTACTCACAGCACTGTATTACGGTTCTGGCCTTCTCACACGAATAATTATTCTGCTGGACGATCCCGTCACCCTCGGGATACACATCGCGTATTAAGGAGTTCAGGTGGTGCACAATAACATTGGCACAGTACACAGCTTGTAGTGCCTACTACTACCACCAAAGGTTCCTTTGAAGCCAAGGTGAAAATCCCACATGGTATAACGCTGTTCCCAACTACCTGCTTTAGTGGCGCAGTGATGTTTCTAGCAGTAGTTCGTCCTGCTGGCGCCACTCATTGTAGCAAGAAACGTAATCATTCGAGGAGCCTACACGTTGCCTTTTGTGTCCGCTTCAAATTCGATGACCTCGTGCCCGCTGCAATCGTAACTCTTGACGTTGGGTCAACTGGACACACAGAGCTGTAGACCGCTGAAGAGCACAGATGTGAACAATGGGTTGAACGGTGCGTTCCGAAAAACTTGTACCTACTCTAGCATTGTACTGAGTCGTCAGCTCTGCCACAGATCATCGCCTGTCCTGCATTACAGAGCGGGCAAGCCTCCCATCTCTGTGTATCTTGTCAACTACTCCTGGTTTCACCGTCCTTCAACCACTTTCCGTAGATGCTCACGGCAGCAGCAGGCGAACAGCCGACCAGTTTCGCGTACTCTGGTATGCTCGTTTCCAGATACCTGATCCTAACAGTCTGCCCCCTGTCAAAGTTGCTTATGGCAATGGATTTCTTCATTTGTGACTCGTATCGTTGCCACAGTGATTTCCCATTCGTCTCTGCTTCTTTTATGTGTTTTCCTTACCGACTCATGTTCCAGAAGTTTCACCAAACACCATTCAGTCTCCTGGTGGGCATTGGTCATTACAGTTTTGTTCATTTGTATATATTCAATTAAAACAAAACTACTTTCTGTTTTACGCTTTAAGAGTTTGTTAACGTCCTCTAAGTGCTAAGGTGACTTTCTTTGAGTTCTCTTTCAGTTTTTAATTTTTGTCACTATTGAGATAAAGCCCGTAGTGAAATACGAGACAAAAACTTTAAAGTATATCTAAATTATTCCTCTGAGAACATTTAAAACTCAAACCTAATTTAATGAAACTGAATCAATGCATTTAGTAAGCTATGCATTGTCACCTAAAAAATTGTATGTTGATGTGAAATGAACTATGGCAAGGAAATGATCTCCCGTTGTGTAGACTGTGATGTGAGAGAAAGCTGAGTATAGGAAATTACATATTTTCACGAATGAACGACATTTTCAACGTAAATGCTAGAACTCCAGGTAGAGCTGTGGAGGTGTTAAAATGTCGTCGTTACGGCAACGAAAATTCGACATTTTGTTTTCCATGGGTGAAGCACAGTATCTTAGCACAGATTTAACAACTGAACTAGCAAAGTGTGATTGGTGCAAACAGGCCTACCCCTGGGATTTGGCTGCCAGATCTTAAAGAGGGGAAGAGGGGGCCTTAAGAGTGTTCACGGAGAATAAAAAGTGTCAACGAGGAGAACACGGCAAGTGCCTAAACCCATTTCCGAGATACTTCGCTCAGTGGAAGAGAGGTCACAATAAGCGAACACGTGTCTCGGCTTATCCGTAGATATTCGACCGTTCCTGAGGAAAGGACGTCAAAGCTTTCAAGACACTTTATGTCAATTTTAGCGAGAAAAAGAAACCGAAGCGGTGGCACAGCGTCTAGCGTCACGGCTTCACACTTTTCGCAACGAGTTCGAAACCCGATTATTATTTTTATTTTGGTTTTCCACTTATCTAGCCAAGGCCTTAGAAGAAACTACACGAATGTTTTCCAATGTCTATTGAAATAATGTTGTCCGCTTTCGTCTTCTAATTTTATTGTCTGGTAAATGAATTAAAAAAAGAGAAAAAAAGGAAAAGAAAGTATAAGAAAGGAAAAATTGTTTTCGATGAAATGCTTATACTACATCTTCATTCGTAATTAAATGCAAGGACGAGTTTTCCGAATAGTGGTCCGTAAAACGTAGCTTACCGCGAAATTATTGGCAACACGTGAAATCTTCAGCAGTGTTAGCGACGTTTCTTCCCCAAGTGACATTCATATGGTGAAAAGCCGCTGTGGCAAATCTTCCTTCGAGCGATACTCGTGCATTCGGAATGTCTATTTTTCGAATGGTTTGCGATCGGTATCATCCAAGGCAGTGCACCAGATCTACCTGAACATTAAACACAAAAATAAAATATAGCACTTGGAAGAATAGATATAAGAAAGAAATGTAGAATACGAGAATTTATAAAGATTGTAACCCTTGAAAGTAACATATACACATATGCTCTATAACAAATGTATGACACTGAAACCCAGGTGTAATTTTACAGTTAATATAACGACACTATATCGTCTGAGTTGATAACTCATTCAGACAGCAACCTTCAACAGACATGGGAAAAAAAAAAAAATAAAAAAAAAATAATAACGCAAGTAACAGAGATTATGTTTCGATCACAGAACGCAGAAGTAAGAGGACGTGAACTATGCTGCCAATTTTGCGGCACTTTCGCTCTAAAACACACTAAATTATGTCGAAAACTTTGACACTCATTTTGTCAGAAACGGTCCAGTACCTACAGGTGAGCCGAAAAATGTGTTCGCCAATTTTGGCTCCTGTTCCATAAACTGAAGTTTGTGAGAAATCGAGTTATGGCACTTCCCGTGTTCTTCTCGCAACTAAAGCGCTTTATTCGTCGAAGTGAAGTAATCTGATTTTCAAATATGTCAACTGGTGTTATATTAAAAAAATAATAATAAAAATTTTAGCTAGGAAAAATGTTAGCGATAAGGTCCGTAAAACTAGAAACATAAACTAACCACTGTATTTAAGTGACGTTGATAAAATGGCTCTAATTTTCGATAAAATGGCCCTGATGGATGGAAACAGTTAATGAATTTCAGTTAAGTACAATGTAGAGATTTTCATTAAATGTGGATTCTACCCTCCATATACTTGACCAACGCGCATTATTCGAAAAACTAGTGTGTCATTTGCGAAAGAGAAAGAAAACAAAAAAAAAAAAAAGACTGACGGAGAGAACGTTCTCGTAGAAAATTCAGAAGCCGATAAAGCTAAAAATGTTAAATAGTGCTACTATCATACCCGTTTCGAGGTAGACCCGAAAAATACGTTCACCCTCGTCATTAGTTTAAGCAGGCACAATAATGGCAGATAGTGGAGCAATTGGTCTACCCCACCAACAACAAAAATTGAGAAAGGAAACTCTTATTTCTGGTTCAGAAATACTGAATGTTGATTTATTAGTAAAATATAATTTCCATCGGCAGGTTATTGTTGCAGGTATTCAGAAGGTGTATTAGAGGCCGACAATATTAATCGTTATAACCTTCTGATCATACAGAGAAACAAAATACTGATTGGTAGCAACCGTCATTCGAAAGCGAATGATACTGTAAAGTGTATTGATTCTGTCGAAACAGTTAGTTCGTTTCGTGTAAATTTTCCAACACTTGAATGAAATTTTCTGGAATTAATTGCTTTAAACTTGGTCGACAGCTATGAGCTCATCAACTACTTTCGAACAGTTTTTTCCTTCGTAAGTTTTGAAGTTAATTAAACAGATATTTATTTAGTGGCAGAAGAAGCGGAACAATTTTAAAGTTGTAATTTCAACGGCGCATCTGCGGTACGAAATTACGTAATTACCGCTCCAAATTTGCCGGCGATGCCGCAAAATACTAATGTCAGCTATATTCCACGTTACGTAACGCACATTTATTTACGATTCGCTCTGCATCTCGTTTGCAGATTCTATTCTCTAGAGATTACAAATTTACTGCATATCGACTAACGTTGGGAATCGCAAGACGCATAACGAAACTACGATATTGCAGTGCCGGTGTTATTCTGATGATGGTGCACTGCGGTGACCACAGCCGTTACTTAAACACATCAGACGAATTCGTAATTGCGAATAATGACTACCGTCAGCTGTAGAATGGAATGACGATGTAAATTTGTGCCAGACCGGGACTCGAACCCGGATTTATCGCGAGCGGTCGCCTTAGCATTTGGCTATCCGTGCAAGACTCGCGGCCAAATCCAAACTCCCATATGTCGTCAAACATACGTCTACGATCTGTGCTCGCACATGCATGATGTGTATTCCCGTACAGATCAGACATTGTGTTTAAAAGTCGCACGCCCGGTGTAGGCAGATAAATGTGATATTGCAGTGCCGTATGGTTGACGACTTATGGAATTTTGGGTCTGGTCGTGAGACGTACACAAATAACCAAATCGTAGGGCGGCACTGCAATATCGTATGTATATGCCGATACCGGACATGCGGCCGTCAAGCACAACGGATGATGTGTACGGAAATATACAGGGTGAGTCACCTAACATTACCGCTGGATATATTTCGTAAGCCACACCAAATACTGACGAATCGATTCCACAGACCGAACGTGAGGAGAGGGGCTAGTGTAACTGGTTAATACAAACCATAAAAAAATGCGCGGAAGTATGTTTTTTAACACAAACCTACGCTTTTTTAAATGGAACCCCGTTAGTTTTGTTAGCACATCTGAACATATAAAAAAATACGTAATCAGTGCCATTTGTTGCATTGTAAAATGTTAATTACATCCGGAGATATTGTAACCTAAAGTTGACGCTTGAGTACCACTCCTCCGCTGCTCGATCGTGTGTATCGGAGAGCACCGAATTACGTAGGGATCCAAAGGGAACGGTGATGGACCTTAGGTACAGAAGAGACTGGAACAGCACATTACGTGCACATGCTAACACCTTTTTATTGGTCTTTTTCACTGACGCACATGTACATTACCATGAGGGGTGGTGTACACGTACACACGTGGTTTCCGTTTTTAATTACGGAGTGGAATAGAGTGTGTCCCGACATGTCAGGCCAATAGATATTCAGTGTGGTGGCCATCATTTGCTGCACACAATTGCAATCTCTGGCGTAATGAATGTCGTACACGCCGCAGTACATCTGGTGTAATGTCGCCGCAGGCTGCCAAAATACGTTGTTTCATATCCTCTTGGGTTGTAGGCACATCACGGTACACATTCTCCTTTAACGTACCCCACAGAAAGAAGTCCAGAGGTGGAAGATCAGGAGAAACACGGTCGCCATCGTAAACATGTCCCTGAAGATGCTGCTCGCCGACCGTGGCCCGTGTCTGTTACAACACGCAGCTGAAAGTCGGAGGTTTCAAGCGTCGACTTTAGGTTACAATATCTCCGGATGTAATTAAAATTTTACAATGCACCAAACGGCAATGATTACGTATTTGTTTATATGTTCAGATGTGCTAACAAAACTAACGTGGTTCCATTTTAAAAAACGTAGGTTTGTGTTAAAAAACATACTTCCGTGCATTTTTGTATGGTTTGTATTAAACAATTACACTAGCCCCTCTCCTCACGTTCGGTCTGTGGAATCGGTTCGTCGGTATTTGATGTGGTTTACGAAATATATCGAGCGGTAACGTTAGGTGACTCACCCTGTATACACTACTGGCCATTAAAATTTCTACACTACGAAGATGACGTGCTACACACGCGAAATTTAACCGACAGGAAGAAGATGCTGTGATATGCAGATGATTAACTTTTCAGAGCATTCACACAAGGTTGGCGCCGGTGGTGAGACCTACAACGTGCTGACATGAGGAAAGTATCCAACCGATTTCTCATACACAAACAGCAGTTGACAGGTGTTGCCTGGTGAAACGTTGTTGTGATGCCTCGTGTAAGGAGGAGAAATGTGTACCATTACGTTTCCGACTTTGATAAATGTCGGATTGTAGCATATCGCGATTGCTGTTTATCGTATCGCGACATTGTTGTTCGCGTTGGTCGATATCCAATGACTGTTAGCAGAATATGGAATCGGTGGGTTCAGGAGGGTAATACGGAACGCCGTGCTGGATCCCAACGGCCTCGTATCACTAGCAGTCGAGATGACAGGCATCTTATCCGCATCGCTCGCCACAATACGCCAGTCACTACTGTTGATGACCTGTGGTATCGTGTTGAAGGTGCATGGGCAACTGTACCTGTACATGCCATCTAAGCTCTGTTTCTCAATGCCCAAGCGTATCAAGGCCGTTATTACGGCCAGAGTTGGTTGTTCTGGGTACTGATTTCTCAGGATCTACGCACCCAAATTGCGTGAAAATGTAATCACATGTCAGTTCTAGTATAATATATTTGTCCAATGGCTACCTGTTTACCATCTGTATTTCCTCTTGGTGTAGCAATTTTAATGGCCAGTAGTGTATAATGGATATGCGAGTACAGATCTTAGACGTATGGTTGACAACATACGGAAATTTGAATCTGGCTGTGAGTGATGCACAGACAGCCAAATGGTATGAATTGTAATGTTTAAATGGCGGCACGGTAGCTCAGCGTGTTCGGTCAGAGAGGCGCTGGCCCTCTGTAGTACAAAAAAAAACTGAGTAAAGGAATCAACGATCAACTAGAACGGATGTAATATGACGTCCGCCCAGACCAAACACAACTAACATTACCGAACAAAATAAAATAAAAAAAAAAATTGGTAAGACGACCGCTCGTGATAAGTGAGAAATCCGGGCTCGAGTCCCGGTCCGGCACTAATTTGCATCGTCGTCCTTCCAGTCTACAGCTGCTGGCAGTCATTATTCGCAGTTGCGAATTCACCTGATGTGCATAACGAAACTGGTCACTGTTCACTGGTAGAGCTGCTCTTTCTCCATTTTCTTGATTAAAGAGATCGACTTATTAATCTGAAGTTTTTTTTTTTTTTTTTTTTTTTTTTTTTTTTTTTTTTTTTTTAGTGGAATCGGATCATATTGTGTTCTTGTGCTGTAAAGTTCTCGTAGTACGGTTTACACATACACGTGCATAACTGACAATAAGCACTGCCGTTAAAGATAGCTGCAAGCTGCTCCACTGTTCTACTGTAATCGGAATGTCTAAAATATGGGTACGTATGAGGGTGAAGTGTAGAGGTCACATGCTGCAGGTCCTGACCTTTTGGAAGTGTCAGTTTTCAGTTTGTTGAGGTAGCCAGACTCGATTCTATTATTTTCCTGATCCTGCTTTAGTTAGATTGTAACCTCCCAACAGATTAATTCCGTAACCTCGCAATAAAAATCTGACTGATCTCCCAATGAAAATGTGACTCATATATAACCTTTCAATAATCAGCTGACTGTGAATCTAAACTGGTAAATCTAGATGTCAGCAATGCTGCGTCATGGCCTGAAAAGTCATTCTGAATAAACTGAAAATTCGTACTTCAATCAAGTAGCCGGATAACGCGAATATATCAGCTCCTATAAGAAATTTTCCTGGCACAGCAGAGTGCAATGCTGGCCACTAGATTTTGTTATGTATAAAATCCACTGATTTTATTTACGACAATTAGTATGACCATGGATAGGAGAAATTAGTAAAAACTTTAAAATCAGATGAATGACTGTCAAAAGTAATCATTATAAGAAAGATTATTATTGAAAAATTATTGAAAATCATTTACTTTTAACTTTGATATAACAATACTACAAAATGAGTTGTTGCAAATTACATATGCACGCGGCAATAAATAATAATAATTTTTGCTTTTACCTTATACTACATCGCTCAGGCACCGCCATCGGTCTTCACGACCGGCCTTGCTAACTGCTTACAGGACACAAGTGCTCTCTGTGAGCTATGCAACTACACAACTGCTCTCTAAGAGCGAGCTGACAGAACCGCCCGACTGCGAGCTACTACTACTACTACTGCTGCCAACACTGCTCTCTAGTCTGCGATTCTATTGTAGCTTACATATCGCAGGCAGGGCGTGAGCTGTCCATCGAAGTTACATCTGCTCGAGTGCGCTAGCAATAAATTCCTTACGCATTGACCTCTTACAAGGTTTGATCAATGTCTGGGAGTTGGGTTTTTATGTATTAAATAGTTTTTCGGTTTTGTTTCTTCTAAACACTGAATTCTCCTATGTCTCTACTTTCCCGTTGCGGCCTTAGAATCCAGTTTTAAATTACTTACATACTCACGTACAACTTCAAGACTGAAGTAATATAGTTTTAAATTAAATTTGAGTACCGTCTAATATTATACAAACAAAAATTTCTTTTTTACTTCGAAATTTGTATTTTGTCTAAATATTTTCAACAAACTTTGTAATTTTATGTTAGTTATAGTTATGCAGGGCGAGAATTTTAGGGAATGTCGGGTGGTTTTGTATTTGCCAGAGACTTAACAGTGATGGCATGATGGCAGCAACACCTTTGGACGTTGCTTTGTTACCTCAGAGTGCGCATGTTCGACACTCCAGTACAAGTTAGAATGTACAGTGGGTGTACGTAAACGAGGATTCAGTCAGTTTGAGCCTAAGTCATGTTCTACAAGGCACCGTGGGAGCGATCTTAGGCAGCTAACTTGTTGTATTTTTCTGTTCAGGCGTCCTGAGAGATCACGGAGGTCTGACATATACCGCTAGATAATGGCCTTGTTGGTCAAAACTGGTCATGATTTTAAATAAACAGAAAAAGTATAATTGGTGGAGACATTTTCTTCAGAACCATCACCACAATTGAGGGATCGTCACCAAGATGTTCCACATGTTGGACAAGAAACTGGATCAATTAAACACCAAATAACAACAAGAGCCTGTCCTAAAACCGTTGTAGTTAATAGTTAACCAGGGTGTTGTCGTAACAGGACTAGAATTAGAGGATCATTGTAGCGGACGTCGACAACGTCGCATCAGGAGAATCGAGACAAATTGTTAACTTTCATATTAGAATTGTTTAGAATTTTGCAATGTACAACCAATGAATTTAAATTGCAAATTTCTAATTGGCTAATATAGCTATTAATCTAAAATTCTAACTCTTCGATAGTTTCATTACCCTAAGCCATTTTAACCTACACTAGAATCCTGACGTTACCTGTAGTAATAGAACCGAGTGTCCATGATGAGTATCTAATATGTCATTTCAAGAAACAATTAATTTACGCCATTTTTGTTTTGTTGGAAGTCAGTGTAAATCGTTTAGGAATAATATTAATCAGCCAGTTAGTTTGTTCAGACTAATAGTCAGAGACACTGGAAATGTTTATCCTTTGAATGAAAGTGCTACTAAAATAACAGCAAAATACTTTAAATGCAGTAATACTGGCAAACTAAACCTATATTTATTTTCAAATTGGTAATGGTAATATTGTTTCTTTGGTATTTTGGCTCGTAACAGGACTAAAATTTCATAATGTCATTTCATTCAAGGACCTCCAAATTATTTAAAACAATTTCAATGATTCTCATCCGTAAAGTTGTTTTTCCTGTGTAAGTAAACGTTGCTGACAAATAAGGCAATAGAAAGCTCACCATTCAAGCATTTACGTAACAACTTTTTCCGCTTCTTTCCAAATCCTATATTTGGTTATCTTTAATAATTTAAGACCATAGATAACATTTCTCTTTGTTATTTCGTAAGGTGAGTGTTGGTTTAGAGTGTGATCTATTTACTCAGTAAGCATTTATTCAGATATACTTCACTGATCTGTTGTTGGTTACTAAAAAAGTTACTGATACTTTCCGTTGTCCATGTTGTGTGTGATTTACACTTCTTTGCTATGATATTTCTAAATTTATGTAACAAGTGGAGTAAGTTAATTGTAGGAGTAACATGGATACTTTTATCGCTACTCAGTTACTGTTTCGGAAATGACCGTCTTAATTTAGTTATCCTATTACGCTCACCTGGTCACGGTAATTGCTACAGCCTGTTAGAGAGGCAGTAAGGTTACACACGTATTTCAAATATACATCTTGCCTTACAGAAAAGTGTGAACGAATAAGCGACTTCGAACACCAAGAAGCTTTCAAATACATCTCACAAACCAATAATGCGATACTGAGCGCACTACATGTCTTTAGTACTTGGTACATCAGTACAAGACGATTAGCGTTTGGCTATTGTTCAGTTTAAAAGCTTTCGTCATGACCTCTCCAGACATTAAAGCCGTCAGCCAAACACATCCTCATTGCTCCTCACCCCTCCTCCAATGCGTCAGCTATGCATCTTTCTCCCACCATCAGGTCGTCGTTGCGATCTTTTATTATCTGTTGGAATCAACCATATATATTATATTCGGCGATAATGGCTACGTTGTGAATCTTGACTGTGTGGGATAATTATTATTTGTAATTTCTGCTGCCAGTTACTTTATATTTTTAGTTTTATGTTTAATCAAACATAACACAACGCGTTTCGAACGTATTCTGTTAATCATCAGGCGTTTACACATACATACAGAACTAATGCGCTCTGGCTGTTAAATACTTTTCATTAAAAGTCAAGAACGGTTTCGCGCCATTAGAAGAGGCATCGTAAGGTGGCAAATTATTTTTAACACTACCTTGCCTGCTGCCGCTCAACAATGTACATCCGCGCTTGTGGCGCATTCTGCTATCCCCCTCCGTTTTAAATATTGACTACGGCTTCTGGCGCACTATTTGTTCACAACTTGACGTGAGCGATGGGGAGTGGCTATAAAGCACTTACCTTTCGGCTATGACTTGTTAAAAAGAATCTTAATCAACTGAGGATGCCCCTTCTAGTGGCGCGGAAACGGTCGTGACTTTTAATAAAACGTTTCCTACAGCCAGTGCATATTATTTCTTTGAAAAGGTGGAAATTTGCCTGTGAATGCCCGCAGTTTAAAACAGCGTGCTCAAACACATAATTGCAAATGCCAGAAACAATGGAAGTAAATTTTTTAAAAATCTGTTTCGTTGTCAGAAGCACTGAGACGATTTACATGTGCCAGAGGCACGTAAAACTAAAGTGGCTTCCATTAAAACGTATTACAAATCAGTTATAATGTTTCAGGTATTTTCCGTTCTGCTAAGCCCCCTGCTAAAGCCTGTTTTTTTTTGCGTATAATTTGCCTCAGCAAAGGCCTTCATACTACGTTGGATGAGGTTGACAGGCCTGCAGCTGAAGCGTTCTTCCAGTTTCGAAGGATTGTATTACTCCCCAACATTCTGTAAGTAGTAATCTCCTGACCTCAAGTTTTATCACCGAGACTTGAAACTTTCGTCAAAAACAAAAATAAAATGTGTATATATTTTTTTGCTTGTTAGTCCACACATCAAAAGTATCTGGACACCTGGCTGAAAATGAATTACACGTTCGTGGCGCCCTCCATCGATAATGCTGTAATTCAATAATGGTGTTGGACCACCCTTAGCCTTGATGACAGCTTCCACTCTCGCAGGAATACTTCAGTCAGGTGCTGGATGGTTTGTTGGGGAATGGCAGCCCATTCTTTACGGAGTGCTGCACTGACGAGAGGTGTCGATGTCGGTCGGTGAGGCCTGGCTCGAAGTCGGCGTTCCAAAACATCACAAAGGTGATCTGTAAGATTCAGTTCAGGACTCTGTGTAGGCCAGTCGATAATAGGATTAATTTTGTTGGGTAACTACTCCGCCACAGGCCGTGCGTTATGAACAGCTATTCGATCGTGTTGAATGGTGCAATTGCGCCCGCATCTCGTGGTCGTGCGGTAGCGTTCTCGCTTCCCACGCCCGGGTTCCCGGGTTCGATTCCCGGCGGGGTCAGGGATTTTCTCTGCCTCGTGATGGCTGGGTGTTTTGTGATGTCCTTAGGTTAGTTAGGTTTAAGTAGTTCTAAGTTCTAGGGGACTGATGACCATAGATGTTAAGTCCCATAGTGCTCAGAGCCATTTGAAAGGTGCAATTGCCATCAACGAACTAATCTTAAACAATGGGAAGCAAGAAGATGCTTAAAACATCAATGCAGACCTGTGCTGTGATAGTGCCACGCAAAACAACAAGGGGTGCAAGCCCCCACCATGAAAAACACAACCACACCATAACACCACCGCCTCCGAATTTTACTGTTGAGGCTACACACGCTGGCAGATGACGTTCACCGAGCATTCACCATACCCACACCCTGCCATCGAATAGCCACCTTGTGTACCGTGATTCATCACTCCACACAACGTTTTTCCACTGTTCAATCGTGCAATGTTTACGCTCCTTACATCGTTTGGCATTTACCGGCGTAATGTGTGGATTAAGAGTAGCCGCTCGACCATGAAGTTTTCTCAACTCTCACTTATTGTCGTTGTACTTTCGGTGGATTCTGATGCAGTTTGGAATTACTGTGTGATGATCTGGATAGATGTCTGCCTATTACACGTTACGCCCCTCTTCAACTGTCGGCCGTCTCTGTCAGTCAACAGACGAGGTCGGTCTGTACGCTTTTTTGCTGTTCGTGTCCCTTCACGTTTCCACTTCACTATCACATCGGAAACAGTGGACCTAGGGACGTTTAGGAGTGTGGAAATCTCGCGTACAGACGTATGACACAAGTGACACCCAATCTCCTGACTACGTTCGAAGTCCGTAGGTTCCGCGGAGACCCCATTCTGCTTTCCACGATGCCTAATGGCTAGTGAGGTCGCTGATACGGAGCAGCTGGCAGTAGGTGGCAGCAAAACGCACCTAATATGAAAAACGTATGTTTTTTGGAGTGTCCGGATACTTTTGATCGCATTGTGTATAAAGACGTCTTCAGTAGGTACAAATAAGTTGTCCAATACATCAGACATCACAACCTTGTGAAAATGGACAAAAAATATCCCGTGTTTCAAAATGCTACTGACACATCTTCCTAATTCTCTTAGCAATGTAAGTAAGAAAAAAGACAGTTCCTTCTCAACATTGTTTAGTATCGATGTAGCAGCAGATTGGCTGTCCATATCACATTCGTAACTGTCATCAGTAAGGAACCAGTAAGTAGCCCTTGCTATGTGCTTAGCGCCTAATTGGATTTAATGAGAATCCAGTTCGACAGCTTCTTTCTAGTGCTGCTAGATCTTGTAAGTAGGCTGTTCAGGTTCTTATATTGGTAGCGCCACCGCCACGTAGCTCTCTGTATGAAAATCACTGGCTGTGCTGTGTGCAGTCTGTGGCTGGGTGGCATTGTTGGCTGTTAACAGCGTGTAGCGTTGCGCAGTTGTATCAAAATCTTTCATTTGCTAACTACGCCTATCAGTAGTTAGTGCCTTCAGTAGTTTGAATCTTTTATTTAGCTGGCAGTAGTGGCGCTCGCTATATTGCAGTAGTTCGAGTAACGAAGATTTTTGTGAGGTAAGTGATTTGTGAAACGTATAGGTAAATGTTAGTCAGGGCCATTCTTTTGTAGGGATTTTAGAAAGTCAGATTGCGTTGCGCTAAAAATATTGTGTGTCAGTTTAGTGTTGATCAGAATAGGTAAAGAACGAAATGTCTGAGTACGTTCAGTTCTGCTCAGCTGTTTGAAAAGCAAATAATGCATATAAGAGGTTTATCAGCACAGTAATTCAATAATTTCATATGTCGACCCTTAGCCGAGGATACCTCACTGAAATCTTCTGATGTTTTCTTGTAGTTTGTGTAATTAGTGTAGCTATTGTTTATTGCTAGCGCGTAATTATAGAAAGAATTTCCTTTGTAGTTGTAGTTTTTCATTGTTGTACAGTAAAACAGTTGTGGAATGCATGTAGATTTGCACCAAGTATTTCGCAGCCGCGCTTGCAATGAACTACATATTATTTTCAATGCTATATTAACGTGTTTTCTTATTTTTCTCTTCAAATTGTGCTTTTCTGTGTATTGTGTGAAATATTGTGACAATAATGGCGTGTGAAAAACGCAATACTATTCTCCAAAGTAAACCGGGAAATGACAGTGAAGAGGAAAGCAGTGCGTCAGTGCCACCGTGTAATGAATTAACTAATTTTCGAAGTAGTAATTTGGCAATTGTGCATAGGGAAATAGAGCGGGCTGCAAATAATGGTGCAGACAGTGAAACAATTAGTGAACATTGAAGCATTATCGATCGATCGGTCGGCAACAGCTCACCTCAGGAATCCGAAAAGACAGGACACAATCTGGCAAATACTCTAGATTCAGGTTTTGGATCCTCACCGTTTTCTCAAATAAGACACATTTTCTGCTTTTCAAAATGCGAATATTGCCGGTTCAAATGCACTGCCGAATAGCACTGAGGAACATGTTTCAGACACCGGTGCATTATTATTACAGTTAATGCAACAAATGGGACAAAGGCTACAAAAGTTAGACACAACGCTTGAACAAAATCAGAAACAAATAGGACAAAATCTTCAAAAGTTAGACACAATGGAACAAAATCAGAGACAAACACAGCAAAAGCTTCAAAAGTTTGACACAATGGAACAGAATCTTTGGAAGTTAGACACCACGCTTGAACAAACACGTGAAGATTTAACTACTGAGTTACATAACATTGAATCGAAATGTCAAAAAGTCTGTAATGACGTAAAAACACAAATTTGTGAGCATTTTCAACCTATTTTTTTGCGGCATGAAAATGCATTACAGAATCACGAAGCAGCCATAAAAGAACTGCAAACTATTGTTCATGAAAATCATGAGACCTTGCAAGCTAAAATTGACTCAGTTGCACATACCGATTTGGTTACGCGACTTGCAAAAACTCAGGAAAACTTAAAGGACACAGTAGATACCCTGAAAATTGGTTCAGAAAGACACATGGAGGAAATTAGTTCATTATCAGAGAGATTAGTTGAACTTTCAGATCAACTAAATAGTTTATCTACGAAGGTAGATGTTAATCTGAATGACACAAAAATCAGAATCAAATTAATGCGCAACACCAAAGAGAAATCCGGGAAGTACAAGATCAGCTGACACAGGTAATACAAGAATTACGTATTTCAGAGGACACTCGCGCTCCAATACGGGAAGAGGGACATAGAAATACGGAACAGCCACAAAATAATAACGCGGGGTACTTCGGAAATTATGAAATAAAATGGCAAGGTACACCGAATTTTGAGATGGACCTGCCGAAACGAAGTAACAATGACCGATATGCGACTCGCCGACATGATGATTTTGACTATAAGCTGTTTATTACTACACGTAAATTCAAAACATTTAAGATTTCCGGCAACGACATTCATCCACAAGCGTGGCTTCATCAATTCTCTCGTTGTTTTCCTCCCAACCGGTCATTAGAGCACAGATTAGAATTTATGTGTGGCTATTTAGAGAATGAACCACCTGTAAGAAGGCGATCGGTCATTCGCGATTGCCACAGTGAAGGAGAGTTTTATCATGCTTTCCTCTCAGCATATTGGTCTCAAGCCACACAAGACCGAGTAAAACATAGCATCATAATGATGAAACATTTCGAACAATCGGAATTTTCTAGTCTTGTCAAATATTTCGAAGACATTTTACATAAGAGTCAGTATCTTTCAAACCCATACAGCCCCTCAGAACTCAGCCGCATTTGCTTAATCAAATTGCCTGAACATTTACGACATATTATTTTGGCAGGACGTTGCAAAGACAACATTGAAGCTTTTCAGGGACTCTTACAAGAATTAGAAACTGACACTGACAATCGTGGAATGCGAAAACAGGAACACAACATTTACAGGTCACATCCGTCACAATTCCGTGATGAAAGAAATAATAACTGGACACGACAAAGCTATTCTCACAACACAAATCGTGACCAAAACAGACACCACCCGTATGACAACCGTTGGCAGAGTAGGAATAATTACAGGGAAAGATCACCTCTCCGTGGTAGTGACTATCACAGAGACAATCAGAGAAACAGACAATAAGGGAACCAAAATAATTATTGTCATGGGAGACAGAATAACTTTAGACACAACGGTCCAGCGCGCAGTTACAATTCAGGGAGAAATTCTTCACCACGTGACCGACAAGAAAGGAACTATGGAATCTACCGACATGACGACAGACGATATGATCGTAACGACCGACCTGAATTGCATCAGAACTGGCGGGATTCAAACAGAGCAGGGCACTCTCGACAAGGTGAATTTGTAGAAGTTAGGTCTCCTAATCCCAAAACGACGCACGCCAACAAAGAGACAGGAGACAATGACTCGCACCGCAGGCAGCCACGCGTGCCGTCTGGCTCAGAGAAAAATAACATAGACGCTAACCTTGAGAAAAATTTGAGCATTCTTTACCGATGTACCATATACCACACGATGATTCCGTTGAAGTTCAGACTCTGCGTCCTAGGAAGAGTAAAGGTTTACACCACATTTCACATGTAAAACCGTTTATTGAAGGATAATCTGCTTTTTAATTTTGTCTTTGCCATAAAACTTTTCACTTCACATTTCTAGTATGCTTTGTAAGACTTAGAAACTGTTAACATGCAACAATGTTTGAAGTTAAATATCCAGTCAAGAACAAAGAGAACTTATCTAAACAGAAATTACGAATGCATTGTTATAGTGAACAGACGACACAGTGTCGTTATTTGTACATTCTTGCTTGTTAGTTGCACGATTACGTAACGACTATCAGGCTTACATACTTAGAACATATAACAGTACTGCTAGTGAGATTTTGCTGCAACATTTTGGTTTACTTGAAAATAGATTATGGATTTAAAGTGCTCTCTGAGAGATAGCAGATGACACAGTGGTTAGTTTACTTGACAGCTACACGACTATATCACGACGCTACTAATGTGTGACACAATTTACATTGTTGCTTTTGCGGTGTATCTGTTTTATACCTGCACAGTTTTTCTGTATTATTCTGGCAAGTAAAACATGTTTTAGTAGTAACTTTTGTGGTATAGCTACAATGAGACAACCTTTTCCCTAGCACAACAATACATTACATTATAGTACTTTCTTGATCACGGTAAGGTACGTAATAACTACAATATCTATACGCAAAGCATTTCTCTGTTGTTTATGATAAGGTAAGTACACTGACTTCAGCAGAACTTTGCTTACAGAGGGCGATAACTACGACACTTCCACAGAATTATCTTACACCAAGACGCACATTTAGCGCTACAGGACACGCATTTGAGTGATTAATTTTGTACTTAAACCATTTATTTTTAAAGGTTTTGGAATTACAAAGAAAGTTTTCCATGATACATTTCATTGCATTGCTGTAATCTGTAACACTTGAGGGTATAATTACATTATTCCTCAGGGGAGTACACGACTACTTTGTGTACCATTTGTTTGGCAAGCACAAGGAGCCCTAGCTAATATGGTATTTGCTTATACAACTTTACACATTGGTACCATATTTCTCTAACACAGAATTACAGAGCTATCTGATTATTTAACAGAGAAACAGACATTTTTTTTACTACATCAGTGACACATGTTTACGCAATTACGCAGTTGCATAACTTCACACATATGAAATTGTATTTTGTCTTTACTTTGTGAACTGTTCATATTTTTTTCGGAAGAATTGTGATACTATGAGAGCTTTGAATGATGTATTTGGTATGCGATCATGATTTTCAAAGTACGTTTGAAGTACATGACACTATTGAAATGAGCAGAGAATCCTTTTTAGGTTTTGAAATTATTGCAGAAAGCTACAACGATTTTGAGATTTGACTGAGGTGTTATGATGTTATTATTACGACGACGATGTGTATTATGCTGTTGAGGTATGTTTATGGTCAATAAGCTAATGCTATATGAGGAATTTGATTATGCTACATATTTATTATAATGAAATATTGAAGAAGTATCGACGAATATGTATATGTGTAATAGGGTAAGGAATAATGAGTAGTGGTTAGGGACTCTGACTTGTGAAAAAGGATGTTGGAAACCAAGAATCGTACTTTAAGAGTTATGAAATGTTTGTAAATGCGTGAATGTATCACAATGCCAGTGAAAACTTTTTGGACACTGTTATATTTATAGGATTTTGTTTCTACAGATTTGTAACGCAAATATTTCGACATGTGAACTTTTATTTGTATCAAAATGTCACTGTAGCGGAAACTGATATCGTAAATATTTCGGTAAGGAAGGTAGGTCACTGTAAGCACCCAACTGCGTGACAGTCGCCTGGAAAAAGCCATTAGTGTGTGCCTTTCAGAGGCACAGGTGGAGAAAAAAAGAGGTCATTATCCTCGCTATTGACATTTCTTTGTAGAAAGCATCGCAAATACGACACGCCTAAACTTGAAAACATATGATTACACTGTGGAGCTCTTAATTTATGATATTTACTAAATTGCCTAATGAAATGATGAGAAACATTTCTACATCTATTGTCTTTCTAGTTGAGAGATTTTTTACTGCCTTTGGAGACGCCATTTGCCTACTGAATGATGTTTCACACATTGCTTTATATATATTTTCTCATTTCGTTTAATATCTAGTTTCTAGCTGCACTGAAGCATTGGTTAAAATAAAATTTAATAAATGTACTAATACAGATATTTTATGCCTACAGATCCAGTAAATAATAATTTTATGATCTACTTCCAAGAAAATGAGGGAGCACAAAAAGACATTTCCACTTCACAGGAATTGCATACATAATTTTTGTCAGTGACTTGGTAATGTGTCTGCTAGAGTAAGTTAGAGTGATGCATCACTATAGTGTTAAGATGTGACATAGGTATTTGACATGGCCATCTTTAGTGTAACATTTTTTCTGCTTGAGCTTTGTCATGTTTAGATATAAGTTATTGCATTTACTGCTGCTGTTTGCCAGGCATAGTGCTACTAAATTTCACTTTGTATTACTCTGTTAAGCCAGTTTTACTACTGACTTATTTTGCTTGTTGTTGCACATTGCCTTAAATTAGTTGTAATATTGCATTTGCGTTGCTAATTTAGATATACTGCTGCTTGCTTTGCCAATTTGCATTTTTTGTCATTGCTGTTTGTGTTAATATGTTATGTGTTGCTGCATTGCCTCGTCCCTTAGTTTATGCATCTGAGCTCAGTAGATTTAAGTTATCTTAAGAGGGGGTAGACTGTATAAGAGAATGAGTTGCGATGAATCGGAAGAAATGCATTGAGAAGTTATACGAAAAAAGTACAGAAAGCAGGTATAGATAGGACTTTTTGGGAATAATGATGAACGATGGGAGATCTCCAAAAAAAAAAAAAAGTCATGTTTGCAAAATACTGCAGTACCAAATGTTACACTGAAAACAAACCCTGCCCTTTCCTCTTGTGTTATTCTGCTGTAGTGTTTGTGTACCCTTGTGTATTTGTGTTTTTCCTGTCTTTATGTGTTTAGCTGAAGAGATATATGTTGTAGAATTTTTCTAATACTATGTTATTTACTTTGTAAAGATGTGTAGACAGTATTTATCTGTTCTGTTTTGTTGCTCTTGTGTGAAGTTGATGTTTAAAAAGTTATTCTGATCTTTTATGTATGTACTTATGTCATAATTTCTGTAACACTGATGTATATGTTATTTCGATTCTTTTGTAAAGCCCGTATTACTACAAATGTTAACTGTATTGTTATGTTCTTTAATGATGTATTTTGTACCTTTGTTATTGTATTCTCATGTTACAAAATTGTAATTGACACCAGTTCAGCAAATTAAGTAACTTGTAAGCATTCATTTCACTGCACATATTTCTGTTGGTCATAGTATATGCACAATATGTGAAAAAAAGAGGACTGTTAGTGTTTGGACGTGTGTTAATAATTCAGCAAGGGACTGATTAACAGCATTGCTGGTTCTAAGGACAATTCCAAAAACTTTGTGAGTGCACAAATAGTGGTTTATGGACTTGCAATATTCTCTGCAAGACTATTCGATGGTGATTGTGCACCTGCACAGTCGCTACAGATGGTTGCTGGACGTCTCTACAAGAACTACAGTGGGTCTGCTTCTTTGATGGCCCACCAATACCATAATTGCTACAAGGACTACAGTGGGTCGGCACCTCTGGTGGCCCACCAATACCATAATCTCTACCAGGACTACAGTGGGTCTGCTCTGTGATGATCTACCTACCAATATTCTTCAAAACTTCGACTGACTCTGCATTGGGTTTGCTCTGTTGTGGCCCATTACCTGCCTGCATGTCAAGAGTCAGCACTGTCTTTCCGTTGGAAGGACAACACTACTTCTTCAAGACTGCATGGAAATCCACTACTTCTGTGTGCAATTTCTTTTACTAATGAGACTTTGAGAAAAAGAACTGTAATTACTATTATGATGAATGATCAGGACTGTCTTTATCGACTGTGAGAAAATTTTAGCTTTTGACCAACATTGTATCAATAAGTGTGCGCATTTGATTTCTTTGTTATTGTAATTACGATTATGAAAAAAGTTTTCAAATCTGTATTGGCCAGTGCCCAAAACAATTTGTAAAATTTTTTGTGGGGTTGCATGGGGGCTACGTAAGTAGGCTGGTAACGCCACCGCCACGTAGCGCTCTGTATGAAAATCACTGGCTGTGCTGTGTGCAGTCTGTGGCTGGGTGGCATTGTTGGAATTTACTATTGTAGTGTTGGGCAGTTGGCTGTTAACAGCGTGTAGCGTTGCGCAGTTGGAGGTGAGCTGTCAGCAGTGGTGGATGTGGGGAGAGAGATGGCGGAATTTTGAGAGCGGACGATCTGGACGTGTGTCCATGAGAAAGAGCAAATTTGTAATATTGGATACCATGGACTGATATATATATATATAAATCACTTTTCAACACTATTGAGGTAAATACATTGTTTGTTCTCTATCAAAATCTTCCATTTGCTAACTATGCCTATCAGTAGTTAATGCCTTCAGTAGTTTGAATCTTTTATTTAGCTGGCAGTAGTGGCGCTCGCTGTATTGCAGTAGTTCGAGTGACAAAGATTTTTGTGAGGTAAGTGATTTGTGGAACGTATAGGTTAATGTTAGTCAGGGCCATTCTTTTGTAGGGATTTTAGAAAGTCAGATTGCGTTGCGCTAAAAATATTGTGTGTCAGTTTAATGTTGATCAGAATAGGTAAAGAGCGAAATGTCTCAGTACGTTCAGTTCTGCTCAGGTGTTTGAAAATCAAATAATATAAGAGGTTTATCAGCACAGTAATTCAATAATTTTCTTATTCACTCTGTCTGGTATATTCAGATCGAAATTTGTTTAGTAAGCACTGGAGTGAGATGAGGAGCCATATTAAGAACTTGATGATGGAAAAATAATCCATAGCACCTTACAACTGTACATTCTGCACTGTTTCCAGGAAATATTTTTCTTCCACCTATATGACGCTCTAAATACCCTGTACCATACTGTGCGCAGTAAGATCCCTGGAAAAAAAGAGTGAGAAGAGGGTTAAGATAAGACAGTTGGAAGCCTCAATTTTCTGTCAGCATACAGCCGCACTTTTTGCTTGAAGAATCAAGAAATGACAGGATGACACACCGACTGCAGTTGACAGTGTTACGTACATCTAAACACCGCGGAAACCAGTCCATAGCTAACAGTCTTCGTCAGCACAGTAAACCATGCAACGTGCAGTGAGAAAACGAAGGGTTGAAGCAGCAGTCGTCGAATTACCAGGGGAGACACTCATGACCAGGAGAAACACTCACTGTACGAGACCCTTACACCTTCTATAGACATCAATTCTGCCGTGGCTGGTCGTCCTATTCCCATTGGCCATTCTAAGGATTACGAGAAAGTTAAAATAGTGGCCACAACGTGACTTTATTGGGATTCAGTGGTCAACGAATCTGTGGGAATGCAATTAGCAGACGACCAGCTGAGCCGAGAAGAGGGTTTATGGTTCGACAAATCATGGAAACCACTCCTTCCTCAACTGCGCTCTCAGATGAATTATTGTTCTCATGCTTCATTGCTTGGTATTTCAAGGCATTTCATCCATTTTAATAATGCACCATTCAATTCGTGAGCACTACGGATTTGCTAACACTCCACTTGCTTGTTTTACATAAAGATGCATCAAGTTTTATCTATGACTGACGATCTTGTAATATGCGGCTATGCTCAAGAAATGAAGCAGAGAGAGCGTAATATAAAGCACGGGTGGACAACAGGTGGCCCTCTGACGCTGGGCATGCCTCGTATTTTCATCTCATGACACAGATCAGTGGAATTTCACATTCTTCCAGTTAGGCTTCGGTATAATACAGCAAGCGATATACATTTTTAAACTTTTTAAAATTAACAAAACATTATTGGCTTAATTTATTTAGTGTTACAGAAGCAACTCATGTCTATGTGATCAGTCACCAAAAGTATTTTGGACAAATATTTAATAAATTATTGCTAATAGTGTTTGTGGATATTAACACACTAAATTTCAAACAGTCGGATGACTTGTCTGTAACCAAAATCGCGAAGTTGCTACTAACTGGTTGTCAGTCGGTATTTCCTGTCTCATTGAACTATTTTGTTTTTCTGTATTTTCTCATATTACTAACATTAGTAAGTAATTCGTATCCATTGTGGGCGTAACAGAACACTGGGAATGTTGAAACTGACGGTACCTTAAAGTGAATTCGCTATAACCTCTACTTTTACAGGCTTTTATTTTTCCAAGGTAGCGTTTCCAGATGTCTGGCACCCACTCTTCAGCCATTTACATTTATTTGCGTGTTGTGAACATTGTTTCTTTAGTGACAAATTGGGTTCAAATGGTTCAAATGTCTCTAAGCACTATGGCACTTAACAAATGGTTCAAATGGCTCTGAGCACTATGGGACTTAACATCTGTGGTCATCAGTCCCCTAGAACTTAGAACTACCTAAACCTAACTAACCTAAGGACATCACGCACATCCATGCCCGAGGCAGGATTCGAACCTGCGACCGTAGCGGTTACGCGGTTCCAGACTGAAGCGCCTAGAACCGCACGGCCACACCGGCCGGCTATGGCACTTAACATCTGAGGTCATCAGTCCCCTAGACTGAGAACTACTTAAGCCTAACTAACCCAAGGACAGCACACACATCCATGCCCGAGTCAGGATTCGAACGTGCGACCGTAGCAGCAGCGCGGTTCCGGACTGAAGCGCCTAGAACCACTCGGCCGGCGACAAATTGGGTATTGTAGACTTTTGCAAAGAAAGTTTTTAAGACAGCTATTGCAAAGGGTCGGAAATAAAGAAATGATGTGCAACTCACGTAAATAAAAGTAAATATCTGAAGATTTGGTTAACATGAAACGAATTTACTCTCAGCAGTGCATGTTCTGAGGCATAATATGTTGACGAGTCGTGTCACCAAAGGAGTGCCAATCGTAATGGTGCATTCTCCCATAAACCTTAACATCACGGACGCTATAGGTTCATGGGCTAAGAGCGCAATTGTCGCGTTACGTGATGAGGAGCCCCGCGATTCATACCTGATATACAGAACGGTGAAGAAAAGTTAACAACGAACTAAGAACCGTAAAGAATTACTGGGGAGATATTTATATGGAAACAGATTATTCTACTGCAAATGCAAGACCGAAGAACGCTTGGAATATCAGTAAAGGACTCAGGACTGAGAATAAGGATACCACAACGGTAAGTCTAATTATTGTCCACGAATGGAAAATTTGTTATCAGAACTTCCGAATGAGAATAGAACAGTTTTCCATGACGAATACACAAAAGGAAACGACGAAATTATTGTAGAACACACTTCACTAGAAAAGAAAGCCAAAGTGTCAGTCAAGTGAAAAATGGTAGATCTTCGACCCAGGAAATATAAGCAACGCACAGCTAAAATCTGTGTCAGATACTTTACTGGAAGTAGAAGCCAACGTTTTTAGTAAACACCTTTTCTTGGATCATCAGTCCTCTGACTGGTTTGATTTGTACTGCCACGACTTGCTGTTCTGCGCCATTCTCTTTGCCCTCAGTTATTTGTTGTATATGTTCAGATTTCTGTCTTCTTCCACAGTTTTCACCTTCTGCAGTTCCCTCTAGTACCACGACATTTATTCCCTGACGACTTAAAATAAGCACTATTGTCTTTCCTCAGTGTTTTTCTTGTATCCCTTCCCTCACCGATTCTACGGAGAACCTCTTCATACCTTATTAGTATACCTAATTTCCAGCATCCTTCTATAGCACCATACCTCAAACGCTATGATCCTCTTCAGGTTGGCCTGGCTTACCCACAACACGTGATGAACTTCCACACAATGCGTACATTCTCAGAAATTTCTTCTTCTCGTTAAGGCCAATGTTTGGTATTAGCAATCTGCTTTTGATCAGGAATATCGTTTTGCCTGTGCCAGTTTGTTGTCTACGTCCTCCTTGTTTTGTCCGTCACACGACGTTTTTCTTCCAAGCTAGCAGAATTCACTCACTTCATTTACTTCGTGCTCCCCCGTTTACATGGTGAGTATTTCAATAACCTCTTTTAAGCTACTCCTCATTACCTTCGTCTTTCTTCCGTTTACTATAGTGTGCTCGATACACCGTTTTTTTCCATTTGACATGTCTTGCAGTTCTTCCTTACTTTCATTGAGGATAGCAATGTCATCAACGAGTCTTGTCATTGGCATTTCTTCACCGAGAAGTTAATCAAATTTTTTCGTTGCCTTCTTAATTCACTAAATCCTAGGATGTCGACCACCCGACTCTCGAATGGAGAAAGACAATTACACCATTTGTGTTTAATGAAAGAAGCAGAACGAACTGTAGAAACAATAGAGGTACAAGTGTAATTTGCTGGGTGGTTCAGCGCTATGCACAAATGATACAAAAGAGAATTCTGAGAAGTTTAAAGAATCGGCAGACTAAAACGAGACCGTCCCCGGTCAGTCATGTGTAGATGGCATTTTCACACTAAAGCAACTAACAAATAATGTATTGAAATACGGCTAACAGTCAATTTAACATTCGTACACCTGTAAAAGGCACTTCACACAGAGTCACTACAAAAAATCTTAGACGAGCTTGAGGAATAATAGCTTGCCAGTACCGAACATTAATGAAGTTGGAGACTTATACAGTGAGTGTACCAGGTGAGTGAACGTGGGTAATGTGTTAACAGAGGCATTCCAAAATGCCAAAACACTTCATCAGAATTGTGTACTGGTTATTCCTTTATTTAAAATTATCTGGAAGAATTTCAGAATTAATTTTCAGTCTGCAGCGGAGAGAGCACTTGTATTTCTAGCAGAATAAAACTGTGTGCCGGCCGAACTCGGGACCTTTGGCTTTCGCAAGGCAAGTTTTTAACAACTTAGCCATCCGAAGACAATTCACTACTTAGTTTTTAGCTGCCAGGAAGTTTCATAACGGTGCACATTCCACTCCAGTATGCAAATTAATTTTGGAAACATCCCCCAGGCTGTGGCTAAGCCATGCCTCCGCAATATCCTTTCTTCCTATAGTGCAAGTCCTGCAAGTTTCGCAGTAGAACTTCCATGAAATTTTGGAAACCAGGAGATTACGAACTGGTGGAAGTACAGGTCTGAAGAGGGACCTTGAGTCACGTTTCGGTAGGTCAGTTGGTAGAGATCTTGCCCGCGAAAGGCAAATGTTCCGAGTCCGAATTTAGGTCCGGCATACAGATTGAATTTTAGAGGAAGTTCCATCTGGAAGAAGTATTAAAGACATGGCTAAGTAAATGTATAATTCTCTTGTATTCACTGATGACTAGGTAATAGTTGCCGAAGATGTTGGTGGCTCTAGCTTGGTGCTAAGGAAGCAATTTGAAGAATGTGAGAAGCTAAGTTTGAAACTAAACAGAAAGGAATGGAAATGCATGTTACGGGTTGGTGACGAACAGCATAACGTAGATACCGGAATTATAGTATTCGATGTTTCTCTTTTTTTTAATACCTACGTGTAACTGTACCTGCATTGATAAAGATATATTAAAAGGAAATTGGACAAAGGAAACATCTTATTTAAAGTTTAATCTCAGTCAATTGGACTACAAACAAAACGAAAATTACTGTCGCAGAAGAATCTGAGAAGCCCGGGGTGTAGTAGTTATGATACTAAACTGTTGCATGGAGGGTCGTGATTTCTAAACTCACGTGGACTGTACAATTTTAATTTCTATTTTCGGTTCGAGTACATTCTAGAAGTATCCACCAATGTCAAGTATCACTGTACGGGAATGTTCTGTAGCTATATGTACAGGGTGGTCCATTGATCGTGACCGGGCCAAATATCTCACGAAATAAGTGTCAGACGAAAAAAGTACAAAGAACGAAACTAGTTCAAATAATTTTCAAATGTTTGTGAAATCTTATGGGACTTAACTGCTAAGGTAATCAATCCCTCAGCTTACACACTACTTAACTTAAATTATCCTAAGGACAAACACACACACCCATGCTCGAGGGAGGACTCGAACCTCCGCCGGGATCAGCCGCACAGTTCATGACTGCAGCGCCCTAAATCGTTCGGATAATCCAGCGCGGCAACGAAAATCGTCTAGCTTGAAGGGGGAAACCAGGTAGCGCTATGGTTGGCCCGCTAAATGGCGCTGTCAAAGGTCGAACGGATATCAACTGCGTTTTTTTTAAAAATAAGAACCCCCATTTTTTATTACATACTCGTGTAGTACGGGTGCAATCGATGTTGATGTAGCATTCTCAACACCGACATTTTTGAGATTCCCGCTTCTCGCGCAATTTGTCTGCTACTGATGTGCGGAGGACAGCGCCATCTAGCAGTGAAACCATAGCGCCATCTGGTTTCCCCCATCAAGCTAGACAAGTTTCGTTCTTTGTAGTTTTTTTCGTTTGACGCTTATTTTGTGAGACATTTGGCCCGGTCACTATCAAAGGACTACCCTGTATACAGTGTGTTCTGGTCGGAGGCAGTTCGCTCAGCGCTCTTGTATGTGCAAGTGCTGAATAAGCCTTCGTTAAGCGAAGTTAGTGTTAGTAATTCATCAAATTACACGTTCCTCTGCGTGACAATATGAACAAAACAAAAGTGTAAGGCATATATGTATGGGTTCCATAAGTTTTGGAAATAAGAAAGAGAGAAAAAGATCAGCCGTTCGCATTGGAAATGTACTGCTAGAGACAGACTGCTAGAGTCACAACTTGACACCTCCTCGGACATGAAAAACTCGGAGAAATGATGGAAGTGGTAGGAAACATAGCGGAAGCTATCAAGAGAGAGGAATATTCTGAGGGGACAGATGATCTCAGATGTTGAGCCCCATAGTGCTCAGAGCCATTTGAAGGAATATTCTTGCTGTTTCGAACAACTGCATTAGGACAGATGGTCAAAGAAGCTGTGGAAGTGGATCGCAGAGAGAAGAAGGAAACTAGATCGGCAGATCGACTCTGTATAAGATGTAACACACGGTAAGTCTCAGAGTCAGATTGGGAAAATTAAATTAAACTTTCTGATAAGCGAGAAATTGGTTTAAGACGGTCGAACAGTCTGTGAAACTGCTTAAAATTCTTGGACACAGGGTGGATTGAAGACTTTAACACGAAGGCTTCTTTACTTCGCTAAGCTCCACTCTGTTATATCGTATTGTATCACACACCGTGTAGAAGAACCACGTATACGAAACATTAGTGTTTCGAAGAGATAAAGAGAAATACTTCTTTGTCACTAAAGCACTGATTCTCTGCCACTGGTCCATGAAATTTTTGTCGCTAGTGATGTTCAAAGACGGTGTTTAAAGTCCCTTATGATGGCCGTTGCTCTAGAGACCTTTTGAGTGTGTTAGACAATAACTAGCACGCGGATACCAGTTGAGCTCGAATGTAGACGGACATCTAGCGGATAAATAGTACACCTGTGACATTCGTGTCACATAAAAAAACGTTTTTAGCTTCTGTAAAGTGTATGAAATTTTGTAAAGACTGCATTTATTCACCCTACCTTTGTGGGAACTCTGTCGACTCGCCAAAAATATCCCTAGTCCAGAAAAGAGCGGTCAGATGGATCTGCCGTGTCAGTTAGCGAAGTTCGTTTAGGCCGTTGTACAGATGTCTTGGAACTATAGCGCTGCCATTCCCTGTACACCCGGAAACATTAAATGATATTCCCTGAAGTATTCAAACCTAAATGGAAAGATTTCCTTGCGGCACACTCTTTCTATTCTGTACACTATTTCTTCGAATTACTTCATAACGTTTATCTGTAACGTGTTGTTTATTGCTGAACTCTACGGCAACTTATTTTGTGTTTGATTATAAATTTTCTGACCACTATTCTATAGACGATAACAACTTCAAAGTTGCAGAGAGGTTTGTTGTCACTGTTGAAGTACTGCCTGTTGACTTTCATCACGGGATCATCTGCTGACGTTTATTTAATTCCTATGATGTTTCGTCAGCACAAGTAGCTGGCATTGTCAAAGAGTAACCTTCCATTTCTGGTGACGGACCAAGTCGAGCGCGTGTCTTAATATTATATGTATTTACTATGACAATATTTGGGGGCCCTGCTCTGGTCATTCTTTCTCGCCTTGTTACCCGAAACGGAGGTTTGCTCCAGTACAGAAATCAAGGACCCCCTTGAATTTCAATCGCTTCATTGAACTAACGGGGACTGGTAGCACTTACAGACAGTGAGAAGTTGGTCTGTCTCGCCCACAGCACGCTTCGATACGGCTGATTTCTCAGTGTCCCATCGAGCAACGCCGTTTCTATTCTACGATGGAGCTAACAATTATTCCAACACGTACGCGGCATGGGGTAGCATACTGATATTTCTATAGGGTCTGTTTTGTGTTTTACCGATTTGAGACGCTGTCTGACGTTGTTGGTCGATTTTTATTCTGTCTTTACACCGTGACTGCGCAGTTTACAGCCGATATAATTTTCTGATCCCGGATGACGAAGTACTGACTCGTTCCATGATCAAATAGTTCTGGCTTTCACGGTCCCTCGAGCTTGATATATTTAAAGTGCAATTTAAACAGAGAGTAACTGAATTTAGCGCGTGCGTAAATTATAATGTTTACCTGCATTTTATGCCGTATTCACGACAGTAGACATGGTAGTACAGAACTACGTTTGGTGCGATGAATGACACTAAAGCCTCAGTTGTTGCTGAGTAATAATTATTTTTTATACGCAGATTTCTTTCTAGTTAATGACTGTTTTCCTTATTTTGTGTCGCTACTGAAGCCACAGGTTTTTTATTCATACAGTAGTGAATGATTCCAACGTTACACGGTCAGCAAACTGTGAAAATGTGACATACAGTCATGGAGATTCGATTGCAGCATTTTTTACGCTACGATATTTTTTTTACACCTTTACGTTGATAGATCACGAAACAACGAAACACTGTGTTGTTCTATGTTTTTATTTGTATAATACAAAAATGTATAAATGATATGTGTTCCCCTTGGTCCATCTTCATCATGTTCATCTAAACTAACAAACAGGCTAAGTTGCATTGGGGGTTAAACATGGAATGGTGCTATGGGAGCAAGCATTTGGGATGGGGTGGGCTGCAGAGGAAGGGGCATCAAGACGAAGATTGTCCTTGGCACTAGTTGCCTTGTTTCCACCACTGGGTTGCTCTTTTCTATTGTCCATGTTATCTGTGCTGAGATTCAGGTAATTACTGACTCCTGCAAAATTAGACAGCCAGAAACATTTACAACGCGGATAAAACACCCCAAAGATGCTTTCAGTTATGTTGCATATATTGCAGAGCTGTGCCTTTCTTTCAGTCCCACAAGAAAATGAAAAATGTGCAATCTCCATGAGACAGTTTGCCATCTGTAGGTGTCTGCATTAAGCATGGAAAAACATCTTTGTTCTTCTTGCGATGTTCAGTCTGAAAACTGGTTTGATGAAGTTTTAGAAGCTCGTCCCTCATGTGCAAGTGTCTTTATCTTCGAATAAATGCTGCAGCCTGCAGCCACTTGAACCTGCTTCCCGTATTCATCCCTTGGTTCCTTCTACAGTGCCCCGCCCCAGCCCCCCCCCCCCCTTCCTGCACGGGGTAGCTATGCGGTTTAAGGCATCTTGTCACGGTCCGCGCGGCTGCCCCAGTCGGAGGTTTGAGTCCTTCCTCGGGCATGGTTGTGTGTGTTGTCCTTAGCGTAAGTTAGTTTAAGTTATATTAAGTAGTGTGTAAGCCTAGGAACCGATGACCTCAGCAGTTTCATCTCATATCCTTACCGCAAATTTCCAATTTCCCCCTACCCCCATCTACCCCCCTGCTCCCACACACACACAAGAACACACACATTTTCATTGACAAACTGACGATTTCTTCACGTCTCATGCTGAGTGGTCAGTCCCATGAACTGAGCCCTTCTTTTAGTCAAGTTGTGCCAATGATTTCTTTTCTTCCTGCTTTAGTTGAGAACCTCTACATCAGCTTCTCTGTCTTCCTCTACAGTTTTTATTCTTCATGGCTCCTTTCAGTGCCATGTAAGTTTGTCATTTTAACAGATGCTGGATTAACTGTCCCTTCCTCTTGTCGGCGTTTTCCATATATTTCTTTCTTCGGCAATTCTTCGGAGAACCTCCTCATTTCTTACCTTACCTGTCCACATTATTTTCAACATTCTTCTGCAGAACCACATCTCAGATGCTTTGATTCTCTTCCACTACAATACAGTGCTATGCTCCAAACGTACGTTCTCAGAAATTTCTTTCTCAAGTTAAGGCCTATATTTCATACAAGTAGACTCCTCTTAGCCAGGAATTCCCTCTTTGTCAGTTCTCGTCTGCTTGTTATTTGCCCTGCCATGGGTTATTTTGCTGCCCTGATAGTAGAACGTCTCTACTTCATCTCCTTCGTGATCACCGATCCCGATGTTACGTTTCTCGCTGTTCGTATTTCTACTACTTTCCGTTACTTTCGATTTTCTTCGATTTACTGTTAGTCCATACCCTGCATCATTAGACTCTTCATTCCAGTCAACAAGTCCTGTAATTGTTCTTCACTTTCACTGACGATAGCAACGTCTTTAATAGCTGTACCCGTCTCTCCCTACAGCTTACCCCTATTTTCTCATAACTGCATACATCTTGCACCATTTTACACTGTCGAAAGTTTTTTCCAGGTCGACAAATCCTATGAACGTGTCTTGATTTTTCTTTAGTCTTGATTCCATTATCAATCTAATCATCTTCGTTCCGGGGTTTGTGGTTACACCAGAACATCTTCTCCCTCACAATGGCCTTCTGGATACTCATTCCACCAATCCGTTCACTCCTCTGCATTTAACTGTGGAATTCCCACTATAGTCTCAATGTTACCGCCCTTGTTTTTAATTTCACTAAAGGTTGTTTTGACTTTTCTTCATGCTGAATCAGTTCTAGTTCTCCGCACAGTGATCTCCGTTTTCGAATTCTTCACATTTTGTGTGCACGCAGCTCGCCTTAGCTTCCCTGCACTTCCTATATGACTTGTATTTCTGTGTTCCTGAAGTTCTATGAACATGTCTGTACCTCATTCTATCATCGATTATCTGAAGTATTTCCTCTGTTACACACGGTTTCTTCGTGGTTACATTCTTTTACCTGTGTTTTCCTTTCCAGCTTATATTATTGCCTCTTTTAGAAACGTCCATCCCTCTTCAACAGTAACGCATATTGCGCTATTTCTTATCGCAGTATTTTTATCCTCAGAGAACGTAAACATATCTCTTCATTCTTTTGTACTTCCGTATCCCACTTCATTGCGCTTTAATTCTTCCTGACTAAGTCTCTTAAACGTTAGCCTACACTTCATCATTACTAAATTGTGATCTGAGTATATATCTGCTCCCGGGTATCCCCTACAATCCAGTATCTGATTAGGGAATCTCTGCCTCACCATGATGTAATCTAACAGAAACCTTCCCATATCTTCCCCTTTTCCAAGTATACCTCGTCCTCTTGTGACTCCTGAAGAGATTATTCGCTAATACTAGCTGAATGCTATTGCAAAACTAAATTAGTGTTTCACCTCTTTCGTTCCTACCACCAAGCCCATATTGTTCCACAATCCATCCATCTACTCTTTCCCCTACAATCGCATTCCAATCCCCCATGATTTTTCGATTTTCATTCTCCTTTACGTACTGAGTTACCCGTTCAGTATCTTTATATAATTTCACTATATCGTCGTTTTCGGCTTTCGACGTCGTTATGAGTACCTGAACTATTATTGTCGACGTTGGTCTGGCATCGATTCTGATGACAACAACCCTGTCACTGAACTGTTCACAGTAATTCACTCTCTATCATATCCCTCTATTCAAACGAATCCTACTCTCACTGTACTGTTTCCTGCTGCTGTTGATACTCTATGCCTGTCTGACCAGAAATCCTTGTCTTCTTTCCATATCACTTTACTGACCCTACTATATCGAGTTTGAGCCTTACAACTTCCTTTTGCAGATATCTTTAGCTGCCCTACTAGGTTCAACGGTCTGACATTCTACGCCCCGACTCGTAGAATGTTATCCTTTTGTTGGTTATTGAATCTTTTTTCTGATGGTCAGCACTCCCTTGGCAGTCCCCTACCGGAGATCCGAATAGGGGACTAGCCGACGGAGGGATCATCATGAAGCTTCTACAGTTACAAGCAACTTATCCTGTCGATACACATTGTGTGTGTTTAATACAGTGGTTTCCATTGCCTTCTGTCTCACCCTGCCGTTGGTCACTGCTGATTCTTTCGCCTTTAGGGGCAGTTTCCCACCCTAGGGCAAGAAAGTGCCAAAGTGCCATGAGTCTCTGTGTGCTCCTCCCCCCCCCCCCCCTCCTATCCCTTTGGCAAGGACGTTTGCTGAATGAGGGTGACTTCTTATGCTGGAAGTCTTCGACAGCCATTGCTGATGATTTTAGCAGTGGTGTGTTTCGGACACTGGACAGAGGACATTTCGTTTACCGATCAAAGACACTAATGCTTTTTTTGTCTCATTGTGTTAGTTATTGTTCGGAGCGGACGTCCCATGAAATCCATTCAAGTTCGTCGTTGATCGATTCAATCACTTTTTTTTTTCTTTTTTTGTTGCAGACGGTAGCTAACATCCTGATCGAACACGCTGTGCTACCGTGCAGGCTGCCCTAGGCCACAGTAACAAATGAACTCGACCTACTTATCGAATTGTCAGCGTTCTTCTGTAGCACCATGTCCCACAACTTTTCTTTCGTAAACAGTCCCGTTACATACATAAAATTATGATGCAAAGACCCACTTGATGGGAATAATCAGTCAACGAGGAATGTTATGTATAACAATACTAGTGATTGTTGGCAGTTGACTAACGTAATTTACTTTTTATTCAGTTTGTTATTCAATTTTCCAAGCCGGATGCAAATGAGTGGACGTTGAATGCCGACAGGGATGAGGCGACGTGCCCTGGAGTCAAATAGCCCACCAGCCTTGGAGCAGTTCATGGGAAGCACACTGGGATACATGAAGATCAATGGCCCACAGGCCACCGGACAGTCTTTCGTAGTGGAGCAGTTGGGCGTCCGACGCCCCGCAGTCAAACACGGATCTCGTCTGGTGCTAGTCCCCAGCCATGACCGTTTTTACAAACCATAAGTGGAACGAAAAGCAACATCATTTTTTAGAGAAGTCCAAGACAGATTCTAAGGATGCTATTTTGAAAATAGAAAGGGGTCTCACTATTTTGGGATGCTTTGGAGGAGCAAGACACTGCAAATGATGTCAAAAACCAAAGCTTAAGGAAAATAAAATTTGTCAGGCTAACATGAGTAGACTATGGGTTAGACAGAAACTTAACTGTGCTGACGAGGACCCACCTCACTTTACACAGAGTGAGATGGTAACAGAATGAGATGTCTTGTTTCAGTGTTAAATGATTGGCCAGGGAAGAGGAGTTACATTTTCTAGGCATTATTTTCGCCTGTCAGCATTCAGGAGCTCCTCAGGCCAGTCCATCTATAAAGAGTAATGTGCAAAAACATGGAATTCCGGGTTTTCCTTGTAGGAAACCCTCTGTAAAAAATTACTTCTTTTTCGTAGAGAGCTATCATTGCTTTATCTCTGAGAGTCTTGGACGCCATGCTGCAGAACAGATGTATCCAGGATTTTAGAGAGATTTTAGGGTGTTCTGCAGTTAGCTGTTGGCGAGGGTCGTTTGTGTGCCACCAGTGAATGCGTCTGCAGCCACTTCAACAATAACCTACAAGTTATTACAATGAGATCGAGCTGGAACAGTGAGACAATCATGAAGACATTAAGGCCGTTTTCTACAAATTCATAACATCAGAAAATTTGCATTCAGATTCAATAACCAGCTTGCTTTCAACTATGACCACAGACTCAACACATTCCTTTCGGTAGTACGGTCCTTTCTACGAACGTCGTGGTACGACATCACGATTGCAGTTGATTGATTTACGCGATTATTGGAATCTTATCAAAGGCCCTTTCATCGGATGTGCCAAGGTTTTCCTAGAATAATATTACCATTCCTCATCATATATTTTCTTCAACGGGCTAACCCGAATTAATTTTGATTCTTGTTTCACGTAAGTCATTTAATTCCCAATTTCTAGAGTTTCAACTTCAAATCAGGTGACTGTGACCTAGTACCACATTGCAAAAGCTTCTATTCTCTTCTTGTCTGAACTTTTTATCGTCCCTGTTTCACTTCTGTACAAGGCAAACACCTTCATAAAACACTTTCTAACACTTAAAATTATATCACAGGTAAGAAAACTCCTCTTTATCCGAAATGCTTTTCTTGCTGTAGCTACTCTGCGTCTAACAGTATCTATTTCGGCCATCATCAGATAGTTTGCTGCCCAGATGGCAAAACTCAATGACAATAAACACTTTTAGTGTCTTATTTTCTAATCTAAATCCCTCACCATCTTCTGATTTAATTCGACTACGTTGCATTACACTTATTTTACATTTGGTGATGCACAATTTTGAACCTTTGCATATAATTATAGTGTTGTCTGCATTTCTCAAAATTTAAATCTTCTCCTTGAACTTTAATTCCCTTTCAGAATTTCTCCTTGGTTTCCTTTACTGCTTGCTCACTGTTCAGATTAAATAACATCTGTGACAGGTTACAACCCTGTCTCATCCCATTCTCAACTATAGTTTCCCTTTTATTTCATCGGCTCTTGTAACTGGATACTGGTTTCTGTACTAAACGTGAATAGCCTGTCGGTCCCTGGATTTTATCCTTGGTACATTTAGGGTTCGAAATAATGTTTCCCAGTCCCCATTGTCAAAAACATTCTCTAAATCTAGAAATGCACTGAATGTAGGCTTGTCTTTTTTCAGCCTAAGATAAATCATAAAATCATTATTGTCTCACGTACTTCCGCATTTTTCAGGAACCTAAACTGATCGAGGAAGAGGTCGCTTTCATCTACATATGCATCTCGTTGGCTAGTAACCATACATCCTGATGTTAAGTTTCTCGCTGTTCTCATTTCTGCTGCTTCTCATTACTTTCGTCTTTCTGCGGCACACTCTCAGTCCATATCCTGTTCTCATTAGACTGTTCATTCCATTCAGAAGATCGTGTAATTTTTCTTCACTTTTACTCAGGATAGCAATGTCATTTGCGATTCGTATCATTGATATCCTTTCACTCTGAATTTTAATTCACTCCTGAACCTTTCTTTTATTTCCATCATTGCTTCTTCGATGTACAGATTGAACAGTAGGGGCGAAAGAAGGAGTGAAAGACTACATCACTCTTACACACTTTTCAATGCGAGCATTTTGTTCTTGGTCCTCTCCACTTGTTATTCCCTTTTGGCTCTTGTATATATTGCATATTATCCGTCTCTCACTATTGCTTACCCCTATTTTTCTCAGAATTTCAAACATGTTGCACCATTTTACATTGTCGAACGCTTTTTCCAGGTCGACAAATCCTATGAAGGTGTTTTGATTTTTCTTTAGTCTTGCTTCTATTATTAACCGCAACGTCAGGATTGCCTCTCTGGTGCCTTTACCTTTCCTATAGCCAAACTGATCGTCATCGAACTCATCCTCAATTTATTTTCCATTCTTCTGTATATTATTCTTGTCGGCAACATAGATGCATGAGCTGTTAAGCTGTTTGTGCGATAATTCCCGCACTTGTCAGCTTTTGCAGTATTCGAAATTGTGTGGATGAGATTTTTCTGAAAGTCAGACGGTATGTCGGCTAACACTCACATTCTACGCACCAACGTGAATAGTCGTTTTGTTGTCCCTTCTGCCTTATTTGATCTATAGTCCTCCAAAGCACTTTTACATTCTGACTCCAGTACTGGATACCCTACCTCTTTTAAATCAACTACCGTTTCTTCTTCTGTTACATCAGACAAATATTCCCCCTCATAGAGGTCATCAATGAATATTTCGACATATTCTCTCTCTTGTCTGCATTTAACAGTGAAATTCCCGTCGTACTCTTAATGTCATCAATCTTGCACACCGAGCGAGGTGGGTGCAGTGGTTAACAAATTGGTCTCGCATTAGGGAGGAGGATGGTTCAAAGATGCGTCTGGCCATCTTGATTTATGTTTTCCGTGATACCTTAAATCGTGTCAGGCAAATGCCGGGATGGTTCCTTCGAAAGGCACGGCCAATTTACTTCCCCTTCCTTCCATAATCCGATGGGACCGATGACGCTACTGTTTAGTATCCTCCCACAAATCAACCAACCAACCGTGCTATTATTCTCAGAAGACTGTTTTGACTTTCTCATATTATGAGTCAGTCCTTCCGACAATCATATCTTTTTCGATTTTTTCACATTTTTCATGCAGCCATTTCGTCTCAGCTTCTTTGCACTTCCTATTTATTTCATTCCTCAGCAACTTGTATTTCTGCAATCCTAAGTTTTCCTTAAAATTTTGTACTTCCTTCTTTCATCGAGCAACTGATGTATATTCCTGTTACCGATTATTTCTTCGCAGTTACCTTCTTTGTACCAGTGTTTTTCTTTCCAGCCTCTGTGATTGCCCTTTTCAGAGACGTCGATTCCTCTTCATTTGTACTGCCTGCTGAACTTTCCCTTATTGCTGTAGCTATACAGAACTTCAAGCTTATGTCGCCATTCTTTAATACCTACGTATCCCACTTGTTTGTGTATTGATTCTTCGTGACTAATCTCTTAAACTTCGCTGTCAGATTGTGATTTGAGTCTCTATTTGCTCCTGGGTATGACTTACAATCCAGTATCTGTTTTCGGAATCTCTGCTGACCTGATCTAACTGGAATCTTCCCATATCACCCGGACTTTTCTCTGTATACCTCCTCTTGTGATTCATAAAAAGACTATTCGCTGTTGCAAGTTGAAATTTTTACAGAACTTAATGAGCCTTTTTCCTCTCCCATTCCTTGACCCAAGCCCATATTCTCCTGTAAGTGGCTTTTCTACTACTCCCCCTACTATTGCGTTCGATTATATTTTCATCTCCCTTTGCATTTCCTTTTTCAGATTTTCTAGCTTCCCTACCACGTTCAAGCTTCTGACTTTCCACGCCCTGACCCGTAGAATGATATCCTCTCGCTGGTTATTCAATCTTTTGTTAGTGCTCACTTCCCCCTTGGCAGTCCCCTCCAGGAGATCCAAATGGGTGGCTTTCCGGAATCTTTTGCCAATGGAGAGATCATCACGACACTGTTTTAATTAGAGGTCACAATTTCGTTGGATACACGTTACATGCCTTTAATGCATTGGTTTCCATTGACTTCTGCACCCTCATGCCATTGCGTTGATCGCTGCTGATTCATCCACCTTCAGGGGCAGTTACCCATCCCTAGGACAAGGGAGTACCCTGAACCTCTGTACTCTCCTCGGCCCTCTTTGACAAGGCCGTTGGCAGAATAAGGGTGACTCCTTACGTCGGAAGTCTTCGGCCGCCAATGCTGGTTACTAATCATAATGTAAGCGGTGGCGAGTTTCGAACGCGAGACAGGGCCTTTTTTGATTATTAATCAAAGACGCTACCCCTAAACCACGGGCGGAGTCGCTGAAAGATGTAGTCTATGATCTGGGTATTCCACACTTGAGCATAAGCGTTCTTCGATTGGTTGTAAAACTGTCACTGCGGAATCGGGTAGAACAATTCGATAATCAACATAAGTTCATCTAGACCTGTTACACTTGTTCAGATAATCTCACAATCAGACTCAGTTTCGACTTCGTTATACACAATATTTTTTTTTTTTCAAATGCAGTGAATAGTCCCCATCGAGTGGCGTCTGATCAGCCTTCTCGATATACGTTCCAATGTTCGTTAAATATTTCAGAGCTTTCTACATCGTATTTCAGGTATGTTTCGGTTCCGAGAATAATTTGAGCGACACAATTTTAATGGACGGCAGTACATTCAGGAACTTCGTTACGAATACTTCGACAATTTACCATTAAAATTTTGGCAGTCGAAGTTTCTACTTCGTACGCGGCCTGATATAGCTCTCTGAGTATTCACTGGCGCGCGTTTATGAGAGCACCTCAAAGTACGGTCTAGACTATAAAAACACCAAGTGCACTTCGCAAGTACTCTGCTAGCCGAGTAGTTCCATACTTTGTGTAATGCACCCTGTACTTATCAAGGAGAGTCCTACAATTCTTCAACTCTTAGCGCAGGTTGTGATATTTTCAGCCAAGGCCGTCACAGAGTCGACGGAGTCTGTGGTTAACAGCCTCAGTTCTGAAAATTGTGACCTCTGCTTGCCCGCGAGTGAGGTCAGCAGTCTTCACCACTTCCGCCAGCTGTCGGTATGAACTGAGGATGGCCTCAGAATCCAAGGCACAGGTGTCACTGTTGTCGATGTGAGCCACTTTTCCCGTTCTTCCGTAAATAAGTCGTGTAACGATTTTTTAAGCTCGACTTATGAAACCGACAGTTCGGTAGAATTCAGACTTGTCGGCTCCCGTCTTCCTTAGAACTGGAATCATTACAGTCTTCTTGAAGTGTTAGGGTATTTCATCTGTCTGGTATAGTTGTCATGGCTGTCTCTCCCAAAACTGAACAATTCTGAGGAAATATCATCTACTCCATGGACTGGTTTCGGCTTATCTATTTTAGAGATGCATCAATCTATTCTCGCAGTATCGCATCTCACTTCTAATTTTCATATACTTCGTTTTCCCTTTCTACGATATAGTCCTCAGGTTAATTTTACTTGTATATGCCTTCGATATCTCCTTCCAATTTTCGGATTTTCTGTCTTCGCTTAGTATTCGCTTGCCATCTGAGCTCATGACATTCAATTCTCTTTTCTCCAAAGGTTACTTTAACTTTTCCACAGGTCGTATCTGTTTTTCTCCCACTCATGCATGCTTCCAAAGCATTGCGTTTTGCCTCCATCCGTTCCTGCTTAGTCATATTGCAAATCCTGCCTGTTTCATTTTTTATACGTCAGTATTTCTTTTCGCCTCCTTTATTTTCTACTGTTTTTTAATTTCTCCTTCTGTTAGTTAAATTCAAAATCCTTGCAGTCTTCCTATGATCGTTGTTCATAACCTTATCTTTCTAAACTCTTTGTTTGCACGGCAATTGATAGAGGTGATTGACTACCGGGTCTAGTTGTTTACTGTTAAGAGCTGTAATAGTCATGTAATGAAGGAGACGGCTACGAAAACTGCAGCGCTCAGTAAAGATTTTGTATACTAAGGAACACTTCAGCCCTTGCGTTGAAGGACAAGAGAGAAACTCGTGCACAGTGCAATTGATCTACCCGTATTTACTTTATTGATGTTAGATTTTTAGCCTCTTGTTATGTGCTGAGGTTCTCGTGTGCCAAAATTCGATTTTGTATGGTGTTACGTGATACTAAAAGATGTGTAGTTTGTGGTGTTTCGCCCTCCGAAATTTGGTAAGCGAAAAAAGAGCCTGATTGTTTTCCTTACATTTTGTTTCACGTAGTAGTCCTTCCATGCCTGTTACTTTAGTGAGACAATAAGATTTACTTTTTTCGAAGCAGTAATCGGATTTTAAAAAAACGAATCTTCGATGAGAACAGTTAGTGTCTGCGAACTAACGGTTTTTAGTGGCTCACAGCGGCAGTTGTTTGGCAGCTTCCCATCCATAAGCGGAGAGAGTAATTGTATTTCACGCCTGCAACAGCAGCTTCATTTCACACAGTGACTATTAGTCGTCGCTTTGCTGTGAAACGTTCGATTACACCTAACGTTTTGATTAAATCACGTATATTGTGTAGGTCAAATTTATGATTCACTAATTTGCTTCCACTTCTTTTTTGTTTGACAGTGAATGCAATATAGTTATTGTGCTGGTTCTGAAACAAATTATTCTGCATTGAATAAATGACTTTACTCGAAGATTATAATGGAAGAATTACACGCAGTTGTATGGCGTGCAGGAAACAATTTTCACAATTAAACTAATTGTACAATGTTCGAAGTGTACGTATTATCCGGTGAACAGCAGTAAAATTGACAGTTGAATGTTTACGTGTTTATTTCCGGAATGTATTTCTTCGTTAACGGAGCCAATGTGCGGTTACATGTTACATTAGGATGAAAACTTCGCATATCTGGTTTTAGGGCCTTAACTGGGCCTGGGATGTATTCTGTCATAAGTTACATTCATTTCTCGCAACGCTTCGTTTGTTAAAAAGTGCAAATTGAGCAACGCTCTGGTTTCCACGTTATAAAGTAGGTCCCTCTATTACTGGGTGTGTAAATGACTTCACTGATCGGTCTAAGAAAGGGACATGAAATGTAAGTGTAGTAATGAGTGGAAACAGTTACATCTAACTCATATTGCAAGACGAAGCTCAATACAATGCCAGGTCCTTGCAGATAGACGTTTGGAAAAAAAATATTATGGAGACACCGCGAGGAATGCACACTTGAACACAATTGCAGGTGCTAGACAGTCCTACATGTTACACAGTGGCATTTGACTCAAACAGCACTTATGCAATATCCTCAACGCGTCAGTCGTGATCAGAAAGTGTTTTGCGTGGTTGTTAGTGCGTTACGTCTAACGCAGGAAAATCTTTAGGGTTCGTATGGTGCGTGCTTCTGTAACCATGGTAATCAAAATGTTTGATGTTTCAGTAGGCACCGTGTCGAATATTTATACCATACCGCAATACATTTTAAGGATTTGGTGCCCCACACATGGTAGATCCCGCATCATCCTCTAAGTCATAACGCGGTCGAAAGTGTTTATTATCTTGACAGACGGTCATTGAAGAGGGTTGTGACGAAAAATAAGGGGCGGAATCTGCAAAAGAGATCGCAAAACTGAATGTCGCACTCGCGAACCCTGTCAGCACCAAAAAAAAAAAAAAAAAAAAAAAAAAAAAAAAAAAAAAAAAAAAAAAAAAAAAAAAAAAAAAAAAAACACGAGTTCCATAAGCAGGGGATTGCAGGGCGAGCTCGAATGTCAAAACGACTCATCAACGATGCAAGTGCCCGTTACGGTAAAACGTGGTTCCAAAGCCATAGAACCTTGACTATGGAGCTATAGTGAAAAATCATTTGGACGACCGAGTCTTATTAAACACTGTTTCCAACTTCTCGCAGAGTTTACGTCCCAAGAGTGAAATATGGTTGGGGTTCATTGATGATTTGGGCAACCATATCACGGTATTCCATTGACCCATGATCACTCTCCAAGGCTGAATTACTCTCAGAGTTGGCGTGATCATTTTCGCTGATCACGTCCATCCCACGTACGATGTTTGTTCACTAGTAGTGGATCTGTGTTCCAAGACCTTCCCACGATGCTCTCATCGTCCGAGACTGATTCAGTGATCATGAATTGTCACGCGTTCTCTTGGGCCCCACACTCGCAATTTCTGAATACTATTGAGCCTTAGGGCTCTACTTTCGAGAGAAAGTCATGTGATCTCTATCCACATACATCATCGTCATCTGAGCTTACAATTATTTTACATAAATAATGGTGCAAGATTAAGTTGAAAACCATACGGGTCCTGTATTTATCTGTTCCGGTCGACTGGTAGCTCTTTTGTAGAACATCGTTTTTTTTTTTTTTTTTAATTTGGTTATGAGACTTAACTGCTAAGGTCATCAGTCCCTAAGCTTACACACTACATAGCCTAAATTATCCTAAGGACAAACACACACACCCATGCCCGAGGGAGGACTCGAACCTCCGCTGGGATCAGCCGCACATTCCATGACTGCAGCGCCTTGACCGCTCGGCTAATCCCGAGCGGCGACCATCGGTTTTGATACACCTTAATAGGCTTGGTAATGTGTTGTGTTTGACGTTTCCACATACACTTTATTTCACTGCTGTAAGTCAGAAAGACAGATGCGTAGCTACTGTGTTAACGTCAGTGTTATAATAGAAAGCCTTACTAAAGTAAATAGCATTCATTACCAAACGGTGATACATAAACCTTAATACGTTTTCATCAGCGATGTTTCAATTGTGCCCTTTAAATGTGGCCAAACAGTTTCAGAATTTTTTGGATTACGAACTGACACTGTTACGCTGAATTTACTTGTATAAATTTAGGATTTAAGGGCTGGCTTAAGTACAAGGTAGTAGTTGAAACTGCGAGAGATTTGCCTTATTAGCTGGTTGCTCGATGAACGAAGACGTATGAAACCCAGCCTTAGTAAACACAATTATGTTCATTAGTGTGTTCATGCCATCACAGCCTAATTTATTTTCCTGACGGCCTCAGTGAAACGAGCATCACAGCTTTCACAAAATTACAGTAGCTTACACACGTTTAATCTCTGCCTTGACCTACCCAGTGTTAGATGCCGTAACCGATATCAGGATATACTGAGGTTAAAAACAAATCTGTTGTTTTGCCTCTTACTCTAGAGTATGTTTCCTTGCTGTTGATTGTAATTTAATACTCAAAGAGTTGACGGAACGTTTTGAAATCTCTTGGAATTGTTGGAAAACATCTCGAGATACAGCTCATCTTTGTGATCGTCCCAGTCACTCAGACGTAGACGAAACGTTATCGTTTTTGCTCGGATTCGTATAGAGTAGTATCCTTTGACCCACCTGTCTTCTGCATTACGAAGAGACTCCAGAGCGTAATTTATGTGGCGTCACTGGTATACGGCTGCGAATTTGAGCTGAATTTTATCCATAATCTGACCTGAGAGCCTTAGATGGTTTGACGCGAGAAACTCGTTTTATTTGAAGTGATGATTGAACGAACGTATCAAGGGTTTTAAAATTTTAGTGATAAACAAAAACTCACCCCAAAGTAGTTAGTGACCATATTTAAACAGTGGTTTTATCCCTCTCTGCATTTCACGAAGTAATAGTTAATGTTAAGAAAACCTTAAAAATATATAAGTATGAGGATACGTGCACCATGTCATGCATTCAATCATTCATAGTTTTATTTTATGTTTTAATATATATCTTATTTTAAATTATAAAGAGTTCTAACGACTTAGTGATCTACTGTTACAAATGTAAGATCATGAGCATTTGTCTTAAATTTACTACGGTAAAAGATGCTGTGGTACAGAAAAAAAAAGCGTAAACATGCGAGTGCATTTCACTTCGGTAACTGTGGGTAAGTGCCTGAAGCTGAAGCCATAAAAGTTTTCTAAATCGACTGCACACAGCTGTGTGGAAAGCAAGTCTGAAAACAGCTTGCTTGTTGAAAAAAATATATAAATTAATCCCGAGACGCCAATTATCCTCTGTCATGGAAGCAACAGATTATATACAACATTCCATTGTATATACGGGTAAGGAACAGCATGTTCGGTCGTTACATAAAATGACACATTCATTTTTATCGAGGGCACATAACCAAGCCATTCAGGATCCTAAAATCAGTATCATCATCTATGATGAGTTATAAGGCCTTCATGAAGTTAAGAAACGCGAGCGAAAACCGAGATTGCAAATTGTTAAGATCCTTGCTATCTGGAGTAGCAGTGTTCATGTCCCATCTCTAACCGAGGAGGTTTACGTTTTCCGTCAGTTTTCTTAATCGTTAATGCAAACCTCGAGATGATTCTGTTGAAAGGGATACAGCAGATGTCTTTCCACATCCGTAAGAAATATGAACCTGTGATCTGTCGTCTCTAATTAACTCATTGTCAGCAGGGCTTAAACCGAAATACAGTATTTCATTTTCCTTTGAAAGCTGTGGAGGAACGGCAGTTACGTGCGTTGTAATTACACTCTTAGCTGTACCCTATTATTCATTTGGCACGTGGAACCCTAGTTCATACTGCTTTGCTGCTGACGTTCTGATTGTGACAGTTAAATCTGTTTCCCCACCATAAGAGGAACAGGAGTTTCAGGTACGAGCCTCGGTGAACAGTACACTGCGTCGGATGGTGAAATATGAATGAAAAAGTGTTCTCGGCAGATGTTGATGAGCGGTTGATTGCTAAACAGAACGGTAACGACTATGCACAGCAGGCCACCACACAGATCCACACATAATTTTGAATAACAATATATCGCCTCTTGTGGCTGAGCCAAAAGTGTAACTTTCATTAGTCTTTACATGAAACAAAATACACTGGTAGCTGTCAGAACAGTCCAAACCTTGACGTGGTGAACACAACACCCAGCCTAAAGATTCTACAGAGTCACACCACAGACCAGTCAACCAAAAGTCGGAAAAAACAGCTACTGAGGGAAGATGGCAATGAGATGGTTCAAATGGTTCCAATGGCTCTAAGCACTATGCGACTTAACATCTGAGGTCATCCGTCCCCTAGACTTAGAACTACTTAAACCTAACTAACCTAAGGACATCACACGCATCCGTGCCCGAGGCAGGATTCGAACCTGCGAACGTAGCAGCTGCGCGGTTCCGGACTGAAGCGCCTAGAACCGCTCGGCCACAGCGGCCGGCTTGGTAATGAGAGTTGGGCACCAAAATTAACACTGAACCAAACCATTTTACCAGTTTCCCATGATCTCACAACCCGGCCTTCCTTTTCAGTGACATCAACAGTCTTATCAGAGACATCATCATCCTTATCAGTGGCATCAAGGAGTAACGTCAATTTCCTACTCCTGAGCCTTCATGTCTTTCCCCACAATAGCAGCTGGTATTGACGTTATACAGCCAAACAATATCCAAGATGGTGTATCCAGCCGAATTGTGTTGATGGGAAAGCTAAAGCCCTCTCTCATCTCTTCAGGTAGCCGTAGGGTAGTATTAAAATGAAACAACGAGTCAAAAGCCAAGATGGTGCAAATACCCCAATTTGTGCTAGTTGGAGAATTTGAGAACTACGAAATGGCGGAATTCGCCCAGTTGTGCTTTGAGTCACACGTCACACACCGTGCCCCTCACCAGCTAATCTGAGAGCAATATTATAATGATGCGGAAGAATGGCGCAAAGTTGCAGTGTATCTATGAAATGGAAAGATAATTGCGTGCACTTACATACATTTGGCATTTTATTAAAATGATAGATGGGGTCAAGTTACATTATTTCAGTGAAATTCAAAGATATTTAAGTAAACGTCATGTAAAGAGGCACGAGTGTGCACGAGCGAGCTCGCAAACGCAAACACACACACACACACACACACACACACACACACACATACACACATACAAACACACATCTCAGCAACTCATATGTCAAATACTGTTCCCGGTACACTTGTGATTTCTCTCTCTCTTTTCCCCCCCCCCCCTCTCTCTCTCTGTCTCTCTGTCTCTCTCTCTCTCTCTCTCTCTCTCTCTCTCTCTCTCTCCCCCTCCCCCCTCCCCCTTCCTCTCTCTTTCCACATCTCCTTCTTTATTATAAAATATTACAGAGGGAATATACGGAAACACGTACGAAATATATTTAAAACCTTATTTTATTTTAAAAATTCTTCTCAGTGAACTTTGACAATTTATAGTGTTACGCAAAGTGGAAACATTTCACACAAATCTCACATCGTCTTAATTACTTTTAAAAATTTTATCTACCTCGCGAAGTATGAATAATATATCGTTAATGTAACAGTCAACCAGTTTGTTATACTGATACATAAACAGTTGTATGTAGTAAATACATTCATACCTATCGTACACTTCGAAAACAATAAAGTGTAATTCCGTTAAGCACTTCCTATTAAGAATGAGGATTACTTTCTTATTCATATCCCAAGATACATTTAGATCACCATTGACCTTATGTGTGAGGAGTAAACGCTCTTGCGAATTAAACAAGGGGCCTCAACGAACTCCTTTTAGATATCAGATATTAATATCTCCTACGGATCCACTGTGAAGTGCACTGTGAATAGAAAGCAGCAACCTTTTTTTCATTTACTAGGTAAAATAAATCACTTATCAATGTTTTCGAAATGAACTGTGTCCAAGTTATTCACTCTTCATTGATATATCAGTCACATGCTATCGTTGCTGAAAAAGTCAGTTTCAGCAAGACTCAAGGTCTAGAATGGTGACGGTAAATATATTATGCACACCTTCAAATGAACCAGCACTGCCACTCCTGACTTAGTAGTGACGCATCTCGCGCTCAGTATCCGATGGCGCCGCCCCTTCCCCACTGTCGCCAGTCCTGCAGTGCACAATTCATTCCTACCCTCGGCCAGATTCAGTTCCGTAACATGGAATCCCTGCTTTCCTGCAATACAGCAAGTAATTTATAAGCAAAAAATATATAAAGTCTATCAGTAAAAGTAGTGCACGTTGTAATTGCATCGTTTTGCGAAGATGGCGATAGGATGATGAGGATAGTGACAAAGTCCCTGATGGTGCAACATCAACTAATAAGCTACTGCAGCGGGTCTTCCTGCATTTATTAAACTCGATTATGAAGTGGTGTCAGGTAAGAAAATGATAACTAAGCAAAAACTGTGATTACTAATCATTAATCAGCAAGTTTCTATTCTTGTTGTTTACCACATTTCCAAGATAGGCGATCTCAAAATTCCTATATATCGCAGAAACTCAGTCTCAGAAATGTGTGTGGTGAATCTCTTGCGACTGGAAGACAACAGATACCAGCCATCCACCCCTGTGTTGGTATTTTTGCGGGAAAACTGATTTTTTCAACCCTTTATAGCACACACGGTTGTGTCTTAAGAAACCGTAAGATCACTGTGTGGTAGTTGCCGCCTTTTGTGATGAGATAACCTCTCGCACCTGGATGCTGCTCGCTGCACCCTTTTAGACATAATCGTGACAGGGACAATATTTTAAGTTCCAATCCGGGAGAGAATGCGATCCCTTGCCCAATATTCAATGCATGCTACAAAATCGTACGTGAACTTTTTCACGATTTTTGCGGATTTACCTCAACCATTGGAATGTGCTCATAGGCGACTTCCTAGTCTTATTATCCGTTACTAGAATCAATAACTGACGCTTTGCGAAGATCCTCTAAGGTTCACAGTACTTTATTATGATGTGAATTATTGGAAACGGATTTTTAATCTAGCAAGAAGACTGATTCCTCTATTAATTAATTCGTGTCTGTATCATTGGAGACCGTCTTCCGATAGGAAGTGCCATCATAACCAAAATCTCCTTCTGCTCATTGTAATTAGCATCATCTTCCTCACTTGCTCGTCTTCTTCTTCTTCTTCTTCTATTCCATTTTCTGCTTTCGTAAATAGATTGTTCTCGTTAACTTGTCCTCTTCATCTTCTTCGTCTTGATATGCCTCCTTTAGAAGTAGCCAATCTCTGAAAAACTGGTTGACGGGAAATTGCAGTGCATGCTTCTTGAACTGCACCGTCTCCTCTGACAAAACTGGCCGGGATTTTTTGTACGCAACATCAGGCGCAACCACAGCAGGGCCTCAAGTTGTGTTCTCTCCCGTGCCGATACGTATATCATGATTTTTCAGTAGTTGTCCTCCAGTTTTATCTACTACAGGCTCAGCCATAAGTATGCATTTATAATCCCTTTTGGAATTTACTTGTATTTTTATGCACATATCTAGGATCAGGAATTTTACCACAATTTTGAAGATACTGTTTTGTGTAACTCTTCTCAGGAGATATAATTTTAAACAGTAGTTTATATAATCCAGTCGTTCCCTGGTATCCTATATTGTGGACTATCAAATCATCTCCACTTTCATATAACGGTGAATCACTTACCATCTACCCTTATGTGTTTTGTCTTTTGGTTTAACAAAAATGATGCTACATGATCATTTCACGATCTTTCAGATCGCATACATCTTTTCCTTCTGTTTCGGTTGCTACATTGTTTCCTTTGGCTTCATCTTCTCTTGGTCTACCTTCCTTCAGAGTAGATGTCCCAATGTCTGCAGTGGTTGCAAAATAGCTCTAAACACATTTTCCAGTAAAGTGTCAGCTTCGGTTTGCCTTTTTTGCAGCAATACCTGTTTCTGCGGGTATTTTGCACAGATTTTAACACCCGACGCTTAGCATGACCCTTCCACCTAATGTAACTGAAGGTGTACAAGAAATCTATTCCTTGAATTCAAACGGGTCCCACTTTTCCACAAGATCCTCCACGTCAAGAACATCATAGAATCTTATCCACTACTGAAAATTACTAGAAAGTGCGTGGTATGTAATTGGACTTCGACAGCTAATAGTTTATCAAATAGCTCATAGAATAGTATATCAGCAGAAAACATGGACTGAGGTTATGATCGATTCACCCGTAACACTTCTTAATCCACACATGCTTGCGGCTCGCATTAAAAGGCGAACGCCTAGTAGACGACACACTGTTTTGGTTTGGACTAGGTTTGGCGAACCAGAATTCGTGAGTTGACGCCTGTGAACACAGACATTCCTGTGCAACCCTATCCTCTGTGCATGCTCCAACATGCGCAAAGGCGTTCAAATGTTGACAGTCACAATGGCATCATGGTTCCAGTGATCGGATCGCGAGAACGGTATCAACAGGAAATAAAAAATTTCATCCTGGTTGCGTGACATGTACCTATGATGTGAATGGATTTAGAGGTGGAACAGTAGTCGGTGGACAAATTGTGGGGAACTTTCTTCATTCCGGTTGTATAATGCTAGTCTAGACAGCAGACTTTTGTCTGGATGTACCTCTATATTTGTAGGTGCTCCTAAAACCCCTATAGTATGTAACTCTACACACAAACCGATGGGAGCAACAAAACCCAACTAACCAAGGTATTTTTAAATGAATATCCTTGAAGAACGACAACACGTACGGAATCAGTGATGTATGACAAAATATGCGCGATATCTCATAGTATTTTTATTTTATTGAAACATTCTAAAAGTATTAAAATGTATTGCGGAAGACTTTATGTCAGTTATGAGGTTATGAATTCGAACTTTTTTCATAAAAACATCTACACTACAAGACCAAAAGTATCAGGACATTTTTTGTTCGACAGTAATAGGCGTTTTGCCCACCCATCGCTTTGTCGATTAGACTGTCAGTGACAGACTACCACGAGTTCCTGCTGCTAATAAGGCGAGTACACCATTCGTTTGTTACACATTTTTATGAATTTGAAACAGGAGCGATTTCAGTAATGGAAAGGCACTATGATTGCTGTGAACAGATGTGAGCTGAGCTGGTGAACCTTCGCTCACAGCTCCAGGCAGTGTTGGCTTCCGTCACACAGCTTGAGGCTGCTGCCAAGGGGCATCTTTGTGGTAATTCGCAAGCAGAGGTGAGAGGGACGTCGAGCACATCCCACATGTCTCCCCATCAGTCGACTTCTGTGACCGCCCCGGGTACTGCCTCACTTGTGGTCGAAGGGGAGATCGTTCCAGAGTCTGTCAGGCAATGAAAAACTTCCGATGGGCCGATCGTAGGGCCTCTCCGGTTCGTTTGACAAACAGGTTTCGGCTGACGAAGTCTCTGAGCCGGATGCAGTCGTCCATCCTGTTCCAAAGGAAGCTCTTCAGCCCGCAAGGTCTGGGCATTCACAGGGGGTGGGTTTGCAGGTAGCTGGGAGCTCCAACGTTAGGCGCGTAATGGGGCCCTTAGGAACATGGCTGCCAAGGAGGAGAAGGAAGCCAATGCCCACTCTGTGTGCAAACTGGGAGCAGTCATTCCAGATGTGGAAAGGGTGCTTCTGGATGCCTTGAAAAGTACGGGGTGCAACCAACTGCAGGTGATGGTCCATGTCCGTACCAATGATGTGTGTTGCTTCGGATCTCTTTAGTTTCGGGTGGCTAGCGGAAATGGTAAAGACTGCCAGTCTTGCTTGCGAGGTGAAGGCGTAGCTCAGCATCTGAGGCATCGTGTACATAACCGACTGTGGTCCTTTGGCGCAGAGCCTTGTGGAAGGTTTGAATAAGAAGCTGAGGCAGTTCCGCGACTGTGTAGGCTGCAGATTCCTTGGCTTGAGGCATCATTTGGTGGGTTTCCGGGTTCTGCTTAATAGGGCAGGAGTCCATTACACATAGGAAGCGGCTACACGGGTAGCGGGAGCTGTGTGGAAGGGACTGGGCGGGTTTTTAGGTCAGAGGGTCTCAGGAAACCACAGAAAGGGCGTCCGTCTAAAAAGGGACAAGTGAAACACATTAAGGTAGTTGTAGAAACGATCGTTATTGTAGTTGTAATTTGTAGTAGCTGTGTTGGGAAACAACCAGAGCTTCAAGCACTAATAGGAAGCACTGAAGCTCAATTAGTTAGAGGTATGGAAAGCTGGCTAAAACCGGAAATAAGCTCATCCGACATACTTTCAAACGACCTAACAGTGTTCAGAAAAGGGTAGATTACATACCGTTGGTGGTGGAGCGTTTATTGATGTCAGAAGTAGTTTAACTTGTAGTGAACTTGAATTACATAGTTCCTGCGAAATAGTATGGGTAGAGGCTATACGTGACAATCGTACTAAAGTATTAGTTGGATTGTCCGCAGGGGATTCCCTTATAGATGCCACTTTACAACAGGGTGCATTATCATGCTGATACAATTTTTGTCTCCTAAATGTTGCTCTGCTGTGCGCAGCATACCCTACTGTTACCTTTGTTCATATCATTCCTCATTTAGCGGTTTTTTAAGCACGGAAAACGTCCACGTACTGTAACGCAACCTCATCCGTGCTTTATTTTTGGCTCTGAATGTGGTGGTAGGTAATACTCTTCAGACATTCGCCGAACTCAAATATTCCCACCGGATACAGCGTGTTTCGTCACCCCAAATCACTCGTTTCCAATAATTGAATGTCACTTTTTACGCCACCTGAAACGTCGCTGAACACTGACTGTAGAAATGTGTGGCTAATGAGGGTCTGCTCGATCACCACATCTCATTCTTTTTTTGACTCCCTACGCACAGTCGCTGTACTAGCTGGACAGCTGGTACTCTTTCGGAACTCACAATTGATTCATTCCGCTGATTTTATGCGACCTTCTACAACCTCCCTGCCCATAGCTCGACAGTCTAATATTAGAATATTATTAAAAAAGTTAATAATTTTCAAACCAAGTCAGTACAATGAAGCATTTCATTCAATAAATTCTATTTGACCTCTGTATCTGTACTGCTGTGTCGAACTTTACTATTCACATTGTTTGAATGTCTAGAATGGAAGATGATGATAGTAAACTACAGAGAGCACCTTTACTGTAGCTTTGCTGTGCCGCGCCGGTAGTGTGAATAGAAATCAGGAATACCAGGCCAGCTGTGTGCTCAAAGCGTAGGTTGTGTCTCCAGACTGTGAACCATTTCGGACTGGTACAACTGAGCTCTGGAATCTCGTCATAAAACTCCTCCCTAGTACTAAAAAACTTGCGTCTTTCGTAGCTATGATATGCCCCTCATCTCGTTTTAATTAGGCTCCCTCCTTCTCTCTCTCTCTCTTTCTCTCACAAGTGTTACACGAAGATCTGTTCAGGCCCCAGTTATTGGAGCTAGCAGGTGTTACAGCGCACTACACTGGTTTAAATGAATGTATTTTAATTAATAGTGTCAGAAAACGTACATTATATAGTCAAAACAATACATAGACAATTTCAGTCCGTTACTTTAAGCATGAGACAGGTTCTCTACAAACAGACGTTAGATAATAATATGCATTTTAAAAGCTGTGTGACCAATATTTATCCAGCTCAGAGCTTCATGGGTATCTGCTATCATTTCCTTTAGGGAGCATGTAGTTGGACACAGCTTGCAGTTGAGGAGATGATCCATGGTTTTAATCTTCTCCATATTCGCATAGGGTGGACTGACAAGAAAATCCCTACTCTTTCAGGTTGGTCTTACACCTACTGACTCCAGATCGTAGCTTGCTGAGTGTTTTCCATGTGGCCCAGCTCTCTTCATGGCCAGACGGTAGGTTCTCACGTGGTATCATCCATTTCGTGGTGCTGCAGTCTCGGTTACGCCAGGAATTTAGTCTGAAAGCTGTCGGTGTTCACTGAGGGTTCCTCTGGTGTGGAGGAAACTACTACTTGATCTGAGACGGACACTCCCACACAGACAATGGGTCAGATTTATTGTGTTACATCTTTCTAGTTGGGCGGTAGATTCACGGCGGATGTCCAGCGGTAGGATGTCTTCCACACATGAGATATTTTGGAGTGGAGTTGATCTCAGGCAGCCAGTGATGATTCTCCAAGTATCGTTTAAGGCAACGTCATTATGTTTGGCAGGACAGGCGAATCCCACTTCAGAGTAAAAGAGGGCTGAGACTAATGCTGTCGCAATATGAGGCTGTGTGCCTCCAGTTGTACCAGCCACTTTCCGGACGATATTATTTCTTTCTGATGCATTTCTTTTGGTGTTCTGTGGGCTGTCTTCGATCAAGGGGGACTCCTAGGAGTTGGGATGTAGTGCTGTGTTCTGACTGACTGTCTTGCCATGTCACCTGAACTTTCGTTTTTGCTTGTGTATTTCTTACGTAGAACACGCAAACCTGTGTTTTTGATGAACTGGGGTCACACTAGTAAACACTGAGGTCTTTTCGTGTTTGGCACAACTTCAACACGGGTGATTTTTTATTTTTTGTCATGGTTGGTTATTAGTATAAGTGTTAAACAGGATAAGACCTAAGATGCTTCCTTGTGGGTGGCCATATTCGTGGTTCTTCCATCTACTTCTATAACCTTGGAATTCTACAAAAATTCTTCTGTTGTGTAGCAGGCATTCCGGTGCTTGGCTTATTTCATAGTTTCCTTAGCGCCACACAGTGGTTAATTATGCCTTATGCTGCCTTCAGATCGATGAAAACTACACCCGTGATTTTATTATTTTCAGAACCATCTTCAAAATATGCTGCGTTCTGCGTAATAGTTCGGAAATGCAGCTTTTACGAGGTAAGGAACCTGATTTTCTTGGTATAAGTACTAGTTCTATTATTTGGGACAGTCTATCTAATATCATTCACTCGAGAACTTCGTACAGATGACATAACAAAGAGATTTTCTGATCTGTGGCATATTTAGCAGGAAAATTTTACAGCTGTCTTTTGCACTTGCTTGGTACATTTAAGAGCCGTAGTTTGCTGGTGGGGCCAAATCTTTTGAGATGCTCGATACAAATGTCAACTAGCCCTGCCGGTTTGCTATTTGTGCATTTCTTAAGTTTTCTGATAGGAACATTCGTGGTGGAAAGTCATGCAGAGTGCCGTTATGCTCATTAAATGTTGCAGGTTTTGACTTAAATTCGTCTGAAGTATTGTTTGGATTGCCCGTTTGAATGAGTTCATTTGCGATATTGAATGAGTTCTTTTGCAATATTGTTTTGAGATAAGTTGGTTGGACCTGGATCTTAGGGGGATTGTTACAGAGACATTTCAGTAGCCTCCAAGCCTTGTCACTACTTCCTCCCATGTTCACCTCCTCCATTAACTTGATCCACTAAGTACGTTTCGACTCAGAAATACAGAAAATGAAGCCTTTGACGCTTGCAGTGGCTGCAGCTCTAAAAGGGTTCTCTTCGAATTGGTCTTTACATTCATTCAACAGAAAGGACGTTTCTGGAGAAAGTCCGTGTCTGCATATTTCTGCAGCCGCTATGGGTAACTTTGCTGGAGCAGAACCAGACAGTGTTCACAAATTATTCATGTAATCCAGGAACAGGATGAATAGTTTTGGTCTTCTAATCCTACATTAAATTTGCTTTGACTTTTTGAAATTGTATGTATGCTTGAAATTTATAGTTTGTGGTCGGACTGCTGATACTAACTGGTAAATTACTTGACAGTGTTGTGCATGTGGAAATGGTAACCATAATGATTTGATCCTTAGTTGGGAGATGTTTTCACTAACTAAAATGGGGTCAGGATTATAACAACGTTGGCATCAGCCACTGTTGAAGGATCGCGGTAGTGTTTTGTCATGGATAAGTGACAGCTGATGGTGTTCTGGCCGTTCTAGAATAACTTCCCCATTTACGTCGTCTACAGGGTATCCTCGTACCTTGACTGTTGAAATCGCCAATGGCAAGAGATGTTTTCTACTGTACAAATTAGGAGGAGTATTGAAAGAAAAGTCTTCGTATGCGGGTTTGTAATTGGATGGAACTACGAATTTACTGATTTCTGTCGTATTAATTTCAATGTTACTGTGCTCTGTAACTAAAGTTGAGAGAATCTTGAGGCCTAGTTTGGCATAAGTGGCACCACCATAGTGATAATGAAGTCTCCTTTGGATTAGATTCATTCCTGGAACCACAGCACGGTGCTGGTGGTCATAGTACGTATAAGATTCTTGGATGCATAGTAGATCACATTTGTTAGTATGGCAGAGACTGTGTAACTGCTCTTCCTTAGGTTTTGATAATGCTTCAGTGTTTGTAGAAATGGTTGATTTGTCCAGATGTACGAGCGTTTCCCTATTTTTGGAGATCTTCATTATCCGGTGGATGTCTCGGGAATGCTGACGATTGGTTCCTTGAGGAGAGTTTGCACGTACCTATGCGATGACACCACTGTATGTATGATAATACCATTTGGAAAATACCGAACGGGATGGCACAGTTACTAGCACGCTGCACTCACATACGAGATGACACCCGTCCGCTTTCTCCTAAATTTATCATGAGTTCCGTAATCCGTTTACGGAAATTGCTTGGATATTTCCATTTGAAGGGAACAGCTGATTTTGTCCCCCCATCATTACCTGATCCGGACTTTTGGTCTCTCTCTCTCTCTCTCTAATGACGTAGTGTTCGACGGGGTGCTGTACACTAAATTGTCCTTTCTCGCAATAAGAGTATGGTACAGTGATAGAACAGGTGATTATATATATATATATATATATATATATATATATATATATATATATATATATATATATATATATGAAGTAAGGGAATGAAAAACGAACAAACATCGCGGATGAGGTTTTTTTTTGACGAAGTGTAGAAATGGATTTTTAGAATACAATTATTAGTAACTGTATCGGAACTGAATGAGAAACTCTTTGTAGAGGAAATACAGACCAGCCGTCATTGACAAATGATTAACGACGTACGTATGGAGAACTTCTTTTTACCAGCCCGAGATAACGGCCGCACGCAGACAATATGGACCCAACAGTTCCATTCGTTTCGGAATGGAGTTTCCCCTCAGCATTGCGCGGAAGAAGAAGAGCGGCAAACTACGACCACAACGGAATTCAATCAAGATCTGTCGTCCCTACCATGCGACCGAGTACAATAGCCGAACGTGTGATTCAGAGGTTCTCCGTTCGTCGCTCAGAAGTGACGCCGTATCGCAATTTGTAAATTACACATAGAAACATGCACTTGTAATACATAGTCCACCAGTTCAACTAGGATTTATTGAATGTATTCAGATGTATCATCAAAGACTAAATACCACGTACTTAAGTGCATCAAATTCTAAGATTCAGTAAACACTCGTATTTGCTTATTAATACTTGCACCAGAAGAGGTATCGAAATTTGAGCATGGTGAAGTTTCAAGTTAGCTTTGTTTCTAAGGAACACGATTCATATCAAGATTAACTAAGCGAAACAGCTGGTTAAAAACTTCTTCATAATGTAGATCTGACGAGAAGAAATGATTAGTCGATGGCACAATTTTTGCCCTCTTACAACTCCCTATGCCTATTTATTGCGTTTAACTATAACTTTAAAAGATATTTCTCAGATACTAGCTTTCTACAGAATTTGCTATCGCAAAGAGTCTGCAGATTTTGTTCTTTGAGACAAAAAGGAAAAAATAGCACAAACTTTCTGGAATATGAAGAATTTAATCATCAGTTCATTGCGCATCTCGCGTTGAATTCTTTTAAGACTCCTTCTTTTAGGCTTGATGGACGAAGGTTTACGAAAATATATCGTTCAGGTAATCTTCTCTAAACACCATCTTCCTCTGACAGTCATTCAAATGTTTTTCACTAAAGTAGTTACGTAACTGTATATCCTGAGGATGTAATGAATTTCCGGAAATAGTGTACATGTAACATAAAACTATTATTTTTCACTTTTTTCCTAATCAGACCTCTTAACGCAATTGCGCTTTGGACTGCAAATAACACTCATAGTGGATATTGTTATCTATAGAGACAAATGTTTCCTCTCCATATGCTGTCTCATGCATTTTCCCACTCCCTTTCCTCATTGCCTAGAAAATAACATTGATATTACCATGCAAAGAGCGGTGAATGAATGACGTAAATATTCCTCAGTCCTAGCTTTCCCATTTTAGCATAATACATGAATATGATGTGCGGCATGTTCGGATACTGACACAAAACGTGTTTTCACGGCTATGGATGTTAAATACTAATAACGATATTACTAGTACGATATTGTGCCTATCATCACCAGTCGCATGTATTCATGTAGTAATTCGGTTGGGAAGGGTGTCACAAAGCCATCGTATTCATTCCTGAGCTAAGTTGACACACAATTGCTGTAACAGGCCCTTGTTATCCTGGTTGCTGCAAATGGGACAGAGTTGATGTCTGAGGTGGTCACAATCACATTCTATCAGGGACAGATCTGGAGGTCTTATTAGCCACAAGGAAGTGTAGATGACAAATGGCTCTGAGCACTATGGGACTTAACATCTATGCTCATCAGTCCCCTAGAACTTAGAACTACTTAACCCTAACTAACCTAAGGACAGCACACACAACACCCAGCCATCACGAGGCAGTGAAAATCCCTGACCCCGCCGGGAATCGAACCTGGGAACCCGGGAGTGGGAAGCGAGAACGCTACAGCACGACCACGAGATGCGGGCGGAAGTCTAGACATCACTAAGATAGTTCATAGAAACATATGCCATGTGTGGCTGACCTTTGTCCAGTTGAAAAATCGCTTCATGATAATGTTGCATGAGAGGTAACACACCAGGACTCTGGACGTCCGTTACGTTTGTAAGTAGGCTGTTTAGGTTTTTTTATTGGTAACGCCACCTCTGTATGAAAATCACTGGCTGTGCTGTGTGCAGTCTGTGGCTGCTTTGCATTGTTGTAATACTCGCCATTGTAGTGTTAGGCAGCTGGTTGTGAACAGCGCATAGCATTGCGCAGTTAGAGGTGAGCCGCCAGCAGTGGCGGATGTGGGGAGAGAGATGGCGGAGTTTTGTAATTTGTCATGAACTGCTATATATATTATGACTATTAAGGTAAATACATTATTTGTTCTCTATTAAAATCTTTCATTTGCTAACTATGCCTATCAGTAGTTAGCGCCCTCCGTAGTTTGAATCTTTTATTTAGCTGGCAGTAGTCGCGCTCGCTGTATTGCAGTAGTTCCAGTAACAAAGATTTTTGTGAGGTAAGTGATTTGTGAAAGGTATAGGTTAATGTTAGTCAGGGCCATTTTTTGTAGGGATTTTTGAAAGTCAGATTGCGTTGCGCTAAAAATATTGAGTGTCAGGGTTAAAGCACAGTCTTGTATAATTGTTCAAAGGGGACGTTTCATATGGCGACCCTGCCAGGATAGGTAGAAAATAAAATAAAAATGGGAGCCCATTATCTTCGGTATTGACATTCCTTTGTAGAAAGCACCGCAAATACGACACGCTCATGACTTGGAAAGATACTTACATCTGCACACCTGATTACGACAAGCGTATTTCTCAAGAATTGAGAGAATTTTTTACTACCTTATGAAATGCCATATGGCTAATGAATGATGTTTCATGCCTTCCTTTCTACATATTTGCTCATTTTCTTTCATATCTAGTTTCTAGCTGCACTGCAGCATTGCTTATTATAAAATTTAATAGATGTACTAATATCACTATTTTCTGTCTACAGACCCAGTAAAGAATACGTTTCTGATAAACTTTCTTGGAAAAGAGAGCACAAATAGACATTTCCCTTCACAGGAATTGCATAAACACTATTTTTAATGACTTGGTAATTTCTTTTCTAGAATAAATTGTGATGCATCACTCTAGTGTTAAGATGTGACATAGGTATTAGACATGGTCATTTTCAGTGTAATATTTTTTCTGCTTGAGCTTTGTCATGTTTAGATATAAGCTGCTGTTTGCCAGGTATAGTGCTACTGAATTTTAATTTGTGTTACTCTACTAAGCAAGATTTATTCTTCTTGTTTGCTGCACGTTGCCTTATATTAGTTGTAATATTGCAATTGCTTTGCCAGTTTGAATTTTTGTCATTGATGTTTGTGTTACTTGTTTTGTGCTGCTGCATTGCCTCGTCCCTTAGTTTAGCATCTGAGCTCAGTAGATTTAAGTTAGCTTAAGAGGGGTAGACTATATAAGAGAATGAGTTGCGATGAATTGGAAGAAACGCATTGAGAAGATATAAGAAACAGATTTGGTAAAAATGAGTATTGTGCACTGAGAAATAATTATTTTGAAAGAAATATGAATAGAATACAAAAAGCAGGTATAGATAGGACTTTTTGGGAATAATGATGAATGAAGGGAGATCTCCAAGAAGTAAAGAAAGTTTTGTTTGCAAGATACTACAGTAAAACAAACCCTGTCCTTTCCTTTTGTGTTATCCCACTATGTGTTTGTGTACCCTTGTGTATTTCTTTTCTTCCTGTCTCTGTGTACTGTTTCATAGAAATTTTTTTCTGTTCTAGTACTAAGCTACATTTACTATGATGAGGAATACTGTTATCCTCAAATATAATTTGCATTAATAATATGTTATTTACTTTGCAAAGATGTTTAGACATTATTTATTCTGTTTTGTTTTAATGCTCATGTGTGAAGTTGATATTTCAAAAGTTATTCTGATCTTTTATGTATTTACTTATGTCATAATTCCTGTAACACTGATGTATATATCTATTTCTATTCTTTTGTAAAGCCTGTATTACTACAAATGTTATCTGTATTATTATGTCTTTAATGATGTATTTTGTACCTTTGTTATTGTTTTCTTATGTTATAAAATTGTAATTGACACCAGGTCATCAAATTAAGTAACTTGTAAGTTCCATTTCACTGCACACGTTTCTGTTGGTCATAGTATATGGACAATATGTGAGAAGTAGGAACTGGTAGTGTTTGCACGTGTGTTAATAATTCAGCAAGGGACTGGATAACAGTATTGCTGGTTCTAAGGACAATTCCAAAAACTTTGTGAGTGCACAAGTGGTGGTTATGGACTTGCTATATTCTCCGCAAGAATCTTCGATGGTGATTGTGCACCTGCACGGTCGCAACAGATGGCTGCTAGCCATCTCTACAAGGACTACAGTGGGTCTGCATCTTTGATGGCCCACCAATACCATTATTTCTACAAGGACTACAGTGGGTCTGCACCTCTGGTGGCCCACCAATACCATACTCTCTACCAGGACTACGGTGGGTCTGCTCTGTGATGACCTAGCTACCAATACTCTTCAAAATTTCGACTGACTCTGCTGTGGGTTTGCTCTGTTGTGGCCCATTACCTGTATGCATGTCAAGAGTCAGCACTGTCTTTCCGTTGGAAGGTCAACACTACTTCTTCAAGACTGCATGGAAATCCACTACTTCTGTGTGCATTTTCTTTTACTGCTCAGACTTTGAGAAAAACACTGCAATTTTACTGTGAGGAATGATGAGGACTGTCTTTATGGACTGTGAGAAAATTTAAGCTTTTGACCAACATTGTATCAATAAGTGTGTGGATTTAATTTCTTTGTTATTGTAATTATGAAAAATTTTTTCAAATCTGTATTGGCCACTGCCCAATCCAATTTGTAAAATTTTTTGTAGGGAGCATGGGGGCTATGTAAGTAGGCTGTTTAGGTTTTTTTATTGGTAACGCCACCTCTGTATGAAAATCACTGGCTGTGCTGTGTGCAGTCTGTGGCTGCTTTGCATTGTTGTAATACTCGCCATTGTAGTGTTAGGCAGCTGGCTGTGAACAGCGCGTAGCGTTGCGCAATTGGAGGTGAGCCGCCAGCAGTGGTGGATGTGGGGAGAGAGATGATGGAGTTTTGTAATTTGTCATGAACTGCTATATATATTATGACTATTAAGGTAAATACATTATTTGTTCTATATTAAAATCTTTCATTTGCTAACTACGCCTATCAGTAGTTAGCGCCTTCCGTAGTTTGAATCTTTTATTTAGCTGGCAGTAGTGGCGCTCGCTGTATTGCAGTAGTTCCAGTAACGAAGATTTTTGTGAGGTAAGTGATTTGTGAAAGATATAGGTTAATGTTAGTCAGGGCCATTTTTTGTAGGGATTTTTGAAATTCAGATTGCGTTGCGCTAAAAATATTGAGTGTCAGGGTTAAAGCACAGTCTTGTATAATTGTTCAAAGGGGACGTTTCACGTTCTGTCACACCAGATAGCTCTCCACACCATGATGCCTGGAACGACACCACCGGTATATCACCAACATATTTGAAGAGGGCCATATCCTCAGGTCCGCTGTCACACTCGCCTTCTATAGTCATCCTGGTTAGTGTAGAATCGTGATTCATCGATGAACACAATGCAACGGCATTCACTTGTGGTTCATACCTCCCTGTCATGGCACCAATCCAAATGCCGCTTTTGTGCTGTGGAAATTCCCTAGATCGACTGCTGTTAGACTTATTTTCTTTGGCCGGTTTGATGCTGACCGCCACTAATTGCTCCCCTGCGCCAACAGCTTGATCTCAGAGTATCACTTGCAACCTACGTCCTGAATTCTTTGCTGGACGTATCCCTTGCGTCTCAAAAAATATCCTATCATCCTGTCCCTTCTTCTTGTCAATGTTTACCATACATTCCTTTCCTTGCTGATTCTGCAGAGAACGTCTTCATTCCTTCCCTCATAAATCCACCTAATTTTCAGTATTATTCTGTAGCACTACATCTCGCATGCTTCGATTCTCTTGTTTTCTGGTTTTCCTACAGTCCATGTTTCAATACCATATAATGCTTGCTCCAAACGTACATTCTCATAAATCTCTCCCTCAAATAAGGGCTTGTTCGACACTACTATGATTCTGTTCGCCAGGAATGTCCTCCTTGCCAGTGGTAGACCGTTTCTTATGTCAATTTGCTCCATCAGTCATGGAATATAATGCTGCCTAGTTAGCAGAATTCCTTATCTTCATCTACTTCGTGATCACCGAACCCATTTTTAAGTGTCTCGCTGTTCTCATTTCTTCTACTTCGAGTAACATTCATCTTTCTTCGATTTACTCTTAATCCATAATCTGTACTCATTAGACTGTTTGTTCATTTCAATGTTGTTGTTGTTGTTGTTGTTGTTGTGGTCTTCAGTCGTGAGACTGGTTTGATGCAGCTCTCCATGCTACTCTATACTGTGCAAGCTTCTTCATCTCCCAGTACCTACTGCAGCCTACATCCTTCTGAATCTGCTTAGTGTACTCATTTCTTGGTCTCCCTCTACGATTTTTACCCTCCACGCTGCCCTCCAATACTAAATTGGTGATCCCTTGATGCCTCAGAACATGTCATACCAACCGATCCCTTCTTCTAGTCAAGTTGTGCCACAAACTCCTCTTCTCCCCAATTCTATTCAATACCTCCTCATTAGTTATGTGATCTACCCACCTTATCTTCATCATTCTTCTGTAGCACTACATTTCGAAAGCTTCTATTCTCTTTTTGTCTAAACTATTCATCGTCCACGTGCCACTTCCATACGTGACTTCACTCCGTACAAATACTTTGAGAAACGACTTCCTAACACTTAAATCAATACTCGATGTTAACAAATTTCTCTTCTTTAAAAACGCTTTCCTTGGCATTGCCAGTCTACATTTTATATCCTCTCTACTTCGACCATCATCAGTTATTGTGTTCCCCAAATAGCAACACTCCTTTACTACTTTAAGTGTCTCATTTCCTAATCTAATCCCCTCAATATCACCCGACTTAGTTCGATTACATTCCATTATCCGCGTTTGGCTTTTGTTGATGTTCATCTTATACCCTCCTTTCAAGACACTGTCCATTCCGTTCAACTGCTCTTCCAAGTCCTTTGCTGTTTCTGACAGAATTACAATGTCATCGGCGAACCTCAAAGTTTTTATTTCTTCTCCATGGACATTAATACCTACTCCGAACTTTTCTTTTGTTTCCTTTACTGCCTGCTCAATATACAGATTGAATAGCAACGGGGAGAGGCTACAGCCGTGTCTCACTCCCTTCGCAACCACTGCTTCCCTTTCATGTCCCTCGACTCTTATAACAGCCATCTGCTTTCTGTACAAATTGTAAATAGCCTTTCGCTCCCTGTATTTTACCCCTGCCACCTTCAGAAATTGAAAGAGAGTATTCCAGTCAACATTGTCAAAAGCTTTCTCTAAGTCTACAAATGCTAGAAACGTAGGTTTGCCTTTCCTTAATCTTTCTTCTAAGATAAGTCGTAAGGTTAGTATTGCCTCAAGTGTTCCAATATTTCTACGGAATCCAAACTGATCTTCCCCGAGCTCGGCTTCTACCAGTTTTTCCATTCGTCTGTAAAGAATTCGCGTTAGTATTTTGCAGCTGTGACTTATTAAACTGATAGTTCGGTAATTTTCACATCTATCAACAGCTGCTTTCTTTGGGATTGGAATTATTATATTCTTCTTGAAGTCTGAGGGAATTTCGCCTGTCTCATACACCTTGCTCATGAAATGGTTGAGTTTTGTCAGGACTGGCTCTCCCATGGCTGTCAGTAGTTCTAGTGGAATGATGTCTACTCACGGGGTCTTGTTTCGACTTAGGTCTTTCAGTGCTGTGTCAAACTCTTCAGGCAGTATCATATCTCCCACTTCATCTTCATCTACATCCTCTTCCATTTCCATGATGTTGTCCTCAAGAAGATCGCCCCTGTATAGACCCTCTATATTCGCCTTCCACCATTCTGCTTTCCCTTCTTTGCTTAGAACTGGGTTTCCATCTGAGCTCTTGATATTCATACAAGTGGTTCTCTTTCCTCCAAAGGTCTCTTTAATTTTCCTGTAGGCACTATCTATTTACCCCTCGTGAGATAAGCCTCTACATCCTACGTTTGTCCTCTAGCCATCCCTGCTTAGCCATTTTGCACTTCCTGTCGATCTCCTTTTTGAGACGCTTGTGTTCCTTTTTGCCTGCTTCACTTACTGCATTTTTGTATTTTCTCCTTTCATCAATTAAATTCAGTATCTCTTCTGTTACCCAAGGATTTCTACTAGCCCTCGCCTTCTTACCTACTTGATTGTCTGCTGCCTTCACTATATCATTCCTCAAAGCTACCCATTCTTCTTCTACTGTATTTCTTTCCCCCATTCCTGTCAATTGTCCCCTTATGCTCTCCTTGAAACTCTGTACAACCTCTGGTTCTTTCAGTTTACCCAGGTCTCATCTCCTTAAATTCCCACCTTTTTGCAGTTTCTTCAGTTTTAACCTACAGTTCATAACCAATAGATTGTGGTCAGAGTCTACATCTGCCCCTGGAAATGTCTTACAATTTAAAACCTGGTTCCTAAATCTCTGTGCCGGCCGGATTGGCCGTGCGGTTCTAGGCGCCACAGTTTGGAGCCGCGTGACCGCTACAGTCCCAGGTTCGAATCCTGCCTCGGGCATGGATGTGTGTGATGTCCTTAGGTTAGTTAGGTTTAAGTAGTTCTAAGTTCTAGGGGACTGATGACCACAGCAGTTAAGTCCCATAGTGCTCAGAGCCATTTGAACCTAAATCTCTGTCTTACCATTATATAATATGTCTGAAACCTTTTAGTATCTTCAGGGTTCTTCCATGTATACAACCTTCTTTCATCATTCGTGAACCAAGTGTTAGCTGTGATTAAGTTATGCTCTGTGCAATATTCTACCAGGCGGCTTCCTCTTTCATTTCTTAGCCCCAATCCATATTCACCTACTAAGTTTCCTTCTCTTCCTTTTCCTACTGTCGAATTCCAGTCACCCATGACTATTAAATTTTCGTCTCCATTCACTACCTGAATAAATTCTTTTATCTCATCATACATCTCACCAATTTCTTCATCATCTGCAGAGCTAGTTGGCATATAACTACTGTAGTAGGCGTGGGCTTCTTGTCTATCTTGGCCACAATAATGCGTTCAGTATGCTGTTTGTAGTTGCTTACCCGCACTCCTATTATTTTTTATTCATTATTAAACCTACTCCTGCCTTACCCCTATTTGATTTTGTATTTATAACCCTCCATTCAATAGATAACGTAATTCTTCTTCACGTCCACTTAGGATAGCAATCTCATCAGCGAATTTTAACGTAGATATGCTTTCACCTTTAATTTTCATCTCTCTATTGAACCTTTCTCTTGTTTCCGTCATTGCTTCTTCTACGTACCGTTTGAAGAGCCGGGTCGAAATACTACAACCCTGTCCAACAACTTCGTAATGAGTGTACTCCGTTCTTGTTCTTCCACTATGATAGTTCGCTCTTGGTTCTCGTACACATTGCATATTACCCTCTCTCCCGATAACTTACCCCAACTTTTCTCAGACTTTCGAATATCTTGCTCTTTAATACTTCTGTAACCCACTTCTTTCCGTATTGATTCTTCCTGACTAGTCTTTTAAACTTCAACCTGCACACCTTCGTATGAGCACTAATTTCTCGCATCTTATCTTAGTGGTCCTTACGCGTGGTGTATGTTGGCGCCAGTAGAATTGTTCGGCAGTCACCTTCAAAGGTCTGTTCTCTAAACTTTCATAATAATGATTCCAGAAAAGTTGAGTTTATTTTAGTTATGTCATGTTCCGTAGATAATTTTCACGATTATTTAATCGATACGATGTGCGACAAGTCAGATTACAAGATATATATACACACATGAGTAGTGCTAATATTAATATTACTGAAATTTTTAGATCTACACATGCAACTAAATTTAGGGCTCCAATTCTTTTTACCAGTTTTGAAACAGAAACTCGTCCATGGAATAGAAGGAGTTGTCCAAAAGCAATGATTTTAAGCTAGATTTAAAACTTGATCTGCTACCTGCCAGACCGTCTATGTTATTGGGCAAATGATCAAAAATTTTTGTTGCTGAACAATGTACTCTTTTTGAGCAACTGACAGCTTCAATAACGGATAGTAAAGGACATTTTTACGTCTAGTTCAAATGGCTCTAAGTACTATGGAAGTTAACATCTGAGGTCATAAGTCCTCTAGACTTAGAACTATTTAAACCTAACGAACCTAAAGACATGACACACATCCATACCTGAGACATGAATCGAACCTGCGGCCGTAGCGGCAGCGCGGTTCCGTACTGAAGCCGCTAGAACCGCTCGGCCACAGCGGCCGGCCTTTCCCTCTAGTATTGTACGTATGAACATCACTGTTCTTCCGGAATTCAGATGGATTATCTATAACGAATTTCATTAGCGAATATATGTACTCTGATGGTCCAGTTAGAATACCTAATTCCTTGAATAGGTGCCTACATGACGTCCTTGGGTTACCACCACTAATTATTCTCACTGCTGTCTTTTGTGCTATCAATACTTTATGTCTATGTGGTGAGTCACCAAAGAAAACTATTCCATAAAACATTATTGGGTGGAAATATGCAAAGTACGTTAGGAGGCTGATTTGTTTATTACCAAGAGTAGCGATTATACGAAGAGCGAAAGAAGCTGAACTTAACTGTTTGAGAAGCACAGTAATATGCTTCTTCCAGTTCAAGTTGCCATCAATGTGAACACTCAAAAATTCGGAGAAATCCACCCTGTTGACTGAGCCCTGATTATATGCCACATCAATTGTCGGTGTGACTCTATTCAGTATACAGAACTGGATATAGCGAGTTTTTCAAAATTAAGGAAGAGTCCATTTTCTGAGAACCGCTTAATAATTCTCTGAAAGACCTCCTTAACAATGTCTTCAGCTGCTTTGTCTGGAATGGGATTTATAATAACACTAGTGTCATCTGCAAAAAGTACTAGTGCTGTTTGCTGAATGTTACGTGAGAGGTCATTCACATGAATAAGGAACAACAGATGACCCAAAATAGAATCCTGTGAGACTCCCTTTGTGATAACTCCCCATTCAATAGAATTTACCACCCTCCCAGCATTATTTGAGTTATTCAGCACAACTCTTTGCTTTCTGTTCGTTAAGTATGATTCAAACCAGCTCTGCGTGGAGCCTTCAATTCCATAAAACCTGAGTTTTTCTAAGAGTTTAACATAATCCACACAGTCAAATGCCTTGTAAAGATCACAAAAAATACCAACTGGTGATAATTTGTTATTTAGGGCTTGTACTATTTGATGGGTAAATGTGTAGATAGCATTCTCAGTTGAGTAACCCTTCCAGAATCCGAACTGTGTCATGCTGAGTATATTATTTTCACTTAAATGTGATACTACACTTGAATACACAACCTTTTCGAATATCTTAGAAAATGAAGTCAGCAATGAGATTGGTCTACAATTATTTAAGTCACTCTTGTCTTCCTTCTTATGAAGGGGTTTGACAATTGCGTATTTCAATATGTCTGAAAAAATTCCGTTTGCCAGCGAAACATAACATATGTCACTTAGGAGTTTACTTAATAAGTTAGAACAAGACTTCAAAATTCTGTTCGAGACTCCATCAACACTACATGAGCTCTTATTATTCAGTGTATTTATAATTCCCTTAATTTAATTGGGAGATGTTGGTGCTATCTCTAAAGCCTAGAGTCCTGGTTAATGACACTTTTCTGCTTCTTCAACTACACCCGTAAACCCTATTTTTGCTGCTACATTCTGAAAGTGATAGTTAAAAACACTTACAACTTTTGCATTATCACTCACAACATTACCATTTCGCTTTATTGCTATCATATGCTGTGCATTGTCAGGTTGCCCCGTCTCCCGTTTGACAATATTCCATATCGTTTTAATCTTATTATCCTCATTATTAATTTTTGTCAGAACACATCAGCTTCTCGACTTCTTACTGACTTTCCCTAAAACATTAAAGTATCTTTTGTAGTAAGCAAGTAACGTCGGATCCTGACTTATTATGGACTGCACATATATTTCCCGCTTCCTCTTACACGATATCTTAATTCCCTTAGTAATCCGTGGCTTAATTGACTTTGTAATGTCTTTTTTGGATAACGTTTCAGGAAAGCAGCTCTCAAATACTGAGACAAATTTACGGTGGAATAAATTGAATTTGACATCAGCATCATTTTATGTGTATACTTCATCCCATTCTACCTCTTCTAGGTAGCTGTTAAAACTCTGTATCAGGTTCGCATCAATAAGCCTCCCTACCTTGTATCAACCTGCCTGAAGCCTGTAAGGTGCTATGTGTGTTATTTCCATTAATTCTGCATCTTGATCAGATGACCCATTAAGAACTGGGTACACATTGATTGTTTCTGCCTGAGCCGAAATGTTATCGATAAGTGACCTACTATCCTGTTGCACACGAGTTGGAAAATTTACAACAGATGCTAGATTTAAACAACCAAACAAAGATTCTGGCTTATTCTTCCTATCCGTGTCATTTAAGAAATCTACATTAAAATCACCACAAACCACTAACTGCTTATTTTTGTCTGACAGGTAGCTCAATAATGCCTCTACATTTTTCATGAAAGCTGAAAGTTACCTTGAGGGGATCTGTAGATTGTTGCAATTACTATAGAAGTATATTGCAGTAGTATATCACAAGCACATGCTTCAAGGATCTGATCTACACAAAAACTATTTGCTCCAATATTTTTGACTTTGTGACCAGTTTTTATATATGTAGCAACTCCTCCTTTTTCCATTTTGATCTACATGAATAAGATGCTAATCTTTAATCCCTTAAATTTAACTTCTCCCTCCCTGCTGTTACATGGTGCTCAGAGAGAGACATATATACCTTCAGAAGTTACCCCATTTTCTAGGCATGCAAGAAGCTCATCTATCTTATTTTTCAGTCCTCTAATGTTTTGATGAAACATGCAAATTTTATTTATTTGGATACTGCTACAGATGAGCAGAGAACTTCTAGACGTCATGCGAAACTAGCAGCAGGCGAATGGAAACAACGCGAAGTTAATTGCTGACGTAGGTTATAGTGGCGGAAATCACGAAACGAGTAAGAAACTGAAGAGGCTCGATATTTTATAACAACAAATTTGAACAGGTGCTATCACTGAATTATGTATAAATACTCTAATGGAAACAGAAACATGACTTAACGACTTTACTGCAGACTGACATTCCCCTGCGGATGATGACAAAACATACCCACGCCAACGGTTTGGACTTTACAACAGTTGTCTTTTCAAGAAAACTACTCAAGTAAAAGCGAAATCTTCAATATATTGATCACAATAGATACTAATTTACTTATGTAAGCTACAATATGGCCTTAATAAATTGTTTCTCCACTGGTAAACACCTATATTTACGAGCGCACTGAGTAAACACACATGCCTTCTCCTAAGAGCGTAAGAAGAACGCTGCCTTTTCTCCAGGTGTTCCCATTTGAGTTCCCGAAACATCTCAGTAGAACTTAGGTTTTGTTCGAAACTACCGGCAACAAATCTAGCAGCCGTCCTCGAGATTGCTTCGATGTCTTCTTTCAATCCGACCTGGTACGGTTCCCAAACACTCCAGCAATACTCAAGAATAGGTCGAACCAGCTTCCTATATGTGGTCTCCTTTACAGGTGAACCATTCTTTCCTAAAATTCCCCCAATAAATCGAAGTCGACCATTTGCCGCCCCTAACACAGTTTTCACATTCCCGTTCCATCTCATATCGCTTTGCAACGTTATGCCCAGATATTTAAACGACTTGACTGTGTCAAGCTGGACACTAGTATTACGTATGCGGACATTACAGGTTTGTCCTTCTTACTCACCTGCATTAACTTGTTTTGTTCCACACTTAGGGCTAGCTGCCGTTCACCACACCAACTCGAAATTTTCTTTAAGTCGTATTGTATCTTCCAAGAGTCACTCAACTTCGACACCTTACCGTACGCCAAGGTATCATCAGAAAACAACCGCAGCCTGCTGCGCACCCTGTCGGCCAAATCATTTAGGTATGATGTATAGAGAACAACGATGGTCCTATCGAACGTCCCTGGGACTCTCCTGATGATGCCCTTGTCTCTGATGAATACTCGCCGTCAAAGACAACATACTGGGTTCCATTATTTAAGAAGTCTTCCAGCCAGTCTCAACTCTTTGAACCTATTCCATATGCTCGTACCTTCGTTAACAGCCTGCAGTGGAGCACTGTGTCAAATACGTTCCGGAAATCTAAAAATATGGAATCTGCCTGTTGCCCCTCATCCATAATTCTCCACGTCACATTAACACCAGCTCAGAGTCTGACTGTTGATCTAGAACTGGTATGGTCTATGTTCTACGTAGAACGGAAATTTCTACGATATTTCTAGTACATCCAAGTCTTCCACCTCGTAAGTGGGCCATTGTTTATCAGCTATAATCCCCTAGACGCATCCTGATGTTAGTGTAGAAGCAAGGCTGCCCATTGCAATCGAGCTTGCCTCCAATCAAACCTGCACCACTTTTTGCACAGTTCATTCAGTGGTGTGGCTACTAAAGCTAAATAAGAAATAAATTTTCCCGAAAAATTTCACCATCCTAACAATTCTAGCCACTTCCTCACGTTTGGGAAGTGGCGGATACTCGAGTAGCCTCGGTGTGAATCCGAATCTGATCTCAATTCCCCTGGGGAGGCAATATACTAAAACAATTTTTTCCTGACATGTGCTTTAAACCTAGTCTGATCTGACAATAGTCCCGCCCACCTAATCTGCCGAACGTGATCCTCCCTACTCTTACTAAAAATCACCAGATCATCAAGTGAAATGAAATGAAACGTCGTGTGACGAGGGCGTCCCATCGGGTAAACCGTTCGCCTGGTGTAAGTCTTTCGATTTGACGCCACTTCTGCGACTTGCATTTCGATTGGGATGAAATGCTGATGATTAGGACAACACAACACCCAGTCCCTGAGCGGAGAAAATCTCCGACCCAGCCGGGAATCGAACCCGGGCCCTTTGGATTGACAGTCTGTCGCGCTGACCACTCAGCTACCGGGGGCGGATAGATCATCAAGTATTTATGTTTGTCAGAACACAACAAGTACAATAACAGAGATAGTTTGGCAGCACCTGTGGTGGGACCGATGGCACATAATCATAATCGAAGTGGCTTCAGTTTGTGCAAATACTTTAATGTTAGTTGAATCCTTGTGTAATAGACACTAGTAGTATGTTTGGTCAAAGGTCATAGTAGTGAATATCAGTGTGCCAGCGAACTAGATAAAACAGGTATGCAAATCCATTAGTGGTATTGAGTAGAGGATAACGTCTTCAGATACCTATAATCCACCACCAGTTTTGACTTACTGAAGGGTCTGGACGTTGAAAATATGAGTGAAAAATACGGTGAGTTAGATGGACAGATGGTTCCTTCTAACAATTACCCAACCATCCGCTTCCACCCCTTCGTGTAAGACAGTGACAAACAATAAATTGACACTCTGACAGGTCCCGTATCCGGCACCTCAATACAATACTTAGTGAGGCTCAAAAGCCATAACCTGAGTGTGAAGACATCTGTGACTCACTGCGAAACTTAACCAATTGGTCCCTTTGTCCCAAAAGTAAATGATGTAATTGCACCTTATCACTCCCATCTTCATCCTGTTAGACACTAACTACTGAGAATTTTTAATGCTGACAAGAAAAGAATGTTCTGTTCCTGCAGAACGGAAGTGTAAAATGGTCCTCTCCCCATCTAGGAGTTGACCCCATCAAACAACATTAGACCTCAAAATTTGATGAGTCGAAAGTAACCTACAGCAACCCTCAAATTAATTCTCCAAATATAATCACGAATTCTTCATTTCACATCAACCCAGACCAGAAAATGTAACGAATTAGAATTAGCAGCAACATACGAGACGGCCCCCTGACTCAGATATGTCGTACGCACTCTGCTTGGCGTGTTCGGAACCACTTCTCATTTATCGTGGTTACCGGGATACCGGTATCCAGGAAGTCATACTGTGGCTCATAACTGACCTTCCAGCTCACAAACGAGGGTCGGTTTTCACTGGTGCGCCACCATGGCACCGATACCATTTGGGGAAATAACTGAGCTAACGCCTGGAGTTGTGGCTTTCTTTTTCTAGCGTTTACTGTTTTCGTAACAAACTTTAATTAATAAATTTTTTATACAGTGGTGCCCTCTAGGAGACGTACTTTTTTCTTTATCATTAACAGCAGCATCATAGAATACACAGTAGCTTTAACGGCTCAGTACGTAATTGTATTTGAGATGAGTTTCACACAGTAACGATATTTTATGGAATGTTTGAAGCGATAGAGAGGTAGGATATTGTGGTGGTAAGGTCCTGAGCGTAAATAAATAATGTCTGAAAGAAAGATGTTTATTTATTTACCACAGATCCAATTTACAACTGGAAGTATTAATTGTCCCCTCCCAAGTTCAGATCCCTTAACCGGGTAAGTAGGATAGAAAATTTAAAATGAGGAAATAGTAAAGTTCGGTGGCAGGAGGAACATGACTTCTGGTCAGGTGAATACAGAGTTATAAATACAAAATCAAATAGAGGTAATGAAGGAGTAGGTTTAGTAATGAATAAAAAATAAGAATGTGGTTATGCTACTACGAACAGCATAGTGAACGCATTATTGTAGCCAAGATAGACAGGAAGCCCACGCCTACCACAGTAGTCCAAGTTTATATACCAACTAGCTCCACAGATGACGAAGAGATTGAAGAAATTTGTGATGAAATGAAAGAAATTATTCACATAGTGAAGGGAGACGATAATTTAATAGCCATGCCACCCCTCCCGCCGGAGGTTCGGGTCCTCAATCGGGCATGTATGTGTATGTCGTTCTTAGCATAAGTTAGTTTAAGTTAGTTTAAGTAGTGTGTAGGTGTAGGGACCGATGACCTAAGCACTTTGGCTCCTTAGGAATTCACACATTTAATAACAATAATAATAAGAAGAAATCCCGTGGAGGCCCGGGGAAAGAATAGGCCTCTGGTATGTTCTGCCAGTCGTAAAAGGTGACGAAAGGAACAAACCATGAATAGGGCTAACCCCCCTTTTAATGTGATTAGTTGGTTCAGGACAGAACTAATGAAGTCTCGGTCAAGCACTGTCATGGTCGGGGACCACGCTTGAACCTTATGCCCGTCCACAATGGTAACGACACTGCTAGCCACACGGAAAATGATTTAAATCCAAATAGAGGTGTTTTGCAGAATATGCTTCCTGCAACCACTCATGAAGGAAAACAAAGACAGAAGATGAGATGGGCGAATGAAGTTAACCGACACCTCATGTTCTGTTATTACTAACCAACAAACGTAGGAACCAACACAACTGATACAGATCACAAGTATACACAACATTTATTACGAGATACCCACAATTGAAATTTTTAACAGAACAACGACTAGCTGATCAGATCCGTGTAATAATCAAAAATAACAGGATACCCCAGTCAGAATTAGAAAACATCAAACAACAGGTACAACAAATACTGGAACAAAATAATGTGCAATAAGAAGAAGATGAAAATACAGTAATGGACTCAAACATCCCAGAGCAAACAAACAAAGAACAACACGCATCAATTAAACAGAGGAAAACGAAATCTTAAGACAGCCACCAGAACAAGCACAAATAGAACACGAAGTGACACACATGTTAGATATAGAAGAAAAATTTCGGCTGACATATATAGAATACAAAGACAAAAATACAAACATTAGACCATTGTTGCATAGACCACCAAATAACCCACAAGTCGAAACAACAATAGCAACTATCAACACAATCATGCACAACAAAATAAATGAAAATACAACTATGGAAGTGTTACAACTACTGGTTTATATAGGAGCACTCACTACACTAATTATACACACTAGGCAGAGGTCAGAACCAACCAACACACAGAAGAAACCCACAAAACCAGCGTGGCAACACAGGGTACAGATAAGAATAGAAAAACTGAAAAAAGACATTGGACGGCTAACACAATTTATAAGAAATGAAATATCAGACAAAAAACGAAAAAGGTTAGGTAAAATCTCACAACAAGAAGCGATAGAGCAATTAGACGAAAAGAAGCAGAAATTACAAGCATTGGCGAAACGACTTAGAAGATACAAAAAAATTGAAAATAGAAGGAAACAAAGCCAAACATTCAATACAAACCAAAAGAAATTTTACCAGACAATAGATAACACTCACATTGAATTAGACAATCCACCAAACATAACAGACATGGAACACTTCTGGAGCAACATATGGTCAAACCCGGTACAACATAACAGGCATGCTCGGTGGATACAAGCAGAAACAGACACATACAAGATGATACCACAAATGCCTGAAGTGATAATTTTGCAACATGAAGTCATCCGAGCAATTAATTGGAAAGCCCCTGGAAAAGATAAAATAGCAAATTTCTGGCTAAAGAAGTTCACCTCAACACATTCACATCTAACTAAATTATTTAACAGTTACATTGCAGACCCATACACATTCCATGATACACTTACACATGGAATAACTTATCTGAAACCTAAAGATGAAGCAGACACAGCAAACCCAGCTAAATATCGCCCCATAACATGCCTACCAACAATATACAAAATATTAACTTCAGTCATTACACAGAAATTAATGACACATACAACACAGAACAAAATTATAAATGAAGAACAAAAAGTCTGTTGCAAATGAGAACGAGGGTGTAATGAGCAACTGATAGTAGATGTCTAGGTGACATAACAAGCTAAAACTAAACAATGGTCACTACACTATGAATACATTGATTACCAAAAAGCTTTTGATAGTGTACCCCACTCATGGTTACTACAGATGTTGGAAATGTACAAAGTAGATCCTAAATTGATACAGTTCCTAAACATAGTAATGAAAAATTGGAAAACCACACTTAATATCCAAACAAATTGAAATAGCATCACATTACAGCCAATACAGATTAAGCGTGGTATATACCAAGGAGACTTATTAAGTCCTTTCTGGTTCTGCCTTGCTCTGAACCCACTATCCAACATGCTAAATAATACAAATTATGGATACAATATTACTAGAACATACCAACAGGAAATCACACATTTGCTATACATGGATGATCTAAAACTACTGGCAGCAACAAATCAACAACTCAACCAATTACTAAAGATAACAGAAGTATTCAGCAATGATATAAATATGGCTTTGGGAACAGACAAATGTAAGAAAAATAGCATAGTCAATGGAAAACACACTAAACATGAAGATTGCATATTGGATAACCACAGCGAGTGCATAGAAGCGATGGAAAAAACAGATGCCTATAAATATCTAGGATACAGACAAAAAATAGGAATAGATAATGCAAATATTAAAGAAGAAGTAAAAGAAAATTATAGACAAAGACTAAAAAAATACTGAAAACAGAATTGACAGCAAGAAACAAGACAAAATCTTTAATACTTATGCTATACCAATATTGACCTACTCATTTGGAGTAGTGAAATGGAGTAACACAGACCTAGAAGCACTCAATACACTTACACGATCACAATGCCACAAATATAGAATACATCACATACATTCAGCAACAGAAAGATTCACATTAAGCAGAAAGGAAGGAGGAAGGGAATTTATCGACATAAAAAACCTACATTATGGACAGGTAGACAATTTAAGAAAATTCCTTATAGAACGAACAGAAACTACCAAAATACACAAAGCAATCACTCATATAAATACATCGGCTACACCACTGCAGTTTCATAACCGCTTCTACAACCCTTTAGATCACATAACATCAACAGATGCGAAGAAAGTAAATTGGAAAAAGAAAACACTACATGGCAAGCACCCATATCATCTAATACAGCCACACATCAATCAAGACGCATCCAACACATGGCTAAGAAAAGGGAATATATACAGTGAGATGGAAGGATTCATGATTGCAGTACACGATCAAACAATAAACACCAGATATTACAGCAAGCATATTATTAAAGATCCCAATACCACAACAGATAAATGCAGACTTTGCAAACAACAAATAGAAACAGTAGACCACATCACAAGTGGATGTACAATACTAGCAAATACAGAATACCCCAGGAGACATGACAATGTAGCAAAAATAATACATCAGCAACTTGCCATACAACATAAACTAATAAAACAACACATTCCCACATACAAGTATGCGCCATAAAATGTACTGGAGAATGATGAATACAAATTATACTGGAAGAGAACCATTATAATGGATAAAACAACACCACATAACAAACCTGACATCATACTCACCAATAAAAAGAAGAAATTAACTCAACTAATCGAAATATCCATACCCAATAGAACAAATATACAGAAGAAAACAGGAGAAAAAATTGAAAAATACATCCAACTGGCTGAGGAAGTCAAGGATAAAGTTGATATTATACCAATTATACTATCAACTACAGGAGTCATACCACACAATATCCACCAGTACATCAAGGCAATACAGCTACATCCAAACGTATATATACAACTACAGAAATCTTTAATTATTGATACATGTTCAATTACCTGAAGGCCCTAAATGCAATGTAACATTACAGTACAGTTAAAAGGAAGTCACACTTGATCAAGGTCCACGTCACTTTCCATTTTTAACCAGACATAACGTCTGAGAAAGGAAAGAAATAATAATAATACTCATGCGGGGCTGGAATTCGATAATAAGAAAAGGAAGAGAAGGAAAAGATGTAGGTGAATATGTAATGGGGATATGGAATGGAAGAGAAAGCCGCCTGGTAGAATTCTGAACAGAGCATAATTTAATCATAGCTATCACTTGGTTTAAAGATCATGAAAGAAGGTTGTATTCATGGAAGAGGCCTGGAGACCCTCGATGGTTTCAGATAGATTATGTAAGGATAAGACAGAGATTTAGGAACCAGGTTTTAAACTGTAAGACATCTCCAGGGGCAGATGTGGACTCTGACGACTATCTGTTGGTTATGAACTGTGGATTAAAACTGAATAAACTGCGAGAAGGTCAGAGACAGAAAAGGATATGGAAGAGCAGTTGAAGGGAATGGAAAGTGTCTTGAAAGGTGGATATTACATGAACATCAACCAAAGCAAAACGAGGATAATGGAATGTAGACGAATTAAATCAGGTGATGCTGAGGGAAATAAATTAGGAAATGAGACACTTAAAGTAGTAGATGAGTGTTACTATTGGAGGAGCAAAATAAGTGATGATGGTCGAAGTAGGGAGGACACAAAATGTACACTGGCAATGGCAAGATAAGCGTTTCTGAATAAGAGAAATTTGTTAACATCGAGTATAGGTATAAGTGTCAGGAAGTCTTTTCTCAAAGTATTTGCATGGGGTATAGCCATGTTCGGATGTGAGACGTGGACGATAAATAATTTAGACAACAAGAGAATAGAAGTTTTCGAAATGTGGTGCTACAAAAGAATGCTGATGATTAGATGGGTGGATAACGTAACTAATGCGGAGGTACTGAATAGAATTGGGGAGAAGAGGAATTTGTAAAACAACTTGAGTAGATGAAAGGATTGATTGGTAGGACACTTTCTGAGGCATCAAGGAATCACCAATTTAGTATTGGAGGGCAGCGTGGAGGGTAAAAACCAGAGAGGTAGACCAAGATATGAATACACTAAGCATATTCAGAAGGATGTAGGTATCAGTAGTTACTTGAGGATGAAGAAGCTTGTGGAGGATAGAGTAGCATGGAGAGCTGCATCAAACCAGTCTCTGGACTGAAGACCACAACAACAACAACCCAAATTTTATCGAAAAATTCTGTAATGTTCCTTCCTGCAATACACATCAGCAGGTAGCTGACACTGGAAATAATATATACGTCTGTAACAGACACAACAGGCCGTGGCACCAATAAAAGTCAAAAGACGTAGGTGATAGGATTAACTGCAGTTAATTTACATACGTGGCCGTGAACCAGCCAGGGGAATGTTATCCTGCTAATATGTACAGCAGAAAATTCTAAGAAATTTTTGCACCTTACAATAACAATTTCTGCAGAATGCATTAACACGCATAGGAAACTAGAAATGGTACACACGTTTGTGAATCAGAGAAGTCTGAGTATAGTCATTAACAGCCAAAGTGCGTATTTAGAATTCCTAGCAGAAATCAAAGGGTGTTGTTTTCTCATTAAATTGGAAGGCAGATCATTTGAAATGCCCACTTATGTGAAGCAACTTTTGCATCAGAGAAAATTATTTTAAAAGTGAATTTAAAACTTTATTTACACACCTATGAACTAATGGAAGGGAATGAATGTTGTTAATGCGGTCTTCAGGCCGAAGACTGGTTTTATGCAGCTCTTTATGCCACTCTATCCTGTGTAAAACTCTTCCCCTTTCGAATAACTACTGCAAATTATATCCCTCTGATTCGGCTTGTTGTATTTATCCCTTGGTCTCTCTCTACGACTTTTACCACTTCACCCCACAATTCCCTGCAATACTAAGCTGATCATCACTTGAGGTTCCAGAATGTTCTCTATCAATCGCTATTCTCTTCTGGTCAGGCTGTGCCCTTAACTTCTTTTTCCGCAGTAATATTCAGTACCTCCTCATTAGTTACATATTCTACCCACCTTCAGCATTCTTCTGTAGCACCACATTTCAAAAGCTTCCGTTCTCTTCTTGTCTAAACTACTTATTGTCCATGTTTCACTTCCATACATGGCTACACTCCATACAAACACTTTCAAAAAAGACTTCCTCACACTTGAAAATATATTCGACGTTAATAAATTTCTCTTCTTCGAAACGCTTTTCTTGTCATTACCAGTCTACATTTTATATCCTCTCTACTTCGGCCATCATCAGTCATTTTACTCCTCAAATAGCATAACTCATCTACTACTTTAATTGTCACGTTTCCTGATGTAGTTCCCTCAGCATTACCTGATTTAATTCGTCTTTGCTCCATTATCCTTGTTTAGCTTTTGTTGATGTTCATCTTACACCCATCCTTCAAGGCACTGCACCACCCGTTCAGCTACTCTTTCAACCCCTTCACTGTCCCTGAGAGAATTACATTATCATCAGAAGACATATTTCTTCTCCCTAAACTTTAATTCCGTCTACTAATATTTCTTTGGCTTCCTTAACTGCTTGCTCAATGTACAGACTGAATAACAATGGGAATAGACTGCAGCCATCTTTTACTGCCTTCTCAATCATTGCTTCCTTTTCACGCCCCTCTACTCTTCTAACTGCCGTCTGGTTTCTGTAGAATCTGTAAACAGCATTACGCTCCTTGTATTTTACTCCTGCTACCATTAGAATTTCAAAGAGAGTATTGTCAAAATCATTCTATATGTCTACAGATGATGTAACCATAGGTTTTCCTTGCCCTAACATACCTTCTAAGATAACTCGTAGGGTCATTATTGTCTCCCGTGTGGCTACATTTCTCTGGATCCCACACTGATCTTCTCCGAGTTTTTCCATTCTTCTGTAAGGAATTCGTGCTAGAATTTTGTAACCACGAGAGGAAATTACTGTTTCACTAATGTGCCCAATCATAGATCAAAGAAAATTTATAATTTGTTGACGTCAACTCGCTGTAGACTTACGGAACATGTTTTACGTTCAGGATTATGACGCTTTTGGAAAACCAAAATCACGTCTATAAAAATCAGCGTGGATTCCACAAACAAAGATCCTGCCAAACTCAGATTACTCTATTCTTGTATGACATCCATGGGGCTCCAGACAACGGCGCTCAGGTTAATGTTGTGTTCATTTACTTCAGGAAGCCCATTGACACAGTCCCACGCTGTCTTCTAGTGTAGAAAAAATAAGTGTTCAGCGAGTATAGGTCCAGATTTGTGACTAGATTCAAGACTTCCTTGCAGACAGAACTCAACACGTCGCCTCTAAGGATGCGAAATCCTGAGTACCCCAAGGAATCAGTACAGAACCTTCACTGCATACTACAGAACTTTTATAAATCATCTAGTAGGAAGTTATTTATGGCTGAAAGGGTTGTCCATAATAAAGTAGAAACGCCAGAAGACAGTTTTGATTTGCAGATTGACGTAAGAGGATTTAATGAATGGTGCAGGCTCTTGGAGATGGCCATGGAAGTCACAGGAAGGAAAGAAATCCACTACCGTACAGGTACACTACTAACGAAAAATTACTGAACAAAGTATTTAAAAAAAAAGCACTCCGTCTTCAGGCCACGAGTGGCCTACCGGGACCACCCGACCGCCGTGTGATTCTCGGTGGAGGATGCGGATAGGAGGGGCGTGCGGTCATCACACCGCTCTCCCGGTCGTTATGATGGTATTCTTGACCGAAGTCGCTACTGTTCGGTCGAGTAGCTCCTCAGTTGGCATCACGAGGCTGAATGCACCCAGAAAAATGGCAACAGCGCATGGCGGCCTGGATGATCACCCATCCAAGTGCCGACCACGCCCGACAGCGCTTAACTCCGGTGATCTCACGGGAACCGGTGCAGCCACTGCGGCAAGGCTGTTGCCCCGCGGGACAAAGTATGCACCACAAATTATGTAGGAGTGACTATCCAGAGCGACCTTAAGTGGAACGACGACATAAAACAAATAGGAGTTACAGCAGATTCATGGGAAGAGTATAAGGAAATGTATTTCATCTATGAAAAAAGTGGCTTACAACGGGTTTGTTCGACCGAGTCTTGGGTATTGTTCATCATTCTGGGATCATTGTCAGATAGTACGATTAAAAGAGACAGAGGAGATCCAACGAAAGGTGGCACTTAGTCACGGAATCGTATGGCTGGTGCGAGAGCGTTGCAGATATGCTCACAACAGACGCTACATCAGAGCCTTCGTGCATCACGAAGAGGTTTATTGTAAATTTCCGGAGAGTGCTTTCCGGGAACAGTTTCACAACAAATTACTTCCTCCCACACATATCTCGCGGAATGACCACGTCGAAAAAATTTGAGAATTTGGAGCAAATTCAGAGGCTTACCGACAATCAGTGTTCCCATGCGCCATTCGCAAGTGGGTGAGATAAGAGGGAGTCAGTTAATGATACGAGATGTACCCTCTGCCACCCACCCTCAAGTGGCTTGCGAAGTATTGATGCCGGTGTAGATGTGAAGATCACTGAAGGAGACGGAGGACGTCAGCAACCCTCTTATGAGCAACAAAATCTCAAACCGATCGAAGGGCCTGGAGAACATTAATTAAGTAATTACAGTAACGGTACAACTTTGGCCAGTCTTCCAGATACTTGGTCAACGATTTCTAAAACACATACACAGAGTACAAATAAAATGTACACAACTAGCGAATGGCAGGCAGTACGCGGTCTCCCAACCACAACAGAAACATGAGGGCTTACAACCGGGTACGTTTGGGCCCCTTGTATCAAACATAAAACAATGTATACACAAAAGCACTTAAAAACAGGAAATGTCTTTAATTTAAAGAATACATACAAGTTCTGAAATTGATACCCTCTTACAATTAAATAAGTGTTAAATTCAGAGAGGCTGCTGATCCGGATAAAGGCATCGGCATCAGGCCCAGTAGAACGTTCCAAATGGCTTCACCGTCAAATAACAAACGACACTAAGAAAAAAAATGGTTCAAATGGCTCTGAGCACTATGGGACTTAACATCTATGGTCATCAGTCCCCTAGAACTTAGAACTACTTAAACCTAACTAACCTAAGGACATCACACAACACCCAGTCAACACTAGGCAGAGAAAATCCCTGACCCCGCCGGGAATCGAACCCGGGAACCCGGGCGCGGGAAGCGAGAACGCTACCGCACGACCACGAGCTGCGGATGACACTAAGAACTGACTGCACAATGTAGGAGGGTTGGTGTCATCTCGCGCATCATAACATATACTTAACGCCCACATAACATGGTGCTCACTGTCGTTCCTGTATTTGGCCAAAGCGCGTCTGGGGCGGTGTATGTGGCGACATCCTCCTGTCAACTAAACAGGAACAGGCTCGATATTAAGCTCCAGAATATGGCATGTCACTGCACAGGGAAACATCAGCCCTGCAGGCACGTTGAAAGACCACCACGGCTCAGAGGTACTGAACGGTTATAACTGAAGTGCAGCTACTCACAGATTTCCACTTTGGGCTGTAACTGTCGTATGACAGCGAAACTTGGTAAATATCCTAAAATCCAGAATCGATTTACGCTGGAAAAAATTTAGTTCCGATTTTGGCCACTAGTTGCAAATCTGGCACTCTGAATGCAATAAACACATATAGAAATGGTTTCATACGTAATAGATTAGGAACTGGATTTGGGCGTCAAAGGTCAAACATATGAGAAAGGTTGGTTGGTTGGTTGTGTTGGGAAGGAGACCAGACAGCGAGGTCATCGGTCTCATCGGATTAGGGAAGGATGGGGAAGGAAGTCGGCCGTGCCCTTTCACAGGAACCATCCCGGCAATTGCCTGGAGCGATTTAGGGAAATCACGGAAAACCTAAATCAGGATGGCTGGACGCGGGATTGAACCGTCGTCCTCCCGAATGCGAGTCCAGTTGCTAGCCACTGCGCCACCTCGCTCGGTGAGAAAGGAGTAATGTTGATTTCATTGTTAACCACAGCTTAAACAGTTAGTTCAATACGAGTACCGGAGATGTCGACGAGATGCCGTGCTTCATGAGACTGCACCTGGTGGCCAAAATTTGGTCTAATTTTCTCCAGTGTAAATCTGTTCTGCATTAACGCGTTAGCCTACCTATTAAGTTTCGCTGCAATATGAAAAGAAAGCCCGCACTGGACCTCAGTGAGTAGCTGCCCTTTAATTACAACCAGCTGGTACAAGCCGCTATATCATAGGAGGTTACACGAAAACATGCAGACCCCAGAGGATCACGTGTTAGCACCCCTTACCGAAGCGAAAACGCATCACCACTCCCGACCCCAAGAAAACGGTAGCTAAGAAATGCTGGACAAAGAATTTCCGCACGCACAGGAATCGGTGTAACTCCACTCACGGCTCGACGTTCTCGGTCACTTCCTTTCCTTTTTATTATGTAAGTAGGCAGAACATTTTTAGAACAATATTTTTTCTGTCTGTTTCAGATCTAAAGATGATTGCCAGCACACTCGAAACTGGTCATATTATTTTACAGATTTGCGATCCAAGCAGATAAAAGTTTTTATATTACACAAGTGTTTGGTCGACTCCTTTGCGTCTGACACACTACACTGCAGCGCGAAAGAAACTGGTATAGGCATTCGTATTCAAACACAATGTAAACAGGCAGAATACGGAACTGCGGTCGGCAACGTTTGTATAAGATAACAAGTGTGTGGTGCAGTTGTTAGATCGATTCCTGCTGGTAGAATTGCAGGTTTTCAAAATTTAAGTGAGTCTGAACGTGGTCTTACAGCCGTCGCACGATCGATGGGACACAGCATCTCCTAGGTAGCGATGAAGTGGGGATTTTCCCGTTCCACAATTTCACGAGTGTGCCGTGATTATCAGGAATCCGGTAAAAGATCAAATCTCCGACATCGCTGCGGCCGGGAAAAGATCCTGCAAGCACGCGGCTAACGAGGACTGAAGAGAATCGTTCAACGTGACAGAAGTACGATCCTTCCGCAAATTGCTTCAGATTTCAGTGCTGGGCAATCAACAAATGTCAGAGTACGAACCATTCAATGAAACATCATCGACATGGGGTTTCGAGTCCGAAGACCCACTCGTGTACCTTTGATGACTGCACGACACAAAGATTTACGCCTCTCCTGGGCCCGTCAACACAGATATTGGACTGTTGATGACTACAAACATGTTGCCTGGTCGGACGAGTCTCGATTCAAATTCTATCGGGTGGGTGGACATGTATGTGTATAGAGACAATCTTATGAATCCATGGACCCTGCATGTCAGCAGGGGACTGTTCAAGCTGGTGGAGGCTCTGTAATGGTGAGGGCCGTGTGCAAATGGAGTGGTATGGGACACCTGATATGTCTAGGTACGACTCTGACAGGTGACACGTACGTAAGCATTCTGACTGATACCTGCTTCCATTCATGTCCATTGTGCAGTTCGACGGATCTGGAAGCAGGATAATGCGTCACCCCACACGTCTAGAATTGTTATAGAGTGGTTCCAGGAACGCTCTTCTGAGTTTAAACACTTCCGCTGGCCACCAAACACCCCAGACATGGAAAATATTGAGGTTATCTGGGATGCCTTGCAACGTGCTGTTCAGAAGAGATCTTCACCCCCTCGTAATCTTACGGATTTATGGACAGCACTGTAGGATTCATTGTGTCACTTTCCTCCAGCGCCGGCCGTTGTGGCCGAGCGGTTCTAGGTGCTTCAGTATGGAACCGCACGATCGCTACGGTCGCAGGTTCGAATCCTTCCTCGGGCATGGATGTGTGTGATGTCCTTAGGTTGGTTAGGTTTAAGTAGTTCTAAGTTCTAGGGAACTGATGACCTCAGATGTTAAGTCCCATAGTGCTCAGAGCCATTTGAACCCATTATTTTTCCTCCAGCACTATTTCAAACGTTAGTCGATTATATGCCACGTCGTGTTGCTGCACTTCTGCATGCTCGTGGGAGCACTGCACGATATTAGGCATGTGTACCAGTTTCTTAGGCTCTGCAGTGTAGAAGACAATGTATTCTTTCAGGCCCTGGGACTGTATTTACTAAAAATGTAGTTTGTAATTGACACAAGTGCCATCATATATAGATGTGGATGTTCCATAAAAAATTATCAATGGAGGAGGCGAAACAAGCATCTACAGCTATGCTGATTTCTATTGGATGAATTATTCTAGTCGATGATCCATCGTTTTCTTCTTCTAATACAACAGCTGTTAACTTTCATAGCCTGTCTTAATGTCGGCTATCGCTGCTGGTTAGCTCACAGGACAAAAAAACAATCACATACAGAAAAATCGTTATAAGCATAATTTAATACTTTGTAATTTAGTCCCTGGATTTGACAACCGCCTGGGTTCTGTTAGGAAATGAGTTCAAAAGACTGTGCAGATGCGTGACATTCAGGTTAATCCACTCGCTACGGGGAAGATGATGTTGTCGGCTTTTTAGCCATTGTTCCTACACGTCCTGCAGGTTGTCTACGGGGTAAAAGTCAGGTGATTTTGCAGGCTAGTCGAGGTACAATAGGATGAGGGAATATTCAGAAAACCAGCCACATAGTCTTCCAGTTCGATGAATTCTGCTGTTATCGTATTGAATAATAGGGGTATGAAGAGCATACTCTTCATGTAGATGTTGATTGAAAGGCAACGATGGTGATTCAGAGTATTGAAATAAACATTCTGGTTCCTTTTAGTGGTCACTCCAGTAATCGGGCCCAATTCATGATAAGAAATCACGTATCAACCTCTGGCTTGCTCCTGACCTTGTCTACATTCCGGAAGGAATGCTTCATTCCGACTTCGGTGCAGTCAATAACGTCTGGAATTTGAACGTAGGTAGGCAATAGCGAGATTCATCAGATAGCATTACGTTCCACTAGTCAACTGCGGTCCACCTTCGATGATTTTCAGCTGACTGAAGACGCGCAGGTTCACGTGCTTGTGTGAGCAATGGCCTCTTGCGCGGTAAACGTTTTCGAGTATTGGTTTAATGCAGTTCCCGTCGCAATATTCTCTTCATAACAAGTGGGAATGGACCGACATTGGCCGCCTACAGCAATTCATGTCTGATTGGGAAACGATTTTGATACACAAGCCGTCGCGCGTGTCGACGGTCCCTCTCAGTCAGTACCTTTTTTTCCGACCACACCTCTGAGGGCGTGTTTCGTGGCCACGTGTCTTACACCACTGCTTGTAGATACGCTGAACAGTCCACCGCGAAACACCAGTAAGTCCAGCAGCTTCACACACCGTATGGCCGTGGGCAAAGCCAAATACGATTTTCCCTCGTTGCCACCCTGTAAGTTCCCATGTTTATGTATAAAGACCACTTGAAACATAAATGTTTCACTGATTGCTACTACCCGACGTAGAGACAGTGCGCGGACCGTTGAGCGTTTGACTCGATCGCTGTGTCATCTGTAAAGGATTAACGCTTCATCTCTGCTTCACTGCGGCGGTAGTTTTTTGCACAGTGAGTTTACGATGGCCATTGAGGTCCTCCATTTTTAACGCAGTCCACTGCAGTTACGCCTGATGTCAGTCCATGTTTTGACATCTGATCTAAGGGGTTAATGCACAAACCCTCCCTTTACGACGTGAAAATTCTCGTGCAGATTTTTGGCACCTTCCACGTGAAATATTAAGGACGTAGCAGAATTAGGCTTTATAGTACACAATGCTTAATTAGGATATCAGTGTTTTCGTATTCGTCAAATCTGCCCACATTCAAATATTATCAGCAATAATATTAAAATAAGTCTTTGTGGACGTAAGCAGTCATATAAACTGATACAACGCCGTTATGATACTGCTATTATTCGTGAAATCTTCTCGGGTGATCGGCCGAGTAAAGGCGTCGTCTTCTCGCAACGTTTCGAAGGGTTTCGTACCCATCATCTTCAAGCGAAGATGATGGGTACGAAACCCTTCGAAACGTTGCGAGAAGACGACGCCTTTACTCGGCTGATCACCCGAGAAGATTTCACGAATGGAATACGCCGAGAAAGTCTCAAATCACATTTTACTGCTATTATTATTTACAAAGCGAGCGTTCCAAAACGTTATTATACTAAGAGCCGGGGTCTTAGCGAGATGTTGAGTCCCACAGTGCTCAGAGCCATTTGAACCTTAGCGAGAGATAATATTGTATAACATATCACTTCGCATCAAGGAGGAGGTATATTTCTACATTGCACACACTCAAATAGATGGATGGTCGTCCTCAAAGAAATAGGTGTAAACGGCCAGAGCCTTCTGTTCTCCTCAGAAGGAGACAACTTGACAAGCCGTTTGGTATTATGAAATGACTTCCAAGCAATGTATGAAATGGGGATAAACATCGGTACATAAATGTTTCGAAGCGGTTCCACAAATTTTATTTACCAGTATTTGCTCGTTCGGTCTCGTAAACTGACACACGCCCGGGATAGTGGTGTGCTGACCACATGCCCCTTCATAGCAGCATCCAGTGACGCCGGTGAGATGAGGTTGATATGGCGGCCGGTCGAAGCCATTGGGACTTCCAAGGCCTCTTCAGATGGAGTTTAGTTTAGCTCAATAGTATTTACTCGTTGTCAGTGTGTATTGGCAACTTTTGGTATTGTGACAGATACGGATTTTGTGCAGTCCATAGTTCCAAGCACCTGGGCGTAGAGGGTTGGTGGTTGTGGGGGGGGGGGGGGGGGGGGAGGAGCTATGGGAGGGAGGTACGATGGTGGTGGGTGATTTGCTGTACAAAGCTATGCACGCTGTTTCAGCTGCCCCTATCTATGGATTTCATGCAATGCAGAACACCGTCAAAAAGTATGTGAAAGGTTTTCATTTACTCCTGTTCGTCATGTGCAAAAAATGTATGGGACCTTCTCTTAGGAAATTTAATGTACTCGAATTTTGTACTTGGATACGTTTTTACTGGAGGTAACGGTTTTCAAGTAATTCAAGAAAATCCCACTTGATGGTCACTCTTGAATAATTAGAAAACTGCGGCCTCTAGCGAAAATGTATCCTGGTACAAAATTTAACTAAATGGAATTTCCTACAAGAAGGTCCTGCTCGTTTCTTCTGAAGGACTAATAGTTTGGGCATAGCGAGCTGGAGAGTATCAAATCCTCGTGCGTGGCATTTGAAGGCGTTGCGGGTTGCGTAAAACACATAAATAGGGGCAGCTGAAACACTGTATATATTATGTGGGTATTTCGCCGGACGGTGCATTGCGCCACTCGGCAATGGAGACGTGTGGGCGCACAGCTCGCGTACGCTTGTCGAACTGCGCTTTCCACGAAATAAAATTTCCCTGTGTTGGCTGTGCTACGGTGGCGTCGGCGTTGGCGTTGTGGCAGTTCTTGGAGGGGGAGGCTGTGTAGGCAGAGAGGTGCAGAATTAATTACCGTACACCTGCTGTGTTGCTCTTAACTGGAGATGACGGTAGCGGTGGAATATATTCGAATAAGCTGCAAGACGTCTGCTGTGTTTCCATTTCATATACTCTTTTTATCTGAAATAAACTGGATGCCGATTTTGTGATTAAATTAGTTCTCTCACTTATTTAATGACCTATGCCCCTAATCTGTCAAAGGCAATGCACAAAATTTTCTCAGGCAAATTCTACCTATTACCTCTGCCACCTGATTCTCCCTGCTCCCACTACTATCTTCAAATAACTTAATCTCATCACAGGTATGTAGTTTGATTGTGGTTGTATAGTACAGCACTAACGTAGTAAATAACGTATTCATGTTAGTCGTTTAATGTTTCGACTTGTAACTATTTCAAATTTTGTTGAAGGTGAGGTCCTGGATAAAGTGATATGCGTTTCACTGCTTGTTTGTAATGTGACCTACATGTGCGTACACTGTTGGAAGGCACATTGATCAACTGAGCAGTTTTCGATTGTGCCTTCCGGCATACAATTCGGGGTCTCTTCAGATCACTGAACGAGATGTATTGTGGTCTGAAGATGATCTATATACATTGAAACCGGTCCCATTTATAAAACATCATCCTTTTACGATGAAGACTGATTTTTTATTTCAGTCGAATTTTCATCGCGGTTATTCCAAATATGTCACCAAAAATCATCTTCTATAAAACTCAGCTTGAATTCCTCAAACAGAGTTCTTACGAAACTCAACACGAACAACTCGCGCATGAGATGGAGAGCACTGGAGGCTGCCGAGTTCCTTGACTTACGAAACGCGTTTGATACTGTTACGTTAGTGAACAACTTATCGTTATTTATTTTATGGGCCATTATATTTCTGGCCTGTTTCATGTTGTCCGCCAGAAATTCCTATTCTTTTCCAGCGTCCTTATGTCAGAGTAGCACTGGCTATCAATATCCTGAATTATTTGTTGGCTGTACTTCAATATGCGTCTTCCCCTAAACATATTACCCTCTACAGCTCACTATAGTAGTAACATGGAGGTTATTCCCCGATGTGTTAATACGTAACCTATCATCCTGTTCTTTCTTCTTGTCAGTGTTTTCTGTGTTCCTTTCTTCGTCTGTTCTGTGTAGTACCTCACCATGCTTTACATCAGTCCTCCAAATCTCCAAGCATTTTCTATAGCACAAAATCTCAGATCCTTCGATATTCTCCTATCCCGTTCACCCACAATTCATGATTCAGTTTCATACAGTACTATGCTCCAAACGTACTTTTCCAGACGTTTGTAACTCAAATGAAGGCCTGTGTTTGACACAAACAGAATTTTTTGCTCAAGTATTCTCTAATTACATGTGCTAGTCTGTTATTTATATTTTAATTACTTTGTCCATCATGTATTATTTTGTTTACAAGGTAACCGATGTTGAGACTTCCGTCTGTGTTCGTTTAGGGCTCAGTCCGTATTCTGTACCAATTAGACTGTTCATTCCAGTCAACAGATGCTGCAAGTCTTGCATGGTTTCTTATGCATTGGGAAACATGCCAAGCTGCTTTCATCTAAGAGATGTGAAGTTTTCTTTTCAGTTCTTTTATACATTCTTCCTGTTAACAACTTGGGTATATTAGCTGTTGACTGCGCAATAGTTCTCGTACGTATCTGTCGTCAAGACCTATGGGGTTGTGTGATTAAGTCACTGTTAACGGAATGAAATCGACAGATGTAAAGGCAGTACTACTTGAATTTTATATTAATGTTATAGTTGACACATTTGGAAGCTCGCTGGTTGAATTTACGAACGATGCTGATGCCTGTAAGAGAGCTGTAACGCCAGAATAGCGTAGTAAAATGCAGGAAGACCTGCAGAGGGTCGGGAATAGACGTAAGTACTGGCAGTCGTGTCTAAGATAGATGAATGTAACGTATTCTGCTTAAATAGACGAAGAGATCTTTCGCTGCAGGTTAACATTATTGGCTTCAAATCAATGGAAATAGTAACTTCAGTAAAATACCTAGCAGTAACCATGTGGAAAGATCTAAAATGTAATTACCACATAAAACAAACTGCAAGGATAGCAGAGACCAGGCCGAGATTTATTGGGAGAATGCTAAGGAACTGTAACTGATCCATGAAACATATGTTTTCCAAAAGAGTTCTTTTACACATTCTTGAGTTTTTGCTAGCAAGTGTCACCCTTTCCAAGTGGGATTAATAGAAGAGATAGAGAAGATCCAACAAAGAGCAAGACAATTTGCTAGGCGCGAGATTTAGTGGTAAGATTGGCCAGTGGATAGCCTATCCAAAACACAGATCAAGTGTGAGAACAAGAAGAAGCTGTACTGAAGTGTGAAGAAAAGTAAAATAGAAACTAAGACTGATCCAAGAATAAGAAATGCAATATAGAGCTCCCTCCGAGCGTAATGGCTTCGTTGTTAAGTGATAACGGTATTAGACTGCAAGCAGGCGAGCCGCGTTCAATACTCCCTAGTCCCATTTACATTATGAACTGTCCACCTGGCCATTGAAATGTTTTTTCTCTTTCTGTAGTCTTGGCAGTTGGTTATAGAATACCAGTCAGGTGGTAAGAACACGTTATCGTCGCAAGTAAACGTAATGAATTGTGACAGCAGGCGAGATAACACACAGACGCCTCACAGAAATGAAAAGAACAAATAAACGGGTGTGTGCTATGTTACAACAAAAGAATTCAAATGGTTCAAAAATGATTCAAATGGCACTGAGCACTATGGGACTTAACATCTGAGGTCATCAGTCCCCTGGAACTTAGAACTACTTAAACCTAACTAACCTAAGTACATCACACACGTCCATACCCGAGGCAGGATTCGAACCTGCGAACGCAGCGGTCGCGCGGATCCAGACTGAAGCGCCTAGAACCGTTCGGCCACACCGTCCGGCAACAAAGGAATTCAAGAATGAAAATTTCCAAAACGAAATGCAACTTCAAACATGTTAAAAATATGTGTTTTGACATAGCACAGAGAAACTGTGTGGTTGTGAAACTACTGCGTTCGTATGCAGCTTGTATGACAAACTATTACATTTTCACCATTTTGTTAGGAGTCATCACATTCACATTCATACGAACATTTAAACTGGGCAAGGAGTCATATCTCACTGACCTACCAGGCTTACAAATCAGGTGCGTCGATAAGAGATTCCTATCATATGACATACGTACTATCACTAATGCCCTGTTTGACATACTAGATGTGTTATCCGGTGGAAGATTCAATTGACTTATCACCTTGTCATCAAACTTTTACGGTTTCCATTCGAAAGCCACTTCCTTTCGACTGCTAACAGACCAGTTGTGCAGAATCGATTGCCATTGTAGGTCCCTTCCTTACACTTCAATGCTACAAACGGACGTTACACCACAACACAGACATAAATTTTAATATAGTGAACACACACAAAAAAAAACAACTGACATGAAGCAGGATTGAATACGGCCCGCCAACTTTGCAGTCCTACACCATGACTACTTGTCCATTACCCCGTTTCAGGTTGCTCCATATTGCACTTCCTGTTCTTGGACCGTTCACATTTTCTATTTTTTTTTTCATAGTTCTGTACACCTTCTTCGTGTTTTCATGCTTGATCTGTGTTCAGCTTTTCGCGAGCTGTCCATTGGGCCATCTCACCACTAAATACGAGGAAGGTCCGATGGGGAGTTTCCAAATGTGTGTGTGTGAATTCTCAAGCTACCAAACTGTTGAGGCCATCGGTGCCTAAGCATACACACTACTTAACCTAACTTAAACTAACTTACGCTAAGGACAACACACACACCCATGCTCGAGGGAAGGCTCGAACCTCCGACAGGGGGAGCCGCTCGGACCGTGACAAGACGCCCAAGACCGCGCTGCTAACCCGCAAGTTTCCCTTGTCGTTAGACGCCAGTGATTGATGCTACAAGAGAGGCTTTGTGTACCTCACGAAGATGATGCTGTTCAGATTTTGTCAGCGAAAGTTCCAGTATGTAAAACAGATTAGCTTCTCCCACATACAAATCGAGAAATAATCGTGACAAGAAAATCACACTTTGAGGCTCATACGGAGCTTCACCGACTTTGAATCTTCACCACGGTGGTCATGAATGAAACAGTTGAGCGGGGAAAGTTAATGATACCAGAAGGAGTCCCCTTCACGTGCTGTAAGGTGTCCCGTGAAGTGTTGATGAAAATGTAGATGAAGATAGTTTCCGTAATGTTTACGTACTTCGATCGTCAAATGTATTGAACATATGGGTACTGCGCTTCTGCCGTTTGTATGCTGAATGCACGGCGTTGTATTTGTGACGTTTTCTTGAACCTGTATGTGCTGTCGCTCCCCTCCTGGAGGCTGCCGTCGGCGCGGGCGGAACGTTTTCCTTGAAGTGGGTAAGTGGAGAGGAGCTCGCATGGAAAACGCCTCGCTGCTGGGGTGACAGCCTGCGAGACTTCTCGATTGCTTCTGAAAGGACGGAATGCGTGCAGGCGGGCTTCGCTTTCCTAACAGCGCAGGGCTCTTCACACTCAGGCAGGCGACGCTGTGCGCAACACAGAGAGCGGGCGAGGGTGGCGCAGCGGCAAGGGGCGGCCGAGGCGCGCCCGAACCTCGGGCCGACAATGGTCTCTGGGAGTAGTGCAGAACTTGCACCGGCCATATTCAATACCCTGATTTGAATACAATATGTGACTGCTAAAAAAAGTACTTCAGTGGTAGGATCAGTTTATTACCAGTCTGATAAGATATTTAACGTGACACTACGTGCATTTATTGGTGTACATAGATTAATTTACTAACAAAAGATGTTTCATTTTACCGCACTGAGCTGTGATGTAGTGTTGTCTGTATGATTTATATTTATTTTGTTCTAATATTTCTTGCAAGGGTCGAAACCTTCCCGTCTCCTCTATATCTCTTTTGTTACGCAACTTTCCCTTCTACAGTAACCTATGAAACCTTCTCTTAGGATTTCTATCTCTTGTTAAATAATAACAAATGAAATCTTCCCTTTTGAAATTAATTCTCTTTCTCAATCTTCGCATACAAATTTAAATTCTGCTTATTAAAAGTGATTTTCTGATTATTTCGACGATACATAGAATGTGTCGTCGTCGTGGCCCTCAGTCTTTACCTGCAATAACCCGAAACTGTTCCTTACCTTTTTAACTGTTACTGGATCGCCACCTGACTGCTACATTGAACTGCGACATGAATATATTTACTCTGTATTACTATATTAGCTGCTGGTGGGCTGTCATAATAAGTGGCTGTATGTATTACCAAAACTGACGTTATTCTTTAATAGCAAAGCTGACGTTATTCTTTAATTAATTTGACTGAAGTTACGTAATTCATAGTTAAACTTTTTCTTGACAACAATAAAATTTTGCAAAGTTTTACGTTGATGGATTTTGGGATGGATTATAATCAGAAATGCAATATTGCTGGCAAACATTAATTATATTCTGAATGAAATGATTTTACAAACGTTCAAATGGGACTTTTTACAATAATCTTACAACTAGCATTGCGCAAACATACCTTCAGTAGTCTTGAGTTTCTCAAAAAAAAATAATTCAGTAATATTAGTTTCTCTTATGATAATCGATAGCTGATGTCTCACTACATCCGTTTATAATCTCTTGTAAATCACAGCTGGTGGCTGGCAGGAACACCGCTCCTCTCAACCTCTCGCTTCAGACCTGCTACCGACTCACTTCACATCTCGCTTACTATTGACTTCCTATGAATACTAAAGTGCGGTCTCTCCCGCCAACAATGCTTTCTAGTGCAGACAATCCCTGCTACCATTACAAAATGTACCAATGCGCGGTCTTTCCCGCTCGTTTCTTAAAATGTATCCATACGCGGTCTCTCCCGCCATTTGTAAAAATATATCAATGTGCGGTCTCTCCTGCCGACAATATTTTGGTGCAGACATTCCCTGCTACCACAATTATTTGCAACATGACAAATATTAATTATTCCTACTTAATCCTATTAATAAAATGTAAACTTCTTTCATAAATTTTGGTTTGACAATAGACAATAGAAATATAAACGTCTTACAGGGTTTCGCTTTGACCAAACGAAACTACAACTGTCCGGCTGTAACTGTGGGTTCTTTGATTGCTCTGGGAGATGGCTCATCAAAACTGCCAAAATATCACATTTTAGTTCACATTAACACATGAATGATAAAAAGTCACAGTAGTTCTTGAATATTTACAACTGTCGTTGACTATTGACTTGATAGAATCACAAAATCTTAGCTGGACGTACAGTGTTCAACATTTACAAAAGTATATTTACATCTGTTACTAGAATAACTCTTTAGTCCTATTCGATGATGATGATGATGACTGCTTCTGCTGAGGTCACGAACTGGGCAGAGCACTTCCATTCTACTGACCTCTGTGCGAGGACGCTGTTGTGCCAAGAGAGAGAGAGAGAGAGAGAGAGAGAGAGAGAATGTCTTCCTCAGGCTCTTCCTCTCGCCGTTATGGAATGTAGTGTGCTGTCGTGAATTAGGCTTCCTGGGCTTCCTGTTTCGTTGTGATGTAGGTTAAGCAGCCTATACTGCTGTTCCTACAGCTGCTTATGGATTTTGTTTCTTTTCGTCTCGGTTTTTCTTCTTGGTGTCACTGATTTTTGGACTTCGTTGCTTCTTTTGCTGCTGGTGCGTGTTCGCTACTCGCGCAGCGGGTCCGGCTAGCATGTGGTCGACCGCCAGTGGACTTCGTTTCCCAGGCCACTGACGACTTCATTTTCGGATTTTCTCGTTGCCGCGTAGAATCTCGTAGGTAGCTGACGGATGCGCTGTTTGAGCTGCGATATTCTGGCATGTTGGTACAGTTCTGTCGTGGGGAAATCACGAGGAAAATGCAATGCAAGCCTGGGGTCTTTTTTCTGCACGGTTTGAAGCAACTTCACTGATGTTTCGGCAGCCTTTCCCCAGACTACGGCGGCGTATTCCAACGCTGGTCTGATGAATGTTAGGTACAGCGTCCTGCCGCATTCTGGGGGTACTGTCGACTCTGGGTTAAGTAGTGGGTACAAAAGGCTCACCCTGGCCAGTGCCTTTGCTGGCACCTCCCGGATGTGCGACTTCCACGTAAGGCACCTGTCCAATGTAACGCCGAAGTACCGACCTGTGCGTGACCATGGGATGAGGCCAGCCGTGATCTGCACCGGGCGGATGTCCGCTGGCTCCTTCTTCCGCGTGAAAATCACCGCCTGCCTCTTGCCTGCGTTTAATTTGAGCCCCAATTTGGTGGCCCAAGTTCCAAGCTCGTAGCAGGCGAACTGCAGGCGGCGACGCCGGATTGTAGTGAGTCCTCGGTAACGTATGTAGTATCGACGTGCGCTGCTGACTTGGTTAAGGCACCGCAATATTTGAACGATATCACAGTTATACGGTGATTTAACATTAGTGCGTAAATAAAAGGCACTGATTCTTTCAGTAGCTTTTGAATAAACATACGGGAAAAATAAAGAAATAATCTAAAAAGTTGCTTCTACAGAATTGTGAAGAATGACATAAGATCGTTGTGAAAACATTAATACCCGCCTCAAAAACATTTACATTTAAAATCAGCAGTTCAAAAGAAATTTCTGTAATTGTTAATCACTTACGTATTTACGAGGGCTATTCGGAAAGTAAGGAACGATATGTCACGAAATGGAAACCACAGTCAAAACCAAAACTGTTTTATTTGCAACAGTTAGCTACAACTTCCAGCTACTTATCTCCATAGTCGCTTAGACGTTTGTCGTAGCGTTGTACCATCTTTCCAATACCCTCGTTATAGAAGGCAGCCACCAGTGCTTTCCGCCAATTCTCTGCGCTTGCCTACAGCCCGCTGTCTGTGCCAAAATGTTGTCTTCGTAGTCAAGGGTTCATGTGAGCAGAGATGGAACTCAGAGAGTAGCAAATACGGGCTGTATTGTAGGCAATCAAACATTTCCAATTGAAAACGATGCAGGAGCATCTTCATTGCCCCTGCACAATGCGGCTGAGAATTATCTTGAAGAAGAAAACGCACGACAATTATGTGATGTTGGCTGTATAGCTTCAGGCGAAATTTCTGACCAGGCCCTCATACTTGGTGGGAGACACTAATGTTCTCGGTATCTTTATGTGCTCCGTGTGTGCTCAGAACTAAAAAGATCGACTTAACGCGATCGACGGGCATACTAGAGACACTACCCAACACAACTGTGCCAAACTTCATCGGATTTTCACTGTGGTTTCCGTTTCGCGACCGATCGTTCCTTACTTTCCGAATAACCCTCGTTTGTAGTTCTTTTTCTATATTTTCAAAGAGTAGTACTTTGAAACAATAAAACTGAGATTTATTCTCACAAAAATACTAAGAGAAATTAAAAACTCTTTTTAAATTACCAGCTTTAATTGTATTAGAACTTGTCAACAGTGGATGCTTGTGTATTATTGAAAAAATCATAAATAACCCATTCTCATGGAACTGGGGTTACGTATGTGGGGAACAGATTTCGTTGGAAAGGATTCGTTTCCTAGAACTGAATTAGATCGTCATTGTTTTAACTTGACGCAGCTTGGCCTACAATTTATGCAAACCCAAACGTCAGATGAGTTCGTGACTGTGAATCTATCCGCAAATCTTGGAATTGTAGATAATAAATTTAATGAAAAAGGATCCCCCAAGCCCGTGTGGTCTTTATTGAGGAGCCGGACAAAGGATTTCCGACGGTTTAGGGCACGAAGGACACTTGACGGGCGGTGAAGCCAACCTTCCTAACGGAGTAAACCTGATACAAATCCTGGTCCACGAGGTTATGGGTTGGGCATAGGGCTGCTAACCCCAAGCTGTAAAAAGAAGCAGTTGTGAGGATTCAGCATAAACCTCGGATACGGTATGGAAAATACTTATTACGATTCCGGTAAAGAAAACGGGTCTACCGGTACCAGAGTCCGGGGATGGAAAGCAGCTGCCAAAAACCAAGAAGCGTAGAGGAAAACAGTTCAGGAAGGCAAGGTTCTCAAAGAGCTGTAACGCTACAGAAGAGCAAGAAGAAGAAGAATGAAAATTTATGTCAGGTAATTAACATGCGATAAAAATAAAAAATGGTTCAAATGGCTCTGAGCACTATGGGACTCAACTGCTGAGGTCATTAGTCCCCTAGAACTTAGAACTAGTTAAACCTAACTAACCTAAGGACATCAGAAACATCCATGCCCGAGGCAGGATTCAAACCTGCGACCGTAGCGGTCTTGCGGTTCCAGACTGCAGCGCCTTTAACCGCCACTTCGGCCGGCCGATAAAAATCGTACATTAGTTTATCCAGCACTGAATTGAAGAAATACATATATTTTCATAATTCTTCTGACAATATCTATGTCATTCATTGCACATGGTGATATCTTTTGGCTCATCGTGCCAAGAAAAATCACCTTCCGAGTCAATTCTATAAAAATATTTGAATTTGGTTGTATTCAGTACTGAAGCTTTGTAGTAAAACACACAACACACACACACACACACACACACACACACACACACACACACACACACACACACACACATTCAGCAGTGATGGTGCTGAAACATTATTCTCTCATGGCTTATGGTTCGTGAGATATTTTCGGTGATCCTGCCACCTGATTGGTGAACGTGCACTAACAGGCAGGATGTACGACATTCTTTAAGGAGATCCAGAAAGTACAAAATAAAAAGATAACAAGAAATATAACATCCGCTGTAAGTGACTAACATCCTGTGCACCCCAGTTGCTGACAAAAATAGTATACAGGAGAATTCCAAAGAAAATGGACGATCTGTTAGATGACGATCATTTTGAAAATGGTTCAAATGGCTCTGAGCACTATGGGACTCAACTGCTGAGGTCATTAGTCCCCTAGAACTTAGAACTAGTTAAACCTAACTAACCTAAGGACATCACAAACATCCATGCCCGAGGCAGGATTCGAACCTGCGACCGTAGCGGTCTTGCGGTTCCAGACTGCTGCGCCTTTAACCGCACGGCCACTTCGGCCGGCTGATCATTTTGACTTAGTGAAGGTAGCATTGCGGACATGCTCATAAATACTAGGCCTTTTTTCTTGCCTTAAAACGTAACATACAGGTACTTCTGTTATGAGTAATCTTCTGAAGCTACCTGTTCATATAGGTTGCAGAAATGGTATTTACCACATTTTCTTACAAAACTTAGAAACTGTAATTCTCATTCCATTGTTACAAGACGAACGTCTTCCTCAATCACGACAGTATGACAGGCGTGCAAATACACAGGAAAAATGAGGTTTTCTGTAACGTTTTAGGTTAAATTTGAGGAGTGACTGGTGACTGCGAAACGGTGATCAGCTCATCACTGAAACTGAGTCCTGCCCAAATGACTTCGCATGCTGATTCAGTTTCTTTCCTGGTGGACTAAGTTTATGTACACTGCGACGAATACACCATCTACTTATCCCTTTAGCCTGCCCTTTCCCCATTCACTCCAATTTACGTAAAAATATGGGTTACAGTTCGAGTCTTATACTAATACATTAGGTCTTCTACAGCTATCATTATTTGGACTCTATGGAGTTTCGACTAATCTAAAATTAGCCTTAAGTGCATAAAACGCATAAACAGCTACCAGGGTAGTGATCTGAGACGTAATGTATGTCTGACCCATGAAGGGCGATCCTATAGTGCTCAACCACCTGCCTCGAATATAGCAAGTTTCAAGCCACATCGTCACAGAACCGTGGCAGTATCTGGTTTAATCCTTCTACTCGACCCCAGACAACGCGACCAAGATTGTTTCTGGGGATAATGTTGAATGCTATGAACGATGTTGCTCTTCTCAACCATTTCTTGCAGTTACTTAAAATGATCCTAGTATGAGCTTGGAGCGCAGACGATAGACATTGTTCTTTCCATGGTGCAACATAAGATGCAGCTGACTGTATCCTGCTCTCTCAATGGCTAGCGGATCAACCTCTTCATCAAGTTAAATGACGCCATACTGAGTTCACTACCCCTCGCTGTCATTTCTTTACTTTTATTCATCGTACGTTTGCTGCGCTGTGGTACGAGGCACATTGGGCTTCCCCGCAGATGAAGAGAATCGCACTGCCTCATTGTCAGTTTCAGTTGGAAATAGCACCTCAGACCTGTTAATAATGGGATGAATCCTGAGTTTTTCTGGCCCTTACCTCACCGTAAAAAGTTTCTCGGGCAACCACGTAATCTTCACCCACAGTCGTGCAAATATTATCAACTGGAATAAGTAGTATCTGAAATACCTGTGGTTCAAATGGCTCTAAGCACTATTGGACTTAACATCTGAGGTGATCAGTCCCCTAGAACTTGAACTACTTAAACCTAACTAACCTAAGGACATCACACACATCCATGCCCGAGGCAGGATTCGAACCTGCGTCCGCAGCGGCCGCGCGGTTCCAGACTGAAGCGCAAAGAATCACTCGGCCACTCTGGCCGGCGAAATACCTTTGGTATCTTTGGTACTAGAATCGCCTTACTATAGCTAGCAGTCAAGGCGATTTCCAGTGTCCAACGAAGAAAAACAAAAAACATCCCGTGTTCAAGAGTAGTCACAGGTTGCAATTTCGTTATCCAGTCCCCTTCACAACAGTGAACAAACAACCTTAGGTTATCATCACTGATGCCCTTGTAATCTGAGGATCCCTTACTTAACAAAGATTACAGGTTCACTTTAAGAATCGAAGCCGTAATACCCAAAATAATGATTGTTGTTACCCATTCTCATTCGACCTGCAGGGCACACTGCCATGCGCAACACACACACGACTCGGTTAGCCTACAGCAAATTTAATTTGTACCGTTAAAGATTCGACTGTCGTAACTTGTTCTTTGGCAAACAAGGCAAATATCAGAGGGCATCTAAGCATTGTGACTTCAAGAGACAGCTTCTTGTCTAACAAAGCTGGAAGTGTAGCGCATAGTTTTCAGCGATTGATGCGCTTGGGACACCACGTATTGAAAGGGCCCCTTGGGTGTTTCAAGTAGGTATTATTAAGCAAATAAATACTAATTTCGTTAATTTCTATTGAGGAAATAACTATAAATAAAAACAGAACAAACTTAGATTGACATTATGAAATTATGATACAGAAACTTGAAGTAATGCACTTGTTCTCTGCGAAAAGAAGTAAGATGTTTTTAGGGCCTGAAGAGAATTATAGAATGCCATCATTCGAAGGAAAAGTGATATAAGGTAGGAAACATGAATTTTCTTCGGATTTAATAGCTGGAAACTATAGCAATTTTTTATTTCGCTATCTCAAAGAACGTTTCTCTACGTCTACGCTACTGGGTCTCTCCAAAAGAATACTTTTCTGAGCTTTCGCAGTTGTAATAAAAAAGTGTTCCAAATGACTAATAAATTTAACTTATCAAACAATTCTGAAGACTGAAGCATTTTCAAAATAATATGTATGTGTGAGATGGCTGCTTTTGCTTATGCAAGCGTTGATAATGCAGTGCGAAGAGAAGAGGGACCGGGTAGCCTTGTCACTTCACTTTACGCCATGTCAGGCTGCGAGAATTCGTGACACGTCACCGAGCAGACGTGAGAGTGCGCTGGTAGCGCCTTGTCACCGCTATCACTCCCGCAGAGGCGGGAGCCATGGCGAAAGGAAGATAAAAAAGACTCCCCAGCTCTACGTGAACACTGACTCATCTCAGAGACTAGCTCCAACTGCCACAGCTGAAATACAGCTTCCATCGCACAGGAGAACGCTTATACTTCTTCCCCGTGGACACCTAAGCTCAGTGCCATACACCTAACAGAACTGATGGGAAAAAAACTGCAGCAAATGTCAGAATCGAAAATCGGCAAGACTGAATTGTTGTAAGATACCACTTTATAATCGGCTACTACATCTGTTTTTCATTTCCTAGACGCCTCCGAAAATCTTCAAACTTTGGATTTTCAGGAAAGAATGAAACTTGATAACTGTACTCGTAAATGCAAAATATTTTAGCCGCCAACCACGAATTGTAGACCACATGGTCGTACTAAGGATTTTATTGATGGTTATTGAATGTCATTTGTACTGATATGTAGTGTCTGTACTGTCTTATATGTCCGACAGAATAGAAACCGTTGTGGTACAGAAACTATGTTACGAGAAATCAGGTTTCAGTCGCCTACAGCCACTGAAACAAATCAGTGGTGAAGGTTGAAAATTTGTACTGGGTCGGGACTCGAACACACAAACTGATACACCTGGCTAATATCGTTTAGGGCTCCCGAAGGCACGCAGAAGTGTCGCAACACGACATGACATGGACTTGATTAATGTCTGAAGTAGTGCTGGAGGGAACTGACAACATGTATCCTACAGGGCTGTCCATAAATCCGTGAGAGTACTAGGGGGTGGAGATATCTTCTGAAGAGCACGTTGCAAGGCATCCCAGTTATGCTCAATAATTTTTTGGTGGTCTGCGGAAGAGCTTAAACTCAGAAGACTGTCCCTGGAGCCATTCTGTAGCAGTTCTGGACTTGTGGGGTGTCGCATTGTCCTGCTGAAATTGCCAAAGTCCGTCGGAATGCTAGTGAATGGACATGAACGGATGCTGGTGATCAGACAGGAAGCTTACGTACGTGCACCAGTCAGAGTCGTATCTAGACGGATCAGGGATCCATATCATTCCAACTGCACACTCCCTACACCATTACAGGAGCCTCCACCAGCTTGAACAGTCCCCTGCTGACATGCAGGCTCTCTGAATTTATCAAGTTGTCATCATACCCGTACATGTCCAGCCGCTCGATACAATTTGAAACGAGATACGTCCGACCAGGCAACATGTTTCCAATCAACAGTCCAATGCTGGTGTTGACGGGCCCAGGCGATGCGTAAAGCTTTGTGTCGTGCAGTCATCAAGGGTACACGAGTGGGCCTTCGGATCCGAAAGCCCATATCGATGATGTTTCGTCGAATGGTTCACACACTGACACTTGCTGAGGGCCCAGCATTGAAATTTGCACCAATTTGCGGAGGGATTGCACTTCTGTCACGCTGAACGATTCTCTTCAGTCCTCATTGGTCCGGTTATTGCAGGATCTTTCTTTTTTGCGGCCGCAGCGATGTCTGAGATTTGGTTCCTAACATTCACGGTACACTCGTGAAATGGTCTTACGGGAAAATCCCCACTCTATCGGTACCTCTGAGAAGCTGTGTCCCATCGCTCGTGCGCCGACTATAACACCACGTTCAAACTCACTTAAATCTTGATAACCTGCCATTGTAGCAGCAGTAACCGATCTAACAACTGCGCCAGACATTTGTTCTCTTATGCAGGCGTTGCAGACGGCAGCGTCGTCTTCTGCCTGTTTACATAACTCCGTATGTGAATACGCACGCCAGTTTCTTTGGCACTTATTGTAGATGCTCTGCTTTGGATATGTCCAACAGTCAGACACCATATATCAATATATACATGAGCGAGGACGAGTCTAGGAGATTTCAGTGCTCATGCACCATATCTTCCGAAGCCTTGCATGACTTGGCGAATGCGACCAATAGTGGGGCTAGTGGTTGTGTGTGGTGGGGGTGGTGCGCTACAGAGTGAGAATTTTTTGGGGGGGGGGGGCGGGGGGGGGATGACTTGGGGGGGGGGGGGTCGACTGGAAGCGTGTTCAGATGGCTCGGGCGGTTAAGGCAACCGTTATAAAAAAGTGGAGCATATGGGTTCGAGTCCCAGTTCAGTACAGACTTGCAACCTTCACCACTGATTTTTTTCCATATCTGTAGGTGGCTTAAGTCGTGAATTCTCGTAATATACAGGGTGAGTCGCTAACTATTGCCACCTAGAATAAGTCCGAAAGTATAAAAGTAGCTGAAAAGTTTGTGGGACAAATGTTGCATGGGACAACGGGGGCCATAATATGACGTTGGTTTTTTGTTGCTAGGTGGGGTCGCGTCAGAGATATGAAGGGCAACTTTTTTTAAAAATGGGATGCAATAGTCTGGTACTCATTTTCTGATTGCGGCTATCTAGGAGACTCCAATGATGTGTAGCAGTAAGGTCATTGAAGGTCAACGGAAAAAGGCGGAATGAACGTCCATTTACAGATGGTGTTCGAAGTGATGACGACTGGTATCGATGCAGTGCTGCTATCTTCTTATCATGGATTGAGTGGTATTCCTTATCACTTCGGCACTTATCGAAGCACATGCTCTGACAAGTTTGGTGGCAGTAGTTAGCGACTCACCCTGTAGAAGAAGATTGAGCCTAGGAAAGTCGTGTAAAGAGACTGTAGAGATACATGAAAAGTTTTGCTTAGAGACTAAACCTCTTTTCAGACTTCCTTAACAGTTTTAAGCACGATATATAATCAGAACTTAGTGTCGTGTAGCGCGAAGTCCAAAGTGCTCAAGAGCTAATTTTAAGCACTTAAACCATACTAAAAATGTCTCAAATCATTAACTGTTTGAATAATTTGCAGTTCCCATCGACATCTAAACTGCTGCAGATGTAATTGTTACGTAAGTGCGTAGTAGAAGAAAGAAAACCAAGGAAATATATGGTGTTACATTAGAGACGACTTTCAACAGTCGGGACTTTAATTTGTAGACATAACTTATTCTGCAACAATTCTTGTAGCACAGATCTTATGTCAGTTGCTGAACAATGTATATTTTACTAACAAACAAACAGTTCCGTTTATTCCCTTGTAGTCAGCACAAAAATAGGAAATGTCTCTTGGGTAACAAAAACAAAACATTTTCCTTACATCAGGCTATACTCATAAAGGAAAATTTAATTGATTCAGACACTTGTAGGAGTTATAAGTTTTATTTATATGGAATTGGGGTGGAGGAAGGAATCGTCGTGGTCATCCTTCTGCATATTATGTTGCGTACCAGGCATACGTGATCGAATTCGTAAAACGTGATGATAGGAACTGATGGTGCTCAAATGTCAGAAGCTTAACTACACTGATCTGCTGAAAAACGTGAATTGATAAAGAGCTGTAAAAGATTATTTTGTCCGACAATTTTCTGAAAAATGCTTCACACTGCAGAACAATTTCTTTATCGAGGGGCTGAACCATGTTGTTAGCTCCAGGTGGAATCCTAATTTTGTTGTCTTCTCGTTGTCCTCCTAAAGACAGAGATATTGTTACATCCAGGCCATCAGTCCAACAAAAGTAATGAATTATTTTCTGCAACTGGTAAGAAGACGTATAGGATGTAATATTGAAACTTATTCTCCCTCATTTTTCCAGATTTTGCTAAGTTGATTAAAGATTTGCCAACTAAGCACTCAGTTTTTAAGTTTTTCGTCCTAGTTTTCCCTGAGGTTCCTGAAGAAAGATATAAAGCTGCGAAAACGGTAATTCACAGATACTTATCACCAGCGTTGTTGTATAAGAATACATCATAGCATTGGACTACATAGTGTTACTTAGTAATGATGTCTCCTCTACATGTTTGCTCGAGGTACACTTTGCCGTTTTGATAATTCCTTTTCCATATTATTTCCTGGAACTGTTTAACCCGTCGAAAAGTCTGGATATCAGTAATGTTCATCTAACATTCAATTCTGAGCCCCAAGACCCCTATATCTCCCTCGATAATAGTGCACTGACTGTCATAAGCACTTCTAAATCTTTAGGATGATTCGTCTTTTACCCTTTTGCGAGTTTTATTTTGCCATATATTTCGTACTTCATGTAAACTTTTTACCATTTGTAGTATTCATGCTCAAATTTTACGAAACGAAACCGGGTTCGCAGACTGCTAATGTATAAGCGCTTTCTCCCTCCTTCGTTTAACTAAAAATTTGTAGCCTATACTTTCTCACGCAAAGCTATTACAGTACATGTAAGAAGGTAGTCTGTTATTGTTCCGGGCTTTAATTAACGTAATAACCATCGTTTGGACCACTATTTAGGTAACCGACCGAGCTTCCACTAATATTTCCAGAGTTTCTTACGAAATGTCGACGTTACTGAAATGAATGTCTAAGAAATTACCTAATAAGTAACATACATGTGGTTCTTGAGGAGAAGTATATGATTTTGATTGCTTACCACGTTCATCATATTTCATCTTTGCAATGTTGAAAACAGTTACTGGTGTCTATATTATTGTGAAACTTTTGGACGTACACAAAGACAGATGCTATTAGCAAGCATATACGAAGAAATCACAAAGAAAATCAATTCATTTTTATTGTTAACATTTGGCGATACCACGTAGGCAACTGCTAATAATTATGGATATTAAATGAGTTGCAGATATGAGCGAATAGTAGCTGCAAAGAACTGTTTCGGAGAAACTATCTATGGAAACTGATATTCACGTTACAAATTATGATCACATTGTACCATATTATCTGCTTACTTGTGTGCCATCAATTAAAGATAAACGCCCACCGTGCTGCGCATGTGCCGTCCGCTTCACAGCAGGTGTATACATTTCTCCAGCCACATGTCAAGCTATGAATTTGGAAAATTTTAACACTTTTTAAAAAAATGCTTGCAATGTATCTCATAACCTAAAATTTTATCATACTTTTTCTTTCAGTGTGTTCTTCCTGTATAAAAAAAAGTCGCGGCAGGTTTAGACATGTTGGATTGGATAGTCACACTGTTACAGCCTTTAAGTGTTCTTTTTAGGGAAGGAAAGATAAGAACGAGAACCAGTGGAGAGCTTTGAAGGTACACGGAGTAATATACAATGTAATCGAATACAGAACCTCTTCGAGTCATCGTATCATCAGCATAAATGCCTGTGGGAGCTTAGAAACACTAGTAAACTAACAGGAAAGATGGAGAAGAAATATTTTATACGCAAACATTCTTTTTAGAAACCTTTAAATGAAGATGATTTTGATGATTAGCCAAGCTTGCTATTGACGTATATAAAATTTTACATTTTTTGCCGATTACTGAAATGGGCAGAAGCTATTTATGTAAGTACATTTTTCTCACAAGCCGCATGCACAAATAATACACGTACCTAAGATTCTCATAGTTCGATGATGTTAAGGTCATGTTGCCACTCAGTAGGCATCTTCTCTGGTAGAGAAAGTGTCAGTCTAACAGTTGTAGCCTCAAGGAATCTTCCATCACAAATGTTCAAAGGATACCATTAATAAGAATTCATACCGAAATGAAAACTAAATAAACTGGAAAACAAGTAATTGAAACGAATTGACATAAGATCTCAGGCTGTGTTGATGGTGACTGCTGCAGAAATTGTAAAAGAAACGACCGCTCCCAGTCTCCCTGTCCACTTATCTCATGCAAGGCACAATGCGCGCTAATAACGCCACCTTCGACAAATAAGATTGTGACTCGCCTGACACAACCTCCTGGTTCGCATTTAATTATTAAAAAGGTTTTATAATTATCAATAGCCTTGCACGCACACACAGGATACTGCTGTGTAATCGTAATTCTTTTAACACAGACCTATAATATGTAGCAAACTGGTAGTATTCTGATGAATGGGAAGTAATAAATGTCACATAGCCCCTGTGCAACCCCTAGATGGTTCTTACAAGTCTCCACAGTCTCATAGAAGTAATATCTCAGTATAAGACTTAAATAGATCGAGAGACAAGACAATCTGCTCTCTTCGAAAGTATATATCCTAAATTAACAAATGGTTCAAATGGCTCTGAGCACTATGGGACTTAACTTCTGAGGTCATCAGTGCCCTAGGACTTAGAACTACTTAAACCTTACTAACCTAAGGACATCACACACATCCATGCCCGAGGCAGGATTCGAACCTGCGACCGTATCGGTCGCGCGGTTCCAGACTGTAGCGCCTAGAACCGCTCGGCCGCCCCGGCCGGCTAAATTAACATTTTGAAAAATATTTTCATTGCTGTGCCATCAGCTTGATTGGTTTCATCATCAATCATGATCATTAGTATTGGTTATTTTCACTCTTCCACGAACTACAAGTCACTGTTAGCCTATCCCTCCAGAATGATTTCTTTGTACTGTTGTTCACATTCGACCATTCGGAAAATTTCCTCTGGCGTAATGGCAAATCATCCGACAAGACAAAACTCCAAATTGTTCTCAGAATAGTGATAATTATCTTAATTGATCATCTCCTCCGTAAGGAATCCATTTCATCAGTTGAAAATTGCCTACAAAGGGACAGACGCCCACGCTCGTTCGTTATGTGAAATATTCTACTTACTCTTCGGTGTTCTTTCGCATCACACTCAAAGTACTTAAAACCGTCGCTCGAATTAAAAACCGGCCGCTTGATATACAGTCCATTTGTTCAAACTCGAAGATAATACGACTAAATTCAAATAGATAGTAAAAAAAGCTGTACATTAAAAAGTAGTGTCAATCTCCAATTCCTATACGACTTTTACTCCTACTTAATTTGCACTGTAACAGACATCGTAATGCGTAGTGTTAAAAGGAGCAGCTGAATTCATATCTACAGCGGGATGAGCTTCCCTATATCCATACAACCCAGATGTTGAGTCCCTTTCAGCGAAATCTATGTTTTCTTTGTGCGGCCTTAGTCTTCTGACTGGTTTGATGCGCCCGACACGAAATTTCTGTCCTGCATTAATAGGGTTTATGACACATTCTTCAGATTCCTTTAGGGCAGTCTCTGTGCTAGAGCTTGTAACTCCCTCGCCGACGGTCACGAATATGTAAGACGTCTGCCACATGAAGCTACACACATAGGAAATATAGTGCTTCGGTATGGTGCATGTTTCAACGTCACGTTTTGGAGCAAATGCAGAATGGCGTTCTTCATATGCAGCCCGTAAGTAACGTTTTTCGGAGCAACAATCGGAATATCATTTTCGGGAACATGCATCGAATAAAATCAAAGATTAAAGAACCTCTGGAATCGCTGGTGACCTCCTTACATGGTTCTGAGCGCTTTGGTAGCCTCACAAATAGCTGCTGCGTTATATTGCCCAATAACAGAAAAACATCTAATACGACCCATTAAATATTACACGCTCGTGCTAGAGCCACTTCCAATCCCCAAAATATCAATGTAACTCTACCTTTGTGATGGCATTTAGCTTTCACAGCAATGTGTATGAAACCTATACTTGTAAAGTGACGGCCGTTTAAAGAGTTTTTTATTTTTTGGCCACTTAAAAATTCGCTTGGGAATTTGTATGTCGAATATAGAAGTTGGCGCATCATTACAGTATTCTTTTTGGACAAAATGTCACGAACGAGTGAGAAAGAACAATATTGTGGTGCAAAAGACGTGAACTGTTTCACCACCAATCTGAATGTTTTTAATTATTTTTATTTTGTTCCGTGTTTGGCAGCTGAGTGATTAGCACAATGGACTAGCATTCCCAAGGACGACGGTGCAAATCTCCCTTCGGATATCCAGATTTTGCTTTTCCTTGGCTTTCTTAAATGGCGTAAGGTAAATGCCACGATGGTTCCTCTGAAACGGCAGGCTGACTTCCTCCCCGAATCAGAACCTGTGATGTGTCTCTACTGATTTCGTTGTCAACAGTAAGCTACAACTTAATCTGCCTTCTTGCGCCTTCGTTCCTCAGTCGGTAAAAACGGAGCCCATATACGATCAATTCGTTGTCCATCTGTTTGTCCGTCTGTTAAGACTCCTTTTTTTCACGAACGGATAGAGAGATATTACGTTGCGATTCTTGGCAAATATTAAGGTCTAAAGTGGTTTTGGGGGTGTAAAAAATTTAAGCTTTGAAGTCAGTACATTCTAAAGATATGGTCATTTATGTTACATTTTTTGATACCAGCGGACTCATTCGTTAAAACCTATAGAGCAATTACCGTTAGTCTAGAATAATGAAATTTATTGTCAAGAAGCGGTTTTTCACAGTTCAAGTAAAGGAAAAAAAGGGAAGATTTTAATTTGCCGTTATATCACCCTAAAAATAATTGTTTTACAATTTGTTGTCCGTCTGTTTAAATCGCTTTTTTGTCAAGAACTGATAACGGTATCGATTTTAAATTTGTCGGGTACGAAGATCTACGGTCGGATGGCCTTCTAAAAAGAAATATAAAGTAAAAATTAAGCCTCCAAGTCAGTGCAAAAGAGTTACATCCTTCTATTAATACCCTTTTTTCACATGAACGGATAGATATTCTAAATTGAAATGTATGTAAAATACTAATGTTTACAATTGCTTGGCGGAGTAAAAAAATTTAAGCCTCTACTTCAATGCAGTCAAAAGATATGATCATTTGTGTCAACGAAATCTATAGATGAGCTATCCATATACGTAATTAAGTTTATAGGAGAGTGCGAGAGCTACTGTCAGTATTCCAATGTTTTCCCTTCCATACTATTTTTCGGTTTCTTTCATACAAATGGGGTTCAAATTGTAATTAGTACCTCTCATTAATCGTTATTTCGTATGGAAAGAACTTATTGGCCACCATTCTTCTAATATATAAGATTACAGTGACCATAAGCTTCATTTTTAACTGCACTTGTCTAGGCATTTCGATCTTGGCGATCCTGAATGCTTCTATTTGCAAGTCGGAGCTTTAGTGTCGACGTCACACCAGTAAACCCTTATTCCATCACATATTGTGACACGTTTCAGTAGTTCTGAACAGTTGACTCCATCTAGTTCCTCCTCAGCAACTTGCGTTAGCCGCTATTCAAAGTTCAACAAATCTGGAAATATTGTTGCTATCATATGTGTCATACCCAAAACATTCGGCAAAATTTTGTGACGTTATCCAGATGATTCGTCAACATCGTCCGTGTGAAACAGTACTAGCTCTTTACTCACCCGAAGTGTTGAGTGCTATTGACAAGGGATTTCAAATTGATTCCGTATTTCTAGACTTACAGAAGGCTTTTGGCACTGTATAACAAAAGCGGCGTATAGTTAAATGGCGCGCTTATGGAATAACGTCACAGTTATGTGACTGGATTCGTGATTCTCTGTCAGAGAGGTCACAGTTCGTAGTAACTGACAGAAACTCATCGAGTACAAGAGACGTGATTTCTAGCGTTCCCCAAGCTAGTGTTATACGTTGTTTCTTATTTATCCAGCTTCGGAGACAGTCTGAGCAGCCGTCTTCACTGCCTGCAGAAGATGCTGTCGCTTACCGTCTAGAAAAGCCACCAGAAGATCAAAACAAATTACAAATCTATTAAGAAAAGATAGCTGTATGGTGCGAAAATTGGAATTTGACCCTAAATATTGAAAAGTGTGAGGTCACCCGCATGAGTGCTCAAAGGAATCCGTTAAACTCCCGTTACACGATAAATCAGTCAAATCTAAAGGCCGTAATTTCAACTAAATACCTAGGAATTATAATTACAAACAACATAAATTGGAAAGGGCACACAGAAAATGTTGTAGAGAAGGCAAACCACAGACTGCATTTTATAGGCAGAACAATTAGGAAATGTGACTTCTACTAAAGAGACTGCCTGCACTACACTTGTTCGTCCTCTTTTGGAGTACTGTTGGGCGGTAGAGGATTACATAGAGAAAGTTCAAAGAAGAGCAGCAAGTTTTATATTATAGCGAAACAGGCGAGAGAGTGTCACTAAAAGAATACAGAATTTGGGGTGGACATAATAAAAACAAAGTTGTTTTTCGTTGCGGCGAAATCTTCATACGAAATTTTAGTCACCAACTTTGTCCTTCGAATGTAAAAAGATTTTGTTGACACCGACCTACGAAGGGAGAAACGATTATCATAATAAAATAAGGGAAATCAGAGCACCATGGAAACATGTGTGTTCATTTTTTCCGTGTGCTGTTCGAGATTGGAATAGTACAGAATTACTGTCAAGGTATTTCGATGAACTCTCTGCCAGGTACCTATGTGTGATTTGACGAGCATGTATGTAGTTGTAGATCTTCAGCTACTTCCCTAATTGTGATACGGCCATCGTTCATAACCACTTATTTCACTCTTTCCACCATTTCATCGGTGGATGATGTACGGGGAATCCGCGGTGATCGCCATCAGCGTCTTCTCTGTCTTCTTGGAAACTCTTATACCACTCGAAAACCATTGTTTTGGTCATGGAATATTCACCAATAGTAATACTGAACATTTCTAAAACATTTCTGTGTTTTATTTCGTGCTTATAGCGAAATGTAATGTAAATTATCTGATCCATTTTCGTACAAAATAATCGGTGATACCATCAAAACAAATAATCTTTTTGACACGTGACACAAGATTAAATATATGATTAAGATAACAAATGGCTCTGAGGACTATGGGACTCAACTGCTGAGGTCATTAGTCCCCTAGAACTTAGAACTAGTTAAACCTAACTAACCTAAGGACATCACAAACATCCATGCCCGAGGCAGGATTCGAACCTGCGACCGTAGCGGTCTTGCGGTTCCAGACTGCAGCGCCTTTAACCGCACGGCCACTTCGGCCGGCATTAAGATAACACTACACAGATATTTGCACATATGTTTAGCAACACAACAAGGAAAAAATCGAACGAATCCGAGTAGTATAATACGCGAAATTGCGACATCTCCATTAGAAAGACACTGCAGCACTGTCTGTGTATAGTGGTGCTGGGTGGTCAGTGAACTGGAAGCACGTAATTCCATTATACTCCTCCTCCAACTGCACTTAGTTTTGAACATTAAGTGCTCTTACCCATTTGTCAAAGTAATGTTTCCTGTTACTGGCGATAATTCGCTTGAAGATTTTCTTTCTTATAGGTTTAAGTGCTTCATTGCTTGTTGTTTAATATCAGACTGTCATGCAAAAGATCTCTGAATTACAAGTTAGGAGATAACAGAGAAGCTATGAAGACCTATCTGAAAAATACTTTCATTTCAGAATACATCATCGATCAACACTCTATGCTGCTTTCCTCCTATCAGTAAATGTACATTGTCAAATGTCAAGAAGTAGTTCCTTAAACAATTCTAACTCAATTCAGCTACGTCAGTTTATAACTGACTGTTATTATTTGCCGGCCGGGGTGGCCGAGTGGTTCGAGGCGCTACCGTCTGGAACCGCGTGACCGCTACGGTCACAGGTTCGAATCCTGCCTCGGGCATGGATGCGTGTGATGACCTTAGGTTAGTTAGGCTTAAGTAGTTCTACGTTCTAGGGGACTGATGACCTCGGAAGTTAAGGCCCATAGTTCAGAGCCATTTGAACCATTTGTTATTATTTATATTTCGTTCGCTGTTTCTCAGTTAGATACGATTCATAGACAAAAACTTTGATCTATGCGGACTACACACACACACACACACACACACACACACACACACACACACACACGGGTGGTGTAATGGTTCATGGAAATTTACTGCTACTAGCGGCGAACCACTGATGTAAAAGTAATAACTGTCCCATACATCTCAGTAAGCACCTGAAGATGACGAGCAGCTTTTTCGTCAGAAAATTGTGCAGCAGCTTCCACAACATTATACGACACGACGCCTGTGAATAAATGAAGCTATGTCATACTTCATTAGCTTTCACTAAATTATAGTACAGTGTTTACGTTAAAGAAAATGATTGTGATACTTCATTCTCTTAGTATAAAATGGGGATGATCGCTGCTCAGCAGCAACGAAGTATGAATGATGAGATGTACGTATGTATAGGAATACTTTAAGATAAGAGTTGCTGTCGTATTCACCACAACAGTCGATTCAGCTGCCCACATTTAAAAATTCTGTAGCTTTCGTGCTGCAGGATTCAAACTTGTAGTTCATACAAATACCAGATTAAAATGGATAAGAACATGCAGTCTAGATGAAGAAGTGACATTACTTAAGCTACTAAGTAAATTAGCATGGTGAAGGATAATGCTTGTTAAAATTAGTTTAATAAATAAGAAACATATTCTGTCAATTCGTGGCCTGGTGACAGGAAGACAGAATTTCATAAATAGAAGAGGACCGAGTGAAAACTGGGAGACACAAAGAGAACACCAACGTAACAGTGGATAGGACATGTATCCAAGTTTTTAAATCAAACTCAGGTGTTAAATATGAGCACCGTTTGTGATGCAGAAAACGTGAGTACGTACACTTGACACCAAAAACAGTGGGTCACGCCAGAATTCCAATGTTTAGGCTGCACCTGAATGTATGCAACCAACATAGCATATCTGTGTTGCACATCGTCGCAACCTACACAGTACAGTCGTTGTAAGATACATAATGGGTACTGCTAGAGACTACTAGAGAACACCGGCCTTATGACAGTCCGTACAGACGTAAAGTAACACCACGATAGTACAGAACAGATCAGACAGTCTTTAATGTTTGTAAACTAAACTTCATTACAATAAGTGACATTTCAAACGTTATGAGACAACTAATTTTGTCACACAAGTCTTTCAGTAATCCTTCGGCACAATTAAATATTTGAGACAGTATATGGATTTATAAAGTTGTATGGCAATTGGAAACAAGTTCTTTGCTGTCTAAAAGGTTTACCCAACACATGCTGAACGTCGTTCAACATTCAACGGGGAGTGGTATCGCATCAACTTTATGTAATACTAAGCAGTTTAAAGAAAACGTGATTAACGGCGGCAAGCACTCTACGGACATCCCAACATTAACAGTGAATCATAAGTAATATCATTGTTCACATTACTCATCAACAATTATCTGTACACAAAGTGGTACTTTAAATGACATGACCAACGTCTTCGTTCTGGATCCGGATGCAAACCCAAAACGTAAAGCCATTGTTAACCAAGCAAAGCTTTGTGCCTTATCGAGACTCGATCGCTAGGCAGAAAGAGACGTCAAATATTGACGTTTGCACCACTATCAGTTATCAACTCTCAACTTCAACGTAAATGACGATAATGTTTGTAAGGAACCAGGAACCCTAACATGAGAATTATCTTCTTGGTAATTATCCTCGAAAGACGTTGTATATTGTTGCATTGTCAAGGAACAAAGGCTGCACATTTTTAAAATTGAAATGCCATCGTGTAATGCTGGTGACAAGGATGCGAACCCAGCACCTAATCGGATTGTTGAATAAGTACGTAAAATCAGAATGTAGATATCACAGTTTGTCACCAGTAGTGAGGTTAGAACCTTAAATGACGACTGAAGTTGTATTGCCTGACCGGGATTCGAACACGGTGTCTACCGCCGTCGTTGTCTAACCAGGAAAGGACGAGAAATGTCCAATGTTGGTCCACCATTAGCGATATGTGCGCACGTTTAACTAGAAATAAGCCGATGAAAACGTCTATGCTGACTGAGAGTCGAACGCTGCGCACATGGTTATGAAGACACGTTAATAATCAAGTTCTTATTCAGTAGTAGCTAGGAGTAGCATGTTTAGTTGCAACCCGCAAGGCCTTTCTCATCCCTAGTAACGTGTTGCCTAATACCTGCGATATCATGGTGTTAATTTACAAGCGTATTGACTGCCGTAAAGAGCTTTGTTCTCTAGTAGTCGTGTATCATTGAGATGTAAATGAAGTGCCTCAGCAGAAAGTAATTTCCGTCGTGCAGCACGTATTGTTTCAGAGCCACTGAGTACATGTTATAAGTGCACAAAACGTGTATTATACAGGGTGAGTCACCTAACATTACCGCTGGATATATTTCGTAAACCACATCAAATACTGACGAATCGATTCTACAGACCAAACGTGAGGAGAGGGGCTAGTGTAATTGGTTAATACAAACCATAAAAAAATGCACGGAAGTATGTTTTTTAACACAAAGCTACGTTTTTTTAAATGGAACCCCGTTAGTTTTGTCAGCACATCTGAACATATAAACAAATACGTAATCAGTGCCGTTTGTTGCATTGTAAAATGTTAATTACATCCGGAGATATTGTAACCTAAAGTTGACGCTTGAGTACCACTCCTCCGCTGTTCGATCGTGTGTATCGGAGAGCACCGAATTACGTAGGGATCCAAAGGGAACGGCGATGGACCTTAGGTACAGAAGAGACTGGAACAGCACATTACGTCCACATGCTAACACCTTTTTATTGGTCTTTTTCACTGACGCACATGTACATTACCATGAGGGGTGAGGTACACGTACACACGTGGTTTCCGTTTTCAATTACGGAGTGGAATAGAGTGTGTCCCGACATGTCAGGCCAATAGATGTTCAATGTGGTGGCCATCATTTGCTGCACACAATTGCAATCTCTGGCGTAATGAATGTCGTACACGCCGCAGTACATCTGGTGTAATGTCGCCACAGGCTGCCACAGTACGTTGTTTCATATCCTCTATGGTTGTAGGCACATCACGGTACACATTCACCTTTAACATACCCCACAGAAAGAAGTGCAGAGATGTAAGATCAGGAGAACGAGCTGGCCAATTTATGCGTCCTCCACGTCCTATGAAACGCCCGTCGAATATCCTGTCAAGGGTCAGCCTAGTGTTAATTGCGGAATGTGCAGGTGCACCATCATGCTGATAACACATACGTCGACGCATTTACAGTGGGACATTTTCGAGCAACGTTGGCAGATCATTCTGCAGAAACGCGATGTATGTTGCAGCTGTTTGGGCCCCTGCAATGAAGTGAGGACCAATGAGGTGGTCGCCAATGGTTCCGCACCATACATTTACAGTCCGCGGTCGCTGTTGCTCTACCTGTCTGAGCCTGCGAGGATTGTCCATGGACCAGTAATGCATGTTCCGTAGATTCACTGCCCCGTGCTTTTTGAAACCCGCTTCATCGGTAAACAGGTAGAACTGCAACGCATTTTCTGTTAATGCCAATTGACAGAATTGCACTCGATGATTAAAGTCATCACCATGTAATTGCTGATGCAGCGACACATGAAACGGGTGAGAGCGGTGATGATGCAGTACGCGCATGACACTACTTTGACCCAGTCCACCGGCTCTCGCAGTGTCCCGTGTACTCATGTGTGGGTTCATGGCAACAGCAGCTAACACACCAACTGCACCCGCTTGTCCTGTGACGGGCCTGTTATGGACCCGTTTGCGTGCTACGACCATACCTGTTTCATACAGTTGGCGGTAGATGTTTTGCAATGTGCGGCACGTTGGATGCTCTCTGTCCGGGTACCGTTCTGGATACACCGTGCAGGCTTCAGCTGCATTTCGTCGACACTCGCCATAGATGAGTATCATCTCCGCCTTTTCAGAGTTCGAATACACCATGGTCACAGTTCCTACAACAATACACTATCACAGACGTCTGGTAACACGGTGTACTACAGTTGGTCTGTGTGCGGAGATGAATGCAGAATAACAATAGCAGCAAGCGCTACGTGCGGACACTGCGACAGCTAGACCAAACCACAACAGTGCACTACAGCCACACTCGTAAACACGGTCGTCATCGTAAACATGTCCCTGCAGATGCTGCTCGCCGACCGTGGCCCGTGTTTGTTACAATACGCAACTGAAAGTCGGAGGTTTCAAGCGTCAACTTTAGGTTACAATATCTCCGGATATAATTAACATTTTACAATGCAACAAACGGCACTGATTACGTAATTGTTTATATGTTCAGATGTGCTAACAAAACTAACGGGTTTCCATTTAAAAAAATGTAGGTTTGTGTTAAAAAACATACTTCCGTGAATTTTTTTATGGTTTGTAGTAACCAATTACATCAGCCACTCTCCTCACGTTCGGTCTGAGGAATCGATTCGTCAGTATTTGATGTGGTTTACGAAATATATCCAGCGGTAACGTTAGGTGACTCACCCTGTATACTACGTATATACTATTATTTGGAGAAGCTGCCTCCAAACCTGTTTACTTTTACATTCCGCTTAGTTGTCGGGGTTGAATACATATTTTCTTAAGGCTACATCTAATGCAGAGCTCTTACAAGAAAGAATAGTTTCCTGCGTCATTCTATTGCTAGCTAGGTGAAATATTTTGTGGTACCTATGTTTAAAATGAATGTATTTTTGAAAGTATTGTTGGTCAAATATTTGAATAAATCGTCTACTGTAGGTGTGCCTGCACATGTTATAGCATAATAGCTGTAGCTGCGTTAGTTTGTACTACTGACTTTGGTAGGTTAGGTGTAACTTTTGATTCTTCAAGCGGTGATCGTGGCCATGCGACCCGGGTCTGTACTAGCTGCGGCTCGCGAGCTACGGGCCATCCAGCCTGGCGGGGCGAGACGGAAGTGAGCGAGCTGGCGGTGGCGTTGGTGGGCCAACAGCCCGGGACGAGCCAGCACGGCTGCGCCGCATGCCTCTGCCTCTGCCTCTCCGTTTGACGTAAATATGTTTACCTCCTCTCCTGGCATCAGTATGAGAGCGGCAAGCAGAAATACGCATCAGGCTGTCTGCCGTAATGGCTCACTGCGGAAGGTCTCACTGAAGAAGGAGGATGTTCCATCAGAGAAGCTGGCAGGCGGTATGGCGTACCACATACCACTGCAACGAGATGGTGGAGGACCTGCCTTGAAAGAGGCACCACCAACAGGGCTCCTGGCTCAGGCAGGAAGAGAGTGAGCTCACAGCAGGAAGACAGGGAGCTAGTGTCTAGGAGCAGAGAAAATCTCTCTCTGAACGCGAAGCAGTTGCGGCGGGAGACCAACTTCCCCGGCTCGAGTGACACGATTCGCCGAAGTCTGAGGGACGCTGGACTGCATGCACGACGATCCACCGTGAAACAAGAGCTCAGCGGAGACATCGTTTTATACCGGCTAGCATTTGCGGAGCTCCATCTGAGGGGGTAATGGGACAGCTTCATTTTCACTGATGAGAAGGTGTTTCCCACCAGTAACGACGGTCCACGAATCGTTTACAGGTCGTAAGGGACTCGCCATCGACGCGAATATGTAACCACGACGAGAAGAAATGGCCGGCTATCTGTTACCTGCTGCGGTCGGATTTCTGCGAGAGGGGCGGGAATTCTTCACAGGATAGAAGGAACAGTGGACAACGTGCAGTATGCCTACGTATTGGAAAATGCGAATGCTGTACGCAGAATGGGACGTCACATTGCAAGAGGACCATTCTCCCATTCACAAGTCTGCATTTGTTCAGCAGCGGCTCTCCACGATTGGCGTCAACGTCATGGACTGGCCGCCACGGGCGGATGATGTGAACCCTATGGAAAATATGTGGGCTGAGGTCGCCAGAATATTAACAGAGAACTGGCCACGAGACCAACCAACTACTGCGAACGCTCTTTGGGACTGCGTCCTGGAAGCCTAGGAGGAAGCTGCTTCTTCAGGCTGTTACGTCCAACGGCTTATACATTCTATGCCAAGACGCATGGTAAAAGTACAAAATAATGAAGGATTCTGGATAAAATAAAAGAGTCCTTAAAATGTTTTGTTATGTCTTCTTTTTCGTCATTTTTCCTCATTGGGAGCTAGTGGAAGAACGCGTGGTGACAGAAAAGATACAATATGGGTTAGTTTTCCTTTGAGTTGCATTTTTAATTCAAGTGGGTTTCTTTTGAATATACAGTTTGTTAAATATTCTGTTTTGATTTCATTTATACCCTGTCTAGATACTTACAAACTAATCGGCGTAGATGGATTCTGTCACAGTAGTTTTTGTTATTTCAAATACATCTCTCTCTTCCCCTCCATCCATGAATACACCTTCCGTCCTCCACACAGTACGCAAACGATTTCCCATTATGTTTACTCGTAGTTAATATCTCCTATATTCTCTCTCTCTGACACTATAGCCGCAAGTGCCCTATTCCATCCCCCCCCCCCCTAAACTTTATAAACAAATCTAGCGGATTCCATTGACGCTACATTTTCTCTTTTAATTTTTACTGTCTCTATCATTCCTCTCAACACCTATGAAACAGTATTCTTTGATCTCCCCTTCCCTATAACCCATTCTTCGTTCTGAAAACAGTCCTTCCTTATTTCTCAGTCCTAAGATAAAACGAACTGTCGCACACATCTAAGTAAGCAATACTTTGCAGGCATTTCACGCTTATATTTGGCACTTCTGCACTTCTATCCATTCCCAGATCCCGCCCTCCTTCCTGTTAACCATCGCCGGCCGCAGTGGCCGTGCGGTTAAAGGCGCTGCAGTCTGGAACCGCAAGACCACTACGGTCGCAGGTTCGAATCCTGCCTCGGGCATGGATGTTTGTGATGTCCTTAGGTTAGTTAGGTTTAACTAGTTCTAAGTTCTAGGGGACTAATGACCTCAGCAGTTGAGTCCCATAGTGCTCAGAGCCATTTGAACCATTTTTGTTAACCATCCCATGACATCTGCATCTACATCCAAATGAATACTCTACAATTCATAATTATGTGCTTGGCATGGGGTTCTGTGGTCTGGTGGATCAATCTTGTATTGATATGTAAAACGTGTAGGTTCACATCTCACGTCAGGCGTAGATTTTTAGCACACTCAAGTAACTCTCCTGCACCTCTAGTAACGCCAAGCGCAGAACGCCAGTAAGCTCCGTAGTTCTATATCCGCAGTAAAGATAACATCCCTTCGCTGCCGACTGGGGAAGAGCGGCATTCGTTTGAGCTGTGACAGATGGAGAAACCCCGGAAGACAGAGACTCTGTCACAAGCAAGCCATCGTAAACTAGAAAACGTACTTCATTTTATGAAGCAATGGCCATTTAAGTTCACAAGGCTCTTACTTTATTTGAAACTGAGACGTTGAAAATTGTGGTGCTGGACTGGGATTCGAATTCGATTTCACTGTGTTCCCCAAGACTGAAAATTCTTCTACACCTCCTCGAAAGGCACCTATCTGGTTTCGAATCCTGATCAGCACAAAATATTTGTTATTTCGTTTCGAGCCCTAGCATGTGCACACCGAACTGCTAGTGAAAAATAGTTGTATTTTTAACGTCTCTTTGTGTGTTGTCAGCTGTAACGTATTCAGTTCAACTCACAGCCACATGATGAGCTTTTTATCACAACATTACGTGATAAGATCAAACGTTTCCTTACATCTTTTCAAGTTCAAACATTCCTCTCCATCCTACTGGGGAAAACGAATTTGGGTTTGACGTTGTGTTCGTTGTGATCACCAACGACGATATGTTGTGGATTCAACTTCTAGGCAGCAGAGTATTTTCCATCATGTCATTAAAGGAACAAACATGCCACTCCTAGCTATTATTGGAAAAGAATTTGATAGTTAAAGTGTCTTCATGACCACGCGTGCGGGTTTTGAATTCCATTCAGCACAGAACTTTTTCGTCGCCTGATGTCTAGCTAAACATGCGCACATCTCGCTACTGGTGAACCAACAATAGCTATTTATCGTCTGTTCCTGGCTAGAAAACGACGGCGCTAGATGCTGGGTTCGAATCCCAGTCAGGCAAAAACAATGCTATCGTCATTTAAGGTTCCAACGTCTCGCTATTGGTGAAAACATTTGATATTTAACTTCTGATTTCACGTACTTCGTTAACAACCAGATTAGGTGCTGGGCTCGCATCCTTGTCACAAGCTTTACATGATGGCATTTCAAAAATGGTTCAAATGGCTCTGAGCACTATGGGACTTAACATCTATGGTCATCAGTCCCCTAGAACTTAGAACTAATTAAACCTAACTAACCTAAGGACAGCACACAACACCCAGCCATCACGAGGCAGAGAAAATCCCTGACCCCGCCGGGAATCGAACCCGGGAACCCGGGCGTAGGAAGCGAGAACGCTACCGCACGACCACGAGATGCGGGCCAATGGCATTTCAATTTTAAACATGAATATACCTTGTCCCTCGTGAATTACACCATATTAAACGTCGTTGGGGGTAGTTCCCAGGAAGGTAACTGTTATGACAGGATTCCCAGTTCAGTACAAACATTTTCGTCATTTATTTTCAGGACCTGAATTGATAACTGATACTGGTGCAAACGTCTATACTTCACGTCTCTTTATGCCTAGTTATCGAGTCTCAATAAGGCACAAACAAAGATTAGCTTAGTTAGCAATGGCTATAGGTACTGGGCTTGAATCCAGGTCCAGAACGACGACGTTGGTCGTGTCGTTTAAAGTTCAAATCTGTGTACACGTAGCTGTTGATGCGTTACGAGATTCGCTGTTAATGTTGAGATTTCCGTAGAGTGCTTGTTGCCGTTAATAGCGTTTTTTTACTGGTTCCTCCAATATCAAGTTTCCAGAGCCACTCGCCCTTGAGCGACGTTCAGCACGTGGATGGAAAACCTTTTCGAGAGCGAAAAACTTTTTTCCAATTTCCGTACAGCTTTGTAACTCCATATATTGTCTCAAGTATTTAATTTTGACTGAGGATTACTTTACGATATATGTAAAATAATCCGTTTTCTCAGAACTTTTGGTATGTCACTTGTTGTAATTAAGTTTAGTTTATGAGTGTTATGGGGTGTCTCATCGCTAAGAACGTGTTTTCTAATATGTTTTGTATGACGATATTAGTTGACGCTTAGACTCACTGCCATAAAGACCTTTGGTCTCTAGTAGTCTCTTGCGGTACCCATTGTGTGTCGTCAAACGACTGTACCCCACGGGATTTTGGTGTTTAGAGGACCTGCAACACGGCTACGTTATGTTGGTTGTATTCGGTAGTGACCCACTCTTTTTGCTGTCAAGTGAACATACAATTAATTGGATTCGGTGACCAAAACTGTCTGCCAACGTGCGGCAGTGGCCTGCACAGTAAATCTGTTCATTGGGTTGCGTATCTGCAGGCGTGATATATCCCGGTGCGACAATACAGAATGGACGATTCGTCTACATGTTCCGACACCGTTTCGCCTAAAGGAACTACACCAAGGCATGTATACAAAGCGAAACTTAGAGAGACGCTCTATGCTTTTCGTTTTTGTGCAGTCTTCTTCTGAAACCTCTTTGTTAATGCCTTTGTCAAAACGTACTGTTTGTTATTTAATATATGCGTACCCATCAGACTTCATATTTTACAAGCCGCATGCCAAAACTACGTTGCCCATTTCTTCTCCGCACTCTGTAAATATTATCTTTATATAACGATCAGCTTCTTAGAGGCCTGAAAATGCCCGTCACTTCAAACAGTACAACGCCTGATTAATTACGGCGTACTATGGTGTACGGCCACAGAAAGAGATAGTGCGTTGGTTAAGCGCTAAGGTTCTGTAGGAGAACCGATTTCATATATCCCTGCGGCTTCCCAGATTTTGGTTTCCATGGTTTCTCCAGTAGACTGTTGGAATGAACCCTCCATGTAACCGCTATAAATTTGTGACGACAGTGCCTCAAACCAGACAGACGACGTCTTAAGATGGCTCTTATGTTACTTAGCTTGATGATAACACAAGAAGCGCGTACATATCTGCCCGAGAAATGAAAGTCACATGTCTTCTTCTCATGCTGCCGTCTCTGTGTCACACATTTTAGGAATGAAAGAGGCACTTCAGTAGAGAATGACTGAATTTTTGTCATAATGTGATGACATATTTACAAGTAACTTTAATTGATTGTCTTCTACAAAACCCTGTTATGTTGTTAATAACGCCAATTCTTCATCCATTGTTCCTAGATCCTCATCTTGGTCAAGTGACAATGCAGTCACATACACTGAACTGTGTTATTGAACTTGGCAAATAAAATCTTCGGCACAGGTTATTAAAATACTTTTAATAAATGTCTAGCAGTTTTGCATCAGTAGAGATGCTTCTTCAGGTGATAGGTTTATAACGATACGAAATCAACAGCGATTTTTTAGTAAAAGTATTTTAACTATCAGTGCGAACATTTTATTCACAATGTGGAAACTTTCCTGTGATTACCCGACAACTAAAATAATGTGTTTTATTGAAGATGACTTTAACCATGGTAGTCACCGTAGTACAAATTTGCCTTCGATAACCAGGATACTGTTTCACTCTTATATAGCTGCCCGCTGTGACCGAGTGGTTCTAGGCGCTTGAGTCCGGAACCGCGCTGCTGCTACGGTCGCAGGTTCGAATCCTGCCTCGGGCATGGATGTGTGTAATGTCCTTAGGTTAGTTAGGTTTAAGTTGTTTTAAGTCTAGGGGACTGATGACCTCAGATGTTAAGTCCCATAGTGCTTAGAGCCATTTGACCATTTTTCAGTCTTATAGTATTTTGGAATGTTCTTCAGCAGCCAAAAAACTCAACACCGGGAAAGATAAATACGAGTATATTATTCAAGTAGCAATTCCCGGCCACTCGTAATTGAGGCTCAGTCCGGTTAGAAGAAAAAAAAAAAAAAAAGAAGAGACAATGCACACGTTGTTAACATGTGTGCTAACTGGATGTACACTCTAAGCTCCTTGTTCCCCCGTCTCTGTCCATCTTCTCCTCTGCCGCAGTTTGTCCATCAACTCCTCCTCCTCCTCTCTGTTCGTCTTCCTCCCCCTCTTACTCCAACTCCTGCTGTGCCCACACACTCTCTTTTATCTACCTCATCTATCTTTGTACGTCCATCTTCCCCTTCCTCCCTCCCTCCCCCCCCTCTCTCTCCGTCTCCCCCTCTCCCCCTATCCCCCGCTGCCCTTCTGTCTGTCCATTTCCTTCTTTCCACTTTCTATGTCAATTAATTCCCACCCCCCTCCCTCCCCCATCATCCTTTCCCTCTCTGAGCTTGACCTTTCTTCATTGTTACTGCAAATTCTAATTTTAGTAATATCGGTTTTATATATATATATATATATATATATATATATATATTAAAAATAGTTACATAAAAACACGCATTATTGCGAATACAATATTGAGGTGGGTTTTGGGAAACTACAGGTAAAGAAGTTTTGGCGATTTATGATTTTCAACAATCGAACATTTAAAATTCTAACCAGGTTACCCCCATAATTATTAAATACATATTTATGTATTATATGTGGCGCTCAAATAAGTATGTATTCGAATGCAACGTCGAGTAAATAGTCAAAGGAACTGGTGTACGACTTACGGGGATTTAAGACTTCGAACAAACGAACGTTTAGATCTGTATAAATAAAAAGTAGTTGTTCGTTTGTCTTAAGTCTCCTGAAGTTCACCACCGATTCCTTTGAAATTTTGACACAACGTTGTATCTGAAAAGCGCACTTTTATATACCTACAATAGCGCCTTGTTGAGTACATTTTATTATATATATATATATATATATATATATATATATATATATATATATATAATACGACGCTCCTGTTGGCATATAAAAACACGCTCGTAATCGAATGCAACGCTGTGTAATAATGTCAAAGCAATTGGTAAAGCTCTTTAGGAGATATACGATGTTGAACAAACAGACATTTACGTTTTTGTTTATACAGATTTACTTTAAGAAGTAAAAATGCATGTTCTGAAGCATAGACATAAGGAAAAAATTTAGCCAATTCACTCTTAAAGAAAATGTTATCTTTGTTATGAAATAGTGGTTTAAATGTACACAATCATTATATAATTTATACATGTAATTTTACCATGTAAAAAACTGTTATGCGATTGCCTATTCTAATCACAGAAACAAATGAATTTGAACACAATGCTTTAATTTTGCGGTTTGTGAGTCTCCTTTGTGGCTTATAATTCTTTTTAATGTTGCCATATTGCACAGAAAATAATAGCTACCTGTTGATGAGCGAGATGAGGGTACGATCTATGTGAAAGAAAAATATTAGTACTTTAAGTATGTGATCCTATTTCTACACTCGCATGTATAGAATTACATGTATCATCAACATAAGAAATTTCGAACTCTTAAAGGTTTTTCATGGGTACGACTCCATGAAACTCATAAGACATACAGAAAAATGACTCTTATCGGTATATGGAGCATCTCTTGAAGTTTTTGACTGACAGTACAGGTGCTGAACTTGGGCACTACATGTAATTCAGTACACTGAAGTCGCTACTGCTGCTGCTGCCCAAGGAGGCTTAACGACACTAGATCGCCTTCGAAATCTGTTAGTTGGGTTGCGCTCTGCTGGCGCGAAGTAATTGGATGGGACATTACGGAGCGGATGATATTTCTACACATTCTTACACGGCTAGCCCCTGGTGGTGCACTCAGCACCTACGACATGGTGCGTATTACGAACCGAAGCTTGGTGAGATGCTTAATGTAAAGAAATATGTCATTTTTCTGTATGTCTCAGTTTTCACGCTGGCGCCTTCTGAAACCCTGGAGGTACTTACGTAAAACCCTATTATGAATAGTAATAGGCTGAGTTACTCTATGGATGTGTCACCTGCAGATAATATGTATCCTGTTCTGACGGATTTCTATCAGAATGCAAACGGGGCAGGAAGACTGGACCTTCGAATGTTCACGACCAATTCATTAGATCTGTTCATATTCGTGTCTGTATTACCCATGAACATAAAATTTAAACTTTATTTCAGCCGAAACTCCGGTAAGTTGTATGATGGCTACAACGTAATAGGCTGAGTTACTCTATGGATGTGTCACCTGCAGATAATATGATTCCTGTTCCGACGGATTTCTATCAGAATGCAAACGGGGCAGGAAGACTGGACCTTCGAATGTTCACGACCAATTCATTAGATCTATTCATATTCGTGTCTGTATTACCCATGAACATAAAATTTAAACTTTATTTCAGCCAAAACTCCGGTAAGTTGTTTGATGGCTACAACGTTGTCAGCTAATTCATCTTTGTCGGTTGCCCATAAGTACTTATTGACTAAGATGTTAAGAGCTGATGGCAAGTCAGTCGAAAGTGGGATAGCCAATAAAAATTTACCTCAGCAAGCACTTACTGCCGTGGTGGCCGAGCGGTCCAAGGCGCTTCAGTCTGGAACCGCGCGATCGCTACGGTCGCAGGTTCGAATCCTGTGATGTCCTTATGTTAGTTAGGTTTAAGTAGTCCTAAGTTATAGGGGACTGACGACCTCAGATGTTAAGTCCCACAGTGATCTGAGCCATTCGAACCAAGCAGTTACTGAAATAAAATTTATGACTGGAACCCAAAAATTTTAATTCCACAATCATAAGGCACCGATTTAACTATGGCCTTTTCAAATTAACCATCCGGGCATTCATTACCTAATTAAAGGAATTTGCAAAAAACTAAATGCAAACATGGTGGGATCGATACGAACTTGCACATCCAAGACCTACGCTAAATTCAATCCAGTAATTTAAACACTGTTGCCAGGGCAGTCAACAACACAGTGATTTTAGAGTGAGCTATAACTCTCCTAAAGCTGGGTAATTCCGTTACGTTGCTGTTTCTGTTCCGACTACGATTCAGCACATAACGTGAAATGTCGCGCGGAAAACGTTCTGTTTGTAGACGCAGAAACTAGCAGCAGCGTGCTTTCGATAGCGGCCCCGGGCTGCGCGGCAGGAACTGCTAACGGCGCGACGTCCATCGCTCTCTGTGTTTCCCAATCTCGTCCGCTCAAGACCCGTCACGGCCGCGAGTGGTGGGCGACCGAGGCCGGCGACCCTGTTTGCGCAAAGTACGAGCAGTACCGCCGGAAACTGCGGCAGCACGCCGCCGGTGGCGATGGTTCGTATCGACCGGAACGCAGTCGCAGTGGCAGTCGCAGTGGCAGTCGCAGAACGTGCAGGTGGTACGGCAGCGGGCAATCTCGCAGCGCAAATATTGGTCGCGGCGACGTTGTTGATATTAACGTCTGTGTGCGCGCCGAAGGCGAGGCTCGGAGCAGAAGGTCGCAGCCCGCAGCAGCCGCCCCCTGCGCTTTGCCGTACCGGAGCCCAGCGATGGAGCGAGCAGCGTCCCTCCCACGCTTCTACCTGTTGCCGTTTCACTGACTTCATGCGGCCTAGTAGTCACAATAACGAGAAAGCCTCCAACTACCTCTCTTCAGACAACTTGTTCCCGAGGGCCGCCCACAATGACCACGTCGTCAGCGGGACTTAAAGTACTACGCACCCTTTCTTCTGCTTCCCGAATGTTACCCGGTCAAAATCGGGACAAGGTAACGTGCAGCTGACATTAGTTTCCTCATGTTGAATTATAACAACAGACTTGTCGCAACTGAACGACAATGTAGTAAGCTGCAGTGACTGACATGTTACGCAGCGAAAGGGTGCAATGGTTAGCACATCGGACTCGCATTCGGGAGGACGATGGTTCAAACCGGCGTCCGGCCATCCCGAATTAAGGGGGGTAGGACGTCAAACGGGCCGACTTGGAGCAGGAGAGGCACCACAGGACATTTTAATTTCTACTGTCTATACTTTTACAAATAAATTCATAAAACTTTGTCAGCATGACCAGGAAGGAGTCGGCATTCACACTCATAGGAGTGGAAGTTCAAAAACAAAAACAAAATAAATTTTTTTACATGTGAAATTTCATCATTTTTCGCTTACTATTGGCTGTATTTGTAGCTATAGGTACATTTTTCTTCACAAGTAAGAGAGATTCTTAGATGAATTTTGCACAGCATACAAACCATACTTACAGGTGTATGAAACTCTAGAATTTTCCAAATCTATTAAAAACTGTGGTAAATATTGAGAAAATTAACTACAAAATTTTGACTTTTTCTAAACATAAAGTTTAAAACGTAACATCTCATTCATTTTTTCATTAATTAAATAGATTCTAGAGTTTCAGACACCTGTAAGTATGGTTTGTATGCTGTGCGAAATTCATCAAACAGTCTCTCTTACTTACGAAGAAAAGTGTACCTACAACAACAAATACAGCCAACAGTAAGTGAAAAAAACGATGAAATTTTACATGTAAAATAATTATTTTGTTATGTTTTTTAACTTTCCCTGCTACGATTGTGAATCCTGATTCCTTCCTGGTCATGCTGACAAAGTTTTATGAATTTATTTGTAAAAGTATAGACAGTAGAAATTAAAATGTCCTGTGGTGCCTCTCCTGCTCCAAGTCGGCCCGTTTGACGTCCTACCCCCCTTAATTCGGGATGGCCGGACGCCGGTTTGAACCATCGTCCTACCGAATGCGAGTCAGATGTGCTAACCACTGCACCCCCTCGCTGCGTAACATGTCAGAGTTATCAGTTAATACTAAGTTTTAGTGCAACGTTTTCAGCATCACAGTGACACTCTCACATGATTCCAACAAATATCAGTCGTGATGTCTCCTTTGGGTACGTCCAGGATCACGTGTTATTTCTGTTTGGTATGGATCCCACGAACTTGAGCTGTACTTGGATACTGGTGTCCTGAGTATTTTCTAAGACTGCATTTCGCTAGTATTCTCCCGGTTAACCAAAGCGTAACACCTAATTTATATGCAACTGAACATACGTGATCATTCCATTCCATATCCCCCACAACGTGTTACACCCAGGTAATTAGCCGACATTGTATTCATAAGGTACTAAGATGCTACTGCGTTTAGTGAAGAATACAATTATAGTTTTCTGAACATTTGAAACAAGTCATGTATCCTCCAACTACTTGGCGATCACATCATGATCTGACTGCATGTTTTTGCATTTGTTTCCTAATAGTAGAGGAATGTGTTGTACCTTGGCACATTTTTCACACCTCCATCTCTAGCCTTGTAATAGATGTTTAATATATTTTCATACTCTATTTTTAAATACTAGCATTTGCTTTGTGTATGCTGCAGTCTTCTTCTAAAATTACAAAAATTACATCAGTAAATTAAGGTTTTTCCAGATGTAGCATCTCATCCAAAGGTACAACCTAGCCATGTATCTACGAACAAATATTATGTTAAAATATAAAACCATTGAAACCGAGAAAATCTTGTCAATACCGTATTTAGATGTCTATGTTTCATTATTACTCTGTTGAATACCAGTAATCAGTAAGTGAAACCAAATTAAGCAAAGTATTATCAAAAACTAATTTCAACTTACATACAACTTGAAAGGTAGTTATTGGAATCTAAAAAATTTCCTTTTTCAAAACAGGTACAATTGTCAAGACATTGGAGGATTTCAGTTCATTGGCAAGTATGACATTTCCATGCTGGAAAACCTATGTCAAAGTACAAGATGGTGCACGATCGACGAAGTATGTCTTAACTGTCGATAATCTATATAAATAGTTCTAAAACATATAGCATTTTACTGAGCATAAATTTTGTACCTGAAGAACTAACGATGTATTCCAAACACCTTAAGTACTGCGCAAAATAGATTCCCATGTTTAAGAGCATCAAAAACTGTAGGAAATGGCATAAATTGCTTATGACATATGTGTATACCTTCATGTGATTCTAAAATCACTCACTAGCCTGACGTACCGATGAAGGAACCCCGTGTGCTTTAAGTTCGCTATGTTCTAGCTACAACAATCTTCATTTCTTTATCATAGCTAATTATGTATACCAGACGGACACAGTGTTATATTACTGATATCATAACGCGTCCCCAGCCGGAATATAACGTCATCTTGACAATATTTTTACGGTTCACCTGGCCGTGCCATCTTCAGGCGAGTAATCAGTCGCACTGAAATCAAACCACAGCGGCGGCTCTTTTATACACTGCATGTAGGCCCACGGCGCTTACGCGAACATAACTGCCCTCTAGCGCAAAGCATGAGAGAGCACCGGTGGTGAAAGCTCGCGGGAACGGTAATGGCTATCAAACACTGTTGACATCTTTTGAAACCGATACAAAAACCGTTGTTTTTTAACCTCAAACAAAACAGGGTTCCAACACTTACTTCTTTATCTCTGTTTACAGTATTGTCAGAGAGCCGGATTTCAGTAGCTTCTTTCACCACACAGTCAACCGGCGTCCAAACATCGCGATTTAGATTTCCCCTGATTTCGCTAAATCACTGCAGGAAAATGCCCGGATGGTTCCCTTGATATGGCACGGCCGACTTTCTTCCCTAATCCGATGGGACCGATGACTTCTCTGTTTGGTTCCGTCCCCTAAACAACCAACCAACTACACAGACGCAATAACGTGATGCAGGGCCAAACGCTAGTGTCTCATCATACAACATTTTATATCCTTCAGTAACACAACGTTCCGTAACCGCAGACTTTTCTGGCTGAAATAAACGCGTGTATCGATGGCGCTCCACGCATCGATCTGGACCATAAGAATCGTTTGTCCAATATAGGCACCGAGCGGGGTGGCGCAGTGGTTAGACACTGGACTCGCATTCGGGAGGACGACGGTTCAATCCCGCGTCCGGCCATCCTGATTTAGGTTTTCCGTGATTTCCCTAAATCACTCCAGGCAAATGGCGGGATGGTTCCTCTGAAAGGGCACAGCCGACTTCCTTCCCAATCCTTGCCTAATCCGATGAGACCGATGACCACGCTGTCTGGTCTCCTTCCCCAAACCAACCAACAATCCAATATAGGCTTTCCCGCAATGGCAGGGATTTTCCCAGACACCCGGCTTCTTCGAATCCAAATCATTCTCTACTGACTGCAGCAGTGCTCTGGTGTTAGTTGATGGTTGGAATACATTTTTAATATCAGATCTCCTTAAAATTCTTCCTATTTTTGAAGATATGCTTCCTGTGGAAGCTAGGAACGCCACCGATTTGCTTGCATCTTCTGTTGGTTCCCGTGAAGGTCCACTCTGTAAAGCACGCCGGGTCTGATTGTCGGTATTCGACCTAGTGCTGCATTCCCGCCGAGATTATACGCTTTATCTAAGGTACATAAAGCAAGTAGTTCCTCTGCAGCCTATTGTTATCAATCTGGGTGCTCCTACATAATACTAGGCCAATTGTTTAACATCCATTCTCAGTCGCCATGTCGGAAAATGTGAAGATCATATTTCCAATTATCTGATTTTATTCAGCGTTTGAAGTCGTAGTGTCACAGTCCCACGGATTTGCTCGTTAGTTTTGAAGTTGTCACTCTTTACAAGAGTGGGTGTTGAAGATCCGTTGCCGTTAATTGGTGGAAAATTCGACGAAGAAACAACTAAGCTTTGCTGCCATGTGTTGACGTCGGCGTATTTTTTATTTAATGGCAAACACTTTAAACGAACTGACGGAGTGGCTATGGGGAGTCAATTATGCCCCATAGTTGCCAATTTCTTTGTGGAAGATTTTGATGACGCAGCACTGACGACGAGGTTCTTAAAACTGACTTGTTTTTGGAGATACGGTGATGATCCGTTAATGGTATGTCCACACGGGAGGGATGCTCTGGATCACTTTAATTGTATGCACCCCAATATTAAGCTCACAGTGGAAGCTGAAAAGGATGAAAAACTTCCGTTTCTAGATGTCTTGGTCTAAATGAGGGATGATGGGACATTAGGACACAGCGTCTGTCGTAAGCCCACGCATACGGACCGATATCTTCATACGTCAAGTTGTCATCCGTCGTACCAACACAAAAAGTTCCTACGTACATTGGCATAAAGAACGCAAGCCATTTCAGATGCAGATCGTTCGACACAAAAACTGGATCATCTAAAAGCAGTGTTCAAGGAGAATAGCAACAATCAGATCCGTCGTGCTCTACAGAATGGATCTCACGGGAACCAAGAGAAGATACAAGGAAATCAGTGGGGTTCCTGCCTTTCGTGGGAAGCACATATTCAAAAATAGGACCAATTTTAGAGATTTGATATTAAAAATGTGTTGCATCAGCCAGCTAAGACCAGAGCTCTACTGAATTCAGTGGACGATGATCAGTGTTTGAGGAAATTCTCTGCCATTGCGGACAAAGGATTCTTATGGTCCAGGAGCGATACGTGGAGCATCATCGCCAAACGCGTTTATTTCAGCCAGAAAAATCTGCTGTTTCCCGAACATTACCTTACCGTTGTTGTTGTGGTCTTCAGTCCTTAGACTGGTTTGATGCAGCTCTCCATGCTACTCTATCCCGTGCAAGCTTCTTCATCTCCCAGTACTTACTGCAACCTACATCCTTCTGAATGTGCTTAGTGTATTCCTCTCTCGGTCTCCCTCTAGGATTTTTACCCTCCACGCTGCACTACAATACTAAATTTGCGATCCCTTGATGCCTCAGAATATGTCCTACCAACCGGACCTTCTTCTTGTCAAATTGTGCCACAAATTCCTCTTCTCCCCAATTCTGTTCAATACCTCCTCATTAGTTATGTGATCTACCCATCTAATCTTCAGCATTCTTCTGTAGCACCACATTTCTAAAGCTTCTATTCTCTTCTTATCCAAACTGTTTATCGTCCATGTATTACTTTCCCAAAGAAAAGAAAATTTACGATGCAACACAAGTGGCTGGCCCTGCTCCACGGTATTGGGACTGTGTAGTGAAAGAATCCATTGAAATCTGGCTATCTGCCAATATTATAACTGTGCGGCTGGTCCCGGCGGAGGTTCGAGTTCTCCCTCCGGCATGGGTGTGTGTCCTTAGGATAATTTAGGTTAAGTAGTGTGTAAGCTTAGGGACTCATGACCTTAGAAGTCCCACAGGATTTCACACATTAATAATCAATATTATAAACGGAGATAATGGATATCCTTTGAGTAACAGTTAGAACCCTCTTTTGTTTGACATTAAAAAAACAACCGACATTGTTTCGGTCATCGAAAGGCGTGAACAGTGTTTGATACTGATTATCGTTTCTGCGAGTTTTCACCTCTGGTGCGATATTGTGTTTTGCGCTAGAGGGTTATGTTCGCACACACGCCCGGTGGACGTAAAGGCGCTGTATAAAGGAGCCGCCGCTGCTGTTTGATTTCAGTACCGGCAAGTTACTGTGACGGCTTACTCACCAGAAGATGGCGGCCAAGTGAAACGCTGAAATAGTGTGTCAAGATGACGTTATGTTGCGGCTGAATATCACGAATTACTACGCCGAGGAGGTTTACGGAGTCTTCTGTTACTGTTATGTTCGGTCCTTAAACGAACAGCATGAACTTATTTGAATCAAATGGTTCAAATGGCTCTGAGCACTATGGTACTTAACATCTGAGGTCATCAGTCCCCTAGACTTAGAACTTCTTAAACCTAACTAACCTAAGGACATTACACACATCCATGCCCGAGACAGGATTCGAACCTGCGACCGTAGTGGTCGCTCGGTTCCAGACTGTAGCGCCTAGAACCTCGCGGCCACTGGAGCCGGCTGAACTTATTTGAATCAGGCTGAGTTGCATTGATGAGCCGCATCATTGCAACCACGAACCTAATGCGGTGTTGGTCAACTTCTACATCTACATCTATACTCCGCAAGCCACCTGACGGTGTGTGGCGGAGGGTACCCTGAGTACCTTTATCGGTTCTCCCTTCTATTCCAGTCCCGTATTGTTCGTGGAAAGAAGGATTGTCGGTATGCCTCCGCGTGGGCTCTTATCTCTCTGATTTTATCCTCATGGTCTCTTCGCGAGATATACGTGGGAGGGAGTAATATACTGCTTGACTCCTCGGTGAAGGTATGTTCTCGAAACTTCAACAAAAGCCCTTACCGAGCTACTGAGCGTCTGTCTTGCAGAGTCTTCCACTGGAGTCTATCTGTCATCTCTGTAACGTTTTCGTGATTACTAAATGATCCTGTAACGAAGCGCGCTGCTCTCCGTTGCATCTTCTCTATCTCTTCTATCAACCTTATCTGGTACGGATCCCACACTGATGAGCAGTATTCAAGCAGTGGGCGAACAAGTGTCCTGTAACCTTCTTCCTTTGATTTCGGACTGCATTTCCTTAGGCTTCTTCCAATGAATCTCAGTCTGGCATCTGCCTTACCGACGATTAATTTTATATGGTCATTCTATTTTAGATCACTCCTAATGCCTACTCCCAGATAATTTATGGACTTAACTGCTTCCAGTTGGTGACCTGCTATATTGTAGGTAAATAATAAAGGATCTTTTTTTCTATGTATTCGCAGCACATTACACTTGTCTACATTGAGATTCAATTGCCATTCCCTGCATCATGCGTCAATTCGTTGCAGATCCGCCTGCATTTTGGTACAGTTTTCCATTGTTACAGCCTCTCGATATACTACAGCATCATCCGCATAAAGCCTCAGTGAGCTTCCGATGTTATCCACAGGGTCATTTACATATATTGTGAACAGAGAAGGTCCTACGACACTCCCCTGCGGCACATCTGAAATCACTCTTACTTCGGAAGACTTCTCTCCGTTGAGAATGACATGCTGCGTTCTGTTATGTAGTAAGTCTTCAATCCAGTCACACAATTCGTCTGATAGTCTTTTGGAACTCAATACAGTAGCTATTCAGCGTGGCATTGATCCGGGAAGTCCTTGGTACTTTTATGTGGGTGCATGACATTGGATGTCTACCAGCAGGACTTGCAATTTACGCGAATTATAGACCTGTGGTTTGTGGACACCGTGCATGATACTGATAGTGCTCCACTTGTGTTCCATACAGTTCAGATCGGCTGAATTTGTTGGCCATGACATCAAAGTAGGATCCCTATCGTGCTCCTCAAGCTACTGTAGTAGTATAATGGTCTTGTGATCCCGAGAGCTATCCCGCTGGAGGATGTCACGGCGTTCTGGAAGACATGAAGCATGAAAGGAGTGATTTGGTCTACAGTAATGCCCAAGTAGTCCACAGCTTTCATGGTGCCAGTAATTACTACTGTCCTAACCAGTCTGTTGTGTATCTGGCGCAGTGCCTCTTCCGAGCAGCCGCTCACCTAAATGATAACATGTCTGGACTAGTTCATCGACCTGCTGTAACAGGAAACGTCATATACCCAGCCACGTGACACGTTTTCGTCAATCTACAGAGCAATTTCAGTTATTATTACTCGCCCACTGAAATTTTAATCAACGATGTCCTTGGGTCAACATGGAATTGTAGTGGTTGTTGACTACGTAATCCTATGTTCAACAGTATAACCTGAACGGTGCGCTTCGAAAAACTCATCCCCGCACCAGCTTGTAATCTGTCTTCGGATCTGTCACATATCACCACCTGTATTGCTTTACTCAGTGGGAAAATGTGCTACATCCACGTTCTTGGATGATACGTGGATGCCCAACACCTTGTCAGTTACTTGTCGTTTCACTGTCTTCCAACCACTTCCCACAGATGCTCGAGGCAGAAGCACCTGAACAGCCAGCAGCTTCGGTGTTTCCGAGTTGCTTAATCTCAAGTGCCAGGCCATATCTGTCCCTTGCCATACTTTCTTATACTAATCGATTTAGCCATTTTCGGCCTCTATCGTCGGTAGAATGATTATTCATTTCTCCCTGCTTCGCTTATACAGTTCACGTTCCTTATCATGTCACAAGCCCCCATCGCAACGAGGCGGCATTGAATCTCTAGGTTGACAGTAGCACCTACCATAATCCTATGCTCCAGCGCCCCAACGTGCATATCTGTAAATACAGGTTGGTTAATGTAGACCTATTACATCATCCACGCGGTATATACCTGGTGCACATGCGCAGTCGACGGTAATAAAGCGCGAAACGCGGATAGAACTGTCTGATATCTTAAAGTCGTTCGTTCTACCACGTGAAACACAAGGGGTCTGTGTGACATATTGCAATGTCATTCGTTCAGATTATTTATCTGAGCTCAAGGTTCCTATTTAATAAGAAATTGTTTTTTATAATTATTTATTAAGTAATTGTTATTCTGTTATGTAGGTTACTACTGTTCTGAATTACAAAGTCAACAGTTAGTTTTATATTACGACACTTGGTTACAAAGGTATATGTATTTGTACAGCGTATTGCACATGGAGAACCCATTTGTTTTTGGAGCTATTGCACTGGCAGAGACAGTAAATCTTCAGATTTGGGCAGAACGATGACGAAAATGAAAAGCCTGAGTTTGTTGAGTTCGACTCTGGCCGAAAAGGAGGGACGAAGGGATGGGTTTATATTCACTGTTTATGAAAGAACTGAGGCTCGAAGATCCACAGGAATTTCGAAACTTTGTGAGGATGGACATGGCCTGTTTCGAGTAGTTGCCATCTTTGGTAGAAGATGGAAGTAAAAAGTGCGACACAAGTCATGAGGTAGGCAGTCTCAAATCACCGTGTAACGTTATATACGTACATATTAAAAAAATGTTCAAACATGTGTGAATTCCGAAGGGAACAAACTGCTTAGGTCATCGGTCCCTAGACTTACACACTACTTAAACTAACTTAAACTGACTTATGCCAAGAACAACACACACACACACACACGCCCGAGGGAGGACTCGAACCTCCGTACATATTAGAAAGAAACGATTGTCGACATACCTTATTATGATACAATGGGTCATACATACACTTTTCCTCGCTATATGCCCGAATTAATACGCTTACCGCCTCTTTGCGCCTTTTCATTTCTGGAATATGAAGCAATCAACAGAAAAAGTGCTTTCAGAAACAGCCAGTAGGGAAAAATACACTGGCAAAAATTTTCTTTCTGCATTTATGAAACCTAGTTATTGAAAAAACTGCGGAAAAATTCCTAACGCGGAAACCTGAAATTAGCCCACTAGCCATCTAAGCAAAGATGAAGCAGAAAGCACTGCGGTACCCCCTTCTGCGCATGTGCGAGATATCGCTGCCTAGTGCGCATCTGCTGATTGACGGCAGCTTACAACAGCTCTGTGTTCTGTTGCTTGGATAATGTGTCTGCTAATTTTCGTATTTTCACCCGCTAGATAGCTGTCGCGCTAGACCAGTACCTTTCGCGGGCGATCGCCGTCTAATAACCACTTAATACTTTGACTAATCAGTGTATGAGTAATGCATCTGATTTCCATTAATTACCTGTTGCAGCTGTTAGACCTAATTATAAAGTTCTACCTAGTCTTTCCATTGGATATAGCATATAGCTTCTTCTTTGTCCCAATGGATTTACGTTATCTGTCTACTTCGCCGAATACACCACAATTTCCAAGTGTCCTATCCTTCCGATATACTCTTAGTTTGATCTGTCAATTTAGAATTTTGACAAGGTTTCAGTATCGCATGCTACGTGAACTCCACTTGTTATTAAGAGAATCTTCCTTACTTCGTGAAGAATAACCTGGCACTTGATCATCAGGAATTTAAGAGCTGGTGCAAATTCGGCGTGTCTTAGGCTAACACTCCAGGCTCCACTAGATTAGTTTAGATTAGTACTTGTTCCATAGATCATGAATACGACACTTCGTAATGATGTGGAACGTGTCAGGTTAATAAAAGGTGTCTATACAAGATATTACATTACACAAAATATTACATGAAACTTAATGTTTTTAATTTTGTGTGCGTGGGGGGGGGGGGGGGGGGGGGGGTTGGTGAAATTACCAACTTACTATATCCAAAAATTCATCTAATGAGTAGAAGGAGTTGCCATTAAGAAATTCTTTTAATTTCCTTTTAAATGCTATATGGCTGTCTTGTCAGACTTTTGATGCTATTAGGTAAGTGAACAAAGACTTTTGTGGCAGCATGATTTACCCCCTTCTGAGCCAAAGTTAGATTTAACCTTGAGTAGTGAAGATCATCGTTTCTTCTAGTGTAGTAGCCATGTACAGTGCTATTACTTTTGAATTCGTTCCAATTGTTAATAACAAATTTCATAAGTGAATATATACAGGGTGGTCCATTGATAGTGACCGGGCCAAATATCTCACGAAATAAGCATCTAACGAAAAAACTACAAAGAAAGAAACTCGTCTAGCTTGAAGGTGGAAACCAGATGGCGCTATGGTTGGCCCCCATTTTTTATTACATATTCGTGTAGTACGTAAAGAAATATGAATGTCTTAGTTGGACCACTTTTTTCGCTTTGTGATAGATAGCGCTGTAATAGTCACAAACGTATAAGTACGTGGTATTACGTAACATTCCTCCAGTGCGGACGATATTTGCTTCGTGATACATTAGCCCGTATTAAAATGGACCGTTTACCATTTGCGGAAAAGGTCGATATCGTGTTGATGTATAGCTATTGTGGTCAAAATGCTCAACGAGCGTACGTTATGTATGCTGCTCGGTCTCCTGGACGACATCATCCAAGTGTCCGGACCGTTCGCCGGATAGTTACGTTATTTAAGGAAACAGGAAGTTTTCAGCCACATGTGAAACGTCAACCACGACCTGCAACAAATGATGATGCCCAAGTAGTGTTAGAATCGGGAATCTCAAAATCGTCGGTGTTCAGAATGCTACATCAACATCGATTGCACCCGTGCCATATTTCTATGCACCAGGAATGGAATGGCGACGACTTTGAACGTCGTGTTCAGTTCTGGCACTGGGCACAAGAGAAATTACGGTACGATGACAGATTTTTTGCACGCGTTCTATTTAGGGACGAAGCGTCGTTCACCACCAGCGGTAACGTAAACCGGCATAATATGCACTATTGGGCAACGGAAAATCCACTGTGGCTGCGACAAGTGGAACATCAGCGACCTTGGCGGGTAAATGTATGGTGCGTAATTATGGGAGGAAGGATAATTGGCCCCATTTTGTCGATGGCAATCTAAATGGTGCAATGTATGCTGATTTCCTACGCAATATTCTACTGCTGTTACTACAAGATGTTTCACTGCATGACAGAATGGCGATGCACTTCCAACATGGTGGATGTCCGGCACATAGCTCGCGTGCGGTTGAAGCGGTATCGAATAGCATATTCATGACAGGTGGACTGGTCGTCGAAGGACTTTACCATCGCCCGCACGTTCATCGGATCTGACGTCCCAGGATTTCTTTCTGTGGGCCCTACACCAGTTCCTTTGAACTATTGACACGACGTTGCATTCCAATACATACTTACCGGAGTGCCACATATAACACATAAATATGTATTTAAAAATTATGGGGATAACCTGTATAAAAATTTAAATGTTCGATTGTTGAAAATTATAAGTCGCCAAAAGCTCTTCACCTATTCTTCTAGGTGTATGCATTGATGAGGGGTTGAACTGGAAAAAACTCACTGAAGATCTGCTGAAATGTTTGAGTTTAGCTACTTATGCTATTAGGGTCATTGCAAATTTTGGTGACATACATCGCCGTAAATTAGCATACCACGCCAATTTTCATTCTCTGCTTTCGTATGGCATCATATTCTGGGGTAACTCATCGATGAGAAACAGAGTGTTCATTGCACAAAAGCGTGTAATCAGAATAATTGCTGGAGCTCATCCAACATCATCCTTGCAAACACTAATTTAAAGAGCTAGAGATTTTCACTGTGGTCCATTGATCGTGACCGGTCCAAATATCTCAGAAAATAAGCGTCAAACGAAATAACTACAAAGAACGAAACTTCTCTAGCTCGAAGGGGGAAACCAGATGGCACTATGGATGGCCCGCTAGATGGCGCTGCCATAGGTCAAACGGATATCAACTGCGTTTTTTAAATAGGAACCCCCATTTTTATTAGATATTCGTGAAGTACGTAAAGAAATAAGAATGTTTTAGTTGGACCACTTTTTTCGCTTTGTGATAGATGGCGCTGTAATAGTCACAAACATATGGCTCACAACTCTGGACGAACAGTTGGTAACAGGTGGTTTTTTAAATTAAAATCCAGAACGTAGGTACGTTTGTACATTTTATTTCGGTTGCTCCAATGTGAACTTATCATTTCTGAGAACGCATGCAGTTACAGCGTGATTACCTGTAAATACCACATTAATGCAATAAATGCTGAAAATGATGTCCGTCAACCTCAATGCATTTGGCAATACGTGTAACGACATTGCTCTCAACAGCGAGTAGTTCGCCTTCCATAATGTTCACACATGCACTGACAATGCGCTGACGCATGTTGTCAGGCGTTGTCGGTGGATCACGATACTTGTACCATCGGCAAAAAGTACCAGCTTTGCATCTTCATGAAAATAGAATGGCAAGTCATTAATATATATTAAGAACAGCAGAGGACCCAAGACCGATCCTTGCGGCACACCATTCTTGATTGTTCCCCAGTTTGAGAAATCACTAGTTTTTTGCATATTATGTGAACTGCTTATTTCAACTTTCTGTGCTCTTCCAGTTAGGTATGATTTAAACCATTTGAGCGCTGTCCCATTCATACCACAGTACTTGAGCTTATCTAGAAGTATTCCATGATTTACACAATCAAAAGCCTTTGAGAGATCACAAAAATTCCCAACGGGTGACTTTCGGTTACTGAGAGCATTTAATATTTCATTAGTGACAGTATATATAGCATTTTCCGTTGAAAAACCTTTCTCGAAACCAGTCTGACATTTTGTTAAACCTTCATTTGTACAAAGGTGTGAAGCTACTCTACAATACATTACTTTTTCAAGAATTTTGGATAAGGCAGTCAGAAGAGAGATTGGGCTGTAGTTGTTGACATCAGACATATCCCCTTTTTTATGCAGTGGTTTAACTATGGCATACTTCAGTCTGTCTGGCAAAATAGCCTGCTTCAGAGAGCTATTACATATGTGGCTAAGACTCACACTTATCTCTTGGGAACAAACTTTTATTATCCTGCTGGAAATGCCATCAATTCCATGTGAGCTTTTATTCTCAGGTGAGTTTACTGTCTTCCTAATTTCAGAAGGAGAAGTGGGTGGAATTTCAATTGTATCAAATGGTGTAGGTAAGGCCTCTTCCATTAACTGCCTTGCTTCTTCTAATGAGTATTTAGACTCTATTTTCTCTACAACATTTTAAAAATGATTATTCAAAATGTTTTCGACTTCGGGCTTGTTGTTTGTCAAGTTTCCATTCGCTTTGATGGTAATACCGTCATCCTGAACTCTTGGTTGCCCTTCTCCCTTGTAAAAATATTCCAAATTGTTTTGATTTTGTTATCAGAGGTATTAATCTCAGACATGATGCACATGCTTCTGGACTTCTTAATAACCTTTCTTAATGTAGCACTGTATTTTTTATAATATTTGACTGTTTCTGGGTCATTACTCTTTCTTGTTGTTAGACACAGTTCCCTTTTGTGGTTACAAGATATTTTTATTCCTTTAGTAAGCCATGGTTTTTTGCATGGTTTCTTATAATTAGATTTAACTACTATCCTGGGGAAACAGTTTTCAAATTCTCTTACAAGTGTTTCATGAAATAAGTTATATTTTAAATCAACATCGGGTTCCTTGTACACCTCATCCCAGTCTAACTGCTGAAGATTTTCTCTGAAATTTCTAATTGTTTAGTCATTAATTGAACGCACAACTTTGGAGGGTAGTTTCGTGTTACTGAATGGAGCTATGTCATATACTGTAACTAGCTGAGCACCATGATCAGAAAGGCCATTCTCAACATGACAAGAATTTATGTTTTCAAACTTATCTTGGCCTATAAAAGTGTTATCTATCAATGTGCTGCTGTCCTTTACTACCTGAGTAAGAAAATTAATGACAAATGTCAAACTGAAAGAACCGAGCAAGACTTCCACTGCTACTGCAACATTCATCTTCTGAACAGAATTGAGGGCCATCTAATCTAAAAATCTCTTGTGAGCAACTCACATGTAGTAGGATACCCAGGTACCCACCTCCTGTGTGGAGTGCACTCATGACTAATTTGTGGGACACCCTAAAATTCTCAACCGTCTTGGAAGACGCAACCTAATAAGTGGCTAAAAACCAGACGTCACTATCTTCTCTGGGAAAAATGCCGCAGTTTCTGCGGTTCGTTGAAGTATCATGAAGAAATCTGGTCTCGTCAGCTAATCAAGGCACCATGAAAGTTGCAATTGGCACAGAACATAGTATTTACGAAGAAACCGTTAATTTCTGATCATTTTCTTACAACAAACTGGTCGACGACCGAAAAAAGTTGTCGCATGCTCACTTTTCACGCATGAAGGTGCTGGTGGGTGTGTAATGTTGATCGTAATGGAGCCAAGAGGCAGACTTGATAGTGTGAGTAAAGAAATACGCTAGTTTTCGTTGAAGCAGCTCCTCAATTTGTCTTTTGCTGCGAAGTGAGCCTCCTTCCACTTCTCCTTTAAAATTTCTAGACCACAGAATGTGCCTAAAATAAATAGGTAAAACGCACCAAAGAAATTCGGTAGCCACAGTCGTGTTATGGTTATTAACTGCAAGATTAAATATACACACATAAAAAACGTTATGCATCACCTCGGTATCGAGAGTTCAAGAACCTGTACAGAAAATTGGAGTAGAGATCGACATAATCATAATTTCCGTCCTTTTTATTGCTGATGAAGAGCACACATTGCATGTTGTACCACCATACGGTGAGACCTTCAGAGGTGGTGGTACAGCTTTCTGTATACACCGGTACCTCTAATACCCATTGACGCATGCCTGTATTCCTCGTAGAATATTGTCCACAAATTCATCATGGCACTGTCGGTCCTGACTGTCCCACTACTCAACGGCGGTTCGGCGTAGATCCCTCAGAGTGGTTGGTGGGTCACGTCGTCCATAAACATCCCTTTCCAATCTGTCCCAGGCATGTTCGATAGGGTTCATGTCTGGAGAAGATACTGGACACTCTTGTCGAGCAATGTTGTTATCCTGAAGGAAGTCATTCATAAGATGTGCACAATGGGTGCGCCAATTGTCGTCCATGAAGAACGAATGCCTCACTAATATGCTGCTGATATGGTTGCACTCTCTGTTGGAGGATGGCATTCACGTATCGTACTGCAGTTACGGCAACTTCCATGACCACCAGCTTCATACGTCGACTCCATATAATGCCAGCTCAAAACAGCAGGGAACCTCCACCTTGCGGCAGTCGCTGGACAGTGTGTCTAAGGCGTTCAGCCTGACCGGGTAGCTGCAAACACGTCTCCGACGATTGTCTGGTTGAAGGCACATGCAACACTCATCAGTGAAGAGAACGTGATGCCACTCCTGAGCGGTCCATTCGGCATGTGGTTGGACCCATCTGTACCGCGCTGCTTGGTGTCGTGTTGCAAAGATGGACCTCGCCGTTGACGACTGGAGTGAAGTTGCGCTTCATGCAGCCTACTGCGCACAGTTTGAGTCGTAACACGACGTCCTGTGGCTGCACGAAAAGCATTATTCAACATGGTGGCGTTGCTGTATGGTTCCTCAGAGTCATAATCCTTAGGTAGCAGTCATCCACTGCAGTAATAGCCGTTGGGCGGCCTGTCTCTCTGTATCTCCTCCATGTCCGAAAACATTGCTTTGGTTCACTCCGAAACTCCTGGACACTTCCCTTGTTGAGAGAACTTCCTGGCACAAAGTAACAATCTGGACGCTATTAAACCGCGGTATTGACCGTCTAGGCATGGTTGAACTACAAACAATACGAGCCGTGTACTTGCTTCCTGGTGGAATGAGTGGAACCGATCGGCTGTCGGACCCCCTCCGTCTAATAATCGAGGCTCATGCATCTTTGGGGGGTTTTGTGACATCCTTGAACTGCCAAAGGGACTGTGTCTGTGATACAATATCCACTGCCAACGTCGGTCTTCAGGAGTTCTTGGAACCGGGTGATGCAGAACTTGTTTTGAATTGTGTAGCTGGAGTAGAAAGTAAGCGAATAATGCCAACATTAACATCGTTGACAGACTTCAAAGCCGCATCATCTTTCTTTTTTTCACCGTTTTAAGTATGTAGTTAGCACTTTGTTCAGATGATGTCGATGAGACTTTAAATCCCAATATTCCTGACAGAGTGTCTCGTATTAATCCGATAATGTGCTTTTGTATGTGTATTGTCTTTAAATGTGACAACATTTCACTCATTTTTCTAAAGTGTCCTTTCTTCTCTGTTTTAATTAATTATTTCGTACGCAACACCCTCAACTATCGTACAGATGGTAATGGTTTCTCCAGGTCTGGCTTTCTCCTATTTACTCTCTCCATAAAAACATCAGTTTCGCTCTTGCATGTTTCACGAATCACAACGTCTCTATCCTAAAATTACAGAAGAGCAACAAAAAACGGGAACAATCATTAACCAGTTTTCTGTTCATCCTCTTGCTTAAAACTGTGTGCCAGACCGAGACTCGAACTCGGGACCTTTGACTTTCGCGGGCAAGTGCTCTACCATCTGAGCTACCCAAGCACGACTCACGCACCGTCCTCACAGCTTTAGTTCCGCCATTACGTCGTCTCCTACTTTCCAAACTTCACAGAAGCTCTCCTGCGTACCTTGCAGAACTAGCACTCCTGGAAGAAAGGATATTGCGGAGACATGGCTTAGCCACAGACTGGGGGATGTTACCAGAATGAGATTTTCACTCTGCAGTGGAGTGTGCGCTGATATGAAACTTCCTGCAGATTAAAACTGTGTGCCAGACCAAGACTCGAGCTCGGGACCTTTGCCTTTCGTGGGCAAGTGCCCTACCATGGGTAGCTCAGATGGTAGAGCACTCGCCCGAGAAAGGCAAAGGTCCCCAATTCGAGTCTCGGTTCTGCAAACAGTTCTAATCTGACAGGAAGTTTCAAACTGAATTAATATTTAATCTCTAATTACCTCAAGGAGTCGAGTTCAGTGCAAGTATACGTTTCCATTCATACTGGCACTATGTTTAAGTTTTACTCTAAACATCATGTAAGAATGTATTTGCCTTCTTAAAATTATTAGTATTCTTTTGTATTTATGCTATATCTAATACAACTGAAGATGTCCTAGTACACTGAGCAGCAGTGGGATTATATTAGAAGTTAGTTGTTGTCACTGCACCCATTTATGATAATATCTGTTGCATGTAATAATCCCCGTAGCAATATGTTTTCCTCTCTTTTACTCTATCACCCAAGATTTTTATTCGATAACTGTCTTCATCACGGCTTTTTACCTAAAAAAGAGCAAAAAGTATTAAAATGAATATGGATAATCCTTCTTCCTAAATATAAAACAGTCGGTTATGATTACTTTCTGGTTTTCTTCAATATTTCTGTTGCCTTTTTGAATTTTATGAGTATTTGTAACAGGTATTTCGAGCGTGAAGTAGTAGTAAGCCAAGACTTAATGAGATTCGTACATAATAGAGATTGTGCAGCAGGGTGGCGTGCGGTAAGTAACCCGATCGAATTTTCATCCAACAAGTATGCTATTGGGGCAATAGCTTTCAGCTTCCAGAATGAGATTTTCGCTCTGCAGCGGAGTGTGCGCTGATATGAAACTTCCTGGCAGATTAAAACTGTGTGTCCGACCGAGACTCGAACTCGGCACCTTTGCCTTTCGCGGGCAAGTGCTCTACCAACTGAACTACCGAAGCACGACCCACGCCCGGTACTCACAGCTTTACTTCTGCCAGTACCTCGTCTCCTACCTTCCAAACTTTACAGAAGCTCTCCTGCGAACCTTGCAGAACTAGCACTCCTGAGAGAAATAATATTGCGGAGACATGGCCTTCTGCTAGTTCTGCAAGGTTCGCAGGAGAGCTTCTGTAAAGTTTGGAAGGTAGGAGACGAGGTACTGGCAGAAGTAAAGCTGTGAGTACCGGGCGTGAGACGTGCTTCGGTAGCTCAGTTGGTAGAGCACTTGCCCGCGAAAGGCAAAGGTCGCGAGTTCGAGTCTCGGTCGGGCACACAGTTTTAATCTGCCAGGAAGTTTCAGCTTTCAGATTGTGCGCTCAACTTCGTGCATTTCATGGAATTTATGCCAGACGTCGCTGCGTGTTAATCGCTTCTGTTGTGAGTCCACCACTTCAGTTTGCCGCGATGGCGGACAAAGGACGGTTGACCGTCGCACAAAAGACGCAGATTGTGTTACTGTATACGGCGACGAACAGCGTTACATTGACACAGAGAAGGTTCCGTGCTCATTTAGGCACACGGTGATCTCCCAGCCCACAGACAATACGCAGATTACATCAAAAATTCGAAGGTCCTGTATCTGTTTTGGAGTGTCAGCGGCAAATGCACGTATCGTACGTTCGCCGCAAAACACTGAAGCAGTTCAAGTGGCTTTGACTCGTAGTCCGAGTAAATCAACAAGAAGAGACAGTACCGAGTTGAGAATTTCACACCACGCCGATCTGTACAAAGAATTATTCAACCCGACCTGCGTTTGTATCAATACAAGATGACTGTGGCGCATAAGCTAACTGCGAGAGATAAGGAGCGGCGACTGCATTCTGCAAGGTGGGCAGTCGAGTAAGACCAGGAGGCAGTGCTACACAACACATGGCTTTCTGACGAAGTTTATTTTTACGTGAACGGTGTTGTGAACAAACAGAACGTTCGATTCTGGGCACGTGAACCGCCTCGAATAATCCACACGAAAGACACCTACGGGGAGAAAGTGTGCGTGTGGGTCGCGATGTCAAGCTATGGAATCATCAGTCCGTTCTTCTTCGATGCTACAGTAACCGGTGAACGCTATTTACACATTCTTCGAAACCAGTTCTTTCCTCAACTCATGGCCTCATGTCTTCCACTGCAGACACAACGGTTCATCCAGGATGGAGCACGCCCCCATACTGCCAACGTTGTGCTTGATTTCCTACACGAAAGACTTGACCTAAGGGTATTGCCAAACAGCTTTCCATAACGTTATGCAGGAGGAGGGATGCGGCTGCCCCGCAGCTCGGACATTAACTCATATGGCTTATTCCTTTGGAGGTTCCTTCTAGAGAAGATGTACCATAAAAATTCTAAAATGCAATGCAACTTATGGCCATTATTGTGGAGTTATGCCACGCCATTCCAGAAAATTTGTGTCGGAGAGTCGTCAAAAATGCACACGTGTGGCTTGTAAACCAAAGCGGCAGTCATATTGAACATGTGATTCATTAGGTTGTATTTCCAAGCTGTATTCTTTACATCTACGTTAATAAACTACAAATATTGTCAATAACAAATGTGTTACTCATGAAACAAATCGGGTCACATATCGTGCGCCACCCTGTATGTATTTCAGTTTTCTGTTCGTGGGCAAACTTAATACACATCAACTGAGTGACTGGATAGGTAGATGAATTACAAGTACCAGCTAGCCTCGCGTTATATGTCCTGGGATGAGCTAAACAACTGTACTAGAGGCCAGCCGCCGTCTCTGCTACTTCTTCTGAATCTGTAGAGTGTCAGAGCTGTTTTGCCATGTTTTTTGGAAACCTGGGAGATTATCTGCTGAAAGCATTTTTATTGACGTGGTCTGAGCGAGGCGGATTTCCATCATCCAGTACAAACACTTTCAGCTCGGCCGTGCAAAGTGAATACCTGCAATAAACCGCACATCAGCGCACTGCTGGCATAACGTTAGCCGAGGCGACTTGCCCCAAAACAGCGCCAGAGCAGCTGCCCCTGCTGTTCCCCTGCACACAGCTCTGTGGAGGACAGCATTCCCTCGGCTGACTGGGCGTCGTTTCCCTACACGTCACCCGTTTCGTATCCGCACCACCCCTGACTTCAAAAGCTCACCTAGAAAAAGAATGGAGGTAAACCATTCTAGATTAAAGAAAGTTAAACAATGGTAATAAAATCAGCTCTTAGAATCACTGTAATATCTTTATTCCATCTAAACTAACTCAGGTCCCAGTCGCAAAACTGATCGTAAATAAATGAAAAGGGTGAAGGGAATGGCTTGCCGCTTTTCGCAATGTTGTGTGCTGATCACGAAGTGGTAATTGAGAATACACATTTCGAGAAACTCCTGAGTGAAAAATGTATGAGGAAGATTCCAGAACGTCAAAAAAGATTCAGTAATCAAGATAGGCACTGCTAGAATTAGCCCTGTGTTACAATGATATTAACCATAATTAAATGCAAATAACTGAGAACCGCAATCTATACAATTAGGGTAACCAGGCTTTTATATAGTATGAAGGAACATATGACGACATAAATAATGACTCTAAAAAGAGCTGTTTGGGTAACGGATGGAGTGATCACAAAATAGATGAAACAAATGCTCCAGAAAAATAATGTGCTTGACAAGGCAGCCATGGATAAGGGAGGAGATACTGAAATTAATACAGAAGCGACGAAAATGTGAGAATTTTGGAAGTGAACAGCAACACTCGGAAATTAAATTAGGCAGAAATAAAGAAAAGTTGCAGAAAATTATATTGAGTACATGTGGCAGCAGTTCGATGCAACTGGAAACAGGTAATGTAGATGCCAAACGCAGAGTAATGAACGGAACTTGGAGCACAATGATTTGAGACAAGAAAGGTAAGTCGGTTCCAGAAGCAGAAAACATATCGAGAAGATAGAATAAATAACACATCGATAAACGTTATAGGTGAAGCAATCTGTCCAGCTGAAAATGAAGACACATACAACATGATGAAATATTAAATATGTATGTCAAAATTTCAAAAAGCCTTACACAAGTTCTAAAGTCACAAATTCCTAGTTATTGATAAAACAACACAGGATTATTTACAGACAACTTTCTGCAGAACGGAGCAACTATTACATAACCTTGTGAGAGAACCTTAAGACAATAAATAAATTTCATCACACCATAAAACACAATACAGAAGGGAAGAGCGACTGTATACAAAAAGAAGCGTACAATCAATCAAAAGCAAAAAAAAAAAAAAAAAAGGACGATGTGAGTAAAGCCGTAGTTTGGTTTTACAAGTTTAGAGAAGGAGCTAATAATAAATGGCAGAGTGATTAATGAGCATGCAACAGAATATTTCAAGGCAACGAATTAGGGAGCTGGTGAGTACACTACGACAGATCTCAGGTCTACATTTTCTATATGTATAGACGGTTTTCGATCAAATATTTTGAGCTAATTTCTCTAGAATACAACAAATTGTCACAGCAGTAGGATATTAAAAAGCATACGTAAGGAATCAAATTACGTTGCACAATGAAAAGGAAATTATATGAAATGTTAGAACAAAGAGAGAGGTTTCATATTAAAAAAAAAAAGGAGTGCTATCATGAGGAAAGTGATTAACATTATCCAGAATATCCTGCATTACGTAAAAATGAGGGTAATAAGACGAGATATATACAAACAATACTGGAAAGAGAAACTGGGGATGTTAATGAACGTAAGGGTCTTCGTTATTAAGGAAAAAAAAACGTAATCATAAATTATAGTCAAGTGAGCAACATATTCAATACTCAATTCTTCGAAATAGTTTAGAAGATTAGTGTAGACATCAAGGAATAAAGAAACAGAAAAAAACACCGCTTCGTTCCTTATTGTGTTGGACCTCTTAAATATTTCCTAAATAATTATTTATTCGCCCATACATAGGCCGAGCACTTCAATATTTTAACTAGTACCCACAAGCAGTAGCAGAAGTTTTCATGTGTGTTGTTCACGGAAACAGAAAGGATTACCAAGTCCGGCGGCCTAGGAATAAGGGTGGAAGTTTGCCGGACGCTACTGTGTTAGAGGCGGCCGCAGCAGCAAAATGAACACTTTGTCGCGACGCGGGTCCCTCTGCGGCAAGGCCGACGTAAAGCCACAACTTTCCGCTTTGCACGAACTGTCTCTTGGATTAAGGTTAAAGATTAAACACAGTGCCCTACACAACGTAGTCTGAATCTAAGGCAGTCGATGTAATATATAATTCGACCTGATGAGAAGGCGTAGAGACAGTTGAGGGGCTCACCTGCGCATAAATTACGCTTTAACGTGTCGTATTCAGATGTAAAGGGTTTACACATATTTCTTACATGTTGTCATGTACCTGCTGAGACTGTTCTGTTTTGAATCAAAGAAAGTGAATGTTATACCTTACCTTTGTCAGTGAGTTTCGCCTGTAAATCTGAACTGTGTGTGTGTGTGTGTGTGTGTGTGTGTGTGTGTGTGTGTGTGTGTGTGTGTTTATTTGCTCGCGCCATGTTTGTTTATATAGACCATCAACGGCGAGGTTGTCAGCGCTCTTATTGAAATAGGTGGGAATGAATGTGCGTAGAACATGTACAGAACATCATACAAAATTACACTCGCTCTCTTCTAACCTCACACTCAATCACAAAGTAACAGTATCATATATCCTTTAAGATACCAGAATTCTGGTCAAATGCTCGGAAACTTTCTAGCAAGGTACTGTCAACAAAAGTAGGAGCTAAAATAACTTCATGGGGATATGTGGCTGGTTGATCAGTTGCAAAATCCTGAAAGAAGGATTGCAGGGCACAGTGCTGCTCGAATGGAAGCACTGGGTCCAGTTCGAGGATACACAGAAGTAATATTTATTTATGAAAAACATGAAACAACCCACCACTGCTAACAACTACACCCACTGACTTACAACTCCAATTTTAAAATGTTCCAGCCTCACAGTCAGTACAGCCAAAGATACAGATACAGCCAAAGAGCGACAAACTAAATAACTTCACAATAGAAGCAACTAGTTTAATTTAAATTTGGCTACCAAAACGCGTTAAAAACTGACAGGAATCAAACCTTAATATGACGAAAATTTAACTTCAAATATTTGGTTATAATTTATTTCAAAAATGTTCAAATGTGTGTGAAATCTTATGGGACTGAACTGCTGAGGTCATCAGTCCCTAGCCTTACACACTACTTAATCTAAATTATCCTAAGGAGAAACACACACACCCATGCCCGAGGGAGGACCCGAACCTCCAAATATGGCTCTGAGCACTATGGGACTCAACTGCTGAGGTCATTAGTCCCCTAGAACTTAGAACTAGTTAAACCTAACTAACCTAAGGACATCACACACATCCATGCCCGAGGCAGGATTCGAACCTGCGACCGTAGCGGTCTCGCGGTTCCAGACTGCATCGCCAGAACCGCGCGGCCACTTCGGCCGGCCCCGAACATCCGCCGGGATCATAATTTATTTAGCAGGTTAGCTAAAAACATTTCCGTCTTCCTTCAAATTTACTGCCATCACCAAGACTTACTGGCAGCATCTTAGTTAAGGAGTTAGAAACAATCAAAATGGATTACAGAGTTGTTGATCTAGGCAGACCACAAACAGCATAGATCGTTAATTAACTCGGTCACGCGTTCCGAACGAAACGCCGAAGATAGACCAACAAAAACTTGATTGAAACCACAGGAAGGTGATATTAGCATAAGGCGCACTTTCATAAATTAGCACGGCAGCCATTCTCACTGTTAGAAGGCAGGTAACTGATGTCTGGACACAAGCTTTACGATCTGTCATGAACAAAGTGTGTATAAGCAAAGTACTCTGGTTAGGTCATCCACGCAAATATCAAAACCTTTTTTCTTAAAATATTAAACTTAGATACTTATAAAATATTGAACTGAGTTAGTTATAACTGCTTGTATGGGAGAACAGAGTCAGATAACTTCATGGAGACGCCTTTAGCATATTATTAGAAGCCCTTAACATGACTGACAGATTTCTACCAAATCTTCGATGTTCCCACAAATCGTAACATTGTCAAAAACTGTAAACCATACAAGCACAACGTTCAGATAACAACCAGGGCACTATCGCAGCAATTCAGCGAGCCCGGACGAGGTAGTAAGCCGACAACTCAACTAGTACCGGGCAAAATGGTTTGAACGGCATCAACAGCGCGGAGCACGAACCCGCTTGTAGGTTGCCGGCACAATAGCTCAGCGCGTGTTCGGTCAGGGGGTTAGCAGCCTTCTGTAATGAAAAAAAAAAAACTGAAAAAATGAGTTAATCGATCAACAACAAACTTAAACGGATGCCTTACGACGTCCACCCCGAGCAGATTGAACAAACAAAATCGAACTAAATGAGATTTAAAAAAAAGTCAGATCTGACGCAGCAAGGCAGTTCACCATTTAACACAACCTCCAGTGGGCAACAGCAGAGGCACAGGAAGCTAGCATGCACCGCACCGTCCCTAGGACAGGATATGGCGGGCGCACACAGGCACAAACAACCCACGAACAGCGACTGCGTTTGTTTCGTGACCACCGCCAAACTCCTGTTCCGCTACAAGGGAGACACCGCGCAGCACCGTCCAATACGGCCGCGCCGGCACTGCTCTTCCGCTACGGGAACTCACTGCAACAATACTCTGTATCAGCACGTCCCCGCGGCCCATAACTCTTCAACCAACCCCAGCGCTCCTCGCCAAACCTCAGTGTTCGGGCAGAGAAGCCCAAGGCATGGCAAGAACATCGCAGCTTGTTAAGCGTGAAAACCCACAGTAACACAACATTAAAAATTCCCCTCTATTATCTGAGGGAGCAAGTTGGACACCTCAGAGAATCTTAAAATTACCGTTACTTCAGTCGTTTCATTGTCAGCTAGAATACTGAGAAAATCTGCTGGTAAATTAGCCGTTACTCTTTTCTCTGAAAGTATACCACAGTCAACTAAAACGTGGCACAGAGTGATCTGTATGCCATCAACCTCATATTTTAGAGTCTTCCACTTTAAAGTAAGAAGTCATGCGTCGTACCACACTGTTCTTTTCGAAGCCGAGTGAAAATGACCTCATCTGTGTGGCTGGGAAATGCCTGCCACAGCCGCATTACTGATTTCGGTAGCCGTGGCTTATTGTTCTTCACTGCCTGTCACTCTTCTACCATTACATGCACTGCTCTGCAACTCAACAGCAAGGTGATAGCATATTGTGGAAGGCCACCTGCTAATTCGTGTCCCTTAATATACATGTGCTCTAGTGTCCAGTAGAATAATACCTTCTTCCGCAACTATTGTGGGTGAAGAAAAGTGTCGAAGATGTTATGGACTACTTTTTCTGCTAGTCACAAGCACTGTAAAGAGTGAACGGCTTTCAAGGGGTCGGATCGAATGAGAAATTTAGCAGCCTCAACGCATTTCATCTTCTCCAGTGTCTTCATGGTCGCTTATAATTCTAAATCGAACACTTCTTGTGACGAAAAAGTTTCTACGCTAACCGGTTTGTCAGCTTACTAGGAAGTGGGGAATGTCATTCATTCTGAAGTTGGCACGGAACAGGAAAATAACTCATCCCAGAATATCAAGTAAATTGGTCATTATGTGTTGCAGCCAATGGAACTCCCGCGTTTTACATCAAATCTGCCTGGCTTAACCACTAAGACGTGTTTGAAACACAGAAAACACTGATCTAACAGACACAGTAAGGGGTATATGTAACCGATAAAAGTTGATTTAGAAGGACATACTACCAAATCATAACGACGATTTAAAGCAATATAAAACAAAATGCACCAAAAAAGCGATTTCATGTCCCTACAGAAGCAAAGGGAATCGATGCAAAATTTGGCTAAACTGTCTTCATGAAGGCAATGTCCTAGTCGTCTTGTTGCATAATATCAGCAAGACCGACGTACTGTTCGGACTCAGCATCTTTTATCTATGGAACTAACATCGCTCTTGCTACTGAATTTCGGACTTCGAGAGAGTAATGAAGCTGTAAACAATGCAAAAACCCGCTGCAACATTATGCTCAGAACCATATGTATCAGAAACACGAATATTTTTATACCACTTCAGTAACGGAAAAGCCAATAGGAAACTAAGAGTAAAGTGGAGACCATTCACCATGACCCATCCAAGTATCTTGGGCTCTCTCGTAGCGTTAACTTTCAATGTTCTTGCGTGTAAGCAAAGTCTACAGGGCCCAGTAAAACATAATTCGTAAGTTTTACAACTATCTCTGATGTCTTTTTTAGGTGGCCTTTTTTTATGTAAAACCGATTCAAAAAAATGAGAACATAACCAATACACAAGAAAGGGTTAAGACAGTACAAAAAAAAATTTCATTCAAACAAAAAAAGAAAAAAAAAAGAAAGAATGACCATCTGGACCTTGCCGTTGGTGGGGAGGCTTGCGTGCCTCAGCGATACAGATGTCCGTACCGTAGGTGCAACCACAACGGAGGGGTATCTGTTGAGAGGCCAGACAAACGTGTGGTTCCTGAAGAGGGGCAGCAGCCTTTTCAGTAGTTTCAAGGGCAACAGTCTGGATGATTGACTGATCTGGCCTTGTAACAATAACCAAAACGGCCTTGCTGTGCTGGTACTGCGAACGGCTGAAAGCAAGGGGAAACTACAGCCGTAATTTTTCCCGAGGGCATGCAGCTTTACTGTATGATTACATGATGATGGCGTCCTCTTGGGTAAAATATTCCGGAGGTAAAATAGTCCCCCATTCGGATCTCCGGGCGGGGACTACTCAAGAGGATGTCGTTATCAGGAGAAAGAAAACTGGCGTTCTACGGATCGGAGCGTGGAATGTCAGATCCCTTAATCGGGCAGGTAGTTTAGAAAATTTAAAAAGGGAAATGGATAGGTTAAAGTTAGATATAGTGGGAATTAGTGAAGTTCGGTGGCAGGAGGAACAAGACTTTTGGTCACAATCAAATAGGGGTCACAATCAAATAGGGGTAATGCAGGAGTAGGTTTAATAATGAATAGGAAAATAGGAATGCGGGTAAGCTACTATAAACAGCATAGTGAACGCATTATTGTGGCCAAGATAGATACGAAGCCCACACCTACTACAGTAGTACAAGTTTATATGCCAACTAGCTCTGCAGATGACGAAGAAATTGAAGAAATGTATGATGAAATAAAAGATATTATTCAGATTGTGAAGGGAGACGAAAATTTAATAGTCATGGGTGACTGGAATTCGAGTGTAGGAAAAGGGAGAGAAGGAAACATAGTAGGTGAATATGGATTGGGGGACAGAAATGAAAGAGGAAGCCGCCTGGTAGAATTTTGCACAGAGCACAACATAATCATAACTAACACTTGGTTTAAGAATCATGAAAGAAGGTTGTATACATGGAAGAACCCTGGAGATACTAAAAGGTATCAGATAGATTATATAATGGTAAGACAGAGATTTAGGAACCAGGTTTTAAATTGTAAGACATTTCCAGGGGCAGATGTGGACTCTGACCACAATCTGTTGGTTATGCCCTGTAGATTAAAACTGAAGAAACTGCAAAAAGGTGGGAATTTAAGGAGATGGGACCTGGATAAACTAAAAGAACCAGAGGTTGTACAGAGATTCAGGGAGAGCATAAGGGAGCAATTGACAGGAATGGGGGAGAAATATACAGTAGAAGAAGAATGGGTAGCTTTGAGGGATGAAGTAGTGAAGGCAGCAGAGGATCAAGTAGGTAAAAAGACGAGGGCTAGTAGAAATCCTTGGGTAACAGAAGAAATATTGAATTTAATTGATGAAAGGAGAAAATATAAAAATGCAGTAAGAGAAACAGGCAAAAAGGAATAAAAACGTCTCAAAAATGAGATCGACAGGAAGTGCAAAATGGCTAAGCAGGGATGGCTAGAGGACAAATGTAAGGATGTAGAGGCCTATCTCACTAGGGGTAAGATAGATACCGCCTACAGGAAAATTAAAGAGACCTTTGGAGATAAGAGAACAACTTGTACGAATATCAAGAGCTCAGATGGAAACCCAGTTCTAAGCAAAGAAGGGAAAGCAGAAAGGTGGAAGGAGTATATAGAGGGTCTATACAAGGGCGATGTACTTGAGGACAATATTATGGAAATGGAAGAGGATGTAGATGAAGATGAAATGGGAGATACGATACTGCGTGAAGAGTTTGACAGAGCACTGAAGGACCTGAGTCGAAACAAGGCCCCCGGAGTAGACAATATTCCATTGGAACTACTGACGGCCGTGGGAGAGCCAGTCCTGACAAAACTCTACCATCTGGTGAGCAAGATGCATGAAACAGGCGAAATACCCTCAGACTTCAAGAAGAATATAATAACTCCAATCCCAAAGAAAGCAGGTGTTGACAGATGTGAAAATTACCGAACTATCAGCTTAATAAGTCACAGCTGCAAAATACTAACACGAATTCTTTACAGACGAATGGAAAAACTAGTAGAAGCCAACCTCGGGGAAGATCAGTTTGGATTCCGTAGAAACACTGGAACACGTGAGGCAATACTGACCTTACGACTTATCTTAGAAGAAAGATTAAGGAAAGGCAAACCTACGTTTCTAGCATTTGTAGACTTAGAGAAAGCTTTTGACAATGTTGACTGGAATATTCTCTTTCAAATTCTGAAGGTGGCAGGGGTAAAATACAGGGAGCGAAAGGCTATTTACAATTTGTACAGAAACCAGATGGCTGTTATAAGAGTCGAGGGGCATGAAAGGGAAGCAGTGGTTGGGAAGGGAGTAAGACAGGGTTGTAGCCTCTCCCCGATGTTGTTCAATCTGTATATTGAGCAAGCAGTAAAGGAAACAAAAGAAAAATTCGGAGTAGGTATTAAAATTCATGGAGAAGAAATAAAAACTTTGAGGTTCGCCGATGACATTGTAATTCTGTCAGAGACAGCAAAGGACTTGGAATAGCAGTTGAATGGAATGGACAGTGTCTTGAAAGGAGGATATAAGATGAACATCAACAAAAGCAAAACAGGGATAATGGAATGTAGTCTAATTAAGTCGGGTGATGCTGAGGGAATTAGATTAGGAAATGAGACACTTAAAGTAGTAAAGGAGTTTTGCTATTTGGGGAGCAAAATAACTGATGATGGTCGAAGTAGGGAGGATATAAAATGTAGGCTGGCAGTGGCAAGGAAAGCGTTTCTGAAGAAGAGAAATTTGTTAACATCCAGTATTGATTTAAGTGTCAGGAAGTCATTTCTGATAGTATTCGTATGGAGTGTAGCCATGTATGGAAGTGAAACATGGACGATAAATAGTTTGGACAAGAAGAGAATAGAAGCTTTCGAAATGTGGTGCTACAGAAGAATGCTGAAGATTAGATGGGTAGATCACATAACTAATGAGGAAGTATTGAATAGGATTGGGGAGAAGAGAAGTTTGTGGCACAACTTGACCAGAAGAAGGGATCGGTTGGTAGGACATGTTCTGAGGCATCAAGGGATCACCAATTTAGTATTGGAGGGCAGCGTGGAGGGTAAAAATCGTAGGGGGAGACCAAGAGATGAATACACTAAGCAGATTCAGAAGGATGTAGGTTGCAGTAGGTACTGGGAGATGAAAAAGCTTGCACAGGATAGAGTAGCATGGAGAGCTGCATCAAACCAGTCTCAGGACTGAGGACCACAACAACAACAACATAGATTATGCGACCCAAAATTCAGTCAGGTTCTGGATGCGTTTCTTTTCACAGTATAATCCAATAATGAGTCACAATGAGTCACTTCTACTTTTTTCCAGATGACACAAGTTTAGTTGTGGAAGATGTGGAGTGTAAGCTAAATGGTTTAGCAAACAGTCCGTCCCTGGTAGCTGAGTGGTCCCCACGTGGTACAACGTTGTGAACGGGAAAGTTGTAACACGGCAAAGGCTGCATGTCACTGGGATGACGGATTTTTCCCTTTTGCCCATGTTGCCACCTCGTGGATACTGACGAACACCGTTTAACATGTGGATCGGCGTTAGAGGTATGGCTGCTAGTGCAGAAGATCCTCGCCTGCTACCTACGTATCGCGCCTCGCACAATTGAGCCACGGCTCCTCCTTTGTCCAGAGGGTACTTATTTACCGCCTGCGAAGACACACGCTCTCACATGGTTTAAAGAAATGTCCATATACTACCTCTTGCGATGATGAGAAGATGGTACTTGATTACTGGCAATTTCTCCAGGACAGTCATAGCACACTTGAGAGTACACCCCCATTCCAACAACTATTTGCGAACTATTTGCACAGAGTCTTCGATAACCCCCCTCACAGGTGTGGAGTACCGGGCAGAGGATGACCGCCGTTATGGAGCTCCACACGTTGCGAAATGTTGATCAACTTGGAACATGGAATATGTACGCAGATGGGCCATGCACTTGGAATGGCGTGCAAGACTTGCTTACATTTTTCTTTCTCTATTATCTGTCATTATACGATTAGTTTAAAATTCCATTTCATACTTTTGAAAGTACTCTTGTCCTGTTTGTGCTATAGATGTAAACTCTAATTTTTCTTGTCGTAACTGACAGAAGCCTTTTTCCTAAAAAAAGTCTCTGGTACGAATTTCGTTGCTGCTACTATTTTTTGCTCCAATGTAATTCTAACAACAGATTTGTTATGACTGCAAATCATCTATATTTAATGAATCATAAATTATTTACATAATATTTATCCTGAAAAGTCAGAGGAAAACGTTTTTGAGACATAAAAAAATAAAAAACAAAAAATAAACGTGGTCACCGCGACGGAATGTCGTGCCTACCGGCCCTGGTTCGTTTCCCGGCTGGGTCGGAGATTTTTCTCCGCTCAAGGACTGGGTGTTGTGTTGTCCTTATCATAATCATTTCATCCCCATCGACACACAAGTGGCCGAAGTGGCGTCAACTCGAAAGACTTGCACCAGGCGAACGGCCTACCCGACGGAAGGCCCAAGCCACACGGTATTTATTTGGCAAACAGAATAGAGAATAACAGGAAACAGATAAAAGCTTAATTGCAATAAAATACGATGGATGCAGTTTCTGCGTTGTAGCTTTTGTTGAAGCCAAAAGTTTCTTTTGTCACAATGTGATATAATAGGGAACGTAATTATATATTTTAAGCTATTAGTCCGGTAGAGAGATTAACTTTCTTGGAACATTTAGTACCTTGACCAGAAACTAAACGCTGCTATCATTACTACATCATTAAATTCTACTATCCCTGAGATTTAATGGAATGTGCTAGTTTCCTTTGGATACTTCACTCCATTGTTCCCGTAGTTTATGCTTTAGCATTTACGGAGAAGGTTAGGAGCCAAGAAAAAGAGTGGTCAGAAAGATCGCTCACTTCGTGCAAGCTCTTCTTTATGAATTTCTGAAATAGAACTGTCCCATCATGCGCATATGCGCTAGCATAATATTCACTCTTAACACTGGCACATTATGTCTCATTCAAAAGGAACTTCCATACACTCGGGTGACATAAGCCATGGCATAGCGATATGCGCTTGTACAGATGGCGGTAGTACCACGTACATAAATAATAAAAGGGCAGTGCATTGGTGGAACTGCCATTTGTACCTAGGTGATTCATGTGAAAAGGCTTCCGGCTTGAAATTGGTCGCACGACGGAAATAACAGACTTTGAACGCTGAGTGGTAGTTGCGACTACACACATGGATCACTCCACTTCGTAAATAGTTAGGGAATTCAATATTGCGAGGTCCACAGTGTCAAGAGTGTGCCGAGAATACCAAATTTCAGGCATTGTTCCCACCACTGACAACACAGTTGGCCCACGACCTTAACGACCGAGAACAGCGGCGTTTTGAGTAGAGTTGTCAGTGATAACGGACAAGCAACTTTGCTTGAAATAACCTCAGAAATCAATTTGAGACGTACGACGAACGTATCCGTTACAGCAGTGCGGTCTTAATGGGCGATGGCAGCAGACGACCGATGCGAGCGCCTTTGCTGACAGCACGACACCGCCTGCAGTGGCTCTCTTAGACCCATGCCCAAATCGGTTGCATCCTGGACGTCTGGAAAGCCGTGGCCTGGTCAAATAGACCTAGTTTGTCAACAAGGCTGTGTTTAGATGGAATTGATCCTCTGATCCAAGAGAACCCATTGTTGACTGAAAATAGTTATGTTCGGCTACCAGAAGACCATTTGCAGTCATTTATGGATTTCATGTTCCCAAACAACAATGGAATTTTTATGGATCACAAGACGCTACATCAAAGTGCTACATTTGTTCCCCAATTGATTTCAAGATAATTCTTGACAATTGGAGCGGATATTTGGCCAACCAGGTCTCCCGACATGGGTCCCATCGACTATTTATGGACGTAATCGTGAGGCCCCGGCATCATTTTTGTAATTATGGATGGCTATTTTTTATGGACGACTATTTTTGTAGGGGACGTTCATCATTTTGTCGGTGCCATGCCACATCGAGATGATGCACTACGCCGGACAAAAGGAAGTCGGTACTGTTTTAAGAGTTTCCAGTGGCTATTGTGACTTCAATATATCTAACGGCGAATGATACTAACTCCGCCATCGAAAGGGAAATGTGTATTGAGAGGCTCCAGATCTGTAAAGGTTGGAGGATCTAAAAAACGTTGGATTCTTAACGCTTTGACTGATACTCAGGGGACTTGATGCCCATGTCTCGATTTCCTCACGCACAATTCCTGTTCCCGACTCTGAACAGTAAATGGAACAGTTATAATATTTGTCTCCAATATTAGATATCTGATGTAGTTTACCTGCATACACAGGTTCAAATGGTTCAAATGGCATGCATAGAAATAAACTGCTTTTTTTTTAAAAAAAACACAACTGATTCCAAACTCCAGTTTCGGCACTGGGTCTGCCTCCATAGCTGAGTGCTGACCACGACTGACTGTCATATAGAGGACATACTTTTTCATTGGGGCAAGGACTGGAACGAGGTGCACTCAGCCAACTTATGCCATCTGAGGAGCAACTGGACCGAGTAGTAGCCGCTCCGGGTCACGAAAACTGGTGACGGCCGGTAGAGCCTACTACTGACACCACGCCCCTCCATACTGCTTTCTAATGATAGCACTAGCACAGGATTATACGGCGGTAGGTCGGTACCGAAGGCCTCTTTCCCTGCTACTCAGGGGACTTGATGCCCATGTCTCGATTTCCTCAAGCACACTTCCTGTTCCCGACTCTGAACAGTAAATGGAAGAGTTATAATATTTGTCTCCAATTTTGTCTCCAGAGTTTTCCACGGACTAGCCATTATCTCGTCGTAGGTTAGGAGCTTTTAAAGTCCAAGAAGATTTTAACTAGCGCAGTAAAGAAAAGATCGTATGCCACCACATTTAAGCGACAAAAATAAATGCGTCTCAAAATCCACACTGGCATATCTTCGTTTATTTGTTGCAGCCGTTAACCGCACTCAAGGTATGGCACCTTTCAACAGCAGTGGCTGTGTACCGCAGTCAAAAAGTTAAGAGCTGTTCTCTTAACTTATTTTCCGTTTTCTGAGAGGTGACGGTGGTATGTCAGTAAAAGCCATAAAGCTTGCCTTTCATATCTGTATTCCAATCCAGTCCACATGCCAAATGGGTTTACAGTTTTCATGCTGATATACTCTGCACGACAAAACAAGTGAAGCCCTCAGAAGGGCAGGAGAAATCGAATTGAAACTATAGAAATTCATATGTTATGAGAATTTATTTCACTGATCACGAAATCGATTCAAACTGCAAAGGATTTGGTAGTATGAGCCCACTTACCAGTATGACGTTGCACGCCCTCTGGCCGGATTGCATGCACTGATTCCATAGTGAAGAGTTTCACAAAGCCTTTGTATCCTGTCACTCACATTCAACCAACGGCCTCGTCAAAGAGGGCGGAGGAGAGGTCAGACATACAGGGCACTTTCTTGCCCTTTGGGTGGGAAGAATCAGCAATAATGGCATGAGGATACAGAAGGCAATGGAAAACACTGCAGTAAAGACACATAATATGTATCCAAGGGACACGTGGTCTCAAATTGAAAAAGTGTCATGATGATCTCGCCATTGGTAAGAGTTGGGTTGGGTTGTTTTGGGGAAGGAGACCAGACAGCGAGGTCATCGGTCTCATCAGTTTAGGGAAGGACGGGGAAGGAAGTCGGCCGTGCCCTTTGAAAGGAACCATCCCGGCATTTGCCTGGAGCGATTTAGGGAAATCACGGAAAATCTAAATCAGGATGGCTGGACGCGGGATTGAACCGTCGTCCTCCCGAATGCCATTGGTAAAATTCCAGACCCCATTCAGATCTCCGAGAGGCGACTGCCAGGGGGGCGTGGCATTTCAGAGTTTTGAACGTGGGAGGGAAGCTAGATATGCTGAAAAGGGAGACGCTAATGCTCCATCTAGACATAGTGAGAGTCAGTTAAGTGAAATGGAAAGAAGACAAGAACTTATGGTGAGAAGAGTATGGGATATCAACACCAGCAGCCGTACGGCGGGAGAAGGACTTGTTACAAACAAGAAATTATAGCAGAGACTGAGCTACTGTGAACATTTCGGTGATAGCGTTGTTCTCATCAGAATCAACAGCAAACAAACACCGACAATGTTAGATCAGGTATACATTTTGACGTCGCAAACGGAAGAGAGGGAAAGTATATGAGGATGGTGAAAGGGTAATTCAGAGCTAAAGAGAGATGAATACCTAATAGTCATGGGGGAATGGCAAGCGATTGTAGGGGAAGGAGCAGAAGACAGGGATACGGGAGAATATACGGAGTAGGAATAAGAGAGGAGATAGACTAATCGAGCTCTGCAATAAATTTCAGCTAGTAACCGCGAATACTCTATTCCAGAGTCACAAGAGGAGAAGGCCGGGAGATACGGAAAGAGTTCAGTTACATTACGTCATGGACAGGAAGAGTTTTAGAAATCAGATACTAGATTGTAAGGCGTAACCGGGAGCAAATGTGGACTCACGTCGCAATTTAGTAGCAATGAAGAGTAGTTTGCGTTTAAGACACTAGTCAGGAAGAAACAAGGTGCGAAGAAGTGGTACACAAAAGTATTGAGCTATGAAGAAATACGCTGGATGTTCTCAGACGCTGTAGATACTGCGGTAAGTAATAATTCAGTAGGCAATTCAGTTAAAGTGGAATGGATATCTCTAAAAAGAGCGTTCACATATACTGGAAAGAAAAACATTGGTACAAAGATGGTAGCAGCGAGGAAACCATGTGTAACAGAAGAAATACTTCAGCAGGTCGACGAAAGAAGGAAGTACATAAAGGTTCCGGGTAAATCAGGAACACAGAAAAATAAGTCACTTAGGAATGAATAAAAGGGAAGTGCAGGGACGCTTAGGCGAAATGGCTGCATGAAAAGTGTTCAAATGGTTCAAATGCTTCTGAGCACTATGAGACTTAACATTTGAGGGCATCAGTCCCCTGCACGTAGAACTACTCGAACCCGACTAACTTAAGGACATCACACACATTCATCCCCTATGAAAGATTCGAATCTGCGACCGTAGCAGCAACGCGGTTCCTGACTGAAGCGCCTAGATCCGCTCGGCCACAACGGCCGGCTGTGAAAAATGTAAAGAAAACGTAAAAGAAATGATTGTCAAAACTCTCTTTGGTGAAACAAAAAACCAAGGGGAGTAACAGTATGAGTGCATCGGGAATTCTATTGATAAATGCAGAAGAGACAGCGAATAGGTGGAAGGAATACACTGATGGCCTCATTAAGGAGGAGGACTTGTTTAATGTGATAGCAGAAGAAACAGGAGTCGACACATGAGAAACAGGAGATCCTGTATTAGAATCAGAGTTTAAAAGAGCTCTGAAAGACTTGAAATCAAGTAAAGCACAAGTTATTGACAATATTCCACCAGAATTTCTGGAATCGTTTGGGGGAATGGCAACCAAACTACTATTCACATTGGTGTATGAGACTAGCAATATACCATCTGAGTTTCGGAAAAATATCATCCACCCAATTCCGAAGTTCGCAAGAGGTGACAAGTGTGAGAATTATTGCACAATCAGGTTAACAGCTCGTGTATCCAAGTTGCTGACAAGAATCATATAAAGAAGAAGGGGAATAAAATTGATGATGTATCAAATGAAGATCAGTTTGCCTTAAAGAAAGGTAAAGGCAACAGAGAGGCAGTTCCTACGTTGCGGGTGATAGTGGAAGTAAATCATGACTCGTTCATAGCATATGTCGACCGGGTAAAAGTGTTCAACAATGTCAAATGATGCAAGATGTTCGAAATCCTGAGAGAATGGAACAGAAGAAGTGGGAGACAATGGACCAAGTGATCGAATTAAAGTGTAAGACAGGATGCAATCTTTCGCTCCTACTGTCCAATGAATACATCGAACAATCAATGACAGAAGTGAGGGACAAGTTCAAGAGTGGAATTAAAATTAAGGGTAAAACGATATCAATGATAACATTATCTAATGACATTGATATCCTTAGTGGAAGTGAAGAAAAGTCACAGGATCTGCTGAATGGAATGAACGGTACAATGAATGTAGAGTAAATCGAAGAAAGGCCCAAGGAATGAGAAGTAGCAGAAATGAGAACAGCGAGAAACATAACATTTAGATTAAGTTAAGGAATTCTTCCGCCTAGGCATCAAAATAACTCATGACGGACAGCGCAAGGAGGACACAAAAAACAGGCTTTCTTACTGATCCTTGACAGCTTCAATACTAACACTGTGACAGAGTTAAGGTCCCAATTAGTCCCAGACATGTTTTGTGTGGGATCAAGCTGGCTATGCGTCTGCCTCAACATTATGCAGACTGTCCATAGAGACACTTGGCACGTGTGAACGAGCATTGTCATGCTCAACATTGTCATCACGATACGATAACAGGAGAGATTGCACTCGAGGGCACAGGATGTCAATGACATGCCGCTGTGCCAGTAACTACTAGTCCTGATCTGGAGTCATACCCAACAGCTCTTCATACCATGGTGCAAGGGGTAACACTGGTCTGTCGTGGTCGCCGCCATAATTGCCGACGATAGTCTTATCGAACAGTGCAAAACCACGATTCACCGCTGTACACTCTACGACGCTATTCGTCAGCAGTCCATACTTCTCGTTCACGGCAGCACTAGACGCACCCGTTTGTGCTGTGATGTTACTGGTAGCCTGCGCATGGTTCGGTAATTCCCTATTTTGGTTGCTGCCAGTCTCCGACCAAAGGTGCAGGACGACAGCGAATGTTGCTGGGAGTCCGAAACTCTTTCTTGGGCGGCAGACACAACTGTGAAGGGGTTACGATGTGCTTGGTGTACAGTGGCGATCCTCGCCTGTTACGTTCAGACTTGATTGACCTGAAACTTGACGATCAGTATACCTGCACCCACATTTCTTTGCAGTCCAAGACTGAACCACGGTCACGTTTTAATGCCCCACAATTCTGGATATTGCCGATTCGGTCGGCAACATCTGATAACGCTGTTTCACGCGAGTGCGCACATCTCCTTTCCTTCACAGTGATCACTCAACAACAGGCCCTATTCACGCTCGTAAGGTACCCTACCAGTCCCGGTAACAATTCTAAACATGGAAACCACTGATACACTGTGGTGCGCGTTTTTCGTGTCTCTGAGAGTTGCAAGTCTAATCATTCAGGCTACATACCTGCAGATGGTGTCGTGTCTCTTGAATATTGCACTTTTTTGCCAGACAGTGTGGCTTACAAATAGAATCCGTCGTCTCTTGTGATACAGGATAACTGTCTGCGCCACGAAAGAGAGGAGTATGAGCCGCTTTTCTGGTAGGTACGAGGACACGAAATAATTCAAACAGGCGACTGTTAGACAGTATCTCTAGAGAGCTATTACTGGATTTTGAGAAAAGAGCGGAAGTTATCGTTCCGTCAGCCTGACTGGCTCTGATGACGCAATACGAAACACGGTTGAACGTACTGTGCAGAGAATGAAATAGGTCATTCGCTGCGAAGCGGAACATTTGTATTTATTTTCTGCGATCTCTATTGAGTCTGAAATGCCAAACGTGGAGCGGGCTGCATTATTTAGTGTTCGTGAAATGGTTTACTGGCTATAAAAACTGCCTCTAATACTTAAAAGGCATTCAAGCACTTTCTCAATAAACTGACGATGTTTAGTATTTAATATTTTTATTTTAAGATATTCTCTCCCGTGATTCTAGTTCACGATAAAGTAAAACTGGATAAAAAGTTTAACAACATTTAATTAGCCAAGATCTTTTATAAGCTTTTAGTTGCATTTGAAAGAGAATGCCATGATTCTAATATTTGGAACTGAATTCCATTAGCCGCGCGGGATTAGCCGAGCGGTCTTTGGCGCTGCAGTCACGGACTGTGCGGCTGATCCCGACGGATGTTCGAGTCCTCCCGCGGGTATGGGTGTGTGTGTTTGTCCTTAGGATAATTTAGGTTAAGTAGCGTGTAAGCTTAGGGACTGATGACCTTAGAAGTTAAGTCCCTTAAGATTTCACACATATTTGAACATTTGTTTTGAATTCCATTCTTGAATGTTTAACTTAATTTTCATGGGTTTGTTATGTATTTTCTACGCTTATTGCACTACATCAGTAATACTGACTGAATTTCTATTGAAATACTGTCTATTAAAACTTCGCAATTTAGTCACCTGTGCCTTAATGCGACTAGCGAACGAATTTTCTGATGACAGTATTTACACTACCTGTTTTTCACATTCACTTCACACATGCAGTTTGCTGCTCTTAACACCACAACGTAAACAGCGAAATGGTTCCGTCGCTGGGAAGTGTGGACTGCTGACAAATGGCACTACTTGTGCTCTGCGATTCTGAATGCCCCGGATGACCATCTTCGCGAGTAAGGAGGCGACCTCGGTAGATCGACGTAGTGATTGAGGGTACCCTAACGTCGAAACGGTACATCAAGTATTTCGTGCATGTCGTTTGTTACTTCCAAACACACGATAGCGTGCTGCCATTTTTCAGAAAGACAATGCCCTTTCACACGTGACACGTGTATCTATGAACTGTGCGTGACGTTGGGGTACTCGCCTGGCCAGCAACATGGATATGTACCTGACAGGGCATTTCTCGGAACAGTTCCTGCCCCTGCATCACTGGCTCTCGGGTTCGATTCCCGGCCGGGTTAGGGACTTCCTCTGCCTGGTGACTGGGTGTTTGTGTTGTCCTCGTCATTTCATTATCATCATCATTTGTGAGAGTGACTAGATTGGATTGTGAAAAGAAAATAGGCTGTGTAGAAATTGGGACTTTGTACGGGCGCTGATGGTCGCGCAGTTGAGAGCCCCACAACCCAAACATCATCATCATCATCATCATCGGATCAGTTCAGACGTCAACACGGTCGCAGTGCTAATAAGCAGTGTATCAACGACCTGTTACAACTGTAGGGGGTATAACGGCTTTGTGAGAACCTTCCCAACCGAATCGGCACATGCATCCAGCCCCGGGAATATGTTATGTCAACATGTTAAGTGAGCTCTATTATTTAGCTACTGAAATAACAAGTCATATCTTCTTAACCCACGAAGTTTCATTTAGTTTCCTCTTCCCCTGAGTATTCACTTGCTTTTAGGAGGCAGTGTGTTTATGCAGTGATATATACGTCGTGTATCTCATATGATTAATTTTTCCTTGACATATTTTAGACTTAACTTTATCGACAATAATGACAGAAACTGAAGAATTGAATTAAAATTTGTGCCACGGCCGAAACTTGAACTCCGAGCACCTTGCTTATTAGGCAGGCATGCTAGCTTTTACACCGCCACAACAGTATAAACATCAGCATTGCACGGACAACTTTAGTCGAATGCCCTCCGTAACATACATCTGCCATGAAACACCTACTGGAACACCTAATGTTTATTTATATTCCTGCACTATCTGAAAAGACAGTCGAGCTTGACAACAAGTATCCCACGTATTATTTCCAACCTGAATGACAGATATTGAACATGAATAGCTACATTGATATGTAAAATTCTTGATGACAGTTGCGTTAGAAATGGCAGATTTTAACTAAAAACAATCGCATAGAAGTTCCAAATTAAAATTGTTAATCATTAAAACTGTTCTACTTACTATGTTACAAAACTGTAATGATCTCTGTTATGGGTGAAAACTCTGTGGACAAAACTCGCTCTTTGTTCAGTTCATTTATTCCCCAAAAATGGATGAAAGGAATTTACTGATAATATGACATTATTCAGTGGGCCAGTTTAGTGTAAAGCTCGACTGTTTGCTTGCTCCTCGTAGCAGACAACTTAAAGCCCTTTTCTTAGGGTTTTTCTTTATTTTCACGTACTAGTTGCGGAGTTTCATAACAATTACCCTATGTAGGACAAATCCAGCACTGCAGTGGAGTAATAACAATGTTCTGGGAAACCCAAAAGTTAGCGACACAGACTTTCCATTATGAGATTGTCAAACACCATAAGAATATGCCTGATATATAGGTGGAAAGATAAACAGATACACAAGTAGAGAGTGTGAGAAAAGAAGGGGGGAGGGGAGTGAAAGGAAGATAAGAAGAGGGGAAAGAGACAGAGAGGGAAAGAGATAGGGAGGGAGGGAGGGAAAGTTAAACAAGTTTTTGAAGGAGATCTTTTCGTTGTACAAGTTATTTCCTTCAGCAGTAGAACGGAAGTTGTCTTTCATATTAACAGACAAAATATTGTTTGAGGGTGGGTCTTCCGGGAACAATAACTTTGTCCCTCAGTTCACAGTTTTGCAGAAATCTGACGTGTGTGAAGCTAAGGAAAAGCAATGAGAGCTTCGTTACATTCCATGCTGAGGCAACATTGGATATCAAACGGCATATGTTAGCCATTTGCAGAACGGAGGTATAGTACTGCTTCACTTCTGCGTCACTCGCTGGGTGTGTTTGCTTGTAATATGTTGTGATACATAAAATACTCGCCAAAATGTAAACTGAATAATTCGGGATTATCAAACGCTCCAGGCTAGTTGGCACACGTGTTTCAGCAACGTGTGTGTTCTCCGAAAGCGTGTTGCTGGCGGAACCGTACGCGTTTTGTAAACGAACCGGTGGCACGTTTCCTCTGCTATTTGATATTCTCTGTTGATTTTTCTTTGCTGCGACACACCAATAGGAATTCTCGAGGTGCTCGATGAAAGTTGTTTTCCCTTTTTCGGTTACGGCGACTCACCTGTTTATTCACAGCGCAGAGACTTCCTTTCAACAATTTTGTATTTTTAACCAGAGGTACGAAACAGTTGTGTTTGCTCTCCGTGCAGTGTGACAGTGTTGTTCGAAGTTTTTGTTTGTCCTTCACTTAAAGTTCTTGTTTCGAAACTGTGTTACGTACTTACCGGATTATGTAACACAAAATTTTTAACGACCCATATACAGTGAATTTTATCGAATGTTTATGCTCATGTACATCTGGTGCACAGTAAGTATACTTTTTGCACCACGAGGAACAGTTGTTGTTGTGAAAAAGAAGAAAAACCCTTACAAACCGTGACGTCTTTCTTCTTAATGTAACATATAATGAGATCATGTGTTTAAATCTCTCGTTATGATAATTCTGTGATTTGATACACCACCCTGTTAATTGTATTTGACATTTATACTCATGAAATCGAAAAATATTACTCCTCAGTACCTCTTACTGATGCAAATTAAAACAGTTAGTGATGTGATACAGAGTGGAAGCCTATAATTCGAGTACCTTCTGCCGACGGAAGTGGCAGGGATAAAACATTTCGTTTCAGTATCAGCATCTTAAAACACATCCTACCCTAAAAACTGTTTTGTTGATTCCCATAGTGCTAAGAGCCATTTGAACCTAATATCTGTTTACTGATTATTCTCAGGATACCATAAACATTAGAAGATTCAAATTGCCTTGTGAGAGCCTTTATCGATACCTGTAGCTCTGGCGTAAGGTCTTTGGCAGGTTGCCTAGTAACTGCGGCTCGAATATCCCGCTAGAAGGCAGTGACGCTGTTGTACGTGAGATGGGCCACGCATGAGGTACGTGAGAAGGGCCACGCATGAAATAAGGCAAGTCTTCTGCTCCCCGACAATGAATTCCGTCCCGAAACATACCCCTCTTTCCAACTCTAATCTGAACGCTCCACCTCACACCATACATTTTCTCACCCTCCACCTTATCAACTTTTGGTCGTTACCTGTTGTTCTACAAGGCCCCAAAGCGATACTTATCGGTCCATCATGACCATTAGCTTCCATGGCCATAGGGAGCCATTTGTGCTGTGTGTTGAGGGCATTAGTGGAGCTATGTCGGCCCTTTGACTTGGTATATCAGAAGCATAGCCAGGAAATAAAGTTTTCAATGTTATGTCTCCGAAGGACGGGTGACGCAACCTTTTCACTAACAAAGAAGAAACGTTCGCTAAACATGACAAACTGATGGAGATCATCGAAATCGTCTGTTTTAGTGAAGAAAAGAGCGATGGTACTCATTATAGGCCAGAGCCACTTGTAAGTGGGAATGCCCTTAAGCAAAGTACATCGAAGCTGAGAGCATACGATAACGACTTCTTTCCGATGCAGTCAGTCATGTCTCTTGGTGTGAGGCTGTCTGGTACCGTGAGACCAGGTGAAATGCAAGACTTGTAGTGACGTGAAAGCAGTTTTTAGATCTGGTTTACTTTTTGTTTGTGGCACTTTAGATCGTGAGCCTGTCTACGCCTGCCTGTTCTCTGGAAGCAGTATATCCCTTCTCGATTACCAGCGGTGTAACAGGTTCCTTCCGATTTGTAAACTATTTCCAAGAAGTACACGCATAATGTTGGAAAGTTAATGTTAGTTCTTGCCTGTCCTGGGGATAATTTGTGCTAATTTAGAGGCAATGGAATTGTTATGACTGCTGAATTTTGCTGTTGTAAGGGATTTGTCAACTGAGGCATTGCTTGGATGTAATCTTTTTTAAATAACAGGTTGTGTTTTAGATTATGTTAGTACGAAATTCATGTTTAGATTTCAGGCTGGTAGCAAGAATGAGTTACGTAATTGTAAATATCTTCAAAGGGCGTGTAACGTTAAAGACTGGAGAAAGGGTGGAGGGTCCCTCTTTAGTGTGGATCATATGCATATGGGCAAAGAGAAGGCTCTGGATTTGCTTGAAATGCTGAAGGAGTTTTCTGATATGGTTACCAATAAATGAGGAGTAGCTAATCAAAAGTATAATGTCCGCTGATTCAAATTTTTTCAGGAATAGCGAAAAACTGACATCTACTAAACTATTCAATGGAACATAATGCTGTTATCAAATTCATTCTGTGTTGGGATATTGAATTCGATCCCACTTAGCAACAGATCATAATTTGATTAGGACTGCTATAAAATAAATTATTTATGTTTTGGGCAATATATGTTTTGATCGGTCACCTAGGACATTGCATATTTAGATAGGTTTTCAGTATTAAATCTTCATTAATTCATACGAATTTTAATACCTGAAAATAATTATTAACTTACAGTAATTTTCAATTGCTTTACATTAATTATAGAACTTAGAACAATGTAACATTAATATTATATTGGAAGAATGCTACAAAGCCTTAAATTACATTAAAACTGTTCAACACAATAATTTGTTACAGGCACAATTAACCAAATTTTGTCCATTCCTGGTTCTTCTTGTAAAAAATCATATTCGATATCTTCGGGAGTGAATCTGCTGCATGGAACCTCTAAAGTTTAGGAAAAAAATGAAGTTGCTCTTCTTCTTTCCATTGCGTGCTGAATCCTAAAGTGAGCAGTTTCTTCACCTCTTCGTCTTTCTTTTCCTTTGTCATGTTTGACAACGCTATTATATGTCTTTCAGTAGCAGAGAACATCTTGTCCACGTTTTGCCAATGCTGTGAATGATTTAGAAGGGTCATCGAAGTACTCATTAATTTCTGTTTTAAATTTTATATTCTGATCACTGACACTCTTCAGTTTTGACTGTTTCAAAATAATTCTATTACACTTCGCTGACACCGTTTACCTTTCCCCATTCCACTGAGATTTCTTTATAGTTCGCAAGCTTTCAATTAACCATGTTTCCCCAGCTTCATCACAGATCTGTACATATTCTTTGGATTCAAAATTTCTAAAATTTGGCGCAGTATTCTCTCAACTCGTCCAAAGACCCTGTCTACATGTAAAAAGGAATTCCCTCAGACCGGAAATTATACACATCCCTTTCAAGTAATGGAGAACTTTTCCATAGGTAGAATGCAATAGCATGAATCAGATGTTGATTTTTATTCTGGCCACCACACCCATCAGCAAAGCGTCTGAGAGATGTGGCAGTTTTAGATTAGGTTAGTACGAAATTCATGTTTAGATTTCAGGCTGGTAGCAAGAATGAGTTACGTAATTGTAAATATCTTCAAAGGGCGTGTAACGTTAAAGACTGGAGAAAGGGTGGAGGGTCCCTCTTTAGTGTGGATCATATGCATATGGGCAAAGAGAAGGCTCTGGATTTGCTTGAAATGCTGAAGGAGTTTTCTGATATGGTTACCAATAAATGAGTAGTAGCTAATCAAAAGTATAATGTCCGCTGATTCAAATTTTTTCAGGAATAGCGAAAAACTGACATCTACTAAACTATTCAATGGAACATAATGCTGTTATCAAATTCATTCTGTGTTGGGATATTGAATTCGATCCCACTTAGCAACAGATCATAATTTGATTAGGACTGCTATAAAATCAATTATTTATGTTTTGGGCAATATATGTTTTGATCGGTCACCTAGGACATTGCATATTTAGATAGGTTTTCAGTATTAAATCTTCATTAATTCATACGAATTTTAATACCTGAAAATAATTATTAACTTACAATAATTTTCAATTGCTTTACATTAATTATAGAACTTAGAACAATGTAACATTAATATTATATTGGAAGAATTCTACAAAGCCTTAAATTACATTAAAACTGTTCAACACAATAATTTGTTACAGGCACAATTAACCAAATTTTGTCCATTCCTGGTTCTTCTTGTAAAAAATCATATTCGATATCTTCGGGAGTGAATCTGCTGTATGGAACCTCTAAAGTTTAGGAAAAAAATGAAGTTGCTCTTCTTCTTTCCATTGCGTGCTGAATCGTAAAGTGAGCAGTTTCTTCACCTCTTCGTCTTTCTTTTCCTTTGTCATGTTTGACAACGCTGTTATATGTCTTTCAGTAGCAGAGAACATCTTGTCCACGTTTTGCCAATGCTGTGAATGATTTAGAAGGGTCATCGAAGTACTCATTAATTTCTGTTTTAAATTTTATATTCTGATCACTGACACTCTTCAGTTTTGACTGTTTCAAAATAATTCTATTACACTTCGCTGACACCGTTTACCTTTCCCCATTCCACTGAGATTTCTTTATAGTTCGCAAGCTTTCAATTAACCACGTTTCCCCAGCTTCATCACCGATCTGTACATATTCTTTGGATTCAAAATTTCTAAAATTTGGCGCAGTATTCTCTCAACTCGTCCAAAGACCCTGTCTACATGTAAAAAGGAATTCCCTCGGACCGGAAATTATACACATCCCTTTCATGTAATGGAGATCTTTTCCATAGCTAGAATGCAATAGCATGAATCAGATGTTGATTTTTATTCTGGCCACCACACCCATCAGCAAAGCGTCTGAGAGATGTGGCAGTCCGGTCAAAGGATGTTTCAGAAAGAAAATCTGTGGTGGCTGAAACGATTTCTTGTGGTTCTGTTCCAGCTTGAGCTTCATTCCCTCCATAGAAAACAGGGTGTGTGGTTTCCATATTTGCTTCACAGAAGCTATAAAATGCAGTTTGTCAGACGGAATATGCTTCTCCGATATTCGGTTTTGGCAGAGGATGGACTTGCTGCAAGTCAAATGCATACGTTTTAGGTGCATGTGGCGACTGCTTCATTAATTTATGAAAAGCTCGAGCTTTCAGCTTATGAGCACGAAGTTCAGTAATTAATTTTTTCTTTTGATTTGTATCTGTAGCACTTTGAATTTCATGCCACGTCCTAAGGCAATGACTGCCTCTATCACTGGCAGGGGAGCCAAAACACAAATTGAATTTGGAGTTGAAAATTCTGGTGAAGTGTGATTTTTTGGCTTTGAGATGAGTCGCTGCTGACCTGTTGTACAATTTTAAAAGATTGTTTATATTTAATTCACAGCAGAGGTACAGTCTTTGGCATTTTTTCCTATCTTAATGACTTCCAGTGGCTTTCAATTTTGATAAAAATTCTACCACATGCTTCCTTTTAATTTCATACTTTGCAGTCTTATGATCATCCCCTCTGTTATCTGTTACTCATCTCCCAGATGCAGTTCCTTTCGTAATGGTATTTAATCTTGTTTGTCCAATACGAAAGAGTTTCCGAAAAAATGCAGCACTTATAGGTATTTTTCAACCCCAGATTTCACCTGCAATTTACAAAAACCTATGGTAGCATACGATAGTTACTTACTTCACTTTGTGAAATAATAATATTCTTTATTTAGATTAGTGTATTGAAATACTGACCGCAAGTGTTCGGAGTCTGCTGGATAATTTCCTGTCTAGTATTGTTACAAAGATACACTATATTAACAAGAAAAAATAAAATGAGAAATATTGAGAATCTGTATTAAATCGCCGACTTATTTCGTTGTGACAGCTGTTGGTTTTCCTTTGGCACTTTCTCCACGAATGTGCCAACGCTTTATTTATTTATTTATTTATTTATGCATTTATTTTACCAGGCAAGATTAGGGCCTTCAGGCCCTCTCTTCCACCTAACCATGCATACTCAGATTGAGCAAATTTCAGTTTCTACAGAACATTAAGGACATATAACATGTTATACAGTATTAATGTTAAAGAAAAAAAAGAGATTATAACAGTAGTACAATGATAATTATAAAAATCAAAAAATAATTGTAACAATCAATAATAATAATAATAATAATAATAATAATAATAGTAATGACTATGTACATGAAAGTAAACATATTTTTCTTTTACGAATGTTAGTCCTATTACTAGTTGCGAATTTTCTCGTTATATTCTTGCAGCTTGTGAGTTGTTCTCATCGGGCAGAGACATAAGACGATAGAATGGGGTGAAAGAGATATAGAAGAGGTAGATAGGTTAGAGGAAGAGAAATAGAATGGTAAAATTCGAAGCTATGATGGAGAGGAGAAAGAAAGAGATGAGAGGGGAACAACAGTGGTGGCTATACCGTCCTTAATATGTAAGTTTTGAGTTCCCTCTTGAATGTTGAGTGGTTCTGGATAAGACGCAGATCAAAGGGGAGCGCGTTCCATAGTCGTATGGCTGAGATGGAGAATGACACGGAGAAAGATTTTGTGTTATGTAAAGGTACAGCCAAGATGCTAGACGTATCCGATCTGGTATTGCGGTTGTGGAATGATGATAGGTGTTTAATGTGAGAAGATAAGTATTGGAGGCACCATTGGCTAAGAAATCAATGAAGTATTCACATCATGTGGAGATCGCGTGCCTTATGTGGGCGTATCCAACCTAGCTGGGAGTATGAAGGACTGATATGATCATACAACCGTATGTTGCACACGTATCTAACGCAAGCATTCATCACTAGCTCGAGGCATCTCGAATTTTCACTATTTGTGCCGTGTTGAACAACATCACAGTAGTAAAGATTAGGCAAGACTAGTGTTTGGACTAATTTTTGTTTAATATGGGTTGGAAATATTTTTCTAAATTTTTGAATTGCATGTAGGGAGGAGAGCGATTTCCGACAAGCTGTGACTGTTTGTTCTTCCCAGTTTAGGTGTTCATCCAAGATTATTCCAAGGTCTTTTACTGTTTTTTGGTATAGTAGTTGGGTACCATTGAGGAGTATTTGAGGGGCTGTTTCGCGAAAGTACCGGCTGATTAACTTTGGATGAGATATAAGTATGACCTGGGATTTCTTGGGGTTTAGTTTCAGACCTAGGATCTGTGCCCATCGAGAAACAGAGCAAAGATCTGCGTTCATACTCGCTACTGCGTCAGCAATGTTCTTGGGGCTTGCACTTATGTACAGTTGGATGTCGTCGGCATATAGATGGTAGTTGCAGGAGTGAATCACTGGAGAAATATCATTAATGTACAGTGAGAAGAGTAATGGACCAAGGACAGAGCCTTGGGGAACTCCAGAGCATACGTTTTCCCATGATGACTTTTCCGACCCACAAATGACTTGTTGACTTCTGTTTTTGAAGTAGCTGTCGAACCAGTGTATTGCGCTGTTTGAGAAATTCAGCTGCTTCATTTTAATTAGTAATATATCAAAATCAACTATATCAAAAGCCTTGCTAAAGTCAAGCAGTGTTAGGATGATAGCTTCACGTCTGTCCATAGCATGTTTAATGTCATGCAGCTGCTGTACTATGGTGCTTTCGAAAGCCTGACTGATATTTGTCGTGGATGCTATGAGTCTTGAGGTAATCCGTCAGCTGTTCATGGACGATGTATTCTAGGGCTTTGGATATTGCAGGTAGTATGCTGATCGGCCTGTAGTCACGTGGCGACTTAGGGTTTTCAGTCTTGGGTATAGGTTGAATTAAACTTTGCTTCCACTCAGTAGGATATGTACTACTGACAAGAGACAGGTTGAAGATGTCTGTCATAACTGGAGTAATAGCGTCTACGACGTTCTTAATCATGCCAGTGCTCACTCCATCATTTCCTACCGCCTCGGAAGAGATTCTCATAATTGCCTTGTGTACTGTGCCGGAAGTGACATGTTTTAGGAAAAACTTGTCTCTCGAGAGATTGATGTCTTGGGGCTGGTAATTTGTCGCTCGTGGCAGTTTACAGCTGTTGAGAAGAAATCGTTTAATTCTTCTGCAGACGCTTGATAAACAGCGTCAGATCTTCGCTTCCCTATACCGAAACTGCGCAGCTTTTTCCACAGTGCAGCAGGTTTTGATATGCTGCATACGACAGAGCTGGCACGCCTGATTTTGGCATTCCTCACGCTTTCTTGGTTCTGTTTCGGAGTTTCCTATAAGCTTCGTACGCCTCGGGAGTTGGGTTACGCTTGAAGGCCCTATGTGCAGCATCACGTTTATTCATTAACTGGCGTAATGCAGTGGTGAGCCACGGAGCGGGAGTTCTCTTTACCTTGACAGTGCGTTGAGGAGCATGTTTATCATACAGTGCAATAATTTTGCGACATAATTGCCGAATTTTGCCGTCTAAAGTCGGTTCATTGCTTATATCATGCCAAGGGATGTCTGAGGAATCCTTTTGAAGAGCGTCATGGTTAACATTTTTTAGGTTTCTGTAGATTACCAGGTGAGATTTTTCTTTGGAAGTACGCACGGAGTAATTTAAGAATATCACGTCATGAGCAGAGAGTCCCGGAGCGGATGTCTGATTGGCGCGAATTATTTTACCTGGTCGCTTTGTTGCTATTATATCTACGAGTATATGGCTGTGTGGCGTGTGATGATTTGGGTCCAGCGGTGTTAAACTCATATCATTGGAGTGGAACAGTCTCCTTAGTTTTTCTGCAGAGGGAGAATTTAACTGTAAGTCGATGTTTGTGTCGCCCATAATGATTATGTGTTCATACAGTGTCACGAGCGAGGACAGGGCAGACTGAAAGGAGGACATGGCACGTTTGGAGGTTTATAGATTACTCCAATTAGCAGTTTCTGATTTGATATATTTATTTCGAAAAACAAGAACTAAAGGTGAAAGACAGGCTGGAGGTATCGGAGAAGGGAGCGAAAAGAATGAAGGAAAGTGGCATTAGTGGTTACGAAAAAGATAATAGTAGACTGCTGACACCCAGGAGATACGACAGTTTTTTATCTTCGTGTCTTTTATTTCGTTTAGAAAACACGTTTCTTTTAGTTCTGAACAGAACGTTTACTGGGACAGAGCAGCAATTAAATCGACCCTCTCTATGTTGACAGGGAGAATCGAAATTCAGTAAATGAGGCTCGTTATCACAATATCAGACTAAAAAGAATAAGAAAATGGTTTTTATCGTGGAATTATTTACTGATGAATGTTATGGAAACAAATTCTATTTTTCTAATTTCAGTTTCCACATCTATTTTTGATTTCTTCTTCATTCTTGTTTTTGTTCAACGATCCGTACGCTCCTCCCCTACAGTCACACTTTCTTCTTATAAATCCGTTGGACACAGTACACACACACACGACAGAATACTGTTGCTATGCAGTACTAACAATAACAGTTTTGCTATGGCGGTGTCAAACAATACCAGAAGACAACAACACCGACTAAAGCTTTGAACAGCCACAAGTACTGACAAAAGTTAAAATCGACAGAACTGCCAAACAAGATGAAACAAAAGCAAACTAAAACGTAAATTTAAATGCGAACACATTTAGGTTCGGCTTTACCGTGACTGTTACTGACATCAAATGAAGCAACAAGTTTACTGTTACCAGTCACCGTTATATTTTTTCCACGACGCGTTTCGAAGGTTTAAACCTCCATCATCGGGTGGATTTACATTAGTTAGTATTACATATGTGTGTATGTTGTGTTATGGATTTGGAGGAACTTGTGGCACTGCCTAGTGGAGAAACAAGACACTATTTCAGAATATGGTTTTGGATAACTTTTACCAAAAAATTAAACTGATATCTAATGGTAAACTTTAATAAGTAAACTAGAGTACCTCCAGTGGTCACAGGTTCCTTTCTCTGTCGTAACACTTCACATGTATACTGCCACATTTGTAAACAAATATGGCGTCTGGAATCAGCTGGGTACAAGGTTCATACAGTAGAAGAGAAGACATAATCGCAAAGTGCAAAGAAAATACATCGTAAGAACATTATTACAGAATAATCGTTTAAATCATTTGGAGGTGTTTGTTTTGAGGTGTCAAAAATATGTGTGTGTACTTCAGGTGGTATATAAATTCAATTTTGAAAGGTTAAAACAGCTAAACATTCGTACTCGTTTATGCAATCAGGTGAAATGTTAAAATGGCTTAAACTTCCAACTTGCTAATAACAAGTAGGAAAAATGTTACAGGCTTGAATTACAGAAATCATATTGGCTACAGCAGTAAAATCATACATAGATGACACTCTTAGAAGAAAGAGAGAGAGGAGAGAGAGAGAGAGAGAGAGAGAGAGAGAGAGAGAGAGAGAGGAACAGAGAGAGAGAGAGAGAGAGAGAGAGAGAGAGAGAGGAAGGAGTGATTATGTGAGAGCAAACATTTACATGGCAAGGAGTCTTAAGATTACATGTTGCACATATTAGCTGCCTAAAGGTTGGGGTAATACACTGGTTAATGTTATAAAGTATGCAGATAATATACATTTGTGCCAGTAGTTGATGTACATACAGTTTTAAGCTGACAAGGGGTACAAGCTGTTGGTGTGATGGATTATCTGTGAATGAGGTCAATCTCTTGTACTCTTGGCAGCTGTCAATATTTATGGTAAATATTAGGATGTGTGCACATGTGTGTGTGTGTGTGTGTGTGTGTGTGTGTGTGTGTGTGTGTGTGTGTATTTTAAGAGTGTAGTCAGTTGCTGAAAACAGAGATGATACTATTGTAAATATTGTCATTTTTGTCATTTAAGATGGATTCTGGTTGCTTCATTTGGTGTTTGTATATTTGGAGTGTGACAAGGATGTCTAGTTTCCTGCCTTTTGGTTGGATGTGTAGAATGCTAATACTTGTGTTGTTAACATGGTGATTTGTTTCATGTAGCTGGGTAGCTATTGCTGATGTGTGGTATTTTTTGTTTTTTAGTCCTGCCATGTGTTCCTTGAACCTTACCTCAAATGATCTTCCTGTCTGGCCTATGTAGAAGCAGTCACAGTCCAAACATTCAATTTTGTACACACCTGTGTGATGAAGTGGATTTCGTGTGCCGATGTTGTGGGGTAACTTCTGTCCAATCTTGTTGTCTGTTGTAAAGGATGTGCTTATGCCTTTCCATTTGAAGACATTAGCAATATGGTATGAAATGTTACCCAGAAAGGGGATTGTATGGAAGATGTTAATTTCTTTTTGTTTTTTGTGTTGTGATTGCTTTGCCATTATTGAGTGTTTTAGAGTGTCTACTATGGAGCTGTAATAGCCATTTTCAATAGCTGTTTGTTTTATTATTTCAATTTCTTGGTCACATTTATCTTCTGAGAGTGGTAGCTGGATAGCTCTATTAACCATGTACCGGTATGCTGCCATTTTGTGTGCTGCGGGGTGGCAAGAGGAGTTGTGGATTGTAGTATGTGTAGTGGTAGGCTTCTGATAAATTTCAAACTGATGTCTTTTATTCTTTATTGTAATGGTAAGGTCTAGGAAATTTATACTGTCATTTTTTGGTGTTCAACTGTGAATTTTATGCTTTCATGGGAGTTGTTGAAAAACTGATTCAACTCACTGATGTCATCTTTAGTGCCTTTGATTAAAATTATGATATCATCTACATTTCACCTGATTGCATAAACGAGTACGAATGTTTAGCTGTTTTAACCTTTCAAAATTGGATTTATATACCACCTGAAGTACACACACATATATTTGTCACCTCAAAACAAACACCTCCAAATGATTTAAACGATTATTCTGTAATAATATTGTTACGATGTATTTTCTTTGCACTTATCGATTATGTCTTCTCCTCTACTGTATGAACCTTGCTCCCAGCTGATTCCATACGCCATATTTGTTTACAAATGTGGCGGTATACATGTGAAGTGTTACGACAGAAAAAGGAACCTGTGACCACTGGAGGTACTCTAGTTTACTTATTAAAGTTTACCATTAGATATCAGTTTAATTTTTTGTCAAGAGTTATCCAAAACCATATTCTGAAATAGTGTCTTGTTTCTCCACTAGGCAGTGCCACAAGTTCCTCCAAAGCCGTAACACAACATACACACATATGTAATACTAACTAATGTAAATCCACCCGATGATGGAGGTTTAAACCTTCGAAACGCGTCGTGGAAAGAATAAAACGTTGACTGGTAACAGTAAACTTGTTGTTTCATTTAAAACGTAGATGGTGGACATTATACATTCCGATTCATCCAGTCATGTGGACGGTGTATGATTTGCTTTAACCGTGCATTTTCAAGATCTTTTTCGGTGTTACAGTATACAGACAGACGCAATCTGATTGGTGGGTCATTTGTCCACAGGTGGACAATATACGGTTTGATTGGTTGCTCCTCAGATTATGTGTCACGGATAAGACTGAATGTAAATTCCAGATTAGAGATCAGATCCCTGTCCGTTAGTCCCTTTATCGTTGTCGCCTCATACGATAAGGGACATGCGGAAGACAGTCAGCCCACTTTTGGCAAATGTTGTGATAAGGCCTCAGTCTCCCTGTACACGTTGTCTATATTTTAGGTGTCTAAGCCCAGTGTTAAGCGATATCGGCCAGTTATCAATTAAAAGTTTGTCTTAGAACCGGCACCCTTACCATACCTGCGCAATTGCTCTACAGGGTCTTTGGGAGCTCAGTATTTCGTTCTGTAAAATCTTAAACAAGCATACCAACAAACGACGCTGGTCAAGGACCCTAAGCCTCTCACAGTGTTCTTCACTGACTGGAATCTGTTTGAGTATAATCGTTCATGATTTGGGCCAGCTACGGGACCTGAATATCGTGTTAGGTGTTCAGAAGTTTTTACAATTAGGGTAGGTGGGGGTAAAATTAAGCATCTTCCGGTTTAATGAATAATAAAAAGGACCTGCAGCAATATTGTATCAGTTATACAGCAACGCTTACTTTGTCATCTTGGTAACGTCATCTAAAATATTCATTACCACCAAGTTATTATTACAAGAGACATAAAAGTTTTTCTAAAAATTATTTTGCACATTCTTACCCCATGCTATGTGGTAAGATTATGTGGACCTGGAGCAAGAGTAATCAGTTTGGATCTATATATTCAACTGAATAAAAGTGTAATGGTTACAAATAAATACATGGACAAAAAAACTATAGAATCTTTATTTATTAACACTATCACATAAGCATTGACTAGTCAGCAACATTGGGCCTAACTTTGGATATTGACACAATAAGGAAAATAGAGCAAAATACAAATTTCCCAGATATAACAATGGAAGTGACCAGAGAAGAGACATTTTGAAATTAAGACACTTCAAAACGATTACACATAAATGAAGACTGTATAAAGAACAGAAGTAAACTTATTTAATAGAGATACTTTTTGTAAATTAGCAAAACTTGACAGATCGTCTGAAAAGCTAATAGCATTGGCAAACAATCCAGAGCATTCATAAATAGATTTTCTTTAGTTTTTTATTCTTTTTACGGTTGTCTTTTCCGGGAGAAGCTTCTGAAAGGAAGTTTTAGTTTTTCCGTGGATTTTTTGCAACGACGAATTCTTCTGTCCTAGTGACAGAACTCTCTCCTACAGCTGGTTCGTTTCTGTGAATCGGTCTTGGTGCCCACTGTCTTACCGCTTTTAAAACGGTTACCATAGGCTGTCTCTGAAAACCGAATAGTTTTGGATGCTTGCTACATTAAGCTTCCGTTTTCGATAAGACCTAAAACTTGATGGTAGAGCGACTCTGTTAACGGCTATCGATTTGCTGTTCTCAGACGGTTGCTGAAAAAACAGACCCCTACCATGAAAGGCATTATTAAACTCGACGTGACTCTGAGAGGTAGGTATATCTGAAAATCCACTACCCAACGAAAGAGAAACTACAAAAAGGAATATTAATTTTAAATTGACTATGGTGAATAATGAAGCATCTAAGGTAAATAAAAATCAACAACGTATGCTTCAATATGCTAGAAGGTCAACACAACTCAAAGAATAGGTTATAGGGTAAAAGTTTGTAAATAGTTCCGTTATGGGTTAAAAGTACGCTCTGCACACTTTTACCCTACTAGAACTGCATGCCTGTATCCCATTCCGCTATTTTTTCTTTCGGCAATAACACACAACACTAAAACCATGGAAATTAAGAAAGGAATTCGAATCTTACAGTCACTAATTCCACTATCGAGTTTATCGAGTTTTAAATAAACTATGGTTCTCCTGAGACTCAGTCAAAACTATTCACTCCATTCCACTGTTTTCTATTTCAACAGTAACACACATAACTGAAAGTATGGATATCAAAGACAAAATTGGGTTTTTACAGTCAATAGTTCCGCTACCGAGTTTATCTACGTTTTAAATGGATTTTCGTGCACCTCACATTCATTGAAAACCAGAAAAAATTACCTCGAAAACGTACAGATGTGATTCTCCAGCAGTATGTGCCCGACTGCCACGAAGTGCCGCCATAGCACTAAGGAGATAATGACATATGCACTGCCTGACGGGAGAATGATGAACGTCTGCTTTAAGGACCTGGAAGAATGCTGAGAGCTCTTGCCCTACGAGTACTTTTACCTCCACCTATCCTATTCGGATGACAGAAGAACTTTCGATGTTTCTCTGGGTCATTGGCAGCAAGTCTTGATCAAAATTGCATTAAACCTACAGCTCTTTCTAGTATCATGGAAGTTATTCCCTGTCCCAAATAAGCCAACTAACCTGTCCCTTCTTCTTGATAATGAATTCCATATTTCCTTTCCTCTCCAATTCTGCGCAGAACCTCCTCACTTCTTCCCTTATCAGTCCACCTAATTTTCAAGATTCGTCTGTAGCACCACATCTGAAATGCTTCCAATCTCTTCCGTTCTGCGCTTCTCACAGCACAAGGTTTACTACCATACAACCCCGTGTCCCAGTCGTACGTTCTCAGAAATATCTTCCTCAAATTAATGGTACTATTTGATAGTAGTAGATATAGCTACTATTTGATAGTAGTGTGGCCAAGAATACCCTTCCTGCCAGTGCTGTCTTCTTTGCTCCGTCCGTCATGAGTTATTTTGCTGCCTAGGTAGCAGCATTCTAATTCGTTACCAGCAATCCTGATGTTCACACTTCTGTTAATTTCCATTACTTTAGTCTTTCTTCGATTTAAGTTCAGCCCACATTCTGTACTCATTAGACTGTTCATTCTGTTCAGCAGATCCCATAATCCTTCTTCACTTTCACTGAGAATAACATTATCATCAACAAATTCTATCATTTATATAGTTTCACCTCGAATTTTAGTTCCACTCTTGAACTTTTCCTTTATTTCAATCATTGCTTCTTCGGTGTATTGATTGAACAGTTGGGACGGAAGGCTACATTCCTGCCTTACAAGAAATTTAATCCGAGCTCTTCATTCTTGATCTTTCACTCTTATCATTCTCTATGGTTGTTGTTCTGTCCCTATAACTGACGTTTGTTTTCCTCAGTATTTCGAACAACTTGCATGACGCATTTTCAAAGTTGAGAAATCCTACGAATGTCTCTTGATTTTCTCTGCTCCTGCTTCCATTATCAACCACAACAATTGTACCTTAGGTGCCTTTATCTCTCATAAAGCAAGCTGATCGTCATCTGACACATCCTCAATTTTGTTTTCCATTCTTCTGTTTATTAGTCTTGTCAGCACGTTGGATGCTTGAGCTGTTAAGCTGATTGTGAGACTTGTCTGCTCACGCTGTCTTCGGAATTATGAGGATAATAATGTTCCAAAAGTCAGATGGACTATCGTCAGACATACATTCTACACACAAACGTGAACAGTCGTTTTTTTTTTTCTTTCCTCGAAGAGAGTATTCTGATGGAATGTGATATTTCCTTTCTGCCTTACTTATCTTAACTCTTACAAACAACTTTTTAATTCTTGTTCTAATACTGGATCCCTATGTCTTCCATATAGACTTCTGTCTCCTTTTTTATCACTTCAGACAAGCTTTCCCCCGCATAGAGCCCTTCAATGTACTCTTTCCACCTATCCGCTCTCTCTTCTGCACTTAACAGTGGAATTTCCATTACATTCTTAAATGATCACCCTCGCTTTTAATTTCTTCGAAGGTTGTTTCTACTTTCATACAGGCTGAGTCAGTCCTTCCGACAATCATTTCTTTTCCGATATCTTAACATTTTCATGCAACAATTTCACCGTATCTCCCCTGCAATTCCTGTTTATTCAATTCCGAAGCGACTTGTGTTCCTCTGTTTCTCAATTCCCGCGAATGTTCTTAGATTTCCTCCTTTCGTCGATCAGCTGAAGTATTTCTTCTGTTCCCCATGATTTCTTCGCAGTTACCTTCTTTGTACGTATGTCTTCCTTTCCAAATTTTGTGATTCCCTTTTCTGAGATGTCCATTCCTCTTAAGCTGAACTGCCATCAGAGCTATTCCTTACCGCATTTATGCAGCCTTAGAGAACTTATAGCGTAGCTCCTCATTCCTTAGAACTTCCGTACCTGACTTCTTTGCGTATTGATTTTTGTTGTCTACTCTGTTAAACTTTCGCCTACTTTTCATCACTACTAAAGTGTGATTGAGTCTACATCTACCCCTGGGTACATATTACAATTCAATACCAGATTTCGGAATCTTTGCTGACCATGATGTAATCTAACTGAAATCTTCCCGTAGCTTTCGGATTTTTTTCAAATATACCTCCTCCTTTTGTGAGTCTTGAACAGTGTCTTCAGCTTGCGACTTTGTGTACGTGAACCATCGTTGTCTTGATGGTTTGCTATCGATTCTGTTGAGTACAATCCTATCGCTGAACTGTTCTCAGTAACATACTCTGTGCCCTAATTTCCTATTCATAACGAATCCTACTCCCGTTATACCATTTTCTGCTGCTGTTGCTATTACCCTATATTCATACGATCAGAAATGCTTGTCTTCTTTCCATTTCACTTCACTGACCCAACTATATCTACGTTACGCTTTGCTTTTAACTTTTCAGATTTTCTAGCCTCCCTATCACGTACAGCCTTCTGAAAATCCACACCCCGACTGGTAGAACGTTATCCATTCGTTGGTTATTCAATCTTTTTCTCGTGATCACTTCCCCATTGGGCAATCTCCTACCGGAGATCGGAATTAGGGACTGTTCTGGAAACTTCTGTCAATGGAGAGATCGTCATGAAACTCTTCCAGTTACATGCCCCATGTCTTGTCAGTACGTAATATACGTCTTTAATGCAGTGGTCTCCATTGCCTGCTGCATCCTCGTTTCGTGTATCATTGTCGTTCTTCGGCGTTTAGTGGCCCACCCCAATAGCCCTCAACCTCTGTTGGCTCCTCCACCCTCTTTGTAAACTCCATTGGCAGAGTGAGGGTGACTTGTTATGCAGGAAGTATTCGGCCGCTAACGCTGATGATATTTATTCAAAATTTAAACGCTGGCGCCGGCCGCTGTGGCCGAACGGTTCTAGGCGCTTCAGTCCGGAACCGCGCTGCTGCTACGGTCGCAGGTTCGAATCCTGCCTCGGGCATGGATGTGTGTGATGTCCTTAGGTTAGTTAGGTTTAAGTAGTTTCTAAGTCTAGGGGACTGATGACCTCAGATGTTAAGACCCATAGTGCTTACAAGGGAACCTCCCCATCGCACCCCCCTCAGATTTAGTTATAAGTTGGCACAGTGGATAGGCCTTGATAAACTGAACACAGATCAATTGAGAAAACAGGAAGAAGTTGTGTGGAATTGTGAAAAAATAAGCAAAATATACAAACTGAGTAGTCCATGGGCGACATAGGCAACATCATGGACAATGTGCGCGCAGGAGCGCCGTGGTCCCGTGGTAGCGTGAGCAGCTGCCGAACGGGAGGTCCTTGGTTCACGTCTTCCCTCGAGTGAAAATTTTACTTTCTTTATTTTTGCATAGTTATTATCTGTCCGTTCGTTCATTGATGTCTCTGCTCACTGTAATAAGTTTAGTGTGTGTGTTTTGCGACCGCATCGCAAAACCGTGCGATTAGTAGACGAAAGGACGTGCCTCTCCAATGGGAACCGAAAACATTTGATCGCAAGGTCATAGGGCAACCGATTCCTCCACAGGAAAATACATCTGATATATTCTATACGAAACTGGTGGCGGCATGTGCGTCACATGACAGGAATATGTTGTCGACCCACCCAACTTGTACACTTGGTGAATGGGTAAAAAGATTCTTCTACCTTGCCCGATTTAGGTTTTCTTGTGGATGTGATAATCACTCCCAAAAAAGTGATGAAAACATAAGAGTTTGTCACATAAACTGAAAATAAAAAATTCAACTTTTCACTCGATGGAAGATTTGAACCAAGGACCTTTCGTTCCGCAGCTACTCACGTACCACGAGACCACGACGCTCGTGCGGTCCCAGTGTCCTTGATGTTGCCTATCTTCCCATGGACTACTCAGTTTGTATATTTTGCTTATTTTTTCACAGTTCCACACAACTTCTTCCTGTTTTCTCAATTGATCTGTGTTCAGTTTTTGAAGGCCTATCCACTGTGCCAACTTATAACTAAATCTGAGAGGGGTGCGATGGGGAGGTTCCCTTGTTAGAGCCATTCGAACCATTTTAAACGATGGCGGGTTTCAAACATGGTACCGAGAACGTTTTGATTACTGATCAAAGACTATATCACTTTCTTTTTTCGCTCCCCCCTCTTGACTTATTTATTTTTTCCTTTTCATTCTGAATACCTCACTGAGTTTTTTTATTACACAGGGCAGACAAGCCTCCGACCGAACACGCTACTGTGCCGAATCCTCTAGACCACGGATACCAGGTTACCGAAATTTTATTCACAACTTTATCCCCACTTTTGCACCATTGCCAGCACCACTAAATTAACTGTGGTGAAGGGGCAGAAAGTTTTCGTGGACCGATACCCAGCAAACCATGTTCAGTGCTTTTAAATGGGTTTAGCCACTGCGTCTGTGTTGGCCATTCCAAATTTTGATCTTGTAGCCTGACGCATTTAATTCTTGAACAGAGGCCGTGTTACTTCAAGAACGCGGGAAACGTGTTCAAAGGCACTGCAGAAGACTGTCTGTCCGTACCACTTGCACTGAATTCATTGACGTCCCAGTCTATACTCGGAGATAGCCTCCAATTAATACTTCACGATGAGGTTATTTCCTCGCCAGTGGGCACAGACTATCCTTGAATGATTCTAAAGGTGGCGGGTTAAAACACCCGATAATTAACATGAGATTCACTTACGCCTGCTACTCGTATCGAGATAAATTTACAGTCAAACTCAATTTCGACATCGATAAAACAATATTTTTGTCGACATCAATGAACACCAATCCCCTCCTGCTTCCTGATTTCTGCGGTAATTTCAGGAAGTGTTGCTTATCTGTTAGCATTGACATCTCGACACAAACGCCGCTAGTCTTGGTCGTTAAGTGAAGGCCGTCGGCTAACGTGTTGTCCCTGGTGAGAGGTAAGGCCTGAACGTTGGTATTCTCGGCACACTCTTGGCACTGTGGATCCCGCAATATTACATTCTCTAATGATTTCCGAAATGGAATTTCATCATTCCGCTTTCAAAGCCTGTTAATTCCCGTCTTGCGGCCATAAACGCGTTGGAAACCCTTTCACATAAGTCAACAGAGCAGAAAATGACAGCTCTTCCATAGCATAGACATTTTACACCTTGTGTAGGCGATACTACCGTCAGTAACTTCAGGAATTTTATTACGAATACTTCGACAATTTACTGTTATAATTTTGATATTCGAAGGGTGTGTATTATGTTCGCCATCTGATTTCACTCTCTTTGTATCCACTGTTGAGCGTTCAGTAGTGGCCCAGAAACTACGTGCTAGCCTAAAAACCCAAAAGTGCACTCCGCTACCCGAGCAACTGATTCCTTTGTGTAGTGCACTCATGACGTGTCAAGGGGAGTGCTACAACTCTCCACCCCATAGCGCAGGTCCAGAAATCTGGCCGTGACAGAATCGACAGAGCCTTTGGTAGAGACGCTCCGATTGGCTCCAAGGCAAACGATCCTGATCGACCCTAGATACGATGTTGCGAATAATGAGCTCTGCTTGCACCCGCAAGCGAGGTCAGCAGTCTACTCCACTTTCGGCAGTCGGTAGTAGGAGCCCAGGACGGCGTCAGAACCCAGTCAACAAAGTTCATTGGTGCAGACTTGCAGACTAGAGCAGCCTGCACTGTCCTTAGGCGCAGGTAGACCCTCCTCTCCCCTCTCCCCCAGCAGACACACGGAGTGCACATCGGAATTCTTTCGAGCCCTGGACGCTATTTCACTAAGGATCGCCATAAAGCGCCTTATGTTGGAGTTCCGTCGTTGGTCACTTACCAGGCGCCGTGCCAGTGTACCAAGGCAGCAAGGTGGCGAAGTGCTGCGCTAGCTCATTAGCGAGACAGCGTGATTACAGCAACGTTCACTCGCACTGGCCAGCACCTTTACAGTGTAAACACAGAGCAGCGTCACGAAAGTAAACAAGAGCATGACCACTACGACCGCTGAGGTGGAAGCTCCCTCTGGCGCTCTAGAACCCAACAGTTTCATGCTTATAACAGTGCCGGTACACCTGGCTAACGTAATAGCTAGAATTCTTCAAAAATCTGTGTGCTCCCTTTGTTCACATATCGGTGTACAAGCAAGAATGTATAACATGTTCCAAAACAACGCGTAACAGAAATTTTCCACTCCTGATGCCTCGGGCTGTATTGCTGATAAAAAGGTGGTGTCAACTGTTTTGGATCATCCTTGGGCTAGGGACCGCTTGTATACCCAACACAAGTGTCACTATCCAACAGTACACGGTAAAAGGATGAATATTACACTTCCTCGTGCTTAGGAAAATGGGTCAAGTCAGTTGCCTCCTCTTCCATTTGGTGTGATCTACTGTACACTCGACAGGACTTATGGAGGCACAATAAGTTACTCGGGATACTTCAAGGACAGTGTTTTTTCACTATATTTTCATCGTCACCAGAGGACCAGAACCCAGCCGAGGATTTCAAGACGTCTGTCTACAGCAAATAGCTGAAACCCTTACGGTAATTTCTAAAATCCCAGTCTCGAACCACCTTGAAAACTTCCTTGCTATCTTTGTCCGTTTCTAAGATACAGCATCCAAAGTTATCCTACTTCTACACGTAAAATCCGGCATGAGGTGAAATCTAAATGGTAAATAATCTCAGCAAATTGATCAAATTTCAATGGTATGTTCTCTAAGCATTTATCTAGAAGAGCCATCTACCCGTTTTCAAAAATCTCTATCCATTATGGGAAACACGCCAAGAACTTGGATTTTGGATACCAAAACACGGCCGCGAATTTCGAGACGGCTATGCACAACCAATGGCTGTAAATGTTATAGGATTCTGGTCTCGAATAACATTGAAACTTTTCTTCATATCTTCTTTTATCAGTTTCCGACATACAGAGGTTCAAAGTTACTCTACTTATACACGTAAGATGCGCATGTAAAATGCAGTATAGGGCAAAACCGTATTTTATAAAGTGACGCAGCACGGAGAAACGTGGTTTAAAGTGTCTCCGTTATCATCTGAGAACCTCATGTTGTAGTAATGAAGAACATACAAAATTTTCTTGCACGTAACATCCGGACTGACGTGCAAAACTGGTTTTGCTTTACTTCAGCTTCTTATAAGCAACGTGACTAAATTTTATAGACCAGTGCATTTCTTTTCATATGAGCTACATGCTCTGCTGCAGCAGGGAAAAGAGTGAATGTGTTGCCGGTTATTTAAACGACTGAGCGAGAAATGGGGTATCACCAGTCTCATTCTTCCTTCCTCTGTACCTAAAGAAATTCCCCAACATTTTCGCATGCGAACGTGTTCGCACTTTTTATGCTGCAAGAGAAGAAGACAGTGGGACAGTGGCAGTGGCTAAGAGACGGAAAGGTAATAAATACTGGAAGATAGTAGGCAGTGGTTGTTTTATGGAGAGGGCGAGGGAGACAATAGCAGTGTGAGAAAAAGAGAGTGGCACAGTGGCAGTGGAACATACAAATGCAAAAGAGTGTTAGGAAAAAAGTGAAGGAGACAGTGCGTGGGAGGGGGGGGGGGGGGGGGGGGAATAAGCAAAGAGAAAGAGAAAGGCCGGCCGGTGTGGCCGAGCGGTTCTAGGCGCTACAGTCTGGAACAGCGCAACCACTACGGTCGCAGGTTCGAATCCTGCCTCGGGCATGGGTTTGTGTGATGTCCTTAGGTTAATTAGGTTTAAGTAATTCTAAGTTCTAGGGGACTGATGACCTCATATGTTAAGTCCCATAGTGCTCAGAGCCATTTGAACCACTTTTGAGAAAGAGAAAGCAGGTGGGAATCAGTGATAGTGAGAGACAGAGTATATGGTAATGTCACCGACGAACAGAGAGATAGCGAACATGAGAAGAGGTATTAGCAATATGAAGGAAGGCACGAAATATTAGCACCAACAAAGAGCAAGAGGGAGACACAGAGAGAGGAGACAGTGGCAGCAGTGAGACAGACGAAGGATACTGTGACTGTGAAACGGAAGAGACACAGAAACACAAAGAGATAATGACAATGAGTTGGGCGGAATGAGGGAATGAGAAAGGGCAACTGGGAGTGGATGAATACGAGCAGCATACAGCAATGGACTAGTGGAGATGAGTGAGTCACAGTTAGGGGAGCTTGTGGGAGCTGGACGTGAGCTGCATATTAAATAAAGAGCGAGTATGTTCACATGACAAAATTTCTGGGAAAATATTTGAAGGTGCGAGGAAAGCAGCTGGTACCCCACTTTTCAGTCAGAGTCAGTTAAACAGGAGCATAATCAACTCGCATAGGAGCATTTTTTCTCTAGTTATTATAATGAAATGCTTATTTGATGACTGAAAATTTAATTGTCCTCCTGATTTTTTAAACCTTCGGCCCCTACTTCCTGATTTCCTGGAAACTGGGGATCTGGCTGCAATGCCAGGACCCGAATCCAGCGACGAGTTCCGTTACTGCCAGATACTGGGTCATCTGCACGCCATAAACCTGACCTGTACACCTGTCGCTTCAGCTGCAGTGGAGGGCGGGGGGGGGGGGGGGGGGGGCGGTGCAGGGCCGGGTTTCTGTGAGCCGCGCAGAGTGTAGCGGCAATGTTTAATTAGGTTAGCGCGCCACACACGAGCGACGAGCGAGTGGTCGCCGCGTGCTGTGGTACAGGCCAGCTGTCCAGTGGAGTGCAGCCCCGGCATTCGCCCGGCCTTTGTTCCGGGCCGCAACAGAACAGCACTCGGCTGACTGTGCGCATCTGCTTGTCTTCCCACTTCAAAAAGGCCCACCACTCTTTCTTTCTGGCGCGCTGCGCCGGGAATTCCCTTTGCACCGCCACTGGCCGTAATTAATTCAAAATAATTTACGTTACTTGTGCCGGTGAGCTGGATTAGGTTCTGCGTTCTGTTCCCAGCCAGGGCACGCGCTAGAGAGCTATTTTTTTTAAAAGGCACTCACGTCAATAGATCTCGCTTAAACTAATACAGCAGAATAGTGCGAACAGTCAACCGTATGTTAACATGAAAAACTCAGTTTCTCTTCGTACATTTGAATGGCGGAATAACGGAATAGACTAATAATCCGCCAAAAACTGCGATTTCGTCCCTTAACGATTCTTTGCATTTACACAGGATTACCATAAAGACTATGACGAAGAATCAGCTGGGAATTTGCGGCCAATGTGAAACGAGATGAGCTCGAAACGGTGACTTTAGATGATTACAGACTAATGTATAGTAGAAACCAACACTCAGGGAAGAAAGAAATATCCTTTATATTAACAAAGAAATGGGTGCATTATGTAATAAACACTTACCATGTGACTGATAGCTTATTAATCATAAAAAGTTATCCCAGATGACACAACAATAATTGAGAGATGGAAAGCGAAACAGGACCTCTTTTAGGAAAAGTAAAATTTTTTGGTACAAGCGAAAACGTTTTATTGTTTTATTTTTAATTTTATTTATTTTTTCAAAATGGAGGAATTTACTTCATTCTCTAAATACTCGTTTTAGTTTGAAAGTTGTTCGAATCCAATAGGAGTCATTTGCAGAATGATATTTTCACTCTGCAGCGGAGTGTGCGCTGATATGAAATTTCCTAACAGATTAAAACTGTGTGCCCGACTGAGACTCGAACTCGTGATCTTTGCCTTTCGCGGGCAAGTGCTCTACCAACTGAGCTACCGAAGCACGATTCACGGCCGGTACTCACAGCTTTACTTCCGGCAGTACCTCGTCTCCTACCTTCCAAACTTTACAGAAGCTCTCCCGCGAGCCTTGCTGAACTAGCACTCCTGAAAGAAAGGATATTGCGGAGGCATGGCTTAGCCACAGCCTAGGGGATGTTTCCAGAATGAGATTTTCACTCTGCAGCGGAGTGTGCGCTGATATGAAACTTCCTGGCAGATTAAAACTGTGTGCCCGACCGAGACTCGAACTGGGGACCTTTGCCTTTCGCGGGCAAGAGCTCTACCAACTGAGCTACCGAAGCACGACTCACGCCCGCTACTCACAGCTTTACTTCCGCCAGTACCTCGTCTCCTACCTTCCAAACTTTACAGAAGCTCTCCTGCGAACCTTGCAGAACTAGCACTCCTGAAAGAAGGTTCGCAGGAGAGCTTCTGTAAAGTTTGGAAGGTAGGAGACGAGGTACTGGCGGAAGTAAAGCTGTGAGTACCGGCCGTGAGTCGTGCTTCGGTAGCTCAGTTGGTAGAGCACTTGCCCGCGAAAGGCAAAGGTCCCGAGTTCGAGTCTTGGTCGGGCACACAGTTTTAATCTGCCAGGAAGTTTCAGGAGTCATTTGTATTATTAAAAGTAATCGATTTCAGTGTACTGGGAACGAACATCACCTCGTTATGCGAAAATAGCGTCGGCCTGACAAGGTGACCCTTCCCTAAATCTCACTGCTGCGTATGCTATGCTTCACCGTATGGTATTTCCTAAGTTTTATAGGCTTTTGAAGGAGCTGACAATAGCTTTGTATAAAAAAACAACACATCAAAATTTTGTTAGAACTCAACATCTTTCCATTATCCTATACAAACTGATAAAAATATATTGAAAGCCATCTATAAAAAATAGTTTTGTTACAGGTCCAATAAGAGGACAGTGGGAATTCCCGCAGATGACCAATGTTCCTGCTGCAAGGGGTCTTTCGACCACGTGCAGCGGTTACAGGAAGCATCGCATGTGGGCACAAAACTGATTAAAGAAAAATGTGTAAAGAATAAAACAGTAACATCAGGTATGAAATTACTTTCATTTTACTTCAAAAAAATCAACGTAAATCATATACTTTTCATGAATTCAAAGAGGACTGCACCTTTAAATCGAAATGACCACATACACCTAATTGTAAGAAAAGACGATGTAAAGAGTACCCTAGGGAAATGTAATCCAGCCTTCATAATGCTGGACCAATAAAAGAGACAAGATGCAGGGAAGACCGGTGGGTGTCGTCAAGGTATTGTTTATTAGGCTCGAGAGCGTTACAGAGACGCTCAACCAATTACAATGGCCAATGCTACAAGAGAAAAGTTGTGTATGGTGAGAGTGAAAAGATACAGTACCGCCCGACATTGAAAATAGGTACAACATACTCCATTATTCTTGTCAGAACAACATATATTTTTGTAAAAATAACTCAATTTCAATTAATACAGCGAAGCCAGATACCAGTGTGGGAAAGAATGACAATTTATTTATTTAATTGATCACATGTGCACTCCCACAAAATAAATCCCTACATCCAGTTTGGTGAGATCTGTGAAATGAATGAATGTATGGTCGTCTGCTAACCGCAGATAGTGAACGTGAATATACCATCATCTTTGCGACGATCCTTTGGCCATCTTTGGTGAAACCAAACAGATGAAATTTACCGGAGCTTTGAGCGCCTGAAATGTGGCTGACCAATACGGTAGCAAGGTGCTCCCCCACTTCGGCAGAGGTGTGAGAGGACCTGAAGAACGGCCATGTTTCAGCACTCTGCCGCTGGATCTAGTGTTGGTAAGACCTGTCTTAGGTGTTCTCCGTAAAGACAAAAGAGTGGAGACATGGTATGCATGTGAAATACTTAAGAGTAGTTTGGAATAATAATTTTCTCTATTTCAGGAACTTTTGTGGGGAGAATTAAATGTCAGGCAGGTAATATTAAGGGAATCATAGTAATCTTCGGAAGTGACCAACGGTCACAATGAAACCACGGGTCGCAATAAGTTGAAATACTCCCGAGTGCTTAAGTTAAGCTGAATTACTAGCGTGTGTACTATAAGTTGGAAATATTTAAGAAATGGCGTGTGCAGAACTTGAAATTAAAGACGAGTCCTTCCACGTGGTGAGTACTGTGTGAGTCTTAATCTGTGTATGAGACAAAGGATAAAGAGAAGTACTCGTCCATGGTATCAGTTGAGGACTTTGCGTATTATGTTTCCATGTGACGCTTGATTCAAACTATAATACTCTGAGATTGAAGCAAGGTGTGTCAGCCGTCTATCCAGCAACGCCACTTGGCTTGTATTGCACAGGAAGACGTGCATATATCCTCCAGAGTTCGTAGTAGGAAAGAAAAGTTACAAAGTGGGGCAGTGTCGTGTGAAACTGGGATGCATTTTAATTGAAGTGGGAAAGCTGAAAGTGATGTGATTATACCGCTTGTGACTATTCCTTGTTTTGTACTGTATGTTGCCAGTGTGATGTATTTCATGAAATTTAAGTATGAGTGGTTGGCATGGGAGTGTAACAAGATAGTTTCAGAGGCAGTGGGTTATGCATGTTCCTTTTTGCTCCGCTCGGTCTGGAGGAAAGTTTCATGATGATGGGTGTTAGAGTCGAAGTGTGAGATATAGCAAAAGATCCACCATCCTATCCAGAAAGTGCACTGTAGCGTTAAATAATTATGAGACCATAAGACAGAGAATCACCAATGTAAAGCCATGCCCACTGGGCAGATTTTCTAATATGTTGTTGTTGTAGGTTATAGAATTTGTGTGTTTAGTTTATAGAATTTATCGGAATAAATAAGATAGTGAAAAGCAAAAGATTGGTGGCCTTTTCCTTCGAATTGTATGTTGCCATGATATCCAGAATTTATAATGTTGCGCCATTCATATTCAGTGCGATGGCCACGTGTTGATCAAAGCCGTCAAATATGAAAGAAAATGTGGTATTGCCAGTGCATAGTGAACAGTCAGATTCTGTTAATTACTAATAGTCAGAGGTGCGTTTCTGTTGCGTAATATTCAAACAGGAGAATAACTTGTAACTTAATTGTGAGTACTAGAGTTCATCTTACTCGATAAATAAGAATGAATCCACTCGTTTGGCAGATCACTCATCTTGCAGGCCTGACTGCTTGATGCCACAGCATGAGCAAGGCATGTGGGTGCCTCTCATAATTCGACCCGGCCAGGATTGTGCTGTTAGGGTTTGCTGTTAAGATTTTTTTAATGGGATTTGTCAAGATTTTACGTATATTGTGATGGCGCTAAGAAGTAAAATTTTTTGTTTGCAATTTCTTTCTGGATTGGTGAGGATCTTTTATTTTTTTTAATGTAATTTATTGCTATATCGTCCAAGGTTGTAAGATCACTGTATAATTTTTTTTTGTGTGTGTAATGTCCGTAGTAACTAGGTCACAGTCGAAAAGTGTAGTCACCATGGAGGAGAGTGATTCTGGGGTGAACGTAGCAGTGGAACAGGAAGTAGGTGTCGACCTTGGGTTAATGAGCGAGAACGGCAAACACTTGGAAGGGGCTGAATTGGTTAGCGGACCGCAGCTAGATGATCCTTTACGTGGCGGGCTTTGTCCACAAGCGGGGGCTTTTCCTGACGACGCGGACGAGCCAGGACTAGGTCAGATATGCAGTGAAAGTGTAGTTACCCTTAGCGAAGCTACTGCTTCTCAGGCGAATGAGGTGAGCGTGTCGAAAGTACCAAATGACGATGTGCTACTGCAGTTTTTACAGAGGATGCATAGAGATAATAAGGAGAGAGATAGGGAGACTAAGGAAAGATTGGAAGCGAATAAGGAATGATTGGAGGCAATGGATAAGGGAAATAAAGAGGCAATGAGGAAGCTACACTCAGTTATCAATGAGCGTCTGTCCACAGTTAATAATCGGTTAGACGAGGGGGAGAAGAATCTGGTTGCGTTGAAGCAAGTACGTGACGCTGTGAAAGAAAAAGCCAATAATTTGGAGGTACGAATAATTGCAATACAGAGTGATATTACAGAACGTAGGGACGTGTTGCCGGATGAGTGAATCAAAGAGATAGTGGAGGACTTACTTGCAGATAAACAAGGGGCATTAGACTGTGTGGAAGCTCAAGTCACCCGGCAGGAAGTGGCGCTAAATAAACACAGGGATGAAGTTGCGTAGGTAGTGGTCAGAATGAATACGATTAGTGCAGATGTAGAAAAGATCAGTATAAGAGGCGAAACAGGCTCTGACAGTACGCAGCGAGAGGTTTATGCTGACCAGGGGAGATACAATCACTATTACAGTTTAAAGAGACACAATTAGAAACAAATAGGAAACATAGGGAAGAACTAGCACAGTTGCAATTAGCGTGCTGTAGCAAAGGTGAAACACCACCAGGTAGATTCCAGAGGGAGAGTGAGATAAATTTAAAAAAAACGAAAATAAGCGGAAAGAGGAAGACGAACTCATAGCGTTAGAAGAACGGTTGTGTCGGATGAAACAGGTGGCAAACCCAACTGGGTATAGTCCAAGGTCAGAAAACATAAATGCAGAAGAAGAATGTAGGAGGCACTTCGTCTCAGTACAAACATACACTTGTTTTCCGGATCCAGATAACTACCAACATCCATGCCTGTGGTTGTCTCAATTTCAAGATTCATTACCTTCATTGTGGGGACCGCTCCTCAAAATGAAGTTTGTGTGTAACCATTTGAGGGACGAGGCTAGAGCGAAAATCCAGGAAGTTATTAAAGACTGTAGTAGCTACAAGATATTTTGTGACGAGTTTTTAAATGAATTCTGGTCGAAAAGTATGCAGGACCAGGTTAAGCAAAGCATATTGATGATGCCAAATTGTAACGAAGGTGGTATAAGAGATCCTGTGGCGTGCTATCAGGAAATGCTGAGACGAAATAGGTATTTGGATGTGCCATACGAACCTGGGGAGCTCATTAGGATCTGTATAACGAAGTTGCCAGTGAAATTGCGCAGAAATATAGTGATAGCAGGCATAGGCTTAGACGATTCTGCGTCATTTCAATACTTGTTACAGGATCTGGGTAATGAGAGCAACATTGTGAACGGAGACACGACTCATAGGTCAGACAGAGTTGAGGATAGGAACGGCAGAAACTACCAGAATGACAGGAGAGCATGGAATCAGAGGAATGACGGAAATGGAAGATGGCGAGGAAATACGGGGCAGAATTCATGGGGATATCGACCGTCAAACCGGGAAAATAGAAGATGGGACAAAGATGGAAGAAGAAGGGAAAATGAAAACGATGGACGAAGAGAGGATAGGCAATGATTGGGATCACGACAGGACAAGCACTGTCACAATGACGGAGGGACAAGAATGTGACTACATGATAGACAGGTACAAGCCAGGACTATTAATGATGTAAATATTAGGTATATCGATTACGGAAAATTAAGGGAGAATCTGTTAGAGGAGGTAGGAGATATGGGGAGTGAAGTCCACACAATAATTAGAGTAGAAATACATAAGTAATCGTACCATGTGTCATCGACACAGGCAGTGTAATGAGTGTTTTGAGGGAAGATGTGTTTAAGTGTTGTAGTCTTACTAAACCATGGCCAACGTTGCCATTGCAAAGGACAGCAGTGAGAGGGGCAGTTACAGGAAAGGGAACTGAGGTGAAGTTACAAGCGCAGGTAGACTTTGTGTGCCAGGAGAAGAGGTTTAGTACAGTGTTCATGATTGTGTCGTCTCTTACTGTTGAAGGGATACTAGGCGTTAATTTTTTGAACCAATATAGAGCAGTCGTTAACATGAGAAATGGTTCGATGGAGTTGAAACGAGATTCAGAGGAAATTACATTAAGATTCGACGATTGCTTATGTGCTAAAGATAACGCACACTTAGCGTTATGTCTGGCGGTAAAGTCCGGTAGACAGACACAGAATATGGGGTTCGAACAAGAGAAGAAGGAAATTCATAAATGTTTGGAGGAGGAGATCAGGGAGAAAATCTGGCATTTACGAGGGACCACATCTACGGCGAATTGCAGAAAATTTTATACGAGAACAGGAAGGTATTTAAACATGATGCGGGTACAATAAGAAATTTTGTGTATAGATTCAAAGTCAAGCCCCATAAACAGTTTAGGGCCCAAGTGTACCCGATTCCTGTTGTGTACAAAGAAAGAGTAGAAGCTGAGATCGAAAGCATGCTAGAACAAGGGATTATCGAACCAGCATCCAGTCCGTAGAACAGCCCCTTAGTCTGTGTTGAAAAAAAGGATGGGTCAATTAGATTAGTTTTGGACGCAAGAAGGATTAATAAGATAATAGAGCCAGAGACAGATCGGCCACTGACACTTGACGAATTGCTACAAAAGTTTCACGGGATCTGAGTTCTCAGCTCAATTGATTTGAGAATGAGTTTCTGGCAGGTGGAATTAGATAGGGGGTGTAGAAAATACACTGCTTTCTTTTGCTACGGGAAATCGTATCAATTCTGGAAACTAACATTTGGGTTAAATGTATCATCCGCGGCATTTATCAGAGCGCTAAATGCTGTCATTCCTAATGAAATAAATGATAAGGTAACACATTACGTGGATGATGTCCTGATAGCAGAAAGAAACTGGGAAGACCACAATAGAACGTTAAGCATATTGCTCGGTGCATCGGAGAGACATGGGGTAACTGTGAATTTGGGAAAGTCAGAATTTGGACGAAAAGAAATCGAGTTTCTAGGTCACATTGTGACACCAGAGGGAATAAGACCAAATCCAGACAAACTCGAAGCAATCAGAGATTTTCCGGTGCCAAGAACAAAACGTCAGCTACGGGGTTATTTAGGATTAATCAATTTTTACAGGAGGTTTATTAAGATTGGGGGTGCAGCGACACCCAGACTATGTCAGCTGACTGGAAAGAAAACGGTATGGAATTGGGACCTTGTCGCGCAGGAAGAGTATGAGGCGTTAAAGAAGGCACTGCTATCGGCACCTCTTCTCGGGTATCCAGACCTAGGGAAAGAGTTTTGTATGGCCACGGACAGTTCCCGTAGTGGACTTGGGGTAACATTGTTACAAGAGCAAAAGCAAAAGTAATACAACAACCTATTGCATTTGCGAGCCGAGTGCTTAGCAAAGCTGAGAGAAATTACACGGTAACTGAGCTTGAAGCTTTGGCAATAGTAAGGGGTTTTAGTAAGTTTAGATACTATTTGTATGAGAGGCATACTAAAATCTATACTGACCACAAGTCACTACAGTTTCTGGTGTCGGCCAAACTTAACCATAGACGACTCGCTAGGTGGGCACTCTGTTTACAGGAGTTTCAGTTTACGGTCATGTATATTCCTGGGCCACAGAATATAGTGGCAGATGCGTTGTCAAGGAACCCAGTAGGTCATGGTTAAAGCTTTGATGAGGAGGTAAACGAGAAGAGATATGACATATTGTATATGCAGGGCGTGCCGTTCGAGAAATACGTAGGGGCGGTACTCACAAATATCGCGAAAGAGCATGGTGAATGGTGAATGGTGAAGGACAGAGTTCGAGCGAACTTAGATGCCAATATAGCACGCTTTTATACAATTCAGAACGGGGTTCTTTTCTACCGTAGAAATCCGAACACACAGGACTGGGTGTTGTGTATACCAAATGAAATAGTCAACAAGCTGATCTGGTACACGCACCTAAGTTACGGGTATTACGGGGCAAGGAAATGCTGTAAGAAGTTAAGGGAATCAGTTGGCTAGCTCTGAGCACTATGGGACTTAACATCTATGGTCATCAGTCCCCTAGAGCTTAGAACTACTTAAACATAACTAACCTAAGGACATCACACAACACCCAGTCATCACGAGGCAGAGGGAATCAGTTGATTTCATTAGTATGGAGAGGAGGATCAAGAACGTGCTTCGTAGTTGCAAATTGTGCCAGAAGGCAAAATCGTTAACTATCTCATGCAAAGCACCGCTTTTTCCGATAGTGCCAGGTAGATTGAGGGAATTCGGAGCAACAGATTTGTTTGGCTCGCTACCTAAGTCAGTGCAAGGATAGAGATATGTTTTAGTAGCAGTGGAATTGGTGTCAAAGTATGGGACTTTTACCGCATTGAAGCGTGCGACGGGAAGGACAGTAGCAGCAGCGATCGTTAAAAACTTTTGCGAGAAGTAGGAACTGTAGAACAGTTCATAGCTGACAATGGACCACAATATAGATCCAGACAATGGCTAACCACACTGAAGAGAAGAAGGATAAAACCGGTGTTCATATCCCGATACCATACTGTAAGTAATCCCAGTGAAAGAGTGGTAAAAGAACTGGGAAAGTTGTGTAAGATCTATTGCCATAGGCAACACAGAAGTTGGAGTATTTTTCTCAAAGATTTTCAGGACATCCTCAATGAGCTACTACATGGAGCAACTGCTTTATCACCAATTACCGTACTAAAGAATGAACCACCACCAGATCGAGTCAGGGAGCTGGTAGATTTTCCGCGATCAGGAAAGCAGAGGCACACAGAAATTGTCAAGGTTGCGATAGAGCGTATTAAGAAAGCAGCTAAGGATAGGCAGGAGAAGCAGAAAGGAAAGATCCGTAAGATTGAATTAGCAGTAGGAGACAAGGTTCTAATTAAAACTCATCGATTATCAAAGCAGCACAGATTCCTAACTAGCAAATTCTTTACTGTGTACAGTGGACCATTCAGAGTGAGGCGCATTGTCCATGAAAATGCTGTACTGATTGAGACGATCAAGGGGAAACAATAGCGTGGGCTTCATCACATTTGTAACATCAAATTACGGAAAAGTTAAGGATAGATCGAAAGTAGGGAAGTTATGGTAGATAGTCAGTGTATTTATTTGTGGTGTGTAACGTTGTGCAGGGTCAAATCGAGCAAAAGAATTCTCAGGCGGGATGTCAGGAAGTATGATGAAATAGACTGGTCGAATGAGTCATGAACAGGAGTCGACAGAGTGGTGTATGTACGTATTTTTAGTCATATGAATAAGGATCGAGCAGAAACGACGTGATGATTAATGAGTGGATAAAGATGGTAGATAGAGAGAGAAGCGACATGATAAATAGTAGTGGATAAAGGTGATATTTAAGGAGAGAAGCGACTTGAAGCAGTGTGATTAATAAAGAGAGATTCGACGTGATGAAACAGTGGTAAATAAAGGTGAGTAGAATTGAATAATGTGGAGATGTCTTAGATGTATGTTACAGAGAGGCCTGTGTATGCTGCAATCGAGATTGATGCGAATGGTGAAGGAAGACCGGGAAATGATGGAGTAATGGACGGATGGAGAGCCGAAATACGAATGAAGAGATGAGGACAACTGCACAACATGAAGGGACATAAAGGGAGTATGAGATCCAGATGGTGAACGCTGTGGAATACTGACGTAAGATATAATATAAGTGTAAATCTAATTCTTACCATAACATTTGCAATATGAAAAAAAATAACTTTTGTTGTTGTTGTTGAAGCCTGGTACCAGTATAACTAATCAAAACGGTACCAAGAATGTGTACAGTTATTTTTCAGGATGAATAATTTGTGTATTTTTTGTTCTTAGATGAAATGTCGCAATTCTAAGTTGATATTTAGCAGGATGAATAATCGGTAAAGTGAATGCAGAGGTAAGCCGGTGGAGAGAGGTGCCAGAGTGGAAGGACGAATTCGGAGACTGGAATGCTATCTCCGAAACAGCTTCATGTGTTATGTGGTTGAGTATAAGGGAGCAAAGGTATGGTATGTTGTTGTGAGTGTGATGGTGTTAAGGTTAGCTGACTTCTAGACCTATTCTGTTAGTGTATTAATGGATTGAATGAGAAGGAAAATGTGATGTCTGGTGAGTGAGAGTCGTAGAGTAGTGTGATCAATGCGCACACTCCTGTAAAGGGGATGCTACCGGTCCATAACTAAAACATTATTGTGCTTTATTGTTTGATTTGGGTGAACCTCTATGGCAGGTCAGGATCTGACATTATGTGGATGGTATATACATGTCCTAGAAATGTTGTTATATATAATAAAAAGGTAAAATATATAAAGAGATACTAATTTCAGTCTGTCACAAGCACGAAGGTGCATTGTATGTTGTAGATTTAGAGTCATCAGTTTCTAAAATGTTTATTGTGTTAGGGTGTTAAAGTAGTTTACTATTTAACAACATGTGGTAGGTAATTGGGAGCTGTGTAGATTATTTCTTATTTTTTGTTAGAACACTTTCACGGGGTATTAATTTCAGTCTGTCACAAGCACATAGGTTCATTGTATATTGCAGTTTTAGAATCAACAGTTTCTAATATTTTCACTGTGATAGGATGTTAGAGTAGTCTACTATTTGATATTGTAATTATGAGCTGTATAGATTGTTTCTTATTCCTTTTTTTTGACACTTTCATGTTTTGTATGAGGGACGACAGGTACAATCAATAGCACAAGTGTGGGCTGTATATAGAAAAGAGATAAATGTTGATGTTGTATGTGTAGAAAACTAGGGTGTATGATTTTATGTCTTTTAGAACAAAGATTCTTTTATTACCAATGTATCTAATAGATCATACATGTAATTAATGAGTATTTAAATACTGTAAGAATATCCTTTTGTCTGTAATGTTGCGAGATGCACGGAAAGGTCTGACTGATTGGGTGTCGTAGCACTGAGGTGCCCACGCAGAACGTGCCCGTACCTACACAAATACAAAGTGGGAGGCCAAGCTGACGTCGCCATGGGAGAGGCGACAGAGCCGCGGCGCTCCCCACTCCACTGTCGGTCGGGGTACACTCCACGCGCCCGCTACAGCAGGTCAATGGCCTGGGGCCACATTCATAAGTTGCGCCACCCTTACGACTGGAGACAGTATCCCGCAGAGGCAATAGCGGGTGGTTTATTTCTGCTGAACGGCTTGCGCGGCGGCGGCGCCACGGCAGAATGAACGACGCGCGGAAGAGTCCGGCGGGCATTTTTTACCAGTAACTATTGACTAGTACTGGACTGTGGAGCCGTGAAAGAAGATGACTGCTCGTATGTCTCCATAAGGTGGAAAGTGAAGGACTGGTGTTTCCACGTTATGAGTGGTGGAAAAGATTTTGTCTTTAGCAGACAGGACGATTGTTTTGTTTTGTCTTGACCACTCAATGGTGGGATCCATAAACTTTTGGCAGTGACTTGTTAAGTGTGCTTTGTGAATTGCATGTCGGACGCTTGGTATACTTAAAGAGGACAGTTGTCGTTTGGTGACTAATTATTGTATGAACACAAGAAACTAAAGTGGGACATTGACATTTGCATTTGTAGTAGGAGACATTTCTTTAATTGGTGTTGGGATAAGTGCTGGCGGTTGGAACTTACGACTTTTAATTACACCATGAACTGAAAAGACAGAACTGTACGTAATACTAGTTGTAGGACAATTTCAGGACGGCCAGATTCGTGTGGTTGGTACTTTGAGAGTGACTATAACATTTGTGTTTAATGTGTTGAAAATGCTGATTTGAGTGACTTAAGACTTTCGTCCGGGTAACCATGGGAGAGCTTTGACACCGAGACAGTGTTTCTAGGGAACCTGTCAGCAACTTTTTTGACCCCAAGAAAATCACAGAATGAAATGATTCCGTGTGACTTGCAAGATAGGGAATAATGTATTTGTACACGTAATTGTGTAAATTTTTTTTATATGTTTCATTCCTGAAGGGACAGCAAGTGTAATTGTATTTCATTATCATTTGTGTTTAGAATAGTTAATGTTTTTTTTTTGTTCTGGGTTATCAAGTTCATGTAGCATGTTTATTAGAATATTTGGTACAATGATGCTTTAATTATTAGCCAGTGGCGTAATACTAACGTAGCGGCTCTTGTTGCATTGGTCAGTAAGGTTGTCACAGGGGACAAAAGTTTGCATTGCACAACAAATATCGGAATTAACTGATGCATTTTGATGTCGTGGACAGTAATGATCTTGTTGGTGTGTTGACTGAAGCCACTTATTTGCATTACCACAGTGGTGATACTTCACGTTAAAATGTAACGAAGGGTAGTCGAAATGCAAGTTCTTGTCGTCTAAATGTGTAACAACAGAGAAATGAGCAGTAGAGTAAGATACGAGAGCTACTGGTGGATTCAAGCACTTATTGCTAACTATTTACTGCGTGTATTGATCAAAGTTGATGGACTGACTAGCTCAGCAGCAGGTATTTGTACTGGTGGACAAGGATAAGGTTAAACTCACAGTCGAGTAGTGGTGGCAATTGCTTAAGTGATGATAGTTAATGAGGTATGACATGATGTTTTAGATTGACTATATTATGTAACCAGTATGTAACTTGTGATATATTTCATTGTTTTTTTTCTCAGTTTAATTTCTCTGTAGGTTTGATGTACATTTTAGAGTAATGGTATGGAGCCTGATATTCTTCATGTAACTAGTATACGCAATTTTCTTTCTTTTGTTGATTTTGTTTTGTATTTAGACATTGCCATGTAAAGATTATTACAACGCAATTTATGAATGTCAGATTACTTGTTCTGTGTTTGGATGGTGAGCTACTTAAAATTTTATGAGTACAATTAGTATTTTTTTATTTGTTTTAGAATTATTGAAGTTTGTATTACTCCTAAAAATAACGGAGATCCCAGTAACTAAGCAAATTTTTATCTCACTATTATTTTTTAGTTGTATGATGTAATGTTTTTTTGTCATTTGGATTGTTGTAAATTTGTATGTATACGTTACTCCGGATTGTGGAGAGTACAATAATGCAACAACTGTGTCAATAATTTGGTAAAGTAACAGCATTTGGTCGTCTATTTGAGGTCACCAGGGGCTAAGGTCTCCTCCTGGTTATTTTGATGACTTGCTACGTTTGTTCTAATACAGTTTTCTTAAAAAAATGTTCGGAACTACCCTGGCATTGCAAGGCTGGTACCATGCCATTTTTTTCTGCATGGGTAGCCGGTGGTGAAAGGGTACAGTACTGCCCGACATTGAAAATAGGTACAGCATACTTCATTATTCTTGTCAGAACAACATATTTTTTGTAGAAATAAGGCAATTTCAATTAATACAGCGAAGCTGGATACCAGTGTGGGAAAGAATTGCAATTTATTTATTTAATTGATCACATGTGCACTCCCACAAAATAAATCCCTACATCCAGTTTGGTGAGATCTGTGAAATGAATGAATGTATGGTCGTCTGCTAACCGCAGATAGTGAATGTGAAAATATGATCATCTTAGAGACGTTCCTTTGGCCACCTTTGGTGGAACCAAACAGATGAAATTTACCGGAGCTTTGAGCGCCTGAAATGTGGCTGACCAATACAGTAGCAAGGTGCTCCCCCACTTCGGCAGAGGTGTGAGAGGACCTGAAGGACGGCCATGTTTCAGCACTCTGCCGCTGGATCTAGTGTTGGTAAGACCTGTCTTAGGTGTTCTCCGTAAAGACAAAAGAGTGGAGACATGGTATGCATGTGAAATACTTAAGAGTAGTTTGGAATGATAATTTTCTCTATTTCAGGAACTTTTGTGGGGAGAATTAAATGTCAGGTAGGTAATATTAAGGGGATTGTAGTAATCTTTGGAAGTGACCAACGGTCACAATGAAACCACGTGTAGCAATAAGTTGAAATACTCCCGAGTGCTTAAGCTGAATTACTAGCGTGTCTACTGTAAGTTGGAAATATTTAAGAAATGGCGTGTGCAGGACTTGAAATTAGAGACGAGTACTTCCACGTGGTGAGTACTGTGTGAGTCTCAATCTGTGTATGACACAAAGGATAAAGAGAAATACTCATCCATGGTATCAGTTGAGGACTTTGCGTGTTATGTTTCCATGTGACGCTTGATTCAAACTATAATACTCTGAGAGTGAAGCAAGGTGAGTCAGCCGTCTATCCAGCAACGCCACTTGGCTTGTATTGCACAGGAAGACGTGCATATATCCTCCAGAGTTCATAGTAGGAAAGAAAAGTTATGAAGTGGGGCAGTGTCGTGTGAAACTGGGATGCATTTTAATTGAAGTGGGAAAGCTGAAAGTGATGTGATTATAACGCTGTGACTATTCCTTGTTCTGTATTGTATGTTGCCAGTGTGATGTATTTCATGAAATTTAAGTATGTGTGGTTGGCATGGGAGTGTAACAAGATAGTTTCAGAGGCAGTGGGTTATGCATGTTCCTTTTTGCTCCGCTCGGTCTGGAGGAAAGTTTCGTGATGATGGGTGTTAGAGTCGAAGTGTGAGATATAGCAAAAGATCCACCATCCTATCCAGAAAGTGCACTGTAGCGCTAAATAATTACGAGACCATAAGACAGAGAATCACCAATGTAAAGCCATGCCCACTGGGCGGAATTTCTCATGTGTTATTGTTGTTGGTTATAGAATTTGTGTGTTTAGTTTATAGAATTTATCGGAATAAATAAGATAGTGAAAAGAAAAAGATTGGTGGCCTTTTCCTTCGAATTGTATGTTGCCATGATATCCAGAATTTATAATGTTGCGCCATTCATATCCAGTGCGATGGCCACGTGTTGATCAAAGCCGTCAAATAAGAAAGAAAGTGTGGTATTGCCAGTGTGTAGTGAACAGTCAGATTCTGTAAATTACTAATAGTCAGATGTGCGTTTCCGTTGCATAATATTCAAACAGGAGAATAACTTGTAACTTAATTGTGAGTACTGGAGTTCATGTTACTAGATAAATAAGAATGAGTCCACTCGCTTGGCAGGCCACTCATCTTGCAGGCCTGACTGCTTGATGCCACAGTATGAGCTAGGCATGTGAGTGCCTCTCAAAAGGCCTGCTGCTGAAATTCTAAGAGGATAAGCTAGTGAAAGATTTGGGCAGGCAACATTCTTCCACATATGTCATGCGAAACGATCGCAACAAGAAATCAAAGAAAACGTATCTCATGCAGAGATATACTTACATTTGATCATTTCCCACACCATTCCCAAGTAGAACGAAGAAGGTGGAAATGATACTGTTACCACAAGTGCCTTACAGCACACACCATAAGAGCACTTGCAAAACGAATTTGAAGAGCAAGAACACAGTCTATGGTAGCATAGGCGAAGGCAAATAGGATCAACCCCGATTCTTTTTCTCTCAAAAGGCTAAGCTTTGTGTCTGCCTCAACAGCTTTGTCTCTTCAGCAATCCTCTTGATCTACACATATGGGAATTATCGCATCCTTCTTAACTTTTTTTTAAACATAGGATGTGGTCGATCGTCCCGTCGTCTCTTTACCTACGATCTTGCCTTCAAAGATGATTTGTAAGAGGTTCTCAGTTTAATTAAGGATCCAATGAGTTTTTCTTTGATGGCCTAAATCTCGCAGTGCTTATTTCTTCACTCCTATCTCGTGTAAAACTATCTCACTCATTTTTCTATCTGTCCACTGGTAATCACGTTTTTACAACTTCGAGGCGAGCTTTTTCCCGCTTTCCTAACAGCTGCATGTCAGGATATGAGCTTGTTCAGAACCGTTTTTGCCCAGTCTTTTCTTCTCTTGATTTCCTTGAGAAATCTGTAATTTTCTTTCATAATGTAACAGAGATGGGCGATACCGGTTACTTCCTCGAGTTGTTCACTCCCTATTCTTATGTCAGTCTTACCTTCACCACCTGTCTCCTCTATAACCAATAGTTTTTATCTCCCTGGTATTTTTATAATTTTGTTACCTCTTGATTTAAGAACTTCAGCATTTTGTTTAGTTCTTCTCTGGATCTGCCACTATTTCAAATTTCATCTTCAAACCTGATGCGGTAAATTTGCCTACCATTAATTTTTATTCCAGTCGTCTTCACTGTTGTTCTTGACCCCTTAATGAACATTCTAAATAAGGAAGGTAATGCTTAAGTTGATAGAAGGTACCACTGTCTCAATCCTCTTCTGATTTTTGCTTCTCTTTCGCTAGTATTTATATCAAGTTCAGTAAATTGACTTTTGTTTCTATTCAAAATTAGAGGCCTGTCCTTCCAGTTAAATCCTACTTTGCAAGTTGCTTTAAATAAGTATTTCCTATCAACCCTACGAAATGCTTCTTATAAGTCATCAAATGTTATATTACGCTGAAAAAACTGATCGTTGGATAAATTCCAATACATTTTCATTTTAATCCTCCCTTCAACTGTCGACAGTAATATTTTTGATGCATGTAACAGAAGGGCTAGTGTTCAGTTTGCAGACTTCGTTGCAACTGCCTCCTTGGGTAATATAATAGTTCCACATCCGTACGTCAAGTGGTATTATCCATATAACGTTGAGATACCACAATTTCCATTCGTTGTCATCACTGCCGTTTTCTACGAGTTCTGTAGTGATGTTATCTATACCTGTTACTTCATTTGATTTTAACCTATTTAGTACAAGAAAGAACTTTTCTTTTGTTATTGGTGGTCCTTTATTGTTTTAATTAATTAGGTGTTCATCTTCTATACACTTATCTAAACTTCCTTCTTCAGCAGCACAGTACCGGTCTTCAGTATACTCTTTCCGTCTCTCAGACTACATCTTTAATGTCAAACAGCAGCTTCCCGTTTTTGACGACTCAGTATAATGCTCTTGATTCTCAGCTGATCCTGCAAAAGTTTAATTTTGGAGCAAGTATTATTCTGTTTTCTATATTTAAAATCATCTTATGTTTGTTGCCAACTTCCCCCTGCCATGTTTCATTCTCTGAACGACACTTTCTTGTTATCAGGTCTTTGACCAGGGCTCTTTTCTTTTTGTATGTTCCATTTGTCAACGGGTTCCAGTATTTCTGGAATCGTCAAGTCCTCCTCTGTTCCATGTTCTTTGTTCCTAATATATTTGTGAGTGCATATGTTATATTTGACTTCACAGCATCCCACCTGGTTTCTTCCCAGTGTGATTCCATTGTTTCAGTTCTTGAACACCTGCACAACCTCTGCATCCTTCAGTTTATATATTGCCGATTTCTTTGGATATGTTAACCAGTGTTCCTTAAATTTGATGCTGAACTTTGCCAAACCATGTGCATAGTCACTAATTACGTTTGCACCAGGATAGCTGTGAATGGATTTTACTTGCTTTCTGTAAACCTGCTTCAGTGTAATATAATCATATGTCTCCCACTGCTACCATATGTCTTCCCTGTGTAACGTCTTCACTTCAGATGTTCTTAACGTCTTTGTTACAACCATATTATGATGTTCATAAAATCCTAATACTTTCTCAGCTCTTGAACTCATTGTTCCAGTTCGAACTTGCTAGCACACTTGAGATACTTTCACTAACGCATGAGAATGATATTGTCTATACTGTTTATCGTTTCCACTAATTCTTTAATGGAGTCGTGGATTTTTACTATTTCTCCATAGTTACTTTTCCTCATAGGTAAAAAGATCTGAACTGAGACAGAAGGCCTACAGGGACTTCTTGTAAAAAAATTTGGATTTTGAGCTATTGTAAATTTTACATTCACCATCGAATTCTGATCACTTTATATGAAAAGTGGATATCTATCTCTAAAATTGAGTGAGTTACGACAGGCTGAAAATTCGTGATAGAAAACAGGTGTTTTCAGATAATACGTTTTAAAGTTTCACTTATTACCATTGTTAAATTCGACATATTTAAGAAATTTTACTCTGCATATACTGTATGCCACCCTTAAAATTTCCTTTGTCAAATGGTACAGATATTTTTAAGTTAACGTTTCACACTAAGGGGTTAGCTCCTCGAGACCTCTATCACATAACAGTGTACAAAAATTTAAGCGAAGAAAAGGACCCAAATTGAGAAATGCTAGCATCCCCTCCTCAGCTTTATTTCCATTCTTTTTGGCAAAATATTGATATTTTTTCTATGTTATTGTGTCGTTTAGCCAAAATTTTGATTTCGAAGCTGTTAATAGGCCAAAAACCATCTACAACTTTTAATTCACAGATTACTGAAATTCCAATTTTATAGTTCTCAAAGGTTAAATTTTCTGCTTTCAAAATACACGTGGCTGGTGTTTTGAAACATCTGGCTTGTCAGAACTGAGGTAATTGGGTGGACCACAAGTAGACTTTTGAAGCTATCGCAAAACGTCTGTGTATGCTGATAGAGAAATCGATTTAGAATTCCGGCACCAAAAGTCGTATTTCCATTTCTCAAGTTGTGTTTGCCGCCAGTTTGAAAAATACGCCTTCTCGAAAAACGCGTTTAAAGTTTAGGGTTAATACTTTTTAAATTAAGTCAAACATATCTCCAGTCGGAAAGTGGGGTCCTTCTCCATCTTCTTCGTGGCCGTGGTGGACCTGAGGGCCTCTTTGGCAGCTTCCGACATCCGCTGCTCTGCTCACTCGATGTACTTGTCATCCGCTTTTGTGCAGAAGTTGTAACAGGCTGCTTAGATCTCAAGTTGGAGCACGTTCATAATTTCCATAATGCCTGTTAGATTTACGTGTAGACTGTTTTACTTTCGCTGTGGATGGTTTTCGGAGAGATTTTTTTACAAATGGAATTGTAGACTAACTCGATGATGGAGTTTCTAGTGAAATAGGGATGAGCACTGTAACAAGGTAGACACCCCAGAGACCATTTTAAGCAACAACAAACAACTAAAATCGATGTTTTAAAATTTTCACGAACGATTACCTGCTTTAAGTCACGCACGACGGTTCGTGCTAACCATTTTACTGTTATAGTTGATACCAGTGGTTTTTAGCCACTAGTAAATTCGAACAGTAATGGGTGTCGTCACCTATTTCTGCCGAATACATTATACTCATTATCAGGGTTAACTGCGGATCGCTGCACGAATCATCGAATCTCCGTAGCTCTATATGGGTTTCTCTGAAATCCACTGGGGTTGAAACTCTCCTACAGTCGGAAGCTTCCTCTGCTCACAGCCATACTGAGCTTTCGACGTTATCCACTATACCATTTATAAATGTTAGGTTGATGCATAAGTTCGTAGTTTTTGTTTTGGAAGTCGGTATTCCCGTTCCTGCTGTTTGTTTATCGATTGTCATTTTTATTTGTAATTAACTGTTGCTATCTGAGTTTACATTTGGTCATTTTGTCATTTCTAGATACTCAGTGGAGAGTCTGAAACTTCCTCTGCTCTCAGCTATAATGAGCTTTCGACGTTATCCACTAAACCATTTATAAATGTTAGGTTGATGCATATGTTTGTAGTTTTTGTTTTGCACGGCGGTACTCCCGTTCCTGCTGTTTATTTATTGATTGCCATTTTTATTTGTGATTAACTGTTGCTATTTGAGTTTACATTTGGTCATTTTGTCACTTCTAGATACTCAGTGGAGAGTCGGACACTTCCTCTGCTCTCAGCTATAATGAGCTTTCGACGTTCTCCTCTAAACCATTTATAAATGTTAGGTTGATGCATAAGTTTGTAGTTTTTGTTTTGCACGGCGGTATTCCCGTTCCTGCTGTTTATTTATTGATTGCCATTTTTATTTGTGATTAACTGTTGCTATTTGAGTTTACATTTGGTCATTTTGTCATTTCTAGATACTCAGTGGAGATGCGGACACTAGGAAATGGAGTGCCAAATGGAGAAATGGGAACATCTCCGACAGAGTAAAAAAAATGTGTGTGAAAACTTACGGGACTTAACTGCCAAGGTCATCAGTCCCCAAGCTTACAAACTACTTAAACTAAATTATCCTAAGGACAAACACACATACCCGTGCCCGAGGGAGGACTCGAACCTCCGCCGGGACCAGCCGCACAGTCCATGATTGCAGCCCCTTAAACCGCTCGGCTAATCCCGTGCGGCTCCGACAGAGACTTCTGGTTGAGTTCAGCGGAGGGGTGACAGCAGCGGAGATAGCGAGAAACATTTGTGCCTTGCATAGGGATATTGTCACTGGACATAGCACGGCAAGAAAATTGTTTTCTCGTTTTAAGGAAGATCAATTTGACATTAGTGACTCTCCACCTTCAGAAAAATCTTCGTGGTTTCATGAAGATAGTTGAAATGCATTAATCCATAATGATCGATGTCAGCTTACTCAAGAACTCGCAAACGTGATGAACTGTTATCATTACACCACCTTGCAACATCTGCAAGCAATGGAGAAGGTTCAAAAATCGGCTGTATGTGTACCACGTGCTCTAAGCCTAAAACATAACGATCTGCGGGTGGTCGTATGTGCATCTCTGATCGCTCGTCATCAGTTGGCTCATGCACAACACCGACCATTCCTATAACGTATCGTTACTGGTGACGAGAAATGGTGTCTTTATTCTAATGCTAACACCACGAAAAGAAATGGATAGTTGAGCCAAACAAAGCCGCAAACCCACATACAAAGGTCTACGTTCATCCACCAAACACTTTACAAGAGTTGGATTGGGAAGCCATTTCGCACGCACCTTATTCACCTCATCCTGCGTCTTCAGATTTTCACTTTTTCCACCATCTATCGAGCATCCTTCAAGGAAATTTCTTTCCGGATGAAAATGAACTTCGGGCACGGCTCAACGGGTTCTTTGCCTCAAAGCTACGTAATTTCTACAATTCCGGAATCGAGAAATTACTTCAGCGTTGGCAGACCGTTGTAACTGGTTCAAATGGCTCTGAGCACTATGGGACTTAACATCTATGGTCATCAGTCCCCTAGAACTTAGAACTACTTAAACCTAGCTAACCTAACACCCAGTCATCACGAGGCAGAGAAAATCCCTGACCCCGCCGGGAATCGAACCCGGGAACCCGGGCGTGGAAAGCGAGAACGCTACCGCATGACCACGAGCTGCGGACCCGTTGTAACTGTTGAAGAAGAATATGTATTGCAGATGACTAAAGTCTCTGTTATGTGTATCCGGTGTGCTTATTAAATTTATGGGAGACCGCTACGAGCTAATACACCAACCTAATATATTTGTACTTGTCCCATAACACTCCTATCCGGGCAATCTTGAAATCACCATCTGGAGATTTCGTGCCATAAAAAGCAACGTGTTGGATTCCATCCACTAAGGAACCATGAGCCCAGTCACAAATATCGTCCGCTCCTATTTTTCTTACTAACCGCTAATGCGTAACTGCTTCCAATTTTTGAACGTGATATGCAACATCCAGTTTTCTTTATATTCTTACTCTGCCTAATACGAGCACTTTACGACTTGACACGCGATCTGTCGCTTTTCTAGCTTTTTTATGTTGTAAACTCTCAGGTGTCCGCCTCAGTTCACATCTTCAAGTAATTAGTGATGACTGCTCTTCTGCTCTGGTCGGATTTCTTCATATTTTCGCCGTTTTCCCTTCCACCGCTCCGTTCTGTCGCTCTCCGCGCCTCTGCCCCTGTTGAGTGTTGCAATGGCTGGCTGCGAAATGACACTCCTGTCTCTACGCTACTGTCGCTGGGTGCGGACCTCACTGTATAGCAGGGGTCTCCAAACTACGGCCCGCGGGCCGAAACCGGCCCGCGAGCACCGGCAAACCGGCCCGCGTTAGCTGGCCGGACAACCCCGGTATCCGGCCCGCCAAATATTTGAGGTGGTACCTACACTGCCTACAATTGAGTTTCGAGGCCTCTATCTATACAAAGCGGAAGGTCATGGTTAAACTTTTGGCTATCCACAATAAACAGACAGACCATTCTCCGTGCCATAGTGAAAAAAAAAGAACGGTTAACAGACTAGTTTGGCGAAAACATTTTAAGCAAAAAAATTCTTTGCCTTTTATTCTACTCACGAGTCTGGTGCAAGTCTTTCAAATGGACGCCACTTCGGCGACTAGCCTTAGGAATCAATCATTATGGAAGATGCTTCTTAAGCGAGATTTCACTTTCTTTTGATTACGTTGTAAAATACACATAGCAAGTAAATCGTATAAAGTATTTTTATTTAAAGGCAATTTAAAGAAAGTACAATACCTGGTGTACATAATGGTATTGGATATTTTAATTGTATCTGATGTGTAAAAATAACTGTAATTACATCTGTTGACTCATCCACTGGCAAAGCGAACCAGTCTAAGTCTTGATATTTGTCACGCAGTTGTGCTGATATATTTTGCGCAATGTCATCTTTTCTTCGAGCCACAGTGTTTGGCGACAAACTTATGTTTTTAAATAAATTAACTTTTTCTGGACACCTTTCTTCTGCTGTTGCAATAATGCAGTTCTTAATTAATTCACTGTCGGTAAACGGCTTACACTGTTTCGCTACTAAATGAGCCACACGAAACCTAGCACGAGTTGCTGCATGTCGTTCAGCATTTACTTTCTTAAACAGCGACTGCTGGGTTTTTAGCTGGCGTTTCGGAGACTCATACATTTCTAAACGTTCGCATCCTGTAAACCTGGAGTAATTCTGGGTGTGCTTAGTCTCATAATGACGTTTCATATTGTATTCTTTGAAGACTGATATTGCTTCATTGCAAATAATTCACATTGGTTTGTTCTTTGACTCCACCACGAAATATTGACATCCCCACTGCTCTTTAAAAATTCTACATTCACTATCAACCTTTCGTTTCTTTTCCATATTTGTACAAAACTTCACAAAAGATTGTAACCTGAAAATAAAATTGTGCTATTTAATACTAATAAAACTAGGGAGTAGTCTGCCTAAACAAAATGCAATGAATTTATTTTTAAGGTACTTTAATTACTAAATTAAATACTCACAATTACACTGTAGTACCACTAAAAAATACAGTGAAAAAAATACTCAAGTCGTGCTATACGTATTTCGATTTTTAGATTTTCCTTGTCTCTTCGAATTCAAACTTTGAATTGTCCCACACTTCGGCGTCTCCCCTACTAATACAGCGCATAAAACACTAAAAAACTCGGGAGACACTCGCAACATAGACACAATCACGCAACAGAACTATCAAATATATGCTCCGGCTCTGCTACTCGCTACAAGACTACATAACTAAACTTATTGTTGCGCCGCTTGAAATAACAATGCGTTGCCATACTCTACCTCTGTTACGTCTAGCAGTAATTGTGTTGCTAACAACGATTTTGAGATTTCGTTAACTTTGCAGGACGCTTTCGTGAAGAATGTGCAGTGACATACTTTTTTCTCGGTGAAATTCGCCAGAATAAAATAGCCAGAACTTCGGTCAGGTACGTCCACCAATCAAAATTATGTAATTAAATAAAAATCGTAGTTCGTTTCAGTGCTAGCTATTCCCACAACCTTAGATTTTTGCGATTTCATCTTTCCTTTAGCCTTACATTACTGTGATCATGGAGTGCTAGGGTGCTTTAATCCCACTAGGTACATCCTGGCCCTTATGGCTTCGTGGAGGAGTCGATGTGGCCCGCGGACTAAAATGTTTGGAGACCGCTGCTGTATAGGAACGTTTCGCTTTTTCTCGGCTTAGTGCAAGATCTCACGCCTGTCTCCGTTGTAGGCCGCTGCTTTGTTAATTATACCGTCTTGAATTCTTGTTCAATAATTTCTTTAAACATGCAGTTCCACAAGGAGGAAGATTACCTGAGCATCTAGGTTTTGTTGTATCTATAGTACGGTGTAATGTCTATTCACGGTAATATTACTTACGTTATCTTCCTTCTTCTGGGACGGCGTGACTAAAGAAGCCATTGGAATTAGGGTCCAAGGCGATCTAATTAACGAAGGTAGTGGCCTACAAAATGAGTCAGGGATGTAAACCCGAAAAACAAAAAACAAAAAAAAAATAAAATAAAATCTAAGGCAATACCAAACAGTGAGAAGTCCTATGCCACCCTCCACAGCTGTGGCAGCGACAGGAGGTGAGTGGTGGAAGGGGTAATGGCCAATGTATATAGGACACCGACCAAAGCAAAGCAGCGGTCATGACAACGATGTAGAGACGGCAACAAGTCTGTCTGCCGAAATATCGTGGAGAATTTACGACGCGACTCTGCTGGACATCTGAGAATTCTACAACTTAATCACTGCACACATACTCCTCCCCATTGTACACACTGGTCCTTTATGCACATCTTCCATCTCCTTCCTAACTGACAATCATGACACGCTGCTGCTCCTACAGGGTGAACTACAACTTCACTCATAAAGTGTCAGGGGCGCCAGTATGAGCAAAACCAAAACTGTCTAGTAAACATATGCTCTAAAATGTATACCTTAGAACAGTGAGCACTTACTCGTCTTCCCTACACTAAGGCCGGCCGAAGTGGCCGTGCGGTTAAAGGCGCTGCAGTCTCGAACCGCAAGACCGCTACGGTCGCAGGTTCGAATCCTGCCTCGGGCATGGATGTTTGTGATGTCCTTAGTTAGGTTTAACTAGTTCTAAGTTCTAGGGGACTAATGACCTCAGAAGTTGAGTCCCATAGTGCTCAGAGCCATTTTTGAACCCTACACTAAAATATATCTCTTCTACTGAACAAGTGCTGATACCTTTAAAGTTAGGCAGTTTACAGCCCATATTTACTGGGAATTTATTTCCATTTTACCTCCTCCCAAAATATGGAACGCAAAGAGGTTGCAATATTAGCTTGGTGTTTCACAGTATCGAAGATGATCAAGTATTCATAGCTCTTAAGGTATGCCTATTTCAGCCTATTTTTAATACAATTTTTTTTCTTTTGGTCCATACTGTCGCTTCTGAAAGTGTGTTGGGGTGTTTATAGTTCACCCCGTATATCAACCCATCCTCCAGAACATAATATACCCATACAGGTAGTATCCCGAAAATAAGTTCACAGACTTGCATTGTCAGATCGCAAAGTCTTTTATTCTTATTTCCTTTATTTTTTGACAGTGCCAACTCAACGCTTCCTCCTCCTTCCACTCCAAATAATTTCTGTCCTATTTCGTCTGCAGAGCTATGCCCAACACTCTTCAAGCTCAACCTGCTATATTTCTTTCCCTGCCCCTACATTTCTACACATCATTCAACCGTGTTACTACGAAGTATTATTATTCCAGTGTGGATTCCCGTGTCCACTAAATTGCCTCGTTTACTGCTTTAATACTCTAGTTCGCCTTTTCTTCAGCTTAGTCTTACGCCCAGCAACCGTGGCTTTGTTCATTTTGAATTATCAGTGCAGTTTAACAGGCTTGAACTATGAAAATATTTAAGTACATAATCTATATGGGACATATTTTTATTTAACTTGTCGCTAAAAATACTTACATTGTGAAACTAATATTTATACGCAGGCGTAAAAAATTAAAGCAACGAACTGCTATTTGCTCGTGCTGTGCCTAATTCTCCGTATACTCACGCAAACTGTCAACAGCTGTCCAAACAGTCGTGTTCTTCACGGAAAATAGCAGTCCAGTCAACGAACAACCAGATGAACGATAACGTCAGGGCACCTATCAAAACGAGTAATATTTTCCGGGTAGTCCCAAATCCAAAATCGCTGAGTATACAGTCACCGACGGTTCAGTATGGCACAAAGAAGACGCCTGACAGACTCTCTGCGGTGGAGGCCATTAGAGGGATGGAAGCAGGGCAGCCGCGAAGTGATGAGGCCCGATGGCTTAATGTGAAACATTCTGTTGTTTCTCGGATGTGGCAAAAATTCATAGAGACTGAAAGGGTACCTCAAAGACCAGGGTGTGGCTGACCTTGTGTGATATCAGAGAGAGAACAAACGGTGTACAGAAAGCTTTGGCAGAGCGACCTTTATTGTCGGAGTCCAGCTGTATGTGTACCTCTGATATGTCGTCATAGAAGGGAACGTCTAGAGTGGAGTCATCAACATAACTCCTGGGCGGTCGAATAATGTTCTTCCCACAGATGAGCTTCGATTTGGCCTGCAGAATGATTCTGGAAGCATTCGAACTTTGCAGGGAACGTGGGAGACGATTTCGGAACCCAACAGTTATGGAAAGAGATCGATATCGAGGAGAATCACTAATGTTTTGGGCAAGTATTATGTTGACCATATGAACACCTCCGCATGAAATTGTATGGTGAATCGGAAAGATTTAACTGCTGTCAGGTACTGTGATGAGATCTTGGGACCTCATGTGCGGTTATTGCGAGGTAGCGCGGGCCAGACTTCGTACTGATGAACGATAATGATCGACCTTACAGAGCAAGAGCAGTTGATGTTTACTTGGAAACGGAAGGTGTTTCAAATGGCTCTAAGCACCATGGGACTTAACATCTGAGGGCATCAGTCCCCTTGACTTCGAACTACTTAAACCTAACTAACCTAAGGACATTACACACATCCATTCCCGAGGCAGGACTCGAACCTGTGACCGTAGCGGCAGCGCGGTTCTGGACTGAAGTGCCTAGAACAGCTCGGCCACAGCGGCCGGCATCGGAAGATGTTGCACGCATTGCGTGGCCTGCTTGCTCTCCCGATTTGAATCTCATAGAGCATGTCTGGGGTGCACTAAGGAGACAGGTGGCATCATGTAACCATCCACCAACCACTCTGCATGATTTGCGATCAGTTCTCCAGGGAGAATGCGCGTTAATACAGCAACATGAGATTGACGATATCATTCACAGCATGCCCTGTCGTTGTCAGGCCTGTATTGCTGCCAGATGTGCTCACACCCCTCACTGAGACCATTAACGAGTTGTAGGAATGTGTGGGCGAACCATTAAGTTGGAAAAAACGAAGAACATCTTTGTCTACTTTACTATCATCTGCCGGCCGGAGTGGCCGTGCGGCTCTAGGCGCTGCAGTCTGGAACCGAGCTACCGCTACGGTCGCAGGTTCGAATCCTCCCTCGGGCATGGATGTGTGTGATGTTCTTAGGTTAGTTAGGTTTAATTAGTTCTAAGTTCTAGGCGACTGATGACCACAGAAGTCGCACAGTGCTCAGAGCCATACTATCATCTGTTTATACTGTTTTGTGGGAAAATGAACACAACCTTGCAAAATTTCCGTTTGTTCCTTTAACTTGGGACACCAGTGTCCATCGTCCAGTCCACCTCCGCATGTGAGAAGCGCGATGTAAGGCGCTGCAGTCATGGACTGTGCGGCTGGTCCCGACGGAGGTTCGAGTCCTCCCTCGCGCATGGGTGAGTGTGTTTGTCCTTAGGATAATTTAGGTTAAGTAGTGTGTAAGCTTAGGGAGTGATGACCTTAGCAGTTAGGTCCCATAAGGTTTCACACACATTTTCACAGATGTGAGAGGCTACCGAATGATGATGACAAAAATTACGGGCAGTAACACAGAATTATTCTCTAGTTTTACGAGACAGACAGATATTGCTACTACATGGCACAGTAACAACTTTTCTTCTGGAGCTTGCCTGTTACTCATAGCATATCTAATAAACATAGAGTCAATCAGATCAGACAGAAGAAAAAATTGTTACGCAGTTCCAGCGAATAAATTTATAGTAATTATTATCTTCATCTTGACCATACACCGCAGTTAAATGTTTTCAATATCTGCTGTTTTCGCTCCTTGCTTTCAGAGAAACCATGTGGTACATCTTTGTCCATGACAGTCGCCTTTCATTTCTGCCATAGCTTTCTCTGATTAACTACAAACACCCGCTGGCCCTTTACTATACACACCGTTCACAGCTGCCATTTAGTGTCAAAGTGGTGTACTGGAATCAGTATATCGTCCTACGAGAGGACGTGCCCATGGTTGGAAAGATGTTCGTAACATAACGCAATTGTAAATCATTTCCGAACGCCCTCGTAATCGTAAGTGAATTGAGAGATCACAAGTAGTAAATAGAATAATTTTTGATTGTAGTTTCGAGCTGTATTCATTATTAAACATTTTAGCAGACTTTAGGAAAATAGCACACTTGAGTGAATTACACATATCGGCAAAGTTTGTGTTCCTAGTTGGTATTTCTTGGTCAAATGATGATCAACTACTCATCGTAATGTCCAAAATGAAGGCAGCAGTGAGGTACACATGGATATAGAGCTGTGTGGGCAAGTGTGGACAGCTCAGCTCGTGTGACAGCATTGCCTGCGGAAGAGAAGTTTCCAGTTTAGAGTCCTGAGCCAAAACACAAGTTTAATCTGCCAAGAAGTTTCAATTGTGATAATACCAGCGAATAGTCTTTCTCGGCCGGAAGCCTGGAGAGTAATATCGTAGTCCATGTCAGCAGATTGAGAAATTGCCGTACTGCTGATCAAAACATACTGCTTGGAATAGGAACTTTGATAGAATGTTTCGACGGAAAATTACTCGCAAAGAGTAATAAAAATATGGTTAAAAAGAAGCGTGTTAACTGTGGGTTGCGCATTACCCACTTAGTCACCAACACTATAGTATTTTCGCCATACTGGTCCCGATTGTTGTGTTAATAAGCAGTGAGTTACACTGACAGATTGCTGTCATTATATGACAGAACTGCGGACATCACGTCTATCCAGTTACTTTGTCACAATAACGGATGTTTCCATTTCTCTAACCTGTTATAGAGCCGACAAACTGTAAAACATAATAATTCTTTCTGAGTTTTACCGCGGTTTGCTATTATTTCTGTAAATCAGAGGACGCGGTTTACTTGTGAAACTAGAGCTTTTCCCGGCGTATCGAATTTCCAAATAACGTACGGCAAATGCAGCCAGTAACGGTTCAGAGAACCACCAGGAGAACAAATTATTTTCGAGGCACAAATGAAACGATAGATCACTGTGCATGGAAATTTAAACACTCGTTGCGCGACGTTGCACTAAAAAATATATAACGAAAGCAAACGGAAAATGCAGACAGTATACAAATGGCCGCACTGAATTACCAAAGGTGACCGAAGTTAGACTTTATCGGTAGTGAAATATTAACTAACGACGGGTGAGTAGTGCTAATCCGGTCCCTCTGTTGTTTGAACTGGGAAAGAGCAGAACTACAAACAGAATTTACTCCCCCCCCCCCCCTGCCCCCGCCTTCCTCCCACCACCCTACCTTTTATACCGTTCCACGGGCTAAAACTATCATGGAGAGCCATCTCTCCTTTGATTTGTGACTTACAAATGGTAGGATTTCATCTACCGGAATGCTGGTGGTTTTCTCCGATGTTAGCCTACTATTTACCTGTAAGGTATTTCAAATACTTTTATATTAATGAACAAGTTTGTAACATCTAATTACTCTGTCATTCCGAACAAGTTTCCTGGTGTTAATAATTTTGGCATTGCTAGATCTGATTCCACGGATGTTTTTCTGGCTTAGTGCATAAAATTTATATCATCCAGGACGGATCGCACTGAGCTATTTTCAAACGTGAACGGTTTCAGTTGACTGTATCTGTCACAAATTCCTTCTTATGGAGACTGGTCACTGTTCCATGATTCTGCACCAGATCGACAGAGGTCCAAAATCATGATACAGAACATTGAGACTGACTCTGACTTTGATTCCTGCGTGAGTGATACGCACTTCTCCAGTAAGTAATTGCTGCATCTACATTCCATTCGACGTAGTCAAATCCTTACAATATTTATAACTCCAAAATCGGAAGAAAACGATTAAGATTTAAATTTTCATCAATGACGAAGTCATTACAAAGCGTACGTTAGAATAGAAGAAGAACGACTTCGTATGTCGATTGTTTGCTTACGAAAGGAAGCGTCCCACTATTTGCCGTAAGACATTTCGGGAAGAGATGAAAAAGAAAATTATGCACAATTCACATTGGAATCTGTGCAAGGTCATCTTCAGCAGGATCACATTATCTGTAAATCAAGGTGTTCCACAGGGAAGCGTCCTGGGACCTCTGCTTTTCCTGATCTATATAAATGACCTGGGTGACAATCTGATCAGTTCTCTTAGGTTGTTCGCAGATGATGCTGTAATTTACCGTCCAGTAAGGTCATCCGAAGACCAATATCAATGGCAAAGCGATTTAGAAAAGATTGCTGTATGGTGTGGCAGGTGGCAGTTGACGCTAAATAACTTAAAGTGTGAGGTGATCCACATGAGTTCCAAAAGAAATCCGTTGGAATTCGATTACTCGATAAATAGTACAATTCTCAAGGCTGTCAATTCAACTAAGTACGTGGGTGTTAAAATTACGAACAGCTTCAGTTGTGGGGAAGGCGAGCCAAAGGTTGCGTTTCATTGGCAGGACACTTAGAAGATGCAACAAGTCCACTAAAGAGACAGCTTACACTACACTCGTTCGTCCTCTGTTAGAATATTGCTGAGCGGTGTGGGATCCTTACCAGGTGGGATTGACGGAGGACATCGAAAGGGTGCAAAAAAGGGCAGCTCGTTTTGTATTACCACGTAATACGGGAGAGAGTGTGGCAGATATGATACGCGAGTTGGGATGGAAGTCATTAAAGCAAAGACATTTTTTGTCGCGGCGAGATCTATTTACGAAATTTCAGTCACCAACTTTCTCTTCCGAATGCGAAAATATTTTGTTGAGCCCAACCTACATAGGTAGGAATGATCATCAAAATAAAAGAAGAGAAATCAGAGCTCGAACAGAATGGTTTAGGTGTTCCTTTTTCCCACGCGCTGTTCAGGAGTGGAATGGTAGAGAGATAGTATGATTGTGGTCCGATGAACCTTCTGCCAAGTACTTAAATGTGAATTGCACAGTAATCATGTAGATGTAGAAGGTAAACTACAACAAACTACTCAGAAATCCGACGAATCAAAAAAATTATCTTGCTTACGAGGTGGCAAAATTACTTTATTTTACCCATATCTCGGTCACAAGTTTGGACGTTAAATTTATAACTAACTTCATTTCTGGTACTCTTCTTTACTTCCCTCTTTTTTTAGGTTTACTTTCAGACCATATTTTGTGGCCGTTATACTGTTCATGCACTCAAAAAATAGTGTAATACTTCATTATTCTCACTGAGGCTAGCAATATTAGTCTTTTCTTGGGGGGCGGGGGTGGGGGGCTGGAGGAGGGTTTCGTCAGTCTTCTCATTGGTTCGATGTGGCCCTCCACGAGTTACTCTCCTGTGCCAGCCTCCTCATCCGAGACTAACAAATGCAAGTTACGTTGTCAATTATTTGCTAGGTGTATTCCAATCACTCTGTACATCCACAGTTTTTACCTTCTACAGTTCTCTCTGGTAACACGGAAGTTATTCACTGATGTCTCAATAGATCTCATATCATTCTGCCCCTTCTTATTGCAAATGTTTGCTATATATTCCTTCCGTCGACAATTTTGCAGAGAATTTCCTCATTCCTTACTACACTGACCCACCCATTTTCCACATTCTTCTCTAACACCATAACTCAAATTCTTCGACATTCCTCCGTTGCGGTTATCCCACACTCCACGTATCACTAACATAGAATGTGCTGTGCTGCAAACGTATATCCTCGAAAATTTATTCCTCAAACGAAGGCCTATGTTTTATACTAGTAGAGTTCTCTTGCCCAGGAATTCCCTTTTTGGCAGCGCAAGTCTGTTTTTTGTGGCCTACTTGCTCCGTCCGTCATAGGCTATTTTGCTTTCTAGGTAGAAGAATTTCTGAACTTCATCTACTTCGTGATCACCAATCCTGATGCTGATTTTCTGTCTCTGTTCTTATTTCTGCTACTTCTCACTAATTTCTCCTCTCTTCGATTTAAACTCCAACCATAGTCTGTACTCACTTGCACGTTCATTCCATTTAGCAGATCCTGTAATTCTTCTTCAATTTCCACTGAAGACAGCAATGTCATCAGCGAATCTTGTCATTGATAATCTTTCATCTTCAATGTTAATTCCACTCTTGATCCTTTCTTTATTTCCGCCATTGTTTCTTCGATATGAAGATTGAACAGAAGCGACGAAAAACTACATCCTTGTCTTACACCATTTTAATCCGAGCACTTCGTTCTTGGTCTTTAACTCTTAAAATTTCCTCTTGGCTGTAGTACATACTGTATATTATCTGGCTTTCGCAAAGCTTACCCCAATTTTTCTCAGAATTTCGAACATCTTAAACCATTTTGCATTGTTGACGATTTCCGCATGTCAACAAATCCTGTGAAAGTGTCTTGATTTTTTTTCAGCCTTATTTCCATTATCAACCGCAAAGTCAGATCTGAGTCTCTCATGTCTTCAACTTTCTTAAAGCAAAAATTAATCTTCGTCTAACGGATCCACAGTTTTTCTTCATCCTTCCGTATGCTATTCTAGTCGGTAAGCTAGATGCACAATGTTTTAAAGTGCCTGGGCGAGAGTTCCCGCACTTATCAGCCCTTGCAATCTTCTTAATTGTTTGGATGATGTTTCTCCGAAAGTCTGATGGTATATCGACGGTCTATTAGATCCTAGACACCAATGTACATAGTCGTTTTGTCGCCATTTCTCTCAATGATTTTAGAAACTTTGTTCGAATGTTATCTTTCCCTTCTGCCTTCTCTGATCTGATGTGGGCCAAAGCTCTTTAAAAACTCTGATTCGACTATTGGATCGGCTGTCTGTTCCCTGTCGACTCCTGTTTCTTGTGCCATCACGTCATCCGACAAGTCATCCCAATCATAATGGCTTCCAGTGTACTTTTTCCACTTATCCGCTCCCTCCTCTGCATTCCACTGTGTAATTCCCATGCATTCGTAATGTTACTGAGTTGCTTTTAATTTCACCAAAGGTTGTTTTGATTTTTCTGTAGTCTGAGTCAGTTTACGGTCAGTTATTTCTTTTTCGATTTCTTCACATTTTTCATGCAGCCACTCCGCCTTAGCTGGCCCGTGCTTCGTATTTACACTCCTGGAAATGGAAAAAAGAACACATTGACACCGGTGTGTCAGACCCACCATACTTGCTCCGGACACTGCGAGAGGGCTGTACAAGCAATGATCACACGCACGGCACAGCGGACACACCAGGAACCGCGGTGTTGGCCGTCGAATGGCGCTAGCTGCGCAGCATTTGTGCACCGCCGCCGTCAGTGTCAGCCAGTTTGCCGTGGAATAGGGAGCTCCATCGCAGTCTTTAACACTGGTAGCATGCCGCGACAGCGTGGACGTGAACCGTATGTGCAGTTGATGGCCTTTGAGCGAGGGCGTATAGTGGGCATGCGGGAGGCCGGGTGGACGTACCGCTGAATTGCTCAACACGTGGGGCGTGAGGTCTCCACAGTACATCGATGTTGTCGCCAGTGGTCGGAGGAAGGTGCACGTGCCCGTCGACCTGGGACCGGACCGCAGCGACGCACGGATGCACGCCAAGACCGTAGGATCCTACGCAGTGCCGTAGGGGACCGCACCGCCACTTCCCAGCAAATTAGGGACACTGTTGCTTCTGGGGTATCGGCGAGGACCATTCGCAACCGTCTCCATGAAGCTGGGCTACGGTCCCGCACACCGTTAGGCCGTCTTCCGCTCACGCCCCAACATCGTGCAGCCCGCCTCCAGTGGTGTCGCGCCAGGCGTGAATGGAGGGACGAATAGAGACGTGTCGTCTTCAGCGATGAGAGTCGCTTCTGCCTTGGTGCCAATGATGGTCGTATGCGTGTTTGGCGCCGTGCAGGTGAGCGCCACAATCAGGACTGCATACGACCGAGGCACACAGGGCCAACACCCGGCATCATGGTGTGGGGAGCGATCTCCTACACTGGCCGTACACCACTGGTGATCGTCGAGGGGACACTGAATAGTGCACGGTACATCCAAACCGTCATCGAACCCATCGTTCTACCATTCCTAGACCGGCAAGGGAACTTGCTGTTCCAACAGGACAATGCACGTCCGCATGTATCCCATGCCACCCAACGTGCTCTAGAAGGTGTAAGTCAACTACCCTGGCCAGCAAGATCTCCGGATCTGTCCCCCATTGAGCATGTTTGGGACTGGATGAAGCGTCGTCTCACGCGGTCTGCACGTCCAGCACTAACGCTGGTCCAACTGAGGCGCCAGGTGGAAATGGCATGGCAAGCCGTTCCTCAGGACTACATCCAGCATCTCTACGATCGTCTCCATGGGAGAATAGCAGCCTGCATTGCTGCGAAAGGTGGATATACACTGTACTAGTGCCGACATTGTGCATGCTCTGTTGCCTGTGTCTATGTGCCTGTGGTTCTGTCAGTGTGATCATGTGATGTATCTGACCCCAGGAATGTGTCAATAAAGTTTCCCCTTCCTGGGACAATGAATTCACGGTGTTCTTATTTCAAGTTCCAGGAGTGTATTTCATTTCTATGTGACTTTTATTTCTGAGTTCCTGATTTTCTCAGAACATTTTTGTACTTCCTCCTATCGTCGATCAGCTGAAGTACTTCTGTTACTTTGGAGTTACCTTCCTGGTACTGTGTTTTACTTTCCAGTTAATATGATTGCCCTTTTTTACAGATGTCTGTTCCTCCTCAACTCAACTGTCAACAGAGCTATTCATTATCGCAATATGTATAGCCTAAGAGAATTTCAAGCATGTCTCTCCACTCCTTGGTATTTCTTTATCCCACTTCTTCGCACACTGATTCTCCCTGTCTTGCCTCTTAAACTTCAGCCTTGTCTTCATTATTATCAAATTGTGAGCTTGCCTCTGGATACGGCTAACATCCCAGTATGTGGTTTCGGAGTCTCTGGTAACTATAAGGTAATGTAACTGGAATCTTCCCGTATCTCCTGGCCTTTTCGGAGTATATCTGCTCCTCTTGAGATTCTTGAGCGGAGTATTCGCTACTACTAGCTGAAATTTGATGCAGAACCCAGTAAGTCTTGCTCCTCTCTCATTGCTACTACCATGGCTTCATTTTCTCGTAATCCTTTCTTCTACTCCTTCCCTTCCAACCGCACTCCAATCTCCAAGACTATTAGATCTCCCTTTAGGTACTGAATTACCCGTTGAGAATCCTCGCATACTTTCTTCATCTTCTGCTTGCGACTTCGACATGTGTACCTGAACTATTTCTGCCGGTGTTGGTTTGCTGTCGATTCTGATGAGAACAACCCCATCCAAAAGTGTTCACAGTAACTGACTTTCTGCCCACCCTTCCTGTTCCTAACGAATGCTACTCCCGTTATACTAGTTCCTGCTGTTGTTAATGCTACCTATAGTCGGCTGACCAGACTTGTCTTCTTTCCATTTCTTTGATTGACCTCCACTATTTCTGGGTTGTGCCTTGGCATTCCCCTTTTTATCTATTCTAGCTTCTCCACTACGTTCAGACTTTTGACACTCCACGCTCCGATTCGTTGCACGTTAACCTTTCGTTGGTTATTCATTCTTTAATTGTAGTCACCGCCCTTTTCGCAGTCCCCTCCTGGAGATCTTAATGGGGAACTAGTCCGTTATTTTTTGCCAATGGAGAGGTCATCACGACGCTTCCCAGTTATAGGCCATATGTCCTGTGGATACACATTAGGTGTCTTTAATTCAGCTGTTTCCATTTCCTTCTGCATCCTCATACCGCTGGTATATTACGGATCGTTGAGCCTTTTAGTTGTAAAGTGTTCATTGAATCTGTGTCTGCTCCTCCACCAACTTTCACAAGGACATTGGCAGAAAGAGGGTGCCGTCTTATGTCGAAGTCTTCTGCCGCCATTGGTGATGAGTTTTGTTCAAAATATAAGTAGTAGCAAGGTTCGAACCAGGGACCTAGGAGGTTTTGATTACTAGTGAAAACTGCTACCCCCATATCACGAGTGCACCAGTAACACTGTAGCAAATCTTATCGTCCATATCGGTGCATCACAAATTTTAACTCCACTCTAGACTTCTGAATCCTTTTTTCTCTGTTTTCTTTTCGATGTATAGACTGAATAGTAACGGCGAAAGGCTGCATATATGACTGACATTTCTATACCGAACTTTTCGTTCCCGGTCTTCTTATTGCTCCCTCTGTACACAATGTATAGCATCCGTCTTTACCTACAAATATTTTTCTGGAAATTTCAATCGTTTTGCACCATTTTATACATTTTCTGTTGTTTTATCTAGCTCAATTACAAAGACAGGTGAAATGATTCCCGTAGCTCTTTCATCAAATACTGACTGTATATTACCAGATCCGGTAATTCAGAATAGATTCTGTTTTCAAAACCCCGTATGTGGCGATTATGGGCCTGCCGGGACATGTCATTAACGAGCAGCACCGTCTGTTGAAAACGCTTCCACAATGGGGAACACTTGTGCAGAGTGGCATTTCTACTGGGAGACAATTTGTGAGACTCGTCACCTGCTGTGATGAAAGTTTTCCCACATGTCGCATACAGGCACAATAATGAGTTGCTACCTGTCTGTCAGTGTAGCACAGAATGCTACAGTCTAGTCCACGGGACACTAGGAAATAGTCTAACATATCTTGAAATATCAAATACGTGCTGGTCACTTTTTATATTATTCCATTTACCAGCTTCTCCTTGATCCATCCGTCATCAAACGAAGTCTAAATTAGGGTGGAATGTGGTTTTGAGTTTGCAAAGTTAACGATAGTAAAAGCAAAAAACCTGGTTGTAGTGACAGACTGGTCTGTAGCTCAGCCCGATGTCTAGGTTAGGTTGGAATGCGACAGTTTGGTTGTGGATTGCCGGAACCAATGAATGTGAAAGGAGAAGACTATCTGGAGTACCGTGCGCTAGACAGAAATATCAACATATTTCATCTCCGCTCAGATGTCCGTTACCGTGGGAACCCCTCCTGAATTCCCAAGATGAGCTAAAGAGATGGCCGTGATCAAGTTGTGCGCCAGTCGCAGCACAAGGTTCTCAAGTCCCTGTACGATCTCAACATACGAATCTGCTGAATTCCTCCCTGCATGGAGTGCTTCAGAACCAGTGTGCCGCTTACTTCGATTTATAGTACGCAGAGGTGCCTTCTCCCTCACTTTCTCTATCCACTGGTGCCAAAATAACTCAAAAGTATTTCGTATGTCCTCTCCATTGATGTGCGCTTTCATAAACATCATTGAGTTGTGTGGTGGTCTGGTCTGTCTGCCAGCTGATGGCGACTTAACCATCGTCAGCAATAAATCCAGGTACAATTTCAGGAGCGAGATGATGGCGTCAGTTAAGATGGCGTGTACAGCGTTTTGAGGGTATAAGTCAAGATATGGTGAGCACTGGTACCTTTATGTGTACCCACTGCTGCATGTTAGTTGCTTTTTCTCTGCATGTATCAGGCTTCCTGCAAACACATAATGTAATTCACTGATGATGTTTTCTGCAATGTCGTACCTGCACCATTAAGCGAACTATGTCTCTCAGTATAGACTAACAGTATTGTGTGCATGTGTCCACACTTCAGCTTCTGATCTGCTGCCCAGGGGAAAATAAGTATTAATGGCTTGCTCTTGCCACATGTACTCAGAGCTACTAATCAACCTAAAGTATGTTACTCCTAATAGCTACAATTATTAGTCTGCGAATGAAGTAAATACTGATGTAATATTATTCAGTACACTGTCCTCAGCCATCAATAAAAACATTTGCACTTATATCCCTCATCCTGTATGTAACATAGTTAGTGCATATAGCAAATATAAGTTTCTGCGAGTCAAAATTCATTTTCAGGCAATCGACAAAATGTTTAAAAAAGATCATTAACAGTCACAATCGCAAGAAAGTTCTTTTTTATGAGGTTACCGCTTTCGGACCGCTATAGAGCATCTTAAGACATCACGCTATGATGGTAGACAGTGGCGGTGAACTGCTGAGCATTTAGCTTCCTAGAGTCGTATCGCCTGCTCTGTTCACAACTACCCACAGTCTACCATCATGGTGTGCATCTAAAAGAGACTGAAACCGGTAACCTGATGAAAAAGGAAGTTCTTTGCGGTTGTGACAGTTGATGTTTATTTTTAAGTAATAAGAAACCACTGTTATCCAAAAGAAATGTTCTCAAAAACTACTAAGAAAATATTTCTATGTTTCTTTGCGCTTTCCTCTCTTTTCTCTAAAGCTATCTCTAGTTGCATCTTTAAATGTAAGTTACTTAGTTACTTGTTCCATAGATCAAATTCAAGATAAACGCTATCAACTAAAAAAAGTAAGTAATATTTATATGCCTACATGTTGGACATTTACAGATTTCTCTTCTTTAAAAATCACTGATTATCTCTAGTCAAGTATTCTTCTGTGGTACAGAAAGAGATGTTGAGGAGAAACATCTTTAATCCCCAGTTGACAACACTTTTACTATCTACTGGACATTTTATTTCCATTGGTAACTGGTGAAAGAGTTTATAGCTGCTTGTTTCACCACATTCTTCGCCGAAGTTAGAATCATTAAAAGGGCAATGGAGACCATTCTTCCTTCTATTTTTGTACTTGAATATGTCTGTTAAAGACTTTCATGAATTGTTGATAACAAATTCATAAGTGAAACAATGTACTGTGATGCTGTGGTGAAAAGTACTACCTGGTTAAAGAGATACGTGCAAGATATATGTGTGTGAATTCCACATAGGCTATAATTCTAATTACTTTCTTTCTTATAATTAATACTTTTTGCCCAAGCGAAGAGTTACCCAAGAATATTATTCCATAACGCGTCAATGCATGAAAAATTGTAAATTGCATTGACTTACTAACCTTATGGTATTATGCTTCAAGTAGCTGAATGTAAACGATTTACTAGGTCTTCGGTATGTTATCTTCAGTCAGTGTGCATGACTACGAACATAAAATTTTCTAATCTGTTTATTATTTCTTGTTACTATACTAGGTTGATAGAATATGGATATCTTTGACATCATAAAACTGAATTAACTACCTTTTTATTGTCAACGTTTAAAATTGGCCTACTTATTCAGGAACTGTCGGTATTTTTCACAAAAATATCGTTTACTCAACGGTAATCAACAATTTTGTGATAGTTCCTCCTACTGGGGCCACGCTGTAGATCAGAACAGGAAACTAATCCAGAGTCTTTTGGCGATGGAGAGACTGTCATGACACTTTCTCCACTCGTCTGGAGTAGCGATGAAGAGACTGTATGACACTTTCTCCACTCGCCTGGAGTAGCGATGAAGGGACTGTATGACACTTTCTCCACTCGTCTGGGGTGGCGATGGAGAGACTGTCATGACACTCTCTCCACTCGTCTGGAGTAGCGATGAAGAGACTGTATGACACTTTCTCCACTCGTCTGGAGTAGCGATGAAGGGACTGGATGACACTTTCTCCACTTGTCTGGAGTGGTGATGGAGAGACTGTCATGACACTTTCTCCACTTGTCTGGAGTAGCAATGAAGAGACTGTATGACACTTTCTCCACTCGTCTGGAGTGGCGATGGAGAGACTTTCATGACACTTTCTCCACTCGTCTGGAGTGGCGATGAAGAGACTGACATGACACTTTCTCCACTCCTCTGGAGTGGAGAAAGTGTCATGACGGTCTCTTCATCGCCAAAAGACCACCTATTCTGTGCCTACACACCATGTGTATTTAATGTAGTGGATTCATTTGCTTTCTGCAACGTTTCGTCCCCCACTGGAACACATTTATAAAGACAGGTTTACGTTGCTAAATAAAAGATAAGCACATTTCCTTAAAAAGTAATAAGAGTGAAATCAAAGAGTATGAGTAACAGAAACTTGAAGCCTGTTTTACTAGATATGCCATGGGGAACCAATATTTCTTTTAATTTATGGTCAACCTTGAGCTTGACAACTTTTTCGTGTCCTGACGTAAAATGAAATAACTGAAAATGTCAGAAAAAGGCATAACTAAACGATTAAACAGTCAGAAGGCATTGTGTTCCTTTAAAAAAATCGTACGCGTATGTTTAAAAACCTTTAATAATGAGGTACATAAGCACATAGTAGCAGGCAGAAACAACGGTCGGCAGGTGGACATAGGAGGTGCGGCCCTAACCAACTCGATTATCACGGCCAAGCGCCAGGGGTAAACGTCTTACCCGAAACTTATACCGGTTAGAATAACATTCCGTAACAACGGGACTGAATGACGATCCTCGATATGCAACACACAGCTATGAGCGCCGGTCGCTGTGCCCCAGTGGTTCTAGGCGCTTCAGTCTGGAACCACGCGACCGCTACGGTCGTAGGTTCGAATCCTGCCTTGGACATGGATGTATGTGATGTCCTTAGGTTAGTTAGGTTTAAGTAGTTCTAATTTCTAGTGGAATGATGACCTCAGATCTTAAGTCCCATAGTGCTCAGAGCCATTTCAACCACAGCTATAAGCAACAAACCATAACGCAATTATTGACGTCTGTAGAAAGTGCTCTTACGTGTGGCCAGAGGCCATCACACCGGTATAAAAGAGGTCCCAAGTAACGTTCAAGGCAGTTCTCGACCTACATTAGAACTGAGTTCAGCATCCAGCGGAATCCTCGACTGCGCCTGGGGTAAGATTATATAGGTACAATCGTGGACAAAACGAGCGAGACCCCTCGCCTTTTCGTTATGCTGATCCGCACAGCTTTAAAGTCTGCTACACAGCATAACAGGTAAGGCGATGAAGTGCTACCATGATACTATGCAAGTTCGCTCAGCTGATGTGCTGAGATCTAGCACTGGCGAAACTCGCGCTTCGAAGACGCCGCAGCATCGTCTGCCACCACTTCGTGGGAAACGAAATACCTCAAGTATAAGCCAGTGTGTTGTATTCACATATTTGTGACTAAGACTTGGATCTAAAGTATGGTTATGGATAGTACGTATGCTCAGATTGCGAATCTAACATCATGAGTAAAGACTAGGGGAAATGAAATAGGCGTACTTCCACTTCCGCAACATCAAATATATTTTACTTATTCTTTCTTAAATGAACTGCGCAGAAAATCATTCACCAGAAGTCAATAACGTTTTAGTAACACCAGATGATATTAACAGCTTGCCGGCGCGAGTTAGCCGTGCGTTCAACGGCGTCACATCGCGGACCGCGCGGCTCCTTGCACCTGTATGTTCGAAACCTTCCCCGGGCATGAATGCGTGTTAGGTAGGTTTAAGTAGTTCTAGGTCTAGGGGACTGATGACCTAAGCAGTTTGGTGGCATAGTTCTTAGACCCATTTTTTGACCTTTCGCGGAAATTTTCGTTACACAAACGGTCGTATCTTTAGATTGCGTTGACATCGCTCACTTTTACACCACCAACGGACCGTATACCGCAGGAAGTGCGATACATTTCCGCTTATTATGTCCACCCGTACTCGAGGTAAACGGACTTTGAGGGTTGGGTAGACAGACAGACGGTCAAGAAAGTGAAACTAGTAGTATTGCTAACAACGAAAATAGTTAGTGAAGATGACGGCAGCATAATAATTTCCCCTACTCTTTAGTCGAAATGTTCCTGTTGCAATCGACACTTCAGCATATTAATCGTAGCTACACTTTCGATCCAAATCACGTTTACAGGAATGCAATAAAAATACATTTGCCTATACGCGTGGTAATTCAGATCCTACTATTAATTTCTCCGCGTTTTGGGTGTGCGAGCATTCCCATTCCTAGCTACCTTAAGGAACACTTCGGCTAATGAACGTTTTCTGGCTGTGGCACGTTTGATGCAGAATTCGAAACAATGTAGAATACGTTTGGCAACTATATCACCGTTTATTTCCTGGGGTGGTGCAGAATTATCCTTATAATTTACTCGCTAATAATAGTTTTTTGTTATTTCGATAAACGTCCCGAATGATTGTCACATAAGCGGTGACATAAAGATAGACAATTCGTGTTTTTAGTCCAGAAAGCTCTATGCAACAGAAACTGCAGATCATTTTCCCATTTTCATTGTCAAATTGCGGCCTTATTCATGTCTGGTGTAATAATAGAGGGCTGTTTGCCTGGCTCGTCTGCTAGTGTAGTGAAAGGTGTTTGCTGCTGCAAGGGAGGTCTGGTTTTTGTTCGCTTCTAATCTCGATGGAGGCAGATAGACAGTCAGTAAAGAAATTTTAAGAAATTCTTGCGCCCCCCCCCCCCCCCCCCCCCGACCACCCATTACGTTTTATTGCTACCTTTATTCTGTACCGGCGGCCTGTCGATGTCGGTATGAAACTCTTGTAGAATTTCATACTTTTGTCAATAACTGAATTGACTGAAGTATGGCGCTCAATGATTTTTAACTGAATTTCGTTATGAAACTTCACGCGTTGCTCAATTTGCACACTTTCATGGTAGGCCAGCAACGGTAATTCAGTATGACTGGTCTGAACGTTGACACAGACCACTTCGCGGCCGAATGCGCATTATATTTTGCTAATTTGCAACGATCTGGGGTACTTTGTCTTACAAAAACAGTTATGTTATCTCGATAAGCTGAAATTCATTTTTATTAGTACAGTTCATACTAATTGGCGTTTCTTCTTTCATTTATATCTTATATTTAGGTGTTGTGGTTAACACAATTGTAAGGTGTCGGGCAAATCCAACACCTTCCATGAAATCACTGACATGATAAGCAAATCCGGCAGTATGTCACATAGCTCCGAATAAATCCTGACATTAAACTAACCAAAGTAATGCGATCAACGAGTGAGCAAATGGAATACCACAGACTAACACAAGAACGCCTAAATGCATTTCATACCTCCCCACCATGAAACAGACGCAGTTCCGAGGGAAAAAACGAGAACAGAAGCCGAGAGCAGAACTGTGTTAAGCTAGAAGGCCCTACGATAAGGGATAGACGCCCACATAGCCGGCTGACCGCCAGGACCACCCCCAGCCTATGTTAAAAGATAGAGCCCTCCAGAAGAACAGTATAGATCTTATGATAACACTGAAAGGGCCACACCAGCTGCAAGTTTCTGCGTGAGACTTTTTCGCGTCTCTGTTACGTTGCAAATGTTAAAAACATTGCCCCACGACGAAAAGTATAACGTTTCTCATTGGATAGACAGAATTTTTGTAGGCGGAGCTTAAGGATAATATTGAGACCCTGATTGGTCAGTTGAAAACACAGCCAGACAGCTTTTTTTAAACTAACTTCGGTAAATTGCAGTAAGGAGAATGGCGAAAGGAGTTGCTTCCGAGATGGCGAGGTGCAAGGAGCTGTGCCGCCCACCGCCCCCTGACGCTGCCTAAACACCGACCAGGTAATGAACACACGTGATGCCGCATTTTTGAGAGCATAAGGCTACACTCAGAACTGCAGAAGTTTCATGTGTTACATCCCCTTTTTTACGTAATACTAGTGTCGATCGTCAATTAAATCTCATGGTGTTCACATTTGCCACTTAGGTAAAAATCTGAAATGTGATGGTTTTCCTGTTATATAATTATTGAGAAGCCACATCAGCCACTGTAATTTACGACAAGTTAGATAAGCAATTACAGATAATTGAGGGTCACTGTAGATCATTTTGATAGTTTTCTCTTTTATGAAACTTGACATAAATCTAGATTGTAGATGTGATACAGCATAGGTCATCCTTCGATCCATTGTAGAACTTGGAAACCCATTCAGAAATATTTGTTCACATTTTTGTTGAATGCGGTTGGTCTTTATCATCCTGTATTTAAATATTTCCTTTTATCAATAGTGCAGTTTATAAACACTGTTTTGTGAATAGAATAAAATTTCCAATGGTAAACTTAACTGCTTTTTCGACGTTATTTTACCAGCTAACTAAAAATATGAAAGCCTTGAACCCCTTCCACTAAATTTAGTTAGTATTAAGATTCTTTTACAGGGAGCGCAGTGGAGCTGACGCTGATATCATTAAGTCTTTGATTATATCATCGCTAGTCTCACTGAACTCTTCTGAACTCTACATGTCATGTGTGGTCTGGCGTCTCCTTACCAGCAACAGGTCCCAGGATCAAACTAGTCAATTCCCTAAAAAACACGCTCAGAGCGTCTTTGCACGAAAGTGGTTGGGAGACACGACTTAGAACAAACAGATACCACACAGAATGTTAGACACTTATCAGCATTAATATAATCTTACACATGATTGAAAACAGTCTGAGAAATTTCGGATGGTTTTTCAATTTCACGCCTGTGCATAGTATGTTGGTAGCACTGCGTCGCCTTGCATTTTATGTTGTGTAGCAGACCTTAAAGCTGTGCGGATCAGCATAACGAAAAGCCGAGGGGTCTCGCTCGTTTTGTCCACGACTGTACCTTTCTTGTTGAACCCTACCGTAAAAATATGTAGCTTTTCTATCTGATAATACCTGTAATTTTGTAACACATTTATTTACTGAGACTTGCTGGTTTCTGTTAAGAGTTGAAAATTTTATTGTCATACGATGACTTAAGTTTTCGGGTAAACATAGGGCTGTTCTCAGATTCACTTTATTCAGTAATGAGCCACGGCGGCTCATTTCACTATCGATAATTTTTAACTGGCGTCACCAGCGAGACCGGATGACTTCCTTGTTCGTTTATTACTGCCTCACCTATTCTTCAAAAGCACCCGCTAGTCGTGCCTGGGGATAGATGCGTACATACAGCGCCGCGTAGGGTAGTCCACGCACAATGTGGAGCCGGGGGCAGCAGCAGTGCTTGGAGTAACGGACACGCGGTGCGGATCGCCACGCCGTCTTATCCAGTTCGTCGTTCACTCTTCCTCCCCAGGACTGTGCGGAAGGCAGAGATCTGCTTCTGTTATGTAGTGTACAACTAGTTGTTCAGCTCTGCGCTACAATATCCCGCTGCGCAAGCTGTTTGATCAGATGTTCATGTTTATGTTCACTGAGTAGCCACGCACGCCACTTTTTCGTTTTTTTCTTTGTGATTCTAGGCGTTGTGTATTGTCCTGTCTGGCCTTTGTGATTTTCAAGTAACTTGCCTTAATCTAGGCTGCGTTGTCTCAAAAAAAAAAAAAAAAAAATGTGATCAATTTTGCTATGTACTGGTTTCAAAATTCGTATGCAAGAAAACCAACTGTTTCTGGGTTTAACATTTGTTTCCACGATGTTTTAGAAGCTACTGGGCTCTGGTATCATTATGTTCCAGTTCTTTTAAGCATGTCGTGAGCCCCAGTTAATGTTAAGACCCGAGAGAGTGGTTTATTGTATTCCTTCTTGGAAGAAACTTCAGCTTCCTTTCTGTAGTTCTCTGTAAGCGAAGCTTATTCCCTAGGGCGTATGAGACTGTAGGAAACATTCTATAGCTGTAATCATGGTTAAATCATAACTACACTTGTAGTATAATGGAGTCAATTCTGTTTCTTATTGTTAACAGCACTTGTTGCTGGGTGAGTGTTTCGTGTCGGCGGCTTCTTGCTGTGTCAGCCTGGCTTACTTGCAGCCATGTGCGCGGCTCTCAAGCATTCCCTAGAACGGCTTGCTTTTGCAAACTTCTTTTAAGTTTATTGTAAATCTTTTGATGTTACCATTTTGTGAATCTGCCTCATGTTTTGAAGAGATTAATCTAGAACTGTTTTAATTGTTTTAATTGGCTGCTTTCCTTAAAACTGTTGAATCTAAAAAAATTAAAAATGGCAATGTTGTTAAGGTCTTATTTCTCAAATTCGTTTGAGATTATTATTATTGTAATTCACCGGCTGTCTTATTCACTATTTTTAACGCCTTCATCTTTGTAATGCGAAATAAGCTTTAATTTTCTTAAACGTCTTTCAAAGGGACTTTTTACTACCCAAAAATATTAGAAACATATGTTGTTGTTCAAGGATAAATGATGTTCGTTCTATGTCATTTCCCTCATCCTGGTAAGTATCAATTTCGTTGGTAGCAGAGCATGGGTAAGTTCCTGTCCTCTGATCCTGCGGGACCTGGGGGGGGAGGGGGGGGGGTGTTGTGTAACCCTGTTAGCATCATTTGTCCTTATTAGGTGTAATATTTGTAACAAATTTCTATTAGTTTCAGAGAACCCTGGCCAATGTTGAGGCAAGGAGCTGTTCAGGCACAGATTATCTCAAACACGAACATCTTCAACACAAACTGCCCATTTGTCGCGCACCTATGGAGGGCTTGTTTCAGAGCTGGCAGCAGAGTTGTGTGCGACGTGAGCGAGCCTCTCCACATTCCACATATCCCAAGGGATCGGTGAGACAGGTGCCGCCGTTTCCACCATTTCCTTAGCTTTGGGTGAATTATTTCAAAACATTACATTCTTAGAGGAAGCAAGTGTGTAGCGTTCAGGCCCATTTGTGCTTTTCTAATAAGTGCCTTGCCGATCTAACCCACCTTGAACTCGGTGATCAGCGGAAGGACGTTGTAAAGCAGCTGAGGCCTGTAGAGTGAGGGGTCGAATGCGGAAGAGGCTGTCTTAGTTGATCGCTTCCCAATTACAGTATAAATGCTGAAACACTGGCTCTTGGAGGATCCGGTTCAGATTCTAGTCCTAAACTGCTGAATCCTATTGTGTGTTTTTTAAATGGTATCACTGAACTAGCGGTTGACCAATTGAACTGAGTTCGTGAAGTCTTACGATTGATGGTGCGGCCTGAATTACGTGCTAACGCCTTGCAAATCTCGCCTTTAGCTATCCTTTCTCTTCTGTATCCTTTGTCTAAGGGCTTTTTGAGTGAGTTGCTGCCACATGTACTCCAAGGGCGAGGAGATTGAGGAAGCCCGTACAATTGAAAGGAAGTTTCCAGCACGAACTTGACCGCTTGTATTAATGGTACTTGCTTCTGATGAAACCTTGTTTCAATCCGTTGAGCTAGTCTATATTGCTGTTTCGGCTTTGAGATTGATACCAAAAAAAAAAATGGTTCAAATAGCTGTGAGCACTATGCGACTTAACTGCTGAGGTCATCAGTCGCCTAGAACTTAGAACTAATTAAACCTAACTAACCTAAGGACATCGCACACATCCATGCCCGAGGCAGGATTCGAACCTGCGACCGTAGCGGTCGCTCGGTTCCAGACTGTAGGGCCCAGAACCGCACGGCCACTCCGGCCGGCGAGACTGATGTCACTGAACAGGACTGACATCCTAGTAGGCTTAAGATCTGACGATAGCTCACGTTTTCGCTCGAAAGCTGACCATATTTGCTCAACTCAGTGATTTGGTAACCTCTATGGAAGCCTTTACATTTGCTGATAAGGAGCGTAATAGCATGCCTCTTGTTATTGTAGTTGCAACTATCGCAGCTCAGCTATTAAATTATCATTTAGCAAATCCTGTTTTCACTGTGGTTCCCGCAGTCACTCAGTGCTGAAGTGAGTGTCCCGTTGAGTGCAGGCCCAAAAACTGGTGCTATCGAAAGCCAGTGATCGCTCGACTGAAAACGCCCCCCGGGATTTTTGTGCACGTTTTCTCGCTTGTGACAAGCCGCTTTTTCCTTATGCATGTACACAAATTAATAGATAACCAGCTTGCGGTCTGCTTCATTCGAGAAGTTCTGTTTCTTTACTTTGTTGTGATTGGCACCTTCAGTTTCAACGTTTGTAAAAGTTGGCCCTAGAGATGTCGTGTTGCCAGCGATCTGGAGTTGCCTTTGGTAAGTGAGGTGCAAGTGAGCCTGTTGATTCTTGGTTTTCCCTGGCTGGTTAAAGTGTTAGCTGTGAAGATATAGTCTGTCACTTTATTGCTTGGATGCGATTTTATTCTCCGTGCTAGATTAGTCATCGATTTCACCCGCAATACGTTTTGCTTTGGGTTTTATCCATCAGAGAAGATAGCCTTCTGTTCCTGTTCTGCTAGTAGTGTTAACATTAATACCATGCAGACTGAGCGGATGGAGTTGGATCTTGGTGATCTTATTGAACCTGAGTGTATTCAATTAAGGGATCTTTTGAGCGAGTTTCACGATATGCTACTTAATTGGTTGGGGGTGACCGACATGGCTGAATAAAAAATCCATTTAGTGGATACTGTTCGCCATCTCGTTATAGTACGTCACCAGCTAAAATGAAGATCTTAAGTCAAAAGACTGAGACCATGCTAGAGGTGGAGTAATTAATCCTTCAACTTCTCCATATGCCGCGCCTATATTTTTTGTGCCTAAGGAACACTGTCACAAGCGGTAAAATACCAGTGGTCACAGGTATCCTTTTTAGGATAGGGAAGGGGGAAAGAAAACGATTTTTAAGAGAGAATGGCAGACACACTCAGTTTGAGAAAACAGATGAACAGGAGTCAGATTTTAGCAGACAGCCTCCATTTAAACAATGTTTAACAGAAAGTGATCAGAAACTGCCAGTTCATCTTACTCAAATTAAACAGAAGTCTTATATAAAACCATGGATTACACAAGGAATAAGGATTTCCTGGAAGACAAAAAGGAAAATGTATCTGTCGACCAAGAATAGCTCCAATGCTGATGATGTAGCTAAATACAAGGAATACTATAAAATATTTAAGAAGTACCCCGAGAAGAAGATAGCAATGTCAGGGAACAAAATAAAAACAATATGGAAAATAGTGAAAGAGGAGACTGGTAGAACCAGAAAGGAACAGGAGCAAATAGCATTAAGGGTAGAAAACACATTAGTAATCGATGGGCGTAGTGTGGCAAATCTATTTAACAAGTATTTTATATCTGTTACTGATAGAATGGGATTGTCAGGATCAGTAAATAATGCCCTTGAAGATCTGAAACTAGCCTTTACAAATAGCTTCAGGTACATTAATATGGCACTCACTTCACCAAAAGAAATAACTTCCATAGTAAAATCTTTAAAAACAAAGCATTCTAGTGGATACGATGAAATATCAACAAGGCATGTTCTTGTGAGTTTATTACAATTCTAAGTTACTTGTGTAAACAGTCAGTTATAACTGGGACATTTTCTGACTGGCTAAAATATGCAGATGTTAAGCCTCTATTCAAGAAAGGGGATAAAGAAGATACCATCAAACTACAGACCGATTTCACTTTTGCCAGCACACTCAAAAATTTTAGAAAAAGTAATGTACAGGCAGCTTCTCAGCCATCTGACCACAAATAACATATTACGAAGAACACAGTTTGGATTTCTGAAGGGTTCTGATATCTAGAAGGCCATTTACACCAATAGTGAAAATGTACTTAATTCATAAAATAACAAATTACCGGCAGCAGGTATTTTCTGTGATTTGTCAAAGGCATTTGATTGTGTGAACCACAACATCCTTTTAAATAAATTAGAATTATATGGTGCCATGGGCAGTGCTGCAAAATAGTTCAAGTCATCGCTCGCTAACAGGAAACAAAGGGTGTCAGTGCAAGGGACTAGTGAATTAAGTCATCAGTCATCATCAGAATGGGAAGAAATTACATGTGGTGTCCCACAAGGATCCAGCTTAGGGCCATTGTTTCTTCTTGTGTACATTAATGGTCTCTCATCAGTTACACTGCCAAAAGCAGAGTTCGTTTTGTTTGAAGATGACACAAGTATTGCAATAAATAGTATGTCGAGTGTAGTTCTAGAAAGATCTGCTAATGGTATTTTCATGGATATTAATAAATGGTTTAAAGCCAACTCACTGACACTAAACTTCGAAAAGACTCACTAAATGCAATTCAGAACCTGTAAGAGGTTTCCACCCAGAATATGCATAAAGTATGAAGAAGAGCAGATAGAAGAGGTTGACAGTCTTAAATTTCTGGGATTACAACTTGATAATAAATTCAGTTGGGAGCAGTACATCACAAAACTGCAGAAACGCCTTAACAAGTCTGTATTTGCAGTTCGAGTGTTAGCAGACATAGGCGACATAAAAATGAAAAAGCTTGAATAATTTGCTTACTTTCGTTCCATATTGTCATATGGTATAATATTTTGGGGCAACTCTTCAAGTCAAAAAAAAGTTTTCAGAGTCCAAAAGCATGTAATACGTATTATTTGTGGAGTAAATGACGGACGTCCTGTAGAAACCTCTTCAAAGAAATGGGTGTACTAACTACTGCCTCTCAGTATATTTACTCCTTAATAAAATTTATCCTAAATAATATATCTCTTTTTCCAACAAACAGCGCAGTTCATACATACAATACTAGGAAAAAAATGATCTGCACAAGGACTTAAAAGCACTTACTTTAGTTCAATAAGGGGACCACTACTCAGGAACACTCATCTTCAATAATTTGCCAGCAAACATAAAAATTTTAGTTACAAATAAAGATCAGTTTAAAAGGAGCCTGAAAGACTTACTAGTGGCCAACTCCTTCTACTCCATTGACGAACTTTTTAATAGAAAGAAATGATGTATATATTCATAGTATTAGTATTCTTATTTCATCTTAAAAAAACATTACATATTCCACATCCACGAGGATCTCCTCAGCACGGTTCTATGAAACGAAAAATTAATCTAATTTTAGACGGGTTTTTCGTTGCAGGGTCCTCAATGAAAAGGTAATATTAGGAACAGCTCCTCTTCTGGATCACCATAATTGTTTTACTTGGTTTCGTGAAGCCTTCTATTTTTCTGTACTTGATTCAAATGAGGCTTATTATCAAATAACCCTGGATGTGGATTCCAAGTCCGTTACAGCCTTCTGTATGGACTGGAATTTGCGTGAATTCAACCTGTACCATTTTGCCTAGCCACTGGAGCTGCCGTACTTGCACAGCTTTTACATAATATTTTGGGGGATTTGAAGTTAAATTCTGTTTATAATTATCTTGATGATACTGTTATGTATAGTCGGTCCTTTTCTGAGCAGGTCTTAAGCAGTGAATTTAGTTTTTTGTACCTCTGATTTCCAAAAATGGAACTGGAATCGATCAAGAAAGTACTTCCGATCTTAAGACGTTTCCTTCCCCAAAGAACAGAAAGCGAGTCGCTCAATTTATCCGGTTGGCCAACTACTTTCGAAAGTTTGTCCCTAATTTCCCTCAGTTATCCGCCCTTCTTAACGATCTTCGTAAGAAAAGACAGGAAGTTGTTTGGAGAGAGAGCCAGCACGCCGCATTTGAGGCAGTTAAGACAGCTCTAAATAACTAACCAGTATTAGCGGTTCCTAATTTCGAAAAGATATTCATTCTCCAGACCGATGCATGTAATGCCGAGGTGTCCATCGTCCTTTTACAGGAAGACGCCGGTGGGAGACGACCTTTTGCCTTTGCCTCTAAAAGATTGGTGGGACCTGAAGTGTTCGGTGTATGAGTGTGAGGCTCTGGCTTTTCTGTTCACTTTTGAAAAGCTTAAATTCTATCCTGAACACAGAGAATTTGACCAATCGACTGACAACCAGGCCTTAAATTTGGTTTTGACTCGATCAAGAAAGACAGGCAGGATTGCGAGGTGGGCGATCCGTTTATCTGCCTTTCGTTTCAGGGGTACCCATATCAGGGAATCAGATAACCAGGTGGCCAATGCACTCAGCCACACGTTTGAGGAGGGCACCTACGAATCTGGGAATTGTTGTTCAGTCATCAGCTCTTCTGTTTCTAACATCTTAACTGGAATGACTCAAATATTTTCTGGTCTCAGGAATAAGCAGGAGCATTACCCTTATTTAGGTGCTACAGAACGCCGTGTCCGTGGGTGAGGAGCTCCCCGGTTTTTCTTAAAAACGGGTGTACTTTTTCGTGAAGTTGGGAAATTAGCCGAGTCCAAAATTTATTTACCTGTTTACCTCATGGCATTCGTATTTTGTTACTTTCACAGTTCCTTATTAGGTGGCAATCTGGGCCTCTAGAAACCCTTACTAAGGATCATGGACATCCTCGTGTAAGGATACTTGCCGATTGGTTCAGGAGTGTGAATCTTGCAAAGTGGTGAAGTTCAAATAATGGCTTATTCGTTCTGAACAGGAGCAAAGCCCTACGTGTAAAGTGTTCATTGATTATGTGGGCCTCCTCCCTCGAAAACGAGCTGGGAATCATTTTGTGTTAGTTGTCGTGGATGCCTTTTCTCGTTTTGTGTGGCTTTTGCCGAGCAGAGGGGTACCGCCTCACTAACCATTCGACATTTAGCTCAAATATTTTCTGGTCTGTCCGCCAGAGGCATTTGTTACTGACGATGCCGCCACCTTTGTGTCACGAGAATTTAAGCAGTTTTATTTTGTTAATGCCATTAAGGACATGGTGATCACCACGTATTATTCTCAACTTTCATTTTCATAGAGGGTTAAACAAAGTCTTAAAGTCCACTTAATTATTTATCATTCTAAGAATCAGACCAAATGGGGCGTTTCCTTCACTTCCATTAATGCTGTCTTCAATTCAGTACAGTATGAGGCTTCTAAAGCAGCTCCTGCTGCTTTGATGTTTTCTTATTCCCTTAGTTCACCGCTGTCTATTGTGTGGAGTATAAACGTTCTGTTACCTGAGCGGATTACCATTTGTCTAGCCGGCCGGTGTGGCCGTGCAGTCCTAGGCGCTTGAGTGGGAAACCGCGTGACCGCTATAGTCTCAGCTTCGAATCCTGCCTCGGGCATGGATGTGTGTGATGTCCTTAGGTTAGTTAGGTTTAAGTAGTTCTAAGTTCTAGGGGACTGATGACCTCAGATGTTAAGTCCCATAGTGCTCAGAGCCATTTGAACCATTTGTCTGATTAAGGACGACTGGGATAAGCTGGGAAAGACATCGCCCTAGCCCATCGCCATGAAGACAGACACTATAATAATGGAAGGAAACCCTTTTGCGGCCTAATTGGAAAAATTTTAGAATGATAATTAGGGTAATGGTATTATCAAGAAATTTTCTCCTAGGGTGGTGGGAACCTGTGCAGTTGTTAGGTTCTGAAGTCCTGTTAATCTACTACTGCACGACCTGGTCACGGGGAAAATCTTGAAGGTACATATGATCCAAATAAAAACTAGCTAAGTAATTCGTTTCCTCTTTCGATTCCCTTAAAAAAAAAGAGGGGGCGTGGTTTTTGGCTTCAGTGGGGGACATTGAGCTGTGGCGGCTAATATCAGTATTGATATCTTTTAGCTGGCGTCATCAGAGGGCGCAGATGACTTCTTGTGCGGTTATCAGTGCCTCACCTAGTATTCAAAGGCGTCCGCTAGAGTGGCATCTGACCATACAGGCCTCCGAAGAACGCGGTACGGGCAGTTGACATATAGTTTGCGCACAGTGTTGAGCCAATGGAAGTAGTAGTGCTTCGAGAAATGGACACGCCGTGCGTTTCGGCACGACGTTTCTTCCGGGTCGTCGGCCACTGTTTTTCACCAGGACTGGGCAGAAGGCAAAGGTCGGGTTCTTTTATTTTGTGTGCAACTAGCTGAATGTTTAGCTCTGTGCACCGATTTCCCGGTCCCCAAGCTGTTTGAAGAGACGTTCGTGTTTATATTAACTGAGTAATCACGCAGGCCCTATTTTTTCTCTCTTTTTTCTGTGATTTTAGGAATTGTGTATTGCCCTGTCTGCCATCAGTGATTTTGAAGTCACTTGTCTTAATCTGTTGGCCAGCGTTCTCTCTCAAAACATTTTCCATGGATAATGTTGATATGGTTATGTAATATACCCAGTTGCCCCACATAGTTATATTAAGGGCCTATGCCTAACCTAGTTTAGGGGAAAAAAATGTTGGCTTTGAAATTGTTACTCAAGAAAACCAACTTTTTCAAGGTATTGTTTCCACGATGTTTTAGAAGCTGCTGGGCTCTGTATCACTACTTTCCAGTCCTTTTATGCACGTTGTGAGCACCAGTTGATGGTACAGCCCGAGCGAACTGTTTATTCTAGTCCTTCCTGAAAAGAAATTACAGCTTACTTTCTTTAGTTCTCTGTTAGCAAAGCTTATTTTGTGGGGAGTATGAAATTATTGGAAACGTTCTATAGGTGCAATCATTGTTAAACCATAACTCTACTTACAGTATAATACAGTCACATATATTTCTTGTTGGTAACAGCAGTCACTAAGTTGCTGGATGGGTATGACTTACTAGCTGCCATGTGCACGGCCCTCGAGCTTTGCCTAGCAGGGCTGGCCGCTTGTTTGCAATTTCAAGTTCTAGCTCTCTGTGCCCAAGTTGAGTATCTTACGTTATCTGACTTGCAATGTAAATGAAATTTTGCTGTCGGCCAAGAGGCCTGAAAGATTAACTGGCTTTGCACAGGAGGTTTTCCCTACAGCGTTTTTTACATATTATAACCTCGATCTAAATTTATTGCAAATGTTTCGATGTTAACCTTTAGCGGGTCTGCCTAGTGATTTGAAGAGATTTATCTAGAACTGTTTCAATTATTTCAATTGGCTGGTTTATTTAAAACTTTAATTTTAATATTTCAAAAAGTTCAATATTGTTAACATCTTATTTCTTGATCTAGTTTGAAGTTTTTATTAATGTAATTAACATTTGTCTTATTCACCATTTCGAACGCCTTCATCTTTGTAATTTCAAATCAACTTTTATTTTCTTAACTGAATTTCAAAGGGTACCTGTTGTTATCCAAAAAATATATATATAAAGATAAGTGTTGTTGTTCAAGGATAAATGATGTTCGTTCTAGGGACCCAGTTCTTCCACATCATTTCCCTGATCTTGGTAATTCTCGATTTCAAGTAATAGCTCTGTTCTTCGTTTTATTAGGCTGAATATGGACTGAACACAGCTTTCTTTTGCTTGTTATATTTAAGTTTGACACATACCTTGATTTTCTCTCTTGGTCTATACCTCTGAGATCTTTTCCTATCGCTGTCGAGTTCCAATCCAGATCTAAGCATTCCATGTTTTAGCTATAAGGAACCATTTTACCTGGACGAACCCACCTCTGTTAAGAAAATTCTGATGCCGCTCGCACAACTAGAGAGGTAAGCCATTTACTGCTATTTACTACAGTAAACTGACTGGGGGATGTAGGATGACCTGCACAAAAGCTCTTTTCATTGGGATGACTAGCAAGTTTTTGTAATGTTCAAATACAGTATTAGTGCCATGCTGTTTGGCACAGTCACATGAATTAAATTCTAGGCTTCATCGTTGGAAAGCGAATTGAAATGGAACGAGCACGTAAGACCGGTTCGAGGTAGGCGAATGGTGGACTTCAGTTTATTGGGATAATTCTGGGAGAGTTCAGCTTGTGCATAAGGGAGACTGGGTAAATAACAGTTTTACGACCCATTCTTAGGTCCTGCTCGAGTTTTTGGGATACCCTCCAGGTCGGATTAATAGATAACATGGAAGTAATTCATAAGTGTGGTGCAAGATTTTTTACCGGTAGATTCGAACGGCATAAGAGTGTCACGAAAATACTGTGTAAACCCAAATGGGAATCCCAGGAGGAAAGAAGATTCTTTTTGACCAAAACGCTACAGAGTTAGTTCAGAGAAACGGTATTTGGTACAGACTGCAGAATGATCACACTGCTAGAAACGTTCGCGTAAGGACGGTGAAGATAAGAGAAATCACAGCTCATGTGGAAGCATAGAGAGAGTGATTGTCCTCTCACTGCATTTGCGAGGGGAACAGGACGTAACAGTAGTATGATGTACTTTCAGCCGTGCACCGAATGATGGCTTGCAGTATAAGCAGATCAGATGTAGAACATATGTGAAAGTCACCTTCGGTTCCTCATTTCTGTAATGCCACAGCCTGCGTGTGGAAAGCTGCCTGAAAAATTGAACTGAGAGGTGTTATAGATTAGAGGGTCACTGATTCAGTCTGCCTCACCTCTTACACAAAACACCACACTATACAGTAAACTCTACGAGAAGCTGTAATCAGTTTCATAATCGGAAAAGGTAGCTGTTCAGACACAAGAACGGAAGTGTTACACAACTCAAATAATTTCGAAACTGTTCATTGTGAACATTTATCAATGACATTTTTACGAACATCCTGTTTTCTCTCGTGCTCTGTAAAATGTAGGCATTGAATTGAGAGCTCATGGGACATTGTCTGATAATCTGCATTGCCTTGGTCTTAGTCGCAATTGGATACCGCATCTCGCCTCCTTTATACTGCCACCCGACGTCGCAACAGAATCAAACTTCAGACTTCCTGGTGCGGCTCGCGAAGTCTAATGTTAGAGAGAGCAGCTGTTGGCGGGCGCCGGCTCGATTGCAAAAGCAGACCCATCCGCGTCTTGTGAAGCGCCGTTGTGGTTATTAGGCGTAATTCCGCGAGCGCCGAGCGAAAGTGTAGCTTTTACAGCAGATGAAAGGCGACCGCTGGGGCCTCTGGCGGCCGCCCCTCTGCCCGCGGAGACGCGAAACGCGTTTTGCATACTGCTTTTCTAACAGGGGCGGGGAAACCCCGCAGCGGCGGCAAAGGGGCCGGTCCAATATCGATGTGCGGCCAAAGAGAAATGTTTGTCGGGCACAAACAGCCGCACGCTAGCGAGCACACACACACACACACACACACACACACACACACAGAGGCGGGCGCGCGCGCGCACACACACACACACACACGGACTCTGGGGTTTCGGGGAAACCCCGGACCGTTCCGGTCGCCGGTCCGATAAGCAGCGCTGCCTTCGGGAAGTTACCCGGCGCGGATTCGGCGTCGAGGAGGCTGGAGGCGGCGACTGCGGCACCGGAACTAAAGAGGTCACCCTGCGCGGTCTCCGGACGTCCCGTGGGCTTTTATCTGCTGCTTCCTCCCACGATGGACGGCAACGAGGAAAAATATTCGGTGGATAGGTTGCCGGGAGAATAACGCACCGATACGAATGCTAATACATGTGTTTAAATCCTCTGAACGTAACATAAATCGTCCTTGTTTTGCAAAACACTTTGACTTACGTAATCTCTTATCGTGAGCCACGGGCCTGGCACGCTTGCAGCTATGCAGATGAAGTATTCTGAGGTGATGAAGGTCATGGGATCATTCCTAGTATTGTGTCGGACTAATTTTGCCCAGGACAGTGCAGCAGTTCGACGTGGCATGGGCTCAACAAGTAGTTGGAGGTCCACTGCAGAAATGCTGAGCTATGCTGCGTCTGTAGTTGTCCATAACTGCGGAAGCGTTGCCAATGCAGGACCGTGTGCACGAACTGACCTCTCGATTACGTCGGATAAATGTTCGGCGGCATTCACCTCAGGTGATGTGGGTAACACGCCATTTGCTCGGATTGTCCAGAATGTTCTTCAGACCAATCACTAACAATGAAACTTCCTGGCAGATTAGAACTGTGTGCCGGACCGAGACTCGAACTCGGGACCTTTGCCTTTCGCGGGCAAGTGCTCTACCAACTGAGCTATCCAAACACGACTCACACCCCGTCCTCACAGCTTTACTGCAGCCAGTACCTCGTCTCCTACCTTCCAAAATTAACAGAAGGTGCGCAGGAGACCTTCTGTTAAGTTTGGAAGGTAGGAGACGAGGTACTGGCAGAAGTAAAGCTGTGAGGACGGAGAATGAGTCGTGCTTGGGAAGCTCAGATGGCAGAGCACTTGCCCTGCGAAAGGCAAAGGTCCCGAGTTCGAGTCACGGTCCCGCACACAGTTTTAATCTGCCAGGAAGTTTCATATCAGCGCACACTCCGCTGCAGAGTGGAAATCTCTTTCTGAATCACGAACAATGGTGGCCCGGCGACATGGCGCATTGTCACCCATAAGATTTCCATCGTTGTTTCGAACTTAACGTTCGTGAATGGCTTTAATCTGTCTCCAAGTAGCCAATCATGCAGAGGACCCAGTCCACTTAATGTAAACCCAGCCCACTCCCTTATGGGGCCAACACCAGCTTGCTCAGTGCCTTGTTGGCAACTTGGATCCATGTCTTCATGAGCTCTTACCAACTGAAATCGGGACCCATCTGACCAGGCTACGGTTTTCCAGTAGTCTAGGGTCAAGGTGATATTATGGTCACAAGTCCAGGAGAACGTCCGCCATCTGCTGCCATAACCCATTAACGCCTAATTTCAACACACTTTCCTATCATTTACGTTCGACGTGCGTCCCATATCAATTTCTGCGCTTATTTCACGCAGTGTAGCTTATCTGTTGGCACTGAAAACTCTGCACAGACGCCGCTGCTATCGGTCGTTAAGTGTAGGTCGCCGACCTATGCGTTGTCCATGGTGAGAGTTAGTGCCCGAAATTTGGTATTCTCGGCACACTTCTGACACAATATTGAAATCCCTAATGATTTCCGGAATGGAATGTCCCATGTGTTGAAATATAACTATTATTCCGCGTTCGAAGTCTGTTAATTGCCGTCCTCAGGACGTATTCCTGTCGGAAACCTTTTCGCATGGACCATCAGTGTATAATGACTGCTCTTTCAACGCACTACACTTTTATACCTTGTGTTCGGGATACTATCACCATCTGTATATGTGCATATCGATATCCCATAGTTCTTGTCACGTTAATGTGTTGTGAATACAGCAGAGCAAATTATTTTTAAGACTCATTGACGTTGTTGTTATACGTGCGTTATGGACAACTAGCTGCACCCCACGGTGTTACTCACGGTTAACCAGTTATTTGTAATGAAATATTAACGCCGAAACTCAGTATCCTCGCGAATGCGCCATCACAAAAGTTACCTCTTGGCGGTACTAAGTTACCTCTAGGGGATACTGAGGCGTGAGATACATGCGGCCCAGAAAACTGCTCGATTTCGGAGGGAAAACACAAAATTTTGAGGTAATGGGAGAAGCTGACAGTATAACTGTCGTTCACAATGCACTCGACCTAGCAACGAATTACAAAATGTGTCAGGAAATGGTTTAAATAATTTCACCACTGTTCGCGACATGCCTACCATGGACACCTACTGAAATACGTCTTTGTAAACAACGTTCCAAGATTTCACATTCTCTGCGTATATGTGTAGATTTCTGACTCTCGATACATGTGACTAGCCAACATGGAGCTGTCCTTGAGAAAAACATGGTGTATTCGGATGTATAGCTACTATTTTTCCCGTTTGTCCTTTGACTCTTATTTCTTCTCAACTATCGAGACCTTAGAACAGTCCTGGTCAATATTTGTACTCTCGGAGCAGTCGACTCTTCTCAGCGCTCCGGCTTCTCCCACCACTGCAGTATTCTGATCAGTTCTATGAGTTAGACGACTATATGCCAAAGGCTAACACGTAGGAAGCTTTAGTAGATTTTTAAGAGGCAATAATTGCAGCATACTTTTATAAGCAGGATTTTATCACGTGTGGCTCTTTTTAACTTTTTATTTTTTTCCAAAGTACTAACTTTTATTACTTCAGTAAAGAAGTACATAATATCGCGCGAATACGGTCAGCAGACCTACAAAAAAATATAGGTACAAGCATATAACATTAGGCAGTAATGTTTATACGTTTAAACGAATGTCGATTTTAGAATATGTATTATATTTTCCCCTTGTGTTGACGATACAGTTAAACACATGGAGATATTTTTTTGAGTCATCAGTCTTCTGACTGGTTTGCTGCGAGCCGCCACGAATTCCCCTTCAGTGCCAACCAACCTCTTCACCTCAGAACAGCAATTGCAACCTACGCCCTCAATTATTAGCTGGATGCATTCCAATCACTGTCTGCCTCTACAACTCCCTTACTACCATGGAAGTGACATCTTAACAGATGTCCTATCGTCCTGTCCCTTCTCCTTATCAGCGTTTTCCACATATTCCTTTCCTCTCCGATTCTGCGCAGAACCTCTTCATTCTTAGCCTTATCAGTCCACACAATTTTCAGCATTCGTTTGCAGTATCGCATCTCAAATTCTTCGATTCTCTTCTCTTCGGTTTGTTTTCCCACAGACCATGTTCAGCTACCGTACAATGCTGTGCTCCAAACGCACATACTCTGAAATTGTTTCTTCAAATTAAGTCCTACGTTTCATACTAGTAGACTACTCTTGGCCAGGAATGCACTTTTTCCAGTGCTAGTGTGCTTTTGATGTCCTCCTTGCCCCGTCCGTTATTGGTTGTTTTGCTAACTAGGTAGCAGATTTCTTTAACGTCATCTGCTTCGTGAAATCAATCCTGATGTTCAGTTTCTCCCTGTTCTCATTTCTCCTACATCTCATTACTTTTCTCTTTCTTCGATTTACTCTGTCATATTCTGTACTCATTAGACTGTTCGTTCGATTCAGTAGATCATGTAATTCTTCTTCACTTTCAATCAGGATTGCAATGTCATCAGCGAATCGTATCATTGATATACTTTCACCTTGAATCTTAATTCAACCTCTGAACCTTTCTTTTATTTCCATCATTGCTGCTTCGAAGTACAGATTGAACAGTAGGGGAAAAAGACTACAATCCGAACACTTCGTTCTACGTCGTCCACTCTTATTAGTCCCTCTTGGCTCTTGTACTTACAACATATTACCCGTCTCTTCCTACAGCATGGCCCTGCTTTACTCAGATTTTCGAATATCTTGAACCATTTTAATTTGTCTAACGCTTCTTCCAGGTCAACAAACCCTATGAACGTGTCTTAACTTTTCTTTAGTCTTCGTTGCATTACAAACCTCGTCAGAATTTCCTCTTTGGTGCATTTACCTTTCCTAAAGCGAAACTGATCGTCATGTATCAACATGGAGCTATGCAGATTAAAATCGATTAAATTTGAACATTGGTGGTGCTCTGCCAATTTCATGAAGGAAAAACAAATCGCACAAGTGTATTGAACCAAATACTGACATAACTGTAGCAGGCCGGTCGCTGTGGTCGAGTGGTTCTAGGTGCTTCAGTCAGGAACCACGCAGCTGGTACGGTCGCAGGTTCGAATCCTGCCTCGGGCATGGACGTGTGTGATGTCCTTAGATTAGTCAGGTTTACATAGTTCCAAGTTTAGGGGACTGATGACGTCAGATGTTAAGTCCCATAGTGCTTAGAGCCATCTGAACCATTTTGATAACTGTAGCAGCTTGTTTGAGCAGACGAGGATATTACTTTTGGTGTAACATATTACAAAAGTCTTGTAGTTTCCTGGACTGGACGAACAGTTCGTTGACTTGAGTACATCTATCAACATAAGTTTGACCAAATGAGGAACATGAGGAGCCAAAAGCGAGAACGGTCTGATAAATAAATTTAAATCCCTTTTGATTCATGCTGTGTCTTGGAATCTCTTTGAGAACTCTTGACGGAATGTTACAATTACTAAAACGTAGTCAGTTATGTCTGGTTCACAAATGATTGCCTTGAGTTACGGGAAACGGTGCATATCATGAACATGAATCTGATTTTCGCCGTATACTTCCTTTTTGTTTGAGAGTATCTTTTAGCAAATGATTCTCCACTTGCGTTAAGGCACTTAATGAAGTCAAATAGAATTGGTGACGTCGAACAAAAAATATGTTGTCACCACTCTACTTGCCTTAATATAATTTTTCCCCTAATGGCTGCCGTCAATTCAGCCAGTATTTGCTGCTGTTCACCAAGAGACAATTGCGTCATACCATCTTCCTGGCTGGTATTGTGACGACTTTCCAATTAGCATTTTTTCCAGATCACAATATTCCAATGTCATATTAAGCAGTTCTTACAGTCTTTAAATAACACGAAAGATAAGGTAATTCCCATTTGGCATTGAACGAGGTGGCTTATCCACTGTTTCTTTTTCTGGCAGTGGTGTGAACGCCATAGTAATGATAACGCAAAAGGTATAGCGAATTTAACGCAAGTGGTATTGTCAGCAGACTTTGTTCTAGTGGCTTCCGGCTGCTGTTACTATTTCCCTCTTTCTCCTCACCCCTTAGCCTCACTCGCCGGTGCGCTCGGAGCGTGGAGCGCTAAGCAGGAGCAGAGCCTGAGCAGTTACACTTGCGCAGCCCTGTTTGGCCATGCCTGCCCTTGAAGCAAAATTTATTATTCAAATTCAAACAGAAAATCCAAATAAATGTTTAACAACCCCGATAATGTCAGAATCGAAAACACTTCCAAAACCTTCTACGTGCTGCGAAATATTTTCATACTCATGCATTACTTTGTTACGAAGATAAGTGATGATTTTATTCTACAGGAATATTTCTGCCATCCAAAATGTAATTTGTCAAAACAGTTAAAAACCAATATTCGCGCTAAGCGTAATACATACAGATGATAGTTGAGGTGTTGAGATCAAATTGGGGTATGTCACTCAATTGATGTTCTGAGATATATTGAAAAAACTGTATAATTACGAATAGCGTTATTCCCAAACCTTATAGTTAGTCCCATAGACTCGTGAGGAAGAATGCAATGTTGTACCAACAATCTGTAATCATAGGATGAAAGCAACTAATAGAAAATTGTAATAGAAAATGACTGACAAATCCCCTTTTTGATTTAATCAACAGTGAATGTGCTGAAATATTGATTTAAGCTGCACAGTCTCTCCACTCGGCGTTTTGATATGCCATGGAGTGCAATAACTAAGCTTTCTTGCATACCATAGCTTCCTTGAAGGCAACTTTAATCTGCAGATACAAGTGAATTAGTATCATAAACAAAAATCTACATATTCGTAATACCATAACCCTATTAAATATATGCCTTAACTATTTCCCTTAAAGATTTTACAAAACGTGGATCAAATATGTATATAATTCAGGGACGAAATGGTCGATAAATTATTACAGTTGTTATGCCAGTTACCTTTAATAATAATTTGCTGTCCTTCCCCGACTGGTAATGGAATATGGGCGTGCTCTTCTTGCTTTTTGAAAGAAGGGAGACATGCGAGGACTCAAGTACCCACCCTGTCCATCTTTGTTCGGCATATTGTTGAATTCTGTCAACAATAGTTCCTTCTCAGCAAATGAGAACTTCTCGAAACATTTACGCCGCCATCTGTAAACAGATATTAGCGTATTATTAACCTATATACTCGGTGGATAACCTATTTTTACCGATTTCCTGTATTGCAACTAATAAATTTAAACTTTGCGTCCATGAAAGGAATTTATATTCACATTTTAGTACAATGTTTCCACACAGCTTGCCTCTGCTACAGGATATTACATTATGTACGAAGAATTCAAACAGTGAACATTGTATGACTACCTGCAATCTGCACCTGTTTCCCTCCTTTCCAGTTGGCATGCTCCAAACCCTTGACCTTCTTTTCTTCAATCACATTCCTCTTCCACAGTTCGGGGTGTCTTTTCATCCTTCTAAATTCATGTGAATCGTCTTCGGACTCGTCTGACGGTTCCGTCACCGAACTCACTTAGAAATCTCACAGCTAATGACTGCAAACCACTGCAGGGCTGCCCTCACGCCTCATGTTCTTTCGTGCAATATAGGGACTTCTCTCTGTGACCAGTCATCTTCCTGCACGAAACGTAATTTCAGCACTGATTTTGACAGGGAAAAATCACTGAAAAAGTCCGATTTTAGAACCAAACTTGCGGAATCGTCTGAAAATACACATGTACCCCAAAAATGATCTCGGCGTCTCAATTAACATCTGTGGGTGACTTTTTATTCACATAACGCACCATAGGGGAACAGTAGTCTCGCTGACTATTCCATGAGAGCAGTGATATTTTATTCGGAATAAAATGTAGCCTATGAGTTAATTCGGGGTATAGGCTATATCCATCGCAAAGTTCATCCAAATCTGTCATGCTGCATCAGCTTCAAGGAGGAACAAACATGCTAACCCGATGAAGAAAGAAGATAAGTAATTTCTTGTTCGCAGTACAGCAAAATTTATAACATTTCTTTGTGTGTAACGTCATCTACTATCACATGTGCGCCCGTACCAGTAGATTTAAATAACTCCGTCGTGAGAGTTCATAAATCTCAGAAACTATAAATTATGCGTCGGCCGGGATGGCCGAGCGGTTCTGGGCGCTACAGTCTGGAACCGAGCGACCGCTACGGTCGCAGGTTCGAATCCTGCCTCGGGCATGGATGTGTGTGATGTCCTTAGGTTAGCTAGGTTTAAGTAGTTCTAAGTTGTAGGGGACTGATGACCTCAGAAGCCGGCCGGAGTGGCCGTGCGGTTCTGGGCGCTACAGTCTGGAACCGAGCGACCGCTACGGTCGCAGGTTCGAATCCTGCCTCGGGAATGGATGTGTGTGATGTCCTTAGGTTAGTTAGGTTTAATTAGTTCTAAGTTCTAGGCGACCGATGACCTCAGAAGTTAAGTCGCATAGTGCTCAGAGCCATTTCTTTTATAAATTATGCCTGACGCTCAGTGGCTAAAATGCAACGTGGTTGAATAGAAATACGGAGAGAACACTTTGAGGATTGTATAAGCATTGTTTTCATTCCGTTGAATCGTATTGTCTGGGTTATATTAAACAGTAAAAGCATTATCACAAACACAGAACAATTAAGAAGTCAAAGAGCAAAATGTTCCACATTTCTTGTTATAATCTTAGGATCAATATGTATCTTGTAGCCACTATACACTTTTAAAAGTAGCCTATGTGTTAACTCAGCCTATAACACAATTCCATTCCAAATTTCTTCCACATCCGTCCGGCCGTTTCAGTGTGAATGAGTAACAAACATACTCACACTCAAACTTTTGCAGTTATAATATGCAAGGTGTTTTACTAAATGTGTTTGCCTCTGTAAGTTACGAAGTAATAGGCGACGGAAATATTTATTGCGTTATATCACCATAAGAAACGTTACACTGTCTGCAGAGCTATGAAAATAGTTTATTGTGTTATTATCCAAAGAGTTACTGCAAAAAGATACAATTTTTTAAATGGAACAATAGTTCTTTCTATCATTCACTGGAATCAGTAACACCGGCTAGGTATACATCAATTTAAATTACATTCCTGTCACTTTTAGTTTGGGAGCTACAACCCTTCAATGTTTCAGTGGCAGATATCACACGCTATGCATAATACATGGCTGTGTGGTGGGTGATGGATGTTCTGGCGGTGGGAAGTTGATTTAAATGAGATGTTCAAATGCGTGTCCATGTTCCAAAATGCACATTGCATTGCGCCTTCTAAGGGATCTGCGGACGAGATGTAATATAGCCGGTGTCACGGAGCAACATGCGTCCTCGATGCGCCGTTTTAGATCATCTGGGGATATGGGCTCAGTGACATAAACACGATCCTTTAGATATCCCCACAAAAACAAATATAGTGGTGTTAAATCGGGCGACCTTGCTGGCCATGAATGAGGACCACGGCGCCCCAACCACCTTCCTGCAAACCTGTTGTTTAGTTCTTCCACAACAGCACGCGCAGAATGGGCTTGGGTGACTCTCGTGCTGCGTCCACATATGGATTCTCGTGTGTAGACTCACATGTTCAGGGAGACCACCAAAACTGTCGAATATAAACGCGTGATATAGCTCACCTGTCAGTGTATCTGGGAAGTAGTGTGGACCGATGATTTCATCACCAAGGATTCCACACTATACATTAATAGACCACCTACGTTGTTGGTCGACAGGTCGTACCCACCGAGGACTGTCTGCGGCCCAGTAGTGCACGTTATGGCGATTCGCTGCACCACATGAAACTTCCTGGCAGATTAAAACTGTGTGCCCGACCGAGACTCGAACTCGGGACCTTTGCCTTTCAAGGGCAAGTGCTCTACCATCTGAGCTACCGAAGCACGACACACGCCCGGTCTTCACAGCTGTACTTCTGCCAGTATCTCGTCTCATACCTTCCAAACTTTACAGAAGCTCTCCTGCGAACCTTGCAGAACTAGCACTCCTGAAAGAAAGGATACTGCGGAGACATGGCTTAGCCAAAGCCTGGGGGATGTTTCCAGAATGAGATTTTCACTATGCAGCGGAGTGTGCGCTGATATGAAACTTCCTGGCAGATCACTGCACCATAATTTGTGAACGTGGACTCATCAGAGAACATAACAACTTCTAACGCTCCAACGTGAAATTACGCATGGCCCATTCACAAAATGTAACTCTCGCACGGAAATTGTTCCTATGCAGCTCCTGGGTCAGTGACAGGCGGTACGGGTGAAACCTGTGTCCGTGTAATATATGCCACACTGATGTGAGATTGACACCAGCGACTGCAGCAACGGCTCGTAAGCTGACATGAGGATCGTAGTGTACTGCAGCTAAAACAAACACCTCCGTCTCCTCGCTTCTTGCAGTTCTTCGTCTGTTCCTGCTTCGCATTACCATGCTGCCTGTTTTCCGAAGTCGTTGTTCGGCACGTAAGAACGTAATGGCTGTCGGAGCTCTTCGCCTAGGATTTCTCAAGGCGTACGCCATGACTGCTTCAGTGGCATCGTGTCGGCACTCGCCGAGCATCAGCAACATGTCAACGTACTCGTTGTTCGTGCGTGCCATCTTCATCCAATGTCAGTAACTGTGGTATATTGAGCCCCGTTTGTTTGTATGGCTCAAACTGTCGAGTATACGGCCGTATGCAACGACAGTCGGCAGTCTAACAGCGCATCGAGGAAGCTTCTCGCTCCGTGATACCGGCGAAGTTACAACTCGGCCACACCACATTTAGAAGGCGTATTGCGGGACATGCGCAGCGTGTGTGGTATCTGCCCCTGAAAACTTGAAGGGTTGTAGCTCCCAAACTAAACGTGATAGGAATGTAATTTAAATTGATGTATACACAGCTGGTGTTAAAGATTCCAGTGCATTATAGAAACAACTATTGTTACATTTATAAAATTGTATAATTTTGCTGTAATTCTTTGGATAATAACACAATAAACTATGTTCATAGATCCGCAGAAAGTATAACGTTTCATATGGTGACCTACCGAAATAAATATTTCCGTCGCCTATTACGTCGTAACTTCAGAGCAAACACATTTAGTTCAAAATTGTTCAAATGGCTCTGAGCACTATGGGACTTAACTTCTGAGGTCATTAGTACCCTAGAACTCAGAACTACTTAAACCTAACTAACATAAGGACATCAAACACATCCATGCCCAAGGCAGGATTCGAACCTGCGACCGTAGCGGTCGCGCGGTTCCAGACTGTAGCGCCTAGAACCCCTCGGCCACTCTAGCTGGCAACATTTAATGAAACACCCTGTATAAGGGATAAGAATTGTCGAACTCTCCAATAGTGGAGTTTTAAAAGTGAAGTTGTGGGATGTAGTCAGACAGGAAGCTAGCGACCATTCTAGTAAATATGCACAGATACATGGTTAGGCTGGCTAGTTTGTATATAAGGTCATACAGCTGGTGAAGAAGACTTTGTTTATCACAAAGTATGTATGGTGCGTTTTGCAATTATTTCCATCTTCAGAAACACAAGTGTAAATGTAGCACAAGGACAAGAGCACTACCAGTTGGGTGTGTAACATGAGATGACAGACTAATCCTGTTACGTCCACTACTGCTAACGGTCTTGTCCCTTTGCTACCTTTGCATTTGTGTTTCTCAAGATGGAAATAATTCCGTAACGCCTCATCTTCACTCTGTGATCAATATAGTCATTCTTCACCTTCCGTATGACTTTTTATGCGACCTAGCCGTATTAATTACAGATCTACGCGTATTTAGTGCACTGGTTGTTTCGCATCTTCTTTTCCTTATTCTGCCCCTTCTTCGATGATATCTTTTCCCATTTCTCCGCGGGGTCGGTAACTTTTGTGCAGCTTATGGCGCTGTTAGTGGTAGTCAGTAGCCAGATGCCCTTCCAGCGCCACCCCGCGAGGGAATTTGTGTACACCATCTGTATGGGTCTACAATAAATCTTACGTCCAATTGTGAGAATGTTTTCTAAATCCAGAATGAGATTTTCACTCTGCAGTGGAGTGTGAGCTCATATGACACTTCCTGACAGATTAAAACTGTGTGCCAGACCGAGGCTCGAACTTGGGACCTTTGCCTTTCGCGGGCAAGTGCTCTATGTTTTTTTTTCTAAATGTTTGCGTACCATGAATATGAGGTGGGAGGTAGGTACCAGCGCGGTATTTACCAAGTCAGATTTGGGGAACAGCTTAAAAACAACATCCAGGCTGGTCAGCTCAGCAGGTTTCGGCATTAATCTGCGAGCCGATTTCGAGACGGGGCCGAATCCTGGAACTGGTTCGTTAACGCGCCAGATATAGGTCAGAATCTTAGGAGGTGATCTACATATATGTACTACCGTGACGCAAAACGTTTCACACAAGAAATTAAAAACATATCCTCCGTGCGCGTGTTCTGTTTTCTCGGAGCCACTCCGTATCGATAGCTCACGCGCGCTCTTTCGTTCGCGCGGAGTCGATATAGTGTCCTTAGCCCCGCGAGAGTGCAGTGAGTGCCAGAGCGCAGCGTAGTTTGTTACACGACAGTTAGTAGTTTACCGACGGACAGAAAGAAGAGCTCTCTGATCTGAGTGACGTGTCGTTATTGAGTTGGGCCGATGATTTCAGTGTACACAGCGGTCAAGCTCTGAAGGGTCTTGGACGGTTAGAGTCCCGTGGATTCCTATGATTAATACTTTCGTCGTGGGCGGAAGGAAGCTCGATGGACTGCCCGATATCGTGATTCTTCTAACTAACGGAGAGACTCAGGGTGTCTAGCAACGTACTGGTCTTGCACTGGGGTGGCCCAACGCATCCTGGTTCTGTCAGTTGTAAGAGGTCCATGATTAAGAAATTTGTTGCTAGCGCACTCGAGCAGATGTAATTTCGATGTATTGCTCACGCGCTGCCTGCGATATGTAAGGTATAAGACAATCTCAGACCAGAGAGCAGTGTTGTCAGCAGTAGCAGTAAGTAGTTGGTAGCGAGCAGTCGTGTGTATCGAGTTGGCCGGGCCGGTCGTGTGGAGCGATGGCGGAGCCTGAGCGTTATAGTGTAAGGTAAAAGCAGCCTCGCGCATATCTAGTATTGTTACATTAACTCCCACGTAAATGTTTTTAAAAATCTCTTAATAATAATCTTTCTCATAAAAAGTAACTTTTAACAACCATTCATTTCAATTTAAAGAATTTACTAATTTCTCCAATCCATGATCATCCCGATTATTGAAAAGAAAAGTCAGTTGTTTCTTTTTATACGTGACAAATCTATCGGCCAGCATTGCACTGAGCTGCGCCAGAAAAATTTATTATAGAAGCAGATATATATGCGTTATCCGGCGACTAGACTGAGGTAAGAATTTTCAATTTATTCAGTATGATCTTTCAGGGCCATGACGCAGCACTGCTGACGTCCAAAATTTACCAGGTTAAATTGACAGTCAATTATTGAAAGGCTGTAAGCGAGCGACAATTTTATTGAGAGGTTAATCACATTGTATTATTGGTTGGTTCCGGAACTTTTACTGTTGAGAGGTTACACTAAATGTCAATATTATTCATATTATTTTATTTTTTGTGGGGAGGTTACACAGTGTTTCTGTTTAGTCAATGTTGTCCTCTACAATTCTGCAGATGCTTTTGCCTGGGGAACTGCTAAAAATTTTGGCTCTTGCCGCTTTGGTATTTACGTTGTCGTCTCTTGCATTACTATTTGGCTGAGAATAACGAGTAAACATAATCCCAGCTTTTCTAGAGGGGATACAGCTCTGACTATTGTGTGACAAAACGTTTAGTTATCTCTTACAGATTGAGCAACAATATTTTGCCTTTGTATTTCTTTAAGATGTGCTTGTAAAGCAGCAAGATTTTGCCAACACACATTTAATGTTCTATAAATGCTTTTAGATTTACATTTATATTGGACCATGTTTACCACGCACAGTCGGTTTATTAATCATTTCATTGGCTGATACTGACTAGCACCACGTACTGACAGTTTCTGTGGTACTACATGTCGGGGAGTTGAGGCTGAACACCGACTGAAAAAGCGACGTGGGCAACGTGTTCATCAAAAGCCGCTATGGCTAAAGAGGGTCTGGGAAGAGACTTGTTTTCTGCAGGGACGGATATTTACTGTCCTATGAGAGAACAGAGCTAGGAGATGGCGGCTTACAACGCTCGTGGCGGCAGGACTCCGGAAGCGCAAACAGTGCGGTTGGGGGGGGGGGGGGGGGGGGGAGGGGGGGGGGTTGCACTCAAGTCGCCTGGAAAAAAAAAAAAAAAAAAACAGAATTTGATGGATGAGCGTGTGGAAAGCGAGAAGGAGGAGGGATATCCTATTTTAGTGTCGAAGGAATATGCAGGGTCACAAACGATGGTCGCAAGCTGACCTGCGAGGAATATTCTCATGGGGGAAACGCTTTCCATTGAAATACGGAGGCGCGTATCTGGTTGATTTAGTGTTAAGGATGTAACAGGGGAAATAGAACCTTCCAGACAGTCTTCAGGCGATTGGTTGACAGAGCCATGACACAAATAATGTGCTTCTTAATGGCCGCTTGGATTCGTTGCCCGAGCACAAACGAAGACGCCACGTGTGAACGAGCGATATGACATATGGAGTGGCGACACATTTCACTACAGTGATCGATAGATCGACCAAGAGACTTCACTGATGAGACCCATAGCAGAAAATCTAGCTGCAAAATTTTGAGAAATGCTATTTCGCCACGAGGAGAGAGTGAAGTCGTTTCCCTGTGAACAGAGTTGTTACTCTGTTGATTAGAGTGATATTTCCTTTCCCCTCTGTGGACTCTGACGCACATTGAAGTGCTTCTTTATGGGAGAGTACTTGAAGCGAATTTCTGTTCCTGGCTAGTGAGCAAACAGACATCTTGACTTACCTTCTGTTTCGTGCTGACGTAATTTCAGCCCTAGGACATTGCGGAAACTATACTGCCTCCAATGCATAGGCGGAGAATTACGGGTACGCCAAGTAAATCATCTGTACAGTGGCAAACGACCTATTTGGCAAATCATCGGTGCAGTATAACTGCTGTTTGTACTTCAATAGGTGTTATACGCACTTTGGTTCGGCGGATAGACAGACACTCACAGAAAGCATGTTGAGGACCATTAGCTTGACCACTGAGCTTCTTCGGAAAGTGCTAGTAACGGACTAGGTTTCTGTATCTCACTGCTAATCAGTATCAGCCAACTTTGTGTCAATCTAATAAACGGGGCACGATCTAAAAAAAAAATCAAACACATGATCTGTCCATTTCGAAATTACATTTAGGGTAGTATCTGACATTGCTTACTTCATATTTACACAAATTTTTCGCTCTGCACGTTTATTGAGAATAAATCACGGCATTCAAGTCGTGATTCATAGTAGAAACATCCCAAGAGGATTAACTTGTTTGATTTGATAAAGCGAAATGAAGTACAACCACAGCACGATACTTGGTTTTATGGAAATTCCTAGGTATAGGTTGTCAGTAGCAGGGTCGTTTTAATCATTTGTAGCCGTGAAAATTCCATCGTGGAGACAATAATTAGGCAACCACACATATATACTAAAGCACAGTGGTTTACGTCGTTGTCTTGTGTTTGCACTTGATCCGATCGATGGAGCGCGCTAAATGGCAGAACTCACTAATTGTTCAGCCAAAGAGGTATTATTTTGATGTATGTTACCTGCTTCAGTGGGTATTTCAGACGTTGCATGCCTTATAACTGTTGGCCAGTCACTTTTTGTGGTGGGGTGCTGCTGAATGAGAACATTTAGAGTACCCAGAGGCCTGGTAAAAACTGGCTTAAGGGGGGGAAACCACATTCAGAGTCCGTTTGACAATGAGTTTTGGGATATTTTTGGGTAGGAAGAATTATTTGGAATTTAATCAAATTTTGACATCATTTCATTCATATTTTTAACAGTTTTTGGGATTTTTTTGAATAATATTAGCCAAAAATAACTAAGTTACGCAGTGATGCCCGCTGATGGTTGTGAGTATAGTTCTCCAATTGCGTGCAGTGTAGCCATTTCGATTTTCATCTGAAATCAGAAAGGTTTTGATTTTACATTAATAACATTTTTTCTTAGGATATAAACTTCAATGCAGGTGAAGATAATGAAAATTAAAAATTTTTCAGGTGTTGGAACAATATACTTCCATTTTCACGATTTTTCTCTCTAAGCATGCAAATTATAATACCCTTAAAATCATGATATCTGCTCACAAATTGATTCATAAAATTTGTAATTTTATAAAGTATCATACTAGCAATTTTCATAATGATCGGTTCTATACTTTTTGAGTTAGGCTGTACGCATATGTGAGAAATGTCAGTTCGAGATAAACGCATTTGATAAATAAGTTCTCGGAAACAAGAAATTCAAGGAAGTTAACAATAGTATTAAATGCTTACCGATCAATCTGCGATTCCCACACCATATAGTTATCATTCTTCTTCCTCACAGGCTTCGTTTTGCTCTTGCAGCAGTGCTTTCCGAGCTTTCCTATCTTCCTTCAATTCCAATGAAATACGTCGATTTTTACGGCTCACGCACTGGTTGTCCATTTGTACTGCATAACTGAAGCCTTGCCTGCTTGCTAAATTCCTGCCTCGCTCATGACCATCAGAAGCGATGAATTTCCTTCACTGAATAAACCCGCTGCTAAATAAGATACCAATTGAATGACTTTTAGTCCGGAGTGCAAGTGTTCAGGAGCTAATCGCCAACTAGTGGAATTAAAACTTTGATTCGCATTTTGTCTGTGGCCACCTAAACATCTCTCCAGTAATTCATCCCTTGATAAATCTTCGTATATTGGAAGAATTTCCTTCTGTATGTAGGCTTGCAATGGAGCATGGTGCGGTTAGTGTTCCATTCCAAGAGCTGTTCGTTTCTGCCACTCGCACCGGCTGTCTTCTCCCTCTGGGCAGTTCTCATATCGAGGATTTTCATGTGATATATGTCACCATAATTGCTTTTATCATGTCTTGCACACTATCTATATGTCTTCAAATCGTTAGTCCATAATAAGTGCAGAGCTTTTTCAGTAATGACTCTGTAAGTTTGCCTTTCCCACCAAGCTTTTTAGTTTTTCGAATGTTTCGGATTCGAGTCCCCATTCTCTTCTGGACGTGACCTATACATTTGCTTTTTAAAACTTGATGATCATCACCATAAGGATTCAAATCGATTCTATGTTCATAAAATCTACAGGTGTCAGTCCCATTTAAGCAGCATTAATCCGAAAATCCAATTTACTGTTGAGACGGAAAGGAATGGGCAATTGAATTTCCTGGATGTGTCTGTGATTAAACGACGGGACGGAACGTTGGGCCATAAGGTGTATAGAAATACCACACATACCGATCGTTATCTACATAAAGATTCAAACCACCACCCTGGACAAAAAAGAGGTGTAATGAAAACCTTGGTAGACAGGGCGTACAAAATTTGTGAACCTGTTTATTTAAAAGATGAGATTGAACATCTACCGTCAACTTTCGTGAAGAACGACTATTCTAGCAAGTATACACATCGAACACTTCGCTCTAGGCAGAGAATCAGGAATAACGACGAACAACAGTCGCCCAAGGCAAAGTTTTTCTTCCGTTCATTAGTGAGGTCACAGATCGCATTGCGAAAGTTTTAAGCAAGTATGGGGTGGAAACTATTTTCACACCCACCAGGAAAATAAAAGAATATTTAAGATCGGCAAACGATGCACGACACCCTTTGGCTACACCGGGGGGTATATATAATTCCTTGTAGTTGTGGACAGGTTTATATCGGTACCACAAAGAGAAGTGTGAACATCCGTCTTGTTGAACATAAGAGGAATTGCCGCCTGGGTCACACGGATAAATCGGCTGTAGCGGAACATGTTTACCGGGAAGGTGATCATGAAATAAAATTCGGCGGGACGAGCGTCATGTCAAAAACATCGCATTATTATGCACCCTTGTATAGAGAGGCTATCGAGATTGATAAACACCATAATAATTTTAACAGGAAAGACGAAGATGTTAAACTGGATAAAATTTGGATGTCAGCGTTGCACCGCAAGCGTGACGATCGATTACCTTCAATCGAGAATGTTGGCATCACCAGAGACAGTCTCACAGCCGACGCCAAGTGATGGACGGTGGCGCCCTCTGTACCGCCTATATAATCAGCGCTTCCTCGAGTTCTCTTGGCAGTTGGCCGCTGTACCTTAGAGTACGTCTCCCGGAGTCGGAGACGAAACGTCAGGGGAGAGTTTTATACTTCGACCACGGCCTATCAGCCCCGAAGTCTTAAGTGAAGACAAAACAGGCCGTGAAAGCTTACGTTGTATGAATATTTATTGTTCTTTTGGTCCAGCCTCTTACCGCTCACAACACTACCCAGCTCACTTGATCCTCAGCATCCTTTCAGTCAATAAATTAAAATTCAACGGACTCGCTAAGAAATCCAGAGTGTAACAAAATCTATTGTTTATGATAGCTGCAGCACTTTGATTTTAGTATTATGTCTAATAAAGATCAGATTTTACATTCTCGCCATAAATTAGTAATGGTGCGTACATTATTACTTATTTTAAAGCACCGGAGTCTAGGAAAAAACATTTTGTCCTAGACTCTATGAAAGGAAAATCCTGACGTCACCTCCACGCTTCACTCACTAGCGGCTAACGACGAGGGGACATAAAATCTACTGGCATTAGGTAAACACTTCTTCCCAGTGCCAACAGCCTTCTTGGAGAGTGAATGAGCATGTAGAGGGCAGGTCACTCTTTTGTCCTCAGAGTGGGAAACGCCTCATATAGGCGGGTGATTTTGACAGGGCCAACGGCACTGGGTATGGAATGCAATGGGAAGGCACTATATTAAAGACCCATGTTGTATTCCTAGAACCACTGGACTGTGCTCTCAAGTAAGTTTGTTCCTAGAAGAAATATTTCGGAACAGGCCCACTATCGGCATGTGGCCACTTACCCAGGAGAACCGTGCAATTAATTAAATCACAACAAAAAGAGCAAAAAGGAAAACATCTATCTTGAGAATTGCTTCGTGGAACGCAAAAGTGAAGAATGGGAAAGAAATATTACAAAACGTGAAGAGAGAAACGTACAGACGTTATATCCATCTTACATCATTAATCAAGGTTAGATGGGAAGGAGAATTAAAATCTGGAGAGTACAAGGTAGCTTACAAAGGACTGGATAGGAAAGAAAACGGAGTTGGAGTTATATACAGGAAACACATAGACAATGATATAGCGAGGGCTATTCCAGCCAATGTTAGAGTGTTAGCAGTGAAATTGGAAGTAACTCTATAGATACGCTGATTATTGAGTTTGCATGCCAAGATCAGATGCAAACGAAAAGGAAATGGACAAAATATACTACCAGATTGAGGAAGTCTATAAACTGAATGATAAAGCATAAGAACGAATTGCAATTGTGAGGGACTGGGATAGTTAGTGGGAAAGCGAAGAAGATACAACGTATTTAGAGACTATGGATTCTGAAATACCAATGAAACGGGGGAATGATTTGCTCTGTGGATTGATAATAACTGGTTTAAGAACTCTAGGTGACAATGCTAGATGTCAGAAAGACTTATAAACAAACAGAAATTCAAAAACAGCGTTAAGATAGGAAAAACATTTCCGAGTGTGGACGCCAATAAAGACCATAATTTATTCGTTGCTGTTGCTAGGATTAGATTAAAGCATGTTAAAGCGAAACAGAAAGAAATAGGACGTTGAGAAATTCAAGATGAGAACTCAAAGTAATTGCGAGTTACTACGGCGAAAATGACTGAAATGTGTAAGGAGAAGTGCAGAAGGCACTGAAGAATGGAATCCCATGAGAAATATAATGTTGGAAGGATTAGAGAGAGAAACACGAGAGGTGTAAATAACAAGAATTAAGGGAGAGCATGTACGGCGAGATATGTTGGATGAAATGGATGAGTGCAGGAAATGGGAAAAACGAGAGTTGGGAAGATGGCAGAAGACAAAAGAGAAATTCAAAAAGAGAATTGGGAGAAATTTCCAGGATAGTGAAATCCTTAACAGGAAAGGGAGCAAGGAAAATTAAAAAAACCAGAAATGTTAAATAAACATGGGATGAAGAAAGTTTGGTTGTATTACGTGGTAGAGTTGTACAGTGCGCGGATAGGCCACAGAAGGCTGGATTTGGAAGCTAGAGAGGAACAGAATGAAGAAGACCGAGATGTCAAAATACTGAAATGGGAATTGGAGAAGGCAGTTCAGGGTGTCTGGGAAAAAAAGCGTTAGGCTGTGATAGAATACCATTTGATGCATTGAAAGTCTTCGTCCAAATTTGATAGTGAGATTGACGAATGTAGTAAACAGAATCTATGAACAGGAATACGGCCTTAATATTTGTAATTGACGATCAAAAAGTTTCCGTTAGAGGGCGTTGCTGTAGCTTATATGTAACATAGCGCGACTCCGAGGGCGGTGTGTAAGCTCTGACGTAGAGGTAAGGAATTAGTGTGGCAATCGGGTCTTTCGGACGTGCGTGCTGTAAATGTGGAAATGTGAACTGTGGCGAAGTTATTACGAAATATTCCCAAATATCACCAACGTGCTATTATTTTTTTCTTGTGTTCCTAAACACAAACACGAGTAGACATTCTCCAGAGAATGAACCATGTGTGTGGGCCAGCATGTCTGTAGAAACCGGGCATTATGGAAAGATGCATCAACTTCCATGTTGATCGCGTTTCGACACAAGCCGACAGTCAGTCCGGGAGGCCAACTTCCTCCATCACAACTCAAGTGAGAGACACTCGAAACCCGCCCAATGCCCGTGATGCCTTCTGATGCGATTATCACGCCTTCAGTAAGTTAAGAAAAGGGTTTGATGGGTCGACGATTCCAGATGGCGAGGTGCAGCAGACGGTTAAGGACTTCTTCGGTCAGCAGGACTTGGTGTTTTAGCTGGTGCGTCAGTGGAATGACTACCTCAATGATCACGGCGATTTTGCACGATTGGCATACCGTTTCGAACGAAAACCTTTTGATCAAGAGCGATGATAAGGAGACCTGGAAAGAAAATTGAGGAAAATTCTGGAGAAGCCCAGGTCGGGTTCAGAAATAGTAAAGGAACAACAGACGCTGTGTGTTGTCTGAGGAACAAAAGAGACGTACATATTTATTTTATCGACTGGGAAAAGGCTATCGATAGAGTCAGCATTACTGGTGGGAATTTTAAGAGATGCTGGCCTAGACTGGAAAGATAGGAGGTGAAGAAAGCACGTGTAGACAAAGGAAAAAGTGACAGAGAAAGGAAGGAAAGAACGGAAGGGTTTATCATTGGAAAGGTGAAAGGCAAGGACGCTACTGTCGCCGAAGTTGTTCAGTATATACGGAGGTGAACTGATAGGTAAGGCTGTAGAGAACACAAGAGGCATTGTAATTGGAGGTGAAAGAATAAGGGCTATAAAATACACAATTGATCAAGCAGTGTAGTCAGAATTAGAAAGAGAGCTACGTCAGATGTTGGAAACAACAGAAGTGGCAGAAAGCATGAAATGAAGATAAGTACAGAGAAGACAAAATTGATGAGATGACTTCCGACGCTGCCCACAACGAGATTCTCCAACGGACGCGACGTGGACTAAAATTTTGACACTCCGACGTCAACTTCGGACCTGTGGATGTGGACCATGCAGGACTTGGCCCTCGAACGCTCCGTATTTTCGAACTGTCTTTCGGAATGCAGGAAGACGCAGACAACGTGGCACTAAGCCCGAATGGAAAAGTCCACAGTCATGTAGCCGAAACATGGGCAGAATTTACTACGTATCCGGTGCTTAATGGTGTGAGACAAGTCCGAACAGACCTCAAAGTAGACGTCTCATCATACATTTTTGTAGGCGGCTCCCGACCAGTGGCGATTTACGACGGACAACTTCGAACATGTTCCGGTAGTGGAAAACAAGTCCACGTCCGTAGTGAATGCCAGCAACGCCGCATCGCACAACTACGGCACGAACACAGACTGATCAGCAAGCGCCATTCCTCTCATCTACGTGGTGGCACTGCACGTCCAGCCCTCAGAAGACACAGTTCATGACCCTCTCTAAGGACCTATTCAACCGCAGGCGTGATAGCACCCTGCCAGCGGCAGTGTCACCCTGCAACATGATTTACAACCGTACGCACCCAGGTTCGTTGCCGGATGACGGGGATTTTCCACGTCCATCCGACGCAGAAATGAGATCTGCTCCTCCGTTAGAGCAACATTCAAATGGGGGATACTCTCATGACGACTCTCACGACCACCATGGACAACAACAATCCTCCACGACAACCTTCACCAGCTATGAGAATACTGACATCACGGATCCCCCAACAGGCATACTATCAACGCCAATAATACCGGCTCCAGCATTAAACTTCAACTACTGAACAACAAGCTAAGAGCAGCGGACATCTTCATCGTCTTGCTACTCGTACAATAACTGAGGACAGAAACTTGGCCTGGGTCTTGTAAACACGAGACTTACGCCGTCTCGACGGATGCAGAACACACAGGCGTGGCCATCCTCCTCCGAGAAGGAGGGAGGGGTGGCCCCGACAGTTGAGGCAATCAGAATCAGAAATGCCTGTACCCCATCGGACACAAGTAAATGGAGGGATCGCTCTAGATCGATGCAGAAGATATCGCGCTCTTTTTCTAGGCAGATACGATTCCCTCATCGTGGTCGAATATTTCAACTGTGTTCTCGAGCATAAAAATTAGTGCCCAAATTTCGCCACATGCGCAGAAGTTCGTTTCCTCTTCCACCGACTTCGCCTCGTCGACACTTGGAGAGTGGTACATAGTGACCGCCCAGGGCATATACACATCATGAGACACTCCGCCAGCCACCTGGATACAATATATCTCGCTAACGCAATTACAGCCCTCCTTATGGAAGCGCATCTTTCGCCGTCTGCCTTTTCGGATCATGACATCTGTAGCATAAACCTACGCCGGCAATCTGTATGGCGCAATGCAGGACGCTGGAAACTCAGCGCCGTGCTACTGCGAGACCCCAAAAGTCGACAACAGGTCACAGACACGTGGTATGCTCGTGTTTAAACGCATCACGCCTTACGAGACTACACTCGAATGGTGGATACTGTGCGCCATACCAGCCGTCCACTGCACCTTGACAGAATATTCAAAAGTCAGGTCGAACCTGGTGGTAGCGCTCTACACGAACTCGTGGACCATCCTTCGAAGCTCAATGTCGGGTGCAGACCTCATTATACGAGAACGCTTTTCTTTTTTTAGGGTCGGTGTGGTGATCCAACTCTGACTTAACTGTAGGCTGCTATCTTTATTAGTTAGACCATCTTTGACCCAGATTTCAGTAGCCTCTTAACCACGCAATTCCAGAAGGAGGAAGGTTGCCTAAGTATTTTGGTGTTCTTTCAGTACATGGTGTGGCCAGTTTGTATACTATGGTCCTCCTCGGTTGATCTGATGGTGTGGTGTGATTCAGGGTGGCGTCTATGTTTACGGTACCTCTCTTCCACTGTGTACAGAGTCTCACGAATGTATGCTTTGACAAAGTGGCAGGGGGTTTAGTAAGTTCCTGGTTTGCAAAGGCCTAAGTTATCCTTCAATGCGCCTACTAGTGTCGGTCTTAGGGGATGGATAAAATACGCATTTAACATTACGTCGCTCCAAGATCCTGTCGACTTTCTGGAAGTATTGCTGACAAACGGTATGCACGTTGGTGATTTGCACATTTCTTCTTCTTCTTCCTGCTGTTGTCTATGTACAGCCTGTCTAAACGGATGCGTTATCTCTTTGTTGCTGTACACATTTCTCCGGAATTCCCTCTTGAAGTGCTTCGGCTCAGTTGGAAGGCTGTCCTGGTAACAAATGGATCCTGCTGTGTGAACAAGGGTGCATAAAACGCCTTCAGGTTGGGAGTTGTGGTGACTACTCGAGGTTTTGATTACGTTTAACGTGATTTTTACCAGAACTAAGGATTAGGAAGTTCCCCAAATTTTCACGAGAATACTTTCTGATGATTTTTTAGCGTAACCTAGCGAAAAGGTAAACTTGGTAGTAGTCTGGACTTGTAATCTGGAGGTGCTTATTGAAATCTCGCGTCCCTCTACCTTAAGAGCCCAACATCCTTCCCCACCCCTGTCCGGTCTTAATCCCTTACATAATGTCGCCCTTAATGCCGAGTCATTAAATCCTGATATTCCTTTCTTTCCTTCTTCTAGGTCTATACTCATTACAGTTTGCTACCGGTTTTCGTTCATATAGTCTAAATTAAGTTTTGTTGCACCCCTTAGTGTGATAAGGCTTTAAACCGACAATTTATGTTACTCCCTTTGTTATACACTTCCACCCAAGCCTGTATTTAATGCTACATTAGCCAGTGTAGGTAAACGATTTGGAGGGATCGTCATACTATGAGTGGAACTGGAAAACGTTTCAAGTATCTTTTATTTTCACAAAATGCGTTTTCAGTACTAATGTGCTCTGGATACTCTGTTGCAAGTCACTAGGCTGGAATTACTTACTGAAACATGGAGTATATGTTTCAAACAAACGCATAAGGCGCTTTGTTTTTTTGCCAAATGGCGCTTCCCTCTAGAATTACAAAATTTAAAAGATAGCAGAACACGGGCTGTGAGTAAACCGGAAAAGACAGAAATGGTGAGTAGTAGCAGAATTGGGAATAGCGAAAAGCTTAAAATTTATGGACACGAAGTAGACGAAGTTAAAAAATTCTGCTACGTTGGGAGCAAAATGACTCATGACGGACGAAGCAAGGATGACACAAAAAGCTGACTACCGCAGACAAAGAGAGCGTTCCTTGCCAAGAGAAGTCTACTAGTATCAAAAATGGCCTTCATTTGAGGAAGACATTTCTAACAATGAACATTTGGAGCACAATATTTTACGGCTGTGTGTCATGTACAATGGGAGAACCGTTACAGAAGACAGTCGAAATGTTTGAGATCCAGCGTTACAGAAGACTGTTGAAAATCAGGTGCTTATTAGGAACGAGGAGGTACTTCGCAGAATCGGCGATGGTAGGAAGCATATGGATAACGCTGTGAAGAAGAAGGGACAGGAGATAGGATTTATATTAGGGGATCAGGGAATATCCTCCATCGTACTGCAGTGAACGATAGAGGGTAAAAGTGTGGGATAAGACAGAATACATCCAACAAATAGTAGAGGATGTAGGGTGCAAGTGCTGCAGTGAGATGAAGAGGTTGGTGCAAGAGAAGAATTTGTGGCGCGTCACAGTTAGAAGACTGATGACCCAAATAAAACAAACAAAAAAGGCATGCTTCGTAGGTTACATACGGGGAGTGCAAATTAATGTTCTACAAGTGCTCATCCACAGTGTTTCTTTTCTGCCCTACGTACGCCATATGAAATGGGAAAGTATTTTATACTCTACAACCTCCAGTAATGTGAATTACTTCTTCATTGTTTCAAGAATGTCTGCGATCTTAAGATGATGGACAAAACCCTCCTCTAATTTGAAATTTACGGAGGGTCTTGCCTATTTTGGACGAGACGTCTTTACTATTTTTTTAAAATTGTAACTGAAATTCAAAGAATTATTTATTAACACGCCGGAGATATGTGTAGAATGATCTAATACACAACTTTTCTTAGCAGGATAAGAATGAGTGTTTACATCTTTTGTTCGTTTCCGTGCTGTAAATGTAGATACAGAGACAGGGATCAGTTTCATTACCCGATTGCTTCCATTGTTGATTTCGCTGTGGAATCCCTCTTTTGTCAGTGGAACTGTAGCCTGGAGTTTAGAAAGAATGTCTTCTTCACTTAGGGTTGTACAACGTTAGGTATCATTCCTTATGAGATTGCATTTCGTTTGAAAGTTGGAAAGTCAGGAAGGCTTACCCTCCTTAAGTTAAATCAGTCATGAATACACTCGCATTAAACACGCGATCATGTAAATAGGATGGAACTAGCTCCGTATAACATTTAATAAAGTGGGTCGATAATGAGTACGTACTGCATGCCTCTGCGTCTAGTTAATCTGGGTAATTAGAGGATAAGGTCTTTCCTTCTATGGAGTCAACTTCACAATTATTTAAATTGGCACTGTGTACGGAGGAACACGCCGTTCGGAGAGACACCGCAGGGTCCCCTTATTGGGTCGCAGTCCTGGGAAGGGGAGGATACAAGTTCAACACCAAAAGCAGTCCGGGAACCGGTCGCTGCTTTCGCATCAAGGGAGTGGCTAGCAGAAGATCCTTGGGGTCTGGGGTTCCTGCCTTTAATGAACTATGATGCATTGTTCTCAATGCTAGCTGCAGAGCTGTTTTTCCAACTTTCCGGCCTTGACGCACGATGGACCGGCGCCCAGAGAATTGTTCTCTGTGAGTAGAAAGAACATCTTCAGACTCTGCAGGCGATCCAGGCTTGCTTTCACATGATCTTTTTTTGAGAGAAGTGTACCTGTTCAGCTTATAAAATGTTTCTGAAATATCCACGCACTGCTGGGTTCCTGATACTGTGTCTTCAGCACAGCTGGTGTGGTCTTTAGAGCTCTTTAGTTTCCCGTGCCAACCCATTTCCTCCATGTGCAAAAAGTAAGCGTCGCCATTGGAAAACTGACGATGTAAGAATACGTAGCATGGGCATCTGTAACTTTTGGCGACAGGCCACTGTATTGGAGGAAGCGATTTATGCGATTGACGCAGAAAAAGCCTGCCTGTGTTAACTGGTTGTGTGTATTTTCCGTGGTATGCGGAGCGTATCACGGGGGAGCAGGTTTTTTCGAGGGAATGTTGTGGAGAAAGTTCGTTCGTCGACACCGTTAGGGAGTACTGGTCTGAGGACTGCGTGGAGAGATGATCACGGTGGTGACCACCAATGGAGTTCATCCAATTGCGCGCTTGTTGCTCACTTGCAGATTTTCGGTGACAAGCATGGGGCTACTTGCGAGAGCCAGTTGTGTATGGTGAGCACATTTGAAGCCCAGCACTTCAATACAGAAAAATTCAGATAGCGTTGGTGTTCATAATCGAGAAAATGAAGTTGTCGTGCAGATAGTTCCACTCCTTCGCGGCCAATTGGCCAACGTCATTAGTTCTGATACACAAGTATTTCAATTTCGTATGTGTTTTTTGGTTAAACGTAAAATTACATCCACAATTTATTCAGTAAATTCATTGTCACAATGAATAGCCTTTCATTTTGTATAAATTAGTATACAACGATCAGTTAACATAGTTTGATATTTTAAATAGGATACTGGATGTTATTTATTGTTTTATCAGGTTTGCCAGATTGAGATGAACTACCGAGGCCACACACTTTATTAGTTGGAGTTTATACTCCTTTGTACATGGATTACAGTAGCGCTTCTTGAAGGTGGTTCTTTGTCGAGTGTCATTCCAGTATACAAATTAATTACAGGTAATTCCCACATAACCATATCACTAGGTATCTTGGAAGCTTTCAGAGACACTTTTGTAATACACTGGCTGCGATTTGAGTTATCTGATTAATTTTTACTTGTTAATAAAATATGACGAATACACGACAACAGGTGGCAACACATGTTAACGTAGCTCTAAAATAGAAGTGTGAAAAATCTGGAGGAATTATGCTAACAATGTCACAGGTACTAGAATTTGGTCATATTAATTTTAATTCCGCCTGTGGTTTATTAGACCAGTCTTCAGTCATTTTCAAAAAATTGTTCAAATAGCTCTGAGCACTATGGGACTTTATATCTGAGGTCATCAGTCCCTTAGAACTTAGAACTACTTAAAACTTACCAACCTAAGGACATCACACACATCCATGCCCGAGGCAGGATTCGAACCTGCGACCGTAGCGGTCGCGTGGTTCCAGACGGAAGCGCCTAGAACCACTCTGGTACTGCGGCCGGCTTCAGTCATTTTCAGTTTCTTGTTGAAGCGCACGTCCCATTACAAGAGAAGCTTCAGCAACTTGATGAATATCATGCATGAAGATGAGCAAGGGGTAACATTTGACTCAATTTTCTCCAAAAGTCTTCAGTTATTCCTGGTCCGGATTTCGGTGTCATTGACCATCATCAGAAGAGATACAAAAACTGCCACAGCAAATATTACAACTATAGGACAGACGGAGATATTAGATAATGCGGCAGATACAACACTTAAAAATGTAAAGTAAAAATAAAACATAGATTTTATTTGAAACTAAATGCTGTGTTTCAGCAAAGTGTCTCTTTCTACAGCATTTGTAAGTTTTCGCTGTAAGGGAACCTATACGTACAGGGAAAAGGCTACACTATTTTTTATTGATTGTAGATTTCAAACTAAGTTGTGCTTCATTTCCAAAAGGTTATCGATATCTTGGGTGATTCTTTGGCTTTCATTCGCGTATAGAGGGTATATGTGCTCTACAATCTTTACGGATAGTTTCCTTAAATCAATATAACGTGTCACCACATTGACATATTGTTCGAGATATATTGTTGTTGAATGGTATCTGATACAATGAGAGAAAATTACACTGTGTACTACTCTTTCGGAGTTCAACCATTTCGAATACTTTTTGTGATGACATCTAAAATAATTAGATAGCGCTACAGAGACACTCTGTCCAGCGTAATTTTATCAACGCTTCATGGAAGCCTATGGAATCCTCTAATACTGCAAGGATGTAAGTAGTAGGATGCAATCATCTGTCATCTGACGAGTGCACACTCGCGTAGAAGCAAGTTGAATATTTGTTATGAGTTTCTGACTTTCTGAAGTCATTATTAGCTATTTTTCTCATTAACAACTCAAAAAGTGATTTCTAATTTTTGTTCTTGTTTTTGTCATAGTAATTCAACCCCAGAGTCTCTAGAAGTTGTTCTGATGCACCCAGAGCATAATAATTTACAGCGCGAGCAACTCTGATCTTATACAGCCTACTCTGTGCTAGAGGTCTGATTGTACCTCTATGGTTGAATGAAATGTCAGCTATATTGTTATTATTGGAAGCTGCAGGTCTATATTTGAAAAATTTATTTTATTTGCTTCAGCCTCAGAAAATTCACCAAATATCGCATTGCACACCATGCTTGACGCTTTTCCCTAATTGCTGTTGATCAGAAAACAGAGTGGATATAATTAGGCCTGTTTCGTTTTTTGATAGGACACTGTCATCTCGTTCACCGAAGTGGCAACTCGAAAGACTTGCACCAGGCGAACGCTCTACCCGCCGGGAGGCATTAGCCACACGGCATGTCCATTTCCATCTCTACATATATAAGCAGAAGTCGACTGCTCGAAACCATCTGTATATGCATGCGAATATCATCGATTCAGGTCTAGTTTTGATAAATGCATGCTCTGATTCACTAGGAAGGCTTTTGTATCTTATTTACAAATATTTAGTAAAAATTGTCTGCATTACGATGATTTATAATTACGTTGTGAAAAGAATCTCATTGGCACCTAGCAAACAAGTACCATAACTTGACAGAGGTGCAATGCGTCGAGAACGCAGCCATCGCGGTCTAATTCGCATTTGGTGTGTGTTCCACTTTGGAAGTCATGCAGCTCGAAGGATCAAAGTGCCTTATTGTTTGAGCCAACACTTTTGTTTCGGTTTTTTTTTTTCAAGTTGTATTTTATGCCCACGTTCTAGGCAGTGTTCAGCTGTGGCCGACTCCTCCAGTTTCCTTTGTTTGCTATGTCTTGAATGTTCTGCACAACTCTCGGCAACAATGTGAATGGTTTGACCTATGTAAACACTACCAAATTCACAGACGACGCCGTACACACCAGCAAATCGAAGACCTATGTTGTCTTTAATGGGGCGTGACGTATGTATAAACTACGAGGTGGGATGGAACACTGCTCTCATTCCATGTCTTTTCAGCATGTGCCCTCTCTTGATGGTAGTTATCCGACAATATAGAAGAAATGTCGATTCACAAAGCTGCTTTCACCTGTGGCACTTGAAAGCTTTAGCAATTTCTCCCTTGCTGTAACCTTTTCCTCTGAATACGCGCTTAAAATGCTGAAATTCAAACTCTAGATGCTCGTCGTCAGAAACAGTTTTTGCAATGTGTATTAACTTATTCAGTAACGGTTTCTTGTGTACAGAGTGGTGAAAACTGTTGACATTTCACAACCGGTCATCCTTTATACTGAATGACCAAGCCTGTCTCCTGCCCTCCGTTCAGCTAAACATCCAAAAACGAAAGCTCACCATCCCTCTCCAACTCGACAGTGAATTTAATGTTAGGATGGACGCCGTTCGTGTTGTCGACTATTTGATGCATTGCATTTTCGCGTTGAGGACAAACCGAAAAGGTTTCGTTAACGAACCGTAGGGAGCTGGATGGTCGCAACCTCGTAATTTTCAGAGCTTGTTTCTCAAAGTGCACCTTGAAAAAGTTCGCGACGGTCGGAGACAGTGGGGTTCCCAGAGCTGTGCCATCAGTCATCTCATAATATGCAATGTGATACATAAAGTACGTTGTTTTTAAGGTGTGGGGTAACAGCTTGACGATCTCGAGTGAAAACTGCTGGACCAAAAGAGCCAGCGGGTCTTGTACCGGCACTGTAGTAGAGAGTGACACAATGTCCACACTACCCTTTATGTCATTTTGGCATATCATTATTTTCTTGATGGTCTCTTACGTTCCTGCCATACCACACACTCGGAAATCGCCAAAAATTTGGAAATAAAGAGCGAAATATTTTTGAGACGGAAGAATACGAATTTATTGCTGCCCTTCTAGCCCCAGCAATTAAAGCTATCCTCTTAGATTCTCGCCTAACCGCACACTCGGAAATCGCCAAATATTCGTAAATAAACAGTGAAATATTTGTGAAGAGGAAGACATGACTGTTACTGCTCTTCGTTTCACTCCCACGGATTGAATTTGTCCTGCCTAACCACACACTCCGAAGTCGCCACATGATCGAAAATAAATCACCAAATATTTGTAAGGAGGAAGAAAATGAATTTAATTGCTGTTCGTTCATTCGGAGCAATTTAAGCTGTCCTCTTAGGTTCCTGCCTAATCACATACAGGGAAATCGCTAAATATTTATTTAATCCTTCGTTGTCTATTCAGACGGATATATAAATAGTACAGTATATTTCAGAACATACTTATATTAGATTCATAGGAAGGTTCCAGAACGTGACGAAAACGCTAACAAAAAGAAAAAAAATGCGTATGGTGAGATGCGGGTCTACATCTTTCGACTAGACAAACCACGACACCATCCATTACGCAGTATTTCTGTCCTGTCTTACTATATTATCGCTTGAAGGTTTATATCGTTGATACATCATTAACTTAATTTTCATGATAATTGTGATGTGTTTCTAAATTTTCAATGCTCCTTCCCTTGACGCGGTGCTGCAAATCATTTGTAAATCAATGACAGTAACAACTCACTGTTATATGAAGGTATTAACCGTTGATAAACCATTAAGTGACATTTAAAAATGGTTCAAATGGCTGTGAGCACTATGGGACTTAACTGCTAAGGTAATCAGTCCCCTAGAACTTAGAACTACTTAAACCCAACTAACCTAAGGACAGCACACACATCCATGCCCAAGGCAGGATTCGAACCTGCGACCGTAGCGGTCGCGCGGTTCCAGACTGAAGTGCCTAGAACCGCTCGGCCACATCGGCCGGCATGAATATCAAGAGCTCAGATGGAAACCCAGTTCTAAGCAAAGAAGGGAAAGCAGAAAGGTCGAAGGAGTATATAGAGGGTCTATACAAGGGCGATATACTTGAGGACAATATTATGGAAATGGAAGACGACGTAGATGAAGATGAAATGGGAGATGTTACTGCGTGAAGAGTTTGACAGAGCACTGAAGTCGAAACAAGGCCCCGGGAGTAGACAACTTTACAACATTCCATTAGAACTAGTGATAACCTTGGGAGAGCCACCCCTGACAAAACTCTACCATCTGGTGAGCAAGAGGTATGAGACAGTCGAAATACCCTAAGACTTCAAGAAGAATATAATAATTCCAACCTCAAAGTAATCAGGTGTTGACAGGTGTGAAAATTACCGAACTACCAGTTTAATAAGTCACGGCTACAAAATACTAACACGAAAAACACATCGAAAAACTGGTAGAAGCAGACCTCGGGGAAGATCAATTTGGATTCCGTAGAAATGTTGGAACACGTGAGGCAATACTGACCCTACGACTTATGTTAGGAGATAGAGTAAGGAAAGGCAAACTTACGTTTCTAGCTTTTGTAGACTTAGAGGAAGCTTTTCACAGTGTTGACTGGAATGCTCTCTTTCAAATTCTGAAGGTGGCAGGGGCCAAATACACGGAGCGAAAGGCTATTTACAGTTTGTACAGAAACCAGATGGCAGTTATAAGAGCCGAGGGGCATGAAAGGGAAGCAGTGGTTGGGAAGGGAGTGAGGCAGGGTTATTCAATCTGTATATTGAGCAAGCAGTAAAGAAAAGAAAAGAAAAACTCGGAGTAGGAATTAAAATCCATGGAGAAGAAATAAAAACTTTGAGGTTCGCCGATGACATTGTAATTCTGTCAGAGATAGCAAAGGACGGGGAAGAGCAGTTGTAAGGAATGGACAGTGTCTTGAAAGGAGGATATAAGATGAACATTAACAAAAGCAAAACGAGGATAATGGAATGTAGTCGAATTAAATCGGGTGATGCTGCGAGAATTAGATTAGGAAATGAGACGCTTGAAGTTGTAAATGAGTTTTGCTGTTTGGGGAGCAAAATAACTGATGATGGTCGAAGGCGAGAGGATATAAAATGTAGAACTTCAATGGCAAGGAAAGCGTTTCTGAAGAAGAGAAATTTGTTAACATCGAGTATAGATTTAAGTGTCAGGAAGTCGTTTCTGAAGGTATTTGTCTGAAGTGAAGCCATATATGGGAGTGAAACATGGACGATAAATAGTGTAGACAAGAAGAGAATAGAACATTTCGAAATGTGGTGCTACAGAATAATGCTGAAAATTAGATGGGTAGATCACATAACTAATGAGTAGGTATTAAATAAAATTGGGGAGAAGAGAAATTTGTGGCACGACATGACTAGAAGAAGGGATCGGTTGGTAGGACATGTTCTGAGGCATCAAGGGATCACCAATTTCGTATTGGAGGGCAGCGTGGAAAGTAAAAATCGTAGAGGGAGACCAAGAGATCAATACGCTAAGTACATTCAGAAGGATGTAGGTTGCAGTAGGTACTGGGAGATGCACAGGATAGAGTAGCATGGAGAGCTGTATAAAACCAATCTCTGGACTGAAGATCACAACAACAAGAACCACCTCATCACAGGCTTCTATGTGGGACTTGCAATTTCCAATAATCCAATATTTTTAACCAATAGCTTCCCCGCAGTATTTTGAGAAAAATACTTAGCGATAAAACATTCAAATCCAAAATAGTTGGAGTTTTATTTTTTATCGTATAAGCAAAAAGTTTCCCGAAAAACTACTCAGCAACTTTGCTTTGCCTACGTACGTGTACATTCTTACAGCAGGGTAGCAGATGACTCAACTTTCTGCTTTTTGCATTCTTTAATTCAAACCCAGTTGTGCACGTGATTCTTTGCGTGGCATGGCGAAGGGGTCTGCCATGGAGAGTCCACGACAAGGAATGGCGGCCATGAGTCTCGACAATGCATCACTGTACGTACTAAGCTTCACGACAGGAGTGCTTTAACACGTGCTAAACACGTTATTCAAGCGTTCCTTTTTTTCCTTTTTTTTTCATTTGTACAAGCTCAGCCAGCTTCCGATTGATACTGATTCAATCACACACTCTTATACCCATGATTTGCACAAAATATGTAAAATCGTTTGCAAACGTATTACTTACGCCACGATGTGCTTCTGTTATTGCCATTGGGTGTCATTCCAAACGCCAACGAAACACATAACAGTTGTGTCTCCAGACAAATTTTCTGCCGTACGTTGTATGTAAGTGATGATATTGGGTTACTTAACATTGCTCTGTGAAATCTTTTCATAATCCATCCCGCTATAACCATGGGCCGGATGACCCACGAATGACTGAAAGGCTGCACGCAAATATACGATTATATGGACAGTTATACTTGCAAGAAGTCATTTGGTGCCTAATACAAGGGACCAAGGGACAAGTACTACGTTCCGAAAGTGAGAACGCATCACTATCCATCAGCAGAAAACTTACAACGTTTCTACTAAGAAATCTTAGTTACAGTTCCTATATGACTATAGTGTTATGGTATGGTTTCATTTGTACCATAGAGTAATGTCGTATTATCTGATTTTACGATGTGGGTACGCAACATCTACTCTACACTCTAAACTGATGGCCCGTTGTCGCTGAGTTAATTGTAAACCAGCTTTGTAATAGTGCCCTAGGGACGCGATGAAGAAGCGAGGATCTCAGATTTCAGTATCAAGGGGACATCGAGGTACCATCTCAAAGCGGGGATGGTGCAGTATATCGGCTGCGGCCTTTATAAGGTAGCAATCAGTGAATTGGCAGGAAGACACACTTCTGCCCCCTTTCCCTTCTATTCCACACCTACCTTCCGTCCCTTACCTTCCTCTTTACACCTTCACCATCAATGCCAGTCAAGCAACTTCACCTGCGAGTGCTGGGCCACAGTTTGCTCCGTGTTTTCTAAGTGAGACTCATATTTATGTATATACTACTTGTTCATTTGATAGCATATCTACGAGGGTTGGAACTTTAATAGTGGCAAATATTTATATACAGCTCGTACAAAATAGATACGTGTTTCAAAGTCTTACTGACTTCAAAGTAGACGCCGGCATTGTGTATAATTCGTTGCCAGCGATGAGGAAGTCGTAGGATACTCTTAGCAGTGCCAGTTGTGTTGACAGCTCTAGCGGCGCGGTTTATTGCCCGACGAATTTGTAGCAGTTCTGAAGCGAATGCCGTGGAGTGTATCCTTTAGTTTAGAAATCGAGTTGAACTTACCAGGGCTTAAGTCAGGGGAGTGCAGCAGGTGGCATAGCACGTAGCAGTCCCATAAGTTAAACAATTCAGTAACAGTTTGCACTGAACGTGCGTTAGCATTGTCCTGCAAAATGATGATCAGGTCTTGCAGAAAGTATCATTACTTCTGTCTCTGGTCGTAGGTTGTGTTCCAAAAATGAACTGCATAGAGCCAGAACTGATGACACTTTCTGCAGGCCCTGCCCATCATTTTGCAGGACAGTGCTCAAATACGTACAGTGCAAGCTGTTTCTGATTTGTTTGACTGATGGGTCTGCTAAGTGCTATATCACCTACTGCACTCCCATGACTTAAGCCCTCGTAAGTTCAAAACGATCCCTAAACTGAAGGAAACACTTCACGGCATTCGCTTCAGAACTGCTACAAATTCGTCGGACAATAGACCGTGCTACTCAAACTGTCAACACAACTGGCACTGCTAAGAGTATCCTACGACTTCCACATCGCTGGCAACGGGTTATACACAACGCTGGTGACTACTTTGAAGGTCAGCAAAAGTTTGAAACTCGTATCTATTTTGTACGAGCTGTAAACAAATAGTTGCCACTATTAAAGTGCCAACCCTCTTATATAAAATGAGCAGCAATGGGGATACATAATGGACAGATTATTCTGTCTATTTTATTTCTTGGACCCAGTGACGCTGGCAACATTTTAGAAGCAAGAAGTGTCCTTGCAATGAATACAAATGCGATGTTAGCAAAACAAATTTTAAGCGCTATTTCTAGTAGCTAAATAAAAATTGTGGTAAATTATTCCTGCCGGCCGTTGTGGCCGAGCGGTTATAGGCGCCTCAGTCTGGAACTGCGCGACCGCTACGGTCGCAGGTTCGCGTCCTGCATGGGTGTGTGTGATGTCCTTAGGTTAGTTAGGTTCAAGTAGTTCTAAGTTCTAGGGGACTGATGACCTCAAATGTTAAGTCCCATAGTGCTCAGAGCCATATGAACCATAAATTATTCCTTAAAATATGTATAAACAGTGCAGTTGTGGGAAATATACTGGTCATACGTGCTGCACTTTAGCTCAGTTTTCATTAGCATGAAATTTCTCTCCCTATTCCACAGCAGACAATCGATTCGCTCATCTGCATGACGAATGGTTCGTCGTCGATCGTAAAAACTATTATCCGTTGGGAGAGAAGAGCAAAAGTAATATATGGCGGCTGGGAGACAGTTTCGGTGTTTTTAAAACTGAACCACCAGCGTCGAAAATACGAATTTAGATGGAACAGAGGTAAACAGGACGAAGCATTCGCCTCACCCAGAATTTGATGCGATCCACATGGCGGCCGTATTGGGACGCACAGTATATGGTGTGTGTGTGTGTGTGTGTGTGTGTGTGAGAGAGAGAGAGAGAGAGAGAGAGAGAGAGAGAGAGCGTCCATGTGTCTGTGTGTTTATATTACTGGAGACCGGAAGCAGGTGGTGGAGGAGAGTGAGCATATATTTTTTTCTGGTACTGCTGAAGCATTCGTGCGAGAATATTTTTAGAGAATATCGTATTATTGCATTACGGGACGAGGGTACTTTTATAGGAGTGTCATATACTGTGGCACAATTTGTATAATAGGTGAGTTAGACTCTTAGTAGAACAAAGTTCTGTTGAGGACTGTGTACACTCTTTACTCGTTTTACTGAAGTGAACGGGCAGTTTTTAAGCCGGCGCTTACTTTAACGCAATTGGTAGTCAAAATGTCTCCACTTGAAAGTCGTATAAAATCGATCGTATCTGGCATTAGGTAATATAATTCAGACCAGGACGTTATGACTAACATATGTCACCATATGTTGTACAACTCGTAACAGTGTGTAATTAATAAACCAGATGTCCCTTCAAGCAGCTAACAGTGGCATCATACAGAACATCAGAAACGTAAATGTGTCATAATCCGCTCTGTTTCTTCGTTTACAAATTGTATGGATTGCAGAGATCGTACAACCATGTTCGAATTCATTTATCGAGTAACTGGCATTCTTGAATGTTAATGCATGTTTCTTACCAACATCCCAAAACGCAGATGACATGAACGCATCCGTCCCCTTTTATCACTGTTATGTAGTCTATTTGTCCAAGTCAATTTATACGAAAGTTTGAAGTAGTAGATGGGTGCAGGCTTCATGCACATGGTCTGAAAGCCATTCTCCGAGAATTACTAACAAGAAATCGATATTGAGGTTTCGGAACATTAATTCATATATTTGACATTCATATTTGTACAAGTTCATTGCCATTTTACTTCTGTTGCACAATAGTTCCCGTATAATACTCATAATAAATAATGAACTCAGAATATTTGACAGTAATTTATACTGTAACGCACTGTAATGGAAAATTCCTCATATGAAGATACTGTGCAATTATTAGTTTTTTGGTCCTTTTTATATTGCGCACGGAACGGCACCACAATTCACTACGGTGCGTAGTTACTCACTGTTCACTTTTGTGCTATATCTAAAATTGTCTGTCATGCAGAAAGAGATACTGTTTCTCCCTCTTTCTATAATTTTAGCTTTGTTTCTGTTCAATGATCTTCCTACCTCATGCCTAATGTTACATCAATCAGTTTCGTTTGTGTAGTATTTTTCCCCTATGGTGTGGATACAGTAATGCAGAATTGTTAGATTGTTTGACACCTGCTGATTAAATCAATTCTCAGGACACATATTCTCAGGAGCACACCCAACATCATGAATTATTTCTTGCATCTCTTCCTATCTGCCTTTAATGGCTGATTTCCCCTCTACGGCTACATTTAGTATCATACAAGTTATTCCCTGAATTCTTCACAATCTCATTGTAGTTTCTTCTAATTACCTATTCCCTTATACTCATTTCCCCGGTGATTCTGTGGAGAAGCATCATTTGATATCACTTTAAGAAATTTTCAGTACCCTTCTGTAATAGTACATCCCAAGCCCAATAATTCTTTTCTGTTTCCTTTTTCCCACAGTCAAGCATTCAGCATCAATTATGTTCTCCAGACGTATATTCTCAGAAGCAATGTTCCTCAAATGGAGGCCTGAGTTTGATATAAGGATCTGTTTTGTCGTTGAGTGCTCTATTTGTCTCTGTTAGTTTGCTTCTTCTGTCTTCCTTGTCTCGTCCTTCATGTATAATTTTTCTGAAAAGGTAACAGTACTAATGGGCCTAAATTGTTTTGCTGTGTTTGTCTCTAATCTCATTTCTGATATGCCTCAATACATCGATTTTTCCGGGGTTAACACTCTCTCCATGCTCTGTACTCGTTAGATTGTTCATTTCTCTCAACAGATCCTGTAATTTATCCTTTCTTTCATTAAATTCAACATTGTTAAATTCATCATTGTTATCTTACGACTGAGACGTTTATCACAAATTTTATTTGCTCTTCTTCACGTCTCTTTTATTTCATTTCTCATTCATTTCTTGACCGATATACGGGTTGACCAATAAAGGAGAGGCTAATGACAGCATCCTTGCTGCACATCCTTTTAAATCCGAGAACTTATCTGTTGGTTTTCCAATAATAACTTTCCACTATCGGTGTATAGAATACATGCAACAAACCATTTGTGTGTTTGTGGATTTGGCGTTCTATATCCCAGACATGCTGTTTATGTACGTGTTTCCTGTCCTGTTTTTATGTATCATCTATAAGTCTTAGGTGATAATGAGTTTGTCAGGTAGGGTGTGTAACTGGGGTTGTCGGTTAGATTATGAATGATTCTTCTCAGTCATGTTGTCAGGCGATAACGGTACAGGTAAGAAACTGATACCACAGACTAATTCAGATAATCATCAGTTTTTCCTCAGAAAACCAGCACATCGAGAAATGATTTCGTTCGTGTAGAAATAGTACGTCTTCGTGGTTGCTGTTTGTGCTGCCCCTGAGTAAAAATTCGCTCATATTTTATCAGCACAAGTTGTACGTAGCCTCAAAATACGCAAAGTGGTTGGATAACAAATATATAAATTTTATTGTTAAAAAGAAGTCTGTTATATGTTATAGAGCGCACGACAAAGTGGTGGGCTTGGCTGCCGATCGCGGTACAACAGCGAGCTGGCGTCTAAAGAAAAAGAATACAGAAGGCCAAAGAAGAGTTAATCATTTAAAACAAGAATGATCTAAAAGAATAAGAATGTTAGTAGTAAGTCCGAGGTAGGTCTGAAGTAGACACAGAGTTCGTCGTTTGTTCATGGTAGGACACTAGTTCGGCGTTTGCCGCTTAATTAACATTATATATTGCAGTAGGAGGATTTAGGATCTGACTTAAATATTTATATCGATACGTAAAGAAAGGGAAATTAGCAAGATAATATTGGATGCTATCCCGATTGGAAAGTTTGAAATTTGTCATCACATACGTAAGGCTCATGTTTTCGATTAATTCTGAAGAAGAAATGTCTGTTTTCACTTAAGGTGAGTGATAAACCATATAAAGTTCGTTGTAAAAAAGGGAATAATTCTCGGTCGGAGATTGTTCTTATGTTGATTGAAATGGGAAGTTTGGAAGCTAGATGCTTCCAAATGGTTTATAAAGTAAGGACTCAGATGTCCTAGAAAGTTGAACACAGGATCAGTGTAGTATCTGAAGTTAATTTCATAATAAATTATGTTTGGGTTAAAAAGTGCCGCAGGTGATTTTGGTTGAATTTTCGTTTTCTTCGGGGTAGTAGTTCTATATTGTAAAATATGCGAACCTTTCAATTGTTGAGAAAGGGACGACAAGCGTAAGTGATGCCTGTGTCGTAAATTGATCTATTTTGATGATAGGTGTCGGTACATGTAGAGTATATTTGTTGGTAGTTGTGATTACTAACCACTGTGGAGAGAGTAAACGATTTTGCGATTAAATCCTGGTCATTTCACCTAAAGAATTTATACTATTGTAATAGTTGTTCTTCCCATTTCATACTGAAATAAGCAATTACGAGTTCAATAACTGTGAGCACTTACGGTGATGACATTTTTGTTGGGTAGTAAGTAAAGTGAACAATTACCGGACGTACTAAAAAAAAAGTTCTTATTCTACATTGCTGGAAAAAGATATTTTAAAAAGTGTTAGTAACCGCGAATGTCAAACGCCTGAAGAGGTTGAGACTTGTACATTTTTCAAACAGTTACAACAGTGGCGGTGGAGCTTTGTGATTCGTTTTTCTTTATTTTTGATTTATTATTCAATACAGAAAGTTAGGATTTTTTAAAATATCTTTTCCAGCAAAAGATTATATAACAACTGAAATTGTTGAAACATAAAAGACTGAAATATTGTGTAACGTTCCTCAAGGACAATAAATTAACGTTCATCGTTAAATTAAAATCAAAGTTCCACTGGTGTCCAAACTTATTGTGTATCTACATCTACATCTACATCCATACTCCGCAAGCCACCTGGCTATTCCAGTCTCGTATTGTTCGTGGAAAGAAGGATTGTCGGTATGCTTCTGTGTGGGCTCTAATCTCTCTGATTTTATCCTCATGGTCTCTTCGCGAGATATACGTAGGAGGGAGCAATATACTGCTTAACTCTTCGGTGAAGGTATGTTCTCGAAACTTTAACAAAAGCCCGTACCGAGCTACTGAGCGTCTCTCCTGCAGAGTCTTCCACTGGAGTTTATCTATCATCTCCGTAACGCTTTCACGATTACTAAATGATCCTGTAACGAAGCGCACTGCTGTCAGTTGGATCTTCTCTATCTCTTCTATCAACCCTATCTGGTACGGATCCCACACTGCTGAGCAGTATTCAAGCAGTGGGCGAACAAGTGTACTGTAACCTACTTCCTTTGTTTTCAGATTGCATTTCCTTAGGATTCTTCCAATGAATCTCAGTCTGGCATCTGCTTTACCGACGATTAATTTTATATGGTCATTCCATTTTAAGTCACCCCCAATGCCTACTTCCAGATAATTCTGGAATTAACTGCTTCCAGTTGCTGAGCTGCTATATTGTAGCTAAATGATAAAGGATCTTTCTTTTTGTGTATTCGCACCCCATTACACTTGTCTACATTGAGATTCAATTGCCATTCCCTGCACCACGCGTAAATTCGCTGCAGATCCTCCTGCATTTCGGTACAATTTTCCATTGTTACAACCTCTCGATACACCACAGCATCATCTGCAAAAAGCCTCAGTGAACCTCCGATGATATCCACAAGGTCATTTATGTATATTGTGAATAGCAACGGTCCTATGACACTCCCTTGCGGCACACCTGAAATCACTCTTACTTCGGAAGACTTCTCTCCATTGAGAATGACATGCTGCGTTCTGTTATCTAGGAACTCTTCAATCGAATCACACAATTGGTCTGTTAGTCCATATGCTCTTACGTTGTTCATTAAACGACTGTGGGGAACTGTATCGATCGCCTTGCGGAAGTCAAGTAGATAGTTAATACTACTTATATTCTTGTGTCAATGTCTCTGAGCATTTTAAATGCAGAAATAACAATACAAATACTTCTGAAGAGAAATATTTAGTAACGTTTTTCTCTAAAGTGAAAAGAAAAGCATAAGATTGAATTTTGACAGTTACGATGTAGTGTTTAAGCTGTCAGAGAGGTTAACTGCCTCTGGTAGAAAAGATATATTGTATCACATCGAAACAATACGCAAACAGTAGTCATTTGTCTATCGGATCAGCTGATCGCAAACAGGCGTTTTTGTGTCGTTAATTTTCTTTAACGTTGATTTAACAATCTGATGGAATTAGCCATTTCTTTTATTATTTATATTAATCCTCTTCTAATACAGGGCACAGACATAGGGTTGTTTTATCGTAAGCAAACATGACTTACAGACTGCAATACTCGGGTACGTAATATTTTGTGCGTCTATGCACTGAGAGTCCCACTAGTATCTATATAGGCATTTATTTGAGGGGAAGTTATAAGTAGGGCGGTAATTTGTGAATTACAACGTTGTGAGTTTTTATTTGGGTGTTGAATTGAGGCGGAGCTAGACATCATCTGAAAAGAAAAAAAAAACTATTTATCCAATGTGTCGGTGTCAGATTAATTTTGTTGCATATGTAACGTACGCGTAGATGTTGCCTACTCTTTTCACCACTAATGGCCTAAATAAAACTGTGATGTTACATTACTGAGGGAAGTTGTTGTTACCAAAGTATAGGCGCAACGAACATACATTAGTTAAGAGAATCCATCTCTAGAGATTCTCTGTAGTGTACTCAGAAGTTTCCTTATATATTGCGGATTGATTTACGATATTGATCTTGAGAAATCACAACTGTACATCAATATATTTTAACAGCGCTAATCGTTTCTACTGATTCCACAACTAAGATGGTAGATTGTATTATGTTGAGATTACCTATTGACACTATTCCTTGAAAATCTGTTTGATACGCTAGGCGGGTAGTGTCGTCAATTAATGGTCTTATACCATGGTTGTATACATGGAAGAATCCTGGAGATACTAAAAGGTATAAGATAGATTATATAATGGTGAGACAGAGATTTAGGAACCAGGATTTAAATTGTAAGACATTTGCAGGGGCAGATGTGGACTCTGACCACAATCTATTGGTTATGATCTGTAGATTAAAACTGAAGAAACTGCAAAAAGGTGGGAATTTAAGGAGATGGGACCTGGATAAACTGAAAGAACCAGAGGTTGTACAGAGTTTCAGGGAGAGCATAAGGGAACAATTGACAACAGTGGGGGAAAGAAATACAGTAGAAGACGAATGGGTAGCTTTGAGGGATGAAGTAGTGACGGCAGCAGAGGATCAAGTAGGTAAAAAGACGAGGGCTAGTAGAAATCCTTGGGTAACACATGAAATATTGAATTTAATTGATGAAAGGAGAAAATATAAAAATGCAATAAATGAAGCAGGCAAAAAGGAATAGAAACGTCTCAAAAATGAGATCGACAGGAAGTGCAAAATGGCTAAGCAGGGATGGCTAGAGGACAAATGTAAGGATGTAGAGGCTTATCTCACTAGGGGTAAGGTAGATACTGCCTACAGGAAAATTAAAGAGACCTTTGGAGACAAGAGAACCACTTGTATGAACATCAAGAGCTCAGATGGAAACCCAGTTCTAAGCAAAGAAGGGAAAGCAGAAAGGTGGAAGGAGTATATAGAGGATCTATACAAAGGCGATGTACTTGAAGACAATATTATGGAAATGGAAGAGGATGTAGATGAAGATGAAGTGGGAGATACGATACTGCGTGAAGAGTTTGACAGAGCACTAAAAGACCTCATTCGAAACAAGGCCCTCGGAGTAGACAACATTCCATTAGAACTACTGACGGCCTTGGGAGAGCCAGTCCTGACAAAACTCTACCATCTGGTGAGGAAGATGTATGAAACACGCGAAATACCCTCAGACTTCAAGAAGAATATAATAATTCCAATCCCAAAGAAAGCAGGTGTTGACAGATGTGATAATTACCGAACAATCACTTTAATAAGTCACAGCTGCAAAATAGTAACACGAATTCTTTACAGACGAATGGAAAAACTAGTAGAAGCCAACCTCGTGGAAGATCAGTTTGGATTTCGTAGAAATACTGGAACACGTGAGGCAATACTGAGCTTACGACTTATCTTAGAAGAAAGATTAAGGAAAGGCAAACCTACGTTTCTAGCATTTGTAGACTTAGAGAAAGCTTTTGACAACGTTGACTGGAATACTCTCCTTCAAATTCTAAAGGTGGCAGGGGTAAAATACAGGGAGCGAAAGGCTATTTACAATTTGTACAGAAACCAGATAGCAGTTATAAGAGTCGAGGGGCATGAAAGGGAGGCAGTGGTTGGGACGGGAGTAAGACAGGGTTGTAGCCTCTCCCCGATGTTATTCGATCTGAATATTGAGCAAGCAGTAAAGGAAACAAAAGGAAAATTCGGAGTAGGTATTAAAATCCATGGAGAAGAAATAAAAACTTTGAGGTTCGCCGATGACATTGTAATTCAGTCAGAGACAGCAAAGGACTTGGAAGAGCAGTAGAATGGAATGGACAGTGTCTTGAGAGGAGTATATAAGATGAACATCAACAAAAGCAAAACGGGGATAATGGAATGTGGTAGAATTAAGTCGGGTGATGCTGAGGGAATTAGATTAGGAAATGAGACACTTAAAGTAGTAAAGGAGTTTTGCTATTTGGGGGAGCAAAATAACTGATGATGGTCGAAGTAGAGAGGATATAAAATGTAGACTGGCAATGGCATGAAAGCGTTTCTGAAGAAGAGAAATTTGTTAACATCGAATATAGATTTAAGTGTCAGGAAGTCTTTTCTGAAAGTACTTGTATGGAGTGTAGCCATGTATGGAAGTGAAACATGGACGATAAATAGTTTGGACAAGAAGAGAATAGGAGCTTTCGAAATGTGGTGCTACAGAAGAATGCTGAAGATTAGATGGGTAGATCACATAACTAATGAGGAAGTATTGAATAGGATTGGGGAGAAGAGAAGTTTGTGGCACAACTTGAACAGATGAAGGGATCGGTTGGTAGGACATGTTCTGAGGCATCAAGAGATCACCAATTTAGTATTCGAGGGCAGCGTGGAGGGTAAAAATCGTAGAGGGAGGCCAAGAGATGAATACACTAAGCAGATTCAGAAGGATGTAGGTTGCAGTAGGTACTGGGAGATGAAGAACCCTGCACAGGATAGAGTAGCATGGAGAGCTGCATCAAACCAGTCTCAGGACTGAAGACAACAACAACCCTGTCAGTAAATTCTCTTGATATCTTCACCGGAATCTTCAGATACGTCAGTCAGGCAACCACAGCTCAGAAGTGCTGTGCTGTTTTCCTCAGAATTGATGTTGTACTCTAAAGCGGTTTTCTATTGCCATCTTCTTTGGGCTCTTCTGTTGAACACTGGCGGGTAATAACGAATCTTGAGGGGTAGCAGTTCGGAAGTGGCGACCCTTTTTTGGCCAGGATTCTTCTCAACAATTAATTGAGAGGTTCAAATGGTTCAATGGCTCTGAGCACTATGAGACTTAACATCTGAAGTCATCAGTCCCGTAGAACTTAGAACTACTTAAACCTAACTAACCTAAGGACTTCACATCCCTCTATGCCCGAGGCAGGATTCGAACCTGCGACCCTAGCGGTCGCGCGGTTCCAGACTGAAGCGCCTAGAACCGCTCGGCCACTTCGGCCGGCAATTAATTGAGAGGCTCTCTGAAAATAGTACAGAGAAAACGGCGTTGTCAAGTCCAGGGGGGAGGCAAGTCTATCTTTTGTCCAGGTGGAGACTGGACCGGTGGGCCCCCAACGTCTTGCACTCCAGTGGTGGTGCGAGATCATTACTGGCGAGCGGCAGCAGCGGCTCAAGTGGTACAGGCTACAACACAGCAGACTACGATTGTTGGAAAGAGGGAAACACCTAAGTACTCTTTTATTTTATTTTTTTACTTTTGTGTGTGGTGCATTATGTATTAGACTTATTTGTGACATTTAGGAATTTAGAAAAGCGTAAATTTTAAGATATAGTCATGGAGGGAGGACAAGAGAATGTGTTACAACAAATTTTCTTGAAATTAACTGATCTTAATCATCAGTCTGATCAGTTAAAACAAGTATTAGATAAAAAAAAACTAGACGAACAGTGTAATAAATTTGACGAATTGAAGGGACAATCATCCAGGATGGAAAATCAAATTTCGGGGGTTGAAACTAGTATTGAAAGTTTAAATGAAAACCTCACTAGTATTATTAATAGTGGATTGCAAGAGGCTAAGGAGAAAGAGACAAGCTGAAAATAGATATTTCCAAACTTACTAATAAATATGAAGAAGTCAGTTCAAAAGTTAATAGTGTGTCTGAATTAGTTAATGCTATACCTGTAGAAATAGAAAAAATACAAGAATCACAGGAAATGGCTATGGGATTATTGCGACATAAGGTTAGTGATCAAATCGAGACTCATGCTGGTAAAATTAATGAAATGGTTAATCATAAATTAAACAAAACCAAAGGTTGGTTAGTAGACAAATTGAAAGATGTAGCAGTTCCGTAATTGGATGTTATGTTTAATAAAAATAATAATGACACTGCTTGTAACAATAAATGCATAGCTGATAATGGTAATGACAAACTGACATCCACTCCAACAAGTAGTATCTTAATAAGGTTTACCACTTCAGAGTGTGATTCCATCACACACGGTATGAGTAGTAAATCAGATAATAACAAATCCTCATCCTGTAAAGGAGAAAATAATGAATGCAGTATTGTTGAAGAAATTAGGGTAGGTTTAAAGAATACAGGGGATAGTTACCCCAAGTTTAAACCTAATGGAAAAGTACATCCTGTAATTTTTTTGAAATCATTTCGTGATTGTCTACCTACATCATGGAGTGATACTGAAGTAATTAAGTTTATGGTGAGGCACCTAGAAGAAGATGCAGCCTAGTGGGCAATGCTTAACTTTAGTAAATTTTCATGAGTGAAGGACTCTGAAAATGCTTTTAAAGCGAGATATTGGTCTGCTAATGCGCAATATAAATTAAGATTAGAATTGTTTAGCGCATAAAGATATCATGAAAACTGGGGTGGTTATAGGAAATTCGTTAAACATTATTTAAATCAAGCCTTGTATTTAAATAAACAAGTTGATGAGGAACATATTATAGAAGTGTTGATTTCTAGACTACCAGATCCTGTACGAGAAAAACTAGTTGGTGAAAACTGGTCACAGACACAACATGTTTTAGAGCTGTTAAATGAATTAGATTATTTACATAAATCCAAAGACAAGTCATAATTACGGCCGAGTAGTTGAGATGAAGTAAATAAAGCACATTTACCTCAAATTAAAGCGTTTTTCTGGATAAAGGAAACAACCGAAGGATTAGGAATTACAGACATAATAATAACTCTAATCGTGGTAAATGGCAAGATAATCCGCAAAATTGAAACCAAACGCCTAGCAATAGTAACAGTAGTAACAATAGAACACAAAATAACTATAACCGACGTTACAATGGAAACTTTGGTCTGCAGAGTGAGGGACGAAATGTTCAAAGGAATAATTGGGGTAATAGAAACATTAGTCAGGCTAAGGAATATCATGGAGTAGTCATACAAGATGTGACAGAAGAACAAACTAAACCTACACCCATGAGTGACAATCAAGGTAATAAAGACGGTTATCGTAGTGCTTTCCTACGATATCATGAACATGAGAAACTTAGTGATAATTTATTAGAAGAAAAAGCTACTAAAAATAGGGAGATAACTACGTTAGTACTCAAGGGATTGATTAAGGGCCTAGAAATAGATTTTGTAATAGATGCAGGTAGTCAAGTCAGTCTAATCTGTAAAGAACAATGGGAAGCCAATAAAAGAACGTGCTTGTATCCAACGTTCCCAGTAACCAATATACAAATAGTAGTGGTTACCGGTTCTAAGGGAAAGAAAATTGAAGAAGAAGTATTGATTACGTTTTCGATTCCAGGAATAAAGTTACAACAATTGATGCTTGTAGTAACGGGAATAAGTCTACCTGTGCTTTTAGGTATGGATTGGCTAGTGGCCAATGGTGTCATTTTAGATTTGGCTCGTGAAAGAATGAGGATCAATGTTGATAATAAACATATTTGGGTGAGCGTGAACCAAGGCATGAATTTTGGTAATAGTGATAACCAACCGTATGTCTAGCTGGAATGTTTCTATAAATTTAAATGATGCAAAGACGGACCTAGAAGGGCAAGAAGTAGATAATAGGGTAGCGGTTAACGGAAATGGATCCTGGGAAAGGAAGTTACAAGATAAATGTGAGGAATCCACAAGGTTAGGTGACGAGAGAAGGAACAATTAAATAAGGTTTTAAGCAACAATGTCAATGCTTTCAGTGAGAAACCAGGTATCATTGAAGGATATGAATGTAAACTGAAAATCAATGAGCACGTACCTTTCTTTAAAGCACACTATCTGATTGCACTCAGCATACAGCCGGCAATAAAAAGGACATAGTTAGAATGCTAGACTGGGGCATCATCGAAAGATCCAAGAGTTCATATAACAATCCTATCGTACTGGTGAAAAAGCCAAATGGGGATATTCCGTTAGTACTAGATGCTAGAACAGTTAATAAAATTATTGAGACGGAAAGAGATAGGCCATGGCCTGTGGATGAAATATTGATAAGATTCAATGAAGTAAAGTACTTAATTTCATTGGACCTCACTGCTGGGTGCTGGAAAATAACGTTAAATAAGAATTCCCGTAAATATACTGCATTTTTAATTAATGGAAGGTCTTATCAATTTCGAGTTCTACCATTTGGTCTAAATGTGTCAGTAGCTGAATTCATAAGAGCTTTGGATTTGGCGCTAGGGGACGAGTTGTTGAGCGAAGTGTTTGTCTATGTGGACAATATATTGATCGTATCAAAGAACTGAGAAGATCATATTAATTTCATTAACCATGTATTAGTACGTATGCAAAGTAAAAGAGTAACAATAAAGTTTGAAAAGGCGCATTTTGGGTGTCGTGAAATAAAGTTCTTAGGCCATATATTAGGAACGAAGGTATTAAACCTGATCCAAAGAAATCGAATGCCATAAAACTTAGTCCTAAACCCAGAAATAAGAAGTAGTTGAAATCATTTCTTAGTTTAATAGGGTTTTATCGGAAGTATATACCGAGTTCAGTTATAAATTGTTTACATCTAAATAACTTATTAAAACAAAAACAAAACAAAAAACAATGGATTTGGACTGAGGAATGCCAAAATGAGTGGAAAAACATTAAGAATGCATTATTAGAGAGCAAAGTATTAGGTCATCCAGATTTCAATAAAGCATTTTGTTTAGCAGTTGATGCTTCGGGATACAGAATCGGGTGTCAATTTGTAAGCAGGCTGTTTATGTTTTCTTATTGGCAACGTTACGTAGCGCTCTGTATGAAAATCAATGGCTGTGCTGTGTGCAGTCTGTGGCTAGTTTGCATTGTTGTCTGCAACTGTAGTGTTGGGCAGCTGGATGTGAACAGCACGTAGCGTTGCGCAGTTGGAGGTGAGCCGCCAGCAGTGGTGGATGTGGGGAGAGAAATGGCGAAGTTTTGAAATTTTTAAGACTGGATGGCATGAACTGCTATATATATTATGACTATTAAGGTAAATACATTGTTTGTTCTCTATTAAAATCTTTCATTTGCTAACTATGCCTATCAGTAGTTAGTGCCTTCCGTAGTTTGAATCCTTTATTTAGCTGGCAGTAGTGGCGCTCGCTGTATTGCAGTAGTTCGAGTAACGAAGGTTTTTGTGAGATAAGTGATTTGTGAAAGGTATAGGTTAATGTTAGTCAGGGCCATTATTTTGTAGGGATTATTGAAAGTAAGATTGCGTTGCGCTAAAAAATATTGTGTGTCAGTTTAAGCACAGTCATGTATAATTTTTCTAAGGGGACGTATCATATGTCGACCCTTAGACGAGGAGACCTCACTGGAATCTTCTGATTTTTTCTTGTAGTTTGTGTAATTAGTGTAGCTTTAGTTTATTGCTAGCGTCTATTGTAGAGAGAATCTCCTTCGTAGTTGCAGTCTTTCATTGTTGTACAGTAAAACATTTGTGGCATGCATGTAAATTTGCACCAAGTATTTCGCAGCTGCACTTGCAGTTAACTAGATATTTTTTTCAGTGCTATGTTAATGTGTTCTCTTATTTTTGCTCTTCAAATCGTGCTTTTCTGTGTTATCGTGTGAAATATTGTGACAATAATGGTGTGTGAAAAACGTAACACTAGGCTCCAAAGTAAACTGAGAAATAACAGTGACGACGAGCGTAGCTTATCAGCACCACTGTGTAATGAATTAACAGACATACAAAGTAGTAATTTGGTAATTGTGCATACGGAAATGGAGCGGGCGGCAAATAATGGTGTATACAGTGACACAAGTAGTGAACAGGGAAGCATTATCGATCGATCGGTCAGCAACAGCTCGCCTCAGGAATCCGAAATGACAGAACACAATATTGCAAACTGTAGACTCAGGTTTTGGGTCCTCACCGCTTTCTGCTCGTCAAAATGTAAATGTTGCCGGTGCAAATGCACTACCGAAAAGCATAGAGGAACAGATTCCAGACACTAATACATTATTATTGCAATTAATGCAGCAAATGAAACAAAATCAGAGACAAACACAGCAACAGTTAGACACAATGGAACAAAATCTTCGAAAGTTAGACACAATGGAACAAAATTTTCGGAAGTTAGACACCATGCTTGAACAAACACGTGAAGATTTAACTACTGAGTTACATAACATTCAATCGAAATGTCAAAAAGTTTGTAATGACGTAAAAACACAAATTTGCGAGCATTTTCAACCTATTTTTCGCGGCAGGAAAATGCATTACAGAATCACGAAGCAGCCATAAAAGAACTGCAAACAATTGTTCACGAGAATCATGAGACCTTGCAAGCTAAAATTGACTCAGTTGCATCAACCGAGTCGGTTACGCCACTTGCAAAAACTCAGGAATACTTAAAGGACACAGTAGATACTCTGGAAATTGGTTCAGAAAGACACATGGAGGAAATTAGTTCATTATCAGAGAAAGTAGTTGAACTTTCGGATCAGCTAAATAATTTATCTACGAAGGTAGATGATAATCTGAATCACAAAAACCGGTAGTCTTTAATAACACAGAAGAGTGCAAACAAATTAGGAAATTCAAACAAAATCAGAATCAAATTAATACGCAACACCAAAGAGAAGTCCGGGATGTACAAGATCAGTTGACACAGGTAATACAAGAATTACATATTTCAGAGGACACTCGCGATCCAATACGGGAAGAGGGACATAGAAATACGGAACAGCCATTATATAATAACACAGGGCACTTCGGAAATTATGAAAGAAATTGGCAAGGTACACCGAATTTTGAGATGGAACCGCCGAAACGACGTAACAATGACCGACATGCGACTCGCCGACATGATGATTTTGACTATAAGCTGTTTATTACTACATGTAAATTCAAAAGATTTAAGAATTCAGGCAACGACATTCATCCACAAGCGTTGCTCCATCAATTCTCTCATTGTTTCCCCCCCAACTGGTCATTAGAGCACAGATCAGAATTTATGTGTGGGAATGCGGTCGGTCATTCACGATTGCCACAGTGAAGGAGAATTTTATCATGCCGTCCTCTCAGCATATTGGTCTCAAGCTACACAAGACCAAGTAAAACATAGCTTCATAATGATGAAACATTTCGAACAATCTGAATTTTCCAGGCTTGTGAAATATTTTGAAGACATGTTGCACAAGAATCAGTACCTGTCAAACCCATAAAGCCCCTCAGAACTCATCCGCATTTGCTTAATCAAATTACCTGAACATTTACGACATATTATTTTGGCAGGACGTTGCAAAGACAACATTGAGGCTTTTCAGGGACTCTTACAAGAATTAGAAATTGACACTGACAATCGCAGAACGTCAAAACAGGAACACAACAATTACAGGTCACATCTGTCGCAATTCCGCGATGAAAGAAATAATAACTGGACACTACAAGGCTATTCTCACAACACAAATCGTGACCAAAACAGACATCACCCGTATGACAACCGGTGGCAGAGTAGTAATAATTACAGGGAAAGATCACCTCTCCGCGGTAGTGACTATCACAGAGACAATCAGAGAAACAGACAATATGGGAACCAAAATAATTGTTATCAAGGGAGACAGAATAACTTTAGACGCAACAGTCCAGCGCGCAGTTACGATTCAGGGAGAAATTCTCCACCATGTGACCGACAAGAAAGAAACTATGGAATCTACCGACATGACCACAGACGATATGATCGTAACGACAGACCTGAATTTCATCAGAACTGGCGGGATTCAAACAGAGCAGGGCTTTCTCGACAAGGTGAATTTGTAGAAGTTAGGTCTCCTAACCCCAATAACGACGCATGCCAACAAAGAGATAGCAGACAATGACTCGCACCACAGGCAGCCACGTCCGCTGGCTGGCTAAGAGCGAAATAGCATAGACGCTAACCGTGAGGAAAATTCCAGTATTCTTTACGACATATACCGCATGATAATAGCGTTCAAGTTGAAACTCTGCGTATTAGGAAGAGTAAAGGATTGCACCGCATTTCACATGTAAAACCATTTATTGAGAGATAATCTGTTTTTTTTTTTTTTAATTTAGTCTTTACTATAAAATTTTTCACTTCACGTTACTAGTACTCTTTGTCACACTTAGAAACTGTTACCATGTAACCATGTTTTAAAATAAACTAACCAGTCTATAACCAAGGGAACATATTTAGACAGAAATTACGAATGCATTGTTATAGTGAACAGATGACACAGTGTTATTGTGTGTGTACATTCTTGCTTGTTAGTGGCACGATTACGTAACGACCATAAGGCTCACATACTTAGAACATGTACTGGTACTGCTAATGAGATTTTAATGCAACATTTTGGTTTATTTGAAAATACATTCTGGATTTAAAGTACTTTCTGAGAGATATCAGATGACACAGTGGTTAGTTTATTTGACAGCTACACGATTATATCACGACGCTACTAATGAGTGACACAATTTATATTGTTGCTTTTGCGCTGTATCTGTTTTATATCTGCACAGTTTTTCTGTATTATTCTGGAAAGTAACACATGTTTTAGTAGTAACTTTTGTGGTATAACTACAATGAGACAGCCTTTTTTGTAGCACAACAATACGTTACATTATATTACTTTGTTGATCACGGTAAGGTACGTAATAACTACGATATCTATACGCAAAGCATTTAACTTTCGTTTATGATGAGGTGAGTACATTGACTTCAGCAGAACTTTGCTTACAGAGGACGATAACTATGACAGTTCCACAGAATTATGTTACAGCAAGACGCACCTTTAGCGCTACAGGACACGCATTTGAGTGATTAATTTTGTACTTGAACCATTTATTTTCCAAGATTTTTGAATTACAAAGAAAGTTTTCCGTGATACATTTCATTCCATTGCTGTAATCTGTAACACCTGAGGGTATAATTATATTAATCCTCAGGGGGTACACGCTTACTTTGTGTACCATGTGTTTGGCAAGCGCAAGGAGCCCCAGCTAATATGGTATTTGCTTATACAACTTTACACATCGGTACCACATATCTCTAACACATAAATTACACAGCTATCTGATCATTTAACTGAGAGATAAACATTTTTTTAACTACATCAGTGACACATGTTTACGCAGTTACACAGTTGGGTAACTTCACACTTATGAAATTGTATTTTGTCTGTACTTTGTGAACTGTTCATATTTTTTGGGAACCATTATGATACAATGAGAGCTTTGAATGATGTATTTGGTAAGGGAGCATGATTTTAAAGTACGTTTGAGGTATATGACACTGTTGAAATGAGCAGAGAATTTTTTTTAGGTTTTGACATTATTGCAGAAAGCTACGACGTTTTTGAGATTTTACCGAGGTGTTATGATGTTATTTTTACGACGACGTTGTGTATTATGCTGTTGAGGTATGTTTATGATCAATAAGATGATGGTACCGTATATGAGGAATTTGATTATGCTACGTATTTATTATGATGAAATGTTGAAGAAATGTTTACGAATACGTATGTGAATAATGAGTAGTGGTTAGGGACTCTGATTTGTGGAAAAGGATGTTGGAAACCAAGAATCGTACTTTAAGAGTTATGAAATGTGTGTAAATGCGTGAATGTATCACAATGCCGACGAAAACTTTTTGTGCACTGTTATATTCATAGGATTTTGTTTCTACACATTTGCAACGCAAATTCTTGACCTGTGAAACTTTTTATATGAGACTGTCACTGTAGTGGAAACTGGTGTCGTAAATATTTCGGTGAGAATGTTAAGTGACACCTTCACGTAAGGCACAGGTGGAGAAAAATAAAAAATGAAGAAAGCCATTATCCTCGCTATTGACATTCCTTTGTAGAAAGAATCGCAAATACGACACGCTCAAACTTGAAAACATATGATAACACTGTGGAGCTCATAGTTTATGATATTTACTGAAATGCCTAATGAAATAACGAGAAATATTTTTATGCCTATACACCTGATTATGACTACTGTCTTTCTAGTTGAGAGATTTTTTTTACTACCTTATGAAATGCCATATGGCTAATGAATGATGTTTCATGCCTTCCTTTGTACATATTTGCTCATTTTCATTAATATCTAGTTTCTAGCTGCACTGCAGTATTGGTTATTATAAAATTTAATAGATGTACTAATATCACTATTCTCTGTCTACAGACCCAGTAAAGAAACGTTTATGATATACATTCTTAGAAAAGAGAGCACCAATAGGCATTTCCCTTCACAGGAATTGCATAAATAATTTTTTTAATGACTTGGTAACTTTCTTGCAGAGTAAGTTTTTGTGATGCATCACTCTAGTGTTAAGATGTGACATAGGTATTAAACATGGCCATTTTTACTGTAATATTTTTTCTGCTTCAGCTATGTCATGTTTAGATATAAATTATTGCATTTTCTGCAGCTGTTTGCCAGGCATAGTGCTACTAAATTTCACTTTACATTACCCTGTGAAGCCAGTTTTAGTACTGATTTATTTTTATTTTTTGCTGCTTATTGCCTTATATTAGTTGTAATATTGCTGCTTGCTTTGCCAATTTGCATTCTTTTGTCATTGCTGTTTGTGTTTATTGTTTTGTGCTGCTGCATTGCCTCGTCCCTTAGTTTAGCATCTGAGCTCAGTAGATTTAAGTTAGCTTAAGATGGGGTAGGCCATATAAGAGAACAAGTTGTGATGAATTGCAAGAAATGCATCGAGAACCTATAAGAAAATGGTTTGGCCAAAAATGTATTTTGAAAGAGGATATGAACCAAAAAAGTAGGGTTTAAGGACAACAGGTTTAGGTAGGTATTTCTTGGAAATAAATGATGGGGTAAGATAATGGAAAATAAATAATGATGTAAGGAATGTGTGAACATATAAATACAGAAAGCAAGTATGGATAGAATGTTTTTGGTGGAAACAAATGTTGAAATTAGAGGAAACATATATGGAATGAAGTTTTGGGGTGGGCTGCAGTACCAAATGTCACACTGAAAACAAATCCTGTCCTGTATTTTTGTGTTATTACACTATATGAATTTGTGTTTTTCCTGTCTTAGTGTTTTTAGCTAATAAGAGTTATGTTGTAGAATTTTTCTTATAATATGTTATTTTGTTTGTAAAGATGTTTAGACATTATTTATTCTGTTCCGTCTTAATGTTCATGTGTGAAGTTGATGCTTCGAAAGTTATTCTGATCTTTTATGTATGTACTCATGACATAATTCCTATAACACTGATGTATATGTTATTTCGATTCTTTTGTAAAGCCAGTACTACAAATGTTATCTGTATTGTTATGTTCTTTAATGATGTATTTTGTACCTTTGTAATTGTATTCTTATGTTATAAAATTGTAATTGACAGCAGTTCATCATATTATTAACTTGCAAGTTCCATTTTACTGCACACGTTTCTGTTGGTCATAGTATATGGACAATATGTGAGAAGTAGGGACTGTTAGTGTTTGCACGTGTGTTAATAATTCAGCAAGGGACTGGATAACAGCACTGCTGGTTCTAAGGACAATTCCAAAAACTTTGTGAGTGCACAAGTGGTGGTTATGGACTTGCTATATTGTCCGCAAGACTCTTCGATGGTGATTGTGCACCTCCAAAGTCACAGCAGATGGCTGCTAGCCATCTCTACAAGGACTACAGTGGGTCTACACCTTTGATGATCCACCACTACCATTATTTCTACAAGGATTGCAGTGGGTCTGCACCTTTGGTGGCCCACCAATACCATACTCTCTACCAAGACTATAGTGGGTCTGCTCTGTGATGACCTACCTACCAATATTCTTCAAAACGTCGAATGACTCTACTGTGGATTTCCTCTGTTGTGGCCCATTACCTGTCTGCATGTCGAGAGTCAGCACTGTCTTTCCGTTGGAAAGACAACATTGCTTCTTCAAGACTGCATGGAAATCCACTACTTCCGTGTGCACTTTCTTTTACTGCTCAGACTTTGAGAAAAACACTGCAGTTTTACTGTGACGAATGATCAGGACTGTCTTTATGGACTGTGAGAAAATTTTAGCTTTGACCAACATTGTATCAATAAGTGTGTGCATTTGATATCTTTGTTATTGTAATTATGAAAAATTTTATCAAATCGTTATTAGCCACTGCCCAAAACAATGTGTAAAATTTTTTGTGGGGAGCATGGGAGCTATGTAAGTAGGCTGTTTATGTTTTCTTATTGGCAACATTAAATAGCGCTCTGTATGAAAATCAATGGCTGTGCTGTGTGCAGTCTGTGGCTAGTTTGCATTGTTGTCTGCCATTGTAGTGTTGGGCTGCTGGATGTGAACAGCGCGTAGCGTTGCGCAGTTGGAGGTGAGCCACCAGCAGTGGTGGATGTGGGGAGAGAAATGGCGTAGTTTTGAAATTTTTAAGACTGGATGGCATGAACTGCTATATATGTTATGACTATTAAGGTAAATACATTGTTTGTTCTCTATTAAAATCTTTCATTTGCTAACTATGCCTATCAGTAGTTAGTGCCTTCCGTAGTTTGAATCTTTTATTTAGCTGGCAGTAGTGGCGCTCGCTGTATTGCAATAGTTCGAGTAACGAAGATTTTTGTGAGATAAGTGATTTGTGAAAGGTATAGGTTAATGTTAGTCAGGGCCATTCTTTTGTAGGAATTATTGAAAGTAAGATTGCGTTGCGCTAAAAAATATTGTGTGTCAGTTTAAGCACAATCATGTATAATTTTTCTAAGGGGACGTATCAAATTGATTCAAGAAACAGCTGATCGGGCCAACGACAGATGAGTTACCTTAGCGTTTGCCAGTCGCATGCTAACTCAATGTGAACGGAATTATTCCACTACGGAAAAGGAAACTCTCGCAGTCGTTTGGGCTATAATGAAGTTTAAATACTTATTATATGGGAGGAAATATTAATGTACTCTGATCACAGAGGTTTACAATTTCTCGTGACAAGCAAGCTATTACATTCGCGCTTGGTAAGATGGGCGTTATTCCTGCAGGAATACGATGTTGGATTACGGTACATTAAAGGTTAAGATAACGTTGTACCTGATGCCTTATGGAGGTTACCGGTAGGTATGAAGGATAACATAAGTAGAGGAGATATGGGAAAAGAGTTTTTTTGTATATAAATTACGGCTCATAAATGGGAAAAGAGAGTTAAATAATCTAATAAAAACATCAAACAATATCAAGAGGAGGATCTGCGGATAATTAAAATTAAAAGAAAATTATGTAGTGAAAAAATTAAAAATGCCCAGAAAGAAAAGTGGTTACTTTACAAAGACGTGTTATTCCATAAAGGATCTTATGGTATCGAAAGTTGGAGATTATGTATACCATTAAACTTCCGAAAGACCTTAATTTGGTATGTACATACGTCACATGGTCATTTTGATATTAAAATGCATCAATCACATGCGTAATTACTATTATAACAAAAATTTAACAAATTGACTCTTAAAGAATTATTATATTGTCGAACTTGTTAACGAGCTAAAGGGAGAGTTCCAGTTTATTGCATTGTTCCAAAGGCAGTAAATGAAATTACAGCAATTGATGTGTACGGACCATTAGCACGTTGAGTAGGGGGTGTTTTATATGTAATTGTAATTCTAGATGTATGGTCCAAGTTCGTAAAATTATACGCTGTTAAGAAGGCAAACAGTAGGACTATAATTAGATTATTTGAGAACAACTATTTTAAGACGGTGGGTAAACCGAGAAGGTTAATATCTGATAATGGAGCACAATTTGTATCCGAAACCTTTACTACATTCCTGAAAGAAAATAACATTTACCACCCATTAATGGCCTATTTTCGGCCGCAAGCAAATCTTAGTGAGAGAATAATGAAGGAGTTAGGACGTTTAGCCAGAACTTATTGTTCACAGAAACACACTTTGTGGCCAATGTTTTTAAAGGATTTTGAGCGAGTTATTAATGATTTACCTCATAGTAGTACAGGATTTGCTCCTAGTGAATTGGTAGAAGGTAAGATAGAAGAAGACAAAGTATTGAACAAAATACAATTCCCTCCTAATAAGATGGACCAGGAAATTGTTAAGGTATTAGTGAACGAGAATCTATGAGATAGTGCTTGTAAGAGACTGAAAAGACTTTCTCTGGTTAACGGTTGATCAGATGGAAGATAGGTGACATAGTGTTGGTCTGCAATCACTTTATAAGCTGCAAAAGTGATAAAAAGATAAAGAAATTTTTTTATTTATGTGATGGGGCATATAAAATTATAGACATACCCCATATAACGACAGTTGTATCACAAAATGTAAAAAATTGTAAAGTAATAGGAAAAGGGATATCAGGAAATATTATGAGGTTGGTGTAAACTATGTTAGAATTAATGATGGAGGAGGTGAAGAGTACTTTAACCCTTAATTATATGACGATAAGAGGAATGATAGAAAAAGGGAACAGATGGTTAATGATGTGATATTATTTGTGAAAAGGAGTAGTCTTAAAAATAATAGTGCTGATTTAGTATCAATGAAGTATGAGTGTAATGAGGAAAAAAAGAGCAAGATGCGAAAATATCAAGTAGAAGGTGGAAAGCCTAGAGCACATCAGAAAGAGAAGAATTTTCTGTGGGTTAATGAAATTTAGTTCATTATTGCCACAAGGCACGCTGAGGATAATATGTGCCAAGATACTTTCCTTTGTTTTTGTAACTAGTTAATTTTATTGTAGGGATAGCATTTATGTGTTTTGGTAAATGTAATGTTACTGGTGGGGTTTATAGGAGTTTTATACAGGGTGGTTCGCTTAGGTTGTTTTACCCATACACAAACATTGGGAAGTGGCAAACTGTTGATTTAATTAATTGTAAATATGAATTAATTTTGGTTCAAATGTGTGTGAAATCTTATGGGACTTAACTGCTAAGGTCATCAGTCCCTTTTTTTTGGTAAAAGATTAATTGTATGTTTTATACAATTTGTAATTTCTATTATTAACATCAGGCTGAATAATATACAAACATAAAGATTAATAAAAGGTTGAAACAATCAATATTATTGATGTAAGTGACCATTTACTTTGGAAACTGTGTTTTAGGAAGCCCAGAGACATTAGGCTACTGGCCTACGTTTGCTTGCTATTCCTTTGATATATCTTTATTCAATTTGTTTATGTATTTAATAAGGTATGTTAGAGCATGTTTATGATCCAGCCATAGGAAAATTTATTTAATTTCAAGTTATATAAATGTAAATCCAGTATTTCGAATGTGTTTCATTATGTTTGTGAATTTGCGTTGGCTTGAAGACATGGTGGGAGCGCTCCAGCCAATCACTGAGCTCGTAAGTGGGGCGACTGGATGGAAGTGGGAGAAGAGTACGGCACAGGACACGGAAAGAGCTGGACGCGACGGCGCGACGGACGCAAGGTCGCGAGAGAGACTTGGAGAGCGTGGAGCGGTTTGCGCGTGGTCGCGGCAGATATAAATACTTTGGAGTGCCGACTTGTGCACTTGTGAGTTTTCTGTGGCTTCTACAGTGAAGACTTAGTGTGTGTTTAGAAGTGATTATCTGGCGAGCTATGTTGTTGTTCATAGCTAATTATGTGCAGTAGAAATCTATTGTTCTCCTGTTATTCAACTTATGTTTTATTTAATTGCTGGACCAGCGACACCAATATGTGTTTTGCAGAAATATACCACATTCTCAAAAGTACTTCTACTATTGTAGTCATCATTTAAAGTCGTTAAGATAGTACCTGCAGATTTTATTTATTGCAATCTTTTATTTATAAATTTCTGCGTTACATTCGCGATGACTGAGTAATAGGAACTTTTGACCATTCAATTCATGTGTATATTCATATTGTATACGGTAGACTCAGCAGTATTTGGCTTGTAATGCGGCAACTACGTATCCCAGCCCCTAGACAACGAAACCCAGGAAAACTTTTAACATTTCGACTTTGAGTCTGAGGGTATGTAGTTGACGGTCAGCACATCAACATTTCATATTATTCTGAAAGCCTGACTAGTGGTATGGCATGATAGAGAACGTTGCAAGGAGTCTATTACCTTCATTACTCGCTCTCTGGTGGCAGGCGCAAAAGTAAAGTGGTGTACGGTGTGCTTTGTCCACAACAACCCGATATTTTCTTGGTATAGTCAGACTTGGTTGACTGTAAACTAGACGACGAGTATGCCTGCCCTCATCATCCCATGCACACCACCATCGGAACCCTATTACATCCAAATGTCTCACAGGTATCCCACGACTTCACCAGGAATTCAGATGGCTACCCATAATGAAGTCCATTTCGATGTCGGCCTCGTACTCATAACACTGTCTTGCATGGTTACTCTACATCTACGTGTCGATCACAGCGACCGCTCAACATCTGACGTCTTTCACGCTCCTTGCATACCCTGCCACGCCTGGTAACAACCTTAACACAATCTGGTGAACGTTCCACTAGTCACAGAGATTTTCAACTTACCTAGGCGTCGATGATGCATAGGTGTGGGAAGTTATATAGACACCCGAACGTAAGAATCAGAAACATGTACAAAAATGCCTGAACTGAGTTATATTAGGTGGTTACAAGTCAGAATGGTTTATAATGGACAGTGGAATTCAACAAGACGTACTCTCACAAGTGCCTTTTAATGTAGTAGTGGACAACACCATAAGGAACGTTAGCCAATGGTCAACAGTTGATGATATGAAAATCATAGCGTATGCAGAAGATGCGATGATCTGGGAATAAACTCACAGTAAGTGAAGAAGAAGACATGGAAATGAGGTTAACAAAACTCCAAGTATTGAAAATCAGCAGGAAAAATGAAAAAAATGTCTAGGGTGTAACTTGCATTGGAAAAGTTATTGAAGAAGTAGGTGCACAAGATGGACAGACCAGGTGAAGAATGATGTGAACCTAAAAAGACTGCAGTGGAAGGAGGTGGTAAATGACAGACTGTGGGCTCCGTGAACGACCAGCATAAGCAGAAACGTTTCAGGAAGAAGACGGCTAATTACTACTTCATGTTAAGTTCATAAATTTGAAGTGGCTTTTGTGTTAGTACAATAAAATAGCCAGTCAGAAAAAGACATTCAATTGAAGAACGCATTTTTAGTTTTAATTTGCAGATCTAAATCTGTCGGACTAAAAATGAGGAGCATATCTCTCATGGGACGAGCCAGTACATGAAGTTAACATCGGAAAAGTAAACAATAAATAAAATAAAATTTGAACGATACCACTACAGTCGACAAGCTACTGCGTATATTTTCGCATAATCAACAATAATACAAGGGAAGTGCTTAATTGTTGCCAGGAACTCCCCAACAGAATAGAAGGAATGATCCATTAGGGACTTCGTCAGATTACACATCAAAGTGCTCGGATTACTGCTAAGATTTTTTAATTCTTGTGATAGTTTCATTGAAAATGGATGTAGCATTATCTGCACAAGAGTAAAGGGGTGCCGTCCAAATACCGATTAGATTTCTGCCTAGTATTAACAGAGTGTAAGCTGCTAATTCTTAGGAATAAGCTCATATTGTTAACAACAAACGACATTATACGTTGAGACTCTATTGTTAGAATTCCCGGACTCCTGAAAACCTGTCGACAAGAGGTTCTCGAACTTACACTACATATTGCCCGAAATGGCAGTTTCTGAGCCAAAGCTGATATTTGGAACTGAATGAATTACCCCAAAGTACAATGCTGTATATCATAACGAAATGAAAAGAAGCACAGTAAACTAGTTTTCGTGTTGGACAGTTACTTACAGCTGATACTGTACTACTGGAAAACGCAGCTGCCTGCAATTTTTGAACAAGATCCTGCTCATGAGCTTTCCACAACAGCTTCCATCCACCTCCACACCTAGGAATTAGGATTGTTCAGGCTCAGCATATGCCCATTCTGTGTAATCAAAATTTCAGATTTAGTTCAATTGTAAGACACTGTAAAAACTAAGTCCTCTACAAGTCAGGAAGTTATGTCTTCAACTGCTCTATTTAATACATTGCGTCTGTCGCATCAACATTCTTAAATATTAAGGTAGTGCTATCAGCAAACAGAAAAATTCTAGAATCATCTGTAATATTCGAATGCGTACCATTTATATACGGTACACAAGTAAAATTAGCGTTCCCAACCCTGACCTGTCAGGTGCACCCCAGTTAATGGTGCTCCAGTCGGATGCCACCTCATAGCCGTCCTCATTACCGCAGAGAATGACCTATTCCTGTCTGTTCTTGAAATATGAAAGTTACCAATTGTGAGCTACTCATCTTATTCCATTTCGGTCCAACTTCCTGAGTAATATCTTTTGATCGACACAATCATACTTATTAATTAAATTAAAGATAGTATCTAGTGTTCTTCTTATTCTAAAACCAAATTTTATGTCTGACAGCAAATAAAATGAGCTTGAGTGATCGATTACCCTCATGTTATGGCCTTTCCAATAACTTTTGCAAGCACGAAGGCACAAAAGGAGCTATAAAACAATCCACCTTATCCCCTTCTCTTATTCTAACAAAGCGGTTTCACTGTTAAATATTTTAATCGTTCAGGAAACAGAGCCTTACTAGAGGAAAAACCACAAATCTGACAGAGTCCTGGGCTAACAAGTGCGGCACAGTAGTTTACAATCTGGCAGGCTACGCCAACAATTTCATGAGCTTGCCTGCGGCTTCAGCAATTTATTTACTGACTCAGATTTGCCTTTATCAATATAATGGGGGTGTGTTTCCAAAAGGAAGACTGGAAGATTTGAGTTTAACATCCCGTAGGCCGCGCGGGCATTAAAGACGAAGCACAAACACGGACTAGGAAAGGATGGGGAGCAAAAGCGTTCTTGCCGTTTACAAAGGAACTATTTCGGAAATTTATGGACATCAAGGATAATGTAAATCTGGGCGGTGATTAGAACTGTCGTCTTTCTGAATGCGAGTGCAGTGTGCTGATCACTGGGCCACTTCGCTTGGCAGGTGTACTTCAAATAGCAGTCCCGGAAAGCCATTTTCTGAGAGAATTAAGTGATTCTTTATAGAGGCTAAAAGTACTGTCCGATTTACCTGCTATATTCAGAAAGTGATCGTTAGATACCGTGCATATATATGACGTGTCAGTAAAAGAATATTGTTACTACGCATTGACTTTATGTGCCGTCGGCCAGACACTTCGTTCACGACTTACCATATAGTCTTAATTTTATCCTCCAGCTTAGTTATTCTATTCACACACAACATGTTTTTTGCCTTTCTAATGGCATTCTAAGCACCTTACAGCTCTGTTTATAATGGGCTGCTGCAGCTCGATTTTGACTTTGTTCCACGTGATATCGTCATTCTATTAGTCAACCACAATGGCTGCCTGTTAGTGATAGTATCTGTATTACACGTTCTAATGAAAAGAAAATTTCCAAGAGCATGAGACATGTGTTAAGGAAAGCATTATATTTATCGTGTTTGCTATCAGAATTATAAATATCCCGCCCCTCTTGTTCTTTAATGAGATTTAGAAACCTCTCTGTTGCCACTGGATTAACATTTATAAATAGTTTTTATATGTAATTCACATATGCATGTGCACACATTCATTTCTCGTCAAAATTTGTCCGTGGTGCTCTGAAAGATCATTTACGCTTTTGCTAATGGAATACCCATTTAGTAATGAAAATTGAACAAAGAAGTTGTCTATAGTTGTTACACTGTTCCCTCTCTGTAGTTGGAAAGAATACAGTCTGCACGAGGCAGTATGAATTTAGTAGCTCTTCCTGCTTTCTTTTCTTGCTTAGTAAGCTATAAAATTAATATTCAGATACAGTTATTTATAGGTTGATAAAAACAAGAAAGGACAATGACCTGAACGAAATTATTAGTCAAAAAGGTACATTAATCTGACTGCGCGATTAGAACACTAATTTTCTACGTAAGATCCAATTTTATGGGACATTAGAAAAGATCCTCAAATTTTAGAGTTCTTTTCATACGAACAGATGAAATGGGCAAATAGATCTGGTAACGGACCTATTCATGGAACGAAGATAGGGGCGTTTAGCGGTGTCATAAAGCGGGATTTCGTGTTACGGAGCATTCACAAGTGCGAAAGGCAGAATAAGACGCGTCAGAATTATGATTCGGGGAAATTTTAGTGGCCAGTGAGAAACAAGATCACTCTCTTTGGTGCAATCACAGTTCAGGGGACACCATAGTCGAGAAATCTGCCCATGTGTGTGTGTGTGTGTGTGTGTGTGTGTGTGTGGGTGGGTGGGTGGGTGGGTGGGTGGGTGAGTGGGTGGATGGGTGAGTAAAATAATGGTGAAAATGTGCCTAGTGCTGGTTGAGCCCTGTCAAACATCAGCTTCCCTACAAGGTACCTCGTGGACAGACAAGGTTACTTGTTCTAATACCTGGCGCTACGGATCTGCTGAAACAGGACGTCCCCATAAAGCTGATGACTACTGTGCGGTTTCACACTGGTCGTGCGTTGTATAACACCCTTACTACATCACTGTGACAATAACACATCGATTTATGGCTAACTCATTGGTAATATTTGCGAAGGTAAAACTTCTAGTTATTCAGTGATATAAGTTGATCTGGTAACAACGTAGTTTATTAACGCTAATCCAAGAGAAATGATGAATGAAGACAAATAGACATAGGATTAATTTTAAACTTGAACAACAAAAGGAATAAAAAATAAAAAGAATAAAAAGTGTAACATTTGGGTCGCCACCAGCGAGATATTGCTGAAACGTTCAGTCGTTTCACTGAATATGCGCAGCGTAACAAAAAATTTCACTTGAATTTACAAAGGTGGACGATTAAAATTCTTTAAAACAAAATCAAAAACAGAGTAAAAGCGAAAAAAGACAAGGAGAAAATCGGAGATAAACCGAGATAAGTCACATTCGACAGCTCAATAGTTGTTACGAAACATGATTAAAAGATCGCAAGTTGCATTTAGATTACGCGAAAACGTTAATGACCGATGAATAACTACTCAATGATAGAAGAATGGGGAAGATTGTGTGAGTAACATCCGTGCCTCTCACACATCTCAGATGATCTGACAACATAAAATTTATCGGCTTGTCCTAACCTAGCTGTCAGAATGTACACCGGTATTGCTAACACTGCGGTGAGGGCTTACTACACACTCGCGACATGTTCGTGGCGGCAGGGCTGATGTACACCGTCCCTTCACGATTGAACAGTGAAATTCTACCGAGTCGCTGAAATCCGAACCCAATTCGAGTGGGGCTCCTGCTCCAGATAAGTGTAGAACAGCAGCGTGTCAACTGAAAGGAGACTGAACCAAGGGTGTTTCTCCCATTTCCCTGAACGTTCCTCCTAAACTTTGTTGAAACCCTCTCACCCTGATATTACGCCCAACCGCAAGGCATGGCACAAACGCCCCGCCAGTGACAGAATTATAATGCTAGCTTTAGCTCCCACCAAATTTGTAAAATCGGGGCTGGCCAATTCACAGGCTATGGAAATTGGAAAGAGCCCAGAAACTCTGTTCTCACGCGCTACCGAGTGGTCCTATTGCGCCAGAACAGGTAAGTAAGAAGTAAAAGGAAACTTTGGGCTATGGTTGCGAAGAATATTTTGAAAGATGTTATAGCATCGTCCAGGAACCCACTTCCGAGGACTGCAGAAACAGTTCCTACTGAACCGCGACGAAATGTCACGGTTGGTTCTCTGCGGTTTCTCCTTGACTGCAGCGCGTTCCTTTTTAAATTCCCGCTTCGCGCTCTGCTGTTTTCTTACCCCAGCCAGAGGGCGCTGTGGCGTTGGTGTGGCCGGCAGCCTACCGTGTTTGCGGGAGAGCGTCGGTCGGGAGGAGGAACTCTTGATTGCCGATGTCTGGGAGTGTACGCCGTTTTGTTGATGGTTTGGTGTGACTCGTGTCAGGTGTGATGCATCGTTAAAGCCGTGATAGCAGCCAATGTTACTTTATTGGTCGCAGGTGGATCCAAGGGGATAAGGCCTGGTTGTCCATTGAAACTCCTATCCTACGGATGTCATCGGACTTAAAGTAAGACATTTTGACAATTATTTGCGTCATTTCCAAGCAACTGGGGATTCCGGCGTCTGCAGTAATTCTGCGAAGATTATTTGTTTCGTCGGTGTGTAAATGATTGAACAAGGAACAGTTTATTTAATGCTCACCTTATGATCGCGTTCTGCGTGCGCTGCTTGCGAATGTAAACTTGACTCTCACCTTTGTCTGCTGATTGTAAGCACATCGTCAAATACTGAATCCAAGTAGTGACTTTCAATTAATTAGCTGGATTCTTTCTTTCCTCGTCACGACGCGTGTAAAATGGCAAAGTAGAAATGTAGATCTTAACTTGCTACTTCATTTGTGTGGCATCAATAACAAAGCCTAAGCTGTTAGCTAATTAAGGCTGGTGGTAAACAAAGATACTTAAGTATGTTGTTTTAAAGTATTATCTGAAATGTGTCAATGATTTGTGTTGATTCTGGGGTACGAACGGAAGAGTTGGAACGTCTGCCGTGTAAGGGAATCCTGCTAGTTTTGATTGTTTTGGAAACTTTGAGAGACAAACTAGTGTGCTTTAGTCCTGCCTTGGGTTAAGGCTATATTCGGGCTCTGGCATTTGTACTGCAAGCTGCAATATCATCCTGTTGTTTCATGGTTGTTTTGTTCTCAAACTAGATGTTTGCGTTTACCATGCTTTGGGCTGGGCATTTCCACCCTCAGCATTATACTTGGGTTTCAGCTGAGTGTTCAGTCTATAGACAGTCCATCGTACGCCACATCGGTAATGGTCAACCTGTCATCAGTGCTGTAGTTGGTTGTAAACTGGTACTAGTTACATTATCTTCTGACCAGGGTCCTTGCTCGACGCTTGTCTCTAAATACGCCCCTAACCTGGCTAGCGGATGTTGTGGCTAGCTTAAATTAATCACTGCTCAACAGCCCATCACAGTTTGTCGGCCGTCAGAAGGGGCGTATGTTTTATTTATTCCTTTATTCTAGTCAATCTGTAAGTATGTTATTCTTAATTTTGTTACTCTAGGTAGCCATTGAGTTGCCATTTTTAGGGTGTTTAGATGGAGTGCGACTCCCTTGAGTTTAGATTCGTCAATTTCCAATTTAGTTTTTTGCGCTAAATGTTTTTTATTACTATTGAGCTGTACTTAAAGTCGTATTATAAAGAAAGGAACTTATTGGAAGTTAACTGCCGCCGTAAGGTGTTGTGGACGCTGCACTTGCCTGTTATTCACCTAAATGTTATAGTCAATGTGTAAACTTGCTAATTATTTTCCCTTTAAATGGAGTGTGCTTGCTTTGATGTTATAAGTGACTGTTTCATAACCAGTTCTTTAACGCGCCTACGCGCATTTTTATATTTATTGGTGACCTTAAATAGTGTTCACCTGTTGAACTTTAAGTGCAGAAAACTGAATCAGGTGTTTATTATTGTTCTAGTGTTATTATCTGTCAAGTGTAACACCAGACATTTTCTTGATGTGTTATCAGGTGTTACAGTAAATGCAAATTGCAGTGAAAGAATGCGCTATTTCAGTTGTTCCCGTGATTTCCTATCCCCGCATATAATATTTAATTGTTTGATGTAATAATGATTAAGCCTTTGTTGCGGTGAGAGGTGCGCGTGTCTCACCAACCTAACGGAACGTCCAGCCATAGAGCTGAGTTAGTCATAGGCAGTACCGTACCCTGCTGGCCGCCGAACCGGCTGCCCGTTGTAAGAGAATTTGTGTCGACTACCACAAAAGATAGCTTCCGTCCTCGGCATGTCATAAATTCAACGAAATGCTGGACAGAAAACGGATAAATGGGCAGATTGAAGTGGAAGACGTAGTTAGGTATGACTGTAATAATAACGAGTTGTACCTTGGCAGGACGTGTAGCCGGTGAATGGATATCGAATTATTCCAAGGAATTTCTTTGCTGGATCCAGAGAAATATGGAAAGACCAGAACGACAATCATATTGAAAGTGAGTGGGCGACACTATACAGAATGCAGGAGTGAGGTGGGTGTGTATTTCTCAAGGCCATTGCAGAGAAAAGTCTAGGCAAGTCCTCTACCAGCAATGGACGTAGAATGACCGTTATTATTATTATTGAAAGTATTTGTAGCCGCAGTATAAACGATAATGATAACGCACAAGGCAATTAATATTCGTACTTTCGAAACGACCGGAGAAGTACAAAACGCCAAAATGTTTAAATTAAAAATGCAGTTTAGAGAAATGAAAACACTGTAAAGGAGTTACAGTTTAGCTATCCATCAGCATGGAGGTCACTAAAAACAGCACACCACAAAATCTGGCTTCATGAAAGGACTTAGTATTGATATCTAATATGAATTTCAGCGACTCTCCGTGTTTGTTTGGGCGAATAATACTTTCGATAGACTTTCTCGCAGTTACGCTAGGACTACGAGGCTGTTCAGTGCCTACGCACATTTGGAACACGTTCTCAGCTGTTAAACATCGTATATGCAGGAGGTACAGTATCAGTATATGGCGAAGCGCCAGAGACACATACCGTTGGGGAGAATTTGAAAAGAACCACATCAATAAACTGAAGTCACCTAAATAAATATGAAAATTTTGTCTTTTTTTACAATACACGGATAAAGTGTAGTGGCAATATTGCCCTAACTAGAAGGATGTGCTTCAGGTGGCTTGCCTACTGTCTGTAACTCATACCAGAAGGTCAGCTGAAGTAGTCCAGTGAGCGGCGATAGCTGTGTTTGAGTCAGTTGCAATGTGTACTATCAGGATGTGCGGAAGCCAGTTCAAGTGACCTAACAACATGTTTAGAAAACACGAACAACATCCGTGGATCAAGACTGAAGTGTCACGTGGTCAGAGTATACAACAGTGTTTCCTTCTGGCACGGCATCCCATCATCCTTCATGACTACACACGAAGTCACACGGCAAACCCCGCTTAGGAGCTCCTGCATACGTGGGGGGGGGGGGGGGGGGGGGGGGGGGGGGGGGGGGGAGGTGATTGAGGTGAGGGCATGTAATTCGGTGAAAGTCTGTCAATAAAGTTATGAATTATAACCATGTTACCACAACTTTCAAACCAAGTTGTAAGGTGCAATATTTGTGGTTTACTTATTCTAGGATTGAAGACTTCTCTGTAAGTTGCAATGACATGTTTAATGTCGCAATATTACCACAAAAATACACGATTTTACACAGGTTTCAATGTGACAACAAAAAACAGTTTTCAGGAAAACGCATCTCACTATCATCAAAAAGTGGAATAATTCTGAACACAACAATATTAAATACTAACTCTCAGAAGGTTAAATTATCCTAAACACGGAAATACTAAAGTTTAACTAGAAGTTTATTTACAAAATTGTTCCTGCACTTACATTATGATGTTAGTCAGTACTACAAAAATCGTCCGATTCCGGTTCAGAGTTCGATACTATTTTTAGGATGACAATCAAGTCTAGGGTGGATGCTTCGTTATGTGACAAATTGAGCAAAAGGTTACCCAAGGCCGCCGGAGTTTACAGTGGACGCTAGCTGGTGAACCAACAAGTTTACGCCTCTGCACGCGGTATTTGCTTTAAGCTGCGCTGAGCTGTCGTCTGCTCAGCCACTCTCTTCCGCTGAAATTCCGCTGAATTTTCCAGCAGAAACTTTCCCTAAGTTTCTCGTTATGCGAGAGAACATGTACTCATCCTTAGTCTTAGAATGTGGCGATATACAAGCGCATGGTTGGAGCAGCGTGCATATTATAATTCTCTCTCAGTTCTCGCAAGAACACTTAATTATTTGGCTGGTTCGTTTCTCCACAGTCGGAGCTAAACGGTGCTACAGGTAATTTCTAACTGGATATCAGCCGCTGTGAATGCAGTGTTCACAAAAATTACTCCTCCGCATTGTACAGAGCGTTATATGCCCCATTCTGCACTTGACGCCAGTTCAGAGAAGAGTCCACCAAAATTTCCATCTTGTCTTACACATAGCTGAAGAGTCTCCCCACCTGGGTTATTTTGTTCTTCACGTCACAGCTTTTTTCGACCAATAGGAGCATTCCTCTTATTTTGTGGAAACTCTCTCTACCAATCGCAAGGTCCCTACCATTAAGTTGCGGTGAAACATTGGCTCTTTTCTCCTTCCTAGAACGTTTCCGCCAAGCGGACGTTTAGTGCCTGTTCCACACACCTAGATTCATACTTTGACTCTCTCACGTGTGTACCACTCTCTGGACACATGATCGAAAATGCATCGCTGGTCTTGTTTTGTATCCATTTGGAATTCCGAAACGCAGTTTTCTAAAAGCTTTCTTTTCTGTCTTCCCTCAGATGGGCCGTTATACTCCCTCTCCCCGCCTGAGTCACCTGGTCGGTCGTTGACTTTCCACCTGAGACACTCCTTTAAGTGCTTTCTGCGCTACCCCCTGTAGCGCGAACTTACCCCTGCCCTCGTCCCTCTAAATTCCAAACTAAAACGCCTCTCGCTGCTTGTTCCACCTTCCTCAAACATGCGTTATAGGAACAGGGTTTTTAATTGCTTGCTTGAGTGTCATCCCTTTTGAATTACATAATGATAGGCAAATTTGCTCATTACCGCCGAATTAAGTTAGGTGTCGTATTCACCTTCCCTTTGTGATGGATAAAGCTCTCATGTAAGGTGCAAATCTGCCCTTCATGAGTGAGCCACCTTACAAAGTATTGTATACTGACCATGCAGATTGCTGCATGCATTTTCCCATCATAAAATCGTGTTAAATTGTTGATATTTATTGTTTAATCCAAAGTCAGCCATGTCAGAGGTTTTCATTTCACAGACATCGCTCTTTCTGAAGGAGTTGTAGGAGATTGGAGCCGACAAGGTTACTCAGACGGGGAGAGCGACTATAGCGACCCATCTGAGGGAGGACAGGAAAGGAAGCTTTTAAAAAAACTGCATTTCGGAAGACTCTTCTTTCTGTTGAGGTGACATATTATGGGAATGTGGTACACAAATAGAGATAAAGATAATACAGCTACGAGAGGTATCTAATCGTTCAGTGATGCAAGTGTATCGAACTGTCAGCATCTTTTATGAGTCTGAGACCGACTGTATGCACCTGAATTAGAGACTCAAGGCCATTTCGTCCTCATAACCAGATTTTCACATAGCCAAAATTGTTTCTGCTATAGCTCATCGGAGTATTTTGGCTATAGCCTAAAATTGTTTGAAGTTATTCGTCTCTTTCTTTTTGTGCACTTTGATCAAAATGTGCACAGTGGTGCCACGAGAACCACGAGATCCTTGCGCCAACAAGCAAATAAGGCAACGCACTGCTGACACTCACTCAGTTGCTGCAGCACCAGTATGTCTACAGTTCTTGCAGTTCGCACAGTTCCGTTCAGGAGACTACAGTTCCAACGTAGGAGTCGCTATTTGCAGAGCAATAGGAACAGTGAACTATGAGTGCCTGCGTAATAATTTCATAGTGAGTAAATCATAGACTACCATGAGACATCAAAGTTGCTTGCTGAAACGATGCCGGAGAACAACGCATTGACTCGGCTTTCAACCCGGGAAGATTTTATCATCAAGATTCGCAGAGAAAGTCTGCACTCTCATATAAGGCGTTAAATAAATAATGGATCACGTTTTTTCCTGAAAGCGGGTTGGTCTTATTTACGATCCCAATGCACTGCATTATTTCCCACTCTTTTGGCTTAAATCCTTGTGCCTCAGACACAATCTCCGTTCGTTGCGATGGCCTTACACCAACTTACTGGGAGGATCTCTACGCCTCCATGTGTATCACTCTGTAAGTAGGCTGTTTAGGTTTTTATATTGGTAACGCAATGTAGCGCTCTGTATGAAAATCACTGGCTGTGCTGTGTGCAGTCTGTGGCTCGGTGGCATTGCTGTTGGCTATTGTAGTGTTGGGCTGTTGGCTATTAAGCGCGTAGCGTTGCGCAGTTGGAGGTGAGCCGCCAGCAGTGGTGGATGTGGGGAGAGAGATGGCAGAATTTTGAGAGCGGACGATCTGGGCGTGCGTCCATCAGAAAGAATAAATTTGTATTATTGGATGTCATGAACTGCTATATATATTATGACTTTTGAACACTATTAAGGTAAATACATTGTTTGTTCTCTATCAAAATCTTTCATTAGCTAACTATGCCTATCAGTAGTTAGTGCCTTCAGTAGTTTGAATATTTTATTTAGCTGGCAGTAGTGGCGCTCGCTGTATTGCAGTAGTTCGAGTAACGAAGACTTTTGTGGGGTAAGTGATTTGTGAAAGCTGTAGGTTAATGTTAGTCAGGGCCATTGTTTTGTAGGGATTATTAAGTCAGATTGCGTTACGCAAAAAATTATTGTGTGTCATTTTAAGCACAGTCATGTATAATTTTTTTAAGGGGACTTTTCAACTCTACTGGTCCACTTCGGAGCCAACGCCTTGCTGCGTCAATAACCTCCCATCAACCACGTGTTGCTTCTCGTGGAGTGCATCCTTCATTGGGATAAACAGATGGAATACGGAAGGTGTGAGATCGGGCTGTAGGGTGCATGAAGAAGAAGAGTTCTACGACGTTTTGTTAGCTCCTCTCGTTTGCGCAGACTTGTATAAGTCCTTGCGTTGTTATGGAGAAGATGTCTGTGGAGTCTTGTGGAGTCCAACATGCTTAAACTGTTTATTAGATTTCCTGTGCGTAGCACAATACACTTCAGAGTAGATCGTTGCACCATGAGGGAGGACATGAAACTTTCGCCGTAACTTTACTGGTTGAGAGTGAGGTAATGAACCTTTTCCTCGGAGGAGTGATGGTGTAACTCCACTCCATGGGTTGCCAGTTTGCTCCTAGTTCAAATTTATGAACCCTTGTTTCATAGCATGTGACGATATTCGACAAAAAGTTGTCACTATCAGCCTTGTAACACGCATTCAATTCCACAGAGATCGTCCTTCGTTTCTCTGTATGGTCTTCTCTTAGGTGGCGAGGAATCCGGCGGGCAGAGTGTGTCAGCAGTCAGCAGTCAGCACACCCATAAGAGACATCCAATTGAGCAGCAACGGGTTTGACTGTGATCTGCCGATGATTCAGAATGAGGGGGCCCGCTCCTTCCAGCATCGCAGTCATCACAGCAGTGTGTCGCCGACCGGTACGAGGGAGGTATCAGACAGATTTGCGCGACCTACCTGCGATGGTCCCGGGTGCCTCGCCCAACGACTCCTCGTGTTTTTGTGCAATGTCAGTTCTCCACAGATGTTTTGCAAGCGCCTGTGAACATCTGCGATGCTGTGATTTACCGCAAAAATTTAAAAAACGAAACTACTCAATGACAGCTCTCTGCTTGCGACGCACCTCCGTTACAGACACTATTTTGGAAGCTACGTATAGCGCCGCCACCAATCGGAACTCCACAAAACTATAGGGGCTGAAGATACTCCACGATGTTCCGCAACAAATTCCACATTTTTCCAACCTAAATTTATGGAGAAAAAATGTGTTTCATTACTTATTTAACGTCCCTCGTAGATACTACCAGCGTGGGTAGTCCTACATTAAGTAGAACTGTCTTCTACAATGCGTATTTAGACTGAAATGATAGTAACTTCCATTCACAACTTCGCAACACTTCTCATACCAGACAGTTTCCTTACGTTCAACAGCACTCATAGAGCGATTAAATTATCGTCTTTTAGTTTCTTGTTCAGAAATTATGCTTACCGCCACTAACAGTCATTAAAAATCAGTAATACCTCACGTTCTCGGTGAGATAATAGGTTTAGTGGCGAAAAGCCTCCGCCAAGACTGATACGAGAGCAATGGTCAACTTATCTTTCCATTCACTTTTAAAGAAGCTTTTTACAGGTAACTCAGGCGAATCAGGAAGAAAAAAATGGCATGATTCAGAAAAGTAGTTTCTCATTTAAGACAACGTTTCAGTTAATTAATATTAATAAAACAATAGCTTTCGAACTAAATTTCTCATGAGACAGATTTACTCCTCCTATGATATGCTGTCGTTTCGTATACGTAAGGACTTTAGAAAGTAAGTTAAACGTGGGTCTCAAGGTGAAACCATTTCGACGCAAGAATTGTGCATTGTGAGAAAAGGAGACATGCACTGGGTTTCCTCCAGAGATAGCGTGGAAACTGGAAATTTTGATTACGTAATAAGTGAGACATAGCATTCGCCGAAAAAATCAAGGATTTGAACCTGCGACCGTAGCGGTCGCGCGGTTCTAGACTCTAGCGCCTAGAACGGCTCGGCCACCCCAGCCGGCGAAAATATAATGATATTAACTTACACATACATAATACAATCACAATCGTTATATATATATATATATATATTTAACTGCTGTGGTCATCAGTCCCCTAGAACTTAGAACTACTTAAACCTAACTAACCTAAGTACATCACCCACATCCATTCCCGAGGCAGGATTCGAAACTGCGACCGTAGCGGTCACGCGGTTCTAGACTGTAGCACCTAGAACCGCTCGGCCACCCCAGCCGGCGAAAATATGATATTAACTTACACATATATAATACAATCACAATCGCTACATTTTACTTTCATCAAAGTATTCTCCTTTCCATTTAATGGCTATCTCACAAACTCGAGGCATGCGGTCAATCAGTTTTTGTAGGTATCGTGAATCTATATGATTCCACACATCCTTAACAATATTCTAGAGATGTTGCTTGCTGGACATATTAACTTCCCTGATACGTCTGTCCATTAATGGGATTACAATCTTGGCTTTGGGACGGCCATACCATATCATTTAGTACTTCGTGTTTTTCCTTTGATGCAGTGTAGTTCGTACAGTATTACGACCGATGTTTTGGATCTTAAACTGTTGCAAGGTGAACCCTTTCCCTATTGAACGCAGATCACTTCGTATTGCCTGATACTGAAGTGTATGCGGTGTTATTGCTTCTCTTCCATTCATTTTTCTATTTTCACATTGTCGCCAACTCTATATCAGGCAAAACATCCCCAAACCATAACAGAACCTCCACCATGTTTAACTGCGGTACACCACAGGAGACTAGTTATGTTCTCTCACATGGGAGCTACACGTATATCTCTCTGATCTGTTGCGATCGCCTGTGGATGGTTTTCTCCGCCTGGGACGACCGTGATCGCGCGTAACACTGAAAGATAACTCCCTACGGAAATCCTATTAAAAATACACGTAAAAATGATACGCCATGGGGTGGCAATGCCATGGGCAGTGAATGCTTTCTTATGAATTACGCGTCTCATATACTGCAAAACAAGACACACTTAACCACTTTCCTAACTTCTTCATTTACGATAAAGTGAAATAAATTCGCGTACTCCAATAGAAGATTAGTTTAAATTGTCCTCAAAAGTATTTAAATATTTTCTTATAGCCATAGACGTTATTAACTCTAATAATAAAAGTGCGACGATAGTGTGTACTTCACGTTTAAAAATGTTAGTGCCACGGCGAAACAAACTCTTGTCTAATTAGTAGTACAGTATCTTTATTCTCAATATATTTAAAATACAAGGCTTATTCATCTTCGTAGAAACTACATAATTAATTAACTTCTACGTTATTTGTTCTCTTGTTCTCTCCACGTATTGTGTATTCTCCTTTGCTTACTGCTCTCTCTGGTGGGCAAGGATCTTGCGGAGAAACTTGGTGTCCTTAAGACCTCTGCTGTCAAACTTGCGGGGATGTTTTTCCTCAGTTCGTCGGCGTCGCCTCTTAATTTAATTGCCCCTAAGAGAAACTTCCTCGTCCGTGATTGAATTGCAAGTGCATCCGCATAAGTCAGCTTAACAAGCAAACTTCACAAGTTTGCGAAGATGACGCTGATGGACTTAAAGGCTAATTACATGTTCCGCGGACCGTAATCGAGCGTGCTATTAGCTATAAATTTTATTCGCTATAAATCAGCCACGAGGGGGAGGACAAAGGGCTGAAGTCGGTCGTTCTAGTCTTGATAAGTCGGAACAGCGCCCTTTAATTCCGTATTCCAATAACCATTTATTTTCCGTAGAAAGAGCCGAGCAAATTATTTTTCTTCTGGTTTCTGGAACGAGGGATTACTGCTATAATTCTGTAGTTCATAGAGATCACTGAATTGAACAATGACGCAATAGCGATTGCAACGTTATTTTTGCTTCCCATTATGTTCCGATTTAATACTTTTGTGGTCATTTACATGCTAGTGAGAGATATTTAAGTACCGTTTTATTGCAAGTTCATTACCGGTTCAGTGAAAACCATCAGTAGCTCTTATCAAATCCCCTCCTTCAAAACTGTAAGCTTAGCGAGTGCGAAGAGGGAATTCTGGATCAGATATCTTACCTTTCGTAGTGATTTTTGGCATGTCCTCGCAGTAACAGATACCAAACGGATAAAATTCTTCTTAAATTAAAACTAACGGCAAAATTGTAATTGCGGTCTACGAATTTCTTCAGTGTCTTCCTCTAAACATCCTTCACTAGAAACCAAATACACGGACCCTGTCGCTCATTTTGTGAGCCAATACCCACCGCAGCGTGGCGATCCATCGAGGTACTTGTGTGTCATAGAGTAGTAGTGTCGTCATATGTAGAAACAAGTTCCCAGGGTTCGAAATGGTACGCAGAGACTACTGTATAACTCTAAATTATTTTTTACCCTCTAACTGAAATCTTTGTTCTACTGCATGATTAACAATGTACATCTGCTAGCAACTTAGAAGCAAACATTATATACACTGACAATTTAACGTCAACGAGGTTTTAAAATAGATGTATCTGCACTTTCTTTTACCACATCGCTCATCTCCGCAATTGTTAAATCTTTTCAACGTCAACAAATATCTACCCCATCAGCGCTTATTCTTCTCAATGTTAGTGTAATGCAAACCAGAGCAAACGACTCTAAATCTGAGCGATATTCTGTCTCCTTAACCGACAGCAAGCTTAGGCAAACTAATATGTGTTAAAAGAGCCAAATGTTCATACCTGCTGCTCAAATTTTCTTGAGTAATTGATTGTAGTCGCTGATTACCTAGCTGTTTAGCACCCTTAAATGATCATCATTTCGAGTGACTACATGGGAATATAATTAAGCAGCCTCGATTTATAAAAGTGGTGGAACCTTTCCTGTTACCTTCACTTGTTTCTCAAATCAGTCAAAGCTATTATTACTTGCAGGTAGTAGTCGGCACCAACATTTCTGTGATGATTCTTGGCAGATTATGTCATGAAGATATCACTGTTAGGATATGAACAAACGACTTCAATCCGATTATAGCAGTCCTAAACAGTGTAGAAATATTGTCTGAGTGACGGTGAACACAAAAGAAATATTCAGGGAAAACAGAATTTTGCGTAGTAAAACAAAGTAAGACACAGTACTGAAAAGCGTAAGCCAGTAATAATCTGCAAATAGGTGAAACAAAATGCTAATAGCTCAAAGGAAGATAAAGGACGATACGGAGAAGTAGGTATAATGCAAGCCCGAACTCAACTGTCGAAGTTATCTGCAGTTCACTTAATACGCGGAAGGACATGGTTGACGTGGTCAAGCATTTTTTAAGCGGCAGAAAAATGACACATGGCAAAAAGGAGAGTCAAGTCTTTATTATTTCAGAAGTTATCGTCATAACTGTTAATACATTTATCCCATTCTGAGATAAGATGGACAATGCCTTCACGGGAAAATGCGACTGCCTTGAGGAACCATGGTTTTGCGCCTCAATGTTCGAAGTTAATCGATAGTCATGAGTCTTTCTGCGGGGTTCCAAAAATACGGAAATCGGTCAGGGACAGTAGGAACTGGATGGAGGATCTGGAACCGCCAACATGTTGCCAAAGCTGTTCCGGTTACAGTGCAAGGATTCGCTGGGAACTCCTACACAACTTCCATAAAGGCTCGATCACTCCATAATTTTGGGACCCTGAAAAAAGACTTTCGTGGCCGGCGGTTTGCTTCAGACGAAGAGATACACTCATGAGTACAACTACACTACTGGCCATTGAAATTGCTACACCAAGAAGAAATGCAGACGATAAACGGGGCATTCATTGGACAGATATATTATACTAGGACTGATATGTGATTACATTTTCACGCAATTTGGGTCCATAGATCCTGAGAAATCAGTACCCAGAACAACCACCTCTGGCCATAATAACGGCCTTGATATGCCTGGGCATTGAGTCAAACAGAGCTTGGATGACGTGTACAGGTACAGCTTCCCATACAGGTTCAACACGATACCACAGTTCATCAACAGTAGTGACTGCCGTGTTGTGACGAGCCTATTGCTCGGCCACCGTTGACCACACGTTTTCAGTTGGTGACGGATCTGGAGAATGTGCTGGCCAGAGCAGCAGTCGAACATTTTCTGTATCCAGAAAAGCCTGCTACACGACCTGCAACATGCGGTCCTGCATTATCCTGCTGAAATGTTGGGTTTCGCAGGGATAGAATGAAGGATAGAGCCACGGGCTTTAACACATCTGAAATGTAACGTCTACTGTTCAAAGTGCCGTCAGTGCGAACAAGAGGTGACCCATACGTGTAAGCAATGGCACCCCATACCATCACGCCCAGTGATACGCCAGTATGGGCGATGACGAATGCACACTTCCAATGTGCGTTCACCACGATGTCGCCAAACACGGATGCGACCATCGTGATGCTGTAAACAGAACCTCGATTCATCCGAGAAAATGACGTTTGGCCATTCGTGCACCCAGGTTCGTCGTAGACTACACCATCGCAGGCGCTCCTGTATGTGATGCAGCGTCAAGGGTAACCGCAGCCACGGTCTTCCAGCTGATAGTCCATGCTGCTGAAAACGTCGTCGAACTGTTCGTGCAAATGGTAATTGTCTTGCAAACGTCCCCATCTGTTGATTCAGGGATCGAGACATGGCTGCACGAACCGTTACAGCCATGCGGATAAGATGCCTGTCATCTCGACTGCTAGTGGTACGAGGCCGTTGGGATCCAGCACGGCGTTCCGTATTACCCTCCTGAACCCACCGATTCCATTTTCTTCTAACAGTCATTGGATCTCAACCAACGCGAACAGCAATGTCGCGGTACTATAAACCGCAATAGCGATAGGCTACAATCCGACCTTTATCAAAGTCGGAAACGTGATGGTACGCATTTCTCCTCCTTACACGAGGCATCACAACTTTTCACCGGGCAACGCCGGTCAACTGCTGTTTGTGTATGAGAAATCGGTTGGAAAGTTTCCTCTTGTTAGCGCGTTGTAGGTGTCGCCACCGGCACCAACCTTTTGTGAATTCTCCGAAAAGAAAGCTATTCATTTGCATGTCACAGCATCTCGTTCCTGTCGGTTAAATTTCATGTCTGTAGCACGTCATCTTCGTGATGTAGGAATTTTAATGGCCAGTAGTGTATGTTTCAGTAGAAAACCGCAAACATTTTTCGCGAAGGCACTGACAGTCTTGTCTCACTGTGGGATAAATGTACTAAGAATTGTGGCCATTACTTTTGAAATAATAAACGGTTTTCTTACTTTTCTCCATCTCTCTTGTTTTCGCTTGACTGCCCCTTATATTAGGAGTTCCAGCTCAAGAAATGTATTAAAACGTCTCTCCTTCCCACTAATCCGTAAACCGAAATTTTTAGTTGCAGTGTTGATGTAGACTTAACATGGGCTTATCATCAATCTCATGTGACCAAGAAAACAACATTAATGCAAAGAGATCTGTAGCTAGAACTTCGTGGAGAGCAGACATTAACGTGCTCATGATAATATACAAGGGCCTCGCCCGCTCAGTCATCGATCGTCGATGCTTCTTATGTCATAACGGTACTAAACGTGCTCTTAATGATCTGACATGCTACAATTTCGATGCCTGTGGATATGCCTTGGAGCAGCCGCGTGGGGTAGCCGTTCGGTCTTGGGCACATTGCCACGGTTCGGGCGGCTACCCCAGTCGAAGGTTCGAGTCCTCCCTCGGGCATGGGTGTTTGTGTTGTCCTTAGCGTAAGTTAGTTTAACTTACATTAAGTAGTGTGTAAGTCTAGGGACTGATGACCTTAGCAGTTTGGTCCCATGGGAAATACTCCTAAATATGCCTTGGAGCAATGCGAATGACTCCGACTAAAGCCTTGGTAGTATGGGAAATACTCCTAAATATGCCTTGGAGCAATGCGATTGACTCCGACTAAAGCCTTGGTAGTAGAAAGTGCTAAATCATTATTCTACGTCAGTGCTTGGCGATAAAATATAATTGCAACAGAGTCAGCAGTGTAAGAGTAGATTAATCACCCTCCTGTGAGAAAGAGAGACAATCTTCTGCTGTAAGATCTACATTTGGACAGTGGTAACTTTGCCCTGTAGCTGTGGCAGCATTGGGGTCAGTGCGTGCTATGGACCGTCGGACTCGAGCAGACAGCTACATAGTCCCATCATTTGGAATTCACTTCAGAAAAAATAGTTGGAAAACCTCTATAATCACTATTGCATTGTCACGAGAAATTGTTTTGGCACAGTCAGTTCATTTCAGTGCTTTCATTAATCTACTCTTCCCTGGCGATTATATTACGACCAGGTTGACTTTAGAAAAACCTCCAGAGAGCAAGTTCCGACGTTGCGGTTCGTACTGGAAGCAAGACTCAAGGAATAATCAAGAGTTTCATGAGCTTTGTCGATTAGGAAAAGTTTCGTCACTTTAAATTTTCGTCACTTTAAACTGGTGCAGGGTGCTTGAAATCCTGCTAAAAATAGGAGTAAGCTGTAGGAAAAGACGGGTAGTATACGACATGTACAAGAACCATGAGTGGACAATATAGAGTCCAAGACCAAGAACGTAAGCACTCGGATTAAAATAGCGCGTAAGTAACGGATGTTGGTTCAGTCTGTCCGTCGAAGACACAATGACGGTAATAAAAGTACTAGACTAGGATTGAAGTTCAACGTGAAATTGTAACAATTGTGAGACTCGCTGACGACATTCCTATTTCTAGTGAAAGTTAAAGGAAAGAAGGAAGATCCTTCGCCCTTTCTGATCATTCTGTACGACGAAGACGCAATGACGGAAATAAAAGTTGTAGAGTGGGCTTAAAGCACGAAGTGAAAGGATAACAATGATAAAGACTCGCTGATGAAGTTTCTGTTTCCAATGAAAATGAAAGGAAAGAAGAAAGATTAGGTTTAACGTCCCGTCGACATCGAAGTCATGAGAGACGGAGCACAAGTTCAGATTGCGTCAAGGATAGGGAAGGAATTCGGCCATGCCCTTTCAAAGGAGCCATCCTGTCATTTGCCTGGAGCGATACAGGGAAATCACGGGCAACCTATATCTGGGTGGACGAACTCGGGTTTGAAGCGTCGTCATCCAGAAATCGAGTTCAATGTGCTATCCACTGCGCCACCTCTCTCGGTTTGAAAATGAGGTAGAATTATAGACATGTTGAATTGAAGGAACAGTCTAGTGGGTACAAAATATGGACTGAGAGTAAATCAAAGAAAGACGACAGTAATGAGAAGTAGTAGAAATGAAAACAGCGATAAGCTGAACATCACAACTGCTTATGTTGTAGAAGCAGAAGTTAAGGAATTCTGCTACCTAGGCAGCAAAATAACCTGTGACGGACGGAGGAAAGAGGACATAAAATGCTGACTAGCACTAGCAAAATGGGTATTCCTGACCAAGAGAAGTCCATTAGCATCAAACATAGGCCTCAATTTGAAGAAAAAGTTAGTCAGAATGTTATTTGGGAACACATGGACTATGGGAAAACCGAAAAGAAGAGAATAGAAGCATTCGTATGAGATGCGGTGCTACAGAGCAATGTTCAAAATTGGGTGGACTCATAAATTAAGGAAGGGTGAGGTTCTCCACAATCGACGAGGAGAGGAATGTATGGAAAACCCTGATATGAAGAAGGGACAGGAAAATGGGGAAAAAAGCGAAGGTAATGGGAACCTAGAAGGACATTTAAAGTCCATTCTTGAGGAAACCAGTGAGATGGCAGTATGAACCGCCGCATGTGATCATGAAATGAAAGAATTTTCGTCACAGTGGTCCAGTCAAAAGTGACGTCTGTCATGAACAGTGACTGAGCAATGCTAGAGACAACGAGGGGTTAGAGGCAGAAGGTAGACTATGTTTCCAAAAGCATTATCTCTCTGATTCTGAACTAACAGATAGGTCATTTTCTACCGTTACATGGTTAACCTGCTGTTTAGAACATTATTTTCCTGTCAACAGTTTATTTGTAACATTTAGTAAGAAAAATAATATAAAATGAGGGCTACTACTTTCTCTAATTATTATCAAATAAATGAAGCGAAATATGCCTCTCATCGCCTTAGTATGAATAGAAAAATCGAGTTAATAAGACGAAATCACGATACATTATATACTTCAGATTCAGGATCAAAATAATGACCGTGAAAAAAAAATAGAAGACGATGTCTGTCCAACTACCTCGAACAAGGCTGATTAAAGTACATCCGGACACTGCATACTTCGAGCTTAGATATAAGCAATGACCTCCAAATAGCTTGACAATTCTGCATTACTTAATTCCCACTCTTGGAAAAACTTATACGACAAAACAACGATGACTATTGTTGCATAGCCGGCCGATGTGGCCAAGCGGTGCTAGGCGCTTCAGTCCGGAACCGCGCTGCTGTTACGGTTGCAGGTTCGAATCCTGCCTCGGGCATGGGTGTGTGTGATGTCCTTAGGTCAGTTAGGCTTAAGTAGTTCTAAGCCTAGGGTACTGATGACCTCCATGTTAAGTCCCATAACTCATAAGATAGGCATAGCAACGGGCAGAACCAAAGCTGTAAAAATAACACAGACATGCAAGCATACACTGTCCGCACTAGCATTTGGCACTGATAATTGTAGGTATAGCGTGAAACATTTTAAATTATGCACTAAATAACTATGTAGTTTCAGTTAGTAGAAGTTTGACCTCGGTTGGTAATCCAGGATCGGTATAACAGAATTTTAGATAAAATTTGATTGGTACACGTAAATATCCCCGTAGAATTTAGGGGAAAGAACTTGAGCCAATAATTTACTATCTAATGGTTTGTTTCGCTAAGTGGAAACGATAGTCTAACAAATCTCCAAGTAATAAATCTGCTCCGGACGACCAAAGAGATAAAGGAATAATCAAAGCGCCAGCTCTGATGAGTGGCGCCGTAATTATATTTGCGAATAAATACTGCGCGAATAATCAGGCAAAGACGGAAGAGTAATGGCCGACTCGCATTGTGCAGGGCCGAGCGCCGCTGGTCCACATCTGTGGAAATGTTTATTCCCGTTTTCCTGTTTACACTCGCTGCAATGAATTTCAATCGAACAATTATATCAAAACTGCAATAGGAGCGCTGATTCGATTGTGTCATTTGTTTCCTGTGTTAGACCACAGGCAACATGTGTGGGTACGTTACTCATTTGTAATAGCTTACATGAAATGATGTAATGAAATATACGGCGGTCTTCGACCGGGAGAATAGTGTAATCGTGCAAAAGTCTGATTATTGAGAAATATGCTTCGTACAGGGTTCATATACTCAACGAGGTGGAAATCCTCCGGAGATTACTCGCGAAACGAGAAAAATAGTATTTCACGAGCATCAAGTAATGACGTCAACAGAACAAAATTTTGAACGAGAGATTAGTGATAGCGCACCTCAAATGTACATAAGTAAAAAGTAAGAAAAATCAGAACAATGGAGTATAAAACTCGAAAATAATAATAACCGTAAATATCACAAATGGCTAAAGTAATCGGAGAATTTGAAGTGAAAACTAAATTAACAAACCTCATACCTTAATCCATTAGAGATGCAATTTAAAAAACAAAATTTACGCGGAAAACGGAAAATACTCAATGTAAATACAACAGTGAAACGAAAAGATGTTTGGTCTCTGATACTTTTGCGTTTTGTAGAAAATCGCAAATACCTAGAATGTAAATCTCTTGGAACATGAAATTTCATCAGTATTATGTACAAAGAACAGACAGTTTATATTATATTCTCTGCATCTGCATACGATTTCGCTGTACTTCCTCTCTAACAAGCTCTTTATCAATCTTTTGAAGGAGATACGCTGCATACAAGATTTGGAACCTCTTGTGGAACGAGAAATATGTGTCAAAAACATGAATAAAACTACCAAAAAATTTAGTAACAGGCACTAGTTAAATATTGGAATAAAAATGTTTAGAAACATGTACTATATAGTAACGAATCCATAAGATGGAAAGAGCTTCATGATCTTTTCGTACAAAAACACTTATCTAACAACGTTAAAAGTAATATACCACATTGCGGTGGTAAAATCAAAATGCCTACATAGTGATGATTGCCTAATACTGAATTACAGTTTGGATAAACTAGAATCTTTACAGAAAAGAATTATAAGGAAAATAATGAACGCGTTAAATGTGACAGACTAGTGGAAATTAAGAACTAACACTGGAAAATATAATTAGAAACTGAGAGCGTGATATTCTTTGGTCATTTACACAGAATAGATGACAACTGACACTTTTGGCAAAATAAGTCCACTACGACATAGATTCATGAATTGGAAAAAGACTTGTAGAGAAACAACACAATTGGAGAGCATGAAGTTGTATCAGATGGAAGGATTCCTGAGCAGGAAAGGAAATCTATAGATTTAAAATGGACTGAGGAGATGCAGAAGCAATACAGTGATAGGATGAATGAACACTGGGGGAAAAGTGAGAGGAAATAAGAGAATATGAAGAACTGGAAGAGGCAAGTCGACCTCTGAACCTCTACATGAGCTATAAAATTCATCGTAAGAACGTGCTCCATTTTGAAAAGCTTAGTAAAAGGCGAGAAATGGAGAACGTGTCAGTCGTTTTCCAAGAGTAGTAGCTGTGAAAAGAGAAACTGCTTATCGTCATTAATAACTACTGCTGCTGTTCATGTCTATATCGACTAAGAAACAACGGTCTCGCCACTGACCATGCTTTGCACGTCGGTCGGCGAGTAAACCAATATTAGTTGCAAACAGTGGTCAGAATCTGTTGACCCCCCCTGCGGGTCCGGGGATTAGAATAGGCCCGCGGTATTCCTGCCTGTCGTAAGAGGCGACTAAAAGGAGTCCATCCCCCTCACGGGGGTAGTTCGCGCCTGCGTCCGGAGACGGACGGTTCCACGACCTATCATCGTGGTCCTTTTGGTTTTTTCACTTCTCGTTTCTTCCTTCCTTTTGTTGGTTCCTTTCTTTGCTCTTCTCCACCTCACTGTCTTCCTTACTCTTTCCCTTGCCTTCTCCTTGCCTTCTCATTGCCTTTTTCTCCTTGCCTTCTCATTGCCTTTTTCTCCTTGCCTTCTCATTGCCTTCTTCTCCTTGCCTTCTTATTGCCTTCTTCCCCTTGCTTTCTCATTGCCTTCTTCTCCTTGCCTTCTCTGGTCTCCGCCTCGGCGTTTGAGACAGTCTGTCCTCTTTCTCCCTCTCTCTCTTCTTTTTCCTCTTCTTCCTTCCTCCCTGTGCGTGTCTGAAGGCCGACCCACGCGTTCGCACGCGTAGCCGGTGACGGGGTAACGCGTAAGTCCCCGCCCTGGGTAGACATGTAAGGCACGCGCGTACCCCCTGGTAAAGGCCAGGCCCGGGGAGGGGTGATTGCCTGAGCTGATACCTTCTGACCATGCCGATTGGTCCCTCCGTCTGTTTCTCGGGAGGTGTGACCTGAGGTGTAAACATTCACCTAAGGCGGGAGTGCCCTCTGAGAGGGTCCCCACAAGGAAGGAGCGCGCCATCGGAGACGCTGGCAATCATGGGGGATTCCTCCGCAATGGATTCTACTCCATCTCTTTCGACTTCGACCCAAAAACGGAAACGTGACCAGCCAACAGTGACAAAAGTACTACCGCCTGCCCCACAGTTCCTCGTAGTTTCTCGAACTGAGGACGGAAAGGATTTTTCCTCTGTCAACCCTTTCGTTATTCAGAAGGGCGTAGATGCCATAGCCGGATCTGTCAAATCCTGTACCAGGTTGCGTAACGGCACCTTATTACTGGAAACTGAGAATGCCTTTCAGGCACAAAAACTGCTTCGGGCCACCCTCCTGTACACGTTCCCTGTCCGGGTGGAGGCCCACCGAACTTTGAATTCGTCTCGTGGTGTGGTCTATACTGACTCCCTCGACGGATTGACTGACGAGGAGCTTCAATCATTCCTCGCTGAGCAGGGCGTGACGGCTGTCCATAGGGTCATGAAAAAGGTCAACAATGACCTTGTACCGACCCGGACAATTTTCTTGACCTTCGATAGTGTTAAGCTGCCATCGCGCATCAAGGCGGGCTACGAGGTTCTTTCTGTTCGCCCCTATATCCCGACACCTACGCGCTGCTACCAGTGTCAGCGTTTCAATCACACTCGACAGTCTTGTTCCAATGCGGCTAAATGTATCACCTGTGGCAGGGATGCCCATGAGGGTGACTGTCCACCTCCGTCTCCTCGTTGTGTGAACTGTCAGGGTGACCATGCAGCATCCTCCCGCGACTGTCCTGTCTATAAGGAAGAACGCTGTATCCAGGAAATTCGGGTCAAAGAGAAAGTGTCCACCTCGGCTGCTCGCAAGCTATTGGCTAGTAGGAAGCCCACGCTGCTCCCAGCGGGGAAATACAGTACTGTCCTCGCCTCTCCTCGGACTACCCGGGAGGTAGCAACCCAGACATGCGATCTGACCTTCAGCACCACGGTCGTCCGTTCGGCCAGTGCTAAGATCGCGCGGTCGACGTCTCCTCTTCCTCCCATCACCCCACAGACACGAGCACCTTCTTCAGCTTCTGCTAAAACGAAGACACCGAAGTCAGATGCACGGGCCTTCAAGAAGGAACCATCCCGTGCAGACTTCCTCCGTACCTCGACCTCACAGCCTTCGACCGGTACTTCCACTACACGTCCTTCCAAAAAGGCGCATAGGAAGCACAGTTCTCCTTCCCCGCCACGGCGCATTTCTTCTCTTGCGCCACCCAGCGGCTGCCGCCCCAGGCCGTCATCCGTTTCGCCTGGCCGCACCGCTGGTCGCCGTACATCTGGCCGTTCACTGGCGGAGGAAGCTCCCCCTCCCGGCCATCCTCCCGAGATGGCCGATGACCCTATAGACCCAATGGACGATGACTGTCCGCCTACTGATAGCGGCGGCAGTGCTCGCTCGAAGCCAGGCCCTAAGCGGCCTTCGAGGTGACCACTTCTCTCATCTTTCTTTTCTTACGATGGCACTTATTCACTGGAATATTCGCAGCATTCGCTCCAACCGAGAGGACTTGAAGTTGCTGCTCCGCTTGCACCGTCCGCTTGTCGTAGCCCTCCAGGAAACGAAGCTACGCCCATGCGATCAAATTGCCTTGGCACACTACACCTCTGTGCGTTTTGACCTACCCCCTGTGGTAGGTATCCCAGCTCATGGAGGGGTTATGTTGCTGGTCCGGGATGATATTTACTACGATCCCATCACGTTGCACACCGGCCTGCAGGCAGTTGCCATCCGCATTACTCTCCCCACTTTTACGTTTTCCTTTTGTACCGTTTACACTCCATCGTCATCTGCCGTTACCAGGGCAGACGTGATGCAACTTATTGCTCAGCTACCTGCACCATTTTTGTTAACTGGAGACTTCAATGCCCACCATCCCCTTTGGGGCTCTCCAGCATCCTGCCCGAGGGGCTCCTTGTTAGCAGACCTTTTCAACCAGCTCGATCTTGTCTGCCTCAATACTGGCGCCCCTACTTTTCTTTCGGACACATCTCACACCTATTCCCATTTAGACCTCTCTATTTGTACTCCCCAACTTGCACGCCGGTTTGAGTGGTATGCACTTTCTGATACATATTCGAGCGACCATTTCCCGTGTGTTATCCATCTCCTGCAGCATACTCCCTCTCCGTGCTCCTCTCGTTGGACCATCTCCAAGGCAGACTGGGAGCTCTTCTCTTCCAGGGCTACCTTTCAGGATCAAACCTTCACAAGCTGCGATCGTCAGGTCGCACACCTCACGGAAGTCATTCTCGCTGCTGCTGAATATTCCATCCCTCACCCTACTTCTTCTCCACGTCGCGTACCGGTCCCCTGGTGGACCGCAGCATGTAGAGATGCTTTACGTGCTCGTCGACGTGCTTTACGCACCTTTAAGCGCCACCCTACAGTGGCGAATTGTATTAATTATAAACGATTACGTGCTCAGTGTCGTCGTATTATTAAAGAAAGCAAGAAAGCCAGCTGGGCTGCTTTCACAAGCACCTTCAACAGTTCTACCCCTTCTTCTGTTGTCTGGGGTAGCCTGCGCCGGCTATCTGGCACTAAGGTCCACTCCCCAGTTTCTGGCTTGAAGGTCGCGAATGAAGTCCTTGTGGCCCCTGAGGCTGTCTCCAATGCCTTCGGCCGCTTTTTCGCCGAGGTTTCGAGCTCCGCTCATTACCACCCTGCCTTCCTCCCCCGCAAACAGGCAGAGGAGGCTAGGCCACCTGACTTCCGCTCCTCGAATTGTGAAAGTTATAATGCCCCATTCACCATGCGGGAACTCGAAACCGCACTTGGCCGATCACGGTCCTCCGCTCCAGGGCCTGATTCTATTCATATTCAGATGCTGAAGAACCTTTCTCCTGCGGGTAAAGGTTTTCTTCTTCGTACATACAATCGCATCTGGATTGAGGGACATGTTCCCGCATGCTGGCGCGAGTCTATTGTTGTCCCGATTCCTAAGCCGGGGAAGGACAAGCACTTGCCTTCCAGTTATCGACCTATCTCGCTTACCAGCTGTGTCTGTAAAGTGATGGAACGAATGGTTAACTCTCGATTGGTTTGGCTGCTCGAGTCTCGACGCCTACTTACCAATGTACAATGTGGATTTCGAAGGCGCCGCTCTGCTGTTGACCATCTGGTTACCTTGTCGACCTTCATTATGAATAACTTCTTGCGGAAGCGCCCGACCGCGGCTGTGTTCTTTGATTTGGAGAAGGCTTACGACACCTGTTGGAGGGCGGGCATTCTCCGCACCATGCATACATGGGGCTTTCGCGGTCGCCTCCCTCTTTTTATTCATTCCTTTTTAATGGATCGACAGTTTCGGGTACGTGTGGGTTCTGTCCTGTCCGACACCTTTCGCCAGGAGAATGGGGTGCCACAGGGCTCAGTTTTGAGCGTCGCTCTCTTCGCCATCGCGATCAATCCAATAATGGATTGCCTCCCAGCTGATGTATCAGGCTCCCTTTTCGTGGACGATTTTACCATCTATTGCAGCGCGCAGTGTGCACGTGTCCTGGAGCGCTGTCTTCAGCGTTCTCTTGACCGTCTTTACTCCTGGAGTGTCGCCAATGGCTTCCGTTTTTCTGCCGAGAAGACGGTCTGTATTAACTTCTGGCGCTACAAAGAGTTTCTCCCACCGTCCTTACGACTCGGTCCCGTTGCTCTCCCACTCGTGGAGACAATCAAATTTTTAGGCCTTACCTTTGACAGGAAACTTAGCTGGTCTCCACATGTGTCATATTTGGCCGCCCGTTGTACCCGTTCTTTAAATGTCCTCCGTGTTCTCAGTGGTATGTCGTGGGGAGCGGATCGAACCGTCCTACTTCGTCTATATCGGTCGATCGTCCGCTCCAAGCTGGATTATGGGAGCTTCGTATACTCCTCTGCACGGCCATCCATCTTACGCCGCCTCAACTCCATACAACATCGGGGTTTACGACTTGCGATCGGAGCATTTTATACCAGTCCCGTAGAGAGTCTTCATGCTGACGCTGGCGAATTGCCACTCACCTACCGGCGCGATATACTGCTTTGTCGGTATGCCTGTCGGCTACTGTCAATGCCCGACCATCCGTCTTATCGTTCCTTTTTTGACGACTCTCTTGACCTTCAATACGGGTTGTATGTCTCTGCCTTGCTACCCCCTGGAGTTCGCTTTCGTCGCCTCCTTCAACACCTTCATTTTTCACTCCCTGCAACCTTTCGAGTGGGCGAGAGCCGCACGCCACCTTGGCTCCAGGCTCAGGTCCGCGTTCACCTCGACCTCAGCTCGCTCCCAAAAGAGGTCACCCCCGGTTCGGTCTACCACTCCCGTTTTTTGGAACTTCGTTCGAAGTTCAACAACATGACTTTCATTTATACAGATGGCTCTAAGACCAATGACGGGGTCGGGTGTTCCTTTATTGTCGGGGCACAAAGTTTCCAATACCGGCTCCATGGCCATTGTTCGGTCTTCACAGCTGAGCTCTTTGCCCTCTACCAGGCTGTTCTTTACATCTGCCGCCACCGACATTCTGCTTATGTCATCTGCTCAGATTCCCTGAGCGCCATCCAGAGCCTCAGTGATCCGTACCCGGTTCACCCTTTCGTACACCGGATCCAACGCTCTCTTCAGCAGCTGGTGGACGTCGGTACGCCGGTTAGCTTTATGTGGGTTCCTGGCCATGTCGGTATCCCTGGGAACGAAGCTGCAGATGCCGCGGCCAAGGCTGCGGTCCTCCAGCCTCGGACAGCTTCTTGTTGTGTCCCTTCGTCCGATTTTAGCAGGGTCATTTGTCGGCGCGTTGTGTCGCTGTGGCATGCCGATTGGGCTGCACTTACCGACAACAAGCTTCGGGCCTTAAAACCTCTTCCCGTGGCTTGGACGTCCTCCTCACGCCCTTCTCGGCGGGAGGAGGTCGTTTTAGCAAGGTTAAGAATTGGACACTGCCGGTTCAGCCATCGCCATCTGCTGACGGCTGCGCCGGCGCCGTTCTGCCCATGTGGGCACTTGCTGACGGTTAGACACATTTTAATGTCCTGTCCTGATCTTAACACACTGCGCCTCGATCTTAACCTGCCTAATACTTTCGATGCCATTTTAGCGGATGACCCACGAGCAGCTGCTCGTGTTCTTTGTTTTATCAATTTGACACACCTTGCTAAGGACATTTGATGATGTTTTTTAATCCTATGCCTGTCAGTCTGTCTTTTATTGTGTTTTCCCTTTTAGTTGTTGTTGTCAACTTGTGCCTCGCGGTGCATTCTTAGAGTAGTCAGGGCGCTAATGACCATTGAAGTTGTGCGCCCGAAAACCACAAAAAAAAAAAAAAAAAAAAAAAAAAGAATCTGTTGACGGGGTTCACCGTTCCTGCTCTCGCCGGCTGTGTTTGAGTGAAATGTTTAATGTGAGGTCGACGGACTTAGCAGAATTAATGTGATATCCAGGGAGCCTTTGATGTAACTATACTGCAAGTCCCGGCGTACGATTGACGCCGGTTCAGTTTCCATGTAAATTTCTATGTAAATACAACCTCGCTATCTTTGAATCACTTTGTCTCGTCATAATTCTCATAATAACTACAAATTATTAATTTTAACTTAAATGCTATAGTATGGACATTATAAGTATATTCTGATGCTTGAGGTCTCATACAGAAATGAAACATAATAGTAAACAACATACTCGTTACTTTGTTTCATATAGAAAAGACCAAACAAGTTCAGCAATGGAAACTCTGTTGCTATGGGGAGTCCCATTTTTTATGTTATTCAAATACAGAGGAAGGTTGATCTGCTAAGAGAACGTGATACCTACATCCCTAGGAATGAATCAGATACTTTTATATTAAACCCCAGCGCACATTTCAATAACACTTCTGCAGTTGATTCGTTTTATAAATACAAATGGATGTTTCTTTTTCTTTCAATTGACGTGGATAATAGCCACGCCAACAAATTTGTTCCACAGTTGAATCAGCGGTCCGTTAATATCTAAGCAGCAATAGTACTTCTTTTGGTCGATTGGTCGTGTTTCCACTTATAATCACAGGCAAAACGGCTGGTCCCTGCATCCAGGTATCGCATATAACTTTATTTCTTTATGAAAATTATTGTTGGTCTTAGAAGATCTTTCAAGTAATACATTTCTTCATTGAACTTCAGTCGGCTTGTTCTAATACATTTTGACGGAGCGAATCTTTAACAATAGCATGTCATGGTTGGAGAGTTATTATAATGGTTGTGAATTTAACGGATTCTAACCACCTTTTAAATAATTCTTTTCTTTATTGGACCTTACTTCATATGTTCGCAATAATTTGAGCTTGGTCTATCTTTATGAATAGCGTAAGCGTTAACATGTGTGGAACCTTCTCACAAACATTCTTCGCTTATACGACTCAGTCAGGACGTCACAAATTTATGTCACACATAAAACAAAATGCGTTTTAATGTGTGTAGGAATATTAAGCATGTGTTCCATTCTAAATTTCCTTAGACTTCTTGCTATACAAGATTGAATAGTTTAGTTACCATTGTCAAAATGTTCTTCTTATTACAAAGTAAGGTGAGTCAATATTTTAATCCTAACGAAGCTACTGGCTTGTAATTTGAAATTTGCCATAGTAAATTTAATTTCTTCACCCGCATTCGGTGCTGTTTTGTGAAGTTAAGTTTCTATGTAGAGCATACACTGGCACCACGGCTTGTGAAGCTTAATCAACGCAAAAACTTCAAGAATTACGAATATTTCGTTTTCCACATGCATTAGGCCTATGTAGGTTGTTTTGAAACTCTAAACACATCGCCAGATATCAGAACCAGTCACTGACTCATTTAACCAATATGACACTCAATTATTTTTGACCGTTGTCGAAATTATTGATGTAAGTTTCTCTTTTCTACTTGCACTGCCGGATAAAATTTATTTCCTTAAGATTTCAACCAATTTGTTTCTCAGTATTACTGTTTCTTCTTTTAGCTTAAAATGTTTCTACCTCTCTCATGCAGAAATGGTGGTATCAGTTTCATTTCATCCAGTATGTTGCTTGCCATCTACAAACGAATTATAATTACGTGAGCTACATTGAATCTCACTCTACTACTGTTACAAGGAGTCTGTGGAGGAAGGATGCGTGTGATAATGTGTTTATTTGACATCTTACGATACCTTTTTTATCTCCTTTCCGCCGGCCGCTGTGGCCGAGCGGTTCTAGGCGCTTCAGTCCGTAACCGCGCTGCTGCTACAGTCTCAGTTTCGAATCCTCTCTCGGGCATGGATGTGTGTGATTTCCTTAGGTTACTTAGGTTTAAGTAGTTCTAAGTCTAGGGGACTGATGACCTCAGGTGTTTAGTTGCATAGTGCTTAGAGCCATTTTTTATGTACCTTCCATCCTGTAAATCTACCTGAATGGTTGGATGGATGACTCAATCTGTTTTTAAACTCCTGTGGGGAACCAGAGAGTCAACTCCAGCATGCTTTTGGAGCCTCAGAATAATCCGATCAGTCGTAGTGCAAGTGGTAAGCTCACCGTGCGTCATCGATGCTCCGATTCGTTTACGCTCGCTGTTCAAAGGTTGGCAGTAAAGTAACGGTACTAGTTCTCCCCTCCACTTAGCAAGGCCTGGTGCGTGGAATCTGCGAACGGCAGGCACTTTTCGGGTGGTGGGCAGCTTGTACGTTTACCCATTTTGTCTGGACTTAGGTGATGACTATATTTCATCACGCAATAGCTTTCAATCGTTTCCATTAGAACTGCAGTTCACTAGTTATTTCCAGTGTGGCATTTTCGATTGTATTTAATCAATTCTCAATTGTGGAATGCAGTCTCGAGAGACTGTCTTTGTCTGCGAGAAGATGCACCCACGTCTGCTTTTAGGCTGATGAGCTTAGCCTTTCGTGAATTGGTTTATTACTAAATAAAGTACGCCCTAATCAACAAAACTTTTAAAGTCTTTTCTTTCAGAATTAGTTCGATTTCATTGTATTCACTCGTGCTGTACTCTTGATCCTTTGTCGATGGTCACACCACGTGGAAATTTAGTCAGTCGAAGCTTATCCTGAGTTATCTAAATTAAATGCATCATCGTCTTCAGCGATTGCGTTTTGTCGGATCTACGACCGCATTTTATTCTGACTTCAGGGATCGCTGTGGTGAACGTAGTATTCATAGGCCTAACCAGCGACATGTCCTTAATTTCTCGCCCAGTAAGCGGTAGTATGCTTCATATTGCAGTACATAATTTGTGGAGCAAAGGGATAACGACATGAATAACAAATTTCTCTTCGTGATGCATTTATTGAAATTCAGCTGCTTTTCACCAAATCAGTATTGCACTGGTAACATTGGCGTGCTCACCCTGCCTTTCCCTCAGTGAGTTTGGCTATCAAAGTTGAACACCAACTGATGCCCAGTAATCTACGACCGAATCATAGCATGACAGTTGTTGAGATTGTATCGGTTGCCTTTTTTCAGTACCACCCTCCCTGTCCATTGCGTACATAAAACAAGCTAAACCTGTAGTGGCATCTCCATGTTTGTGGATGTCTATTATTATTTATGTTAGGGAACCACGGACTTACGTCTATATCATTATACTTGTTTTCTCTGTTTACAGACCGACGCTATAGGTATTCACTTTTTGTAGAAAAAGGTGTCAGTCTTATGCGTTAGGGACCAATAAACGCTCAACCTTTGCGTTCATTGACCCATTATCTTTTATTAATGGCTCATTTAGATTCAAACTTCATCCTTTCCAAATTTACATCCGCATGTCACACACAGTGATAAATAGATGATGTGGTGTGAAGATACGAGAGTGAAACATCCCATTTATCTCATATCACATTCTGACCCCCCCCCCCTCACCATTTTCCGGTCAATGGTAGCAAAATTCGTTTGAACGCCATCTCGCCCCTTCTCCCCCTCTTCCTCAGACCTTCCTGCTCATGATATACTTCTGTCGCCAGTAGCAGAATTAAATCCATTCAAACAGTCTTCCCCGCTCCCCACATTTCACATTATCGTATTTCTTATTCTCCATTGCTATATACAATTTCTCTTTCCTTCTGGCTTGTTACTTTATTGTGTTTTTAGATTCACGTTTTCTTCTGCTAATAGGGATTCTATCTAACAGTTTGTCCTTTTTATGTGTAACGCCGCTGACATGTACTGCATGCTATACCGTTGTCTGCATGTATGCACGTAGCATCATTGTCTCAAGATAATATGTATTAAGTTTCAGTAGCAAGGAATACATTGATATGAAACTTTCTGGCAGATAAAAACTGTGTGCCCGACCGAGGCTCGACCTCAGGACCTTTGCCTTTCGCGGTCAAGTGCTCTACCATCTGAGCTACCGAAGCACGAGATACTGGCAGAAGTAGAGCTGTGAGGGCCGGGTGTGAGTCGTGCTTCGGTAGCTCAGATGGTAGAGCACTTGCTCGCGAAAGGCAATGGACTCGACTTCGAGTCTCGGTCGGGCACACAGTTTTGATCTGCCAGGAAGTTTCATATCAGCGCACACTCCGCTGCAGAGTGAAAATCTCATTCAAGGAATACATTGATACTCGAAAATATGTTCCTACTCCATGTATTTCTTTTTCTGATAGGTACAAGTAGCTGAAGAAATGTAATATTACGTCATTCCAGAGCATTTAGAATCTATTAAGATACGTCCATATGAGTGAAAAGAAAAACGGTGGAATACTGATGTATCCCTTATAGTCAGTCTTCCAGAGGTAGAAGTTCTTCTGTCCCCGTATGTTTACAAGTGGGAATGTTTTTGTAAAGATTCTACCTTGAGCAAAACGCAATTTCTTAGTTTTCTTTTTATTCCTCAGACTTGTTTCGCTGAAGCTGCAGCATCATCAGTGGGTTTCATGGTATCTTTTATAAAACATGAAAAAGGCTTTTAGGAACTATTACACGTATAAATTTCAGTTTCTAAAGACAGTATTCACATATTTGATAAACAAACAAGATTTTTGTATATGTACCTTGTTACCATGTACTGTGGATTTCCTGGGTTTTATATACTTTAATGCAGTTTTTTTTTTGTTTCACAGTTTGTCATCTACAACCATATAGGACTTAATATGGAACAGTTATTTACTTCGAAAATTTACTACTGTGCGTGTTATAGCTATGGCTACCATTCAGTAATATTATGTGGAAGGTGTGTGTGTGTGTGTGTGTGTGTGTGTGTGTGTGTGTGTGTGTGTGTGTGTGTGTATGCGTGCGTGTTTGCAACATATTTCACTTACTTTTGCTGGTTTCCCCATTATCTACAGTGTGTGGGCCTGTGCTAAGCTTTCCGTGTCACTGTCTTTATGGAGTGTTGTAAACTCCCCACAAAAATTATAATTATATTTAAATATTATTTGGTTAATTATTCTAATTTTAGCGTAACCTCAGAACAAAACTGGTTCCCATTTAATGTACGCACAAAATTCTTTTCTCATTTAATATAAGCTCAAAACAGAAAAATTCCTAAACCTCGTACTAAGAAATAAATTCAGTAACCTGGTAAAATTTGGACGACAACAGTGCTGCGTCATGGCCCTGTAAGATCATTCTGAATAAAAAGCTAAAATTCTCACCTCGATAAACTCGGCAACTATCTGCTCTTACAATAGCTCTTTTCCGGCACAGCTCTGTGCAATGCTGGCCTATACATTTGTTATTTATGAAAGGAATCAAATGATTGTACTTTTGCAACAATCGGAATGATCATGCATTAAAAAAAATTTTATTCTTTAAATTGATGAATGCTTGTTATTATTAGGACATTTTTAAAAGATATACATCGGAGTTTACATAATATTACTAGATATGCGCGAGGCTGCTATTTTTACCTTATACAATAATACTCAGGCTTCGGCATCGCTGCACCGCGACCGCCCCAGCCAACATGATACACCAGACCAGACCAGACCAGACGCACACACTGGCAACAACTTACTGCTACTGCTACACAGTTCGTACAGTCAACACTGCTCTCTGGTCAGCGATTCTCTTATACCTTGCATATCACAGGCATCGAAATTACATCTGCTCGGACCTCTTACATAAAATTACATCTGTATTACATCTGCTCGGACCTCTTACATAAGCCTCCACTGGGGGGGCAAAAATTTGGCAGCGATGGTGAGTCAATTGGACTTGCCATGAGCAACAAATTTTTCTTAATTAACTACGTTTACAGTCAGAGTATATATATATATATATATATATATATATATATATATATATATATATATATATATATATAGTGCAGAACATGAAATGAAATAGAGTGCACATGCATTTAGTACAGATCAAGAGATTACAAAATGTAGACGCAATGAGTACAAATCATATTAACAAATGACATAAATTGCATATGCACTGTAGTACAGAACATACCTAACAATGATAAAATGCATACTCGATGAGTACAAAACATATTAACAAATGACAGAAAGTGCATACGCACTGTATAATTTTTTTACCATTTTACAAGAACTAGGATAGGAAAGGGAAGGATTTCATCATGGTTGTAGCACAGTAGGTTGCATGTAGCTGCACTGAAAGTCCATATCTTTCTACAGAAGCACAACAACAAGTGGGACAATCTGAAGTTCTCTTCCCTGAAGTATTAATCAGTGTAGCCAAGACACTGAAATGTCGTATGAATATTCAATGTTACCATTTTGGTAGTACATTAGGTACACCAAACAGTGGAACCATAGTAACATCTCCATTGTTCAAGGTAGTGGACACCATGATGTGTCAACACCACACTCTTTCACCAACGTAAAATTAGTGCAGAAACCAAATATAGTGCTCCATGATCATAAGGATAGACAGGACAAACGTATATTGCAGTAATTTCTGGTAATTAGGTCAGAAGAAGGACATTAAGTCTTATGCTAGTCATCATTGAGAATTACACTAGTCTATCAACCGATTTGAACAATTGGTGGTACTCATTGCCTAGTTACTAAATATTTCTGTATTATGTATGGAGTATTACAGAATATTATTCATAAGTCATCTGATGACAGTAAATATTGGCACTCATTGGCCAGTTACAAACCATTTTTATACATTATTTAAAAGTGATCATTCAAAGCAAGAGTTAATTAATGGCATACCATTTACATAAATCATCTAGTTATAGTAATCATTGGCGCTCTTTGGCCAGTTACAAACCATCAGAAGCCATCCTTCAAAACAGGAGCTAATGAGTGTAGCATCAAGCTACTGGTATTCATATATAATAGGTGATATAGGTGACATAATACAAAATTAAAATAAGGAACAGTGGCATTCATTGGCCAGTTACTAAACATACAGCAAGAATTGAATAGTACAAAACATTTTTCATCATTCAAGTGATATATGACATATTTAAAATAATTATTGGCAGTTATTGGCCAGTTACAAAGTATTCTTATATTTTTATAAAACGTTATTCAGTATTATTCAGAAGTTATCATTCAAAATGAGAGTTAATTATTAGCATAGCATTTATAGAGTATAACAAAAATATTATTTACAGAAATTATTGGCATAGTATTCATGCATTATTACAAAACATCATTCAGTATTACTTACAACTCATCATTCAAATGACATAGCAAATATTGGAAATGTAACACACTGTAACTATCACTCAAGGTCTGTGATTAGAAAACATCATTCAGTATTACTCAGAACTGATCATTCCAGTGACATAAGATATATTTAAAATGTAACACGCTGTAACTGTTATTCAAGGTCTATTTATTTTTTTGTGTTAGCAATGCATTGCGTTGGGATCGATAATTAATTGCTGGGGCATGAAAATATTTGCTTTTGACTTATTGCTGCAAATGAGGATTAGTTACGTCATTCGTCATGAGTCAGGTGTAGCAAGGTTATTAAACGAGTATATGTGATCACATTCATGAATGACACACACAAATGGGTAAAAAAAATGCAAGTACTAGAACAGGTTTAATGACTAACTGCTTATAGCACATTAATTTCATGAATAGCTTCTCCTAGAAAAAATACAAAATGGATTATTAAGCTGAAAGAAGAAACGCATATTATGCTGAAATGTAGTGAACTTCAGATTAACAGGTAATGAAATGTGTACTCAATATATGTACTCTAGCTGTCCTTTCCAAAACCTTCAGTCATTATACCATGTGACAGGACATACTGTCAAAATGAACTGCGACAAATACTTAAATAACTATATAGCATTTCTTAACTAACAGTAAATATATAAACTTCATCATTATCCTCATCTGCAAAGAAAAACTTAAAAGTGGTGCGTTTAGTGGCCATATAAAATTTATCACAATCATCACCTGTAAACAAAAACTTCATTATTCATATCACCATAACTTCATTATTATCATCACCTGCAAAGAAAAACTTCATTATTCATATTACCATATTCTTCATCACTATTCATCATCATTCATTATCATCTGCAAAAAGACACTTCATTATTCATTATTCATATTACCATTAACATCATACAACTATTCATAGTATAGAGTTCCTTATTTCTAGCATATTTCATCACTAAAACTAAGATGTGTAGTTATGCCTGACAGTCTGCATCAATCGTCTCGTATTCTGAAAGAAAAACAATTAGTTAAGACTGCTATCATACGATGTTTATAGTATATTCATGTTAATGTTTGTTAATTCCGATCCATTTACTCTTCGTGACAAGGTATTGCATCTTCTTGCGTTCATTCCGAAGGTAAATTTCGCATTTCATAGTAATCCACTGTGGTTTGTTTCATTTATTTCATTTACACGTTATTGCTTTCTGAAAATGATGAACAATGATTAATGTCTTGCATTTAAATCATATACCCATTAAATAAAAACTGGTTTCTAGTGATATAATTAAGCATACAGCATTGCATGACGGAAAACGTAATATGTCAAAAACATAGACAGCGTGTAGGTGCAAAAATGTACACAGAGTATCATAATGTAGTAGCAAAAAAAAGTAAAATAGTCACGATGTTGAGATATCATAAGGCAAAAATGTCAGTCAACTGGTGTTTGTTATATCTTAAAGATTTCATAGTGCATACAAACAAACAGGAAAACAATCATATACATGAAAAATGGAAAATACATAATGACAAGAAATGACTTTCTTTGTGTTCAGTTTGTATGTTGTGTAGTTGGTAGAGGCGAGAGTTGAGGACTTTAATGGAGAAAGAATTTTATAAAATTAATATGTCACTAGATAGAATTGCATAATTGTTCATAAAATATGTAAGTTTATCTGGAAAAATGTGCACAGTCTTATGTGCAACGGAAAGAAAAGCGACCTGCTAACCTAACCTTACCTTGCCGGGCACTTGCCAAGAAAAAATATAATAATCATCAGTAAGTGTTCATATAAATAATTGCATCATTGGTCATACAAAAATCAGGAAAAGGCATTACAGTGTGATAAATCATAAAGTATGTTCATTCAATAAAGGGTTTAATATTGGAGACATGGTGATTGCCTTTACTTTTACTGGTTCTCAGAGTTTCGGCGTGTACTACATTGGGGTGACGAATGCTGTGAATTCTGTATGGACCTGCATATAGAAGCTCAAATTTACTACATCTATTCTTTCCTCTGTTAGATAAATAGTGTGTACGTACTAATATCTTCTGTCCAATGTCAAAGTCACGGCGTGTACAAACCTGTTTTTGCTGTCTTCTCCGGCGCTCTGCGGCACGTTTGATGTTGTTCAGTGCAATGTCAATTATTTCATGGTGTCGTAGTCGACGAGATGTAGGAAAGGATACTAATTCTTTAATTTTGTTAAGTGGTTCAACATTTTTTAGTACAACAGTCAGAGATAGCATAGTAGATTCATTTGGTATGGAATTAATTACATCCTGGAATGATAGTATTTGTGTGTCCCAATCAATATGTCTTTTATGGCAGTATATTCTACACAGTTTACCAATTTCTTTCATTAATCGTTCACAAGGGTTCGAAGACGCATGATACTTGGATATATAGATCAGAGAAATGTTTCTTGGTCGTAACATACGTGTCCATATAGCAGATCGAAATTGTGGTCCATTGTCGGAAATTACTTTCAATATATGCCCTACATGAAATAAAAAATGTTTTACAAATGCTTTCGAAACAGATTTAGCAGTAGCTTTGCGTAACGGAGTGAAGGTAACAAATTTTGAAGTGAGTTCAACAGCGACAAAGATGTAGCAAAAGCCTCTATTAGTTCTCGGAATCGGACCAAAAATGTCTACAGCGGCCATGTGTCTCAATTTAACAGGTACAATGGGGTGTAACGGAGGAGTATGTGAAGTCGTGTATGACTTAGCTTTCTGGCAGATTTTACACGACGCTAAAACTCGTCGAATACGTTTCTCCATGTTGGTAAAATAACAGTTCTGTCTCAGTATTAGAAAAAATTTTCTGGCTCCATAATGTGCGTAACTTAAATGAGTATACCAAATTAATTTGTTAACAAGCTCATCAGGAATGCATAGTAACCAGTTGTTGCTATCAGGGTGAGAGCGGCGAAACAGAATATTATTGCGTACAGTGTAATGGTTTCTAAAGGTAACATTATTCCTATCTTGCCAAAGGTGTTTAATTTCTTTCCATACGTTGTCTTTACTCTGCTCTTGTGCTATGTCTCGTAATGACGACGAAATGAAATTTTCAAATGCAACTTGTTGAATGTACATGACGCTGAAATTTGCTTTGCAGAAGTTGGTTGCGATGTCTTGCTGATTGTTGCTGAGAGAACGGGATAGGGCGTCTGCTACAATATTTTGTGTACCGGGAATGTGAACAATTGTAAAATTAAATTCCTGTAAATAAAGTTTCCATCTGCTTAATCTGCCGTGTGTAAATTTAGCGGAAAGTAAAAACTGTATAGCTGTATGATCTGTGTAAATGGTAGTGTGTCTTCCATAAAGAAAATGCCTAAATCTCGTAAATGCCCATACAACACATAATGTTTCAAGTTCTGTAACAGAATAATTGCGTTCAGCAGGGACAGATTGCGACTCGCAAAGGCGATGTTTTTAATTACTGTAGTACCATCTTCTTCAATTTCCTGAAAAATGTGTACGCCTAAAGCGGTGTTAGAACTGTCGGTAGCAATGGAAAAATTTCTAGTTAGATCTGGATGTGATAAAAGTGGTGCGTTCAACAAAGCTTCTTTCAAATTCAAAACTTCAGAGTGTGCTTGGCTATCCCAGGACCAAATAGTGTTTTTACCCGTCAATTGACATAATGTAGGGGTGTCTAAAGCAGAGTAATGAATAAATTAAAGAAAAAAGTTAATTAAACCCAAAAAGCTGCGTAGTTGTTTCTTCGTCGTAGGAACAGTAATGTCACGTAAACCTTGAAGTTTTTCCGGGTCAGGCGCAATGCCTTCTGCTGAAATTACATCTGCAAGAAATTGTATGGAAGTTTTCCCAAAGTGCGATTTGCTGAGATTAACTGTGAGTCCTTGCGCACGTAAAGTTCGTAACAGTTGTTCAGTAATCAGATTGTGTTCAGACCAGTTAGCTTCTGCAATAAGAATGTAATATACATTGTCTTTAAGTTCTGTCGGAAGTATACTATTCAAACCGCGAATAAATGCTGCTGAAGAAATAGTTAAACCGAACGATAATTTACAAAATTAATAAGTCACCAAAACAGAGAAAAGCCGTGTACTTTCTGCAGTTCGGATGGATCTGAATTTGCCAAAATCCCGATTTCAAATCTAATGTGGAATAAATAGCAGTACCATGAAATTTCTGTAGAAGTTCTTCTAGTGTCTGTGGGCGATCTGTTTCATTAATAATAATGTTGTTGATGTGACGCGAATCAAGTACGAGACGAAGTGAACCATCCTTTTTCTTAACAATATGGAGTGGGTTTATGTACGGACAAACTGCCGGTTCAATAATTCCTTGGTCAAGCATAGCTTGCAATTCTTTCTTAACTTGTTCTCTGTGAATATACGGAATGGGATAATGTGTCGATTTAAATGTGTCGTGCTGTTTAACTTGAAATTCATACATAAAACCGGACATACTACCAGGGACGTTGTCAAAAACTGGAGCGTGCTGTAAAAGAATACTGCGCAGTTGTGTGCGTTCGTCCTCTGTATTAGCACTGCTCTGTTCAACTTTATCAGAAATTATTTGCATTACGTCATAGTTGGCTTCGTCTGGAGTATTATAGTTGTGTACGTACGTATATGTGAACAATGTGGAATGACAGTCTATGTTACGTGATGCGGAAATGACCTCTGTACGATTAATTGTTTGTTCTTCTGCAGATCAAGAGTGCTGAAATTCTAATGCCAGTTGTACATTTTCATCCTTTAACATTAAATAGGAATTTTGAAAGTCAATAATTGCATCGTGTTGTACCAGAAAATTCGTATCTAAAATAACGTCTGTTGTCAATAAGGGAACAATCCATAAATTTGAGTGAAATGTATGACCTGCAATACAAAATGATAAATGTGTCTGTAATTTTACATCTACTCCTTTACCAGATACTGCTCCTTTTACTTTAGTTTTGCCTAATGGTAACGTAGGATAGGTATTCTCTTTGTTACATTCGTTGAAAGTTTCTTCATTTATGACTGACATAGGTGATCCAGAATCGATTACTGCTGAAAATTTGGATGATCCAATTTTTACTTCAATGACAGGGTGTGAAATGGTGAAATGGTTTTTTGAAAAACTGGTCTTTCCTGCAAAAGAGTGTCTCGGATGTCGTCAAAAGTAATAACATTTTCGTGAACAAAGTTCTGTGTGTCTAAATTATTGTTAGCGTTGCTGAAAGATGCAACCTGTACTGTATCTAGTCAAATTCTATCTGACGTGCTATCATTTGCGGGAGGATGCTGTGGCATTTCCACTATTTGTACTGTTCTGTTATTTCATCCTGACGTATCACGTTCGGGATGATATCTGTCTGGTTCATTCATGATAATATGTTGTTGCGGATGATTTTGCTGCTGATAAGACCGGCTGTTATTAAACGTATGCTGAAAATTGTGACCATTATTTTTACGTCTGTCATGATAGACATTGGTATATGGCGCATTGCGATAGGAATTGAAATGATGTGTTTTCTGTACGTACTGGTTTCCTTGTTTGGGGTGCGTTACTATGTGGTGGAGCCGATGCTATACGTGCAGGCGGAGAAACATTAAAGCTTGGTTGACTTTGCAGACTGCATTGTTGGTTAGGTATGCTAACCGGTTGATTTTGATGCTGTTGTTGTGAAAAGCGTCTATTGTTACCAAAATGCGTTCGCTGATGCTGATACTTTTCACGATACTGATAATTAAAATTTTGTCTGTTATTAAAATTCTGGTGGTTGTCATTCCTGGACCGTCTATTACCTTTGCTATTGAAATAGCGTGGCTGATCGTAATTGCTGTATGCTTGTTGACCTTGGTTATTATATGAAAATGTTTTGTTTATGAAGGAATAATCTGATTGCTGAACTTCCAAAAGCTGTAACAGATCTCTGAACGCCGAAATATTTTCTTTCTGCTGACCCGTTAAAAGTGATACTCTTAATGATCGTGGTAATTTAGAAATACATAATTGAATAAGTGCAGATTCACTGTATGGTTCACTTAAGTACTGGTTTTGTTGGACCATGTGTTCAAAAAACTGCGTGACAGTGGAAAAATTTGAGTTCTCATAATTCGGTAAACTAATTAATTGATCCTTGATTCCACGCTGTGTCGTCTTCGACCAATACGCTGACAGAAAAGTGTTCTGAAATTCTTCTACCGAATAGCATTGTCTCGCGATCGGTCTCATACGAGTTGCCGGTTCGCCTTCCAAAAAACTGCAAATAAATTCAAGTTTGTGTGTTAAAGGCCAAGTCGGTGGAAAAGCAAAGCTAAATTTTTGTATTCAATCCAATGGGTGAATCTGTGTTCTGACATTTTTAAATACTTTAAATTGTCTCACTGATAGAAAGTGCTTTTAATCAAAATTATCGTCTCTGTATGTCTGAACAGGTTCAGGATTGTATGTGAATTTATTTGCCTGTGACTGTTCGGAATCTAACTCACATACTCTTTGTAAATTACCTAAATTATACTGGCTGTGTGCGTCTGACAAATGTTCGCAAAGTGGCGTATGCTGTGATGTGTTAAAGGCTGAAACATTTTTCATCTCTGTTACTTCTTGCTGTAAAGTTGAAAGTTTTCTACGTAATGTATTATTGGACGAACCTATCTCACTGATAGTCTGCTGTAAATTCTGGAATTCGGGTGTTTGATTAAACGAAACTGGTGACGTATCGTCTGATTTTGTGTCATTATTACTTTCGATAACATCAATACGACTCGCCAATTCATCATATTTTTCAGTCAGTATTTTTACCTGATCATCGTTTTTAGTATCGCAAGCATTAATTTATTCTTGTATTTTACGTGTGGTTTTGTTTAACTTCTTAACGTCTGCTTTGATGGTATCGGGATCCTGAATGAGTTCTAATTGTTCAAGTCTGTCGGTCACTGTCTGAAAGTCTACTGTGTGGGTCTGTTTTTGTTTTAAGATCAGAGATTTCATCATGTAATTCGGTGTTCAACTGTTTGATAGTATTAATTTCGTGTGATACTGTAGCAATATTGTTGTCTACGTATGTTTTTGCTTTCGTAAACAATTTACGCTTATCTTCCTGTCTCTGTGCAGTAATTGTTTCCATAACTTGTCGCTTTACTTTATTCTGCTCCTGTATAAATTTACGGTAACGCGTTTCATTGTTTTGTAGGTGGTGATTAAAACGTTCGTCAATTTGGCTTTTCTGTTGGTCAAATTTCGCGTCTACCTTTGCATCCAGCGTGCGTGAAAGTTCTGCTGACATTAATTTAAACTCGTCGCGTAACTGTGTTGCGTTTTCAGAGCATTGTTTAGCGACTGCACTAACTTCCTCTCTAAGTAATTTTGTTGTGGCTGCATGTGTATTCCTTAATTCTTGAGCCACAGATCTAATTTCTTCACTACTGTTCCTAGCACAAGCCTTAATTTCCTCACGTAATTGTTCTTTAGTATCATGACATTCCACAGCAACGGCTGTAATCTGTTCACTAAGTTGTTTGTTCGATTAATTAATTTGCTGTTTGGGATTTTCATTAAGTTGTTTGTGATTGTTGACTTGTTTTTCACTCGACTGTCTGAGTTTTTCATCAAGTTGTAGCAATACTGCCATAACTTGATCCATGCCAGAAGTAGCGACTCTATTTTCTATGCTGTGTGATGGTGTATGTGCCTTTGTCACGTTTTGTCTAATCATTTGGTCATTTCCTGATTCTTGAAAAGGTTCGCCAATTGAATGTGCATTGTTAGTCACTACCTCGGAATCAAATAAATCTGACGTATTTTGACTACATTGTTCATCTTCGTGAGAAAAATTTATCTGTTCACAATTCTAATTTTGCAAACCGGGTGTGTCAAACTGCGCAGCGTTCATTGTATCAGAACGTGCCGCGTCATCAATTGTTACATTTACTCTGGACATAATTGCAATTGTTTGCTCATCATTAGGATCAAAATCAATATTAGTGATCGGTACGCACTGATTGTCTGTAAATGGAGGATTATCATTATTACACTGAGTGTCGCAAGTATTATCGGTCAAATTATTCGAGTCGGCTATTTCACTCATTGCACATCGCGATGTACTGTTAACAGTTTTTCACGGCATTTTTCACAAATCAAAATTAAGCACAAAATGAAACAAAGTCAAAGCAAAAATGGAACAAACAATTACAACAAAGAGCAATAAATTGCCGATGATCTGTGAAAGAAAGAGTGACAAATTAGTAAATGCGTTGCGCCAGATGCAAACTACATTTAAGTAAATAAGAGCAGATATTTGACTACTTCTCAGAGATTCACAAAGAAATACGATCCTGGCCGGATGTCGCCAAGTGTAAACTCCCCACAAAAATTATAATTATATTTAAATATTATTTGGTTAATGATTCTAATTTTAGTGTAACCTCAGAACAAAACTGGTTCCCATCTAATGTACCCATAAAATTCTTTTCTCTTTTAATATAAGCTCAAAACAGAAAAATTCCTAAACCTCGTACTAAAAAATTAATTCAGTAACCTGGTAAAATTTGGACGACAGCAGTGCTGCGTCATGACCCTGTAAGATCATTCTGAATAAACAGCAAAAATTCTCACCTCGATAAAGTCGGCAACTATCTGCTCTTACAATAGCTCTTTTCCGGCACAGCTCTGTGCAATGCTGGCCTATACATTTGTTATTTATGAAAGGAAGCAAATGATTTTTCTTTTGCAACAATCGGAATGATCATGCATTAAAAAAAAATTAAATTCTTTAAATTGAAATGAATGCTTGTTATTATTAGGACATTTTTAAAAGATATACATCGGAGTTTACATAATATTACTAGATATGCGCGAGGCTGCTTTTTTTTATCTTATACAATAATACTCAGGCTCCGGCATCGCTGCACCGCGACCGCCCAAGCCAACATGATACACCAGACCAAACTAGAGCAGACACACACATTGGCAACAACTTACTGCTACTGCTACACAGTTCGTACAGTCAACACTGCTCTCTGGTCAGCGATTCTCTTATACCTTGCAAATCGCAGGCATCGAAATTACATCTGCTCGGACCTCTTACATAAAATTACATCTGTACTACATCTGCTCGGACCTCTTACAGTGTCTCTGTCAATTTGTGTGTGTGTGTGTGTGTGTGTGTGTGTGTGTGTGTGTGTGCGTGTTTGGATAGGTGGTTAGGTAAATGGATGTGAGTTATTTATTTAATTATTACTTTTTTATTTCACTTTATTTATTTTTTATTCATTGTGTTTGTGTTTTGTGTTTTTTTTGGGGGGGTGGGGGTGGGGTATGGGGTGTTTATTGGTTAATTTTGTCTAATAGTTGTTTGAGTGTAGAGTACAGAGTTCTGTTGCAGAGGAAGGAAAACTAGTAGTAAATGAGTACACAGTTCTCTGCTATACAACTCTGTTCTCTGCCCTTAAAGTACTATCAGGTAACACCAACCAAAAAACACTCCAAACCGCCCTTCCAAACATACACACACACACATTCACATACTTACACACACACACACACACACACACACACACACACACACACACACACACACACGTTCACACACACAATCGTCCACGTAACATTACTTAATGCCAGGTGTAATCATAACATGCCCAGTCGTAAATTTTAGAGGTAAATAACTGTTCTACATCAAGTTCTGAAGAAAAACTGCGAAACAAAACAACTGCATTGCATAACATAAAATTCAGGAAATGGTTACGGGTACGAACACACAAAAATTTTGTCTGTTTTTCAATTATGTGTAGCAGTAGTAAGCATTTATCCCGTTTTATAGAAAAATAACGAAAAATCCACTGATGATGTTGAAGCTTCAGAGAAAGACGTCTGGTGAATAACAAAAAAAAAAAAAGAAAATAATTGTATTTTGCTGAAGGTGGACCATCTACAAAAACAAATCTGTTAATAATCAGTGCTCGGATTTTATCTTCAGTAAATATTATTAGTGCAGAAAAGAGCGAGAGATCTTAATTTTATGGCATCCATCTAAATAAGTTTTAGGACGATTTTTCCCACTTAAAAATGGCCATACCTTTGAAACAATCGTAGTAGTTGGAAATAAAGCAAACAGTTTTCTTAGTAATCAAAACATGAGATGTTTTTCGTGTGTGTGTGTGTGTGTGTGTGTGTGTGTGTGTGTGTGTGTGTGTGTGTGTGTGTGTGTGTGTGTGTGCGTGCGTGTGTGAGAGTGTGTGTATTTGGTGTTTGTGTCTGTACACCACGTCACCGCACTCTCTATTATCACTTTCTCCGTTTGTAAACACAGTGCAGATGAAACAGTTCTACATTGCCTCCAGGAACAGTAACCATCAAGGTCAATATCATCAACAACCACCAAGAATTCGGTCTTGTAATGGAGCCTTCCGAAATATGACTGCTTCCTTTCGCTTACGAAATATGATTTTACGTGCGTGTGTTCCCACCTTACGCGTATGCAGAGCGTATTAAAGACAACGATGTGAAACTTCGTTTGCTTCTATCGCGCTGACACCACACATATCACTGCACAGGTGCACAAATATTTGCTCAAGTTTTAATCACGATCTAAAACTATTAAATTCTAGCCCTGCACTTCCATTTAGTTAAATGCTCGTCTCTAGGCGATTGCCAGACGCTGTATACTTTGAAGTCCAGCTGTTCATAATGGTTAACGGAGAGATAAGGAGACTTATCTTTTATGGGAAGGAGGGTTTAACGACACACACCGCCGCCGGCTCTTGATTAAATTTTGTGTTGCCCGGAGTCAGAGCGTCTGAGATGCCGGCAGCGACATCAAGCGGGGTCTAGCTAATCGCAAAAAGAAGTTTCTCGGTTGCGGATTCAATTACAACCGCTTGCGCCTAACTTAGTTTGCCTGGGAAGTCCCCTTGCAGTTTAATAAGAATGGTAATGAAGGAGGTAAAAATTAATTAAGAGTGTAGCAGGGACGTTGTCAGTTTAGTGGTTCGTTTGAACAGAAGGAGGAATTTTGCTGTTCTTCGCGTCCGTTCTCGCGGACGAGAATGAGCAGAGACCTGGAAATTTCATAAAAGGTCCTAGCTTTAACTTTTTATGCCAGTTCCAAGACCACTGTGTTCTAAATCTTTCTACTGTTTGCAGGAGCTTGTACCTCTGAAAAGCTTGAGAAATTTTGTTTAACGTCTGACTTTAAATTTATGTAAGAGCTGCCTGTAGCTAATGAAACTTTTGTCCTGTTTTTCGTTATTCCACAAATGAAGTACGTATATAACTGGAAACAACTGTAAAGTTTTCTTGCTGAAATGTGTAATAAACTACGACGTATATCGTAACAGACGTAGCCTAGTATATTCGGGACAAGGATTCCATGACAAAGAAAATCAGTACATTTATTTCTATTTTTCTTTACAGCAAATTAGATGGTCACTGACTTATCGATTTGCTTTCAAGTTTCAGATTGAAGTAGTTAATGATTCTTTCTAGTTTTCTACATACTGTATTTTCCTTCCTCAGTATTTCGTCCACTGAAGTCCTCTGTAATTTTCTACATGGTAGTGTGCATGTATGAAAATGTGCATGAACGGAAAATCACTTTGTCTTTATGCAGTAAGGTATAAAGCGGATGTGCGAGGAATGATAAAAGAAAAACCAAGTCGTCCCTTGGTGGCTGTTAGGCTTTACGCCACCCTGTGTATCATAGGCATTCTCTGCGTCAAATAACACTAGGAGTAGCCTATTTAGGAAAGTCCGTCGTAAGGGCTCTTGCATTACGCACTGATAATAAAAGGTTGAGTGACAGTTCTTATACCCACCCTGAAGATCTTCATATGGGGAAGGGGCAGTTCTATACTTCGCCATTGGAGGGGCTGAAGTCCAAGTAAGACTAGTGACTGTTATGCTGATTTGGAAAGTTTGATCCAGACCGGCGATGGGGACTACTCTTGCGAAATGTTCCATTGACTTGGCGGTGTAAAGACGTTCATTTCGTTTTATAGTTGCGAATGCGCACCTCTAACATCTGCCTGAAATTATTCCTATGATTTCCCACAAACTATTACTTTCAGTGAACAGTGTTTTGCTGTTTGTTAGTACGAATTTTTCTTACTCTCTCTAATAATTCGGCGATATTGCATCCCCACTCTACGAAAGGCTCTTGCATTCTCTGCACTTTGCCCGAACCAAGTGTTGCTACTCTTCCGCAAGTGACTGCGCAGTGGCATTCGCCGATCTGTCAGACGATTTATTGCTTTTGTATCTTTCCTGTAAACTGTGTTATGGGTACTTCAGTGGCATGGTAATATTATTCACCCATTCTTGTATGCCGTAACGGTCTTCAATGATAGGGAGTTGTCTGCACTGTGTCCAATTTGCCTTGCTTAGCACTCTTTATTGCAGGTGTATTCAAACCCTACATAGTCTGGCAGTTTAATCCAGGTAGGAAAGTGGTCACTGACAGAAGCTAATACTATGCGACAAGGAAGTAAACGTATCTTACATCTAACGAAAAGGAACATTTTCGTGGGAGTATCGCATCCTTTACATAAATGGTAATGGTAGGGCACAGTTTCCATTTATCTTTAATTTTCTCCAGTTCTTCTCTTTGTTTACAACCTAAAATTTGGTTTTATGCTATTACCATACTTTTAATCGTTCTCGTTTTTCTTTCGTACGCGTCTTCGTTCTTTTTCTCTTCTTATCAGTTGCACAACATTTGCACCAGTGAAAGAGATCTCAGTATGGTCTTTCAGTTTTCATCACTGGAAAAATCAAACCTCTTCACTGTGTCTAGCGACAAATGGAATGTTATAAAATGTTAAAGCCTATTGTAGGTGTACCGTTAAACCATACTCCTTGACACCTACATGCAACATCAGAAACTTACCGAACAATAAAGAAACATCATATCACATGAGGATGATGTTTTTAAATAAGTGTATCCAGTTTGTTTACAGTTTTTTGTGTTTGTATATCACGTTTGTCATAGGTATGTTCTTAAGCACGGTTGCTGTTATTTTCAGCGGGATCAAGAAAACAAGTTTCTGATGCTTTTTCGTTGTACGCAATCATTAAGAAGCATCATGTGGAAGATGTTTGTGGTTTTATTTTCCTTGACCAATAACGAACAAATCGTTCAGCTAACAAAGCATTTAAAGTACGAAATTGGCTGCTGAAATTAACTCAACTGTTTCATAAATAAAGGTCAGTGATCATTTTTAGGAGTAGAGTATGTGCCGTGCAGCTGGCGAAGAAAGATGTAACAATAAGTTTACATTCGTGTGTCCACGTTCTTTACACGATAAGAGTAATGCATTACTGATTGTTCCTGAATAATAAGCAATAGTTTCTGAACACTCCAGACGTTAATTTTTATGAAAGCTAAATTTCCCTAGAAGCATAGTTTCAAATTATTTGCTAATTAAAATATGTCATGGCTTTTCAATGACAGTAAAAAGACATATGTAGAAGGAAGGAATGGTATTGGTTTTCAGTGAAGGACACTTATTCACACGGCTATACATATACTTTTTAAATTCAGAACGATGTTCTGTTGTTGTAACGCTATTGTTCCATTAACATTTTTTTGAGCTGCCGAACGTTTCATTTGGTTTTCAATTAAAAAGTATTTACTTTTACGCTGAGCGTTGTTCTTCAATTAAAATGTATTTTCCAATGTTCTTCTGTTACCTCCACTCTAGGTGATGACAAATGTAAATCAGAAATCAATAAAAACTGACACTACCTCGTGTTCTTGTTATTTTTAATACTTGCCATTACATTGTTCAGAAACTTCGTTTACGCAGTTACAATATTCTTCTGAAAATTCAAAATGTGCGAAACAACTCTGAAGACTACTGGTTACCATACCCAGACCGATATTACCAGAATTTCAAGAACTGGAAAATATAGGCACTGTTGTTTCTATTTCAGCTACTTCATTGCTTAATATAGTAGTATTTAAGCAATGATAAACACTGTAACAATGGATACATTCTAATGCAAAATATATTAAATTCGTGGCTTGCACAGTTTATTTGCGAATATGCTGCGGATAGAAGCTGTGCTTTAGTGCTTGCCTTTGATTACTCTTGCGTTTATTAAACGCACTTGTATAGATGAAATGTTGCTAGTTCTGCAACATTTCGGGAACTATTTTTGAGTGGTTAAGGCCGCCATTCTTTCTAGAGTAAGGTGAATTAGTCGTCACCATTTCCTTAAATGATTGTCTCTTTGACTAGTGGTTCTAATCTTGTCTGAGAACACTCGTATGTTCCATGAAATTCGAGGACTGAACGGATGTCAGTAACTTGCTGCCACGGTATTTCTGCACAGTCTACTTTTCGTGTTCCAGTGTATACCAGCCAACGTACTTGTTTTCCTTTTTCTTTATTATTTCATTCCCTTATCCTAGAAGGGCGAGGATGGGCTGCCACCGGAGCACTTATCTGCTCTTCAACAATACGACTTTAAAAGAAACAAAGATGAAGTAAAAATATTAAAGGGATGAACTGTAAACAGGTGTTTTAAAACAAATAAAAGGATACTTTTCAGTGACGATATTTGAAATAACACGCAGGAAAACATAAAATGATATTTAAGAACAATGGTTTGTGAGAAAGTGACAGAAAATACTGCAATGTATTACACTTCACTACCAGTCGATGAGAGGAAGGTGCAGCTAGGAGAAGTAATGGGGAGAGGTAAAGCATATTGATGTTTGGAGTAGTTAAAGTTTTTATGGAGCTGCTTGGTTACGGTGTATTGAATTTTTTGGATAGGTGCAACGCAGGATGAGAGTTGTTTGGAAAACGTGGTATTTGGGATACAGATAACTAGAATGGGGCCCAGGTCGAGGTCGAGAGGAAGTGATAAAATGGAAGGTTGGGAAGAGAGAGGAGCCCAAAATCATTGTGGTTACGCCTGACAGTATGAATAGATTACAGGGCGGATTTCGTTGTCAGGGAGAAGGGGTTTGTTAATATTGCGCTGGGACAGGAAACGGAGACGGTACAATTGTAGGTAGAGTTAGATAGACGTATTGAAATAAGCTCGGCAGAACATCGATACTTGTAATTAAGCGGGAAACAATGGAGCCGTTGCAGTCGAGTTTATGGGAAGTATGGGATGTATAGAGGTCTTCAGAGTGGACGTGCAGGAAAGGAAAGGGGATGAACTAGGGAAGGATGGTTGTAGAAGAGGGTAAGCGGATTCAGAGTGTCTTGTGAAGTCTTTATAGATGTGGAGGATAGTATAGGAAAGCGATCTACATCTACATTTATACTCCGCAAGCTACCCAACGGGGTGTGGCTGAGGGCACTTTACGTGCCACTGTCATTACCTCCCTTTCCTGTTCCAGTCGCGTATGGTTCGCGGGAAGAACGACTGTCTGAAAGCCTCCGTGTGCGCTCTAATCTCTCTAGTTTTACATTCGTGATCTCCTCGGGAGGTATAAGTAGGGGGAAGCAATATATTCGATACCTCATCCAGAAACGCACCCTCTCGAAACCTGGCGAGCAATCTACACCGCGATGCAGAGCGCCTCTCTTGCAGAGTCTGCCACTTGAGTTTATTAAACATCTCCGTAACGCTATCACGGTTACCAAATAACCCTGTGATCTTCTCTATCTCCTCCGTCAAACCGATCTGGTACGGATCCCACACTGATGAGCAATACTCAAGTATAGGTCGAACGAGTGTTTTGTAAGCCACCTCCTTTGTTGATGGACTACATTTTCTAAGCACTCTCCCAATGAATCTCAACCTGGTACCCGCCTTACCAACAATTAATTTTATATGATCATTCCACTTCAAATCGTTCCGCACGCATACTCCCAGATATTTTTTACAGAAGTAACTGCTACCACTGTTTGTTCCGCTATCATATAATCATACAATAAAGGATCCTTCTTTCTATGTATTCGCAATACATTACATTTGTCTATGTTAAGGGACAGTTGCCACTCCCTGCACCAAGTGCCTATCCGCTGCAGATCTTCGTGCATTTCGCTACAATTTTCTAATGCTGCAACTTCTCTGTATACTACAGCATCATCCGCGAAAAGCCGCATGGAACTTCCGACACTATCTACTAGGTCATTTATATATATTGTGAAAAGCAATGGTCCCATAACACTCCTCTGTGGCACGCCAGAGGTTACTTTAACGTCTGTAGACGTCTCTCCATTGATAACAACATGCTGTGTTTTGTTTGCTAAAAACTCTTCAATCCAGCCACACAGCTGGTCTGATATTCCGTAGGCTCTTACTTTGTTTATCAGGCGACAGTGCGGAACTGTATCGAACGCCTTCCGGAAGTCAAGAAAAATAGCATCTACCTGGGAGCCTGTATCTAATATTTTCTGGGTCTCATGAACAAATAAAGCGAGTTGGGTCTCACACGATCGCTGTTTCCGGAATCCGTGTTGATTCCTACATAGTAGATTCTGGGTTTCCAAAAACGACATGATACTCGAGCAAAAAACATGTTCTAAAATTCTACAACAGATCGACGTCAGAGATACAGGTCTATAGTTTTGCGCATCTGCTCGACGACCCTTCTTGAAGACTGGGACTACCTGTGCTCTTTTCCAATCATTTGGAACCTTCCGTTCCTCTAGAGACTTGCGGTTCACGGCTGTTAGAAGGGGGGCAAGTTCTTTCGCGTACTCTGTGTAGAATCGAATTGGTATCCCGTCAGGTCCAGTGGACTTTCCTCTATTGAGTGATTCCAGTTGCTTTTCTATTCCTTGGACACTTATTTCGATGTCAGCCATTTTTTCGTTTGTGCGAGGATTTAGAGAAGGAACTGCAGTGCGGTCTTCCTCTGTGAAACAGCTTTGGAAAAAGGTGTTTAATATTTCAGCTTTACGCGTGTCATCCTCTGTTTCAATGCCATCATCATCCCGGAGTGTCTGGATATGCTGTTTCGAGCCACTTACTGATTTAACGTAAGACCAGAACTTCCTAGGATTTTCTGTCAAGTCGTTACATAGAATTTTACTTTCGAATTCACTGAACGCTTCACGCATAGCCCTCCTTACGCTAACTTTGACATCGTTTAGCTTCTGTTTGTCTGAGAGGTTTTGGCTGCGTTTAAACTTAGAGTGAAGCTCTCTTTGCTTTCGCAGTAGTTTCCTAACTTTGTTGTTGTACCACGGTGGGTTTTTCCCGTCCCTCACAGTTTTACTCGGCACGTACCTGTCTAAAACGCATTTTACGATTGCCTTGAACTTTTTCCATAAACACTCAACATTGTCAGTGTCGGAACAGAAATTTTCGTTTTGATCTGTTAGGTAGTCTGAAATCTGCCTTCTATTACTCTTGCTAAACAGATAAACCTTCCTCCCTTTTTTTATATTCCTATTAACTTCCATATTCAGGGATGCTGCAACGGCCTTATGATCACTGATTCCCTGTTCTGTACATACAGAGTCGAAAAGTTCGGGTCTGTTTGTTATCAGTAGGTTCAAGATGTTATCTCCACGAGTCGGTTCTCTGTTTAATTGCTCGAGGTAATTTTCGGATAGTGCACTCAGTATAATGTCACTCGATGCTCTGTCCCTACCACCCGTCCTAAACATCTGAGTGCCCCAGTCTATATCTGGTAAATTGAAATCTCCACCTAAGACTATAACATGCTGAGAAAATTTATGTGAAATGTATTCCAGATTTTCTCTCAGTTGTTCTGCCACTAATGCTGCTGAGTCGGGAGGTCGGTAAAAGGAGCCAATTATTAACCTAGCTCGGTTGTTGAGTGTAACCTCCACCCATAATAATTCACAGGAACTATCCACTTCTATTTCACTACAGGATAAACTACTACTAACAGCGACGAACACTCCACCACCGGTTGCATGCAATCTATCCTTTCTAAACACCGTCTGTACCTTTGTAAAAATTTCGGCAGAATTTATCTCTGGCTTAAGCCAGCTTTCTGTACCTATAACGATTTCAGCTTCGGTGCTTTCTATCAGCGCTTGAAGTTCTGGTACTTTACCAACGCAGCTTCGACAGTTGACAATTACAATACCGATTGCTGCTTGGTCTCCGCATGTCCTGACTTTGCCCCGCACCCGTTGAGGCTGTTGCCCTTTCTGTACTTGCCCAAGGCCATTTAACCTAAAAAACCGCCCAGCCCACGCCACACAACCCCTGCTACCCGTGTAGCCGCTTGTTGCGAGTAGTGGACTCCTGACCTATCCAGCGGAACCCGAAACCCCACCACCCTATGGCGCAAGTCGAGGAATCTGCAGCCCACACGGTCGCAGAACCGTCTCAGCCTCTGATTCAGACCCTCCACTCGGCTCTGTACCAAAGGTCCGCAGTCAGTCCTGTCGACGATGCTGCAGATGGTGAGCTCTGCTTTCATCCCGCTAGCGAGACTGGCAATCTTCACCAAATCAGATAGCCGCCGGAAGCCAGAGAGGATTTCCTCCGATCCATAGCGACACACATCATTGGTGCCGACATGAGCGACCACCTGCAGATGGGTGCACCCTGTACCCTTCATGGCATCCGGAAGGACCCTTTCCACATCTGGAATGACTCCCCCCCGGTATGCACACGGAGTGTCATGTTAAGGCAGTTATTATTTTTACTAGTTTCACTTAAAGTTAGGTTTCTGTGTGACGGTTAGAAGACGAAGTTTCCAAGTTATTTTACGATAAAGGGTTAATTTCCAGAAATATTAGCAATATCTTCTCCGGCAAAACTAGAGGCAGAGCAGAAACGGTTAATAACCCAGTGAAATTCCAACGAGGAAGAACCGCCGATGGTGCAGCGAGAAACATGAAAGCTACTGCGAAACCCTGAATGAGCTGCGCGCTCGGCCCAGCACGTTATCAGAATGATAACATGGCGACGGAGGGATATCGTCATGATGGTGACTGCACAATGTGTGGCAAGAAATCTTAATGCGGGTATCAGCGTATCTATTCAGAATACTGATATGGAACAGAGTGTCTGAAAGATGAAGTTTTGAAATTATGGAGTGACCAAGAGAGATCACCAAGACAGTACAGCAGGGTGAACGTCTTTGCTACCTCACTACAGCAGAGCACACACGCCTGTTCCACATGAATACTGTTTCCATTCTGGTAGAGTACTATTCAGTTTGCAACCGTCCTGTCCAGAGGGGAGACCTATTTCGGTTGACTTTCTGCTTATCTAGTCGCCTTCGATCTTCCGTGGAGCAGCAAGTCTTTCTTGGAGGGACTACCGAGTGAAGGGTGGTGGGGAGCCTGGTCATCACCATCAAGCACCGAAGCCGAGTGTGGTCTGAGGGCAGATCGCCATTCATCATAGTGTGGGCGTGCCATTGCCATCACTAATCTCTCTTCCTGTGACAGACCTGCTTGGTGCCAGTCTCTTTCTCCCTGCAGGATGCCGCAGCGCTACTCTGCATGGCTTCAAGAACTCTAAAAAAACTGGTAGCCGCTTTCCTTGTGTGCAGTCTATGACAGTGTCATGGACGCCCAGACCATCTTCTCTGGAATGCTGCTGAGTGCCTTAGGTAGCAAGGACGGTGACAAATGCTAACTTCGCGGAGCAACAGCTTCTTGATGACATTAGTGTTAATTCCACCGATTCTACTGCCACTGCTACGGCGAAGGGTCACAATCTAGTCAGCAAATACTGTGCAAGCACTTACATCTTGTTCTCTCGCCAGACTTGGCTGTCTGGACGTCGACACAACAGCTGTTGTAATTTGTGGACATTCTCATTGTATTACTGTAATAATAACGCCTTCGGGCATCAGATAGGCGTTTACCCTCCGAGTCGGTGTACTCTCGTCTCTTGGATGGTCAACCAATGTTCTCCTGACCTCGACCTGACCTCGATACACCTATCCCCCAGCGCACCACATCAGCGGTGAGAAGGGTTGATGTAAGAAGGCATCTGACATCGGATGTGGACCTGACTCCAGCGTCGCAACGACAGCCTCACCTAATAGTCCAGCACTACAAGTTGGTTTTTCTTTTATATGTTTCGATCATATGTATTAAGAGGAACCTTCGCTGAGATATGAGAGTGACATTTGTGAAGCCGCAGGAGCCTGCTGACCTGTCACAATTCAACGGAAACTTCAAATCATTCAAATGGCTCTGAGCACTACGGGACTTAAAGTCTGAAGTCATCAGTCCCTATAACTTAGAAGTACTTAAACCTAACTAACCTAAGGACATCACTCACATCCATGCCCGATTTAGGATTCGAACCTGCAACCGTAGCGGTCGCACGGTTCCTGACTGAAGTGCCTAGAACTGCACTGCCACAACGGCCGGCAAGGGGAAACTCTAGAGATTGGCACTAATGAGCTGTTACAGGCCTATGCTGCAGTTCATTTTGGCATGAGTTGCCATGTACGAAGGTAGTTCTAGTTTTGTGTGACACTTGTAGAAGGGTTGGCCAAGAAACCCAGCGGTGAACTAAATCCTGTTGGGCCATGATATCGTGTGAAGATCAGTATTCTAGCACCTGTGAATGTATACTTGTAACAACAGAACGTCATAATTCGTGTATCAGATGGAGACTACAGAAATGCACGAAACATGTGCAGCGATGATGCGCGAGGCAGTTCAGCTTTTGCAAGTACATGTAGTTGCATTGTTAGAAAGTAATGCCTTGTTACAGAAACAGGTAGACGCCGTACAAGCCAGTAGTGATGAAGTACAATCGAAGTCTATGCAGGCCAAATCTAGTTGAACGTGCCTTCTGTAAATTCTCTAGCAGCTAGTGTAGTGACTCCTTTTTCGGGGATACAACATTGAAGGTATACGTATTTATTGATGATTTGATACCTGGCGCTAAATTAGGTCATTAGACAAATGAGACTTGCAGTTATGGATTATTAAGACGCAGGACATATGTCACATGCTTCGAAGGAACGAATAAAGTGCAGACGTTTGAACAGCTAGCCAATGGGTTATTGCAATTAGAACAGTGCGAGGTTATTTGAAAAATAGCGTAATGATCTGTCATAAATGGTCAATGAATCAGTAGAAGCATTTTGAGATAGGATTAGGAGAATTATCAAGCAAACCTATGAATGTGCGCAGCATGTGGTACAGATAGAATTAGTCTGCAGGAGTCAGAAGACAGTGCATGGCATGTGTTTTAAAGGGACATCCATCTGACATATCGATGTCAGAATGGAAAGCCTGAGTGATTTAGCCGATGCTATAAGAGCTGCCATGCAGCTTGAGGAAATTTATATTTCTATCCAAGGAAGAAATGATCAAAGCGTGTTCTCCTCGGAGGTAAAATGTGTAGTTGTGGACATACAAGCCACGTCAAGAAGAAGTGCGACCAGCCCCAGTGTTACGTATGCGACTAAGTAGAGCACTGCGTGCGTGAGTATCGATGTAGGAAACCGAGTAGACAACACTGGGACAAGCGTTCGTTAAATGAAAAATATAACGCCACCGCTTTCCAGACGGTGCTCCCAGTAAAAATTAATATTGCAAAACCATATGCAGAGACGGACTGCTGCTTGTTGGGCACAATGAATGGAACACACGTTTTTCATTTACACAGGAGCTCATGTCTCAGTCATTAGTCTGGAGATTTTTGGTGGGAAGAGACTGAAGTCTCCACTTTATAGGTCCTCAAAAACGTTAGGAAAGAGAGAAAGTTATCTTTTTATGTGATGATAGTACCGATTATAATCTTCAGTTCAGAACTTGGACTCTAACGGCCAGTCAACGGAGGAGGATTGCTGCAACAGACGAGGATCCTGAAACCACTAGCTGGTTACAGATAGAGGAACAGTGAAATTAGAAATGATGTGGGTGTCAAAGGCATGCTTTGGAAAAATAAAGGAGTATGGAAAGAAATGGCGTGAACACATCCAAATGATGTCAAATGATCAAATATCTAAACTTTATACAAATGTGCAGATCAAGGAAAAACAATTTTTGGGCGTTCTAAGATGATATGGAAGGATCAGCAACAGTCTGCGTGAAATTAATACGGGACCCCTAAACCAAAACTGAATATGATTATGTTACAAGATTCAGTTTATCCCCCACCCCCCTTTTATCTTACTATCAGGACTGGTCTTTCGGGGACGGTTGAGAGGCTTGCACACATTTTCCAAAATATCTTTATTTTCTAAGAGTATATCAAAAGAAAAAAATGTATCTATTTCTTGAAGGTGACGCTAGTCCCAGTGAAAAATACGTACAATATATTCATCTCCTTCTTCTAACAGTAGAAACACTATGAAGAAGCACAACCGCTGACAACGCTCCAACTTCAGTTAATATGAACTGGTACTGAAGGTATCTACTCAACATTCTTTCGTAAGACTCAATCGTATGAAAACCAGAACATTAGCAGACGTAATTCAATCACAACGCTGGTCAAGCTGCAGCCTCACTTGACATGAACTGACACAGAGGTGCCACCCAAAATTCTTACGTAAGACTCAACAATCTTATATAAGACAAGAACATTACTAGATATAATTCGAGGCACAATGCTGCTAAATCTCCAGCTTCAATCAACGTCAAACAGACACTGAACTTGTCTACACAAAATTACCATGAAAAAAGTCAGATAGTTAAAAAGAAGAACACTAGCAGAATTACTCGAAAACACAATACTGGTCAACTCCCAACTTCAGTTAAGCTCAAAAGGGTACCTATTCAAATGTTTTGGTATGAACACTGTTACCAAGCAAGTTTCAATTTTTCGAAACACAACTGCTGGTCAATCACAACCATCTAATTCAACGCACAAGGTCCGTGCCGGTATCAGGAGTGCAGTTTCAGTTACTATGAAACAGTCCAGGTTTTTAATCCCAAAGCCACCACTGTTTCGGATTCAGATCCAGTTACTGTTGTACAAGGAGCGAGGTTGCGCCAACGGCTGCCACATGTAAACAAAATATACACGATCTTGAGATACGACTGCGCGCAGCTCGCACTGGCCCACTTGCTCAAACGACCGCCGAACATCGGGACGCGACTGTTGCTGCCTGCCACCCCCTGGGTTGGATGGTTGGTTGGTTTGGGAGAGGGGACTAAACAGAGACGTCATAGGTCTCATCGGGTTAAGGTACGATGGGGAAGGATATCGAACGTGCCCTTTCAAAGGAGCCCTTCCGGCTTTTGCCTGAAGTGATTCATGGAAATCACGGAAAACCTCAATCAGGATGGCCGGCCTCCCGAATCCGATTCCAGTGTACTAACCACTGCGCCATCTCGCTCGGTCCCCCCAGGTGTTCATTAGCTAGCCACAGTCGACCTAACGAGAAATCTTAATGCCACTTCTAAAACCGGTACTGACCCAATAAAGAGATTCAGACGACCCCCAGCACCGCCGACGACATGCACCTCTTTGCTGCTAAACCAGGCCACATCTTCGTCTTCGAAGCGATATTTTCCATACGCTGGCCACATAGCGGGTACCTAGCTCCAACCGACGCAGCTCGATGTCGCGCCAAAGCGCCACTAGTAACTAACGGCGGCCCAGGCGTCAGTTACGGATGCGCGCTCTTCATGTCGCGGTGAGCAGCAACATGGATTTCAGCCTACCGCGCACGTGGTGACGGGTTTTACGGTCACACAAATGAGTACCAGAGCAAGGCATTAAGTATGTAATGTTTCACCTTGAGGCAGTTTGAAATGAGTTCAGCAAGTACCAGGTGATCAAAAAGTCGGTATAAATTTGAAAACTTAATAAACAACGGAATAAAGTAGATAGAGAGGTAAAAATTGGCACACATGCCTGGAATGACATGGGGTTTTATTAGAACAAAAGAAAAAAAAACAAAGTACACAAAATGTCCGATAGATGGCAAAACGTCAGTGACTGCGCATGACAATTGTGTATAAAAGGAGTTGTAATGAGAGATAGAATCAGATGCGCCAGCAGTCGCAGAACGTTGACGTTACCTGAAAATGCGCTTTTAGTGTAGCTGTATTATCAGAATGTGGAATGTGCTAGTTCAGCGCTACGATCCTCTCGCCATAGGAAGGGGATTCGAACGGGCAAAGGTCCGCTCACAAATGCAGCTCTGGCGAGAATGATTTCGAAGTTCGAAGCCACGGGTTGTTTAGACGATATACCCCGTAGTGGCCGACAGAGCACAAGGCGTAATGCTGCTGAGATAGTTCAGGAAGAAATGGAGCTGTAGCGGGTTCGTCTATGCACGGGGAAGTCAGCGCTTCTGCAGTCGTACGTCGCACCGGCATTCCATACACTACTGTTTGGTTGGCACTGAGGCGTACCCTCCGATGCTATTCGTACAAAATCCATCGGCATCATGAACTGTTACCTGGCGATGTAGTGAAGCGGAGGGCATTTGCGGTGTGGGCGTTTCAAAAGATGGCGGAAGATGACGATTGGTTGAGTAATGTGTTGCGGACCGACGAAGCTCATTTCACGCTCCAAGGGTCTGTCAACGCCCACAACTGCAGAATTTGGGGTACCGAAAATCCTAGAACTGTCGTGGAAACTCCACTGCACGACGAGAAAGTCACGGTATGGGTTGGATTTACCACATCTACCGTTATCGGACCTTTTTTCTTCGAGAAAATACGTGATTATGGTTCTGCAAATGCAACCGTAACGGGTGAGAGGTACATCGATATGTTACAGAATCGCATCATCGCCAGCCTGGCTGATAAACACCTGCTGGAACGTACGATGTTTATGCAGTATGGCGCGCCACCCCATATTGCTAGACGCGTGAAAGATCTCTTGCGCGCCTTGTTTCGTGATGATCGTGTGCTCAGCCGCCACTTTCGTCATGCTTGTCCTCCCAGGTCCCCAGACCTCAGTCCGTGCGATTATTGGCTTTGGGGTTACCTGAAGTCGCAAGTGTATCGTGATCTACTGACATCTTTAGGGATGCTGAAAGACAACATCCGACGCCAATGCCTCACCATAACTCCGGACAATCTTTACAGTGCTGTTCACAACATTATTCCTCGACTGCAGCTATTGTTGAGGAATGATGTTCGACATATTGAGCATTTCCTGTAAAGAACATCGTCTTTGCTTTGACTTACTTTCTTATGCTAATTATTGCTATTCTGATCAAATGAAGCGCCATCTGTCGGATATTTTTTGAACGTTTGTATTTTTTTTGTTCTAATAAAATCCGATGTCATTCCTAGCATGTGTGTCAATTTGTACCTCTCTATCTACATTATTCCGTGATTTATTCAGTTTTCAAATTAATACTGACTTTTTGATCACCCGGTATATGTAAAATAAGCCATATTCTCGAGTTCACAAATGTCCTTCCCATATATGTTCATTACGTTAGTCACTCATTCCCCTTCTTTTTTTTTTTTTTTTTTTTTTTTTTTTTTTTTTTTTTTTTTTTTTTTTTTATGAGGCAGCAGTCTGCTACAGATTTGATGCCGCGTGCCATGAATCTCGCTCCTGTGCCGACCCCTTTATCTCAGAGTTGGAACTCGCAACCTACCAACCTACGTCCTCAGTTCTTTACTGGATGCATTCCAATCTCTGTTTTCCTCTACAGTTTTTACCCTTTACAGCTCCCTCTAGTACCATGGAAATCATCCCCTGATGTCTTAACAGACTCATAAATTTAGATAACGTAATATGTGGAGTACAGCGACCTGATGGTATATTTAAGTAAGAATGAACAGTCAACATCGTAATAATATTTGTTAATTTACAGGTTTCGGCTTATGCTAAAGCCATCTTCAGAATTTTTGGCTCGCTATGGCTGGTGCTAGCGGCTCCTCGGTTGTCTCGTGATACCACGATCCCTTGTATCACAAGACAGTCGAGGAACCTCCAACACCAGCCATAGCGGGCCAAAAATTCTGAAGATGGCTTTTGCATAACCCGGAACCGGTAAATAATCAAATACTATTGCGTTCTTGACTTTATTCTAACATAAATCTTAACAGAATTCTTATCACCCTGTCCCTTGTCCTTGTCATTGCTTTCCATATATTCCTTTACTCTTCGGTTCTGCACAGAACCTCTTCATTCCTTATTTATCAGTCCATATTCTTCTGTAACACTGCATCTCAAATGCTTCGATATTCTTCTGTTCGTTTTACCACAGTCCACGTTTCACTACCATACAATGCTGGGCTCCAAGCGTATGTTATCAGAAATTTCTTCCTCACATTAATGCCTATGTTTGATAGTAGTAGACTTCTCTCAGGCAGGAACTCTATTTGTGCCAGTGGTTGTCCGCTTTTGATGTTCTTCTTGCCCCAACCGTCATGGGTTATTTTGCTGCGTAAGTAGCAGAATTCCTCAACTTCATCTATTTCGTGATCATCATTACTGATGTTAAGTTTTTGTTGTTCTCATTTCTCCTATTTCTCGTTACTTTCTTCGATTTACTCTCAATCGATATTCTGTGCTCATTAGACTGCTCATTCCATTCAGCAGAGCATCTGATTCTTGTGATTCTTCAGTTTGTCCCTGAGTACTTCGTGACGAAAGAGTTCACAGGTGAACAGCCAGGTGTTAGTGTCCAACGGCCACAATATTTCTGCAAGCGACCACGTTGCCATCATCAGGTGAGCTGACAAACTGACTGCCGAAACGTCGGCGCCGGGCATTTATCTCCTTCCCCCCTCCAGGTTTTCCCAACGCGGTTTGCACCCAGGCGCGGAGCGTCCAGCATCTGTTCAGGGAGTTAAGATCATAGGTGCTGTTGGTGGAAAGCTTAAAGCGGCAAAGAATCACGTAACACTAGTAGTGAGAATTCAGGGAATAATGACGATGATTAGTGTCATGCTGGCACTGGATCTTTGTGTTGGCCTCTTTCAGGAAATTGATCTGTTGGTATACCATATGGCTGTTGCAGATTTCTAAAAAAGGCAATATGACTATGATGGTAAACGAAACGAAAAGGGATATTAGATATGTTAATAATGTTAGTCCTGCTGAAAAAGTAAGAGGGTGATGCGACTTGAAAATGATGCACGAGTATTGTCAGTGGGAAATAGGTCTCATCGAAATTACTGTATAGGAGGAAAGGAATAATCAACGCAGAGTTGGAGCAGAAGAATCAAATTATGAGATAAGGGCTACTGAAGATAACATTACCATAATGGACCAAGATAGGAAAAGAGCTGGAAGACTTACTTATAAATTATAAAATGGCGTTATCCTGCAAACGTGGATTAATCAGGAGAGGACTCTATGAATGTAAAGTTAGGTCACACCAACTGTTTATGCTGAGACTCCACATGATACCGTTATCAGAAAAGGATGCTATAGAGAAATGAATCTAAAGAATATTTAGTTTGCCAGTTACAGAGAGGTCAACGAGTCTATACTGTGACCCTTTGGTGTATGTGAAGATAAAGACTGGATCATTGAGGATCAGGTTAGATGCATTGGTATTAAGTAACTGAACCTAAGAATGACAGGCCAGAAATACTGAAAGAGTTAATAAAGAATTGACTTCGTAGGCTTTCCCGGCGTAATAAGTCTTGAAAGTCTCTTCGGGTTGGCTGCCAGATAATAAAATCAACTCGATTCTATATTTTGGCGATCCAACTGTTCGCCATCTTCAGGAGATCAGTGCATCTGCTGCTGACGCCTGCTGAGAACTGAGACGAGGGACACGGTAGGAAATTTCACGAAACTGTGATAGTTGCCAATACTTCCGGATTTTGGAGCAGTGTTTATAAAGGGGCAATTGAAATTAGGTTGGCGGATAGTTTTATTAATAGAGACAATGGGTTTTCTCTTAGCAGGACATGGAACCCTGTAATCTCCCGCAAGTGCATAACAAGGTACTGGAAGAAGTGTAAGAAGTATGTAAAAAGTGTAATATTAAAATCTACGTGGCCAAGTCACAATCTGGGAAAGGCGAGGTACAGTTCGTAGCGCGCATTGTTTCTGAAAAGGACATCAGTCCAAGTCCTGGGAAGTTGTAGGCCATTAGAAGATTCCATAACTGCAGAATGCAAATTAATTTTTCTAGTTTTGTAATCTTTACCGAAAATGTTTAAATAAAGAGATGTTGAACACTGCTGGCTTGCTTACTTGGACTGAAATGAATGCCCCATGGGTAGAGAATGATCAGTATCAAGAGGAATTTGAAAATATCAAGGAAGCCCTATACAAAGGCGAAATGCTATTCTATCCCAATCTAGATAGGGAGTTTTGTTTATCTGTTGACAGTTGAGACTTACGGCAAATGACCCATGTGTTCAAAACGATGGAATCAGAAGATGGGGTAAAGCAGTAAACGTTTAGTTTTGTGAGCAGAATGTAGAAAAAGTGCGAATGTAACTGCTCTGTTACAGAGAAGGAAGCTCTAGCAATGCATGGGCTTTCGAAAATTTCGCTGTTATTTCATGAGTAGAAATCAAAATCTATATAACTATCACACGGTCCCGTCTTTGATTCAGAGCTGTAAACTCAACCATGGCAGACTCATGAGGTGGGATGTAGCTCTTCTTGAATATCAGTTCGATATACTTTATAGGCTAGATAAAGATAACGCTATCAGACGTGAATTGTCACGGCTTCCATTAAGACTAATTCAGTGAGATAGCAAGTGGGTCCCGAACCGAGGGATCTTGGTTCTATATGAAGAAAGTAGAACTTAAGAAGGAGGTTAAAGGATTGATGAGGGACATACAACAGGAACAAGAAAAAGATGAAGACACTGGAATTTGTGCTTGCCTGAACATGTAAGAGATGAATCTCTAAGGCAAATTGTCACAGGTCATCATAATTTTGGATCTAAAACTGGTACAGAAAACCTGAAGGAAACTTGCATTTTTAATAATATGGTTAAGAAGGCTAGGAAGATACTAGAGACATGTGAGAATTCTCCGAGGATGAAGACACACCCAACTGCTAAGTCGAGATCTGATGCATTGTGTTACACGAGGTGAAGTGAATGAACCAGAAACTGCTGATGAGCCTGGGCCCATCTCAACAACCAGGGGTGGTTTTAAATATATTTACGTAATAATGGATGTATTTTCAAAATTCTTAAGACTATATTCTCTAAGAAAGTATGCTGGGAAAGTGACAGCTAACAACTGGAGCTACAATTATGTATCCACAGTAGGCAAACGAAAGAAAATAATGACAACGGTTCCCAGTTTCGTCCAAACCATGGAAGGACACAATGTAGTTGCTCAATCTTTATCAATGCATCACCCCCTCCTCAAAACCCGTGAAAACATTGATGAGAAAATTGGGAAAGCTGGAAATTCCTTTTATTCATTATGAGCTTACTGCTTGAGGAACAGGTGTGGGAACAGTGAATGAGACTTGACACATATGGAATAATTTCTGTCGCATTTCTCTGAGAAACAAGATTCCCAGCTATTGAACTGTGAACTCACGTAGTTACGCTAAAATCATTTATATTCCACTAGAGTCTCTTGCTGCCGAGAAAACGTTGGAATCCTATTGGGTGAATATGAAATGACCTGTGTGGTGTTGTGGCAAAAACTTAGTTAACAGTAGGTAACGAGTAGCGTAATGTACAGCAGAACGTTGTTACTGCAACGCAGATTCTATACAGGGTGTTTCATAATTCCGATTAGAGGCTTGTAAAGATTATATAGGGGACGTAGTAGACAATATTTTGATAAGAAGCCCCTGTCCGAAAAATGCACCGTTTGCAAGTAATGTAATTCTGGAAATCGGGTCACTTTCAAATCTCCCTCTTCAAGGTGCGTACCCAGCGGAGACAATGAGTTCGAGTCTGTGTGCTCTGCAGTAACAAATAAAAACCACTGAAGGTAAAGCTTGTCTATTAAAAACCCTTTGTTCTTGCACGTACAATAGGTAACACTGACATTTGTGCAAATTTTACCTCGCAAATTTGTGAATTTTAACAACGGAAAATTAATGATTAAAACATTTTGTTTCTGATTTTGTTCATAGCTGTAGCTCAGCAGCTGCTGAATACTTCAACAAAGATAAAAAGTGTGTCATCACAAGAAAGCTTTTATTTTCTTCACTTTACCGATTTCGAGAGTGTTGTTCCTCGGGGTTTTCTATTACGAGGCAACTGTACTCAAAGGTCGAGTATAGATCGAATTGGAAACGTAGTTAGTTTTTATATTACGTGTTCTAAAGTCATTACTTTTCATTACACTGAATGGAAGATTAATTTGCTAGTGTTCACGAAGTCGGTGCTACAAGGGGCGAGAGAGTATTAAAAATAACTCTTGAGGCGCATGCTCTGAAGCATAGGTGTCGTGTAGGTCAATATGATGTTTGCCTGCTTCATAGACCGGAAATGTCCTATACCAAACAGTTCGTTACGACTTACCCTAGACCACTGTGTTTCGTTATTAAAGGTTATCATTAAAACTCTGTATGTTTTCAAGCGGAAGATGGATAATACTTCTTTTACAAACTTTCTATAAGTGTGATGACTGACATAGTACCTATGCACTGCTACCAGTACACTGCTACCAGTACACACTATTAGCGCCAGGACTGCAGGAATGAATTACACAATTCACTATATATTTCATCCACCATTACTTATATACTGACTCTGCGGTCTGTACAAATTGCTCGTTACAGTTAAAATGTTACTTTTATTCGCTTGTGCTATCTTGTAATTGCAAATAGGTTATGAAATAATGCGTTTGCTCGTACGAGAGCAATCAGTTCCGTTTTCTAAACAGATAAACCCTATGATTTGCATGTTGTAATTACTCAGAAACTAGTAATCGAATTTTGAAGAGTGAGGTAAATTTGGGAGATCCCGGGAGATACGGGAAAATTCCAGTTAGATTACGTCAGTTCCAGGTTGATATTCCGAAATCGGATATTGGATTTTAGTGCGTACACAGGAGCAGATATAGACTCAGATTAAACTTTAATAGTGATGAATAGTAGGATGAAGTTTAAGACTAGTGAGAAAGAATCAGTGCCCAAAGAAGCGGAATACGGAAATACTAAGGAATGAGCAGTTACTATTGAAGTTAACTCAAGCTCTGCATAATGCTATAATGTGTAGGACAGTGGGAAGATCAGTTGAAGAGGAATAGACATCTCTAAAAAAGTGCAATCACGGAAGCTGGACAGAAATGTAAGCCTGAAGAAACCATAGGTGAAGAAGAAATACTTCAGTTGATCAACGAAACAAGGAATTACAAAAATGTTCAAGTAAATTCAGGAAAATACAAAAATAAGTAACTTGGGAACGAAACAAGTGGGAAGTGCAGGAAGGTTAAGGACTAACTCAGTATCTAGAAAACTCAAAACAACCTCCGGCGAGATTAAAAGCAAGTGTGGTAATATGAAGAGTGCATGGGACTTCCACTGTTAAATGTAGAGGGGAGACCTAATATCTGGGAAGAGTATACTGGAGGCCTGTACAAGGAGGGCGACATGTCTCATGACGTGACCGAAGATGAAACAGGAGTCGACAGGGAAGAGATAGGGAATCCAGTATGAGAATAAAAATTTAAAACATCTTTCGATGATGTAAGATCAAATAAGACAGAAAGGATAGGTAGTTTACCATTGGAATCTCTGAAATCATTGGGGCAAGTAGCAACAAAACGACTATTCATGTTGGTGTATAAAAAGTGTCAGAATAGTGATATACCGTAGGACATTCAGAAAAACATTATCCACACAGTTCTGAGACAGTAAGAGCTGACAAGTGCGACAATTGTCGCACAATCAGCTTAACAGCTTATGTCTCCAAGATGCTTACAAGAATAATGTACAGAAAAACGGAAAAGAAGGAAAAGAAAATTGAGGGTCTGTTAGTAGGCGATCAGTTTGGCTTTAGGAAAGGTAAAGGAATCAGAGAGGCAGCTCTGACGTTGCAGTTGGTAATGGAAGCAAGACTGAAGAAAAATCTAGACACTTTTACAGGATTTGTAACTTGGAAAAAGCGTTCGACAATGTAAATTGGCGCAAGATGTTCTCAGTTCTGAGTAAAATAGGGTTACGCTATTGAGAAAGACGGGTAATATATTATATGAGCAAGAACCAAGAGGAAACAAGAAAGAGGTGCTCGGGTTAAAAAGTGAGCAAGACGAGGATGCAATCTTTCACCCCCATATAGCGAAGAAGCAATGACGGAAATGAAAGAACGGTTCAAAAGTGGGATTAAAATTCAAGGTGAAAGCATACCAATAACACGATCCGCTTACGACATTGCTATCTTCAGTGAAAGTGAATAAATATTACTGGATCCACTGACTGGAGTCCACGGTCTAATCAGTACAGAATATGGACTGAGAGTAAAGTGAGGATAGACGAAAGTAATGGGAAGAATCGGAAATGAGAACAGCGAGACACTTACTTACTTACGAATAGATGAAGTTACGGAGTACTACTACCTACGTAGGAAAATAACCCATGACAAACGGAGCAAGGAGGAAATTAGAAGCACACTGGCACAGGGTATTCCTAGCGAAGAGAAATCTAATAATATTAAATATACACCTTAATTGGAGAAAGAATTTTCTGTGCGTATGGAGAACAGCATTGTATGGTAGTGAGACATGGACTGTGGGAATACCGGAAGAGAAGAGAATCGAAGCATTTGCCATGTGGTGATGCAGAGTAATGTTGAAAAATAAGACGAACTGATGAGGTACTGAGTGAGGAGGTTCTCTGCAGAATTGGCGAACAAAGGAATATATGGGAAACACTGACAAGAAGAAGGGACAGGATGATAGGACATCTGATAAGACATCTTGGGATGACTTCCACAGTGCTAATCGGAGCTGCAGGGGGAAAAAACAGGAAGGCTGAGACTGGAATACGTGAAGCAAATTTTTGAGGCCGTAGGTTGCAACTGCTGCACTGAAATGAAGAGGTTGGCACAGGAGAAGAATTCGTGGCGGGCCGCGTAGAACCATTCAGAAAACCGAAGACCTCCCAATCCCCCCCTCCCCATTAAAAAAAAGGGGCGGGTTCATACGTACGCGTCCTGCACGTGGAACTCGTAACGCCAGTCGTCTGCAATTTCTACAGAAAAAGACGGTTCTCTAGAAGTGTAAAAATGTGGTGATTATATGTTTTGCAAGAAAGAAGACGTAAGACACGAAGCCACATAAGTTACAGGCATATCTGCCTCATGGCCATTGAATATAGCACATTGGATGATTGACAGTTCGTGAACAAAACTATAGAGTAGGGCAACACGTAGAAACTCACGTTCAATCGATATCATGTTTCTTCAACATTTGCTAGTACAGATATGCTTATGCACTGAAGAATATATGCCGTTACCACAACACAGTTCATCAGAATAATAAGAAATTCAGGACTGAACCTGTGTCAGACAAGAAGATTACTTACAGTCAGAACTAATGTCACCAGTTTCGTAAAGTAGAGAAAAGACGAAGCTATGCGTGTTAATGGAACATACTTGAACCGCCTTAGAATTATGCTGAGTTGCACTGCGTGGCTCTACAACTGAATGCCAATAAGGAACGAAAGAATATAACAGCGCAAATCAATAACGCTTGAATGGAAATAAATTATGGCACGATAAAAATAAGGAATAATGGATAGGTAAAGGTAATGGGCAAATAAAACACTGAAAAGAAACAATAGAAACAAAACGATGAATATTAAAAACCAACAGAAGGATCATAACTACTGGGTGTGTTCTTTGTTTAGAACAATTTAAGGTAATAACTTGACGTTCCGCAAAGTATTTAAAGAAAGAACCAAAAACGTCTGGGAGAACATTTCATAAACGGAATAGGTTTTACAAATAAAGCTTCCAGTTCGTCTGTTTATCATCGTGTATTACCACTATTTTTACTTGCCGCAATTGCTCGGATGAGAATTCCAAGACGGGAATTGTAAGGAGAGACTGGAAACAGAAATATGAGTCAGGAAATAAAAACTACAGCGTATGAATTAGTTATGACTATTACAAAATGAAATTGTGGTTTGAGAGGCATTTAGCCAGGAGATTTGTTATTAGATGGTTCAAGGAAGCAGTTTGTTTCAATCAATGGGAAAAGAAAAGCCTGAAGAGACTACCTATTTAATTAATGGATATCTATTGCAAAAAAAAAAAAAAAAAAAAAAAAAAAAAATGCTCGGCTAGATCTACAGCAGGAAAATTCTACAGGAGGCCTTTATCCAGCACTTGATGTCGAATAGCTAATGGAGAGAATTTCTCTTTCGACGGAGCAATAACTAATAAATGCTTGCACCACGATTAGTCTATATATTTACTGCATCTTGTATGGCTCCGAGACGGAGCCACAAGTGATCTAGAATTGCTTTGAGTGCACGCGAGCTGCACTGAGTGCCAACAGCAGCATCACAACGGTGTTGCACTCTACCAGCACGCCATACAGGCGTCAGGTAGTAATACCTTATGAACAACAGGCAGAATAAAACCGCATGCAGGCGACAGACGTTAGAGCAGTTGCTGTTTATGCAGCTCCAGAGTTCAGGTCGCTAGCTGTGAAGGATGTCTGCAGGTTGTGTAGCAGGGATCTGGAAAATAACCTTTCCCCTTGCTTTTTTCTGCTCCACGGTTGTCAATCTCTCTGATATTGACCGTCTGAAAACCACAATTTTGCTCTGTCGCAGTCCTTGTTGTGCTTCATTTTCTGTTGCTTATAATCCCGCTGCTCCTTTTGTTTTATTTAAAGCCAGCCATGTTGTGTTTCACTGTATGCTGTTTACAATCTCTCTTTTATTTTTTCATTTATTGCATCTGTTCAAATGAGAGAAAAAATGAAACATTCATGCCGCCATACATCCACGGCAACAGCAATAAACGGATAAACAAACTCTACCACGTGCGATATTTTAACTGAATAATACGAAACCTGTATCGTGACGAAAAAAACGTATCTCAGTAGATGGATGTACAGTTGTTGTTGTGGTCTTCAGCCCAGAGACTGGTTTGATGCAGCTCTCAATTCTACTCTATCCTGTGCAAGGCTCTTCATCTCCGAATAACTACTGCAACCTACCTCCTTCTGAATCTGTATAGTGTATTCATCTCTTGGTCTCCCTCTACGATTGTCACCCTCCAAGCTTCACTTCAATACTCAACTGGTGATCACTAAATGCCTCAGAACGTGTGCTACCAACCGATCCCGTCTTCTAGTCAAGTTGTGCCACAGATTACTCTTCTCCAAAATTCTATTCAAAACTTCCTCATTAGTTGCATGATCTACCCATCTAATCTTCAACATTCTTCTGTAGCACCACGTTTCGAAAGTTTCTATTCTCTTCTTCTCTACACTGTTTATCGTCCATGTTTCCCTACCATATTCCATCAAATACTTTAAGAAAAGACTTCGTGACATTTAAATCTATACTCGACGTTAAAAAAATTTTTCTTCTTAGTCTACATTTTATATCCTCTCTACCTCGATCAGCATCAGTTATTTTGCTCCCCAAATAGCAAAACTCATGAACTACCTTAAGTGTCTCATTTCCTAACATGATTCCCTCAGCGTCACCTGACCTATTTCACTACATTCTGTCGTCCTCGTTTTGCTTTTGTTGATGTTCATCTTACAACCTCCTCTCAAGACACTGTCCATTCCGTTCAACTGCTTTTCCAGGTCCTTTGCTGTTTCTCACAGAATTACAATGTCGTCAGAAAACCTCAAAGTTTTTATTCCTTCTCCATAGATTTTAATTCCTACTCCAAAATTTTCTTTCGTTTCTCTTACTGCTTACTCTGTATACCGATTGAATAACATCGGCGGTAGGCTACAACCCTGTCTCACTCCGTTCTTAATCACTGCTTTATTTCATGCCCCTGGAGTCATATAACTGCCATCTGGTTTCTATGCATATTGTAAATAGCCTTTCGCTTCCTGTATTTTACACCTGCCACCTTCAGAATTTGAAAGAGAGTGTTCCATTCTACATTGTCAAAAGTTTTTTCTAAGTCTACAAATGCTAGAAACGTAGGTTTTCTTTTCCTTAACCTATCTTCTTCGATGAGTCCTAGGATCAGTATTGCCACGCGTGTTCCAACATTTCTACGGAATATAAAATGATCTTCCCGGAGGTCGGCTTCGTTTGTAAAGATTTCGTGTTAGTATTTGGCAACCATGACCTATTAAACTGATAGTTCGGTAATTTTCGCACCTGTCAACACCTGCTTTCTTTGAGATTGGACTTATTATATTATTCTAGAAGTCTGAAAGTATTTCGCCTGTCTCGTACATCCTGCTCACCAAATGGAAGAGTTTTGGCTGGCTCTCCCAAGGCCATCAGTAGTTTTAATGGAATTTAGTCTACTCTTGGGGCAATGTTTGGACTTGGGTCTTTCAGTGCTCTGTCAAACTCTTCACATAGTATCATATCATAGGTTAAGGAAAAGAAAACCTACGTTTCTCCCATCTTCATCTACGTCCTCTTCCTTTTCCATAATATTGCACTCAAGTACATCCCCCTTGTATAGTCCCTCCATATACTCCTTCCACCTTTCTGCTTTCCCTTCTTTCCTTAGGACTCGTTTTCAATCTGAGGTCTTGATATTCATACAGGAGGTTCTCTTTTGTCCGAAGGTTTCCTTAATTTTCGTGTAGGCTGTGTCTATCTTATCCCTAGTGATATATGCTTCTACATCCTTACATTTGTCCTCTATTCATCCCTGCTTAGAAACTTAGCACTTCTGTCTACCTCATTTTTGAGGAGTTTGTATTTCGTTTTGCTCGCTTCATTTACTGCATTTTTATACTTTCTCCTTTCATTAATTAAATTCCATATCTCTTTTGTTACCTGAGGATTTCTACTAGCCCTCGTGTTTTTACCTACTTGATCCTCTGCTGCCTTCACTATTTCATCTCTCAAAGCTACCCATTCTTCTTCTACTGTATTTCTTTCCCCCATTCCTGTCAATCATTCCCTAAAGCTCTCTGTGAAACTATCTACAACCTCTGGTTCTTTCAGTTTATCCAGGTCCCATCTTCTTAAATTCCCGCCCTTTTGCAGTTTCTTCAGTTATAATCTACAGTTCATAACAGATAGATAGCGGTCAGAGTCTGCATCTGCCACTGGGAATGTCTTACAATTTAAAACCTGTTTCGTAAGTATCTGTCTTACCATTATATAATCTATCTGAAACCTTCCAATGTCTGCAAGCCTCTTTCACGTAGACTACCATCTTTCATGATTCTTAAACCAAGCAGCCGCGCGGTTTGTGGCGTCTCGTCACGGTTCTTGCGGCTTTGCCCCATCGGAGGTTCGAGTCCTCCCTCGGGCAGGGGTATGTGTGTTGTCCTTAGCATCAGTTAGTTTAAGTTAGATTAAGTAGTGTGTAACCCTAGGGACCGATGACTTCAGCAGTTTGGTCGCATAGTCTTTACCACTAATTTCCGTTTCCAAGTGTTTGTTCTGTGCAAAATTTTACCCTTTCATTTCTTACACCCATTCCATATTCACCTATTACTTTTCCTTCTCTTCCTTTTCCTACTGTCGAATTCCCATCCCCAACTACTATTAAATTTTCGTCACCCTTAACTATCTGAATAATTTCCGTTATAACAGCACACAATTCTTCAATCTCTTCATGTGTGGAACTAGTTGGCACATAAACTTTTACGGCTGTGGTAGATGTGGGCTTCGTCCCTATCTTGCCTACAACAATGCGTTCGCTATGCTGTTCGTAGTAGCTTATCCAAGTTCCTGTTTTTTATTCATTATTAAACCTACTCCTGCATTATCGTTATTTGATTTTGTATTTATAATCCTGTATTTAGCTAAGCAGAAGTCTTTTCCTTCTGCCACTGAACTTCACTAATTCCCACTACATCTAACTTTAACCTGTGCATTTCGCTTTTTAAGTTTTGTAACCTACCTGTCCGATTAAGGAATCTGGCATTCCACACTCCGATCTGTAGAACGCCAGTTTTGTTTCTCCTGATAACGATTTTACCCAAGAGGACGCCATCGCCATTTAGCCATATAGTAAAGTGTGGTGTCACCGCCAGACACCACTCTTGCTAGGTGGTAGCCATTAAATCGGCCGCGGTCCGTTAGTATACGTCGGACCCGCGTGTCGCCAATATCAGTGATTGCAGACCGAGCGCCGCCACACGGCAGGTCTAGAGAGAGACTTCCTAGCACTCGCCCCAGTTGTACAGCCGACTTTGCTTGCGATGGTTCACTGACAAATAACGCTCTCGTTTGCCGAGACGATAGTTAGCATAGCCTTCAGCTACGTCATTTGCTACGACCTAGCAAGGCGCCATTATCATTTGCTATTTATCTTGTGATGCATGTACCGTCAGACCGATGTTCACCAATTATGGGTTAAAGTTAAGTATTCCAGAAGCTCCGTACTTTTTTTACTAGACTCAATTCCTTTAACTGTTCCAGACCTCACGCCAGCCTGCGTGAGCTTAAACGCGTGCCTTTCGGCTATCTCTTAGTGGCTTGGCTGTCTTGCCAAGTCACAACATAAAGCTGCATGCGATTGGGAAAAATTATGGCTGTAGTTTCCCGTTGCTTTCAGCCGTTCGCAGTACCAGCACAACAAGGTCCTTTTAGTTGATGTCACAAGGTCAGATCAGTCAATTATCCACACTGTTGCCCCTGCGACTCCTGAAAAGTCTCCTGCCACTCTTCAGGAACCACACGTCTGTCTGGCCTCTCAACAGATAACCCTCCATTGTAGCTGCACCTCCAATATGGTTATCTGTATCGCTGAGGCACACAAGCCTCCCCACCAACGGCAAGGTCCATGGCTCATGGGGGGGAGGGGGGGGGGGTGTACACTACCAGCATTAATTCAGTTGATGTTGTTGTTGTTGTTGTCTTCAGTCCAAAGACTGGTTTTATGCACCTCTTCATGTATTCTGTTCAATCCCTTTCACCTCCGAATAACTACTGCGACTTACGTCCTTACCTTTCTACATCAGTGATATTTATAGTGCGTTTAAAATTAGTTGCGACCTTTGACTATTGGCTCAGCGGAGGGGACGTGACGCCGTTGTTTAGGTAACACCAATGGCGAGCAGGCTTTTCGCCGCCAGCGCTCCGGTTGGTAAAGCGCCTGTGTTGCCACACCGTGGATAAACATTACCACGCCGTGTCGCTCAATAGATGCATCTACGTTCGTAATCTCTCGTTCTAGCGTGGTACGTTCTGGCGCTGAAGTGTTATGCCGTCATCGGTATTGTGACCAATTGTTTTGTGTTGGATTTGTACTAATAAAAACAGATTCACAATGAAAGTGGACGTTCAGAAACACACTCAGTGGATTTGAAAATAATGTTCTGCTGCAAAATATTCCTCCAAACTCAACAACAATAATGAACATTGTGCCATAGCACTGTGTTGTGATGGATAAAGCTACAACAATCCAGTGGATGAAAGAGGATATTTCGCTCTGAGTACAAAGAAATGTTCCACTGGATAGAATTGAACGTAGCATGTATAAGGCCAAGTTAATCGAACTTGAAGTGCTGTACAAGTCAAAAACCGCACGGTACCTGGTCAACAAACTGGCTGACGCTAAAGGAAATAGTTTAATCAGGCATCTTCCGTATCACACTAATTTAAATCTGGCTGAGAATACGCTCAGTGAGGCTAAAATGCTAAAAAAAGAAGCCATTTGAAACGTTTCACCACAGGACAGTTCTCGAGTTGTCAGAGAGTTAAGGAGAGAGGCATTCACGAAGGCCTATGTCGAGTTTTGAGTAATACGTAACTTCTCTTGTTACCATGGTAAAATCTGCATCTTTTGTCAGAACAGAGCATAGTTTACAAATATACATCCCACTAACATTCTAACGCAGTTGAAATTGCGATATAATGATGTAATAGTGTGGTATTTAACTAGTAATTGAGGGCAAGTCAGGTCAGCAGTTGATGAAACAGCCCATTCTCAGAATAAAATAAACGCGTAACTTCACTTACATTGTCACAAAACTCACAGCAGTTCTCATTTCACCAGCTATCGATGGTCCTTAAAAATTAAATTATTTCTCTGAAAAAATCTGCAGGTGCTAGATTATCGCGGCGGATTTGAAAGTTTCGCATATTAATCAGATGACAAAATACTCTGCTTTTTGTGCTTTATCGTTTGCCAAAATCTTGTTTCGATACCTCAAACGGTTTATTCGATAAGTGGGATTCATAAATACTTCTTTCTGGCTTTTCCCCTGGCGCGTGCTTTCATGACGGAGTAATTTAAATACATTCCATTTTCTCGAGACTGCAGACAGATCCCTTGAAGTTTAAATAATAATTCAGTATGTTTCTACCTTTCATATGAGGCAACATATGATCTAACAGCCACTGAAAACTTTAGGAATTTCTTGCAGTAATATCGAAATATCACAATAACTATGAGCGTTAACGAAATGATATGCAGTTCATCATGAAGCTGACGAATTGACCTATAAGATGTGCGAAAGTCACATGTTTATAGCTGGTAGTTTCTGTACAGTCGTTTCAGAAAGGTCACAGATCGGTCAGCTTGCGCGGCTTGCTCTTCACGCAGTCAGCTGTGACGCGCTCAGTTCACGCTGACAAGTACGCTTCCCTCCACTCGCTCTGCGCTGAACTGTCGAAAGTCGCAACTAATTTTAAACGCACTATAATACCATGGACACGCAAATGAAGAATTTGACTGATTTTATTTCAGATGTATCAATGCACTGAAGGCGACAGACGATTTAATATGTTCACATCACAGGAAACTCTTCAAGTCAGCCATAGTTACAATGTCGACGTAACTGCGTTCTTATGAATGATTTTACAAAAGCACACACTTTTATGTATAGAGCCTAGAGCATCTCATTCCACTCGGAGTCGCAATTTGCAGCATGCATTCTTCTCGGGTGCGGACAGTTGGTTGCCTCATACCGCTTGAATCACAGAGGTCTCGTCTCTTATCCTGGCCTGTACAGAGAAGCATAAAAATTCAGACACCTCTCTTGAGAGTTTGATAAGGGCGCATTCGGCCAGCAACTTTCAACATGATACTAAGATCTCAGCAAAACGCGAGCTTTCGGTTTGCATTCATATGACAGGCAGCCATGATAGTAATGACGCTAGGTAATGTGTATGCACGCATATTACTGGCTCTTCGTTCTCGTTTTCATTAGTTTCAGAACACGTCGTGACCGGTATCCGCGTCTGAGTTAACCATTGGTAAATAAAAGTGACTTAGGAACAGCTACTTTCACTCGCAAATATGTTTCTAAACATTATGTAAAGTTATTTTTAAGAAATTTTTTAGGATGATATTCCGAAGGGGTGTTAAACCTTTCCTTGATGTCTATTCGTTACTATAACGGCTGGCTTGTTGTTTTGTTCATACATTTAGACCTCGCGAATTCATTATCTTAGACGTTTCCTTTGTTAAGAAATTCTTACGTGTGTACCTCGCCTCCGTGTCTGAGTACTAAGTCTTTGTTTCATGCAAACCATGTTCCATTCACTTCCTTTACAATCTGATCGGGGCTACATCCCACTCGCTTGACACACTTGCACTTATAATTCTTAAGACTTTTTTTAGTGATTCAGGTAAGACATCGTTCATGCAGCACTTCCAGTTATACGGCGGCGGAAACTGCATTTAAACATTTGTACAAGGACCCATCTCTCATTTCTTACCACGCGTGCGACGACGTGTGATTGGGTTGCTTTTGGTCTGTACACAACAGCGTAGCAGTCTTGGAGGGGAAGAGGGGCGGGAGGGGTTTACACCCCAGTGAATCATTTACTCAACAAGTATTTGGCGTGTTTTGTATATGTATGCCAGTATTGCCATACATATGCAGCAAAAATCAACAACACCATCACTGTTTGGAACGTTTTAAATATTGTGGCATTCAAGATAAGAAGGCGTTATCCAACGGAAGGCAGTGTAGGACACGATGATGACAATTTAGCAATGGTTTTGATAGACCTGATTGTTCAGAGACATGAATATTCATTTGACTGCTCAACTGAAATTACATTGGATAGTATAGTGGACGAAGAAAACGACTTTCTAACGATAAAGTGGTTAACAGTGTCAACAATGTAGTGCTAGTGGTAGTTGCGCAGACAATACTCCTCACAGACAAGCTAACAGTTCTGTTGAGTATGAAGCTTCACCAGAAAGGAAATCCAATACCGCTAATATCATAACAAAATTTTCGAAGAACGTCTTGAACTTAAAAGTGATTATTATACACCTCCCTGTAAAGTCGTGACCAAAAGCTCTTTGTTTTAGAGACATCCATCTACAAAAAGAACGTCAAACACCACAGTAATGTCTGATTACGAGGAAGAAAAAGAAGTAATGAACATTCATTTCGAGCAAACAAGGCAATCAAACAACGCATTATATCCGAGTTTGAAGTAGTAGGGAATGAAAGAGAATGTCCCCATTACTGGCACCTACAATTGTGGGCAGTGAAAGAAGCAAGGGAAACTGGGCACACAAATTTTAAATGTTCTTCAGCTTCCACAATAACCGGCCGGGTTGGCCGAGTGGTTCTAGACGCTACAGTCTGGAACCGCGCGACCACTACGGTCGCAGGTTCGAATCCTGCCTCGGTCATGGATGTATGCGATGTCCTTAGGTTAGTTAGGTTTAAGTAGTTCTAAGTTCTAGGGGCCTGATTACCTTAGAAGTTAAGTCCCATAGTGCTCAGAGCCATTTGAACCATTTTTTGAGCTTCCATTGAAACGTCCCCTTTGAACAATTTATACAGGACTGTGCTTAAACTGACACACAATATTTTTAGCGCAACGCAATCTGACTTTCAAAATTCTCTACAAAAGAATGGCCCTGACAAACATTAAACTATACCTTTCACAAATCACTTACCTCACAAAAATCTTCGCTGCTCAAGCTACTGCAATACAGCGAGCGCCACTACTGCCAGCTAAATAAAAGATTCAAACTATGGAAGGCACTAACTACTGATAGGGATAGTTAGCAAATGAAAGATATTAATAGAGAACAAACAATGTATTTACCTTGATATCATCATATGTAAATATATCAGTTCATGAAAAATTACAAAACTCCGCCATCTCTCTCCCCACATCCACCACTGCTGGCGGCTCACCTCCAACTGCGCAACGCTACGCGCTGTTCACCTCCAGCTGCCGCTGCCCAACACTACAATGGCAGACAACGATGCAAACTAGCGACAGACTGCACACAGCACAGCCAGTGATTTTCATATTGAGCGCTACGTAACGTTGCCAATACGAAAACATAAACAGCCTACTTACATAGCCCCCATGCTCCCCACAAAAATTTTTTTTACAAATGGTGTTGGGCACTGGCCAATACAGATTTGACAAAAATTTTTCACAATTACAGTAACAAAGATATAAAATGCACACACTTACTAATATTATGTTGGTCAAAAGCTAAAATTTTCTCACAGTCCTGTGAAACGTCCCCTTTCAACAATTTATACAGGACTGTGCTTAAACTGACACACAATATTTTTAGCGCAACGCAATCTGACTTTCAAAATTCTCTACAAAAGAATGGCCCTGACAAACATTAAACTATACCTTTCACAAATCACTTACCTCACAAAAATCTTCGCTGCTCAAGCTACTGCAATACAGCGAGCGCCACTACTGCCAGCTAAATAAAAGATTCAAACTATGGAAGGCACTAACTACTGATAGGGATAGTTAGCAAATGAAAGATATTAATAGAGAACAAACAATGTATTTACCTTGATATCATCATATGTAAATATATCAGTTCATGAAAAATTACAAAACTCCGCCATCTCTCTCCCCACATCCACCACTGCTGGCGGCTCACCTCCAACTGCGCAACGCTACGCGCTGTTCACCTCCAGCTGCCGCTGCCCAACACTACAATGGCAGACAACGATGCAAACTAGCGACAGACTGCACACAGCACAGCCAGTGATTTTCATATTGAGCGCTACGTAACGTTGCCAATACGAAAACATAAACAGCCTACTTACACCATAATACGCCTCAAGAAAGATTACAGAATATGCCATAGACGTATCACTGCTTTAAAGGCAGCAAGAGATTTACAGGAAGACCAAGACATTCGCCAGTCAGGACCCAGTTTTGTTGACGAAATAAACTACAAAACTGCAAGTTTCCACATTCAGCCACACTGCACTTGGGACACTGATCCAATAGGATTTCATTATGAAGTAACTTCTGTGGTGCGACACTAACAAAAAAAGGAAAAATCAACAGATACTTTGGTCCAGTACGAACACAATACAAGTTATAGTTATAGAATAGATGGTGGACTTTCAGTTAGTGTACATCTAAAAAAACCACACTATGTATTTGTCTTCAGGAAAGACTTTCGGCCCGAATGTTAAAAAGACTATTGGAGACATTCTTCCACCACACATTAATTATTTTGTGGATATTGTTAATAACAATGTGACAAATAACCGGAAGTGTATATTACTCTGTGATTCTTGGAGTGCTCGCAAGGACACAACAGTAGTAAATGATTCATCTGCGGGTAAAGACACTGAATGAACGATGATTCCGCCGAAGACAACAATATACCCACAACCTTTGGATATACATTTCTCTTGACTTTATAAAATATATGCAAGAAGGATAACAGACTCTATAAGGGCTCTCTGGAGTGATTTCCCCATTAAATTATTAAACAAATTTTCATAAATAAAACGCATTCTATTCTCCATAACCAGCTGTTTGGTCCAGTGTATATGGCTATGTTTTCCTGGCAAGCGGCTGAGTAGAACACTCCGGAACATATCGCTGAATTCAAGAATGTGATTCACGTGGTATTTGATTTTGCAGCTCAAGAACGTCATTCTGGGGATGGTGTAAGTACTGTTTTCGCCAAATGTGCCTACCGCAATTCCTAATATTGTTTCATGCATTTTGTTGAGTAATCTCATGTAAATTTCTCAACTCCTATAGTGGCCAGTGAGTAAGACAGTCGAATGTTATCATCAGCCGAATTTCAGTGGTATATAAAGTTTCTAATTACAATTAGATGATAGAATCTCTGTTCGAGCTGAGAGACTTCCCTTATCAGGTACACTTTTCAGAAAAGTGGCAGGCTTACAAAATTAACGAATTTTTTATAATACCACTGATGAAAATCATTTTTAATTAGTTTTTTAGAAACACGTAATCTAATGTTCAACTTTTAGTGATCATTGTTTCATGTTCATATGTTCTGAACGTTTTGAGTGAACTAAAACTAAAAACTCCTCCCGAGCAGGCAATGAAGGCCCAACGGCACCGACCGGACGCCGTGTCATCCTCAGCACACCGCTCTCCCGGCCGAATCTCAGTTCTCGAGACCGGAGCAGCTACTTCTCAATCAAGTAGCTCCTCAGTTTGCCTCAAAGGGGTTGAGTGCATCCCGCTTGCCAACGGCGCTCGGCAGACCAAATGGTCACCCATCCAAATGGTAGCCCAGCCCAACAGCGCTTAACTGCGATGATCTGACGGGAACCAGTGTTAGCACTGCGGCAAGGTCGTTGGCCCTTTTGAGTGAACAGTGACGTGTTCGTACCGTTAACAACACATAAGTCGCCAATATGGGCGTAAAGAGAAAGAAAACAAGTCTACCATGCAGCTCGCTTTAACATTTATGGACGGATTCCATGACTTGAAAGCTTTTACTCTGGCTGTGGTCCCAAACCTGGAAAATAATGTATGTGTACTTTCATCTTACAAATAAACAAAGGCCATTTGGCTACACTTCAACAGTGCGATTCTGTTCTCTCTTCTGCAGACATTGTTCAGGCAACCGTCACCGTGTTTAACACATTCACACCGGCGTGTGTCACTGGTGGCTGGCATTAGACCAGGCAAAACAAAGATTTCGGCTCGAAGGCCGCGCAAGGGTCATGAGCACCAAAGCGCTCAGCCTTCCTTAACGTTTCCCCACTACCACGCCGCGCTGTCTGAGTGAGAAGAGAGGGAAGAGGGGAAAACTACGGACGTGCCGCATTTAAATGACAGTGCTGTTGCACTGCATACTACTGGGTTCTATATTTCACATTTATCAGTGAAACAGATTCCAAACAAAAGAAATTTGGAGTATTATTTGATTATTTTTCTCACGCTGAAGACACAATATAACTTCTGTCTGGTTAGACTATCTGCAGATTCAGATAACTTCACAGAGTTTCACATTCAAGTTGCCATATATACATGATTTATTTCGTTTCCTAAAGGAAAACAAAGGTTTTTCGCCAAAATATGTCGATCGAAATATCGTAGCACTTTTGCAACCTTATTATGGAGACTTCGAAATTCTACCTGAGGAAAGCAATATAGATATCCCGGACAGTTTTAACGTAAAAATTTTTGTCATTAAAATTGGAATTACCACGCAGGTCAGTCAACTACATCTGCAAATGCACAGGGGTGCTTTCAACTGAAATGGCAAAATACCTCGAAAACAGCACGGAAACAGATGTTAGATTGACAGTGTCCTCAAAATCGTTATAAAACTGTCCTTGTAATTCTTTCAAGGTCACTATGAATTCTTCAAATCTCGCCTTTTTTTTCTTTAACACCAGCGAGCATATGGAACTGGACTGTATTTGTCAGAATGTGTCACTTCTACAACGCGACTTTCTTTTCAAATGCATCCACATCAAATCGGAAATAAGTTACTTCACAAGGTCTTACTGTGGGCAGTACGCAGTCAAATTCACTCAAAATGCGAAGTCAACACTCAATTCCAGATGTTCACATTTTCGTCCTTGCATTCCTTTGTCCTTTATAAATCCAACAACAGCGAGTTTTAAACCTAAAAATCGTTCCGCGCATGCCACATAACGTAACCAACATATTTTGCAGTAATATATGAAGAATCCATACTCTTCAGTTCCACTGAAAACTGTTGGAAATGACAATGGAGTAATGTGCACGACTCCAGAAATTTTGCTACTATTAACACCAATTTCTTCACGTACTTCACCTTGCAAACTTAGCACAAAGAGCTTTTTGATGCACAGAAACGATGATTCCCGTATGTTGATCATTGAACTTTTTTACCCTTTCATTGCCAACTATATACTTAAATTCTTTCTGCGAGATACTGTAATGTCGTTTCATAGCAAATATGTAATGGATGTCGCTTGTGGAAATTGTCATTCCCATCCATTTTTAAGGATTGTGAAGACAGATCACTAGACTGTCTACTTTTATACAAACAGCCAGTGGACCTGTAATCATCCTTCTCACCACGAACAAACTGATAATGTTAAAAAGCGCCGATAGGGCGATTCTGCTGAACTCAGAGAGTTGTACCGACCGAAAAACGCTGGGACGCAATGCTAAAAGGAACGTCGTGCTATTTCGTGGTCTTTCGAGAACGAGCGAGCAAAGCCGAATAACAGGCCGAGCTTTCGCCTGTCTGAAGGTACGCGTGACGTTTGGCATGTCATGACCGGCCCTGTGCTAGACCCTTCCCCGTGTGGCGTATACCACTAGTGGCTCACGCAGGACCCTACCAGTTTGCTACCAAGAAAGCAAGAATGTGTAATCTGTTACATATCGATGATGATGTTTGGATTGGGGGGCGCTCAACTGCGCGTTTATCAGCGCCCGTACAAATTCCCAACTTTTCTCAGTCCAGTGTTGCCACTTGCATGAATGATGATGAAATGATGAGGGCAACACAAACACCCAGTCATCTCGAGGCTGGTGTTACCTATCAACCTGGCGCAACGATCAGTTGTCAATAAAATTTTGTGTGACCCTTCAATGCGAGAGCTTTCTGAACAAGTGAGACACTACGTAATTTGTGCTTAAATTAATGCTAAGCTATTTAATGTGATCTCTCGGTTTTGAAAAGTAAGGTCAGCATATTGGAAAACTATCCTAGGGGGCTTGATCGCAAGCGCCACCCCACAGTGAGAAACACAATTCTCAGCGCGGGAGTGAACATGTCAAAAATGATTTGTTTATTGTCACTCTGGATAATACTCGTCTCTTCGTCGTCTCTCCTATCGGAATATATTTGTGTAACGATGTAGTGAAGCGATCATCAAATTGTAAGTCTTTGCCGTTTTCTATCTGAAATCTCATCGACGTCATCCAATTACTGATACTGATTCACTTTGTAGGTGTCCAAGTGATCCTATCATTCCCACTGTGCTACCCACATTTCTCCTTTCTCGTTCCTTTCGCAAACTGTACATGGGAAGATTTGTTGATAAACCTCTGCATCAGCTCCAATTTCTCTGAATTTATTTTCATCGTTGTTTCGCAAGATATCTGTCAACTGACGTAATATGTATTTCGCAAGTTATGTGTCAGATGAAGTAATATGTATCCAGCCCTTCTTGGAACATAGGCTTGTTGAATGTGAGCAGGGAACCTCTCTCTCGTGCTGTGTCTGCCACCCTAATTTATAATGCTCTCACGTTTACCAAACAATCCTGTGATAAAACGTGCAGCTCTTCGATGTAAATCCTCTATCTCTTTCACTACACCAGCTTGGCAAGGTTCCCAGACTGATGAACAATACTCGAAAACTGGTCGAACAAGTTTTCTGAAGGACCACTTCTTTCTTGAAAGAATTGCATTTTCTTTAGATTCTTCCCATGAATGTCTTGACATGTTGCGATTTCTGCAGAAGTTTATAGCATTTTTTGTGGTCACTACACTTTTCTTCGCTCTGGACAGTTACTGATAGGTATTTTAATGGTACTACTGTTCCCAATTGGCTTCTACTAATAGTATAATCGCTTTGTGGTTGATTTCTTAGCCATTAAATGCAGAAAAAGTTTTGTTTGGTTATTTACAGGGTCAACTCTAAGCCTTTTCAACAGTCATCGTCTTCCGCGCGCCTTTCTGCTATTCGCTACAGACTTCTGGCGTTACACCTTTCCTCGAGACAACAGCATCGTATGCGGAAGCGTCATGGAGCTATCGGTGTTATGCAATTGCTAATTTGTAATAAAACGTCAAATTATAAAAAAAAATTTAGAAAAATGTATAAAACTTTTTAAAATTCTCAAAAATTTTCTATATATTGTCTAAATCACATTTAACAATAAAATTATTTCACAAAGTGATGAACAGGTTTTCAAGCTTTTAAAGAGTTTTGTAGAAAATTCTTGAAATTTTTATAATTTTACAGTTGATTGTCTGCTTACGATCGCTTTTGCCTCTTCTGACAGCGTCAGAAATATTCATTTTGACAATTTTTATGCACTATCCAGTCACATTAATTCGACCGCTGTTGAAAGCTGGATAGCCACGTTATGCAGCGTGGACCGCTGCGACACCTGGAGGAAGAGAGTCAGTGAGGTTCTGGAAGGCAGTGGTTGGGACTGTGAGCCATGAAGATTCCAGTTCCGTGCCCAGTTGCGCTAGGTTTCTCGGTTGTGGGTCCATGGCGGGAACAGCCCGATCGAGGTGGTCCCTCAGATTCGCGATCGGCTTTAAATTCGGTAAGTTTGGTGGCCAGGGGAATATGGTAAACTCATTCTGGCGCTCTTCAAACCACGAACGGTCACTGCGATCTGTGTGACTCGGTTCTTTGTCCTGATGATAGGAATTATTGTGCCCAGGAAACCTAATTGCTCTAACTGTGGACATTGATCCCGAGGATAGGTACATATTTGTGTTGATCCATTGTGAATTCCAGGATGATAAGATCAACCATGTTGTTGTTGTTATGGTCTTCAGTACTGAGACTGGTTTGATGCAGCTCTCCATGCTACTCTATCCTGTGCAAGCTTCTTCATCTCCCAGTACCTACTGCAACCTACATCCTTCTGAATCTGCTTAGTGTATTCATCTCTTGGTCTCCCTCTACGATTTTTACCCTCCACGCTGCCCTCCAATACTAAATTGGTGATCCCTTGATGCCTCAGAACATGTCCTACCAACCGATCCCTTCTTCTCGTCAAGCTGTGCCACAAACTTCTCTTCTCCCCAGTCCTATTCAATACCTCCTCATTAGTTATGTGATCTATCCATCTAATCTTCAGCATTCTTCTGTAGCACCACATTTCGAAAGCTTCTATTCTCTTCTTGTCCAAACTATTTATCGTCCATGTTTCACTTCCATTCATGGCTACACTCCATACAAATACTTTCAGAAATGACTTCCTGACACTTAAATCTATACTCGATGTTAACAAATTTCTCTTCTTCAGAAATGCTTTCCTTGCCATTGCCAGTCTACATTTTATATCCTCTCTACTTCGACCATCATCAGTTATTTTGCTCCCCAAATAGCAAAACTCATTTACTACTGTAAGTGTCTCATTTCCTAATCTAATTCCCTCAGTATCACCCGACTTAATTCGACTACATTCCATTATCCTCGTTTTGCTTTTGTTGATGTTCGTCTTACACCCTTCTTTCAAGACGCTATCCACTCAATTCAACTGCTCTTCCAAGTCCTTTGCTGTCTCTGACAGAATTACAATGTCATCGGCGAACCTCAAAGTTTTTATTTCTTCTCCGTGGATTTTAATACCTACTCCGAATTTTTCTTTTGTTTCCTTTACTGCTTGCTCAATATACAGATTGAATAACATCGGGGAGAGGCTACAACCCTGTCTTACTCCCTTCCCAACAACTGCTGCCCTTTCATACCCCTCTACTCTTATAACTGCCATCTGGTTTCTGTACAAATTGTAAATAGCCTTTCGCTCCCTGTATTTTACCCCTGCCACCTTTAGAATTGGAAAGAGACTACTCCAGCCAATATTGTCAAAAGCTTTCTCTAAGTCTACAAATGCTAGAAACGTAGGTTTGCCTTTCCTTAATCTTTCTTCTAAGATAAGTCGTAAGGTCAGTATTGCCTCACGTGTTCCAGTATTTCTAAGGAATCCGAACTGATCTTCCCCGAGGTCGGCTTCTATTAGTTTTTCCATTCATCTGTAAAGAATTCGTGTTAGTATTTTGCAGCTGTTGCTTATTAAACTGATTGTTCCGTAATTTTCACATCTGTCAACACCTGCTTTCTTTGGGATTGGAATTATTATATTCTTCGTGAAGTCTGAGGGTATTTCGCCTGTCTCATACATCTTGCTCACCAGATGGTAGAGTTTTGTCAGGACTGGCTCTCCCAAGGCCGTCAGTAGTTCCAACGGAATGTTGTCTACTCCGGGGGCCTTGTTTCGACTCAACCAAGTAATGACACGAAAACATCCCGCAGAGCATAACGCTTCCTCCTCCTGCATGGAATCTTCCGACGATTGTAGCAGCGTATTCGCTATGGTATCGATAGCTACGATGCCACAACGTGGGTGCGCTCTCTTAAGTTGGCACTACGAGAGCGGACGAACAACGCCGAGCACGGCGCCCTCTAGCCGACGCCGTGGAGCTCGGCGAGCGCCGCTCCAGATTCAGCCCATTTGATCAAGAGCAGGCGACCTAGCAACTTAGCTTCTACTTGTAGAAGGAGGGGTGTGGAGGGGCAGCCATTATAGACTGCCTCCGTAACTTCTAGTAACTGTTAGCTTCAATACATGAACGACTTCGCACCTGCGTGCTCATCTGTACCAAAAGTTAAGTAATGTATATCTGTTTATACACCAGTAAAGGTGCTTTAACTTTACTTTCAGGACCGAAGCAGCTCACCTTTTCCTGCTCCTACTCGCGTCCTTCACTCTCGGCCTACTTTGCAGAAGCAGTTCACAGGAGCAGATCCACGCACCGCCTATCCAGGCGGGATACAAAATTCGCCACCTTCGCAATGGAGGACGAAACTTTATTCATCTGAAAAAGCCGCCTGTCCCCACCAAGCGGACGTCCAGTTGCGAATTCCAACCTTCGTAACACCGTTGTAGTTCCTTGGTTCATCTGGGCGGTCAGCTGCTCAACAGTTGCACTTCTACTCGCCCGTACACATCTTCGCAGCCGTCGCTCACCCCTGTCATCCATGGCCCGTGGTGTACACAGTTGTCTCTGCGCCCGTTTCGGACAGCGCGATTTTGCCATGCACGATGTACTTTAACCACGGCGGCACACGAATAGTTTACAAATTTTGCCTTTTCAGGAAATTTCACATCCCTTGCGTGAAAACCAATGGTCATGCCCTTTTTGACGTCTGATGTATCGCTACATTTCCTCGTTAGGAAACGACTGCAATTTTGTCCGTGTCCCACCGACATGCTTTATATACCCTCCAATGCTAGTGCCTCCACCTGCCGTCTCTGAGTGGTTATTGCACGTTGACGTCAAACACAGGCAGCGGATAGTGTATTTTGGTATCAGTAATGGTCCTATCACAGTCACTTAGGGTCTTACCAAACTTGCCTTTCATCTTTCTCACGATTTCATAGCGTTAGGAACCAAGTGTTGAGTTGCCTCTTAGGAAATCCTGAATCCGATGACAAATCTGTCCCAGTATTAGAAAGGATAGTATTTTGTTCTCTAAACGACAGAATTAAATTTTATCCCGTGCTTCCTGGAAGACAAGGAAATGGCATCAACCTTGGTGTCTTTGTTGATAGTGTTCTGGATTTTGCAGACGAATGTTACGTACTGTTTCGCAACATTTCTGCTTATGGAATTTATGTTGTTTTTATAGAGGAGTGCAATAAGGAAATCTGTGCAGGCTAAGCTCCTCCATTGTTTCTTCCCCGTTTATGCCCACTTCTGGATAACATATACTTAGCATAAGACATCACTATCAAATATGATTTTAAGTTTCTAGTCGGAAATTGACATACCTGTTAGTCGTGTGATATTTACACTTTTCTACACGAAGGAGACACCACGTACTGTACAACACTCTGAAAAGCTCCACTGTTCGTGAGTGGCTAGTGAGTGAATTACATTTTATTTTAGGCATAATAAATTTGTTCACTTTCAGACACTGACATATGACGCTCTTGTTTTGGTGTCCGAAGTGTCCTCGAAGAGGCAATCATTACTCTATGAAACACACTACGAATGGTTTCCTACTCTTCCGCTAATTCTTTGCACTCGTCGCCAATTAGTAAGCGATACCGCTACCCTTGATTAAGGCACGTGGCGGTAACAACACAGAACAGCGTGGGTGCGTCGATAACTGACGCTGCCGCTCGCTAGCGACCAGCGTCTGCGTCACAAACTGAAACCGGATGAAACCGTCCGTTGGCAGGATGGGCGGGTGGCTGCCGGCTGCTGTGCTAATGAGGGGGAGGAGGAGACGCCTGTGGCAGCGACGGGGTGTCGCTGTTGACGAGCGAACAACACCTCGCGCGTCACCCGCCCCCTCTGGTTGTCACTGGATATCGTGGCTGACACCGGCCGCTCAAAGAGGTGTGTTCAAGCGTGACACCGCCAAAGCCTGCAAAGTTTAATCAGGCGTACAGGGGTGGAAAGTGTGGCAAAAGTGTGAGAGCCCGATATTTCACTGGGAAAGCAGTCGCATGTATCGGCAGTATGTCTGCTTATTTTAGTGTAATGAATGTTCCTCTCGTGCCGTCTGCTCCTGCTAAAATGAACGCTTTCCTGTACTGACCATGATCTAAGCATCAGCTTCCTTTCTCGTTTCCAGACATAACAGCAGAGTGGAAATATCATACATTCCAAGTCCCAAATCACACATTTGTCAGAGGAATGTAAAAGTAATGTAATTCTTTTCGTAAGTAAATTATTTGTTTATTACAACATTACGCTCTTTAAATCATCACTATGAAGAGTTTCCTCCCTCTGCTTTCTCTCAAGCAGTAAAAGTTTTCAGAGAGGCGATTCAGTTGAATTAATTAAATGAAATGAGATATGTGTAACACATGCAGACAGCAATTGCCGCAAGAGGACAGTACTACATTTGATGGTGGTAAGTGACTATGCTATCGCACAGGTTTCGTGCTTCGGAAAGAAAGTACTTGCTTTGAATACATAACGCTGACTGTCAATATTACACCTTTTCTTCTAACACCATCTTTTAAACTAGAACAACGACGCCTCTGTCTGAGTGGTATTGAAGATCCACACCGTCACTGATTTGAGACCAGTGACCAAATCATTTTCAGTATAGCTTCCGCGAAATATTACTGCAAGATTCCTTAAATAACCGGTGGTGTATCTCAGGGCTGCTTTGAATTTTGTTGAAAGGCAAATTAATGAGAGAACACGATAGGTCAATAATAGTGAATAAATACAAATACCCGCCAAATTTGGAAGAAAGAAAAATATTCTATAAACGATAACAACGGAGCAAATCACATAATCAAGTTTAATCTTAATTAGAGCCAGCGCAAAAATTGCGTATACAACAGACAATTATAGCATACGTCTACTTTGCAGCGTAGAAGAGGAAAACTAGACAGAAGTGAGTCAGCGCTCGTGTAACAGTAGAAGAATACGAAATACGCGGCTTTGTTCCTAGCCAGCTTACATTCTGCGTCTTTGACTTTCCGCTAAGTTGTTATTTAAAACAAAGATCGCTGGTTTCTTTCGTAGGATATTTGCGTTTTACAATATCGATTAGAATGACGTTTGTATATATATTATTAGACAAGAAGACGTACATATCCACAAGAGCTACGCTCTACCCTTAACACTAATAAGAAAATATATATATTTTTTCTAAAGAAACGTCTGAACTACAAAAAAGGAGACAAATTAGAAAATAAATAATATATTAACGATGTTTTACGTATTATACCAAGGAACTGAGTATTTCCAAGTACCAATAAGGAAGCTTGTGTTTCAAGTGTCATTAATACTGAGGCACTACGTTCTATTTGTCAAAATACAATTTTATTTTAACTCACAGAATTGTAGTGAAGAAAATCCTCATATACGTTATTTAAATTTTTTGTAGGGCAATAACAAAATGAAATTGAAGGAAAAATATCTCAGTGTTAACTTCTGTTTCTTACACAACTCCATTCTTGGGATCTGACTTTGCAAAATTTACTGCAAAATTTCCTGTGCTGTTGAGGAAGAAGTAACAATATCGTCCACAAGACTTTCTGTTTTGCATCAGATAATTCCTCTTTTGAATAGATTATCATTTTTCCATGTTTCTGTTACATAGTAAGAATTTTTATCACTATTTGTGATGTATGAATATTAGATACACTGATCCCACTGCGTTAGTCCTTACAAGCTATCTTTGACAACAGTGTTTCAACAGTATCTTTACAATCAAAGAAGTCAGTTACATTCCTTGGAATTACATGGAATGAGCTCATCGCTTTAGCTGACTCAACAATGTTGTGGAAATTTTGCAAAAGAAAAAAAAAGCCTTGCTTAACCTACTTCGTATCTTTATGACAGTAAAATCTTCGTTCTATTATAAGATGTTTTGCTGATAGAAACAAAAGCTTACATGCACGCTGCTTGCACTACAAACTGTGCAACAACTAAATGACGACCTGGAACTACAGTGGGTAGCACTGCTTGACACAAAGACGAAGTGCCACCTAATAACGAACGAACCATGTTCTTCATGATTAGGCACTTGGAACTAGTCTAGTGACATAAAACTGCGTACCGAGAACACAATATCACAGAAAATCCTGAGAGGATATGTCAAATCCCCTGCACACCTTGCTATTTTTCTAAGCTTTCGTTAGCTTCTGCCACTCACTAAGTATCTGGGAATATAACCAACCTCTCGGAAAGATGTATACTAATGTATTCTTTACGTCTGAATGTATAGTAAGTGATAACTTCTAACTCCTTCCCTTATCCAACTAATGTGAAAGTCCAGTCCAACTAAAGACGACAAAGAGGTTAATTAATAAAAGCAAAGATGCCGGCATGTGTCTCACTACTTGCAAATTAACCGAAACATTTACCTGATGTGATTAAAAGTCGGTTAAGAATGGTTCCCACCAGTAACGTAAGTGAGAACAGAGCAGAAAGAAATGCATTCGTCCCCGTAATTATCTTCTTTTAATAGACCCAAGACAGACGATTTGTTACTCTTCTCAACAGGTCAAGGAACAACCAAGTCTGATCTTATAGATGTAACAGTTCTAAATTCATCTGCAGTAATGTTGTTCTGTTGGCCAAATTCCACACGTGAGCTGCTGCTGTGTGACATGTTTGTATTAACAGAAATCTAATTAACGTCACTTTCAGTTAATCACATCCGGATTCTGATCGAATAGCGACGGTGGAAATCTCTGCTGACGTAGTTGATGTAGTATTTGCGGAGTGTTGTGTGTATCCGTTCTGCGACAGGGCACTGGTAGGTCACGCATTGCACCTGATTCTCTCATATGTGGCTTTCCATGCTGAAGGTAGTGCCCTAAAACAGCCGAAAATTACGTTATACCTTGGAGGAGAGTAAATGTTATACACTCCTAGAAATTGAAATAAGAACACCGTGAATTCATTGTCCCAGGAAGGGGAAACTTTATTGACACATTCCTGGGGTCAGATACATCACATGATCACACTGACAGAACCACAGGCACATAGACACAGGCAACAGAGCATGCACAATGTCGGCACTAGTACAGTGTATATCCACCTTTCGCAGCAATGCAGGCTGCTATTCTCCCATGGAGACGATCGTAGAGATGCTGGATGTAGTCCTGTGGAACGGCTTGCCATGCCATTTCTACCTGGCGCCTCAGTTGGACCAGCGTTCGTGCTGGACGTGCAGACCGCGTGAGACGACGCTTCATCCAGTCCCAAACATACTCAATGGGGGACAGATCCGGAGATCTTGCTAGCCAGAGTAGTTGACTTACACCTTCTAGAGCACGTTGGATGGCACGGGATACATGCGGACGTGCATTGTCCTGTTGGAACAGCAAGTTCCGTTGCCCGTCTAGGAATGGTAGAACGATGGGTTCGATGACGGTTTGGATGTACCGTGCGCTATTCAGTGTCCCCTCGACGATCACCAGTGGTGTACGGCCAGTGTAGGAGATCGCTCCCCACACCATGATGCCGGGTGTTGGCCCTGTGTGCCTTGGTCGTATGCAGTCCTGATTGTGGCGCTCACCTGCACGGCGCCAAACACGCATACGACCATCATTGGCACCAAGGCAGAAGCGACTCTCATCGCTGAAGACGACACGTCTCCATTCGTCCCTCCATTCACGCCTGTCGCGACACCACTGGAGGCGGGCTGCACGATGTTGGGGCGTGAGCGGAAGACGGCCTAACGGTGTGCGGGACCGTAGCCCAGCTTCATGGAGACGGTTGCGAATGGTCCTCGCCGATACCCCAGGAGCAACAGTGTCCCTAATTTGCTGGGAAGTGGCGGTGCGGTCCCCTACGGCACTGCGTAGGATCCTACGGTCTTGGCGTGCATCCGTGCGTCGCTGCGGTCCGGTCCCAGGTCGACGGGCACGTGCACCTTCCACCGACCACTGGCGACAACATCGATGTACTGTGGAGACCTCACGCCCCACGTGTTGAGCAATTCGGCAGTACGTCCACACGGCCTCCCGCATGCCCACTATACACCCTCGCTCAAAGTCCGTCAACTGCACATACGGTTCACGTCCACGCTGTCGCGGCATGCTACCAGTGTTAAAGACTGCGATGGAGCTCCGTATGCCACGGCAAACTGGCTGACACTGACGGCGGCGGTGCACAAATGCTGCGCAGCTAGCGCCATTCGACGGCCAACACCGCGGTTTCTGGTGTGTCCGCTGTGCCGTGCGTGTGATCATTGCTTGTACAGCCCTCTCGCAGTGTCCGGAGCAAGTATGGTGGGTCTGACACACCGGTGTCAATGTGTTCTTTTTTCCATTTCCAGGAGTGTAATTTCAGGTAAAGGACCCTTGTCCGGAACGATAGTGTCGAAAGTATAAGTGAAAATCCTGCTGGTGCCTCTGACAGTGTAACACGTGTACCGCTACTGTGGTTATTAAGGTAGTGAATTAGGCAGTTTTGAGAAGTGGTAGTATGGACCAAAACGAGAAAAACTGTCGAGTAATCATGAGCACTAAAATCCTTACCTTACAAACAGGTCCTCAATCAAAATGTTGAAAATTCGATTTTTATTGCATTTTTTGAAAGGTATATGTGTTTAGAATATTGGGACGAAAAAGTTTCTTAATCCGTGCCTTACAGTAGTTTCTACAACCCATTGTTCGAAGCAGTGTCACGATGGCTATGGGACGTCTCATCCGAAGACGCCTGGCACAGGTAGAAAATTTGTCATGCCATGACGCACGTTCACAAAATGGTTTACATTGCAGTTTCCATGAAAACATATTCGCCGATAAAGCTGACGAAACACCTGTGTAGTCCACCGAACGCAGCATATCCAGCTCAGCCAGACAGGCTTTTCTCGCCAAGAAGACCGAGGGAATTGTTCTCTAGGAAAAATTCGAGTTAGAGGAACGGTTGATATGCGGTCCTGGAATTTCAGACTATACGTAAGTAACAGAAACACTTTTTTGTCAACGTTTGGTCAGACCTTGTCAAAACATAGCTTTTGGTCGGCCATATTGATTAGCCGTTTGAATTCTGAAAATCTAAATTCAGATTTGTATTCATCGACATCAAAGAACATAATAACGTGTTGGTTTAATCCAAATTGATCTAATAATACATATAAACGTGTTTCCTAAACTATAAAGAGGTTTTTCTCGAGAAACGATTCTTCAGAACTGTGTGCAACGTAAAATATAAGTAGTTCAGCTTATCAACTTCTACGTTTGACCCCGAAAAATGAACGCTTCTCTTGGGAGCTTACACCTATAACATACGAAAATTTGTAAAGCCATAAATAGTGGAAAACATAGAACTCAAAGTTCGAGTTACCATATAGTGAAATTTAATGTTATTTCGTTGTGGTTAGGTATAAATTTAATTGTAGTATCCACTGATGTTATTCATTTTTGATTTCAGATAACTCCTGAGGGGCTACACTGCATGCAGCCTGCGTACTTCAGACTCGCAGGCCGTTGATCAAATCATAATTACGGGCGCCATTTTTCTATTGAAAGTCTACAATAAAGTTCAAAGTATGATTAGTCATAATAACCTAAGAGATTCTTTGTACGAATTTCCGTTGTCTCAAAAGAATTTTCCAAACTTTACTTATTTTATGCTCATTTGAATGAGAGCCTGGACTTAAGAGCTATGAGCATCTTCGCTACGGTGAGACATACCTCTTCTACTAAATAAATGGAAAATATGGAAACGAAAGAACTTTCTGTGCAAAGAGATGTTTTTCACAGTATCGAAGATGAACAAGTGCTCATAGCTCTTAAGTTGTGGATTTTATAGCCCATGATTACCAACCTTTTTCTCTAGTTTTGGACCTTACTGCCACCTCCGAAAGTTGTCTGTGCTATATCTTAGCAACAACACTACCGGTAAATGCATTCCACTATCATAGGAATGAAAACGATTCTCGCTTATAACTTTCGACTCGGTAGTTTCTGGACGAGGGTCCCTTACCTCAAGGTGACATGTTTATCTTCCTACAACATCCCCGAAAATTTGTAACGTAGGGACGTAATTATCCTGTATATTCCTTCATACATGAAGATCTTTTTCCACCTAGGAATTGCCGCATCGTCGCTGGCTAATACAATCCTAAAGACAAACAAAAAAAGCACTTCATGTTACATTACGGCCAGAGAACATAAAGGTAATCAATCATAATTATCAATTTTTGCATTAATAAATATTGTTTAAGAAACTGCTCGCATTAACATGTTAGAAAACTCATACAGTCCTCCAGGTAATATCACGGCTGTGAGCAACTGAGAAGAATTTTTGCTGGATGTCGTACAACAACTGCCTGCAGGTAAACGCTGCACGTCGCGCGTTGTCGCATTCCTCCACTGGCGTGCAGGTGTTTAAAAGATGTCACCACCCGGTTGGATGCACATCTATCTGCTTTGGATTTAGCGACGTGGAGTGCTCGAGAGGAGAGGGACTCCTAATGAAGGCGAACGAGAGAGAGATTCTGTCAAATGATACTACAATGGCAGCGCAAGTTAAAAATTGCACAAAGTTACAAACTTCATCGGTGCATGAATATAGCCACTGTATTTAAACTAATCGTTTCGAAATATCCAATAGTTCACTGATTCCATATTCAACTCGTTCGTCAACTATCTTCCCCACCGGCTCCATAAACTAACATTTTTCCACATTTCACCACAGCCCAAGCACGACATTGCTCGTATCCACTATAAAGGTAGATACACTTAAGTACGTCTTGGCAGGCAATGACTTCTGAACAGCAGCATGACAACGAAGAGAAAAATACTTCGCCTGTAAACAGATTGCTCTGTAACTGACATTTGCACATAAGCAACACCTCATTTCTTATGTAACAACGAAAACGATGTCGTACTACATGGTTCACGAAATATGGCATATACTGAAAAAAACACAATTCTGCGTTAGTTATAATGTTTTTACTACATCTGCTAGACTTCTCGGTGCGTAACAAACATCAACAGGTAAAAGACATCTCTTACAAAGTTGTTGTTAGTGCTTAGCTTCGGCTACCTCTTGCAGTAACATATGAGATGGATACTGTGTTGAGTTCTAGCTTACAAGTACAAGAATACGGATTACATGCTCCCGTTTGAAATGTTTCTCTCTGTACATCAGTTTCCTCCAGCGATGTTTTACATAGTTTCATTTACAGCGTTGCAACTAGTGGAAATCTATTGTATGAGGAATTCCGCTTTACGCAAGACACCTTCCGATGGCGGCGAAAACTCTGTGCAAGTTCGAAAAATCGCAGAAAATGCTTGTGAAACAATAAAAGTTGTAGAGATAAGCGTGTTACCACACCACAAACACAGGAGACAAGCATCACAACGTCAAAGCCATGACAAGTTGTAGATTGTGAAGCAGACTTACAGCTACCAACATAAACATTTGATTTCTTCATGTAAGAAAGAAAGTAAAGTAACCCACTGACGACAGGACAAAAAGTGCTGAGACATGTCTGGGCAAAACATAAATCCAAAGGTGTCCTGCATAAGGCGGAATTACTCATTCAATTTTCTTAGAAGGCACGAAAATAAGAAGAACTGCAACACCACAAGATGATTAATGGAAATATTTTCTGTCTATTCTTTGCACTGAAGAACGTCCTCTTGTGTCTTAAATATCGTATTTGCGTAGAGATTATTTAGACTTCAGCTGTTGTAATTGAGCCGGCCGAAGTGGCCGTGCGGTTAAAGGCGCTGCAGTCTGGAACTGCAAGACCGCTACGGTCGCAGGTTCGAATCCTGCCTCGGGCATGCATGTTTGTGATGTCCTTAGGTTAGTTAGGTTTAACTAGTTCTAAGTTCTAGGGGACTAATGACCTCAGCAGTTGAGTCCCATAGTGCTCAGAGCCATTTTGTTGTAATTGAAAAAGGGACGAATGCTGAGATGTCCCACAATGCCCACAAATTAAAGTAGTACTTTTCTGCTCTTCAGACGTTTCGGAAACATTCATAACTTGGTACCTCAAGCAAAAGCATACTTCAGCGTACGTACGGTACCAGTACGCAATTGAGAATACTCGTCTTTTTAGGGTACCGTATCTCAGTCAGTAAAAACGGAAACCTTACAGGATCGCACTGTCACCCGTCCGTCAGTCCGTCCTTCTGTTAAGACTTATTTTTCGCAGGAACTGGTGGAGATATCAAGTTTATGTAAAATAAAAGGTTTAGGATCCCTTGGCGATGCAAAAACGGTAAACTTCTAAGTCAATGAAATCAAAAGGAGCGGCCATTGATGTCGCATATTTGGATACTGGCAAACTCATTCATCAAAACCTGTAGATGAACTATCTGTGTACCTCATTATGTTTGAAAGACACCATATGAGCGCGATCCCAACTAGCATTTGTCCGATTTTTGTTACTGCTCTCACCTATATGTTGGCTTTTCGAATTTACTTCATTAAAGGAAACCATACATGTGTTTCAAATTATGGAAGTTCATCGCTACACAAATTTAAATATTGTGACATGAATTTCTAGTGATTCAGTAACTTGATGGAGCATATTGCTCTGTTGGCCTTGTAGACAATAGCCTTTAGATTACCACGCAGTAGAATAAACAAAAATTTGTTATGGATCCCAAGTTGGTGCCAACCTTACAACTTTACGCTACTTGAGCGGTTTCCACAAGCCAGAAACACGATAAAAACCGTTCAGGTTGAGAACGTTATCATTTATTATAGGAGTAGATATCCCAACTGCTTCGGTTTCATTACTCTCTGTTTCAAACCAGGAATAGTACTATTGCTGGTGCTTTTAAATATAGTGGCTGTTATGTACGTTATGAGAAAAGCATATGAAAATTTTTCACTGGAATGTGATATCGGTATTTCGTAATACAGTGACATATTCGCTGTAAGGCCCTCAATTTTGTATGTATAGAATTAATTTTCCAACAGATCAAGTGTGGATATAAGCAATTAAACAGAGAACCGACTCGTGGAGATAACATCTTGGACCTACTGATAACAAACAGACCCGAACTTTTCGACTCTGCATGTACAGAACAGGGACTCAGTGACCATAAGGCCGTTGCAGCATCCCTGAATATGGAAGTTAATAGCAATATAAAAAAAGGGAGGAAGGTTTATCTGTTTAGCAAGAGTAATAGAAGGCAGATTTCAGACTACCTAACAGATCAAAACGAAAACTTCTGTTCCGACACTGACAATGTTGAGTGTTTATGGAAAAAGTTCAAGGCAATCGTAAAATGCGTTTTAGACAGGTACGTGCCGAGTAAAACTGTGAGGGACGGGAAAAACCCACCGTGGTACAACAACAAAGTTAGGAAACTACTGCGAAAGCAAAGAGAGCTCCACTCCAAGTTTAAACGCAACCAAAACCTCTCAGACAAACAGAAGCTAAACGATGTCAAAGTTAGAGTAAGGAGGGTTATGCGTGAAGCGTTCATTGAATTCGAAAGTAAAATTCTATGTACCGACTTGACAGAAAATCCTAGGAAGTTCTGATCTTACGTTAAATCAGTAAGTGGCTCGAAACAGCATATCCAGACACTACGGGATGATGATGGCATTGAAACAGAGGATGACACGCGTAAAGCTGAAATACTAAACACCTTTTTCCAAAGCTGTTTCACAGAGGAAGACCGCACTGCAGTTCCTTCTCTAAATCCTCGCACAAACGAAAATATGGCTGACATCGAAATAAGTGTCCAAGGAATAGAAAAGCAACTGGAATCACTCAATAGAGGAAAGTCCACTGGACCTGACGGGATACCAATTCGATTGTACACAGAGTACGCGAAAGAACTTGCCCCCCTTCTAACAGCCGTGTACCGCAAGTCTCTAGAGGAACGGAGGGTTCCAAATGATTAGAAAAGAGCACAGGTAGTCCCAGTCTTCAAGAAGGGTCGTCGAGCAGATGCGCAAAACTATAGACCTATATCTCTGACGTCGATCTGTTGTAGAATTTTAGAACATGTTTTTTGCTCGAGTATCATGTCATTTCTGGAAACCCAGAATCTACTATGTAGGAATCAACATGGATTCCGGAAACAGCGATCGTGTGAGACCCAACTCGCTTTATTTGTTCATGAGACCCAGAAAATATTAGATACAGGCTCCCAGGTAGATGCTATTTTTCTTGACTTCCGGAAGGCGTTCGATACAGTTCCGCACTGTCGCCTGATAAACAAAGTAAGAGCCTACGGAATATCAGACCAGCTGTGTGGCTGGATTGAAGAGCTTTTAGCAAACAGAACACAGCATGTTGTTATCAATGGAGAGACGTCTACAGACGTTAAAGTAACCTCTGGCGTGCCACAGGGAAGTGTTATGGGACCATTGCTTTTCACAATATATACAAATGACCTAGTAGATAGTGTCGGAAGTTCCATGCGGCTTTTCGCGGATGATGCTGTAGTATACAGAGAAGTTGCAGCATTAGAAAATTGTAGCGAAATGCAGGAAGATCTGCAGCGGATAGGCACTTGGTGCAGGGAGTGGCAACTGGCCCTTAACATAGACAAATGTAATGTATTGCGAATACATAGAAAGAAGGATCCTTTATTGTATGATTATATGATAGCGGAATAAACACTGGTAGCAGTTACTTCTGTAAAATATCTGGGAGTATGCGTGCGGAACGATTTGAAGTGGAATGATCATATAAAATTAATTGTTGGTAAGGCGGGTACCAGGTTGAGATTCATTGGGAGAGTGCTTAGAAAATGTAGTCCATCAACAAAGGAGGTGGCTTACAAAACACTCGTTCGACCTATACTTGAGTATTGCTCATCAGTGTGGGATCCGTACCAGATCGGTCTGACGGAGGAGATAGAGAAGATCCAAAGAAGAGCGGCGCGTTTCGTCACAGGGTTATTTGGTAACCGTGATAGCGTTACGGAGATGTTTAATAAACTCAAGTGGCAGACTCTGCAAGAGAGGCGCTCTGCATCGCGGTGTAGCTTGCTCGCCAGGTTTCGAGAGGGTGCGTTTCTGAATGAGGTATCAAATATATTGCTTCCCCCTACTTATACCTCCCGAGGAGATCACGAATGTAAAATTAGAGAGATTAGAGCGCGCACGGAGGCCTTCAGACAGTCGTTCTTCCCGCGAACCATACGCGACTGGAACAGGAAAGGGAGGTAATGACAGTGGCACGTAAAGTGCCCTCCGCCACACACCGTTGGGTGGCTTGCGGAGTATCAATGTAGATGTAGATGTAGATGTATTTTTGTTGCTCACATAATGCACAGCTTTTTATTTATTTTGAAATACCATTGCAGGTTTAATGAGACGACAAATTTATACTGAGATGCTATAAAATTATACCTGAATAATGAATCTCTGTGATGCTATTGCGCTTTGGCTGTGATTAGTGTATCATTGTATCCAGTAGCATTTGGTAACTTTTAACCTCTGCATTTTCACGTCGACGCTTCGTTTTTTGTTCACCAGATAAACAGTTTAAATGATCATCGACTAAATGTTTCTTCAGCTACAGCAAGCGTGACCGCATAGAGTGCACCAGAGTGCATTCAACATTGATAAAAATCAAAACACCACATAACAGTTTAAAAAGAGGGACATTCCAGTAAAAAACTGTTACCAAATGATTTGTAAATGTCCAAACATTCTCTTGCCTCATGATATGAAAGCTCTGCTAAGTGGGTCAAGTGAACAACAGACTGATTCTCTTGTCAGAACAGTAAAAAAATTTCTAAGTACGGCATATAAAATCCTGTAGTACAAAAAAGTGACTATATGACGATTCCTGAGTGTCACAACTGCTAACAAAAGATGAGATTATCTACAGAAAATAAAATCTAAGTATTAGCACAAGAATCTTGCTTGAATCTCACAAACGATTTATGAACAGTTGTTACAATTACTTTTTAGATATAACTTACAAACTGTTATCTATAGGCCAAATCAAAGGTTATATGCAACCTGTAGGAGTCATTGGATGCGGATATGCAGGGCATGTGGACAACACACCGCTCTTCCAGTCGCTGTCAGTTTTCGTGACCGGAGTCACTACTTCTCAGTCAAGTAGCTAATGAGTTGGCACGACAAGGCCTGACTATAACCCGCTTACTAACGGCACCCACCAGACCCGAACGGTGACCCTTCCAAGTGGTAGCTAAGCTCGACAGCGCTTAACTTCGGTGATATGACGGCAACCGGTGTTACAACTGCGGCAAGGCCGTTGGCATTAATTAAAATTAATGAATAAAACTTCTGGATTTTAGATCAATTAGCTCACACTGTAGACGACACGAATATGCCTAAATATATCTGATGGATTAAAATAGAAATAATTCGGTTTTCCTAAGGTGGAGTTCCGTATAATTTATATAACACATCGCCGTTCTTTTGAGGTTAAATGCTACTCACATGCTTTTTTTTCATGTTAGGACAGGTAGTTATATTTAGCGTGTTGTTCGTGCTACGTTCTCTGATTAATACTTTAATTGTTTCATGAATATTATCTTGACTAACTTGTACAACGCGCTGTTATAAATCTCTAGCGAAAGATAAAAACTGATGTGCCGAGGAGTAACGTCCATATTCTGCACACACGCGCTAAGTCACTTGAACAGCTGAATGAGGGTAGCGAACATGCTGGCAAAGATTGCATGGGAATGGTTGGTAAAGATGTTTATCTCGCGAAATCCTGTTACGTAAATTTATAGAAAGTAGCCCAGATACCATCTGGAAGAGTACAATTGGCTGCATCATACATTTCACCGAAGGACTGTGACGGTAAGATAAAGAAAATTGAGATGCGTGCGGAGGCATACAGACGGTCAATTGTCTCACGCTTCTTTCACGAAAGGACAGAGAAAGACAGGAACACTAACAAATTTCACCGCACACAGTAGTGTTATAGATAATGTTTTTGCAGAAGTAGTAACATAGGGCATAGCAATCCAAGTGTCATATACTGGTCACTTAACACGACTTCTTTGTAGGTCAGAATATCGTCTGTCTCGATATTGGCGGGTTGCTGAACCTGTGAGAGACTGTAAGTAGGAACATTAGGTATTTCAAAAAGTCGCAGAAGCAGGTAATTCCTTAGTTAAGAGAGAGCAGCATTTGTTTCCCTGGCTCAAATAACACGAAAGAAGTGTAATAAGATGCTACTGTTTGCGTCATTGCACCTATGCAAGTATCTCAGTTACGACTAGTGTGTGTACCTGATGCATCATGTTAGCTGCGAGATCTATTTTTCTATACACATTGCTTGTATATTGAACAAATTTAACGTTCAACACTACTGGAAATGCTGTGAAATATTTTCCTTTATTACAGTGTAGTGATAATGATTTACAGTAAATCATATATTACCTCGAACTTCAGAGTTTTTCGATACATGCGATAGCTAAATGGTGATATGTGTTTTTCACTTCTCACTTATATTAATAACATTTATTGCTCTGGAAGCTTCATTTTGTTGCTGAGACAGAACGCATTCGTTGATGTAGGGCTCTAAGTGTGGAGATGGGAGCATACATAGGTTACTTTATTTATAAATAATTAAGGATTTATTGACACTCCTAGTATTGATCCTCTCAATAATAACCTGTCGTACACAACAGGCAGATTCGTTTCGTAACCACATTAACAAATACTTGTCAAGGCTCCAATCAACGGCTGTTATATATTGTAGGAAATTCAAGAAATGGTGCTGTGTTGTAAATTCGTATCTCTTCCAACAAGTTTGGATCTTTGACCATCATCTTGGCATTTCATCAACACATCAATGTACATGCAGCAAAGTAATCGTACTTTGCAACTTACCAAAGACAATCTGTATTCCATGCCATACATTGTGCAACATTACATTAGCGTTCTTATTACAGGTACAGTTACTGTGCATAACAAAAGAACAAAGCGTCAGAATGTGAAAAGTGGCAAAAGAGAAACTCGAGTGGAACCAAAAGAGGTATGTACGGTAGCAGGCCAAAGAAACTACATGGGAAAGATATACCCATGGCAGTTATCTCTTCGATGGAAGTAAATTTACAAAAAATTCTTTTACAAGAAATCTTGGTCCTACATAGTTATTTAAGCGTACATATCCAGGTATATCTTATATGCTCAACATAACGTCAATGGACACAATAAATTTTGTCATGTCGCTTATGTAAGTGTCATGAAAGGGACGCTTAATCATGAATTCGAAACCCCTGGGCTGAGATCGAAATCTAAACTCCATAAATTAGGTGCTCTGTTCAGTTTGATTGTGAATTACACTGACAGTCCAGTGAAGTTACCCAGTCACAAGCTTATATGCATTATCAAAGAATACTATGTTTTTCAAGGGGTGCTATATGATCATAAGCACTAGTGACATTATCAGTCATATGAAAGATATTTAGATCCTAGATGAGCCTATACTATGATCACTAGATGTGATTAATTATCACATCAGTTTTCCAGTAGGTGAATCACTGTATCATCGAGTTGCTTAAGAAGAATTCTATACACAAAAAAAACTTGGTGCTTTTTGAACTTCTTACTTTGGTTGTTTCTCGTAACTATTTTAGGTTTAGTAGAGACTATTAGAAGTAACTACATGGCTTAGCCATGCAGTGCTGTTTAGCAGACATCCTGGTCAACATTTTCTTGGATAACATGGAACATAAGATCTTAAATAGAAAATCTGTTAATAAAACAATTAAAGGTATATATACGACATATTTGTATTCACACATGTAGGTACTGATGACAGATATATATTCTACAGCATTGATATAACGTTTTACATCCAGCTATAACATTTTCTCTTGAATTAGTTGAGAATAGGGGAATTAACTTTCCTGCATTATGGGCGTAGCAAAATAAGGGAAGCCTTGTTTAGAAAGCCAACAACCAGTGACGTAATTGTGGTTGTATAACTGACATTTTTCAGTTCAGGGTTAGATTGAATTATTAGGTTCCCCTTTTATCAAATGATGATATTACAGATGAACTCAACACATCAAGATAGTGGTTTAAGTGGCTCTAAGCACTATGGTACTTAACTTCTGCGGTCATCAGTCCCCTAGAACTTAGAACTACTTAAACCTAACTAACCTAAGGACATCACACACATCCATGCCCGAGGCAGGATTCGAACCTGCGACTGCAGGAAGTGAAATCTGATCATGCTAATCTTCCTTTGTGCTGTAACGTCTCTTATAAAATTAAACAATTACTTAGGAGAAGTAAGACCATCATTTCCTTTCAAATGGGTGACAACATGAGTGTAAAATTACAGCAAAGTGTAGAACTAGGTTAAGTTTGTGACTGGCCAGGGGTATACAAAATAAACTGCTATCAATGTAATAAAATACACTTTGGACAGAGAGAAGGAGTTAAAATCAATGTTAGAAGGGATTTCAAACTCAATCAACACTTCAGCACTCCGGATAATCTTGAAACCTACCAGCAATCTCTTGGGAATACTAAAAGCAAGGTGGATATACTACATTAATTAGACAAAGGATGTATTATGAAATCATTAGAAAAGACGTAAATTTTTGCCACCTTGATTACACACCCTGAAAAAACCGTAAATGAACACACTTAAAGGATGGAAATTATTTATAATTTCAGCTAATTATAAGTCTTCTATAATATATCACCAGTTTTTAAGGAAACATGATAAAAAATCTAGGTTGATGAGAAACTACTTAATGGTTTTGTTACAGTCTGGCTTGGTTTCAATGTCCATGTGTTCGTATTGTTTATGTGAGTCCAGGGAATGATTTGTCCTCAGTATATTTCTCTCTATACTACACATTTGTTATGTATTGATTTTACATCGTTAGATATTATGCAGCATCACAATACTCATTTATTTTGCACCCTACCAACTGGTTATTTTGTTTTATGATATTTCTGATTTACTCTGATCACTGGACATGTTATACTAATTATCAGTTACTGCTCCTTTGCATTTATTGGTTTTTAGCTCGTTGATATTTCTGATGACTCAGGGCTGTTAAGGAAAGTTTTATCCTTATCGTGTAATATTGCACTGTAGCACATTGGTTAGCTTTTCAAATGACGTAGTGAACTCTGTGTGGTCTATAGCCTGAAACATGTACATCGACTGGAACAAAAAGCTAATCCTTTCACATATTCACACACATTTCTCATTAAATCTGATCACTACCTTCTTAATTTCATCATCATTACCATTTACTAGTGGAAGCGTATTGTCAAGAAACCTGAAATAATACACAACTTTACAAACTAAGTGGTGGTTATCAAGGGGGAAAAAATTTATTCTCATGTGATAAGTGAAAATATCCGCCTGCACACAGCACCTCAGATGCCTTGGCCACCCGTTTGATGATAAAAGTCATTATTAAATTTAAAACAATTGTATTTTAAGATCAGCCACAGAAAATCGAGAACTTCATATGTTTCATGTCGAGATAATCTGTTTTGAGCTACCAGGTTATCCCTAATGAGGTCAATCGTATTATCAAAGGGAATATTAGTACATACATCCACAATATCCAGACATACAAAATTCATTTGGTATTTACTGGAATCCCATTACTTACTGAAGAAAACATTCAAGGTAGAGGCAGGAGACCTTTCAGATTTGGCACAACTTTGAAATGTGGAAAGGTCTTGATCGCATAATTCTGTACTAAATGTTACGCGTTTAAGAACTTTATCATCAGACTAAAAGCGGAGAAATAAAGAGTACAAGGAAATGGACGGTAGCAAATATGTACATAATAACACAAGTTTGCATATAGAGTTCTCATGTCATCTAATCTCATTTGACAATGCGATTGTCTGTTCGAAGAGTATCAGTGGGAAACTGACTGATGATTAAGTTAACTATGTAGTAATCGAAGATCTAAGGGCATAGGTGGCGCTAGTAATGACCATAGAAATTAACTCAAAGGATAACTTTGCAAAGAATTATTTTCACGAATATACATATGTGATACTTTTATGGTGGTGAAAGTCGAGTACTGTCAGCAATGAATGTGTGTCACTAGATTGCATCGTGAAAAACGTTACAGAGATACTAGTTAGTCAACAATTAAAACAGAAGACATGTTTGCAGCCATAACTGATGTAGTACGTACGATGTAAACATAAAGCCGATGTCGATCAGAATTAAAATAAACGTTGTGAAAAAATAAGTTTACAACCATCAGAAAATAAAATGTTGTTTCAGTATCACCAAATATAGTCATATTACAGTAGTCGAAAATATAATAAATGCCATACAAAAGAATCATCTATACTGATAAGACGAGAAGAGATTTCGTTTCTAGATACAGAGAACACTCATATAACCGTAGTGCCAGTGGTCTGGGACAGCATTTGGTAACGACGCAGAATGGCTCGTAGCCAATAACAGATGGGCTTGAGGTTTTGCACGTCGCCCCTCATAGTCGTCTATTGGACATTTCGGAAGAATTGGAAATGCATGGTGAACATTACTAAAACCAACAAACTGTAGGAACGGATTACTGACTGGAAATGGAGGAAAAAAGTCCTGTGAACAAATGTCCGGAAACGCATCGTTGCCAAGGTAGAAGGCGCTGACGAATGACAGTTCTCTGAATATGTGCCGTGTGTTGCAGTCTGTGTGATTGATTCAACGTATTGTAAGCAATAGAATGTTCCAGTGTTCATGTTGGGAACAGGCTGAGATTGCGTTTGTGTACGACAAAGCAGATGGAAACGGCTGAGAGGTAACTCTGCTTCACCAAAACAAGTACCCTCACACACACGAATCACGTCACACAAGGTTTCAAGCCTTTTTTGAGCGTTTGTGTCATCATGGGTCTTGTCAGACAGACGAACGTGCGGGGAATCGGCAGACTGTGCGTACACCAGATTTGGACGACCAGATTCTATAGTATATTGAGACGGACCCTAGTACAAGCTCCTAATATGGGGGGCATAAAGGTACTCCCCATACCCGTTGGTAATGTGAGTTCTGGAAAATGCGTTAGTAGAGCTAGGATTAAGAAATGTAACGCGCGCTTTTCGTCTACGGAATAGACCTCATATGATCGCAACAGGGGCTGCGCTCATACGACAATACAAATGACAAAACTCGTTCTCCTCCGAGATTCCATACGTGTGTATGTCCATCGTGATGCTCTACACTAACCCATAACTAGTCTGGAAACACGACGTAATGCTACTTCTATATCCAGCGTTGTTGTTGGGCGCTGTTCTCTCTGCTCTCACGTCAAGGAAACCCACATTGATGGTCTCCTGAAAGACTGTCGTGTTTCATACTCCCAAATGCTGCCTATATGGATCTTGTCTACCATAAAACAAGTCTGTTTCCTGGCTCTATGAGGTTCTTCTGATGCCGTGGACGGTCGTGCGAACAATATTTCTGTCGTCTCACGAGTTAGATGTGTTTAATAGCGGAGCTCCTGCGTGGTTTTGAGTGGGGTACTTCAGAACCCAGCGCCATATTCGCATGGGTGTGTAGCGGAGGGTATTATTCGCCCCGAAGTCATATTCCCCCCCCCCCCCCCCCCCGGTTCCACTCGCGGATCGCGCAAGGAAGAAACGGCTCAGTAGGAGCTCTAATTTCCCTTATCTTTGAATGGTGATCATTGCGCTGATATGAAAATTGGTGGTAATTATATATGCTCTACATCCTCAGCGAAGATCGGATTTCGGAATTTAGTGAAAGGCCCCTTCGGTTTAGAGCGTTGTCTGTTAGCAAGTGTGTCTCACTTCAAACTTTCTATGAGATTTGTAACGCTCTCGCGCTGGCTAAGTGTACCAGTCACGAATCTTGCCGCTCTTCTTTGGACCTTCTCAATCTCTTGAATCAGACCGAACTGGTAAGGGTCCCATATAGACGAACAAGACTGGACGAATTCAAGTATTGTAAGTAATTTCCTTTGTTGAAGGATTGCATCGCTTCAGAATTCTACCAACAAACCGCAGTCTAGAGTCTGCCTTACCCGTTACTTGTCTGTAATCTGATCGTTCCATTTCAGATCATTTCGAATAGTCACACCCAGATACTTGACGGATGTTACCGCTTCTAAAGACTGGGCATTTATTTTGTACTCGTAAATTAATGGGGATTTTCGCTTTGTTATACGCTGTAGGTTACACTTACTAATATTGAGCGATAACTGCCACCCATTACACCACGCATTTATTTTCTGCAAATCTTCATTGATTTCTTCATATCTTTCGTGTGATACTACTTTCCTGTAGACTACAGCATCATCGGCCAACAGTCTAATGCTGCTGTCAGTACCACCAACCAGATCGTTTACGTAAATCGTGTGAACCTATTACGCTGCCCTGGGATACACCTTATGATACGCTTGTTTCTGTCGAAGTCTCCCCATTCAGGACGACATACTACTCTCTCTCTGTTGGAAAACTTTCTGTCCAACCGCATGTGTCATCGGATAGACCGTAAGCGCGCACTTTTTGGAGCAAGCGACAGTCCGAAACTGAGTTGAACGCCTTTCGAATGTCGGGGAATATGGCATCAACCTGGGAGCCGATATCTACAGCCTGCTGTATATCACTCACACAGGGGTCCAGCTGTGTCTCGCATGACCGCTGTTTTTTTCTAACACCGTGCTGGTTTCTGCAGATGAGCTTCTCAGAGTCTAGAATGGTCATTATGTCTGAACACAAAATATGCTCCATGATTCTACAACAACTTCATGTCAGTGAAATTGGCTGGTAATTATGGGCATCCTATTTTCTACCCTTTTTATAGATTACTATGACCTGGGCCTTCTTCCAGTCGCGTGGATTCCAACAAACGAGAGCAACAATATGGAATAACGAAAAACTGGAGCCTCCATAGACCACTGTCGTACCGCTATCACGCTCTAACACATGCTGGAACTGTTTCACCGTCTTATATGAGGCGTAACGTGATCTTCTCCATAATAGACACCACCTGAATGCAGTTTTAAAATGAGAAACCCCCTGCGTAACATTTTCTTAAATACAAGGTGTAGATAACCTTATCTCGATCTACTTTGTACGGCTGCTTTGAAAAGCTGATTAATTCCACCTTCAAGCATCTAGTACAAGTCATGCCGGTTTGACGGTTTTGCCTGTCTCCATTCTGTAGGAGATGAAACTTCCACTTTGTATGTAACGAATGACAGTGCTGGAAAAACTCTTACGTTCCTTGATTTTCAAACGGCTGAGAAAAACTGAACTTACTCAGACAGTTCTCTCTTTTCTTATTCTGATCATCACTAAACTGACACACAATATTTTTTAGCACAACGCAATCTGACTTTCAATAATCCCTACAAAAGAACGGCTCTGACTAACAATAACCTATACCTTTCATGAATCACTTACCACACAAAAATCTTAATTTCTCGAGCTACTACAACACAGCGAGCGCCAATACTGCCAGCTAAGTAAGAGATTCTTACTACTGAAGGCACTAACTAGCGATGAGCATAGTTAGCAAGAAAGATTTTGATAAAGAACAAACGATGTATTTACGTTAATAGTGTTCAAAAGTCATAATATGTATCAGTTCATGACATCCAGTCTTACAAATTTCCTGTTTCTGGCGGACACAGGACGATTACGTCCGCTCATAGTAACCTCTCAAAACTGGCATCTCTCTCCCCACATCTAACACTGGTGGCGGCTCACCTCCAACTGCCCCACGCTACGCGCTGTTCAGATCCAACTGCCCAACACTACACAAGCGGATATTTCCAACAATGAGTCCAACCAGCCACAGACCGCACACCGCACAGTCAGCGATTTTCATACAGATCACTACTACGTGGCGTTACCAACATAAAAACATAAACAGCCTACTTACAGAGTTTTAATGACCAGCAGCGCACTTGCATTATCACGATGAACCACTTCCTAAAGAGGGTCAGTCACATGCAGCCAGAGTATGTTGCATATTGATCCAAGTGCCTCCTGCACAGTAATGGACAGCTCCATACTGCCGTTATAATGCTTAGATTCCAGGCGTGATATGGGGCGAATTTACCCCATCAAGCCTCCTTCACTCCTCTATCTTCGTAATTAGCTTGCTGATATCCAGTGCAGTGTGAATACTTAATTCAGTTACGTTACGTGTACTACATCTACATCTACATCTACATCGATACTCCGCAAGCCACCCAACGGTGTGTGGCGGAGGGCACTTTACGTGCCACTGTCATTACCTCCCTTTCCTGTTCCAGTCGCGTATGGTTCGCGGGAAGAACGACTGTCTGAAAGCCTCCGTGCGCGCTCTAATCTCTCTAATTTTACATTCGTGATCTCCTCGGGAAGTATAAGTAGGGGGAAGCAATATATTCGATACCTCATCCAGAAACGCACCCTCTCGAAACCTGGCGAGCAAGCTACACCGCGATGCAGAGCGCCTCTCTTGCAGAGTCTGCCACTTGAGTTTATTAAACATCTCCGTAACGCTATCACGGTTACCAAATAACCCAGTGACGAAACGCGCCGCTCTTCTTTGGATCTTCTCTATCTCCTCCGTCAACCCGACCTGGTACGGATCCCACACTGATGAGCAATGCCCAATGTATTTGAGACGTGTACATGCGTTGTCACAAACGTGAGCCAGTGGAAGTCAACAGTTTTGAAACAGAAAAATACGTATTCCTGCATACATGCACTGCGCTGCATCCATCACTTTTCCGACAAATAAATCGTTCATCATAATTTTTAACACTCATTGTATCTTCAGGTGCAATGGAACCAAGAGTATCCTTACAAATACATCGCCATGAAGCGGCAGGTTTAAAACACGCTTGGATATAAAGGGACTAGTATTAGAGCGCGACCGCACAAAGTAGGTAGGAGTAACGCCATTAACATTCTGTGTGTGAGAAGTAAATAAGCAGCGGGTTTCTCGTTAAGAGACAGCGTTTTAATTTTGGTCCCTTAATCGAAGACCGTGCTATGCTTGTGTGAGAAAGAGGAACTTCTACCAAGACGTGTTGGACTTTGATAATGGCACGTTTCTGGCCTATCGGGAACACACTTTACTATTCTGCATTACTGCTGGTCGCCTCGATCGTGATCTCACCACAGTCATTCAAAGAAGGAACCGACAGATGCAGGAGGGACATACTCCGTGCCATGCACGATCTCGACAGTGTCACGTCACTGGCGTCCGACAGGACAAACATTTTTCACTCGTCTGAAAGGGATCGTACAGCCACGATTCGTACCTTGACTAAGCGGCTCATTTGCCACAAGATGCAGTGGAATAAGATGTCGCACAGAGGTCCAGATCCCATAAAAGTTGGCTAAAACTAAAAAAAAACAAACCTTTATATTTAAGCGTAAATTGATATACAGTGGATAATCGATGTTGCTGATTACGAATATGATATTATTTATAATTCCAAGATATAAACAGCATATCCAACATGGCCGACCACTTCATTCAAAGTAGTCTGGAGTTTCATTTAAATCAGTATGTAATATTTTTGAGGTAGCTGATCATGAATTCCATATTACAATTTCAAAATTAACAAAGGTAGATAACGATTATGACATTACAATCGTGAAATTAAAAGCAGTTTGTTTTTCTTTCATTTTTATTTTCAAACTTGTTGAGGCACGGGCTATGGACCAGCTATGTATAGTTAAAAAACATGTAAACAAGAAAACATCGTAAAACTCAGTCGCTGTCACTGTCAGGATGGTTCCGTGTTAAAAATTAAAGTCACTGTCATGCTTATCAGAAGTTCCTAGAAAATTTTCTCACTCCTCATCACAATAAAGTGAAAGTTCTAGGGCGTCCATTGACAAATTTTTATGTTTTCTGGGCTTCATTTTTCTGGGGGTCCAAATAAGTGCATCCAAAGATACCAAAAGCCAATGAAATACGCAAAACTGTTATTGTTCATCAATTTGCCCTGGAAAACCGTGGGCCGCCCGGTATGGCCGTGCGGTTCTAGGCGGTTCAGTCTGGAACCGCGAGACCGCTACGATCGCGGGTTGGAATCCTGCCTCGGGCATGGATGTGTGTGATGTCCTTAGGTTAGTTAGGTTTAAGTAGTTCTAAGTTCTAGAGGACTGATGACCTCAGATGTTAAGTCCCATAGTGCTCAGAGCCATTTTTTTGGAAAACCGTTCACAATATGTTTTGATAGTTTAAGGCTGCCTGGGCATTTTCAGACAATTGGTCTATTGGTGATGCCGCTGATGCTATTATCTGAGCACCGCGCATTGAGACTTTATGAACTGTTGTAGGCAAGTAACACCAGGAAAAGGTGTTGACAACATTCCCGCAGCTCTGTATCTTGACAGTATCACAATGTAGCCACATGGCATGATGTACAAAATAACGTGAAATCGACGAATGAAGTCTTCGTCCGATCCCAGGAATTGATCACACACTGACCACTGAAGATTTGGAAAAAAAAAAAAAAAGTTAGCGATTGCTTTTTTTTTTTTGCAAGTTTATATCCAAGGTGAAGTAAACACTCAAAGGCAACGAATCCATCCTTCTAAGGGTGGTCCGTGGTCTAGGGTTAACGTCATTGATTAGTAGTCTAAACGTCATCGTTACCTAGTTTTAATCGCTCTAGTACTTACATTTTGAATAATAATCAGCATTAGAAGCCGAAGACTTCCGGCATAAGAAGTCACTCCCATTCTGCCAACTGCCCTCACGAAGAGGGCGGAGAAGCGCACAGAGGATCAGGGCACTCTCCTGTCCTTGGGGAAGAATCAGTAATGATCAACGGCGTGAGAGTGCGGAAGGCAATGGGAACTACTGAACTGAAGATACGTAGCATGCATCCACAGAACATGTGACCTGTAACTGAAAAATTATCATGATGACCACTCCATTGGTAATAGATACCGGATTAAGCCACTATTCGGATCTCCGGGAGGGGGTGCTAATGGGGAGGAGACCATGAGAAAAAATTAAATAGCCAACCAAAGGATAACGTTCTACGAGTCAGTAAGGGGAATGTCTGAAACTTGACGTTCTAGGGAAGCTAGAAACTCTGAATAGGGAAATACAAATAGCCAATCTAGATACAGTGGGGGTCAGTGAAGTGAAGTGGAAAAAAGAAAAAGGTGTCTTTTAGGACGAGTATAGCTTAATATGAACAGCAGTAGAAAATGGTATCAGGGATTGGATTCGTGATGAACAGAAAGATAGGGCAGAGAGTGTGTTATTGTGAACAGTTCTGTGATTGGATTGGTCTCATCATAATCGACAGGAAATCTACATACATTCTAAAGCCGCAAGCTGAAGATGAAGAGATAGAGATAATATTTGCGTATATTGAATGGGTAGTGAACTATGTAAAGGCAGATGAAAATCTGGGGTCTGGAATGCAGTTGGAGGAGTAGAAGAGAGGACTACAGGAGAATATGGGCTTGGTACTAGAAATGGGAGAGGAGGAAGACTAACTTAGTTCTGTAATATACTCCAGCTAGTACTACTGAATTCTATGTTCAAGAATCACAAGAGGAGTAGGTACATTTGGAAAAGGCCGGGAGATACGAGAAGATTGCGTCATGGCCTGACAGAGGTTCCGAAATCTGATACTGGATTGCAAGGCATAGCCAGCAGCAGATATAGACTCAGATCACAATGTAGTAGTAACGAAGAGTAGATCGAAACTAAAGAGATAAGTCAGGAAGAATCAATACGCAAGAAAGTGGGCTACGGAAGTACTAAGGGATGGCGAGATACGCGTGAAGTTCTCTCAGGCTATAGATACTGAAATAATGAATAGCTCAGTAGGCAGTAACAGGTAACAGCGAAGAAACCAACGGGAACGGAAGAAATACTTTAGTAGATCGGTAAAGAAGGAAATTCAGGAATATAAAAATACAAATCGCCGAGGAATGAAACACCTACGAAGGACAGCAAAGAAAGGACGGAATGGCTACATGAATAATTTGATGGAATAAAAGAAGAAATGATTGTCGGAAGGACGGACTCGGCGCATAGGATGGTCAAAACAACCTTCGGTGAAATTAAAAGCAAGGATGGTAACATTACGAGTACAACAAGAATTCCACTGTTAGACGCAGGTTAGTCAGTGAATAGGTTGAAACAGTACATTGGAGGCCTCTATAAGGGGTAATATTTGTCTGATGTGAAAGATGAAGAAACAGGAGTCGATTTAGAAGATATGTGGATCCAGTACTAGCATCATAATTTAAAAGAGCTTTAGAAGACTTAAGATCAAATAAGGCAGAAGTTATGCTTACTAAAATTATTGCTGGAAGTGGTAACAAAACGACTACATACGTTGGTGTGTAGAATGCATGTGCTGGGATATACCATCTGACTTACGGAAAAACGTCATCCACTCAATTATGAGGACTGCAAGAGCTACTAATTGCAAGAACTGCTGCATAGTGAACTTAACATATATACAAATTTCTGACAAGAATAATATACAGAAGAATGGAAAGGAAAATTGACGATGTTTTAAATGACGATCAGATTGAATTTAGAGATGGTAAAGGCACCGGAGAGGCAGTTCTGACGTTGCGGTTGATAATGGAAGCAAGACTAAAGAAAAATTCAAACAAGTTCATATGATTTGTCGACCTGTAAAAAGTGTTCGACAGTGTGAAATGGTGAAGGATGTTCGAAATTCTGGGGAAAATAGGTGTAAGCGATGGAGAGAGACGCGTAATATAGAACAAGTGCAAGAGCCAAGAGGGACTAATAGTGACGCGAATATTGAAATTTAATACAGAAATATGGAAATTTATTTCTAATTAATGCAAAAACGTAAAATAAGATCTATTTCCATACAGTAATTCCTCTATGTATATTACAGATTGTTTGGATGACGAATGACGGATTCGAGTACAGCGACAGTTTTTACGGATGCAATGAAGCGTGGTCGACCACTTATGGAGTCCGAGAAAGCAAATGACGGAAGTGAAAGAAGAAGAACCTTCGATTTATTAACACAGTTACCAACTGAAATTATCGTTGATTACTCAAATGAGCCATCGTTTTTCTAGTGCCTCTACTGCTTGCCAGTATCAGCAGAGGAGCCATAACAAAGTCACCATTGAAAGTTAATGAATACAAAGCAGCGATAAAATTTTCAGCAGCTTTCCCAGTAATTAAAATGCCTGATGATGAAGCATTATGTGACATTGTTGAAGGAAAGGCATCTAAATATCGGTACATGGTTATTACAAATTCAATGAAGAAACACAATGGCCTTATCTATCCAGCTTACAAAAAAATAGCAAAAGGCAAATATTTCTCATTAGATATAAACATAACTGAGACTTATGCCGAAGTCAGTGGACAGGCACTCTTAAGTATCACATCAGAAAGAATTAGTATCTAAAATGGACGCTATGTAGACATTATCTCCAGAAAATTTGAAAATGTAACATTCATACTAAAATCTTGTTTTGATGGTCCTTCGGGCACGGTGAGCACAAACGAAATTTTACTGATAAAAATGATCTAAGCGCAAATTTTTTCATCACTTCATTGGTTCCATTGCAACTAACATCCACAGATAATCTCTTACGAGAATCACCTCATTTTTGTAGACCCGCAAGGCAACAATTTTTAGATGAAAGTGTAAAGTGTGCTTTAAACTAGAAGAAGTAATTTGACTACCAAATTGCGTCTCTACATCATTTCCAAATCGTTTAAGAGGGAAAAAATATATTAATACATTCTGAAATATTTTTCATAATCACTGATGGAAACGCCTGCAGTACTATAACATCTACTTCATCATCTTTGCGCTGCTACTTGTTTGGAGCAAGTCCAAATAATGTAACAATCTCAATTTTGTAAAAAAAAAGGTATTCGTTGCTTTGAGTATTCACTTTACCTTGGGTGTAAACTTAAAAGTAAAAATAGGTAATCTCGATGAGCAGAAGTAATCTCTGTAATACTACGCGCCACTACATAGTCGGGGCGGCGCAGCGGCGGCGTTTGAGCAGGAGGGATGATTCAAATGGCTCTGAGCACTATGGGACGTAACTGCTGAGGTCATCAGCATCAGTCCCCTAGAACTTAGAACTACTTAAACCTAACTAACCTAAGGACATCACACACATCCATGCCCGAGGCAGGATTCGAGCCTGCGACCGTAGCGGTCGCGCGGTTCCAGACTGAAGTGCCTAGAACCGCTCGGCCACCCCGGCTGGCGAGCAGGAGGGAGGCCGGCATGCACTCGACTTGCAGTTTCGCCGGCGCAGCGCGGCGTCGGGTGGCGTCAGTTACGTCACCAGGCGCCCGTCGACCTGTAGATACTGGTGCCCTGCAGGTGTATGCTTTGATCTCCAAAGCGCTCTCGTTGACAGAGATAATTTTCACTCAGGAGACACGCTCCCCCCCCCCCCCTGTCAAGACAAAAGCTGGCAGTATGGATGTCTTCCACAGGAACGGAATGAGAAGCAGCAGCAGCCCTCCATCTCGTAGATAGATGACATGACAGACAGCTTACTGGTCACGCAGGCCAGACGGCAATCTCCATGCCTGCCCCGTCAGTGTTGAAGTTGGGACTGCAGGTGGTAGCAGCAGAGTACTTCCAGCAGGTCTTGTGCTCCCATAGACCATCGAAGATGGATAGGTGTGCGAAGGGTCGACTCTCATAGCGTCCTTTCTCTCTGGATAGCTGCGACTAAGACAAGGGCTGAGTCTATGCTCTGCGCAGTCAGCAGTCAGCACCCAGCAAATGAGGGATTTGGTAAGAAGGGTGGGGTATTTATGTTGGCGTTTCCCATGTGGTCTGCGGCGGTGGGGATGGCTGTGACGCATGTCTTACTTTTTCCTTGTCAGATCTCCTAGTGACTTCAGACTTCCACAACTTCATCTTTCATAGGCTCTTCATTTCTGGTTCTGCTCTTAGACCTTCCTTGCGACTTTCTGCTTTGCCATTAATATGACGTGTCCCTTGGCTACCACGATGACGATATGCTTCGCTTGCAGACATGGCTGCGCAGTCGTTCCATGCTGCTGCAAGAGCTCCCGTGTTTGTCGCAACTCGCTCCGCGTTTCCCGTACCTGTCAGTCTGCCAGCCATTAAATCAGGCTGTTCGTATTCCAGGAGCTGCCAAGGCAGAATATGGTCGAACTTCAACGTATTCTAAGTGCTCACCAGAGATATTATCTTGGGACGTAAAGTCCCCCCTTCCTTCAGAAAATACGTCGCGAATTTTTCAGTTTAAGCCACCTGTAACCATCTCATCATATACACTCTGGCATCAACATTTACTCATTGTACAATTCCAAACATTCTTTCATTACCATTCATCTAATTTACATAATTGTCAATGGTTGATACCTTTAATCGAAGACGTAGGTCTTTGCAGAAGTAATTCCTTACATACTAATACAATTATTCATATACTTATAGGTTCATCTACTAGTTTACACGTAATTCTCTTACTGTATCCGATCTTATTTATAAACCTGTCATCGGGTATCTGTTGCACAGGTAAAGCTGAGCGGTGTACTGACCTTCATTTAAAACTGAGTAGATTACACAAATCGCAATTAGAACCAATACAGCATTCGTAGATGTCACGTTTATAGTCGTGATACTGTGATGTTGTGTATCGTGGTATTCCAGTAAGTGCAGGAACATTTGTTCGGTTGTAATTCTTCCTTCCTGCTTTGCTGCTAGTTCGTCTAGTGAGTGTAGAATGTCTGGATTCAGTTATTGTTTAAAAAGGTCAAGTGTTAGATAGACAGCAGCTCTAGCGGCTTCTCAGGCCAGTAAAAATTCGTTTGTTCCCACTTCAGTGTGGTCGGACCATCGATCATAGCTGGTAGATTAAATATCGTGCCTATTAAACCCCAAATCGTACCATTCGTCATTATTCCGCTACCCCGTAATTTTATCGCTCGTAGTTTAGGGGAAGCGACTTCCATTGGTGACAAAGACTGTCTCGGCTTCTAGTTCGAAACACGTCATTGCTTAAACTCTAAATAAAAATCATCCGCAATGGCCACCGAAGATTTCCGTTAAAAGAAGTTACCCGCATTCTGCCAACGGCCTTGTCAAAGAGGGCACAGAAGCGGCATAGGTTCAAGGCACAATCGAGCTCCTGGGGCGGGTAGCTGCCCTTAAAGGTGGAAGAGTCAGCAATGGTCAACGGCATGAGGATGCAGAAAGCAATGTGAACCACTGCATTCGTGAAAATAAATGGAAAGAAGCCAAGTATTTCTGGTCAAACGAATATAAGGTTATGTCAGCAGCATCAGAAAATGGTACAACGGGAGTGAGGTTCGTCATGAATAGGAAGGTAGGACAAAGAGTCAAGTATTGTGAACAGTTCAGTGACAGAATTGTTCTCATCAGAGTCGACAGCAAACCAACACCGACAGCAATAGTTCAGGTATTCATCCCGACGTGACGAGACAGAGAAAATACGTATATGCGGATATTGAACAGGTAATTCAGTAAGTGAAGGAGACGAAAATCTAATAATGATGCGTTATTGGAATTTGGTTGTAGGACAAGGGGTAGAAGAAAGGGTTATAGGAAAATATGTTCCAAATTCTGTGTGAATTAGGGGTAAGCTATTGGGAAAGATACATAATATGTTCAAGAACCAAGATGGAACAATAAGAGTGGAGGTCCAAGAAAGAAGTGCTCGGGTTAAAAAATGTGTAAGACGAGGATGTAGTCTTTCGCCCACACTATTGAGTCATACAGCGGCGAAGCAATGTCGGAAATAAAAGAAAGATTCAAGAGTTGGATAATAATTCAAGGCGAAAGGATGTCAATGTTCGCTGATGACATTGCTATCCTCAGTGAAAAAATAGAACAGTAACATGTTTGGAGCACAGCATTGTATAGCAGTGGCACGTGGGCTGTGGGAAACCCCGAACAGAAGAGAATAGAAGCATCTGAGATGTGGTGCTACGGAAGAATTTTCAAAAATAGGTGGACTGATAAGGTAAGAAATGTGAGGTTCTCCGTAGAATTTAAAAACCTTCAACATCGCAGCGCGTCAGCAATCGTTGGTTAATATATTAAAAAACTAGAAACCCGCCTCGATTGTGAAAAAGCAGCTAGTGTTAACCTAGGTTTCGGGGTAGATAACTACACCTTCTTAAGAACAATAAAACCCACAAGTGCCTAAGAAGACCTTTGTCAATGATTAATAGAACACCATAGCTATACATTTATAAACGAAAAAAAAGGGGAAACACAAACAGTACATGTGTACAAAGTCTAAACCGTTACTTAACTTAATGGTGTTTCCTCTTTTTTCCGTTTATAAATGTATAGCTATGGTGTTCTATTAACCATTGGCAAAGGTCTTCTTAGGCACTTGTGGGTTTTATTGTTCTGAAGAAGGTGTAGTTATCTACGCCGAAACCTAGGTTAACACTAGGTGCTTTTTCGCAATCGAGGCGGGTTTCTAGTTTTTTAATATATCTCCGTAGAACCGTCGACGAAAGTTATATGTGGAAAAAACTGCCAATAAGAAGAGACAAGATGATAGGACATCTGTTAATACATCATAGAACAGCTTCCATGGTACAAAAGGGAGCTGTACAGGGTAAAATCTGTAGAGGAAGACAGAGATTGGGATACATTCAACAAGTAATTGAGGACATAGGTTGAAAGCGCTACTCTGAGATGTAAGGGTTTGCACAGAAGAGGAACTTGTGGCAGGCTGCGTCAAACCAGTGAAAGACTGGTGACTCTAAAAAGTGAACCTTTCAAGTTGTGGAAGATTTCTTTGAGGCCTTCGGAGCAGAGGATTATGTTCCAGGATACATTCTACGTTCTTGTGTTATGCAGTATTTTCAGTCTTCGTGTGTAAATGTGTTTAAGTCACAATTGGGACCAAGCACACACGTAACACTCGTTTTGTCTATGAAATGGAGCAATTCGTAAGTGAAATGATGGATTCATCGATAGGAAACGGAATATTGTATTTAAATATTCATTTAAGCCCACTGACTGCCTGTACAACGAAGTACGTGATTCTTATGTAACTTGTTCTTCAAGTAAACTGAAAAATCGTTGAAACAAAGCTTCCATCGATAACTATTCACATTTTATTAGTCGGTATTTTGATCATAGCAACCATCTGTAGACATTCTTACACGTGGTCAGAATTTAACAACCAAGGACATTTGTTACGATTGGTAAGCTCTTATGGGACCAAACAGCTTAGGTCATCCGTCCATATCTCTTAAGATATCTGGAAGTATCTTCCATGGTACTAGAAGGAGCTGTAGAATGTACAAATTGTAGCTTAAGATGGAGACTGAGTTACTGTGAGATGAAAAGGTTGCCATACGAAAGATTCTTTATCATTTAGATACAGTATAGTAGGTCAGCAACTGGAAGCAGTTAATTAAATAAATTATCTGGGAATAGACATTAGGAGTTATTTAAAATGGAATGACCATATAAAATTAATCGCCGATAAGGCAGATGCCAGACTGAGATTCATTGAAAGAATTCTAAGGAAATGCAGTCCGAAAACAAAGGAAGTAGGTTACAGTACACTTGTTCGCCCACTGCTTGAATACTGCTCACCGGTGTGGGATCCGTACCAGATAGGGTTGATAGAAGAGATAGTAAAGATCCAACGAAGAGCATCGCGCTTCGTGACAGGATCATTTAGTAATCGCGAAAGCGTTACGGAGATGATAGATAAACTCCAGTGGAAGACTCTGCAAGAGAGACGCTCAGTAGCTCGGTACGGGCTTTTGTTGAAGTTTCGAGAATATACCTTCACCGAGGACTCAAACAGTATATTGCTCCCTCCTACTTACATCTTGCGAAGAGACCATGAGGATAAAATCAGAGAGATTAGAGCCCACATAGAGGCATACCGACAATCTTTCTTTCCACCAACTACACGAGACTGAAATAGAAGGGAGAAGCGATAGAGGTACTCAAGGTAACCTCCGCCACACACCGTCAGGTGGCTTGCGGAGTATGGATGTACATGTAGATGTAGAATTGTTGGCGGGCCGCATCAACCCACTGAGAAGACTGACGACTAAACAAAAATATCGTACCCTACTCTTATCTGCTGATCTACGGTGACTAATTCAGGTGAATATACCCAGAGGTTGCCTGCTCTCTGGAAAAGTATGTATGGTAAAGCATTGATGCCGTGCATTGACGACTGCTACTGGGAATCAAACGAACACATGTAACCTTGCACCACAGATACGTAGTTCAACGACGGTCACGTGGTACAGTAGTGACAAATTTCCTTACGATGGCTATACTACGTGCCGTAATCCTTAGGCAAATCCGTTTTGTGCTTTGCGTAGGCCGGTTAGGAATCGGTGTGGTGGTAATAATGTAGAACATAACTGTCTGTAGATGGCGTGATGAACTCCTTCCTGTAGCGTAGTTTCTCCCGTCGGTGCATAATTGAGGCTGATGTTGCTCGTAGAAACCTTGCTATGGCCGTTTTCCAATGCAATGCTCTTAGTCATTTTTGCAAGTCTGTAAACCACTGTTAAGCCTGCACAATATCTTGTGTATTCTGCTCTAGATCGGCAAGTAATCCTCGTTCCATTCTGGTATTGTTTAGCACACGCTGTTCTAAGTTTGACAATTGAACTCTACGACACTGCGCTCGGGATCCACTGGCTTCCGTTACTACCTGTATTGACTCCATGTCTTAGATGAGCGCTGGGTCAAACACTGTCTCTAGTAGTTTCCCACTAGCGTCTGACCAACTCGACTTCTTACGTGTCACAGTTGGTGGTACCTTCGTGAATTGTTCCCTTAGTTTTTCGTATGAGACTTGTAAATCTCTGTATTTTCCTTGTACTTCAGTTAAAATTCCCTCTTTCTGTGCTTCCTGGCGCAACTCAGCATCTGCGTTTGTATTCTACAAACTTCATTTCTGACCTCCCATTTACTGAAGGTAAGTTGAGGCATTTACCTATGAGTTGTCAGCGAGACGTACGATTGGCTGGAGCTCAGTAATGCAGACTCGAGAGATAGGATCTCTAATGCAGTTGCTACTCTCCTTCTGGCGAGGTGCAGTGTAACCACGACCACGACACTTTTCCAGGATCCCCATTTCGATACGCTACCTGAGAGAAAGGAACCTAAATCACTATCTCCCCTCCCTTCAGAAAGTGAAATTACCCAGATAGAACTATATAATCCCCGTATACAAAAACAATATTTTATGGAGCCCTCGGTAATGAAAATAAACAAGCACTTTAAATCACACACAAATAGAAGAAAATAAAACTGGGTGACTTCCTAATAATCTAAACAACAACAAACGAAATATAAGTAAACAACAATCACAGATCTTATCTATCGATGTTATGTATGGTATTTTAGACATACTCTGGTCGCAACTCGTCTGTTTCTTCTTTGGTATATGTGGTTTTACGTTGTGTACCGCAGATGCCGCTGGTATCTGAGGCAATGCATCCCTTAAAATGCTTAATAAGTGCCACATGAATAATCGAAGTCTTGGTTGGTATCTGTATTTTAGCGCTCATAGGTGATATCATTTCCACTACTTGGTAGGTCTATGGTATCGGGTCAGTAACGTTTTCGTTTTGTCTTTTGGTGTAAATGGATATGTTGCCCATTGGAAAACCTAGTACTGCGGTGACTTCGCTACATGTTTTCTGTCTGTTCTTGTGTTTCTACTAAAATCAATGTTTGGGCAAGCGCAAATCTAAATGATGGAACCAATATAAGTAGCAGCGGAAAGTACTGGATCCGGAGCGGAATGGCGTATCGTTCAGTTGGCAAACTTGGAACAGCATGTGCTAAACAATACCAGGATGGAACGACGATTATTTGCCGATCTAGAGCATTTGTGAATTTTACTTGTTGCCAAAGTCTCATATCTTCTTAGCAATTTATTTACCGATTCGACACTGGCTTGAGCTTCAGCTTAATCACTTCGGAAGGTGAAGGGATTTTTCTTCCAAGTATTACCTCGTACGGTACATCAGCGGGCGGCTGTCGATTTGTGGACGATAGTGGCCTTCGGCTCTACATATTGATCTCCTAAGTTCTCTCCGTAACTGCGAAGATTTGTCCTCAGGAGGCACGCCCCTAGTTTCACCTCGATTGATCCCTGTCACACAGGGGTCAACCCTCAGCACCTGTTCAGGAGACAGGAGCCAGCAACATCGGTGTCTGCCACAGGAACGGATAAGAAGCAGCAGAGGGGCACCCTCTCCTAGGCGGATGACAGAAGGTTTCCTGGTTACGCAGGTCAAGCCTCCAGCAGGCCTGCGGGGTAGCGGTAGTCTCCACACTCCTTCACTGTTGCATTGAAAGTTGGCCCTGCAGCTGGTAGCGGCAGAGTCCTTCCAGAAGGTCTCGTGGTTCCATAAACGATCGACGATGGCTAGGTGTGCCGAGGTCGAGTTTCATAGCCTCACCTCTCTCTGGATGGCTGCATCTGAGACAAGAGCTGAGACTACGCGCTGGGCAGTCAGCAACCAGGCATTTATTAAGAAGGGTGGAGTATTTATGTCCGTCCTTATAGTTCGCTCTGTGGCGATGGTAATAGCAATGACGTCATGTATCATCATGCTTTCCTTCGCAGTCAGCTCTTCTAGTGGCATCAGACTTTTACAACTTCACATTTCAGAGATTCTTTTTAGGTGAACGGGCAGAATTTTCGTTCAAATTCTATTACAAAAATATCACAAGCTACATGCCCAATGTCGGAAATTCCTGAATAACGCTGAATACGTAACTTTCTTGCTAGTTTTCGGTAACGATTTACAAGGAAACCCTTGTGTAACCCCTTCATTGACACTGATTTGTAACACACAGTAGTATAAATTAGTGAAAACGTTATGTACGTTGATGTTCTACAAACCTTCCTTAATACCGCAAGTCTCTAGAGGAACGGAGGGTTCCAAATGATTGGAAAAGAGCACAGGTAGTCCCAGTCTTCAAGAAGGGTCGTCGAGCAGATGCGCAAAACTATAGACCTATATCTCTGACGTCGATCTGTTGTAGAATTTTAGAACATGTTTCTTGCTCGAGTATCATGTCGTTTTTGGAAACCCAGAATCTACTATGTGGGAATCAACATGGATTCCGGAAACAGCGATCGTGTGAGACCCAGCTCGCTTTATTTGTTCATGAGACCCAGAAAATATTAGATACAGGCTCCCAGGTAGATGCTATTTTTCTTGACTGCCGGAAGGCGTTCGATACAGTTCCGCACTGTCGCCTGATAAACAAAGTAAGAGCCTACGGAATATCAGACCAGCTGTGTGGCTGGATTGAAGAGTTTTTAGCAAACAGAACACAGCATGTTGTTATCAATGGAGAGACGTCTACAGACGTTAAAGTAACCTCTGGCGTGCCACAGGGGAGTGTTATGGGACCATTGCTTTTCACAATATATATAAATGACCTAGTAGATAGTGTCGGAAGTTCCATGCGGCTTTTCGCGGATGATGCTGTAGTATACAGAGAAGTTGCAGCATTAGAAAATTGTAGCGAAATGCAGGAAGATCTGCAGCGGATAGGCACTTGGTGCAGGGAGTGGCAACTGTCCCTTAACATAGACAAACGTAATGTATTGCGAATACATAGAAAGAAGGATCCTTTATTGTATGATTATAAGATGGCGGAACAAACTCTGGTGGCAGTTACTTGTGTAAAATATCTGGGAATATACGTACAGAACGATTTGAAGTGTAACGATCATATAAAATTAATTGTTGGTAAGGCGGGTACCAGGTTGAGATTCATTGGGAGAGTGCTTAGAAAATGTAGTCCATCAACAAAGGAGGTGGCTTACAAAACACTCGTTCGACCTATACTTGAGTATTGCTCATCAGTGTGGGATCCGTACCAGATCGGTTTGACGGAGGAGATAGAGAAGATCCAAAGAAGAGCGGTGCGTTTCGTCACAGGGTTATTTGGTAACCGTGATAGCGTTACGGAGATGTTTAATAAACTCAAGTGGCAGACTCTGCAAGAGAGGCACTCTGCATCGCGGTGTAGATTGCTCGCCAGGTTTCGAGAGGGTGCGTTTCTCAATGAGGTATCGAATATATTGCTTCCCCCTACTTATACCTCCCGAGGAGATCACGAATGCAAAATCAGAGAGATTAGAGCGCGCACGGAGGCTTTCAGACAGTCGTTCTTCCCGCGAACCATACGTGACTGGAACAGGAAAGGGAGGTAATGACAGTGGCACGTAAAGTGCCCTCCGCCACACACCGTTGGGTGGCTTGCGGAGTATAAATGTAGATGTAGATGTAGAATACCCTCCAACAGACAGAACTGAAATCGGACATTCGAATAAAAAGTTGCACTCACTTTCAATTGCGGTGACATTTCGGAGCTGGCGAGCGTCGTTAATGCTATGCAGAGAACAGTAACTTTGGTCTAACATAGCGTCTCATATCCCTCTTTCCTTTCGGCGTAACACCAAAGTCTCCTCCACAAGATTCTATAGTAGTATACTTATTCGGTGGCTATGAATTTTTTGGATTTTTGTGCCATATTTTGTTTTTTAGATCCAGACCACTGTCCGGCGTCTGAAGCCCAACGGGTTGTTAGCGTGTCGACTGGTCTTGTAATCACCGTCGATACGGAATCGGAGGGGGTCATATCTGGCAGACGTACTATCTACCGCAATACTGGACAGAAAAGTAGACCCCATAGTTCTTTTAAGACGAGTGTCGGTTCTGTGCACAGCATCACGATGGATGCATTCCAGTGTAGAGACCTGGAAGAGAACTGGCGATCCGAGACTGCATTCGGTATAATAATATGTGCCCAGCCAAAATAATATGTGCCCAGCACATGAGTTACCATTGCGTACAGAAGACGATAACCTTTTCTTAGCGTATGAGGATCGATTCGACAGTACCACTTTACGGCGTTTTTTATATATATATAATTGCCCAATGCGCGTGATTTCGGTGCTACATTGCACTGTTAACAAGTCCTATGTACACCAATCACCAATCATCAATGCGACAACAACAACAACAACAACAATAAAAGTCGACATGTTCCACATCCAGGAGGATCTCCTCAGCTTGGATCTATGGAACGAAAAACTAATCTAATCTCTAATCTAATCATCAGAGACACAAAAACAGATTCATAATTTACGCTACCGAATACTTCTTTGTTAGTAAACAAAATAATACCTCAAAACATTTTGCACATAATCATTATTTTGTATTTCGACGTAACTGTCATCAAAGAGTGTAACTGAAATTTGAAATGTTCATTTGACACCACAAATGGCCGTCAAGCCACAGTCACTAAAACAATGAAATTTTTAAAACGTTACATAACTAGTTGCGACGCACTGAGTCTACTTTTTTAAATGTACTCACCAACATGGAAAACTGTAATAATAATTGCAACTACATTTTTTTCAAATATACGTAATGTTTGACAGAAGTGTGGTTGCAATTGTTAATGCAGTTTTCCAAATTTGTGATTGCATTGGAAAATAACGAATCAGTGCATCGAAACCAGTTACGTAACATTTTAAAAATTTTATTGTTTAGATGACTGTGGCCTGACGACCGTTTGTGGTGTCAAATAAGTTTAAACATAATCAACGGATGAAGAAAATCTTCCATAAATCGTCATTTGTTTTGTCCAGTAATAAAATTAATTATAAATCTCATACACCGACAGAACTAGTCTATTACATAATAACGGTAGCCAGTCATTGAATAACTCAAATTTCTAGACTACGTTGTGAGAGGGCTTATGAATTCAAACAGATCATAACCCGGAGCTGTTCGTCAGTGACATTAGCAAATAGTGTATATTGAGTACATAAGACAACCAAAATGAATCTGTGCAAAGAAACTCACCACTAATACATGTATTGTACAATCATAAGTTAGTAGAAAATGGAATAAATATCTACGACAGTCCACTATTGTGTCAAATGTACGTAAAACGTAAGAAATAGTTGATAAATAACAAGGAGCGTACGCATACAACCCCGAAAACAGCACATTGTACTAAGTGCTGCCCTTCCGTCCATTACAAAACTCCCTTATTACCCACTCAACCACGAAAGCGCCATTGCAGGACCACAAAAGAAAACCTTTGTATAAAATCCTATGATACTATCGGTCAGACAAGGCTAACTTCCTCAACATGATACGGATAGCGCATAAGGAAGGTGTATTCGAATCATACCTGAAGCTGTGTGTTGCCTCACTAAACAAGATATTATAGGTATCCAGATACCGTATACTCAATGCCAAACCCTAATACTAGTCTTTTTGCATATCCATAATAACACATAAACACATAACAGTTCAAACGAAGACAAGTATTGAAAGAACGTATGCAAATATAAGTACAACTTCAAAAGCACAGCTGGCTGATTCCAACGGTAATACTGTAATATTAATACTGTTGTTGTGGTCTTCTGCCCAGAGACTCCTTTGATCCAGCTCTCCATGCTGCTGTATCCTGTGCAGGCTTCTTCATCTCCAAGTGACTACTGCAACCTACATCCTTCTGAATCTGCTTAATGTATTCACCTCATAGTCTCCCTCTATGATTTTTACCTTCCACGCTGCCCTCCAATACTAAATTGGTGATCCCTTGATGCCTCAGAACGTGTCCTACCAACCGATCTCGTCTTCCAGTCAAGTTGAGCAACAAATTACTCTTCTCCCCAGTTCTATTCAGTACCATCTCCGTTGTTACGTGATTTACCCATCTAATTTTCAGCATTCTTCTGTGGCACCACGTTCTCTTCTTGTCTAAACTATTTATCGTTCATGTTTCACTTCCATACATGGCTAAGCTCCATACAAATACTTCCAGAAAGGACTTCCTGACTCTTAAACCTATGCTCGATGTTAACAAATTTATCTTCGCTTTCCTTGCAAGTGCCTGTCTACTTTTTATATCCTCTCTGCTTTTGTTTATGTTCCTCTTATATCCTCCTTTCAAGACACTGTCCATTACGTTCAACTGCTCGTCCAGGTCCTTTGCTGTCTCTGACGGAATTACAATGTTATCGGCAAGCCTCAAAATGGTTCAAATTGCTCTGAGCACTATGGGAATCAACTGCTGTGGTCATAAGTCCCATAGAACTTAGAACTACTTAAACCTAACTAACCTAAGGACATCACACACATCCATGCCCGAGGCAGGATCCGAACCTGCGACCGTAGCGGTCGTGCGGTTCCAGAATGTAGTGCCTTTAACCGCTCGGCCACTCTGGCCGGGCAAGCCTCAAACTTTTTATTTCTTCTCCATGGTTTTTAATTCCTACTCACAATTTTTCATTTGTTTCCTTTACTGCTTGCTTAGTATACAGACTAAATAACATTAGGGATAGACTACAACCCTGTCTCACTCACTTCTCAACCACTCCTTCCCTTTCATTCCCCTCGGCTCTTGTAACTGCTATCTGGTTTCTGTACTATTAACGGTAAAATAACTGACACTTCCATTTTGCCCGTAGATTACACACATTTAAACGAATACGCCATTACATTTATATTACAACCAATACATAAAATGAAAACATCATCGTCTAGATTAGTTCGGAAGTAATACATGTAATACTCATACATGGAATGCGCGAACAGGGACTCTTATCTGTTTCTGTACTGCCTCGCAGAAGATGAAATGAACTGAAAGATCAAGGACATGAAATAAACCGCGTCTTACATGAAGCAGGGCACTATTGTAAGACTCTGAGTCAATAATATGCTAGTATGAGTAAGAAAAGGAAAGTATACATCTATATAGTGTCCGTAGAACATATATATTAAAAATATTTTCGCATTACACGAATATTATAAGCAACACATAAAATGAGCACAGCAACATATAGTGTAGGTCATGAGTGAGTAGCAGACGAATGCAAGTACACCGAAAAGGAACTGATGTATCTATTCCTGCAGTCTTTCCGATGGGTACGAAATAAGCTTTTTATATGTGAAGTCTGATCATGTAATATGGAGACGTCCACACCCGATATTCCTAATTACTCTTTTACTTAATATGCCACATGCAGTAGTACAACAACAGTCGCTACACCATAAATCGTTCCTATATTATTACAACGAAGTTAGTGTCTACAATCTTGTGTCGGAAATACAAAATAACGTCGCTGCATACAGAGACAGGACAACCTCGCAACAACCATGCCTATTCTGGGATTTATCCTTTATCATCATGTAACGTATGCCATATATGTAATTAACGATAACCTGCATGATACGTTAGGCACCTATAAACTCTGAAGGATAAACAACAAGCCTAAAGTATCCTGGATCCATATCCAAAAATTCCACATCATGTATGTCCTTTACGTGACCGGATATAACCTGCAACGTCCATACAGAGCTCACTGCGTACCTCATAGTAAAACTGTACAGCCATATAAATGTTCAAAAAAACCTAAGACGTCACATAAAACCCAGAACAACTCACCACCACTGTAAATAATTGGATCAGAACCAATTATTTATCTTGCTGTTATTAAGGACAAAATTAAACTGGCGTCTGCAGATATGTATCCAAGACAAAAGGATATGTGAATCAGAGAACATAAATCTGTCACTATATCGTGGCAACTATGAAACTAGAAATACTATTGTCACATACCTATTCATATATGGAGGGTTCGCTACACACTTAAAACAACAGCTTTTCCTAATCACGTTCTCATGTGAAAGAGTCAGCGATGTAGCTACTCGTGTTGCCAACATCGTTGACTGTAATATTTGCCACTCCAGCTTATGTCGAACCATTGTCATCGACTGGTAGAAACTACCAATGTCCGAATTAAAAACGTATGTCAGGGACAGAAATGTTGCAGCAATATGTTATACGTGGTAAACGTGTATTTAAGATGAAGCAACAGTTATACGTGGGTAAATGTATATTAACGATGCACTATGAGGTTGTCTCAAGCCTTGTGGGTCAAACTGAAACAGGTGATAGTGCGTCGCTAATCGCTTACGTCGAGATAGGCAACCTGGGGTCTAAAATGTATATTTATTGTGCTATAGACATATACAGCGTACCACATAAAAACAACGTAGCTCACAGTAGTAGTTCAACGTGACGACCGCAAATTTCAACGCGTGCATGGAAACGGCGTGTGACGTTCTGCCGCACTCCCTCAAATATCAGGTTGAACTTGGAGACATGCATCTTGGATCTTAGTAAAAAGATCATCCATTTCTACAGGGATTTTATACCCCAACCTCTTGACATAAACCCGGAGGAAAAAGTCCAGAAGTGACAGATCCGGCGATTCTTCTGGCCATAGGTAAAGATCTTTCTTTCCAGTCCAAGGATGAGCGTACGTGTTATTGATGTACTCGCGGACATTAACATCGAAGTGAGCTGGTGCGCCGTCGTCTTGAAATCACATCCTTTCGCAGACAACAAGGAGTAGAGTATCCAAGAACTGTGGCAGCACATCTCACAGAAACGCCAGGTAACGTCGATCAGTGAAACGGTGAGGCAGCAAATAAGGCCGTATTAGGTGACCTTGGACAATGCCCGCCCATACGTTCACAGACAAACTTTGCTGGTGGCCAGCGCGACGTGTATGGTGTGGGGAGTGTCCCCGCTCTAGACATGGCTGTTGCGGCTGTTGAAAACATCATCATGGGTGAATGAGGCCTCATCCGTGAACAATGCAAACTGTACGAAGTTCAGCACTACAGCACTATGCTGGATAATCGATTGACAGAAGAGAACACGGGCCTCAAACTCTGATGTTCCCAGTGCTTTCAGACGTTCTTTATGATAGGAGTGTAATACCGTTTCATCACTACTCACCGCACTTTATACTTCTAAGTGTGCTTTTCAAGGGAAGTTGACGGATGTTTATTTCCGGATGGTCGGCTACACGATCCACCACCATCTCCCCAAGTCCGGTGTTCGAGCGGGAACTTTGGCCTGCTCTCTGTGGCGTGAACGACGCCGTCTGCTGTAAGCTGGTATCCACGGAGATAAACGTTTCCACTTACGATGACGCCTGTTGGGAAAGGGGTCTCTGTACATTCATGTGGCTTTGCCGGCTCCACATCTTGCCAGCCATGTACTAAATGCTTGTTTGTCAACTTCCGTGACGAGTAACATCCCATCTTTGACGAAGCGTCATGCAACGTACACACCACTGCGTCTCACCGTGAAGACATCACAAGCTTTCTGATACAATGGAGAACTGACGCCAGAGATAGTGGTGTATGTGCGGCACAGTTTAATGCGCCGGTGCGATGCATGCGGTCGTCACCCTACATAATGTGCTATGACCTAAGTTGTGTTGAGTATGTCTGTTTGATGGTCAGAGGTGCACGTTATTTGTCACACGCTGCCTATTTCAATTTACGGTAGTAACCTCCACCAGTGAGCCTTGCGAGAGGGGCAGAACATGCGCCATTGCTGTGCATGCCTTCAGCCTAGCAGTCATCGCTTTGAACAATTATTGTGAGTTATATTATCGTCATTCAGTGTACACTATTCCTGTAGATAAAGCAATAAATATGCATTCCAGATCATTGGTTCCCTATAGCAATATAATTGGTTGTGGATCCACTATCACCAGTTTCAATGTGACGCAAAAGGTCTTAGACATCCTGCATACGACAACCATGAACTACTGCACAAACAGGATGGTCAGCCAGCCAGTGGTGCCGTATGAAACAGTACCACACCTTCTTACTGCTAATCGTTATAAATGCTAGTAATACATCAGCCATGAACAAGAAGAAATTTGGATCTTGTACGTTAATGCAGTTAAGTACTATGCGGCCACTAAGTAGTGAATAAGATACACAGTAGTTAGAGGAACCTCGGGTGCAGCACATGCCTATAATCTGTCTTTGTACGGTCATTTACATCGAGAATCACAGTGCGCATAGCCAGTCATGTGGGCAGCGACTTCGATGTCTCCGTAAGCTTACCTTTCAACAAAATTTCACAATGAAGCGCGTTTCCCGTGGCCTACTTCGACACAGAAAGTAGTAGTCTGGTTGCCCTGGCTAAAACATTATCCCTATCTGTCACCCACTGAAAACATGTTGTAATTGAGTTCCAAGATGCTGACATTCCAACACTCTCCATCCAGCAAATCTCGTTATTTGCTATCCCTCCTGACGATTCAATCCCAATGGCCAGTTCCATATTTTTATTTTCCTCTCTTGAACAAAAAAAAAGTTTGCTGTCACACAACGGAATGTAAGCGCTGAACCAAATCACATGGTGTAGGTTGTTTTCGCCCAAATTATGTGAGTTATCTGCAGAAATTAATAACGAGGGTTTTTGAAGTACAGCAAGCGTTTTCAGAAGATAAATGATTCGCGTTATTTACGGTCGCAGTTCGTATCTTCAGATGCAGACGCAGAGCTATCTGGAGCTTCTACCTGGCGCGTAGTCTACCTGTGGCCACAGCCTGTGATACACGGTGCCTCTCTGTCTTCTGCCACGCAGAGCGCGATCGTGTGTGCTCGAGATAAATTAGGCAAGCTTCCGAGAAGTGCGGCTATCAATGAGCGCCTCGCACAGAGAGCCATGGCGCGGTGCGCTTCGGAGAACGGTCGTTCGTCCTTGCCACTCTGACGCAACAGCCGTGTCACGTTGCGCTCCCCATTTCTATCCCCTCTATGAGTGCTCTTGCTGCACCATCTCCTCAAAAGCTGGTACAGTTCATCTTGTGAAATTCCTGTTAATACCCCTATCAATTCTGTAGAGTATGCTTACATCCAAGCAACAATAAATTTTCTGATTCCAGCATCAATTCAGTTTTCTTTGTCACACTAACGTTCCTGGTGATAAAATAATATGGAGACAGGGAGAGAGGGAGAGAAGTCACGCCATCCTCGCCGCGTTGTTAAAGATGTACACACCCATTTCTGTGAAATCATGTTGCAGCTGAAGACAGTAGCTAGAAAACAGAAATTTTGAATTACCTGTTTGTCAGGCGTGTGAGAAAAGTACTGAGACTAACAACAAAGCAAGCGATCTGGCAACGCTGTGTTTCTCTACTTGTGTAGACCGGTGTGTTCCTCTTCCAGATGCTCAGCCCTAGTTTCAAGGTTTTTTGAGCTCACCATCAGTGAAGTTGTGTTTTCTGTTACCAATATGGAACAGCAGAATTTAGAGTAACGTAACGGCATCAAGTTTTGTATTAAACTTGCAGAATCAGTGAGAGTGACCTTTGGAAAGTTGAAACAGGCCTAAGGGGGAAATTCCTTATTTAGAGCTCAAAAATTTCTCTTCCGCTTGCACAAATCATTTCTCGAAGGTCGAGAACACGCCAAAGACGAACGTCGCTCAGGGAGACCTTCAACTTAAAAAACTGACGAAATCGTCGAACATGTGCATGCTCTTGTGAGACTGTTCCTCCAGGACAAACTGTCAACGATATGTTTTACATAGACGTCTTTGAAAAGTTCAGGAAAAGTGCGAATCGAGTGAGACCGGTTATGGCATACCAGTGGATGCTGCATGATCGCAACGCCTCATGTCAGATGGCTACTTCCATCAAGAAACTTTTTACTTCAAAAGGCATTCCTGTTGGTCCAGAACCCCCTCCCCCACACCTTCTTTTACCTGGTATAAGTCCTTGTGAGTTTCTTCTTTTCCCGAAGGAGAAAAATGTCTTTAAAGAGCGTCATTTTTAGACTCTGGATAACATTCAGAGGTATGTGACCTACATTTTAAATGCCCTATCAGTATCAGCTTTCAGCGCTGCTCTGCTACGAAGAATGGCAACAACGACTAGGCCGTTTTATATATGCCGACGGGAGCAAGTTTGAAGGGACAGTATTGTTCTTCACAAAAAATAAAAACATTGGCAGATAAAAAATCAGTAATCATATTCCTCTCACACGTTATATATACATACTTAAGTAGGAGGATATCACCGAATAATCGTGTAAATTACAAGGCTTCGGCAGCTGACGTCAATCTCATTCAAATATTTTGTCTGTACTATCGCGTCATCTTACAAAATACTCAGAATACTGAAATAAACCTACGTTTCTGCCATTTTGAGGCGTCCTTTCTCAGGGCAAAGCTTGCTGACATCCGACACTGACTGTGGAGACACTAAACGGTTATAGTGTATGCCACACCTAACGACTACATTCATTCTATGCAGGTGTACCCTACACGACACCAAATACGAGTGCAGTCACTGTATACGCAGGCGTTCACCATTTGTTGAGGAGTGGGTCTCATGAATGTGTAAGAATGAATGATTACCACACTCAGCAACTCTTGAGCTGTCTACAGGCAAACGGCAAGAGAGAGGGGAGAATGCCACACGTCTAAACATATCTTGGTTTTCGGATATACACTGCTGAACCAAAATACTATTACTATCTGTATACTATCGTATTAGTCCACCTTTGTGACCCAAAACTGCGGCGAATCTGCATGGCATGGATTCGACATGTTCTTCGTAGTTTTCCGGAAGTACGTGGCATGAGGCGTCTACGCGCAGCTCATGCAATTTCCATAAACTATGGCCCAGAGTTTCCGTTGCATGGATATGAAGTTCATCAACGTCGAAGATATGCTGAGTATGGTGGATATTAGATGAATTTGTTGGCAAACACATCAACGTGTGTTCGCTACCATGTTCGTCAAATTACTTTTGCTCGTTTCTGGCCTTGTGACACGGAGACCTAGAAGAAGTGTCACATACCATCCGGATAGCATATAGTTAAAATAATATCGCTATTTAAGAAGGCTGAAAGAAACATCTGAGAAAAATATAGGGGGATGAGGCTACTTAACTTCACCTGTAATATATAATAAATATTCAACTGTAGATAGTAACTGATGTAATATTAGAGGAAAAACAAGCACGATTTAGCAAAGGTCGTTCATGTACAGAGAAGAACTGCACTCTAAAACAAACAATAAGAAAACTCTGAAAATTCAACATAACTCATACTGCTTTTACTGTGTTTAATAAAGTCTTCTACAAATTAAACATATATGAAAGGTGGGAAGCTATGAGCCTGGGTAGATCTGCCATTTAATTCATATACTAAAAAGAATAAACAAAGCAGCAGACATTTTAATGAATACCGGAAGAACTAAGAATATTATATTAACAACTATTCTACGACTGAGACAATATTGTATCATTCCACAAACATTCATTGAATGTATTCTTAATGAATGACAAAGAAGTAAGCCTCAAGACAAAAATACGTCTGTTTACAAATGACTTCATTGTCGTACAAAAGCGGGAAGATGGTCCTGAAAATTTATGTATGCACTTGACAAGGAATTTTAAAGGATATAACTTAAAAAGTTTGCTACCTAAAGCCAGATCAATACCATTTCAGGGAAAATATACAGTCCGTTCAAAGGTAATAATCAACAGAAATCCAGTAGATCAAGTCTCTCATTTCTGTTATCTAGGAGAAGATAAAAAAAAAATTCAGAAAATTTAAAGATTACTCAAATACGTAACAAAGACTTGAGCACAGAACTTAATGCAATATAAGGGTAAGTGAACGACTACATAAGAAAATGGAACTAACGTATTAAAAGATTGAGTGAAGACAGGTTACCAAAACAAGCTGATAAGCCACAAGGACGAAGAAAACCGGGAAGACCTACGAAAAGATGATAACAACTCAGAACGTGAAGTCCGAACAAGCATTTTGCCCAAACCACGAAGTACAGAAAAAAGTATTTGCATTTTACAGAACTGAATGGCACAAAGTAGAGTACGGTGCTGAAACAAGCTTGGGCATGAGAAACAAGTGTTTGTGTTGTAGGCAGCTCCGAATTCCCAAAATATAGACACTTACTGTTAGGTCATTAGTAATGCAAATAATAATTCGTCGCAATACAGCAGAAACAACTATTTCCTTATTCTGGTGCGACAAAAAAGTAAAATTTGGCGCAGTTTGACTGCGGTAGTGCAACGAGTTTCATTTCTCTGTTCAGCTTTGAGGAATTTGATGGTATCCGCTAGCCATCCTTCTAAAATACAGTTACAATACCTTTCTCTTTAATCCGTGGGGCTATGTGGAACAGAGTTTTATGTTAAAGTGAGGAGAAAGGAATGGTATCTATACTGAAAATGCTTATAATACATATCCCTCCCTTGTGGCAATACAACTTAAAATACAAAAAGCCATGTCTTCAACTGGAATAAAACTTTTTTTCAGCAGGATGGGTCTTGGGCAATGAATAGCAGATATTCTAATGGTATTTTGAAACTCCCGTCCGCAGCTCGTGGTCTAGTGGCTGACATTATTTCCTCAAGATGACGGGACCCCGGTTTCGATTCCCGGCGGGGTTGGGGATTTTCTCTGCCCGGAGACTGGGTGTTTTTGATGTCTATACATTTCATCATCATCATATCATCATCATCATCATCGTTCGTGACTGTGGCTAAATTGGATTGTGTACAACTTGGGACCTTTTATGGGCGCTGATGACCGCTCAGTTGAAAGCCCCACAAACCAAACATCATCATCATTGAAACTACCGCGTTCCCTAGTGAAGTATTAGTAGACATACGTGGCTGAACACTCAGACACAAATACTTCCTTCTATACGATTCAGTACCATAAAAAATAAGGTCACTACTGAGCATCAGACGTATTAGATTATTCGAGCTCCTTCCAGTCAATTAGCAACACAGAAGTTATACCAGTAACAGCCACTAAAAAAAATATTCATGTTAATCTGTTAACAAATGTGAATTAACCAGATTTTGCGACATCGGGATGGCCCTGTCTCTCCCTCCTCTACTGAGGGTAGTTTGCCAGTGGGCAGGTGGTACATGGCAGCTTATGTATCTAATTGGGATATTTATGTACATTGGTTTTAGATGTTCTAAACGTACGACATTCGACTTTCTCTGTCTTAATGGCAGTCACAAGTGGATGGACCGTCTAATATAGACCACCTGTGAACTGTCAGCTCTTTGGCCTTAGTGAGGTTTTAGTCTGAGGTCATCAGTCCCCTAGAACTTAGAACTACTTAAACCTAACTAACCTAAGGACACCACACACATCCATGCCCGAGGCAGGATTCGAACCTGCGGCCGTAGCAGCAGCGCGGTTCCGGACTGAAGCGCCTAGACCCGCTCGGATACAGCAGCCACTTGCTTTTCCGCACAGAGCTCTAGTGTTGGCTAACATTTTCCCCATAGTACATTATGGTTTGGACACCAACATAGAGTGGATGATAGCAAATTCCATAGATTTAGAGGTAAGAATTTCCACACATGTCCAAAAGAAGGTCGACTTGCATTATCAGCCGAAACTAGCCAAAGGAAGTTTCAGGGTATATCTCTTATCTAGCACTTTATCCAGACGCTCTTCCCACGCGAGGGCGTGTAGGTAACTGTAATGTGTACGATGACAAGAGACAACAAACCGGTGGGTGGAATTTGATGTCGATGCTCTGAAGATCAACTGGATCACGAACATTTGTCATCGTCAGATCTTCCAACCATGTTCTTTAAAGGCACAATAAAGTGTTGGAAGTTACCGGGAACCATAGAGCTCACAGTCTGGTGGTCACAAGGCGAACGTCGTTGCCTATCCTCTCTTTGGCGACATCATTTGGGATTCAAATAGTCTCCCTCTGGGTCGATAGCCAGCACGACGACGTGTGGCGGCGACTTAGTGCATGGGGGCAGGTAGACACCACTCCATCCACTGGACAGCAGCGAACACGTGTGTTCACAGCAGGACCAAACTGAGCCTGTGAAGCTGCTGATCTTATAGAATACAGGTATTGGCTTGGCTAAGATGGCTTCCATACTAGCCACGGAATTGATATTAACTACAGAATGTCGGCCTCCGAAGAATTCCCCACTCATGAAATGGAACTGAATAGTACTTCATGATAACAAAGGACGTGTCAGATATATTTACCCAATTTCATAGTACTACATCGTATGTGTAACTGGTGGTCGAAACTTGGAGTGAACATGTCTTACGCATAGAGCTTCAAAGTTTTTATTTTCAATATAACTGTACGGCTTTCAAGGGTATATATTTTACAGGAATGCACATACTGCAGTGGTGCAGCTGAGCTTTTGGCATACCCCTGTGGATGTCCGAATGACGCACATTGGTTGGATTGGCCAATAGTCAGATCGATTCCCATCGACTCATATCCATTTAACGAGAAAGATATTGCGCAACTGGTGACTAATAGGACATCATGGCGCTAGCAGACATGAGACACGAATGCTGCAGGTCGCAAAATGTAGTAAACATAGTAGTCAGCTAACTATGAAATGAAACAATGATCCATATTATTCCTTACCTATTACACAATTCCTTACTAGCATATATAAATAATTAGTTATTATAGTGTCTGTCTGATCACAATAAATCCAGAGTGTAACAACAATATGAATCGTTAACATGAATGAGAACTATATTAACAGGTGAAAATCTCTCAGGAGAATAAAACAGGACCGTAATCTACAGACGAATTACGGGCAGGTAGAACCAGTAGTGCTCACGCACGGATTGCCTGTAAACACCAGGAGACTGAAAATCTGCACATGCATCTAAAATTTCTGACCGAGTCGTAGCGAGTCTTTAATTTCCCGTGAAAAGCATTGGATTCAGAAATGTCACTAATCCTAACAGCATACCTACAAATGCACGTTAATTCTCCTACCCTGCTCAGCCAAGCTGCCGGTTTTTCACCATTTTGAGCAGTGGCATAGGTCGAGCGTAGTGGTTAACAGACTGCGACATGTCAGCTCTCCATACAGTCTCCAGATGAAGTCTCTAAATCAAGTGCTCTCTTCTGTATCCCGAATCTAGCTCTCCTCCACAGTGCACCAAGTCGAGGAGCTTTCTCTTCCGATCTCCAACAAAAATCAAATGTTTTCTTCCGTTCTGCAGGTCCGTGCAATTCTTATGCGCTAATGAAAACGTCACTGCAAAGTCGTGACCAATGATGTTAGGAAGAAGCAAACAAGCACACCCCCCTCCCTCCCCCGCGTAACATTAACCAGTCGCTGCATATTTGAGAATGCATTTTTTAAACAATTCGGAGCTACTCTCCCACACTTCAGCCAGTTCCTTGTTTCAGCCAGTGCATTCGTCACGTAGGAACTTCAAGGAATTTGCCGTCCAGATTTCCCCTACACTGGTATTTGCTTAGACCAGCCAACTAGGAGCTCTCTTACAACATTTTACATCAGAGAGTGTTCACCTCACTGTCAACTGGCGACTTACGGCTGCAGAGTGTGTTACAAAGAGAAAAGAAATCCCTTTCACAAAGTATCTCAACCATTTTCAGGCACCACCAGGACTTTTATCAGTTACTTGCAGGCCCTCTCATAAGTTTCCTCAAAGGCGATTTTTCAGCGTAAAACAAGTTCCTATCGAAGTCTGTTTTGCCCGTATGCTCCTCCTTGTAAAAACTGGCACTCTCCGCTAGTATCAGTGATCGTCCAGCGACATTAACTATTTTTGTGAACATAATCCTGGATCCATATTTTGAAGAGCGCATATCGTTATGCGATGATTGCAGGAAGGCTTCTGTCAAAAACAAAAACCGGGGCTGTGTCCAGTATCTCATTCCTTTGAGAAGGCAGGCTGCAACCCCAGGGGGGTCAATGACTTGGCCTACTGAATCCAACGTTGCTAGCCACGTACCCAAGTGAACAACAGAGAAAATTACATGAAAAACGGCCACCGGAATGAAGAATGAATTAATTTGGAAATGGGCTGTTTACTCATGGCAAACACTGACGTTAATCATTACAATCGTTAACTATTTTACTAAACTACAGGAACAAAATTCAGATAGTGATGATTTTACGTCAAATTATTAATAGTTCATTAGGTGCGTCAGTCTGTCAATGGGCTGCCAGACATCAATAAGACATTCGGATACTTTTTTACAGTTATATAAAGAATCAAAGAATTCATTTAGCTATAACGAGCTAGTCTGGAGTACTCCGTTGTATGCGGCGGCGTATTTCACCCAGCGTCGTTGGAAAGGGGGGGGGGGGGGAGGGAGGGCAAGGCACCTCTTACATACACCAACTACTAATTCTATTACCGTTAGATCTAGTGATATTAGAGACCAATGGTGCAGTCACTTGTAGATGACAGTGCGACAGTGTTCCTTACTGGTAAAAATGGAAATATACGCCATGTTCTCGTGGGAAAAGGTCAGATCTCGAAAATAACGAGGTACGTGATTCCTGCAACCGTCTTTACCGTGAAAAAGAGTGTGCCGTATATCTTTTCTCTGGAAGTAGCGCACATCACACGAAGCTTCTGAGAATGTCTCCCTTGATCGACTGTGGTGTGTGCCTCCTCTGTTTCGCTTATTATTGAGTTCATCTTCTTAGGAGTTATTAACTGCGTGTTTCATATTGAATCCATGCAGTTCACTTTTCCACCTAAATGGAACCTGGACTCATTACTGAACACGAAACGCGAAAGGAAAATATTATCTTCCACTTCCACGAACAGAATGAATTCATCCCAACTTTAGACATTGTTCTTTATCATCAACATGAAATGTCAGTAATAACTGAATCCTTTACGGTCTGAAAACTCGATTACCGGACACGTAATGAATGGCTAAATCCCAGGCGGCACAATGAGTAAACTTGTAACGTGATGTGATCCGTGTTTTAGGGTGCTAAACGGCAGGGTCTTCAGCATCCTTGCATGAAATAAAGACAAGGATAGTGAAAATCTATTGAAAAAAAATTTAAAGTCAGGTTGTAACAATAAACAAGTGTTTCAAGTTCGATACTGACATCAAGAGATTCATACAGAAACATCCATAATATTCAGATAGAGCACAGCAGAAGAACTAGGTAAAATCAAGTATAAGGTAACAGTAGAGATACATTTACAGGAGCCGGGTTACTGTGGCTTTATGACTACTCAGAAATAAGGAGTATGATACCATAACACACCTACTATTTTTGGAAGAAGTTTTGCATCATACAGAACATTAAATCACGAACCACTCTCGTTTCTTTCGCTTAAAATAGGCGGCAGGTCCTGAAAGAGACCCATGTCTCACGTCGCATCGATAGCTGGGTTGCACATCATTGCCACTATGGTGGCTACTCGCAACGTAAGAAAGGCTATGTGTCAATAACCAATATCCCATTCTGAGTCTTATAAATGCAACTTCTTCAGCTCGTCATGGGCGACAAGAGTTGAGAATTTGTCTTATTCAAGGTTTTACTGATCGAGCTTGCTGCTCCCCACTGTATTACTGAGCCTCCCACCAACCCTTGATCCTCCGGGTCACATTTGTGGTAACACTCTGTGGGGGAACTGAACAGCGAATAGTATGTGGAAGAAACTTCGTCTTACTGGCAGTTGCATTATCGACTCATTTCCCCGGCTTCCTGTGTGTCATGGAACATAGCAGAAAATTATTTCCTTTTCCTGCTTTTGCAAGACGAAAAAATTCTGTACATCTTGCACGTGCTATCTGCTGGGTACATCTGACCAATAATATGAGGAGCATCTTGGGTATTGGAGTAGATGAGCAATTTCTTGCCGCAATGATATATCATCTCCTCCAGTACCCTCTGGATGACAAACATGTCTGCAGAATCGACGAAGATTTCTCTGGGAGCCCTATCCTAAGGTCAAATCCGCAGAACAGAACGGAGTAGCCGGTAATATCCCCTTGCTTGGACACATCGGTGTAAACATTAATAAAATCCGGATGGTGATTTAAAATCTCGCAAAAATTACTTTCAAAAATATAGTCCGGTTCAACCTGTTCCTGTATCCCCTCAATCGGAGAAGTATCCCGAGTCTCTCCAGCAGCAATGGGTCCTCTGCTCCACCCCTGGCTTTGGACCTTAATGCCTTCCACCTGTAGCAATTCTAGACTCTCCCTTGCATGGATCCCATACGGTTTCGTTACCAACTGTCGCTTATGGAACAGACGTTCCTATAGCAACTGGGCAACGAAGATGTATGCGGGTGATTTGGGAACAGATAGACATTGTATGCTTCATATTTCGCCAGCCGCTGCACACAGCCTAGAACCTGGAGTTGTCATGTAAGTCACTGTTGACAGCCTAATGCCACAAATCAGAAATCTGTATTAAAGTTAGTTTGCATGAAGACTTCATTAAGCTGGAGGAGTCGTGCCCGACGGCCGCTGTGGCCGAGCGGTTCTAGGCGCTTCAGTCCGGAACCGCGCTGCTGCTACGGTCGCAGGTTTGAATCCTGCCTCGGGCATGGATCTGTGTGATGTCGTTAGATTAGTTACGTTAAACTAGTTCTAAGTCTAAGGGACTGATGACCTCAGATGTTAAGCCCCATAGTGCTTAGAGCCATTTGAATTTATTTTTGAGTCGTGCACTGTCGGCTCCCCAAGATCTGTAATTGACGCATTTGAAAATGACTTGAGTCATCAGTTTCCGTTCCTTAAGGTGTGGCAGCCACGTTAGCCTCTCACCAAGAGCGAAGACCTACACACTTTTCCTTTTCTTTAGAAGTGAGAACACTGTCTCTCAGTTTCAATACAGTTAAATTTAAAAGAAGCGATTAAAACCAACACAAACAGTTTTCTTCAAAGGGAACTCAAAATCTTTGGTGTTTGCCCATTCCTTAACCACCTGATCTTTAAATGCCACTGCCGATTAGACGTTGCAGGGTTGGAAGACACGCAGATGGGGAAGTCATCCACTAAAAGGGAACATTTTACCGAACTCCTTACCACGAAATAATAGCGTTTAACGGGATAGCGGGCTCTGTTAAAGCTCTTCTTTCAGGGTCGACGTTCTCCTGCTTAAACTATTCAGACAGGACGTTCGCAGCTCTACACCTAGAGTGCCTTTACGAAGGAAAAGAGCTGTATAAAGGTAAGGAAATGTACATGAACACCTGTTGTAGCGCTACAACAAAATATTATGCTTCCTTGTGATATCGTACGTCTTCTTGAAATGAGAGAAATCTGCTTATAGCTGGATCATTTCATCGAGTGTGGAGTGGTAACTGCAGAACGACTTAGTAGTGACTTGGTATTGAGAACTCAAATTTCATTAAAAAAGTGACGGTAAACCTCCCTCGACCGCTGGTTCAACTGATTTAACGTGCTGTACGTTATCTGGTTGTGAGCGGGGTCAGTTTCACGAGCTATAGACAATGCATAATCCAACTCCCAAAGAAAGAAAGGAACTGTATTCCTCCATCTTAGTGGAATGGACAACCCAACCTCTCCTGTGTCACCTGTCAAGACGAAAAACCTGATCCTGGCTATAATCGGACTTAATGTTCTTAAAATGTTCACCCAGTGGCCGAGCTATATCTGCGGGCGGTTTTAGGAAGTAACCATGCTCTCGTACAGCTGCTACTGGTGGCCGCGATTTCCGCCTGTAAATCCATGCTTTGTTTGCAGGTGCGATTCTGTTCATGGAGTTCAGAAACCATTGTCAAGACCTCTTACTACTCTCCCGTTCTCCTCATCTTTGTCAACGCCACACGAAAAGTTGCAACGTTCTCATCCTTGGGGCACTGACTGGACCTTCGCGTAGCGAACATCCCTTACTGCAGAACGACAGTTACCATTCCATCAACCGCCAGGCCGTATCCTAGCATTTCCTCATGAGATGGGAATGGATACATCAGTGGCTGGGAGAAACACAGCTGTAATGAGATCCACCCAGCTCTGAATGTATTCACTTTTCTCTAAAACAGCTCATTGGCCGTGAAGCATTCTGTTAGCCTTTCTGAATGATGTATACCACTTGAAACACAGTGTTAAGGAAAGGTCTGCTACAGACTGGTGTGGCAGTTGTCATCATAGAAAAGTTGGAATCATTGCAAATAATGCAACAAGAAGAAAAGTCCAGCTCTCAGTGTCAACAACGATGTTGTTGTTGTTGTGGTCTTCAGTCCTGAGACTGGTTTGATGCAGCTCTCCATGCTACTCTATCCTGTGCAAGCTTTTTCATCTCCCAGTACTTACTGCAACCTACATCCTTCTGAATCTGCTTAGTGTATTCATCTCTTGGTCTCCCCCTACGATTTTTACCCTCCACGCTGCCCTCCAATACTAAATTGGTGATCCCTTGATGCCTCAGAACATGTCCTACCAACCGATCCCTTCTTCTGGTCAAGTTGTGCCACAAACTTCTCTTCTCCCCAATCCTATTCAATACTTCCTCATTAGTTATGTGATCTACCCATCTAATCTTTAGCATTCTTCTGTAGCACCACATTTCGAAAGCTTCTATTCTCTTCTTGTCCAAACTATTTATCGTCCATGTTTCACTTCCATACATGGCTACACTCCATACGAATACTTTCAAAAATGACTTCCTGACACTTAAATCAATACTGGATGTTAACAAATTTCTCTTCTTCACAAACGCTTTCCTCGCCATTGCCAGCCTACATTTTATATCCTCTCTACTTCGACCATCATCAGTTATTTTGCTCCCCAAATAGCAAAACTCCTTTACTACTTTAAGTGCCTCATTTCCTAATCTAATTCCCTCAGCATCACCCGACTTAATTAGACTACATTCCATTATCCTTGTTTTGCTTTTGTTGATGTTCATCTTATATCCTCCTTTCAAGACACTGTCCATTCCATTCAACTGCTCTTCCAAGTCCTTTGCAGTCTCTGACAGAATTACAATGTCATCGGCGAACCTCAAAGTTTTTATTTCTTCTCCATGAATTTTAATACCCACTCCGAATTTTTCTTTTGTTTCCTTTACTGCTTGCTCAATATACAGATTAAACAACATCGGGGACAGGCTACAACCCTGTCTTACTCCCTTCCCAACCACTGCTTCCCTTTCATGTCCCTCGACTCTTATAATTGCCATCTGGTTTCTGTACAAATTGTAAATAGCCTTTCGCTCCCTGTATTTTACCCCTGCCACCTTTAGAATTTGAAAGAGAGTATTCCAGTCAACATTGTCAAAAGCTTTCTCTAAATCTACAAATGCTAGAAACGTAGGTTTGCCTTTCCTTAATCTTTCTTCTAAGATAAGTCGTAAGGTCAGTATTGCCTCACGTGTTCCAGTGTTTCTACGGAATCCAAACTGATCTTCCCCGAGGGTGGCTTCTACTAGTTTTTCCATTCGTCCGTAAAGAATTCGTGTTAGTATTTTGCAGCTGTGACTTATTAAGCTGATAGTTCGGTAATTTTCACATCTGTCAACACCTGCTTTCTTTGGGATTGGAATTATTATATTCTTCTTGAAGTCTGAGGGTATTTCGCCTGTTTCATACATCTTGCTCACCAGATGGTAGAGTTTTGTCAGGACTGGCTCTCCCACGGCCGTCAGTAGTTCCAATGGAATATTGTCTACTCCGGGGGCCTTGTTTCGACTCAGGTCTTTCAGTGCTCTGTCAAACTCTTCACGCAGTATCGTATCTCCCATTTCATCTTCATCTACATCCTCTTCCATTTCCATAATATTGTCCTCAAGTACATCGCCCTTGTATAGACCCTCTATATACTCCTTCCACGTTTCTGCTTTCCCTTCTTTGCTTAGAACTGGGTTTCCATCTGAGCTCTTGATATTCATACAAGTCGTTCTCTTATCTCCAAAGGTCTCTTTAATTTTCCTGTAGGCGGTATCTATCTTACCCCTAGTGAGATAGGCCTCTACATCCTTACATTTGTCCTCTAGCCATCCCTGCTTAGCCATTTTGCACTTCCTGTCGATATCATTTTTGAGACGTTTGTATTCCTTTTTGCCTGTTTCACTTACTGCATTTTTATATTTTCTCCTTTCATCAATTAAATTCAATATTTCTTCTGTTACCCAAGGATTTCTATTAGACCTCATCTTTTTACCTACTTGATCCTCTGCTGCCTTCACTACTTCATCCCTCAAAGCTACCCATTCTTCTTCTACTTTATTTATTTCCCCCATTCCTGTCAATTGCTCCCTTATGCTCTCCCTGAATCTCTGTACAACCTCTGGTTCTTTTAGTTTATCCAGGTCCCATCTCCTTAAATTCCCACCTTTTTGCAGTTTCTTCAGTTTTAATCTACAGGTCATAACCAATAGATTGTGGTCAGAGTCCACATCTGCCCCTGGAAATGTCTTACAATTTAAAACCTGGTTCCTAAATCTCTGTCTTACCATTATATAATCTATCTGATACCTTTTAGTATCTCCAGGGTTCTTCCATGTATACAACCTTCTTTCATGATTCTTAAACCAAGTGTTAGTTATGATTATGTTGTGCTCTGTGCAAAATTCTACCAGGCGGCTTCCTCTTTCATTTCTGTCCCCCAATCCATATTCACCTACTATGTTTCCTTCTCTCCCTTTTCCTACACTCGAATTCCAGTCACCCATGACTATCAAATTTTCGTCTCCCTTCACAATCTGAATAATTTCTTTTATTTCATCATACATTTCTTCAATTTCTTCGTCATCTGCAGAGCTAGTTGGCATATAAACTTGTACTACTGTAGTAGGTGTGGGCTTCGTATCTATCTTGGCCACAATAATGCGTTCACTATGCTGTTTGTAGTAGCTTACTCGCATTCCTATTTTCCTATTCATTATTAAACCTACTCCTGCATTACCCCTATTTGATTTTGTGTTTATAACCCTGTAGTCAAATGACCAGAAGTCTTGTTCCTCCTGCCACCGAACTTCACTAATTCCCACTATATCTAACTTCAACCTATCCATTTCCCTTTTTAAATTTTCTAACCTACCTGCCCGATTAAGGGATCTGACATTCCACGCTCCGATCCGTAGAACGCCAGTTTTCTTTCTCCTGATAACGACGTCCTCTTGAGTAGTCCCCGCCCGGAGACCCGAGTGGGGGACTATTTTACCTCCGGAATATTTTACCCAAGAGGACGCCATCATCATGTAATCATACAGTAAAGCTGCATGCCCTCGGGAAAAATTACGGCTGTAGTTTCCCCTTGCTTTCAGCCGTTCGCAGTACCAGCACAGCAAGGCCGTTTTGGTTATTGTTACAAGGCCAGATCAGTCAATCATCCAGACTGTTGCCCTTGCAACTACTGAAAAGGCTGCTGCCCCTCTTCAGGAACCACACGTTTGTCTGGCCTCTCAACAGATACCCCTCCGTTGTGGTTGCACCTACGGTACGGCTATCTGTATCGCTGAAGCACGCAAGCCTCCCCACCAACGGCAAGGTCCATGGTTCATGGGGGGGTCAACAACGATAAGGCTCTCTAAACTGGAGCCGCGATCAGGCGGCGTCTGCGCAGTTCCACGTAGTGAAGAGACTGGAAAAGTTAGTGGGCTGTGTGGCGGCTGCCGTTCCTCGTTTATAGCGGCGCCATAAGGCCCTTGTGGAACACAGGCGCTGGAGGCGAGGCTCATTGCATGTGCGCTATTGGGTCCGCCGGATCAAGAACGACCGTTATGGGCACCCGACGGAATATCGCAATTCCATTGCTAAATTAAAGACGCTAGTAGTGTGGTGTCAATACATGATATCACACTGAACACCTGTCTCAGTGACCTTTCTAAATCTGTTCCACCTGGCAGATGGATACAGATGTGGCGGTGCCCGCTTCCATGGAGATCGACATCCACTTCCCACTGAGTAGTGTCTGGTACCTCTCTCTGAGTAGTGTATGGAAGAGGAGATGAGCAGACGGAGAGCGCTTAAATAACAACATTGAACAATGTTTATCAGTACCATGCTCTAAGTGTGTGTTAAGTCCTCAATTTCTCGACCCCTGAGGCAAGCAGTATATGGTACTCATAGTTGCTCTGTGTATTAAAATCTCCTAAGAGGAGAAGGAGTGGGTCAGTTTGGTAATAAGTTGTTTGAGGTTCTCACTGTCAATGGGCCCATCGGATGACAGGTACACAGAGCACATGAAGACAGTCTTTTCGAGTGCTTTGGAGACACAGGAAAGATGTCAGTCCTACAGGAGAAACCTCATTCATATTCCACTGGAGTACGGAAGCCATTCCAGTACCGTGATTTTAGTGTATCGCTATTCTCGTGTGTGGTCGGTGAGGCACTGGTATAACGAGGAAGAGTTGAGGGGCTCCCTGGAACAGATTACAGGGTATCCAACTCTGTAATGTCCTCCTCATCAGTCAAACATGACGGCCATCGGGGCAACTTGCGATCCTAACGAAGAGCTCCTCAACTGGCCCCGTTTTCTTCGCGATTAGTGGCAAAAGGGGGAAACTAATATGCACTCTGTTTTGGGGTCCTCAGAGTTAAAGTTTAGCTGTTTTCTTGTGTCATGTCAGCCTGAGCTTCTGTATATTTACTCTGTTTCCTATTGTAGGTACAGGTTGCGGAACAACTGTTTCTCTGCACGTTATTTGCGTGGGAACGTCTACATTGGTGCCTTCAGTAAGGGAGCACAGGAAATGTCAGTGGTCGGCGGTTTCTTGCCTTATGCATAAGGGATTCGATTTTTAACTTTAACTTATTCAATTGAATGAATATTGGGAATTCTTGGCTTTATACTGGGTGGCTCTCAAAGCGGTTGATGTGTATTTGCTGGGGACGAGCAGTCAGCAACAGGCTGCATAGCTCGTTGTTTGGCCAAATCGCCGACATTTGTAACACCTCTGAGAGTTAGGTATGTAAGATCTAACCCTAAATTAGAAGGGTCGTATCATAATGAGGCAGCGATGGAGATTTGAAGGTCACAGCGAAACTGTTGATCTACTTTACCACTCCATTATTTCTTCGCGTTCTCAGTATAACATCTACTACTCCCTCTGGCGCCCATTCTTTTTTCAGCTCCCAGATATCCATGTCCGTAATATTACAGCATGAGACCACACGCTTACCTGAGTAGAGAGAGTTGTGCATCTCAAGCTACTTAATCATATTCACCAAATAGTTTAGACGTCCATAGAAGTTCCACCTACTTCGACTAGGTAGTTTCAACCAGCAAGCAACCACTTCACAATCTTTTAATATAAGGTACCTGAGCTGTACATGCACTTCTATTGATACCTGAAACTCACTGAACTTTTCTGGTCATCATTTCTTACCAACTGGCTCGCTGGAATCCCAATAGGGGTCAGCCTAGAGGCTGTTTGAACAAATTTAACTGCACTTGCAGCTCTCTCTGGGAGTCCTGTCCTACTGGCTGTTCCAGATGACAACAGGGGTCGCTTGCCGAGAGCGGAGACCCAATCATGGTGTGTTTGGCGATTCTTTACCGAGGAGAGCGTGTCTAAACCTTTCGAAGAATTATCCTTACCTCTGCCTTATTGGTCCTAAGGTTACGTCTTCTCAATCGACACGGTTTTGCTGCCTTGATTGGTGGATGTTGTGTTGGAAGCTTTCTCTATTTCGTCAAGAACCGTGACGGAAGAAGGTAGTGAGCACCTTACGTTGTGTGTTGTTAACGTTCGAACAACTTCAGACCTAGGATATTTGGTTAAAAACTACAGGTTTCACCACATCAATTTTTATTGGCGGTCTTCAGTTGTGTATAAGAAAAAAATGCCGAAAAATTTGTCATATGGTGGTTTGTATGACGTTATTAATACCTGAATACTAATAATTAATTCCTGAATACTAATAAACAAAATAAGTTAAAAAAACGCAATATTTAGAAATTTGAAACACACAAGCACATTTTACTATTGACCTTCTTTAAATATGTTTTCTACATAAAACTAAATCTTATTTCATTTAAAGTACTGGGTTTTTCACGTGCTACAGTTTTATGGAGGTACTTTGGTTCGAGCAGAACTGTCATTGGCAAACTGCCGTGGTATACAACATGCAGATGTTAGGGAAGCAACGCTGAATATTACAGGTTGATTGTGCAGAAAATCGTTTGGCAAATCAATGCTGGATAACGGCAATAACTTTCTAATCTATTCCTTAATTTTTTTCTCATGTGTTTTATTAACACTATTGTATTGTGAACATTGGTGAACGAATATCTAGGACTCTCCAAGGACACTATATAGGCCCTAAGCTGCTCTGAATGTATTTAAACTTTTCTGAAGAGATTCTCAACAGCGCTTGGAAATATTTTGCATATGATGCTGTCGTTTAGCGTCTGAAAAGTCATCAGAATATCAAAACGAATTACGAAATGATTTAGAGGCCTGCATGGTACAAATCGTTGCAGTTGACGAGTAACAATAAAAATCCCGCTCATTTTCGTTTACGGCACAAATCACACAATCCTAATGGTTGTCCATTCAAGCAAATATCTAGGTGTTATGATAACGAACAATTTAAATTGGAACCATTATACTGAAAAGTTTTTGGAAAAGGTGTACCAGAGATTATGTTTTATTGGGGAGACGCCTGAATGAAATAACGGATCCACTACACAGACTATCCGCAGTAATCTACTACGTTTCCCGTCATGTTCTCAAGTACTGTTGCGCGGTATGGGATTATCACCAGATATAATTGGCAGAGGACATCGATGAAGTTCACAGAGTGTAGTAACTTTCTGATGTGTTCGCCACGCTTTTTATTACTTCCAAAATCGCCTAAGACATTTCGACATTTCGTCATTTTCATAGTCAATGTTGAGTCGATCATCTAAAATTGTTCGACAAATACATTGTATCTCGTGAGCATTCTCAGTCACTAGACAAGTGCCAATACCGGGACGCAAAGTTCAGAAGTTTCGAACTGGCGCAGTAACAGAGATCAAGGACACCCCAAGAAGGTAGAAGGTTCACCTGGGTTGACAGATTTTTAAAAACAGAGAAACATTTCACTGTTCGATAAATCATATAGTTGTTGACTTGGAACAAGATCACAGCATGTTATTTATGTCATATTTCGATACCCCACTCATCATAATTAAAATCCACGGATACTATAGAATATTTTTTTCATACAAACTCTTCATGTAGTTTTTCATTTAGTTTCCCCAGAAGGTCTTTGTAGTATTAGCATGTAACAATTTTATCTTTTGGAAAGTACTCACTTGTAAGGAGGAGGAAACCCCCTATTTGTTTCAGGAGTCCGACCTTTATCCTCTGATATAATTTCTGTTCCTTTATTGATACTAATTTCAAGACGAACAACCAGTCTAAAGATCAATGCAGTAAATAAGTTTAATACTTTTTAAAGTGATACAGGTAATAGTGATACCCTTTCTGATATGTTCGTGGTCTCCGATCATATGTACGTTTTGATGCACCAGAACACCACGCTAACCTGCCCTCCGCATGTTTCTTCATCTCTTCATAGCTACTACAGCCTGCATCCTTTTGAACCTTTTGGCTATAGACAGGTCTTGGTCTCCTTCTGCAATATAGTTCCCACTCCCCCCCCCCCCGCCCCCCTCACTTCCGTACACTACCAAATGATGGATTCCTTGATCTTGATGCTACATTGATGCCCATTAACCGATCCTTTATTTTAGTCAATCTGTGAAACAAATTTCTTTTCTTCACAATGCGATTCAGTACACCATTAGGTACACATGTTATCCATCTAACTTTCAGTATTCTTCTGTAACATCTTAGTTCTAAAGCTTCTAGTCTCTTCTCGCTCTTCTTGTTCGAACCGTTTATCATCTATGTTACACTTGCGTGCAAGGCTACACTACACTTCAATCCTTTCGGAAAAGAATTCCTAATACTTAATTTTATATACGATAAAGTCCTCTATTTTCGGAAACGTCCTTGTTACGATTGACAGTTTGCGTTCATTAGCTTTTGTAGTTTAATCATCGAGTATTATGGTGCTACCAGTTACCAAAATTCATCAACTTCTCTTAGTTGCTCATTTCCCAACCTAATTCCCTCACCATTGTGTAATTTGTAAGAGTTGACGAAAAACTTTGCCTGCTTTATAAGAGTCCATGAAAAAGTTTCCGTTCGGAAGCCTTACAGTTCAGGATCGTACGCCAGCCAGACAAAATCGCTGTTTATTTTGGTTTTTAAAAGCGAAAAAACTTTGAGATTAAAAAAACTATAATATCAAAACTATTTTATTCTGTAGTACACATTCATTACGTTTCGACGGTGCCGCTCTGGTATATCATTCGTATCTCCTAATTCCAACATAAGTATTTACTAGAAAGCAATTACCGAAAATTTTTATATAAACATTTTATTACGTGGGCGGTGCTCATCACTTTCAATAGAGTTAGTTTTATGTGATATACAGACTGGAATAATATGCGTTACACTTACGTTTCCTTGATACTTAATAAACTAGCAGTGAAATATAGAAATCAAAATTTTCTGAAGTTTGTAATCCGACCACAAGGTGAAATTTAAAGCTGATTTACAGCACTTCATTGAACAAAGAATTCATTTCTGTAATGTTCCCAGATCTCCATTCGTTTCACAACATCAGTACTACAGGCACAAATACGTACAGCTATACTATATAGCACTTAGCAATTTTTTATTCTCACTAGGGATAATATCATTTGTAACTCAGTTTATTACAAAATTTTCTCAAGTTTGTAATCCGACCACAAGGTGAAATTTAAAGCTGATTTACAGCACATTGTTGAACAAATAATTCATTACAATGAAGCAAGAGTTTTCGGAATCTTGCTGTCTAGGTTTACTGCTAATTTGCTTTTCACCTAGCTAATAGTGTTACTTAAATACACATTTTATCACACACTTATTTCCTTAACTGAATTCCCAATTCATTTCGTATCACAAATATGACAGTCTACTGCGAAAACGATATTATCCGACTCCTAACGATATCTGTGTCCCTACAAAGATATTAATTCCACAATAGCTAACCACCCGGTGCTGCCCACTAATCTTATTTCTCCCACTCTTACATTAGATATGAGACCTGTTTATTAGAGCAAATAAAAACTCAGTCTCCTACAATGTTTTTAAAAGAATAACCGCAGTAAACAAATTATGCAGTAAAATGTTTTACAAATCCATATATTGTGTGATCACCAAATACAACACTAATAAATTTTTTACGTTGACTTAGTCTTTAGCAAGCAATATAACGTTCCCTGTGAGAGAAACCAGAAATTTAATGTGGCTTAAATGGCGAGCAATTTCGAGTCAGCTCAACGCTGCACATTTTCTGAACTGCCTATATTATTCGTATTTAAGTGACTCGCAGACTTCGTACGAATGCGGACATAAATCCAGCTTATTTACAGTGACGATGTATTTTTGTAGATGTAGATGCAGCAGATCATAGTGAATCGTAGCATAATAGCGTTGCCTCGTAAACCGTAAAAATTTATTATTGTGTAGGACAAAAAATGTGAACCTCAGTGTTGGTTTTTTGGATAAACATGGTGTACGCAGCCATGTTCAGAGTTCACACACAAACAAAAGACTAATATGTGGAGCAGCTGGAAGTTTTGTTTGTTTATTTCAAGGGATTCAGCTCTGTAGTAGCCCACAGACTTAGCACTGTGTAAAAATTCACTTTCATTGGTTTTTTAAATCCTCCTCACTTATCCAGTGGTTTTTGGCTTTTCCACCGTTGACAGCTTATTGTATCATTAATTTTCCATCGATAGAACAGGTGTCTAAACAAGCGTTCTCATCAACCATGTAATCATGTCGAGTTAGGGAAAAGTGTAATACAGATGCATGAAGATTGCGTTGTTGAGAAATGATACAAGTAAAATTTTTTGTGTGATTATCTTGCAAAAAAGGAAATTGAAGGAGTCAGAAATTAAAAACACCTCATAAGTATCGCTGGCTAGACATTATGTACGATATTCTTGGCACGGCCTACGTCATGTAATGTGATCGATTACCGTAGGATAACAATGATCCACATGAAAATCGCTGTAGAACCGAATTTCTAAAAGTGCCCAAAGAGAAATAAAATAACAGTCAAATGGCTAAACTGCCATCATTCAGATAATTCTAAATGATGTATCACCCAAACTTAAGAGAATTATTTATGCATTATAATATACTGGCGTATTTGCACCACTTCTCCGCCTTTCTTTTCATTTTGTTTCACCTCTACGCTTTGTACTCCATTTAACCGTCTAAAACACTTGTTTAGATTGTATACTCAATTGTATGAAGGAAATACATAGATGCCTAGTTAAAAACTTAAACTGTCGCAATTTTTCTCACGGTAAATTTTTAAGAAATAACGTAATAGGTAAATTAGGCATTTATGTTATTAATTCACTCGATTTCTTAAAGTTAATCATAAGCAATACAAATAAATTAAAATATTAAGACAATTAAGATTTTTCCCTATGCGGTGTTCGTAAGGAATCTAGCAGTCACTTTACACCGATAAATAACTTTAGTAAACAAAATAGGAGAAGCTGATTGAGATAAATGGTATTCCACATTCATTAATGTCATAAAAAATTCCCGTCTTTCACAGTCATATTTGTGATACACAAACAAGATGAGGCTTATATGAGCTTTTGACTCTGAATCACACTCACCTGTAGGAAAACAGCAAATGCTGATTCTATGAATGTGCAGACAAGAAGAGACGTGGTTAAAGCGGCGTCGAATATTGTTGGAAAACTCTGAAAAGACGGAATCAGCGTCAAAAATCGGTGAAAATGTGAGCTGTTGTCTTCAGCTGAATATAACTGTCTCAATTACGTTTAACGTTGTTTTGAAATATCAAATGAACTGAAATTGAGCCCTTCCGAAGTTTTTCCATATTTGGTGTTACAGCTCCAAATTTATGAAAATGCAAGTCCGTTTTCCACCTTGGCTGTAGCCACATTCAATTTATGTACTGCGTATGATGATCTGCTTTCTGTCGAATCATTACTCATAATATGGACGTCCCTTAAATATGTACTGCTGTCGTAGTTGACTCGCACGAAAACAATATTCCACACACGACAACGATTAAAAGATAACTGCCGCCGTAGCGACATGTTTACGTAAGCGATATGATTTTACACCGTCCAGGCTACAATAAACAGCTGTCCACCAAATCGAAACTACCGATATATGCCGATAACCTGCTGCCTCTTGATAACATATCATTTGTTGGCTATTTTTAGGTTATCATCATATTGTCTCTTACATTACTTACACACACACGATTAGCCTTACGTCATTTCACACACTACGTCAGTGTACAAAATGGAAGTCAAAACTTTAAAAACATTTTGAAATCTTGAAATTCACAAACTTTCACACATTAATCGAAGCTTCAGGCTTGCATATAGTAATTACAAAATACGTTGACACTTATTCATACCGCGATCTTATGCAAAATACGTTTGAAATTCTGTCCCTTTTAGTATGCTTGAACATTTTCCATTCCCTCTAATACCTCTTCCTTTCTTGTTTGTATGCGGTATTTTTAGGGTTTTGTTGGAGCCTAAAACGTTTTAGGTGGTTTCATGTGAATTTCAGCTCTCAGTCAGTCTCATGACCTCTTTAAATCTGGTTTTGAAATTTCGTCCGGTAGGACGGAAACTTTTCGGCTTTCTCTCCTGTTTATTTTACTCGCCTTTTTCTATAGCAGACAGGCATCCACGACTTCCCTGATAATTTTAGGAATTCGATATATAACAACCTCGATCAGCGCAGGTTAAGACACGGATGTGTTAGCTTGCAAGACAGGCCAAGTTAAACGGATCCACAGATGCCCGAGCGCCAGCCGTTCTCCCTAATCTTCATTTATGTGCTGGTGCTCAGCTTTTACGATTGGGATTAGTCCAGCGATGTTAATACAGACACACTCATCTAATAAATAATGACTTTTGCACTCTAAGCTTCAGTGACCTCCGCTTCTTTTTTATTTCGTTTCACCTATAGCAGGGAATTGCATAATTTGGATTCCGTTTTATGGCACTATATATGCCACGTACTCGCAGCTCTGGTTTTAAAGCACAGAGCCCGTAATCCATATAAACAGCTCGTTTCTGTCTTGCTTTCGTGTAAATGACAGCATTAATGTCCAAAGAGTAAAACGTCCCTTCTAAAAGGTGCGCAAATTCTTTATAGACGGATTTGGAAGGAAGTAGAGATTTACGTAATCATACAAAACCTTTCGCCGTTTAAAGACTTAATGCATCTCAGACAAATTACTCCGTACGGACATTATACTCCAAGATCAGTCACCTCTGGAGTTAACCTAATTAGTGACTTAAATTCATTTGTACATAAATTTCAAAGTGCAGGTCTTTCCGAGAATAGTCTTTGCCTAGTACAGCTGTGCTCTCGAGAGAAAAATGACAGAAAGGACTTATTAAATTGTGGTCAAGCGCTTATAGGCGCTTCAGTCCGGAACTGCGCTACTGCTACGGTCGCAGGTACGAATCCTGCCTCGGGCATGGATGTATGTGCTGCCCTTAGGTTAGTTAGGTTTAAGTAGTTCAAAGTCTAGGGGACTGTGACCTCAGATGTTAAGTGCCATAGTGCCTAGAGCCATTTGAGCCAACTTATTGAATTCCCTTTGCTGATTTAAATACGGTGATAGTAGGCGGAACCCTTTCAGTACACTCTCCATCTTTTTATATCATCTGAACAAATGGGCAGTTTCCCTGCTGATCCATAGCCATGCATTTGTCTATACTTTAAGAGAAATATTATTTACAACGTCTTCGACTTACATATGAGACGAGCATATTCAGAAGTCGTGTTACTATTGTATACACAAACAGTGTAAAATCGACGAGGGTCCAAACTGACTGCTCAATCAATGCATATTATAAAACTGAACGTATGTATGAATTTTCCTCCACATCTCCTAATAAACCACAGGAGAGATTGAAACCATAGTTGGTACACAAATTCTTTATTGTAAGGTAACAGTCACTGTGTGGGTTAGAACTAAAAACCTAACACTGTTCAGGCGATATGGCGCCCTAAAAACTGAGATGCGTAAAAACAGACGTATTGTGCTGGCGTTTAGATATATTAATTCTTTTATAAAGCTCATCACATATGCCACCGAATGTACCTACAAAAGTATACCATTCGATTACTTACGTTAGGAAGTGAGACTTTATAAACACATAAATGCGGGAAAATCTGCCCCACCGTGATTGAATTTTCAATTTATAACTCCTTTGCTACTAATTCCACTCGCAACATATTCCACAGATAGCATCCACATTGACGCTGAATGTATCTACACAGATACATATTTGTACGACACATAGTTCAACAGATGCACGTCACAAGAACTGAGATGCATCAAAAACTGCAGCATCATGCACGAAATTTTAAAAAATTTTTACATTTATTTTATACTACTAAGACACTTGTACGGTCGAGTCAAGTTAAGGAAATCTCTGACACACGGCAGGGCATTTGACAACTTTCAACCGCGAAGCCCAAATGGCTGCAGGCGAAAACGATGTAGAGCTATGAAGAGTCGTTGCCATAGAGATATTTACAGAATTGTGTTATAGACACGCGAAGCAGCTGCACTCAGCGTACAGGGACTGTCCATGATCCTGTTTCCTAAATTGATCGAAGTTTCTCATACTGCCAAATGAGAGTGGGAGACTTATATGTACTTTAAACATATTTTTACAGTCAAGATCCCGTTCGCAATTACTTTTTTTACGGATGTCCACAGGTATAGCTGTCATCTTCAGATTTGCAATATGCGTTTAAGTGTAGGCCTACTACATCTACTATCATTACTTTTGTTGGCTTGCCCGGTAGCTCAGCGTGTTCGGTCAGAGGGGTATCTGCCCTCTGTAATAAGAAAACTGAGTTAATCGATCAACAACGAACTTAAAACGGTGTCTTACGACGTCCGCCCCGAGCAGATGCTGCGAAAAAAATGAGATTTTTAAAAAGCCGGCACGGTACCTCAGCGTGTTCGCTCAGAGGGTTAGTAGCCCTCTGTAATAAAAACACTGAGTTAATCGATGAACGACGAACTTGAACGGGTGTCTTATGACGTCCGCCACGAGCAGATGCAACGAACAAGAGCGAAGAAAATGAGATTAACAAAAAAAGTGGTCAGCATGATGAATTGTCGCCCTACGGGTCCGGGTTCGATTCCCGGCTGGGTCGTGGATTTTCCGCGCTGAGGGACTGGTTCTTGTGTTGTCTTCATCATCATTTCATCCCCATCCGGCGCTCAGGTCACGCAATGTGACACCTGCACCACGGCGGTCTTAGCTGCCCCGTAAGGGGCTTCCCGGAAAAAGACGCCAAACGCTCATTTCCATTTTCCATAACTTTTGTTATAGGTTACAAATGAAGAAATGGCAGTTGTACGCGTATATACCTTCACAAATTTTTTGGTTGCACATCATGTTCCATAGCGCGTTTGTTACTCATTCTAAGTTAACATTTTAGTGAAGAATGTATTGCAGATTCTACATAGATTCGAGAAAAAAAATGTATGACAGGTTTATCACAAGATAAATAAAGTGGCGACAAAAAAGTTGTATCACCACGAAGGAGTTGTGCGACATAGCGGAAAGTTGGTAGGCTTGTTTCTACAGCCAGTCTCGGTGGCCGAGCGGTTCTAGGCGCTTCATTCCGAAACCGCGCGACTGCTACGGTCGCAGGTTCGAATCCTGCCTCAGGCATGGATGTGTGTGATGTCCTTAGGTTAGTTAGGTTTAAGTAGTTCTAAGTTCCATGGGACTGATGACCTCAGATGTTTACTCTCATAATAATCAGAGCCATTTGAACCATTTGGTCCACTCTTTTGGTCGCTTTCACACGTTCTTTTTTGCCATGTCAGTTTCTCTTGTGCCCGATTTAATCTTTCTTGCGCCGTTTCGCACAGTCACCATTGTCACTATATCCCTCTGTGAACATAATGATATTGTACTGTGTTGCTTGCTTGAAATCTCAGTCTGGTTAGGTTTGTCAAAATAGCTTCCGTATTTGCTGCTACTTCATCAGCGGTTCTCTTTGTTGTCATTCTCCTTGGCAATTCACTGCTTATGCTCTGCTACTGGCGTTACCAGGGAAGAACTTCAAAAATTTTCCGGGTGCACCAAATATACAATTCTGCTGTGAAACATTCCCACAGCCTTTCAGAAATCCGCATCTCATGTCTCCGAGATACCTTTGAAACAATCTTGACATACATGCTGTGAGGTAACAGGCGAGTGAGGCACCCTGAAAATATTCTAAGTTCGGAGTTGGCGTGGCCACGCTGGGGCCTCTCGGCGCGCCGCCGCTCTCCGACGACGGCACAACGGCCGAACCACGTGGTCCATCAGCCGCGTGGCTGGGGATTCTATAGTCACGTTGTGTCGATGAAGGAGACATTCCAGGAGTGCCAAAGATGGCGGACTTTGTGAAACCTTATTTGCAGACATTTCGCAGTTTGTATAGAAATTAGTAGTAGCCAGATGAATCATGATGCCTCAAAAAGGAACATGTAAATTAACATTATTTGCACGATGATTCTGATGGTGTGATCAGATTTTCAATATCTTTTTTAGTTTAAAGTTTAGTATCTGACAATAAATTATACAAGTAACACCCAGTAACGAATTATCAAAATCTAAACGGTTCATCCGATTTTGTCGAGTGGCATGTCCTTAGAAAGCTATTAATGTAAACCTAAATTGGTATATTTTACAGGTATGTAACTTCAATAATACATGACTTATTGGAGGTCAAAATGACCGATTACTATCGATCGTGTCAGGCCTTAAGTACTCCACAGTTACATTAAAAACCGGTAGCAGCATGATTATAAATACATTTATTTGTCTATATCTTTGTTTATATACGATATATACTATTAATGAAGAAATTGGTTAAGTATTTGCTGTGTTTTAGAAAGCACCGAGACATTAGGCTAATGGCCTACTTTTGCTTGCTATTCCTTTGATATACGTTTATTTAATTAGCTTATGCATTTAATAATGTGTGTTATTGCGTGTTTATGGTCCAACTGTAGGAATATTTATTTAATTTCAAGTTATTTAAATGTAAATCCAGTACTTAGAATGTGTTTCAACATGTTTGTGCGTGTGCGTTGGCTTGAAGACAGGGCAGGAGCACTCTAGCCATTCACAGCGCTCGTGAATGGAGAGACTGGATAGAAGGGGGAGAAGAGTTCTGAGTGGTACGACAGGACACGAGAAATGCTGGACGCGACAGCGCAAAGGACGCACAGTCGTGAGAGGGACTTGGAGAGTGTGGAGTGGTTTGCGCGTGGTGGCGGCAGAAATGTTTCGTAGTGCTGAGACTTGTGCACTTGTGAGATTTCCGTGGCTTCTACAGTGAAGATGTAGGACGCGTTTGCAAGTGAATATCACCATTTCGACTAGTATTAATCCTGACTGGTGTGAGACGATTACACACAAAATCTTTTTTTCCCCCAAACATGACACTACACAAAGCACATACAAAACACTGAAATCAAGTAAAGTAAAGAAGCTACCTACTATTATTACTACTGAAACTGACAGTTACACTTTCGCACTCGTAATATTTCCGTTGCACTGTGAAAAATTTTACTTCTGCTAAAACATTACTTTGGCAATCAACTGCACTAGCAATTATTTGATTCACACAGCTGATTGTGTGACCTCAAATCCAGAACACTAATCACTGTCTCAGAATTCTATCACTGATGTACTCACTAGTACTAAGTTATAGTAAATGAATCTGATCAAATTTTCACTATCCATTGACGTTAAAACAAATTGAATAAACACGTGTGACAAATTTTAACTCAAGAAAATAAACACAGTGCATGGCTCCCGGAACCTTTCTTCCTTTAGTTTCCAGGCCAGAATCGCATGCATATACACCCTTACCTTTATTAGTTATTGTTGCTTGGTGTTGTCTTTAGGTCGGAGTGGCCGAGCGGCTCTAGGCGCTACAGTCTGGAACCGCGCGACCGCTACGGTCGCAGATTCGAATCCTGCCTCGGGCATGGAGGCGTGTGATGTCCTTAGGTTAGTTAGGTTTAAGTAGTTCTGAGTTCTAGGGGACTCATGACCTCAGAAGTTAAGTCCCATAGTGCTCAGAGCCATTTGAACCATTTTTGTTGTTGCCTTGATCTCAGTCGAGGCAATGGCACGCATCTAGTCAGCTCCATGTCCATATATCTTCATTGGTTGGATCTCGTACAAGTTTTGTATTTTGTGGTACATGGAAATAGATTACATATATGGCATTAATTTCACATACATATAATTATGTACATAAAAATTTTTCTTTTAAATATAGTTTTCTAGACGGACAACCATATCTCAGGCATTTTCTGTGAACTTAATATTGGTACATAAAATTTCGGGCCCTCACGTTGTTGGGCGCCACTTATCACTGTATACGTGTATATTTTTTATTTGTTATAATTATATACACTCCTGGAAATTGAAATAAGAACACCGTGAATTCATTGTCCCAGGAAGGGGAAACTTTATTGACACATTCCTGGGGTCAGATACATCACATGATCACACTGACAGACCTACAGGCACATAGACACAGGCAACAGAGCATGCACAATGTCGGCACTAGTACAGTGTATATCCACCTTTCGCAGCAATGCAGGCTGCTATTCTCCCATGGAGACGATCGTAGAGATGCTGGATGTAGTCCTGTGGAACGGCTTGCCATGCCATTTCCACCTGGCGCCTCAGTTGGACCAGCGTTCGTGCTGGACGTGCAGACCGCGTGAGACGACGCTTCATCCAGTCCCAAACATGCTCAATGGGGGACAGATCCGGAGATCTTGCTGGCCAGGGTAGTTGACTTACACCTTCTAGAGCACGTTGGGTGGCACGGGATACATGCGGACGTGCATTGTCCTGTTGGAACAGCAAGTTCCCTTGCCGGTCTAGGAATGGTAGAACGATGGGTTCGATGACGGTTTGGATGTACCGTGCACTATTCAGTGTCCCCTCGACGATCACCAGTGGTGTACGGCCAGTGTAGGAGATCGCTCCCCACACCATGATGCCGGGTGTTGGCCCTGTGTGCCTCGGTCGTATGCAGTCCTGATTGTGGCGCTCACCTGCACGGCGCCAAACACGCATACGACCATCATTGGCACCAAGGCAGAAGCGACTCTCATCGCTGAAGACGACACGTCTCCATTCGTCCCTCCATTCACGCCTGTCGCGACACCACTGGAGGCGGGCTGCACGATGTTGGGGCGTGAGCGGAAGACGGCCTAACGGTGTGCGGGACCGTAGCCCAGCTTCATGGAGACGGTTGCGAATGGTCCTCGCCGATACCCCAGGAGCAACAGTGTCCCTAATTTGCTGGGAAGTGGCGGTGCGGTCCCCTACGGCACTGCGTAGGATCCTACGGTCTTGGCGTGCATCCGTGCGTCGCTGCGGTCCGGTCCCAGGTCGACGGGCACGTGCACCTTCCGCCAACCACTGGCGACAACATCGATGTACTGTGGAGACCTCACGCCCCACGTGTTGAGCAATTCGGCGGTACGTCCACCCGGCCTCCCGCATGCCCACTATACGCCCTCGCTCAAAGTCCGTCAACTACACATACGGTTCACGTTCACGCTGTCGCGGCATGCTACCAGTGTTAAAGACTGCGATGGAGCTCCGTATGCCACGGCAAACTGGCTGACACTGACGGCGGCGGTGCACAAATGCTGCGCAGCTAGCACCATTCGACGGCCAACACCGCGGTTCCTGGTGTGTCCGCTGTGCCGTGCGTGTGATCATTGCTTGTACAGCCCTCTCGCAGTGTCCGGAGCAAGTATGGTGGATCTGACACACCGGTGTCAATGTGTTCTTTTTTCCATTTCCAGGAGTGTATTTTATGATTTTGGTTGGGGTGGTTTTAAATATTGTGGGCTAGCATGAGACTTTTAATTAACTTATACCGCGATAACACTCGTACGGACATAGATTGCCCTGAAGTACGTACGATATAATATTTGTTAAACACTGCGCGCGACTCACTGCCTTCCGATAAATAGTTTGCGTGAGCACTGCTATTTAGAAATGAAAATATGCGTATTCTCACGCAAACTGTAATTATTAATATGGGTCTCAGGGGCTACTGGTTATTATGTACCAAATTACATAAGGATTAACTGAGATATTGCGGAATGCAATGATTTTGAATATTTCTTATTCATTATTTGCAAGGCAAAACTGGAGAGAATCTCGTCTGCTGTTAGGCGGCCAAAATGAAACATACTGAACTCACTCAGTATTCTAAATATTAATAAACCAAATCTATTTTGACTCTTTTTAACTTTGAAATTAATGAAAGATGAAAATTGAGAAGTCTCTCGCATTTACATTTAATATTATGACATGATATTTTAATTAAATAATACAGTCAGCGTAATGGCCGACTAAATCCTGCTAGGGGAGATGACCTCCCTGCTCTGCGAAGTTCTGTAAAAACTTTGTTAATTGTAATTAATGGTTGCGATCATGAGAGGTGACAACTAAGTCAATAATAAACTCTTTCTAATAACAATTTCTACTATATTTTTCAAAAATACAGAAAAAACTTACGTTAATTATCTATCAGACAGCACTACAATGACGGCCTACCCCTAGACGAAACAAAACAGGAGAGCTAGTTCAATCAAAGCACTGTCTCTGATCTTCATGGCCTATGTTACACAGAGATTATACCAAAAAAACTGTGTTTTGTTAATTACATCGATATTTATGTTTTGATAATAATAACTTACGTTCTTTACTATTTGCTATACATCGCGCAGACGTACACAGTCTTGAAATAATTTATAATTCACACGTCTCATAACAAAAACTTCCTTTCCCTTTCCCCAAATGTCCATTTATGTGACATACCGTCACAGTACTCATCATTTAAAGTCATTAAGATAGTACCTGCAGATTTTATTTAATTTCAATCTTTCATTTGTAAATTTCTACGTTACATTCGCAACTGCTAGTGATAGGAACCTTTGACCATTCGATCCATGTGTATATTAACATTGTATACCGTAGACTCAGCAGTATTTGGCTGGTAATGTGGCATCTACGTTTCCCAGCCCCTGGACAACGAAACCAACCAAAACTTTTAATATTTCAAACCTGAGTCTGAGGTTACGTAGTTGAGGGCCACACCATCATCACATTCATTTAATATATTGAAAGCCCGCAATGTACAGTATAAAATTTATACATTGTTACTGGCTGTATCATACAGTTCGAAACAAATTGTTCCTGATTTAACCCCTTCATTGAAAAACTTATTATCCTAGTTCAGATAACTCACATTTTAAGAGACGCATTTCGTCTAAATTACTTTTTATAAGCTAATACAATGAAGCGTCAAAGAACCTGGTGTAGGCATGCGTATTCAAATACAGAGATATGTAAACAGGCAGAATACGGCGCTGCTGACGGCAAAGCGTATATAAGACAACAAGTGTCCTGCGCAGTTGTTAGATCGGTTACTGCAGCTACAACGGAAGGTTATCAAGATTTAAGTGAGTTTGAACGTTGTGTTATAGTCGGCGCACGAGCTATAAGACACAGCATCTCCGAGGTAGCGATGAAGTGAGGATTTTCCCTTATGACCTTTTCACGAGTGTACCGTGAATATCAGGAATCCGGTAAAACATCATATCTCTGACATCGCTGCGGCGGGGGAAAGATACTACAAGAACGGGACCAACGACGACTGAAGAGAATCCTTCAGCGTGACAAAAGTGCAAACCTTCCGCAAACTGCTGCACATATCAATGCTGGACCATCAACAAGTGTCAGAGTGCGAACCATTCAACGAAACATCATCGATATGGTCTTTCGGAGCTGAAGGACCACTCATGTACCCTTGATGACTGCACGGCACAAAGCTTTACACCTCGTCTGGGCCCATCAACACAGATACTGGACTGTTGATGACTGGAAACATGTTGCCTGGTCGGACGAGTCTCGTTTCAAATTGTATCGAGCAGATGGACATGTACGGGTATGGAGACCACTTCATGAATCCATGGACCCTGCATGTCAGCAGGTCAGCAGGGGACTGTTAAAGCCGGTGAAGGCTATGTAATGGTGTGGGGCGTTTGCAGTTTGAGTTATATGGGACCCCCGATACGTCCAAATACGATTCTGACAGGTGACACGTTTCTTAATCGTCCTGTCTGATCACCTGCATCCATTCATATCCCTCCCGCCGGAGGTTCGAGTCCTCCCTCAGGCATGTGTGTGTGTGTGTGTGTGTGTTGTCCTTAGCGTAAGTTAGTTTAGAGAGCGTGTAAATCTAGGGACCCATAAGCTTAGGAATTCACACACATTTGAACATTTTTGAACATTCATGTCCATTGTGGATTACGATGGACTTGGGCAATTCCAGGAGGACAATGCGATATCCCAAACGTTCAGAATTACTTCAGAGTGGTTCCAGGAACACTCTTCTGAGTTTAAACACTTCCGCTGGCCACCAAACGCCCGTGACAGGAACATTATTGAGCTTATCTGGATACCTTGCAAAGTGCTATTCAGAAGAGATCTCCACCACTTCGCACTCTTATGGATTTATGGACAGACCTTCGAGATTCGTGGTGTCAGACATTAGTCCATGCCACGTCATGCTGCGGCATGACGATATCACCTTTTCTTTTTTTTTTTTTTTTTTTTGCTTCTTCAGTGTATATCACTTTGCACTTTCCACTCATATCCATATTATAACTCACAGTTTCATGTACATTTCCCTTCATTACAGGTAATTAATTAATACTATTAATAAACCATTCTACTGGTATCTGGTGTACATTTGACTCAAGAGAGTACACAGTTTTTCATTTACGACAGAGGTAGTGCACACAAACATAATCAGAAACAGCACGATCTTAAAAGCAGTGACACTTATTGTCGCCGGCCGGCGTGGCCGTGCGGTTAAAGGCGCTTCAGTCTGGAACCGCGTGACCGCTACGGTCGCAGGTTCGAATCCTGCTTCGGACATGGATGTGTGTGATGTCCTTAGGTTAGTTAGGTTTAAGTAGTTCTAAGTTCTAGGGGACTGATGACCACAGAAATTAAGTCCCATAGTGCTCAGAGCCATTTGAACTTATTGTCAGTACAATCTGGCGTTGCTTCTCGCAGTATTTTATGCACTGATGCGTCGCTTTTGTGATGCTATGAATTGGTCTACGTAATGTAGGAGGTCCTGTATAAGGTCTCATTTAGGAAGGTTAGGTTCTTGTCTGGCAACACATCCAGCGGTTTTTCTGGCCAATACAATGCAAGTCGTGTCAGATTTACAACATTCGTTCTAGTGTCAGTTAGTGCTAGATGGAAAGTCGTACACACTATGCCACAATAAGACCACTGCTTGTCATATTTCTGTCTTGTAATTCCATCCTTGTCATACCTTTTGGCTTCCCTTGCTCGTAACAACTTACGATCACGACTTTCGGAATGAGCACTTCTTCCGTACAGTACATGCCCACATTTCCTCTGACATTCAGTCGCTTCTGTGCCACTAGCAAACAGTTGAACTTCACTTATCTGTGCATTAGTACGAACCACCCTAGCCGCACAGGCCGTAAGACTCTCTCGTTCGCAACCCTGTAACTCCATTGTCAACATTGTCAGATAAGCTTCTATTTGTTCTGACATCAACAACTAGTCTTTTGTTTTTACCAATACCCATTTTCTATTGGTTTCCACTTCACAGAGTAATGATGTACGTAAAGTATTGAATGTGTGCGTCCACACTAACCACATGGGAGAAAGGCATTTGTGGCAAAGCTCTCCACCTCACCTTTCATATCACCATCGCCTGGGATATCTAAGTTAGGAACAAGTAAACGCTTTGGCAGACTTACCTCTTTGATGCCAAGATTGCCTACGTTCACTGGAACAGTACATATAATCAGGATCTACTTCCACTACGCTTGCTTCACTTCGACGTACAAAACAATGAGACTTATTTGGATCATCATTGCACTCCAAGCTCTCTGCAACACATAATTCTTCACTTGGAAAATCAATACCCACGCTCACCATGACTAATTTCCCTATGCAGATTGACCTTCATTGCACATGTCTGTAGTTTGCTTGGTACCAACTTCGTGGTTGTTTAACCTTTGCGCGACGTAGCACGTGCAGTAGTCGTGCCCAATGGGAACAAGGTCCCACTAAGTTTGATTGTATACCATAAAAGGTCAATTTTTGGGTGACGCTTATCCATAAAGTCAAATACTAGGTTCGCACAGTACTCTCCCCAACATTTGGCAACACTTCCTTATGCTCTTGAACTCTTCTTACTCCAGTGATCAGTGCTGTCAGTAATGATGTCACACCATTGTCAACCACCAAATATATCTGTAACATGAACTCTTCAATCGCTTCCCTCCTAAGAGGTTCACACTAATGATTGATACACGAGACCCTATGTCTATCCAAAATTTATGTTCCGTACATCCAATGTGCCCAACACATACCATTCAGCGTTTGCATCCGTTTTGTCAGTATTTCGTTTTACTGTATATACCATCCAATGGGCATTACTCTTGCCTATGATAAAAGCTTGTCCCAGTACTGTCATTCCTTTTTCCTACTCCGACAATCATGCACCCAGAGCCCTACTACCTCACATTCAGAACGTGGGATTTGGCCGCATTGCTACTTAATTTGGGCCCATCTGTTCACACCTATAATACTTTACCTCTGGGGAGAACACACTTCGGTCATTTCACCCTTGGGCAGAAATGTAAATTTCCTCAAGTTGGGTGATAATTCTGAATGCAGCAACTAAACCATTCATATTTCTCAATCTGACCTCACTTGGTACGTCAACTATAAGTCCTCGCAAAAGCAAATCGAATCTCTGCTTTATTCCTCTTGGAGAATAACTCTGTTGATAGCTTTATGGTGGAAAATATTCTCTGAAAATTCTTCTACAGACTCATAGTGCTTTCGCGACAGACCATTAAGCATTTCCACGTGGTCTAACTCTGTTTTACTTACGTCAGCACTCCTAAGGTACGTAAGCTAGGAGTTGAAATGTTCGGACTTCATCCTACAATATATGTTTCAGCTTCACCACCCGAGTGTATCAGTGCAATATGCAAGCACATTTCACCCGTCCCATGCCTCTGCTAACTCGGATTGTCTTTAACTCTTACTGGCTTTTAAGATATCTACCTGTTTCTGTATGATGGTATTACTTTCTAACAAGTGCCTTCTTGTCTCGTCAGAAGTTTAAGTGCTTCATGTATCATCGCCACATAAGTTTCCGGCATTTTTGCAGCCTCCATTTGACAATTACGCTTCCTATGAGTGACTATTGTTGGAAGTATACACCCAGAGATAGTAGAAAACTAGTATTTACGTCTTATCATGCCCCAACGAGATTAGTATACTGAGGTGTTTCAAGGCTAACCCTTCCACATGTACCACATGTACTGGTCTGGCCTTTGTTCATAGCAACTCATGCCCAGATAAATTACAATAATGGCATACAAAAGCCAGAAAGTAACATTCAATAGTGTTGCTCTTGAACTCTGACAGGTCAGTAGTTTGCAGCGAATTTACAAAAGTTACTTTCAAGTTCATGTGAATGTCCTTAACAGTAATTATCGCCGTAACACATAATAACATGGCCGACGAAAGATCCAATCATCAGTCCCTAGTCCTGGACTGTTAGGTGAGACTGCAGCTGCGACACTTAAGTACCTGGCACCAGGTACACCTCTGATGTCGGATGCCGTAAACACCTTCGGTACGTGTGATGGCTGAATCGGTGGGTAGACGCTTGTCTGACGTTCAATGGCACTTGTGAAACAATGTTACAATTTAAACATTTATTGTTCACGAAGTATATCAATAGATGCCTCGACACTCAGATAGTCAGTGCAGACAGTATGTGCTAACCCGTGTGCTGCGAGCAGCGACAGCGGTGGAGATGGATTCAGTGCTTCAGTACCACTGTCGTCAAGATGCCACTGCCTCGCAATGGTATCACATGATCCACCCTGTGCTGTTGATTGCGGCTATCAGCTTCCCGGAGAAACAGACATCTTTCAGCTCAGCTCGAAGTATGTGAAGACATGCAGAGAAGTGCTGCATCTCCTCACCCCCCCCCCCCCCCTTCTGGTCAGGAGAGAGAGAGACTGACTGTATTGTTGTCTGCCAGAGGAATAGAGGTGAGAGGCACCAGTGGCTTGTCCCTACGATGGTGGATGACGATCTGTCCCAAGACCACGCTGGTTAGGATTCCAGAAGCCATCGTGAATGAGAAAAGTCAAAGCACACCATCGGCCTTGACTCGGTAGTCGGCGATACAGATTACGGCATCTGAGACCCTCCACACAGGACTGGCTGCTCCACAGAACATCAAAGGAAACTAGACGAGCGGAGGGTCGAACGACAAAGACCTCCTCTCGCAACAAAACCACCGCAGCTAAGTGGAACTCCAACTGAATAGTTGTTTGTACTAGGTGATTAGCCCACACATATGTACGTTGTGGGCTGTAATTATTGTCTGGCAGCGAAACCTGGTAGATATTCTAATGTGTTAATTCGAACAGATTAACGTTGGAAAAAGAAATTTGTTCCCATTTTGACAGCCAGGTGCATATCTGGCGCTGTGAATGCAAGAAAGACGTATAGAAATGTTTCCATATGTAATGGATTAGGTACAGAACATGGGCAGAAAGGATCAAACAAATGAGAAAGGCATAATATTGATTTTATTATTAAGCGGCACCTACATAGTTTGTTCAGTATGAAAACCCGAAACGTAGACGAATTGCTGCACCAAGGTAAACAACGTTACCAACAATTGCTGGCAGCATTTGTGGCGGAATCTAAGTAATGTATTCCTGTATACTGGCCTTCGGATCAGAAGGAGACCGAACGATTTCCTGCAAACACATTCTTTTACATACCCCCAGAGCCAAAAGTCACACTGATCCATTTCAGGTAATCTTGTAGGCCATATATCTGGAAAATCTCTGGAAACTACCCGTTCGTGGAAAGTTGCATTATGGTGATGCCCCATTTTGTATGAAAACAGTGCTTTCTACAAATTTGCCGCCTTACAAAACAGGAATCCCATGGCGTGCAATGATTTGTCGATAACGTACAATGATCACGGTACACCTGATAGACCTCTAGTTGTGATCTCGTCAAAGAAAAGCGGACCGAGAATAAAGGCACTAGTAAATCCACACCACACAGTCACACATGGGGAGTGCAACGGCTCTTCGTGCACAGAGCGTTGTTTATCAGCACCCCAAATTCGGCTGTTCTGTGTATTCACTGCATCCTGTACCGTAAACTGCCCCTCGTCACTCCATGGAATACTACCCGGCCACATTTCATCCACATTGGCACGTACCAGGCACCAAAGTGCAAATTCAGAACGTTGCTGCACCGTCTGGATGTTGTACAAGTACCAGCATAAAACAGATCGCAAAACTTATCAACTTTTTACCATGGGATGGAAAATTCCCGTGACACTGCATTACCAAGGGCACGTCCGGCATGGTCAGTTACAGTAATAGCTCTTTTCTCAGTAACGTCTACTCGGATAGGATGCCTTCTTCTTCCAGGTGCCTTCCAGGAGTTCGCCTGTGCTTTAGAATTTCATTATCATCTTATTTAAACTGTTTAATGACATCGTGTCTCTCTTCAGACCTTTGAGTAGGCAATACTCTCTCAGTGCAGTACTGCAGTTGTTGCCGTTCTCATAAAACTGCTTCACGAACAGTGTACTGTCTCTCCTCTCGCTAATAATACTGTTCACTCACGTTATGGCAAGTCGAATGGCATCGTGGATGTAATACCGTCATACAAGCAGTGTACAGCGCCAGATTCTAAGGCGGTGGCGACAGCTGGGACTAATTTGTTTTTCATCGTGAATCGTTTCCCATCAACGCAGTAGCGTACATAACGAATTTCGCTGTCGTACGATAATTATAGCTCACAATGGATCTCTGTGATTAGCTGCACTTTCATCATAACCACCTGATACAAGTGGAGCTACAGTGAGGTGGCAATGACATAATTTGTTCTTGTTTTACCATCTGCTCAGCTCTCTTTGTCGCTTCAGGATTTCAAAACTTCGCCTGTTGGGTTCTCTTTTCTGCCATGCCAGTAACAGAATAGATTCTCTTACACCAAACTGCACTGAAATTGCATTTAATTCAGAAGTTAGTAATTTTCGCCAAGATGGGGATCTCCGTCGTAATGAAGCCCTTTGCGCAAAATTTGAACTGTCTTTCAGGGATGAATATGCCACAAAGGCTCGTGGTGAAGACGTCAGTGTCTGGCACCCTGACGCAGATAGGCAACCCTCCGAAAACTGTGCAAATAAGCACACATAGGTTGGTAATGAGAGGTAGAGCCCTCTGTGTAGGCGGTAGGCTTCTTCGAAACCTGAGGTATTAAATAACCCCGACATAAAGTGCTCTGTAATACTGAGACAACAGTTCCTTTGTAGTCAAGACATACTCCCATTGCAGGTACGTTCAGTCCCAGACCACATGGTCCTATCGCGTAGGTACCATGTTCAGATTGTTTACAAATATTAAATAAATGTTACCAATATTAAATAATAATTCCGGAGCAAAAATGCTGCTCCTTTCCAACTGCTTGTTATAACGTTATTACTTAAAGCACAGAGTTGTTATACATTACAAAGAGTATGATGTAGAATATAAAACACACTGCTACTACTACAACGCGCCTCGTGATAAATAACGGATGTACCAGATGCGTAGCTGTTGGACATTACTCCCCATTTTGGCGTATTTTGTTGTTAGGTAGTAACAGTTTTCCAAAACAGGGAAAATGTTGTGTAACTGATTTTGATTCCAGTATTCCGACGGAGCGACGTAAATTCAATTTTCGAGAAATTCACAACATTCTACATGGAAACATTGTTCATTGCCTACGACTACCCATTAAAATAACGTGGCTGCGAAAACTCAGACAAAAAGGAGGAAGTGATGTGTAGTGTGGGCGAAATATCAAACGTGTACCGTCATGTAGTCAGCGGAACTTGTATTCGCGACACAGAGGAGAGCGGAGAGCACAATAGCCGGAACAAATGGCCAAGTCAGTAGCTGACACATCAATAACTGGGGTGGAAAGTAAACAATGTAAGAGCACAGCAAACGTCGATCGTAATGCATAGAGCCGTAATTCTGCCTTCGTGTACGATAAGAGAACAAAAGGTTCTCATACGTTGATGGAGTAGTTCACATTCGTATTGTCTCGGTAAAATTAATGAATCGTGGCAGATCGATACATGCCGTAAATTGATCCTCCCTGAACTGTTTTCTCGCTACTAGCATTGTAACATCAATAAGTATAATGGTGTTTCCATTTTCAGCAGTAAGTATATAAATAGTAGTAACACTTGATAAAAGTAAAACAATATATTAATAAAAAAATGTACTAGGCATGTCTTTAATATAGCATGTAAAGAGCGGAACATGTCTGGAAAATGGATATTATTACTGTAGCAAGAAAATTCCCTTTGATATTGAGCTTTATTGTTTTCCGTATCTTCCACCTATGTTTGTATCTATAGATAAATTATGTCGTAGTGTAGCAGCGTTGCTGTGGGCAGAAGAGCTGCAAAGCGACAAAACAAATTCCAAGTAAGTGATTCCGTTGCGCAGACTAAGCTTACAATCACAAGAAGATTCAGATGTGTCAAAAAGCACAAAGAGAAATATATATTCCTTTATCCCCCCTTTCAACGTCATCCACATTTTTATATTTTTGTTGGATGTTTGAGAACGCACGTTCACCTTCCACAGTGAATTACCTGTTAGTTTACCTATCTCAAAGTCGTTTACGAGCAAAGTTAACTGTTTTGAAATGTTGCGAGGATTCTTTTAAAACGTATTTCTATTGATTCATTTCATAAAGAGAGTACTTAGTGGTACTACATCAAGTGTTCGTCTCTAACAGAGAAAGCTGACAACTAATTAATTTTTGATGAAAATGGTAAAATGTTAACGTCTTCTCAATTTATTTCGTTACTGTCTGAAATACACGAAAAAATAATGTTGTTTATTGATGCTACACCTGAACAAGTATAGATAATGGAGCGTTTTTTTTAATGAACGTGCTAACAATATTGCTCCTGAGTTTGTATACTTGCTGAAGTTATTAACAAGTGGTTGAAGTAATCAGCGGTCCATCTGTACCGTAAGTGCACTCTGCATTTTTTCCTTCTCCGTAAATGTCTTGTGTATTGTTTTTTGCGTATTTAGGCTGTGACAAATAACTACGTAACGCAGCATGGGGATATATAGTATACATTTAACTACTTCTATCACGTCAGTAGTTGTTGAGTTTAGGGTTTCCCGTGTGTGTGTGTGTGTGAGAGAGAGAGAGAGAGAGAGAGGGAGAGAGAGAGAGATGTAGTCTGCGTAATTATCCATTTTCAACTTTTAGATGATAACGGGTCCGAAATTTCCAAATGCAGAGGCATATTGTCTGTCTCTGGACAGGTGATGGAATCTGACGAGTCCTGATTTGACGTGTCCTCGTATATGCACAACACACAACCCAGCCGACATATCCATTAATGATGTAAATTGAACTGCCGTGTAACACTACGTAGGCAGTCAATAGCAAGCATTACCGAAATATTTAACACTGACGCGGTAAATGAAACAGATAAAGACAATATTTCGATAATATTTTAACACTCAATACTAATCACTTGTATGTAAAATGGGATAGGACGAACTGCAACGTTTTTATTTATTTTTTATTTTTATTTGTCTAGCAATTTCAGTTGTATCACGCGAACCAGATCTGCTTCGTCTTCGAACGATCAGTAAATAGAGTCCAGAGCTGTGGCTTGCAAATCTATGACCAAAAGAATGAAACACGAATAAAAAAAGAGATACAGAGAAAAATTTTCCGTTACTGCGAGGAACAGCTGTACAGAGTAAAAGGAACACCACACAAGCAAGCCTTTCAACTTAGATTTGAATACTTGTGGCATCTCACTCCTTTTTTAGCGTCTTGTGAAATTATGTTGAAAATGAACCCGCCTGAAAAGCACACACCTCCCTGCATAGTGTTTAAGAACGTGCTGCCCAAGTGCATATTGTTTTTCTGACTAGTGTTCACTGATTAAACGTTGCAGTTTCTTTTGTATGAGTCAGTGCTGTCACGAACAAATCTCGTGATGGAATGTCTGTACAGGGACGGCAGATTTAAAATTGTGAGACACCTGGAAAAGCCGAAATACGCGAAATTCTTCAACTGACACCGGAGATCTGTATGACCGATCTTTTCTGGGCTAGTTGTTTTTGATTACACAGAGCGAAGGCCAAATATAGCACTATACAACATAGCAGTGTAGAAGTGGTCATTGTCATAGATAGTGCAAATCATTCTTTTAGTGAAGATTGAATCATTCAGTTTTACACAAGGTCTTGACGACGGTACTTACAAGAAAGCCTTCCATTCAACCGCAAACATAATAACTTAAATTTTCCGATTTCATTGACTATTTTGGACAATAAAATTTGGCTTTTACAAAATTCCCGTGGAAGGAATTGTAAACATTACGTTTTGTTGCAGTGAAACGTTAATCTGTTTACTGAAAGCTGCGTGCTAATGCTACTGTCCACCATATTACCACCGGTAGTTTAGCTCTCGGTGTACGTTTACGCCCACACTCGACTCTCTCTCTCTGCAAACAAAATCGAAAGAATACGCCGTTATGCGAAGGATATAATGCTTTTCTCGTTCGGGCGAATGTTTTAATACACATAACATAACATAAAACTGATGGAAAGTTCCGTAATGGGTGATCCGCACCATTTAACACAAATAAGATTGTATCACCTATGACCATCAGCTATTGCTGAAAACTTTGTTTCTTTTGAATAATAATTCGAACTAATTCAAAGGAGAACAAACCTGCCATAGAAGTTGCTACCGCAAATATCTTCGAGAGGATCAGTTGTCCGTTTGGCAAGAGTAATATAGGCCATAATATTTACTTTAACCCACAGCTGTCTCTTCCCAGAACAAATTTTCAATCAGCAGCGGAGTGTGTGGTGATCTGAAATTTCCTTGAACATTAAAACTGTGTGCCACACCTGGAAGCGAACCTGGGAGCCTTACCTTTCCCATTTAACTACCCAAGCACGACCCACGACCCGCCATCGCAGTTTCATTTCCCCTAGAACCTCATTTCTTACGTTTTAAATTGCATAAAATTTCCCCTGTCTACCTTGCAGCAATAGCAGCCCTTTAAGAAAGGGCATTGTGGAAAAATGGAGATGAAATACTGACGGAAGTAAAGCTGTGACGGCGGGTCGTGAGTCATGCTTGCGTACGTCAGTCGGTAGAGATCTTGCCTGAGAAAGGTAAAAGCTCAAGGTTTTAGTTCCGGTGAAACACACAGTTTTAATCTGTCAGGAAATTTCAGCAGTCTTTTCCCTCAGTATTAACGTTGTCCGAAGTTTCAAACAGATATGTTGTGTTTTAACGGCACAGCTTCTCTTTAAATGGATTGAAGCAACTTAAAATAACTGAGAAATGAATATTTTTAACGTTCTGTGAATTTTGACGTGCAATAATTAGTAGTAACGACAACGGTAAAGAAAACTTTGCTTACTGCTTTTGTATATCTTATTAAATAATTTCAGTAGCAGCTTTAAAATTGCTTCGACCCACAGTTAGCTTGGAAGAGAGTTCTTTTGGTGATACAAAAACTGATCATTAAATTTGATGCTCTCTCCTTTCGGAAAAGAATACGTTACATTTACAGTACTTCGTAATGTATAAATAATTGAAGTAAAAAGTGAATTTAACAATACCTTCAAAGTAACTGATACACACACTTACATTGCGTCATTACAGTGACTCCTCGGTAATTGTGACGGAAAAACAAAAAAATATTTTCTATGAACATAAAACTTTTGTATGATTTCTACAAATTTAATATTCCAAGAATCTGATTGAACATTTATCACCACAGAAGAATTAAACCTGAACTCTCAAAAAAAAGTAACATCAGATCAAAGCTAGGGCAATTCAATAACGAGCGAGCTACAAAGCGTGCGAGGAAAACAAGCAGACAATGAAATAAAAAAGTGAGACTGTGCACACTTCTACAGTGGTTTATATTATCGCTTATGTCGATGATCTTTGTCCATTTAAAAACTCTGGTATCTCTTTTAGACGTTTCGTTTACGCACTTTACAATGTCTGTGTCCACATATTTACATTAGTAAAATTCAGGTGAAATAAGAGTACTTGTAAAGTTCGTGTGTGACAGCATAGTGTGCAAATAGTGGTAAACTGTGTCAATAAATATGTGAAATTTTTCCTATCAATTTCCATGTCTCACTCCATATTCAGTTTTGGAAAGGCATTTTTGGAATCGCTCTTACCTTATTTTTAACTTTTTAAGACTAAAGCATGAAGTCTTAAGAAACCACATTTAGGTAATTATAGTACTAATAAGATCTTTTGACAATGATGCTGAGAAATTAAATCCAGGATATCTGGCTAAATGTTTTGTCAGGAACAAACGAAAGTCACCTCAATCGGAAATATTAAGAAGGTATCTTTTTTTGGTCGTAATATGATTAATAGCACTCCGTCAAATTCCACAAGATAAGGGGTATGAAAAGGCGTCAGAAAACTAAATATCATTTTCCACCTACTTCGCTGTAAGACGAGCATTTTATATTTTTCACTTCCTTACACATCCACCGCTTTAGAATTTATGTCTACATTCTTCACCATATATAATTTCTGATAGCTTTTTGGTCGACTTTTATCCACATCTTCAGTATTTGCGGTAAAACGATTTTTCATCTACTGACGCTCCTTCAGTTTCAAAATTTCTTCGGATTGTTTCTCCAGGTCCTGGCTATTGAATCGGTCAGAATGATCTTGAGCAGCGTTATCTCTTATAGACTATACTTCAGGAAGATAAAAACATTCTCTCAAGAATATCTTATAAGAAATTAGTTCAAGTCTGTCAAGACATGATGACATAATACTTCGGTAGCCTGTAAGAGATATCATTTTTTCCTTGAAGCTGCAAACTGACATCGTTAAATTTCTTGAAATTACCTGACAAAGAAGTGTGTCATTCTTTATTATTGACACAGACTGATCTTATTAATTAAAAAAAACTGTGTGACACCTTTGACAGCCACGGAACATAAGTAATAAAAGCAACATAGTAAAATCATAATCACTGTCCTAGTAAAATTGTTGAAACATCTGTCATTTTTGAGTTGGATTTCATTTTGTTTCCGGCTCGAATTATCGTAGCTAATACTAAATTAAGACTTGTACTTAGATGTTCTTCTACAAGATGTTATCTGTGCACTACACAATTAATATATAAAACTCCTGGCACTTCTTTACACAAATAAGCAAGAAATCCACTATATCGGTCTACCACTGATGATGTTCCACCAGTAGTACACGCAACAATATTATTTAAAGGAATATTATTTTTTGTAAATTATGGTTTCTCTATATGAAATATAGATAATCCCGTTATATAGGCAATGATGTTTATTGCGAAAAGCGATTTTATCGTAATGTATTGTTTTCATCATACATGCAGCATCAAGAAAACATCATTATCTGCAATGGTAGACTTGTGCAACTGCATGGAAAATGAAGAGTTTTGAAAAATACTTATAGTTTTTTTCAGCGTTAAGTTCAATTTCTTCAGTTCCTCGCTTTACTATGCTGTCGCTTAGGGTCAATCTTTTTTAAAATTTCTGTTGTACTACGAAGCATTACTGTTCAGGTAAATACCTGTATATAGAGTATTACTACAGTTTCTGCAATGTTGTAGCTTTTACCACTTTTTCCAGTTAATTGTGAAATGTTATAAGCTGAAGTTAATTCGTTCTCCTTCGATGCCCGTTGGCTCTCAAGTGATGCAAACGTTGTTGAATGATTATGACTGTTCTTATATATTTCCTCGAAGTATTCAATGGGCTTTTCCTAGTCATTTCGATGCTTCTTAGAAAGATGTTATCGCAATCGAATTGACTTCAGTGCCTCATTGAATCATGTTTTGTGACTCATAATTGTTTATTTACATCAGGTTCTACGTAACTCATACTCTGATATTCTGAGACATAGCCACTAACGTTTTACTTTCTTTGAGACGGACTCACAATATGTTACAATACTTTGTCAGAAGCTGTTGGCACATGTTCAGTCTCACTAATCTATATACGAACTATGACTGGGCAAACGATATCCGCGTTCAAAAGAGCTCAAAATTTCCCGACAGTTACACAGCAAACCTTTTTCAATCATCGGGCGCTGCTCGAACAATCGTGTGGCATTTGGCTGACGTGGCGGAAGAGCAGGCGATTGCTAGAAACTACAGAACGGCCAGATGAACAAACAATAGCTCTGCTTGAAATCTGACAGTTCGTGAAACATACGTGAAAACTGTAATAAATTCTACCACAGTACAAGCTCTTATTGTACCTCAACTTTTTTACAATAAGCTCTCTCATACAGCATGTATGAATAACAAATATAAACCTTTATCACGATTTTTATGTGAGGCAAACAGAAAATGGTGATGTTATTGTCATTCTAAAATATTACTCGACTCTAAATCAAATATAGGGTTATATTTACTTATTAGATGATATAATAGCACATGCCAACTACGGAAAAACTTTTTTGCTGAAAATACCTTATTCTTATGTTTCTTAGGGTGGGAAATCCAAATATGTTACTTAAAAAACTGTATCACCCACCATTTCTTCACATTTTACAGTTAAATTTATTAAATTAATTGATTTTTACAGTATTTAACAACTTTTGCATAGTTAAAATAATTCAAAAAGGAGGTGTAATGAACGCAGTTGACGTCGGTAGCACTGCTGAAAAACATTTTGTGGCAAAAGCGGTCGATTCTAATTTTGTATTAACAGATGGTGTTTTGTTTACTGTCAGCCTCACTTTCCCGTTTCCTGTGCATGTGCTCACTAAAATGTCTAAACTCTGCTGACAGTTTTTGTTTTATTTGTGGTAAATGTTTGATTAAAAACATCAAATAAACATTACAGACTTTGTGAAAAAGGTTTATCTATCATACTTTGGATCTAAACTTGGTGATCAAGATAAATCTTGAGCCCTGCATAAGGCATGTTATGTGTTTGTTGAAGGTCTGAGAAAATGGTCCAAAAAGGAGAAAAAAAGCCTATAGATTTACTGTTCCTATGATATGAAAGGAGCCAAGAAATCATTCAGATGATTGCTACTTTTGCAGTGTTAATATTACTGGTCATAATTCGAAAAATAAGAAGGTAATAAGCTACCCTAACCTTCCGTCCGCCTGCCGACCAGTAGGGCATGGTGTAGATATGCCGGTTACTGAACCACCAGATGATTTAAATTATATTCCAACAGAAGTATTTTCTGATGTATAATGTGATTTGGATGAACCAGATGATGATGAATTCCATTCTAATACAGAAAGTCTAGAGCCAAGATTGTTTATTAAGACCGAGCTTAACGATTTGGTTAGGGGTCTGAGCTTACCGAAAGAAAAAGCTGAATTGTTTGGCTCTAGATTACAAGAAACGAACTTATTGGCCGTTGGACCAGCATACACATTTATAGAAAGAGAGAGCAGCAATTTCGTAATTTTTTCAACAAGAAGGTGTTTCTTTTTTTCCTTTTTGTCATCGTTTCGGCCTGCTATGGACCCTGATTGTGTTTTCCTCTTTTGCCTGTATATTTTCATTTCGGCTGACTGTGCTTCTTTTCTCTGTTTTGACCATTTGCAGGCAAGACGTGGAACTGGCGTAGTAAGCGAAATAGAGGTTTTAGTAATTTTGACTTTTTCTCTGAAAACTTCTCCATGATGGATGTCATAAATTAAATTTCAGCTTCCTGTAAATCCTTTTTAAATTGGCTTGCCCATTTTGAATACGATTTTGTTTTCGAAATTGATGAATATATGCGATGGGTAAGTCTTCGCGGGTTCATTCTTTCCCGATGACCAAAAAACATCATTCTCCGCTTCCTCATGCTGGTAACAATGCTTCTGTATGTTCGTGTAATTCACAGTTGTGTCTTCGGCGGAATTCTCCGTTTTATATGATAGGGCCAAGGATTTTCCTCAAAATTTCCCGGTCTTTTATTTCAAGTTTTCGTAGTGGTCTTTTCTTCGTCATGTTTAAACATTCTGATGCATACAAAGCTGACGGTCTAATTACGGTGTTATAATGAAAAAGTTTTAGTTTTAAAGTCAGGCTTTTGCTTTTGTATAAGTCTTTGCACAGATGGAAAGCACCTTCTAGTTTAGAACACCTAGTTTCTACAGCTGCATTTTCTGAACCATCTGGTGTAATTATTTCTCCAAGATATTTAAATTTCTTCGAATGCTTGATTTTCTCTTGTTGTATTTCACTATGAGGAGGAGCGTGTTTCTACGTTTTGTCAAATGCTATTTTTAGGCGAGTCTTAGCAGCAATTGATTGTAGGCTACACACTTGAACCTTAGCTTCGTCGATATTATTTGCAGTGAGTGCCAGATCATCAGCAAAAGTTTCAACTGAGGCCATTCCTTTTGTGTCCAATTTGAATCCCATAATCTGGCGGTACGGTTGTTTTCCACTCTCTGACTATCGTTTCCAGGACACAGTTGAAAAGCAATGGAGAGAGCAGGTCACCTTGTCTCACCCCAGTACAGATTTCAAATGGTTCTGATAGTTCGCTTCTGAACTTGACCTTTTACACTGTGTTATTTAAAGTGGCGCTTATCAGATTGATTGTTTTCCTATCTAGACCAAATTCGGCAAGGGTGTTCTTTATTGTTTCTCGATCAATTGAGTCACACGCTTTTTGAAAGTCTACAAAGGTCACAACAATCATTTTTGATCTTGATTTGGCGTATAATATAACAGACTTCAGGTTATGGATCTGCTCTGCCCAGGATCTTGATGTCCTGAAACAAGCTTGATATTTGCCCAGTTGTTGATCTGGAACTGATTCAGCTCTGTTTAACACCAGTCTGGAATAGATCTTGTACGTCGTTGGTAGCAAAGAGATTCCTCGGTAATTATTCAGATCACTCTTATCACCTTTTTTATGAAGTGGGTGAATAATTGCTACGGTCCAATATGGAGGTAGAGTTTCAGTTTCCCAAATCTTCACTATGATATCATGGAGATGTTTTATTGTATCATGATCTGCGTATTTCCACATTTCAGCCAAGATGCGATCCTCACCTCCAGATTTGTTATTTTTCAAGCCATGTATAGTTTTCATGATTTCATCTAATGTGGGAGGGGGACTATCTGCTGGAGGAACAGTAGGAATGAAATCAAGCTTTTCATTTGGATTTTCAGCATTCAGTAGGGATGAAAAGTAATTTCCAAAAGCTGCAGCTCATGATTTGTCATTCAAATTTAGTTTTCCATCGAGTCCTCTTTCATGTAACGTAGGAGGTTTTAACTTCGATAGTTGTGATTTAAAGGCTTTATAAAATCCCCGAGTCATCTTCTAAAATTTGCTTCTATTTCATCGATTTGGTTTTTGTTGAAGAGTCTCTTAGTCATTCTCAATACTTTTGATGTATCATTCCTAACCTTCAAGACGTTTTCGTGATATTCGGAGGTTTCCTTGCTACTCCATTTTATCCAAGCCTGTCTTCGCTTTTCGCCGGCCGAGTGGCCGTGCGGTTCTAGGCGCTGCAGTCTGGAACCGCGAGACCGCTACGGTCACAGGTTCGAATCCTGCCTCGGGCATGGATGTGTGTGATGTCCTTAGATTAGTTAGGTTTAACTAGTTCTAAATTCTAGGGGACTAATGACCTCAGAAGTTGAGTCCCATGGCGCTCAGAGCCGTTTATGTCTTCGCTTTTCAATTGCTTCATTACAATCTTCAAATTCACCGCGGGTGTTTATGTTTTTTATTGGTCAGTATAGTTAAGGGGCTGATTGTATCATGGCTTCTTTAATTCTGTTCCAGTCTGTAGAAGGTGATTTAGTGTACTTCTCAGATATTCCCAGTCTGATGAAAGAGTTTCGTATTGAATGCAAGAAGGAAGACTGGAGGTGGTTTATTGATTTATCCAAAACTAGTTTAAAGGCTATTTTATTACACAAAGGTAATGTGTATGCATCTATACCTGTTGTACATTCTCTACATATGAAAAAAAGCTATGAAAATGGTGCTAAATAAAATAGGCTATTCTGATAACGTTTGGACGATATGTGGCGATATAAAAGTAACATGCATGCTCCTTGGTCAGCAAGGTGGCTTTGCCAAATTTTCATGTTTCTTATGTGAATGGGACAGTGAGGCTAGGGATCAACACTGGTGCAGAAAGAACTGGCCTGGGATGGAGTCTTTAAAACCTTGTGAGAAGAACATTCTACATAAGAACCTTGTAGGTCCACCTCTACATATAAAGTTAGGCCTAAAGAAACAGTTTGTAAAGACTTTGCCTAAAGATGGACCATGTTTTAAGTATCTCTGCCAAAAGTGTCCGCACATTTCAGAAGCTAAACTAAAAGAGGGAGTCTTTGTCGGACCTTTTATTAAAAAACTGATGTTTAATGTTAACTTTGAATCCACAATGACCTCAAATGAGAAAGAAGCAAGGGTATCGTTCAAGCAAGTCGTTAGAAAGTTCTTAGGACATAAAAAAGACCGAGAATATTTGTCTATTATAGCTAAAATGTTGAAGAAGTTTGCAATTTTAGTATGTTTAATGAGCCTGAATTTTCGCTTTTAGAATAGTCACCTTGATCACTTCTCGGACAATATGGGAGATGTTAGTGAGGAGCAAGAAGAGCGGTTTTACCAGGACAGCAAAGTGTTGTAAAAACGCTACCAAAGCCGGTGGAACATCATCATGATGGGGGACTACTGTTGGTCACTTCACCGAGAAGTTCAGCAAGCGACTCATCGTAGAAAAAGATACACAAGAAGCTTCAAAGAAAAAGACTAAGAAAATACAAACCAATTTCAACCGACAAATACAACCACAATTAACGCATATCATTGTTTTAAGTATCTTAGTGTAAATACAAACCATGGTTATGTTGCAAAAAAAGGTTTCATTAATTTCCCCGTTTACCGTATAGCATATGATCTTTATACTATATAGTAAAAACCATATAGCTCCAAAACTATAGGTGACACAAAAAACTAAGGCTAGATTTGGATTCAGCTCGAAAAAATCTATGAAGAAGAGCAACAAAGTAAAAAATGTTTAAAAAAAAATTTCGTTGGCCTGTGTAATTTACCAAAATGAATATTTTTATCACTGATAAGGTTTTAGAGTAACGTATAAAAAGTTGCCAGCTTTCTGCACTCTTTAAAACAAGATATTACCATCCAGATCAAGCAACTGACGTAAGTGCGATCGCGTAAATGAAATAATAAAGTTTCGCACTTAATTTAATCAATAAAATATTGATAACACAAAGACAGGACTTGAAGATGGTGCCATCAGAAGTCACTAGACCTTGCGGTTATCGAAATCACAGGAAAGCCGGAGATTTCTCGAGGTGTGTTGTCAACTCTTCGAACAGTTCGAATCACGCTCAAGCACAACACTAGTACTGACCTGTGCGACTCCAAAAAAAAAAAAAAAAGTTTGTCATGTATTTCGTCCTCTGTGAATGCCTCTCGTGGAGTGGGTCTGTGGTAGGAGCGGCGCCGGCTATTATGAGTGAGTGACACTAATACTACATTTTTTTATGAAATGTAAATTGTCATTGGAGTATTCTCAAAACGTAATGAAAATATCTTTAAAATCACTACCGCCTACCGCTCACCATGAAAGCTGGCTCTGAGTACTATGGGACTTAACGTCTGAGGTCATCAGTCCCCTAGAACTTAGAACTACTTAAACCTAACTAACCTAAGGACATCACACACATCCATGCCCGAGGCAGGATTCGAACCTGTGACCGTAGCAGTCACGCGGTTCATGAGTGAAGCGTCTAGAACCGCTCAGCCACAGCGGCCGGCTGAAAGCTGGAATGCTCACTAGCGAGCGATAGGGGCCAGGTTGACTACCATTGCCTTAACTCACACATACTTCAGTTATCACCATCATGAATCATTTCACATCCACCACTGCCTCTAGATATTTCTGACCCGTTATAGTCTTCATGCATACTCATTCACGATTCTCCTATAAGTTTTCTGTTGTCATCTGACCACAGCCAATTAAATCTTTTCTTATGTTTTGGAATCCAGCACAGGACTTCCATGGCCCATCTATCATTCATCAGGCTAGGTACTCTATTCACTTCATTTCATTTTGATTAAATTATAATAAAGTCTTGAAATCCACATCTAGTCCGTTCCTTGTTCTACTTATTTCTGTCGTAGTACTTTCCAAGGAGCAACTCCCAATGGCACTATTAGTGTAATGACCCAGTTACATAATTTTTTTCCTTGCAAATGTATTAATTTTAAATAAAACGCTATGATTATTATCATCAGTCTACCCGACGGGAGGCCCTAGCCACACGACATTTCCATTTTATCATCAGACAGTTTTGAGTGATGGGAGGAGAACGACAACTGGAAAAAATCGTTTTACGGAAAATTTCAGGAAACAAAATTATTTCATTTTCACTGCTAGGAATGTCCGAGCCACCATCCTGCTACGGGTTCCAGGAACTGTAGTACACAGGATACACATGTGTGTGTGTGTGTGTGTGTGTGTGTGTGTGTGTGTGTGTGTGTGTGTACAGAACAATGGTCTAAGAGCTACGACCTCGCCGACTTGCAGTTATCTGCAAACAGCAATACAAATAGGACATTGTAATAGTCACTCTCGTTGTGTTAATTTTCAGAGCTATTGCAAGTATCATTGAGATTTTTCTAATACTGTTGGAAAGTTATTCGTTTGAGAGGCAGTGCTTGTAATATTATGTGAGAGATGAGCCTTATACTCTTTCGGTATCTAATTGAATGTAAATTGTTGCCTCTCTGCACGTCGCCTAGCAACGTTCCGCTCGACGCTCTGATGGGGGGCAAGCGTGCGGTCCGGTGCGTCGAGTTAACGCCTGCATGAATCGCCTCGGTCTCCATTTTGCTTATCGCTAGCGAGGAGAAGACCACCGAGCAGCTCCGACTTCCAGTTTAAGGCTGGAAGAACTCCTGGAATTGGGTGGAGTTCCGAAAGGAAGTCTGGACTGCAAAATTCATTAACCCGGGAAACACGGGGCCGGAATACCAAGACGGCCTTGGTTCTACCTAGCTGTTCGTTACCAGCAAATACAAAAGAAGACAGGTGCGGAGGAAGCATATGGACTATTTTGGTGAGCATCTTTTTGATCCGTCCGCACATAGCTTGTAGCAAATGGTTTTTGCGATGGTTTTGCGGCGTCTTCCATGGTCGGTTCTGTTGTTTTCCTGAAACTTCCCGTCAGAGGGTTTTTGTACAAAGGGGCTATTTGGGTGTGTGAGCGTTGCTGTTGGAGAGAATTGGATTGTAGCGCCTGGCCTGTGTGGCAGCTCCCCACGAGGTGCCGCTAGTATTGTTTGTTTGTTTGTTTTGTTATGCTTTAGGGTGCAAAAACAACTGGGGTCATATGCGCCCTAGTCAAAATTATAGAACACAAAGACAAAGAGGACTTAAAAAACTCCTATACGTCAGTCCCAAGTGCCATAATACCGTAGAAGACAGCTAAAAAAGGCACATGGAAAAATGGCGAAAATGACACCATACAGAAAAGTAAGTCCAAAACTAAAATTTAAATGATAATTAATTAAGACCCTCAGCTGCCGACAGGTGTTGTTGATATACCTCGATGGGGACAGCTGAAAATGTGTGCCCCGACCGGGACTCGAAGCCGGGATCTCCCGCTTACATGGCAGACCCTCTACCCATCTATTTTTTTTTTTTTTTTTTTAAATCTCAATTTATTCGTTTTAGTTCGTTGCATCTAATCGGGGCGGACGTCGCAAGACACCCGTTTAAATTCGTCGTTGATCCATTAACTCCGTTTTTTATTACAGAGGGCAGCTAACCTTCTGACCGAAAAGGCTGAGATGCCGAGCCGGCTTTAAAAATGAAATGATCGTACGGCGTTGTTACCGGGAGACCCCATCCGGGAAGTCCGGTTGCCGAGTATGAGTCTTATTTCAGTCTACGCCACATTGGGCGACTCACGTGTCGGTGATGAGGATGAAATGATTATGAGGACAACACAACACCCAGTCCACGAGCGGAGAAAATCTCGTACCCGGCGGGGTATCGAACCCGGACCCGTCCAACTCAGCCACCGAGGACACAGATGAATACCGCAACTGCAGGGACTTATCCCGCGCACTCTTCCCGTCAGACCCACATTCCCAACTGTCCACAATCTACATACCTAATGTACCTAGTAGATATTTGCCCATCTACTCATTACCCGCGCACACTTAGGTGACGATTCCCGTAAGAGTTCGGGCAACCTGTGCGCATTCTCGCAGAAGACGGTCAATGGCTGCGTAGACTTTAACTATATATGTGAAGATAGTAACTGTTCTCGAAAGATCAGATATCACTGATGACCGTGCAGCTCCTCTAGAACAAATGATAATTAATTAAAACCCTCAGCTACCGACAGGTGTTGTCGATATACCTCGATGGGTACAGCTGAAAATGTGTGCCCCGACCGGGACTCGAACCCGGGATCTCCCGCAGAAGATCCTGTCGGCAGCTCAAGCTTTTAATCAATTATCATTTATTCTAGAGAAGCTGCACGGTCATCAATGGTATCTGATCTTTCGAGAACAGTTACTATCTTCATATATATAAAAATTAAATGGCTGTCGCCATATTGCTTTGATGGATGAAAGTAGAACGCGGTCAACAGCCCGCGCGTCATTTGCTAAAACGGCGGATAACTCAGACAGCAAACCCAAACGGAAAGTAAAAGATTAAAAAACGGACAGTCCATCAGGAAGTGGCGGACAGTTAATACTTAGGCGGAATGTGTACAGAGTGGTAGGCTACTGCCACTTAGCAAATGACGATGGCTAAAAAGGCAGAGCCCAGTATGCAGCCGAGTTAAAATAACCTCCTCCCAGCGGGAGGGCTGAGGAGAGGTCATCCAAGGCACTGGGGGGGGGGGGGGGGAACTTAATGAGCCGGAGCTTATAAAGGTGAAGGAAGGACCATTGTCAACATCATGATGGGCAAGTTAGTGTCCTATGTTGTATTCAGCAATTCTGTCGCGCGGAGTCTTGTGAAGCCTGCAGTGAGTTGGAGGCACTATGGAGGAGTATTACAGGAGTCTTATCAGCTCTTCTTCTCTCTGCCAGCCTGAGCTCACAATGCTGTTTCTAGAGCTAAGCTAAGGTGCGGTGGGTCTCTTCACCCGGGCTGTTCACAAACCGGCAAAAATTGCTGCGCGTATTATATTGCCCCTGCCCTCGTTGCACCTGAGATCCGAGTAATGTGTTTACTCTCCTGTCAAGTTTTGAACAGTGTCGTGAGTGAAAGCTGGTCGCGTTATGTTAAATTTTAAATCAATAGCTTTTATGTTTAACAAATAGCACTATTTCGGTTCTTAATCAGTATGTAAGTGGCTCCCTCTGCTTTTAGTAACAAATTTGTGTGTCAGGTATTTCTATCCAAATTTTGTGCTCTGTTTGATGAATTGTAAGGGAAACACTGATAACAGATGTTTTACAAAATTCATGCAGCCATTTGACTGTGGGGCTTGTGCCTGCGTGTTATTATTATGAGCCAGGCTGTTACTTTGTAATTTGTATTCGTATGTATTGTAATTATTTTTTCGCTATTAAAATTCTTTGTATTTTTGGAATTGACAGTTACAGAATTTGCTATTTAGTACTAAGCTGCATTACTGTTTTTTAAACTGTGTGGCTGAATTGAGTTGCTTCTAACGCAGTAAATTAGTTCCTATGGGTAGCTATCATTTTGAATAGGCTATTTGTGTGTGATTACTATTATTTCGTATTTGTGTACTCAGGCTTGAAATTTCAAGGGCTATTTACTATTTGACGTTGCGTAGTTACTCTTGTACTGTTTTTTAATGTGTTAACTGCATTGCTACTTTTAATAGCGCACTTTAGAAGATTTAATAATTTATATCGCAGTTACAAACCCGTATTAGCTTTCTCAGGTGGAAATATTGTAATTGGGTTACGTCGAAATTTTGTAAGTTCGCTTACTTTGCTTAACGCAGGTTTAAACTTCTACATCAGTTGAATCCGTCAGTTTATAGCTGGGATCTTCCAATCTCAACTGAGTTTTGACGCATTTTCGTTTCCTAAAAAAATGTCCATGTGTAAAATTTGCGGTTACAGCTTACTTCCAAGAGATCGCAATCAAGCTGTTACATTGTTATTTCTTGTAGCTTGATGCCATAAGAAACCGTAATATGAAGTACATAGCAAGTGTTATTCCTTTTCTGAAACTCAAAAGAAAGTTTTCAGGTTTTAATATTGAAGTTATAATTTCTATGCACTAAACTATTTGAAGCAGAATTTGTAGTGTAATTGTGACGCAGCACCTTGCCACTTCCTCCTCGCTCCTAACACTTGACTTATTCTGCGCTGTAGGCTGCTTGTACTCTGTGCTTCAGTTGGCCCTCTTGCCAAGACCTGTTTAACAATACTTTCGTTGGTGAATTTGATTTTACCTTATGCTTATGCACGTCTGTGATCTTTGCGCCTTAGGCATTGTGGATATACGAGTTGAGCTAGTAACATGTGATCAGCGTGTGGACAAGTCCTATTTTCTTGTCATAATTGAGCCCAATGAGGCGTTCACGTTCTAGTTGTATTTATATATATTGACCAAATCACTAAGAATTTCATCTCCTCATGTCACAAATATTCAGTTAGTGGAAATTGGCTGGGCATTTTTGTATTTATTGATATGTCTCCTCTCGTTCCCCAGTTTATTTAGTATTTTCCTTTCTATAGAGGAAATGTATGGATTTCAGGTTCAAATTAATTCCAAAAGCCCATTACTTGAGATAAGCTGGGCGTTAGTGTGGACGTTTTGCTTCAAGCTAATTAGTAGAGCCCCACTACTACACATGTAAGTGTTCGATATTAACTTAATTATTAGTAGCCATGACCTCTTACTGAAAACAGTGGGCCATTTTGTCGTGAAATTTACTTCTATTGGCTTTAATCACTGCCCACTCTTCTGTTTGTGAATGTGGCTTACTGTCTGGTCTAGTAATTGAGCCCCCTTCCCCCCCCCCCCCCGCCCCCCCCCCCACACCCAAAAATAATCTTAAAACAGATGAGCGACAAATTTCTCGAATAATTATGCAAATTATTAAATCAAGAAAACTGCACAGTGGCACTCAGCAAAAATACACATGGTAAAACCCTTTGAAATACAACTAAAGTTCAGTTACACAAGGAACATGCCTCTGAACGCGACAAGGTTTAACAATAACGGTAATTATTGTTACATGGAACTATTTCAAAAACTGTACACACCACATGGCCTCTAAAGCAACTCCAACCAATGGACCATCTGAGCAGACAAGCCACATACCGAAATACCTTCCGGTGCCATAACTGGCCAAGAGATTTTAAAACTCCTTACATCAGATAAGCCGGCCGTGGTGGCCGTGCGGTTCTCGGCGGTCCAGTCCGGAGCCGCGCTGCTGCTACGGTCGCTGGTTCGAATCCTGCCTCGGGCATGGGTGTGTGTGATGTCCTTAGGTTATTTAGGTTTAAGTAGTTGTAAGTTCTAGGGGACCGATGACCACAGCAGTTGAGCCCCATAGTGCTCAGAGCCATTTGAACCATTTGAACATCAGATAAAATTTGTAATTGGAGCGGATTCACTGGGACACATCACATGAAGGAAACAAACATCAGTGACACAATTAAGTGAGATGGAACCCGTTCTGAGTAAAAACACAGCTACAACTTTGTGGTCACTTTATTTAAAAAGGTGGACCAGTTTGGTAATGTTAGGTACATATACGGGTCAAGTCCTGAATAGAAAGAACAAGAGAAATAATATCAGGAAGCGACACCGTTCGATAAAAATAACATCAGATATTTACCAAAAGTGGCCGAATGCAAGTAATGTAAAACATGACAATGACCAATACTTAAAATTGCAAATTAATGCACCATATAGTAATTGCAACTATTGGTCATTGCCTTGTTGCATTCAGCCAGTTTTGGCAAAGATCTGACGTTGTTTTAGTCCAAGGTTGTCACTGCCTCGTATTATATCCCAACTTCTTTCTATTCAGGACATCACCTAATGATGTAAGTAACGTTACGAAACCGGTTGTGCTTTATAAATAAAGTAACCATACTTCAGCTGCTGTATTTTTACTCATTATGAAGTCTGTTATATTACATTAATACTTGTTCCATATACCATGAATACGACATTTCGTAATTATACGGACGGCGCCAGCTTAACATAAGTTTTCTTAACACAATATAATTAATTTTTTTTGTTACTACTTCGTATCTAAAAATTCATCTGCTGAGTAGATGGAGTTGTCATTCAGAAATTCTTTTAATTTCTTTTTAAAATGCTGGTTGGCTATCTGTCAGGCTTTCGATGCTGTTCAGCAAATGACCAAAGACTTTTGTGGCAGCATGATTCGCCCCTTTGTGTGCCAATGTTAGATTTAGCCCAGAACAGTGAAGATCATCTTTCCTCTTGTGGTGTAGCTATGCACTTTGCTATTATTTTTGAATTGGGATGGAATATTCATAAAAAATATCATAAGGAGTACATGTGTTGTGGGGGTACTGTGAATATCCCGAGTTCCTTAAATAAACGTCTGCCAGTGATCGTGGGTGAGCTCCAGCTATTATTCCGATTTCTCGCTTTTGTGCAATGAATACTTTTTTAATGATGAATTACCCTAAAATATGATGCCATATGAAAGCAGTGAATAGGCATAGTAGTCTAATTTACTGATATGTTAACTGCCTAAATTTGCAAGAACCCAAATAGCATAAGGAGCTGAACCTAACTGTTTCAGCAGATCATCAAGGCGTTTCTTCCAATTCAATTTCTCATCAATGTACACAGCCAAAAAATTTTGAATATTCTGCCTTAGGGACAGATTACTGTTCAAAGTCTATATTTATCAATGGTGTTGTGACTTTTATTTTACAGAATTCTATGTATTGTGTTTTCTCAAAATTTAGTGAGGGTCCATTTGCAGAGAACCACTTAGCAATTTTCTGAAAAAAACATTTTTGCAGACTATATATATCGTTAATTTCAACCTACGTCAGTCTTCCAGTTAAATACGAATTCCACCATTTGTGCTCTGTCGCACACTTACCACAATACTTAAGCTTATCTATAAGAATTTCGTGATTCACACAGTCAAAAGCCCGTTGAGAGATTACAAAATATCTCAATGGGTGATATTTTGTTATTCAAAGCGTTTAATATTTGATCACTGAAAGTATATATAGCGTTTTAGGTTGAAAAGCCTCTCTGAAAACCAAACTGACATTTTTTTTTAGTACTTTATTTTTACAAATATTTGATGCTACTCCTGAATATATTTCTTGTTCAAGAATTTTGGATGAAGCTGTCAGAAGTGAGACTGGGCGGTAATTGTTAGCATCAGACTTATCCCCTTTTTTATGCAGTGGTTTAACACTAGCGTATTTCAGTCTAGCTGAAAAAATGCCCTGTTTCAGTGAGCTTCTACATATGTGGCAGGGAATCCTACTTATCTGTTGGGAACAAGCTGTTACTTCTAGGTTGGAAATGCCATTAATTCCCTGTGAGCTTTTACTTTTGGGGGAATTTATAATTTTTTAATTTCGGTAGAAGAGGTAGTTTGAATTCCAATTTTATCAAATTTCGTAGTTATTACCTCTTCCATATAGTGCCTTGCATTTTCTAATGAGTAGCTGGATCCTATTTTTTCTATAACACTTAAAATGGTTATTAAAAATGTTTTCTACTTCGGAGTTTTTGTTAACAAACTTTTCATTGAATTTACAGTCTTCCTGTGCTCTCGGTGCCCTGTTTCCTCGTAACAATATTCCAAATTGTTTTAATTTTATTATCTGATGTGCTAATCCCAGACATAATTAACATACTTCTGGACTATTTACTAACTTCTGTTCATACAGTGCAGTAACTTTTATAATGTTTCACTGTTTCTGGATCACTTCTCCTTCTAGCTATAACATAGATATTCCTTTTCTGTTTAAAAGATATGTTTATCCCTTTAGTAAGCTATGGCTTTTTAGTGGTTTATTACAATTACGAGGGGCGTTCAGAAAGTAAGCTCCGATCGGTCGCGAAATGGAAACGACTATGAAAATCCGATAAAGCTTTGCACAGATGTGTTGGGTAGTGTCTCTAGTATAACCCCAGTTAGCATCACGTCGCTCTTCTCATTTCTGAGCTCGCAGTGAGTGCGTAAAGATGTCTAGAAAATAGTGTCTGCCGCCAAGTACGAGGGCCTGGTGAGAAATTTCGCCTGAAGCTATGCAGCTAACATTACATAACTGTCGTGCTGTTTCTTCTTCAAGACAATTCTCAGCCGCATTCTGCAGGGGCAATGAAGATGCTCCTGCATCGTTTTCAAATGGAAATGTGAGATTACCCACAATACAGTCCGCAAATGTCTCCCCCTGAGTTTCATTTCTGGTCACATGAACCGCTGTCTTTGAAGACAACATTTTGACACAGACAACGAGGTGTAGGCCAGCGTGGAGAATTGGCGGAAAGCACTGGCGGCTGCCTTCTATGATGAGGCTATTGAAAAGTTGGTACAACGCTGTGACAAAAGTCTAAGTCAGAACGGCGACTACGTAGAGAAGTAGCTGAAAGGTGTAGCCAATTGTTACAAGTAAAACATTTCTGATGTTCACTGTGGTTTCAATTTGGCAATCAATCGGAGCTTACTTTCTGAACAGGCCTCGTATATTTCACTGTTTCCTCAGGGAAACTGTTTCCAGATCACAGTATCATCATGAAAAATGTTAAATTCTAAATTAGCATCAGGTTCCCTGTACACCTCATGCCACCCTAACTGTTGACAGCTTTTCCTAAAATTTTCAAATGTTAAATCGTTAACTGAATGCACTACTTTGGAGGACTGTTTTGCATTACTTCATGGAGCTATGTCATGTACTGTTACTAGCTGTGATTTATGATCGGACAGTCCATTCTTAACAAGAAAAATTTTTATTTAATTAAATTTTTCTTGAGATACAAAAACGTTACCTGTCTATTAGCTGTGGATCTCTGTTAAACAAACTTTTGTGTTCAAGAAGGAAACTGATCGAGACAAGCGGACTGTGAAACATACTGCAGGTATATTGCCGCTGTCGGGTTGGGTTTTTTGGGGGAGGAGACCAGACAGCGAGATCATCAGTCTCATCGAATTAGGGAAGGACGGGGAAGGAAGTCCGCCGTGTCCTTTCAAAGGAACCACCCCGGCATTGGCCTGGAGCGATTTAGGGAAATCACAGAAAACCTCAATCAGGATGACCGGACGCGTGATTGAACCTTCGTCCTGCCGAATGCGAATACAGTGTGCGAGCCACTGCGGCCCCTCGCACGGTATATTGCCACTGTACTTGCGCGCAAGCCGAGATGACAGGTCCAATGCATTTGTACTGCCCCAAAATCTATTGCACTGACTGACCCATATATCTTGCACAGACACAACGCTTTTCCATAACCAATCTGCATAGCACACAATAATTGGGGATTAGACTAGTAACGGTAAGAATGTTGCACCTAGAATTCACTGCACTTTTTCCAATACAACGCAGTACTTATTACATCAAGGAGAGAAGTAACCACCACTTGTCACGGAAAGTTGGAATAGCCCAGTATGATCACACACACAAGTCACTGTCTCCAATGTTGCCTTGCAGAAACAGGCCAGACAGAATGTCCTAAAAGCAAACCGTTCTGCCAGCCCTATTGAACACAGCTGCCAAGGCGACAGTTAAATCCATACGGTCCGCCTGTTTCTCTCTCCATGCTCTCGCCAGCTGATCTCTCTTGATACCTCAGGCGGTGGTGCCTGCGTCGCGCGCCCTCAACGGCAGCACCCTCCAGAAGTCGCACAGTGGTGGCCGCAGCGCTAACGGCGCTGCTTCTGGAGAGCTTCTGTTCAGTGACGTCTTGTTTTGTTTAGACACAGTTTTGTTGAGGTCTATTTTTGAATTTGTTCTGTTACATTCTTCCTTTATCACGATTTTATCTGCACTGCACTAAAACTGTAGATTGTCATTAAAAATTGATGATTACTGTGTCCCATTACCACATATTCACTCGTCTTTTCCTAATACTGAAATCAGAAACGCTGCTCTAAGATGTCGAAAATAATTTCGGTTATGTAGAATCTCCTTGTCCGATTCTTCTGTCAATTTGGAATTCCCCACTATCATAATGAAGTCTGTGTCAACATAGGTTGTGGCACCACCATGTTTCTCAACGCCTTTTAGAACAAAGGTTGTTCAAATTGTTCAAATTTGTGAGCTCCACCCAAAGCTCCATTTAATACTTAATCTTCCAGTCTAACTTTTTGTTTGCCATTTCGAACTAATACACATGTCTGTTATTCGCACCTCTGTGTTGTTCTCCTCTTTCTTAGCCATTAAATGCTTTCATTGTTTTTTTCACGTAATGACTGCTACAAGAGCCAAGTTATAGATGTGCAATATTAAAAAGAATAATATATTTTGTCTCTCAATTCTGGAATTGACAGAGACAGAAAATGCTGCAGGTGGATTTCAGTTATTACTCTGTGTGACAGGGGTATACAGACTTCCTGGTATCATGGGCTGTAAACCCGTCACTGTCGTTATTTAAGGGCAGCAGGGAGATACTGTTCACAACAGTCTATTTTTAGAAAAACAATTTTTACGTTATTTGAAGTGAAACATACATCCCTCTGATTTCACAATTGCTTTGGCGTTTGGTACAAAGTTGTATGTAGAGGTACCCAAAGTTGACTTTAAAAAGTAATTTGTCAAGTACTTCATATTTTTTGACATGCAGACTGTGGTGTCTTTTCATTGATGGGTAGTGAATTGACGAAAGCGGCGGAATGGGTTTTATGCTAGTGGATGGCTAGACTCCAGAGCTCAGACCCTCACAGCCTAGGAACATGTAAGTACAATGAAATCCAGACGTTTAGTTTCTTTCAGGCGTTAATTAATATCAACGAGGACAGTTGAAAAGGTGTGACCCGACTGGGACTCGAACCCAGGATCTCCTGCTTACAAGGCAGACGCTCTATCCGTCTTTTTTTTGGTTGGTCACGTTTTGTTCTATATTGTTCGTTGAATTTGTTCGTGCGGACGTCAGATGACACCTGTTTAGGTACTTCATTGATTCGTTCACTCAGTTTTTTATTACAGAGAGTTGCTAATCCTCTGACTGAACACGCTGAGTTATCGTGCCAGCGCCTGAGCCACAGAGGATAGTGCGACTGCAGGGATTAATCTCTGACACGCTCCCCGTGAGACCCACTTTACAAAGTTACTGTACACACACTACATTTGTAGTGCCCCTGCCCACTATACTCATAACTCGAGGCAGTCAATTACCGATTCCCGTAAGAGTTCGGGCAATGTGAGTACACCAGCACTGAAGAAGATCATTGGCCGGTAAGCCTTATCTATATGAAGATGGCAGGACGCAGTTAAGTAGTAAAAATGCGAACCACACATGGAGTCCTTCACCCAAGCGTACAAATAACACCACCACTTGTGACTTTACTGTAAAGCTCATGATTCCCCCATCCGCTGCTAGGAGAGCGGAACCTATTTTTTCCATTCGTTTTCCCATAGTGGCAAAATTGCACCTGCAGAGGAATACACCCTGTCATCGGTGGGCAGGCTGTGACGACCATCCTGAGATCCACCATTTGAGCAAAGAAGTAGACTGGCTCAGGCGTTTTTACGGAGCTGATGGAGGGAGTAGGGGAGAGCTTGTAAAATTATACTACTGGCAAAGCGGAAGACTAGTTGAGCAAGTTCACTTACGCGAGAAGCTATAGCCAGGCATGGAGAAGTGTACTTCCTAGGTATCTGGAATCAGGCAGTTAGTAAGCACCATCAGCGTTCGGAATTGGTGGCAGGGTAAGAGAGATTGGGGATTTGGAACCACACAGCAGAGAACACATACGATTGATAGTGAAACAGTGCCAGTTTGAGTTGCTAGGTTCGATGCCAACCAGTATAACTCACAACGAGATAGCATTGCTGCATCGGCTTACTAGGGAGGGACAGGCATGATAATTAGTTCATTTGGATGGAAGTGACTTCCTCCATAACGGTCGTTCTGCCTCAGTAAGGGAGTTGTTTTCGTTCCCTGTCGATTCCTAATCATGCAGTCACTGCAACCTATCGTAAGACTTCGCGCTTCTGTAAGTATGACAGGGACACGTCATAACCATCTTGATACCCTTACTCATCACCGCGCCTTGTCAAATAATACTGACGATTGCTAATGTGGACTTTTCTAGAAGAGCAGAAATGAGATTATGAATTACAAATATCGAATCCTTGCAAACTTCAGTATTGTTCAAGAAATAAAATCTGAATATTCTATGATACTAGGACTCTATAGGAGAAGCACCAAAGTTGGGGAAATCTCGCGTAATTGTACCGAATTATCGCTGTGCGCTTCTAAATACTGTTTTAGTAAGGACATCAGTCCAAAATTAATTTCTGCCATTAATGGTGCTTTGTAGTCACAATATCTGCTAAGTCATAATATCTGGTTTGTCATATGTAAATCAATGTTTGAACACTGTTCCAGGATGAAGCGGTAGGGGGTCGGCTGGGGAAAGGTACTGGGGGCCACAAAATAAAGTGAACTAGAACAACAATTTACTAACAAAAATTAAAATTTTTTACAATGAGGAAATGCACATAAAGGACAGTCATGGCAAGATAATGTTTAAAAAAGGCAACGAAGGTTGCCCCATATTGATGGGTCAAATCAAAATTACTAAATAATTCATGGACTGAGCAGCTGCAAATTATTAATCGTCCTACAGCATTGCTTGTTAACACATAATTTAAAACATCGATTGACTGTATTTAGCAACTGTACGAATGGCTTGATGCCCAAAGATAAATGTCTTCCTTCGCAAAGCCATTTCAAGTAAAGCAATATTACATACAATAATCATTAAGGAAAACGATACCTCAGCCGTAAAGAGCACTTGATGGGTAACACCAACCAAACCAAAGTGGGCAGAATCACACTAAAAACAACCGTAACAGCATATACAGCATACGAAGAGTACAAAACTAACGGCCGCACCTTTTCAACAAACTTTGCAGTTGATGAAGTTATTTCATGATTTAGAGAAATTAGTAATTACTATGGGGAATACTAAGCTTGGACACAGAGAGATTTACAACGTAATGGCCGTCCAAAACATCAGGTTAAACTTATAATAAAGTCCGCCTCCAGCCGGCGCCAATTAAATTTATTCAGTCGGGATTTACAAGTAATCAATTGCACTAAGTCATATACAGTTGACATATAGGCGCTTAATTTCAGAAATGGCAGGAAAGCAATCAGCGGAAAAATAGCCTACTGGTATGTATGTGTGTGCGTACGCGTGCTTGTGTATGTGTGTGTGTGTGTGTGTGTGTGTGTGTTTGTGTGTACTACTTTGTTTTACAAGACAGATTAGCCACTTAATTGAGTACTTCCTTCTCTGGAAGGACCCAATTAAGCCCGGTGGGCAGAAATGCCAAACAAACAAACGACAGGATAATTATTAAAAAGGCAGACAACCGTGTAGGTGGGGAAATTACAGCTATGAGTTCTCGTGTTGGGTATTAATAACCAATTCAGCTGTAATTAGTCCTTTTATTATTGGATCACTGCCGGTTTCGTGACACTAAGAGCCACATCTTCAGGTGAACATCTGTATAACAATAAAACCAAAAGGAATAAAAACCCTGAGATGGACACTGGTATGGAAAACTATAAGATTTAATTTTTTTAAATATTAGAAACTTTTATAAGAGAATATCGAAATGTTTGTACACACATGACTACAACATTAGAGCGGAAAAGCTCGCAATCTGTTTATCCAACATTCGTTGTCAGCCAGAAAACCTATTAAATATGTGTATTATGCGATGAGATATTTGAAAATTTATTTCTGTTGCAGTTTCTGAGTCTTTAATAGGTTTTTCTAGTGACAACGAATGTTGGATAAAGAAATTCCGAGCTTTTCCACTATAATGTTTTAGCCATGTGAGTATTCGATATTCCACGCGAAAGTTTCTAATATTTTTTTAAAATTTAAAATCTTTAAATTTATCCTACCAGTGTATATCTGAGGTTGTTATTTCTTCTGGATTTATTGTTATACAGATGTTCACCTGCATATGTGGCTTTTAGTGCCACGAAACCGGTAATGATCCGATAATAAAGGACATGGCGGCGAGTGAGTGACGTGCGTTAGCTTGGCTCGCAAGTTTACGTGAAATCTGGAGGTGTTTTAAGCAGTTAGGCTAGTCTACATATACTAAAGCCGTATATCTACTGCCGAGTGTCGTATTTGACATCACATACTGAGCACCAATTACACGGAATCGCACTAAAAATGGAAAATCGCCGAACAACGCGCAGTGCAGCCAACGGCCAGGCCGGCGACAGCGCAGGCGTGGAGTCCACACCGGGAGCTGCGGCCGCTCCGCCCGGCATCGCTGACATCGCCGCACTCGTGAAGGCTGAGGTGAGTGCCGCGCTGCAGGCTAAGGAGACGCTCGGGCTCGTTGTTCAAACCATCACTGATGCCGTCACTGCAGCAGTGACGGACAAAATACAGAAAACTCTGGAGGCGAATGCGAGCGAGATCCGTGCACTGGACACATCGTTAAAAGCAAGTGAGGAGAGAGTACCACTGCTCGAACAGAAATTGATCGAGAAGGCGGACGAGCTCGAACAATATCAGAGACGCAATAATCTCAGACTGTTCGGCATTCCAGAGAGCAGCAGGGAGAACACGGATGAACTTGTGATAAACCTTATCCAAGAAACGCTAGGCGTGCAGGTGACTGTGAGTGACATTGACAGAAGTCATAGAGTGGGTCGTAAGTCGCCAGGTTCTACAAAACCAAGACCTATAATAGTGAAATTTATGTCGTATAGGAAAAGATCTGAAATCTTCAGAGCAAAGAAGAGTCTCGCGAAGTCGGGTCTGACAGTACGTGAGGATCTGACCTCTGAAAGATTAAACATTTTGAAGAGCGCGATTTCGCAATTTGGGCTACACAACGTATGGACAAATGACGGCAGGATAATGGTTAAGACCGAAAACGGAAAGAAAACAATTTGCAGCTTTAATGAACTCGAAAGCCTGTGCTTTAGAAGCTAAATCATGTCTAATCTTGCTGCCACTAACCTGTATGTTTATATTGTTTACACTGTCAACCATATCGTAACTAATGTATTATCAAATTGTCCGTTTCTCTACATAACTATTTTTTTTATCTCTAATTATTTTTTCTCGTGTAATATTTGTTATTATTTGTATTATCAACTTTTCGTTTCTCCACATAACTATTTTCATTTTTAATTGTTTTTCTCATGTAATTTTGTTAATTATTACATTAGGTAGTCTCACTTCCATCCTTAATTAGCAGCCCACCATTATACTTTAGTTGTTATCCTCATAAGTGCAATTAATATCACACTCTGACGTAACGTGCAGATTACTCCCGCTGTGTTTAGCGAAATTCCTTCCCCTGCCAGCCCACGGCTACTTCCAGAACCGTTGCAGACCTCGCTGACCTTGGCCGCAGATCCCGTTGTCTCCCCGGGGACCTACCTTTCCCCCTCCCGGTCACTTTCACTGCACAGAACTGGGGGGACACTCCCTCACCCCCCTCTCCTTCACACGCAATCCTCATTCCTCATGCCAGACCCTCTTGTCACCGCCAACCACGACCCGCAAACATCGGTCGGCAGCCTCCTCGGGCAATCGACACCCGAACGCACCAAGCTGCATATTGCACATGCAAATGTCCAGTCTCTGCCAGCTCACTTCGACAAGTTCAAATATATATTTCAAACTGCTAATATACACGTAATACTTTTGTCAGAGACTTGGCTCAAACCGAGTATTCCTACAACTTCCGTAAACCTCGAGGGCTATATCTTTCTCAGGCACGACAGATGCAACAGACGAGGGGGCGGAGTAGGAGCGTACATACGCTCTGATTTGTCACCTACTGTACTAAACACATCCGACAACAATGTAGATAAACAAGTGGAATATATGTTCATAGAGATCAAATCACTTAACAGAAAGTGCTTAATATATGTCCTTTACAAACCTCCTAAAGTAGGTGGGTTCGCCTGCTTCGAAACTGCCCTCTCTAGTCTCGAATCGTCATATAAACATGTAATTATAGCAGGTGACACTAACATTAATTTTCTGTGCAATAGTCCTTCCACTGGGAAATTTAAGAGGATGCTTTCTTCCTCAAATATGACGCTACTTCAGCTGGCACCTACTTATCACACGACTACCAGTCACACTTTCATAGATATATTCGCAACGAAATCTCCGAACAGAATAATCCGCACCTCTCAAATATCTGCGCCTGGCATGTCTGCCCATGACATCATTTCCATGACGTATTCACTAGAATGCCCTAGAAAGAAACAAAAACTGTCTACATACCGAGACCTCAAACGCATAAACTTGCCTGAACTCGAAACTGAGGCACAGGAAATAGTTTGGGGGATGACCTCTACTCCCCAAATGGACATAAACGACAAACTCCAGCATTTCACTAACAAAATTACTCAACTATATGACAAATATGCTCCAATAAAGACCAGAAAAGTAAAAAGGCAACCTGCACCTTGGCTGACTGATGAACTAAAACAGCTCATGAATCTCAGACATGCTGCACATCGAGCATACAGGATACACCCTACACCTGAAAATCATGCTGTATACAAGCAGAAACGAAACAAAGTCAGTCAAGCGGTGAGAAACGCTAAGCTCAGACATGCCCGTACATTAGCTGACAGTAGATGTAGACCAGCTATCCTGTGGAAAAATCTCCGTAGTCTCGTTTTAGGCAAAATAAAAGTTGCAGAAAATCCCATGGTCCCAGCTGAAGAACTAAACCGATTCTTCACATTACCTACAACCAAAATTGATCCGCAAAAAAAAAAAAAAAAAAAAAAAAAAAAAAAAAAAAAAAAAAAACTGAGAATCATTGATTACTTCATGGGGATGAACGACTGTAGCAAAGAAAAATTCTATCTACAGTACGTCACTTGCAGTACTGTCAAGAAAGCCATAATGCGGATTAGATCAGCATCTACTGGACATGATGGTATCACTATCCAGATGGTAAAACTTATTATTGACCAACTACTGCCCTCTATAACAGACATTTTCAACGATTCATTAATCACAAGTGTTTTCCCTGAGGCCTGGAAACCGGGACAAATTAAGCCACTGCCTAAAAAGGACATCTCCACAGCACCCTCTGACTACCGCCCCATCTGCCTTCTTCCTGCACTATCAAAGGCCTTAGAATATATAGTTCATGAATAGCTCACCAACTACCTAACTACTAACAACCTACTAGACGAATACCAATCAGGTTTCCGTAAACATTGAAGCACAACATCCGCTCTGATAAAGGTGACCGATGACCTGAAACTTGCCATGGACAGACAAGAAGCGACTATTATTTGCTTCTTAGATTTCAGCAAAGCATTTGATACTGTCGACTTCGACATCTTACTAGCCAAACTTAGTGGTCTAAATTTCTCACCAAGCGCAGTGCAATGGTTTCGCTCATACATGACGTCTCGTCAGCAACGCGTCCTGTCTGGGAATATAAAATCACAATGGCGGCAGGTAGTGTCAGGCGTTCCCCAAGGCTCAGTATTAGGTCCTATACTCTTCTCTCTTTATGTCAATGATGTGCCATCGGTCCTGACCTATTGCAAATACCATATGTATGCTGATGACCTTCAGTTGTATCTAAGTGCGAAACCAAGCAATCTCAAGAAAGCTATTGAAAATTTCAATACTGACCTCGATGCACTGTCAAAATGGGCACAGGACATAGGTCTAAAACTAAACCCATCTAAAACCCAAGCGGTACTTGTTGGTCACTCTAAGCTCATTAGCCCAAAACATCGGGAATCCGTACCACCTCTTATCCTAAATGGAACAAATATTAACTTCTCACCCTCAGCAAAGAGTTTGGGAGTAATAATAGATGAAAATCTAAATTGGACAGAGCACGTAACTGCAGTGTGCAAAAAAGCATCAGCATCCCTTCTTGTCCTACAAAAGTATAAAAAACTCTTCCCTTTCGATCTGAAAAAGAAATTAGTACAAACGCTTATACTCCCAATCATTGACTACAGCGATATTATCCTACAAGGCCTCTCTCAGGAAAATTCCCGACGTCTAGAACTGGTCACGAATGCCTGCGTCCGATATATCTGTGACGTTCGACTTTTTGATCACATTTCACCAGCATATGCAAAATTGTCCTGGCTGCGTACAGACAAACGCAGAGATTTCCATACACTCTGTCTCATCTACTGCCTTATAAATGTATACTGTCCCTCATATCTCTCCCCGTCCCTAACGCTCATGTCGGAACAACATGACAGAAACACACGTTCCCATTATAATAAAATCCTCTCCGTTCCACTGCATCGCTCAGTCATCTTCTCCAATTCCTTTACAGTAGCGGGAACCAGACTCTGGAATAACCTCCATCATTATGTTAGAGAACTTAAAAACATGACCAGCTTCAAAAAACAGTTAATGACGTATCTACTTAAGCAACAGTAATGCCTTCCTCTGTACATGAGTGCACTTCACATCATTACTTCCCTCTTTCCCCCTCCTTAAATCTCCCTTACCCAAAACTCGCTATACTAGTAAACATCTACTTTACACACCAAGATATTAATGTACATCTGCACAAATCTTCATTACTATTGCCAATCTTTCTCATGTTTGTCACTATTATTTGATTTTTTTTTTACTGTTATTATTATTGCTTTCACCATAATCTGTATGTAAAGCACCTGATGTAAAAATACTGCCAGCATTTACTTTATTAGGTCTTAGTCATGTTCATCATTATTATTTGATTTTTTTGTTTTACTGTTATTATTATTGCTTTTATCATAATCTGTATGTATAGCACCTGTTGTAAAAATACTTCCTCATTTACTTTATTAGGTCTTAGTCACTAGTCTTTATTCATATTGTCACTAGAGTAAGCTAATTTTCTCATTTAAACTATGTTCATGATGTAACTCTGATGTGTGAAATGCTGCATGTGTGGAACACTGGTCCGATGTACGAGAGGGCAGGTTAAATAAGTAAATAAATAAAATAAATAAGTAAATAAATACAGCTGAAGCGGTTATTAATCCCCAAGATTATATTAAAAAGGTGGCTGGTCCTAAAAATAGGAAGTGACAAATAATGCGCGCTAACTATAATCAGGTACCCAGCTGTCATACCAAAAGAGATACCTTTTCCACGGATGTACAGGAAATTTTAAAAATGATTTCGCAAACTTCACCTGACCGAGCAAAGCCTGCAGTCTCTTTTGGGATTTGCCGCTGATAAATAAGGCTTTAAATAGTGGCTAATCTGTCTTGTAAAACAAACTAGTACACACACATACACACACACACACACACACACACACACACACACACACCACACACACATACACAAGCACGCGCAATCACACACATACATACCTGTAGGCAGAATTAAACACTACTGCAGTTAGTTAAAGAACCAATGGAAAGATCACGTGTGACAAGCACTGAAATCTTTAAACATTATCCTAATAAAATACAGAACGCCAATGAATTCAGCCAGCTGGGTAAGCCCTAAGCGCTAAACACTATTGTAAAGAAGTGGCCTAACCATCAACGAATGAAAAGACTGGCGAGAACTGAATAAACACTATTTTCATAAAATACAATACACTAGATATTATGTCAGACAGATGGTTTACAGTTAACTTTAAATGTAAATACATTAAACCCTAATAAAATACAAGACACTTTAAATAAGGCTATCATGCATGGAATATGCAATAATACAGACTAGTAACCTACGGAATGATTCGACAGAAAACGGCTTGTGCACACGCACTCAACTCAGTCAGGCTCCTCAGTAGCGTGGAGAGTAGGCAACAAAATCGTAGTCCAATACACGTTCGCCACAAGTCACGGGTATGTCCATAAAATTTACCATACAGAGCCTAGTAGCAAAACAGAAACGAGCGCCTTTAGCTCACATTAGCGGACAGGAGGAACGACATAAATATCAAGTACGCCGAAAGGAATCAGGATGTAGGGAATCACACCCTCGTTAAGAACCGATATTCTGTCCATAATATGGGCACGCAACAGTTTCCCGAACAGGCTCGCTTCCTTCAACGTCTTGTATCTGGCAATTATACTCCAGTCAGCATGATGACACCAATAATACTCCACAGACTAGACCACCGCTTCCAGCAATGTTCAGCCAAACAAAGTGCAGACACGTCCTCGGTAATCGTGGACTTCCAACTACCCGCTGCTGACAGCAGTTCACCTCCATAGCTAGCCGATCACGTGCCTATATCCCCACCTATCTGCTAATCGCGCCCTGTTATGGCCAGGCATCCTCTCGTCCACCAGCAGCGGCTCAGAGACAAACAGTGGGCCGATACAATTGATGCCATACACCCAGGTCCTGACAATGAACAGCTAAGGTTTGGAGGTGTTGTCACTTGATTCATCGACAGCCTATGAAATGTAAGCGAAACTCTTTAATTATTTTCTTTAACTGGGATGAAATTACAATTAAATCACTACGCTTAGCTGCATACAGGCGTTGATATACGTCAACGGGGAGAGGTGAAAATGTGTGCCCCGACCTGGACTCGAACGCGGCATCTCCTGCTTACATGGCAGACGCTCTATCCATCTGAGTCACCGAGGACACAGAGACTTATCTCTGGCACGCCTCCCGTGTGACCCACATTCTCAACTTATTATCCCGCACTATATTCGTAGTGCCCCTGCCCATTATACTCATTACTCGCGACTTTTTTCCGGCTCCCGTAAGATTTCGGGCACCGTTCGTTCATCCGCACAAAAGAAGATAATCAATTGGCCGGTGAGCTTTAACTAGTATATATATATATATATATATATATATATATATATATATATATATATATATATATAATTGACATGTCCGAAAGAACATATACCAACCTCATACATATATTTTAACTGGGGCTTTACATTTGCCGACATTGCAGGGATTCTGCTTTGCACAGACATCCAGTGCAACTGAATTTTCTTGTAATGTTTAACTGATTCTAGGCAAATCTTCCTAGCAGCTATCTCGAAATAATTATTGATAAGATCTCCGTTCGTCAATGGTTGGAAGCTTTCTGCTATTATGAGATGAGATATTTCAAAATTTGTTTCTGTTGTATTTTCTGAGTCTCTAATAGGCTTTGTGAACGACGCTTGCTGAATTGCTAATTCATCGACATCTACATCATACTGACAGTGTGTGGTGGAGGATACTTCTGATACCTCTAACTGATCCCTCCCTTTGCTGTTCCACTCATGAATCGCGCGTGGGAAGAATGACTGTCGATGATCCTCCGTATTGGCACTAATTTCTCAAAATTTCTTTTCGTGGTCATTAAGCGAATGCTCACTTAAATTTCAGTAGTAAACCTCTTCGTAATGCACAACGCCTGTCTTGTAACGTTTGCAATGGAATTTGTGGAGCATTTCGTTAACGATCTCGCGCCGACTACACGATATCATGACGAAACGCGCCTCTCCTCGTTGGATCTTATCTATTTCTTTTAGCAGCCCTACCTGGTAACGACCATTTATTGATGAACAATAATCCAGAATCGGTCGAACAAGCGACTTATAAGTTACTTCCTTCGTGGATGAGTTACACTTCCTTGAGATTCGTCCTATCAATCTCAGTCTGTCATCTGATTTCCCTATTAATTGTTTTACGTGGCCATTCAGTTAAAGCCGCGCTGGATAGTTACTCCTAGATATTTACGAGGACGGAATTTACTCTAAATTTAGCTCTTTAAGTGGGACATTAAATCTGTGCAAAAACACCATCGAAGAGTAAAAAATGTTCTTTCACAAGTAACCGATTACTGTGTACAGCTTTCTCGTTTTCTTAATGAACGATAATGATATGATCGTCTGGCATTCTTGGCCGAGAAACTACGTCTTCGTGAAGAAGCGAACAAATGATTATTGCCACACAAACTTTCCCTGAGCGAAGAAAGCCTCCGATTCTGCTGGGAAACTAAACTGAGACTCCAAAATCTAGTGGGATCGATGCTAGTTACAGCAAAGTGTTGTCATATTGGGAAACACCAAGCATACAAACGCTATTGTTGGTTGCTGCTGTTGTTATTGAAACAGCTGTTGTTGGGATCTTCAGTCCGACGACAGGTTTGATGCAACTCTCCAAACTAGTCTTTCTTCAGGAAACACACATCTCCTAAGATATTCTTCTATTGTGGTTGGGCAGGTGCTCAATATTGTGTGTATGAATGTTTATATATGTGCTGAGAATCCAGTTTCCCATGTTGTTGTTGTGGTCTTCAGTCCTGAGACTGGTTTCAGGCAGCTCTCCATGCTACTCTAACCTGAGAAAGCTTCTTCATCTCCCAGTACTCACTGCAACCTACACCCTTCTGAATCTGCTTAGTGTATTCATCTCTTGGTCTCCCTCTACGATTTTACCCTCCACACTGCCCTCCAATGCTAAATTTGTGATCCCTTGATGCCTCTGCACATGTCCTACCAACCGGTCCCTTCATCTTGTCAAGTTGTGCCACAAACTCCTCTTATCCCCAATTCTATTCAATACCTCCTCATTACTTATATGATCTACCCATCTAATCTTCAGCATACTTCTGTAGCACCACATTTCGAAAGCTTCTATTCTCTTCTTGTCCAAACTATTTATCGTCCATGTTTCACTTCCATTCATGGCAACACTCCATACAAATACTTTCAGAAACGACTTCATGACACTTAAATCTATACTCGATGTCGACAAATTTCTCTTCTTCAGAAACGCTTTCCTTGCCATTGCCAGTCTACATTTTACATGCTCTCTACTTCGACCATCATCAGTTATTTTGATCCCCAAATAGCAAAACTCATTTATTACTTTAAGTGTCTCATTTCCTAATCTAATTCCCTCAGCATCACCCGACCTCATTCGACTATATTCCATTATCCTCGTTTTGCTTTTGTTGATGTTCATCTTATATCCTCTTTTCAAGACACTGTCCATTCCGTTCAACTGCTCTTCCAAGGACTTTGCTGTCTCCGACAGAATTACAATGTCATCAGCGAACCTCAAAGTTTTTATTTCTTCTCCATGGATTTTAATACCTACTTCGAACATTTATTTTGTTTCCCTTACTGCTTGCTCAATATACAGATTGAATAGCATCGGGGATAGGCTACAACCCTGTCTCACCCCCTTCCCAACCACTGCTTCCCTTTCATTCCCCTCGACTCTTATAACTGCCATCTGTTTTCCGTACAAATTTTAAATAGCCTTTCGCTCCCTGTATTTTACGCCTGCCACCTTTAGAATTTGAAAGAGAGTATTCCAGCCAACTTTGTCAAAAGCTTTCTCTAAGTCTACAAATGCTAGAAATGTGGGTTTGCCTTTCCTTAATCTTTCTTCTGAGATAAGTCGTAAGGTTAGTATTGCCTCACGTGTTCCAATATTTCTACGGAATCCAAACTGTTCTTCCCCGAGGTCGGCCTCTACCAGTTTTTCCATTCGTCTGTAAAGAATTCGCGTTAGTATTTTGCAGCAGTGACTTATTAAACTTATAGTCCGGTAATTTTCACAACTGTCAACACCTGCTTTCTTTGGGATTGGAGTTATTATATTCTTCTATAAGTCTGAGGGTAGTTCGTCTGTCTCATACATCTTGCTCACCAGATGATAGAGTGTTGTCAGGACTGGCTCTCCGAAGGCCATCACTAGTTCTAATGGAATGTTGTCTACTCCCGGGGCCTTGTTTCGACTTAGGTCTTTCAGTGCTCTGTCAAACTCTTCACGCAGTATCGTATCTCCCATTTCATCTTCATCTACAGTCTCTTCCATTTCCAGAATATTGTCCTCAAGTACATCACCCTTGTATAGACCCTCTATATACTCCTTCCACGTTTCTGCTTTCCCTTCTTTGCTTAGAACTGGGTTTCCATCTGAGCTCTTGATATTCATACAAGTGGCTCTCTTTTCTCCAAAGGTCTCTTTAATTTTCCTGTAGGCAGTATCTATCTTACCCCTAGTGAGATAAGCCTCTACATCCTTACATTTGTCCTCTAGCCATCCCTGCTTAGCCATTTTGCACTTCCTGTCGATCACATTTTTGAGACGTTTGTATTCCTTTTTGCCTGCTTCATTTACTGCATTTTTATATTTTCTCCTCTCATAAATTAAATTCAATATTTATTCTGTTACCCAAGGATTTCTACTAGCCCTCGTCTTTTTACCTACTTGATCCTCTGCTGCCTTCACTACTTCATGCCTCACAGCTAGCCATTCTTCTTCTACTGTATTTCTTTCCCCCATTTGTGACAATTGTTCCCTTATGCTTTTCCTGAATCTCTGTACAACCTCTGGTTTAGTCAGTTTATCCAGGTCCCACCTCCTTAAATTCCCATCTTTTTGCAATTTCTTCAGTTTTAATCTACAGTTCATAACCAATAGATTGTGGTCAGAGTCCACATCTGCCCCTGGAAATGTCTTACAATTTAATACCTGGTTCCTCGATCTCTTTCTTACCATTATATAATCTATCTGATGCCTTCTAGTATCTCCAGGATTCTTCCATCTGTACGACCTTCTTTTATGATTCTTGAACCAAGTGTTAGCTATGATTAAGTGCAAAATTCTACCAGACGGCTTCCTCTTTCATTTCTTTCACCCAATCCATATTCACCTAATATGTTTCCTTCTCTCTCTTTCCGTACTCTCGAATTCCAGTCACCCATGACTATCAAATTTTCGTCTCCCTTCACTACCTGAATAATTTGTTTTATCTCATCATACATTTCATCAATTTCTTCGTTATCTGCAGAGCTAGTTGGCATGTAAACTTGTACTACTGTAGTAGGCGTGGGCTTCGTGTCTATCTTTGCCACAATAATGCGTTCACCATGCTGTTTGTAGTGGCTCACCCGCACTCCTATTTTTTTATTGATTATTTAACCTACTCCTGCATTACCCCTATTTGATTTTGTATTTATAACCCTGTATTCACCTGACCAAAAGTCCTGTTACTCTTGCCACCGAACTTCACTAATTCCCACTATATCTAACTTTAACCTATCCATTTCCCTTTTTAAGTTTTCTAACCCACCTGCCCGATTAAGGGATCTGACATTCCACGCTCCGATCCGCAGAATACCAGTTTCCTTTCTCCTGATAATGACGTCCTCTTGAGGAGTCCCCGCCCGGAGATCCGAATGGGGGACTATTTTACCTCCGGAATATTTCACCCAAGAGGACGCCATCATCATTTAACCATACAGTAAAGCTGCATGCCCTCGGGAAAAATTACGGCCGTAGTTTCCCCTTGCTTTCAGCCGTTCGCAGTACCAGCACAGCAAGGCCGTTTTGGTTAGTGTTACAAGGCCAGATCAGTCAATCATCCATACTGTTGGCCCTGCACCTACTGAAAAGTCTGCTGCCCCTCTTCAGGAACCACACGTTTGTCTGGCTTCGCAACAGATACCCCTCCGTTGTGGTTGCACCTACGGTACGGCCATCTGTATTGCTGAGGCACGCAAGCCTCCTCACCAACGGCGAGGTCCATGGAACTGAAGAGAAGTAGTGGTAGAATATTAGTAAGGAAGTAAAAACACTAAATAAAAACTGAAACATTTACAGTTTGAGTACATGATGAGTGATGGGTATGTCTAAAGTTACCGGAATATATCAAGTAAGTTCATTCCTCTTAGAAAGGTCGCATGACTGACATGACGGAATAGGATCCTCATACCAACAGATCGGACATGAAGTTTGATGTGGAGAAACGACTGCAGAATGAATGGTGAAGAGGCGGACTGCAAAGTGGCCAGAACAGTAGACACATGCCCATCTGGAAGGACTTTAGTACGAGAAGATCATGAGATTTTTTTGACTATCTCTTACGAGTAGACGAAGAAGAGCAGCTGAAATCCAGAAGAACTTACAGATGGAATGTTACCTCGAACTCCCGGGAATGGATTAGTGAAAGCTGCGTTGAGAATTAAAGCTACCATGCTTCGTTTACGGCTGACACCAACCGTAAACAACTGAGACTTGCGTGGTGTAGAGCCAAAATCAAATTGTACTTTGAGTGAGAAAGCTTGGCATTCTGTGGTATACAGCGATAGGTTTCGCCTGTGTTTGTGGCGATGAGGTTGACGCCAGCGTTTCCGTAGACGTGAAAGATAACAGGCCCAACAGGTAGTAGCGGTTTTCGAGACGTGTGCCTAGTGAAGAAGGACGAATGTTTTCTAGTAAGTGCAAGAAGTAAGTTTCATAATACCCTTCGTGACCATGACAATCCAGCAGGATAATGCAAGGCGACATGCTGCTGTACACTCCACAAACTCCTTAAGGAAACTACGTATCTTAGATTAGCCTGCTTGGACCCCTGATATCTCGTCCATTGAGCAAATCTTGGGTACTATGCGAAGACGATTGCTTTCATACAAACTACCAATGTTTGTAACTGGCACAGTATGTGTTTTAGGTAAAGCAAGAAACTTCTCAGAATGGGCACAAAATGCAAGTGTGTTTTCGTTCCTGTGGGTGTCCCACCCCATACCAGTGGTGATGTTGCACTCCAGTTCCGAACCAAATGAAAGTTCAATTATTCAATACCAGTACGATTATGCCATAGGTGGTAAATCATTGGAAGCGGTAACGACCGTAAAATACTTAGGAGTTACTATCCGGAGCGATCTGAAGTGGAATGATCACATAAAACAAATAGTGGGAAAAGCAGGCGCCAGGTTGAGATTCATAGGAAGAATTCTAAGAAAATGTGACTCATCGACGAAAGAAGTAGCTTACAAAACGCTTGTTCGTCCGATTCTTGAGCATTGCTCATCGGTATGGGACCCTTACCAGGTTGGATTAATAGAAGAGATAGACATGATCCAGCGAAAAGCAGCGCGATTCGTCATGGGGACATTTAGTCAGCGCGAGAGCGTTACGGAGATGCTGAACAAGCTCCAGTGGCGGACACTTCAAGAAAGGCGCTACGCAATACGGAGAGGTTTATTATCGAAATTACGAGAGAGCACATTCCGGGAAGAGATGGGCAACATATTACTACCGCCCACATATATCTCGCGTAATGATCACAACGAAAAGATCCGAGAAATTAGAGCAAATACGGAGACTTACAAGCAGTCGTTCTTCCCACGCACAATTCGTGAATGGAACAGGGAAGGGGGGATCAGATAGTGGTACAATAAGTACCCTCCGCCACACACCGTAAGGTGGCTCGCGGAGTATAGATGTAGATGTAGATGTAGAAGGATGTCTCCGAAAGCTGACAAGTATTGGACAGGTAGGTCAGGATGTAACATTGGTGGTGGCAAATATGTTTATTATGCTTCAAAGTGTATGTATGGTGGAGCTGCGGTCGTGAAAAATTTTTGTACGTGTACTGTCTAGCTACCCTACCATGGCGACTCTTTACACAAGAAGTAAATATTTGGTATCTTTGCGGTCCAATCACATTAATGTGACCACAGCCTATGTTCGACGTCAACGTCCAATGACCACTTTAGGACGGCAGGTTGCAGCACTAGCAGTAGAGGGTGTGTAAAGCTTGTTGGGGGAACACAGAAAAATAGTGTAGCTGTTGTCGTAATACGGAAACGGAGCCATCTCTCTGATGTCCAGAAGAGCATGGTCATTGGCTTTCGGGGCAAAAGTTGAGCTATTTCACAAATGGCTAAGTTTATAAACCATTCGCCTGCAGCCGTGGTTAAGGTTTGCCCTTTTCAGATGACAGTGGGTCATGGCGTGCACGGCATGAAATGTCTGGAAGAAAATACCCTGCAACAATCGTCTGAAGCGTCCGGGCCTGAGGAGGTAGTGACATGGTCTGTGAAATATTTTCGTGATGTTCCCTAGGTGATCTATTTATTCTGGAAGGCACACTGGATCAACACTATTATGCATTTACGTTTGGGGACCATGTCCATTCCTACATGTAGTTTGGTTTCCTCAGCATGATGGTGTCTACCAGCATGGCAGAGCAATGTGTCACACAATATTCCCATGGCCACCACCCTCGCTGGATTTAAACCCAATTGAAAATTTGTGGAACCATCTCGATAAAGCTGTTCGCACTACGGATCCTTAAGTGAGAATCCTAGAACCGATGGCAACGGCACTGGAATATGGTACGGCTCCACATATCTTACAGTACCTTCCAGAAGCTCAATGACATTCTTCTTGCACGTCTCGCAGTGGTCTGCACTGCAAAAGGTGTTTATTCAGGCTTTCGACAGGCGGAGTGAATAGTGGACAGTGTACTTACTTGCAAAAGTAATGAACTTCACAACACATAAGAAGAAGTCCACATTATCATGCTTCTCAAATTAAAGTTCCACGACACGTAAAAACGCCGACCGCGGTGGTCTTGCGGTTCTAGGCGCTGCAGGCCGGAACTGCGGGACTGCTACGGTCGCAGGTTCGAATCCTGCCTCGGGCATGGATGTGTGTGATGTCATTAGGTTAGTTAGGTTAAAGTAGTTCTAAGTTCTGGGGGACTGATGACCTAAGATGTTAAGTCCCATTGTGCTCAGAGCCATTTGAACCTGTAAAAACGTTACGGAAAAAATCGCAGCACAAAGAACGAGTTGTGCGACATAAACGACAGTTGGTAGGCCCGTTTCTACATCGGCAAGATGATATCTGTTCAAATTTCTCGCCAGTGGTGTAAGACTGTTGCTAGCAGTCATGAACGTTAGTTACCTTCGAGACTGGACGTGGTAAGTTGATACTGATGAAGAATGCCTATATCAACAGTTCATTCACTTTGATCGAGGCTTGATGTTCCTTCTGTGATATTGCAGAAATACGCGGCAAGAATATACCTACGGCACATAATTGTTGGCTGCGGTGGGCACGGGGACGTACGGTTGCAAGAAGACCGTCGTGTTCGATTTGGAGCTTTGACACATAGTACTGAAACTGCAGCAACAACTTGAGCAACATTTGGTACCAAAGTGACACAACGGTCTGTTACAAATCAGTTACTTAAAGTTCAGCTCCAAGCCAGATGCCTTCTAGTATATCCGGCGTTACAAACTCCATTGACCTCAAACCACAACCATTTGCGACTTCAGTGGTTTCAAACGAGAGCTCATCGGAAGGCGTGTTGGAGATCTGTAGTGTTCTTTGATGAAATCTCGTTCCGTCTCAGTGCGAGTGATGGCCGTTTATTGGTTAGAAGGAGACCAGTTGAGAGCCAGCAACCAACCTGTCTGCGTGGTAGACGCACTGTACCTGCTCCTGGAGTTAGGTTTTGGTGTACGATTTCGTATGACAGCGGGAGCACTCTCGTGGCTATGCTACGCACTCTGACTGCAAATTTGTACTTCAGTCTCGTGATTCGACCTGTTGTGCTCCCATTCATGAATCATTCTAGGGGGTGTTTTCCAACTAGATAACGCTCTCCCATATACCGCTGTTGTAGCCCAACATGCTTTACGGAGTATCGACATGTTGTCTTGGCCTGCTCGATCATCTGATCTGTCTCCAGTCGATCCATATGGGAAGAAAGCAGAGGCGACTCATGCGTATAAGAAGGGCGTAAGAAAGGACCCACAAAATTACAGACCAATATCCCTAACGTCGCTTTGGCGCAGAACCTATGAACATCTTATTTCGAATATAATAAATTTTCTTGTGACCGAGAAGCTTCAGTAAGGTTTTGGAAAGCATCGCTTGTGCGAAACTCAGGTTGCCATTTTCTCACATGATACATTACAAACTATGGATGAAGGACAACAGGCAGATTCCGTATTTCTAGATTTCCGAAAGCGTTTGACAATTCGTTCCTTGGCAGGCTGTTAAAGTAGGTAGAATCATATCGGAAAGGTTCACAAATACGTGAGTATCTCGAACGTCTTAAATAATAGAGAGTTGTCCTCGACGGGAAGTGTTCAGCAGAAAGAAGGATATCATGTGGAGTGCCCCAGAGAAGTGTGGTAGGACCACGGCTGTTCTCTGTGTACATAAATGATTTGGCGGACTGAGCAGGAATCTGCCTTTGTTTGCTGATGGTGCTGTGGTGTACGATAAGATGTCAACGTTAAGCAACTGTAGAAGGATAAAAGATCGTAATGATATGGAACGAGTCATTATTCGTTCCCATTGCAAATTATATTTTAAGTATGGTTACATTCTGAACATTACTATTTTTTTACAATAAGAGAAAAATATATATAAATGTGAGTAATTCTTACACACCACTTTACACATTAGAATAAACGAAATAATGGTTGTCAAGGAGAAACTTTTTCAGTCTGTTATCAAATTTTACTTTGCTGTTGTCAGACATTTTATATCGCTGGGTAAATGTTCAAAACTTTTTTTGCAGCATTGTGCACCTCTTTTGTGCTCTTGAACTGTACTGGATTATTAACGACAAACTTCATGAGGGAATAAATAACTGTGAAGCTGTAGTCAGAGTTCCCAACTCCTTAAACAAATGTCTACAAGATGATCGTGGGCGAGCACCACATATTATCCTCACTTCACATTTTAGAGCGATGAAGAGTTTCTTTCTTAAAGATGAACTACCCAGCACATTAACGCATATGACATTACTAAATGAAAATATGCAAAATACGTCAGCTCTTTGATTTGCCTTTCTCCAAGATTTTCAATGATTATAAGCCCAAATGTGGCTGAACTAAGTTGTTTTAGGAGTTACAAAATGTTTTTCCTCCAATTTAGAATCTCATCAATTTGGATCCCTACGAATTTTGAAGTTTCAACCTATTTATTATTTCCTCACCCTGTGTTACACTTAGCATTGTTGTAGTACCTCTAGATGTGTATGACTCAATATATATATTTGGTCTTTTTAGAAATTGACCGTGAGACTATACGCAGAAAACCAGTCAATGATGTTTTTAAGAACATTGTTTACCATTTCTTTTGTTGCTGTATGTATGCGGGGATTGATTACAATACTAGCGTCATCTGCAAATAGGACTATTTCTGCTTGTTGTATACTAGATGGAAGATCGTTTACATACATGAGGAACAGTAGATCTAAGATTGAACCTTGGGGAAACCCATACGCGATTTCTCCCCAGACATAATTATATCCCTGGACTACAGTGTTTGCATTACTAAGTAGAATTTTCTTTCTTTTGGTTAGCTATACATCCATTGGGCAGCTATACCATCAGTCTTACAAACTGTTAATGTATCTAGGAGAATACTGTTATTCACACAATCACTTGCCTTAGAGAGGTTGCAGCGAATACCAACCGGTGCTGTTTTATTATTTAATGCTTGGAAAATATGCTGAGTGAAGGTGTAAATGGCTTTCTTAGTAGAGCAACCCTTTTGAAACACCAATTGTGGTTTAGTAAGTTTACTATTGTTACTAAGGTGAGATACTATTCTATAACCGCAACCATCTTAAAAATGTTAATTTTGGAGAATGATGCCAGCAGCGACACAGGTAGGTAATTATTGCCATCTTTCTTATCACTTTTCTTAAAGAGGGTTTTAACAACGACATATTTAAGTCAGATGACTAACATGAAATTTCTGGTTGGTGTGACGAACGACAGCAATCTTTAAACGTAGAAAAATGTAAGTTAAAGCAAATGAGTAGAAGAAACAAACCTGTAACGTTCGGATACAGCATTAGCAGTGTCCTGCTTGACAAAGTCACATCGTTTAAATATTCTTAGCGTAACTTTTTAAAGTGATTTGTAATGGAATACTCAAGCGATGATTGTGGTAGGAAAGGGGAATGGTCGACTTCGGTTTATTAGGAGAATTCTAGGAAAGTGTGGGTCATCTGTAAAAGAGACTACTTATAGGACGCTATTGAGTCCTGTTCTTGAGTACTGCTCAAGTGTTTGGGATCCGTAACAGGTCGTGTTAAAGGAAGACGTCGAAGCAGTTCAGAGGCGGGCTGATAGATGTGTTACCGGTAGGTTCCACCCCACACACAAGTGCTATGGAGATGCTTCTGGAACTCAAATGGGAATCGCTGAAGGGATTTGAACCTGACTCCAGAACGACCCTGTTGTCTCCAACATATACTGCGCGTAAGGCCCAAGAAGATAAGATGCGAGAAATTAGGGCTCATATGGAGGCATATAGACAGTCGGTTTTCCTTCATTCTGCATGCAGCAAGAAATTGGATAATAGTGGTAGGGGGTACTCTCCGCCGCGCACCATAAAGTGGACTGCGGAGTATCAGTGTAGATGTAGACGTCGATCTGACGACAACTCTACTGTCACCCTCAGTCTGTGTTAATCGTCCTAGTATTGCCGACCAGGTGCTACTGACATGCAACTCCACCCCACAACCTAAACCTCCGGCCCCTGTACAACACAATGCATGCGCGTTTGCATGCTGGCATTCCATATTCAGGTGATTAGTGAGGTTATTAATGATCCAGTACTTCAAATTTGCAGTGGCATATCTCGTGCTTACGTTAACCCCTTACATATGTTATCTTGACAAACATATTCTCGAAATTTCATAATACTACATTAATTGTTTTTTGGTGCTGCAATTTTTTTCAATTAGTGTAATATGCTTTTTAAAAACATACGATTCGTGAATGTTTTTTCTCCGGAACTCTACTTTTTCGATCCGCATAAAAGCACAGATTTTAGAGTCCATACAATGTCCTGGCTGTTCTCATAATACCGTTACGACCAAATGTGTCGACAACCCAGCACAACCTTTGCAAGTTAAAACTGGGTCACGACATGCGGGGATAGCCATGTGAAAAGGGCTAGAGCGTAGCAATTTAAAAGATGTTACTAGCCGGAACTTACGACTGCAGTCATAAAAACAATAAGAAAAAACAACTACTGCATTAGCTTCCCACCCACACTGGCAACACAGGTGCCACCAGCTGGCGCTAGCGCGCCCACCCGGCTCCCAGAACCCGATGATTCACGGCGCTAATGACGCAGATATTAGCGTGCCATTGGGTCGCCTCGGCGGTATGTGCGTGCGCGGGCGCCGGTCAGCCACATCTCTCTCGCCAATATTGCTTGTTGCACAAAAAGCTGCGCCGGCCATGATTCAGGGCGCCTTCCGCGCCACCGGCGCTGCAGACGCGGCCGTCGACGGCGCCGCCGCTTATTATTGCCCCACAGCCGCCCCCGCAGCCGCCCCCGCAGCCGCCGCCGCAGAGTTAGTTCCGCACCATTTGACCTCGCGCACGGCTATCCGCCCGTCGCCCCGGCTCGCTGGAGCGACTGCAATACATTTTTCCATTTTCCGCTTCGCGCACCACCGCTTGCTTATCTTAGCACGCCCAGCTTGTACCGCACACGAGCCGAGAGGATACGGCGCCCGCAACGTTTCTACAACGACGCGCAAAAATTAACTCTGGTGTGGGATTTCATTTAGCTATTAATGAATGTGTCTTACGCCTTCCGCACATCTGAACTGTTAGCGCAGTGCTAATAGAATTTCCTTCACTCATGTACATCTACATCAACATCTGCCTGATTACTCTGCGGCCACGCGGTTTGAGGCGCCATGTTACGAATTGCGCGGCCCCTCCCGCCGGAGGTTCGAGTCCTCCCTCGGGCATGGGTGTGTGTGTTGTGCTTAGCATAAGTTAGTTTAAGTAGTGTGTACGTCTAGGGACCGATAACCTTAGCAGCTTGGTCCCTTAGGAATTCAGACAAATTTGAATTTTTTTTTTTTTTATTACTCTGCAATTCACAATTATCTGGTTGGTAGAGGGTTCATCGAACAACCTTTCAGCTATTTCTCTACTGTTTCTATACTGAATAGCGCGCGGGAGAAATGAACGCTTAAATCTTACGTGCTGGCGCTGTATGATTTAATATGACGATCGTTCCTCCCAATACAGGTGGGCGCCAACAAAGTATTTACACACTTTTGGCTTCCCGACCAGTGTTCGGTTTATACTGCGGAGCTTTACGCTGTTCTCCAGGCTGTCCAATACATCCGTCACCATCAGCGGATACAGTATGTTATCTGCTCAGACTCTCTCAGCTCTCTCCTCAGTCTCCAAGCTCTCTACCCTGTCCACCCTCTGGTCCACCGGATTCAGGACTGCCTCCGCTTGCTCCACTTGGGGGGGCGTCTCTGCGGCGTTCCTCTGGATCCCAGGGCATGTTGGTATCTGTGGAAATGAGGCGGCCAATATAGCGGCCAAGGCTGCAGTCTCTCTTCTTCGTCCAGCTATTCGCCAATCTACGGAGTGTTTTATGTCGTCGTGTTGCTCTTTTATGGCACGCACATTGGTCGACACTTACCAATAATAAATTGCGGGACGTAAAAGCTCTTCCCTGTGCTTGGACCTCTTCCTCCCGATCTCGTCGTCGGGAGGAGGTAATTTTAACTAGACTCCGGATAGGGCACTGTCTTTTTAGCCATCGACATCTTTTAAGCGGCGATCCTCCCCCACTCTGTCCCCACTCCTCTCAACTATGGACGGTGAGACACCTTTTACTTGAGTGCCCCTATTTTACTCCGTTACGCGCCCGTCTACAGCTGTCGCCTGATACATCTTCCATTTTAGCAGATGACACGCCATCAGCCGATAGCGTTCTTTTCATTAGTGCCAGTGAGATGACGTCAGTAATTTGAAGCTTTTTTGGGGACAAACAACCCCCTTTCTATAGTGGTTTTTGAAGTTTTCTTTCTGTTTTTGGTTTCCCCACTTTTTGAGTTTTGCTCCTATTGCTCCTGGTTTCCAGTTTCGTTTTTTAGCTTTTCCTAAGTCACAGACCGTGCACTAATGACCGTAGCAGTTTTGTGCCCTAAAACCATAGCACAAAAAAAAAGAAAACTCTGAGGAGGAGTAAGCTGGTAATTGAAATTTCATGAGAGGGTCCTGCTGCAGTGAAAAAAGATTTTGCTTCAACGACTGCCAACCCAGTTCTCGTTTCATATCCGTCAGTCCCATCTGATGCGGATTCTCCACCACACAGAAATACTCTTGAAGAGGGCAGAGTAGCGTAATGTAAGTGGTCTCATCAGTAGACGTGTTACATTTTCTATGCGTGCTACCAGTAAATTGCGGTCTTAGGTTTCTTTTCCTCACAACGTTATCTTTGTGATCGTAGTACAAGTTTAAGTTATTCGTAATTGTAATCTCGAAGTATTTATTTGAGTTTAGAGTGTTTAGATTTGAGTGATTTATCATGTAACCGAAATTTAGTGGATTCCTTTTAGTACTCACGTGCATAACTTCACACTTTTCATTATTTAAAGTCAATTGCCACTTTTTGCACTCTACAGATATCTTGCCTAAATCATTTTGGACTTCGTTTTGATCGTTTAATGACTTAAGATGACGGTAAATGATATCTTCTACAAACAATCTATGATGGTTGCTCAAATCGTTTCCGAAATCAATTATGTAGATCAGGAACAACAGCTGGCCTAAATCACATCCTTAGGGAATTCCAGATATCCCTTTTCTTTTACTCGATGACTTTCTGTCAGCTACTATGAACTGTGACCTTTCTGACAGGAAATCATGAATCCAACCACAGAACTGAGACAATATTCCATAAGATTGCAATTTAATTACAAGACGCTTTTGAGGATTGGTGTCAAATGTTTCCAGCAATCTAAAAGTATGGAATTACTTTGACGTTTCCTGTCGACAGCATCCATTACTTCGTGAGAATAAAGAACTAGTTGTGTTTCATAAGAATGATCTTTTCAGAATCCGTGTTGGTTATCTGTCAATAACTCGTTTCCTTCGTGATAATTCACAATGCTCGAGCACAGCATATGTTCCAAAAACATACTGCAAATCGATATTGGTGATATTGGTCTGCAATTCCGCGGATTACTCTTATTTCATTTCTTGGATATTGGTGTGACTTGCTCAGTTTTCCAATCTTTGCATACGGTTGTTTCTAGTAGCTAGCCATTGTATATGGTTGGTAAGTATGGAGTTATTGTTTCAGTACACTCCGAAAGGAACCTGACTGGTATACAGTCTGGACCAGAGGCTTCTCCTTTCTTAAGTACTTTAAGGTGCTTTGCTACACCGATAATATCTATTTCTAAGCTCGTCATGTTGGCAGTTATCCTTGATTTGAATTCTGGAATATATACTTCATCTTATTTCATGAAGGAATTCGGAAAACCGTATTTGTATAGTAGCTCTGCTTCAGAGGTACTCTCATCAATAACGTCACCACCGTTTCCTCAGATGTACAAAGAAAGGCTCCCTTTTAGGCTTAGTGTTACTGACATATGTGCTCCAACATACCATGTAGCAAGAACCTTCATACTCTGTTAAGCCTACTAGTAGGTGTATTTCTTATATCGGTTAGAGGAATTGTATTTGGTGACATTTTTTATTTTATTTTATTTTATTTATTATGTGATCCTTGATATCTCTTTCACTCCCATTCCTTTGTCAGATATATTATGGTTAATTTGGGTTCTTTTTGGCGTTGAATTAACTAATCTTCAATAAAGTGACAAAAGTCATGCGATAGCGATAAGCCCATATACCGATGGTGCTAGTATCGCTTGCACTAGGTATAAAAGGCAGTGCATTGTCCGAGTGTTTTTCGTACTCAATTGATTCACAAGAGGTTTCCGACGTGAATGTGGCTGCACAACAGGAATTAACTTTGAACACGGAATGGTAGTTGGTGCTAGATGCATGGGACATTCTGTTTCCGACATCGACAGGAAATTCAATATTGCGTGACAAACAGTGTCAAGAGTGTACCGAGAATATCAAATAGCAGGCATTACATCTCACCACGGACAACGTAGTGACCGACGGCCTTTACTTAAAGACCGAGCGTAGTGGAGTTTGCGTAGAGTTCCCAGTGCTAACAGACAAGTAAAACTGCGTGAAATAATCGCAGAAGTTAATGTGGGACGTACGACGAATGTTTCCGTAACGACAGTGCTGCCAAACTTGGCGTTAGTGGGCTACGGACGCAGATGATCGACGGGTGCGTCTTTCCTAACAGTATGACATCTCCTCCAGTGTCTCACCTAGGTTCGTGACTATAGCGATTGGACCCTGGACTATTGAAAAACCATGCCTGGTTAGATGAGTCCAGATTTCACTTGCTGAGAGATGACGGTAAGATTCGAGTGTGGCGCAGACCCTACGAAGCCGTGGACCCTAGTTCTCAACAAGTCATTGTGTAAGCAGGTGGTGGCTCTACAATGGTGTGGGCTGTGTTTACATGCAATGGACAAGGATCTCTGGTCCAACTGAACTGATAATTAACTGGCAATTGTTATGTTTGGCTACTTGGAGACCGTTTGCCGCCATTTATAGGCTTCATGTTCCAAACCAACAATGTCATGTCACCGGGCCACAGTTGTTCGCGATTGATTTGAAGAACAAGCTGGACAATTGGAGCGAGAGATTTGGCCATCCAGATCGCCTGACGTGAATCTAATCACGTTTTTATGCGATATAATGGAAAAAACAGTTCGTGCCCAAAATCATGCGCCAGCAACACTTTCGCAATTATGGATGTATGTAGAGGCTGCATGGGTCTGTATTTCTCAAGAGGACTTGCAACGACTTGTTGAATCCATGCCTCGTCGAGTTGCTGGAATATGCCCTACAAAAGGAGGTACGATAGATATTAGAAGGTATGAATTTCGTCATATTTCGACTTGTGTTGATTTGCACTTACTGTTTATTCAATGGCCAATTTTATGAGCAGGCAGCTGGAGAGCTTTTCTTTACCTGTTATTGCGAATCTCTTAGTGGAAGGTTTCGAAGAAGTGACTCACAGTCGTAGCACTTTAACCTGCACGCCTTGATGTTTTACATGATTATCAATTGGGTTTCACCAAAGGAAAGGTACTAAGGACGTTTACGAAGTAGTGGAACACATTTTTATTAGGGAGAGAAGGATGTGCTTGTTCAGGACTCCAATACACCACATTGACTCCCCAACCTTCTCGCTACAAAACCAAATTTTTCAACATAATCTCAGTTCAATGCCAAGGCATTAAGCCGCCCTACTGGTAGGGCCTGTACGCCCGTGTTGTACAACTCTGTGGTCGACGTCGGAGCCACTGTCTTGTAGTATCATCAAACTCTCCATCACCCACGTACTGCTTTCCGCGGAGTGCATTTTTCATTTGGACCAAAGAGATGGACGTTGGAAGGTGAGAGGTCCGGGCTGTGGTGTAAATGAGGAAGAACAGTGAAATAAAGCTTTGTGATGTCCTCTCGGATGGGCAGACTTGTGTGAGTCTTTACGTTGTCATGGAGAAGGGGAAGTTCATTTGCACATTTGCCACGGCGAACATGCTAAAATCGTTTCTTCAATTTCCTCTTGGTAGCACAACACGCTCCAGAGTTGATCATTGCACCATAAAGGAAGACATGAAACAGAATAACCCGCTCAGAGTCCCAGAAGATCGTCATCACGTTACCGGCTGACGGTGCGGCTTTGAATTTTTTCTTCGGAGGAGAACCAGTGTGGCGCCATCACGTGAATCGACTTGATGAACACCTGTTTCATCGCCTGTGCTGATGTTGGCCAAAACATTATCACGATCAGCGTCGTAGCGCACAAGCAGTTCCTCACGTATGGTCCTTCGTTGTTCTTTATGGTGTCCTGTTAGGCGGCGAGGAATCCAGCGAACACGCATTTGTTTACCCTAACTAGTGTACGAGTGTGTCAACACTACCAACAGAGAAGTCGAGTTGTGGAGCGAAGTGTTTGAATGAGAGATATAGAGCGCATCGATGGACAATGTCAGCACGTTGTAACGTCTCAGGAACCACAACCGCATGCGGCCGGCACGCAGGCGATCGGATAGATTTGAGCAACCTTGTTGCGATGATGACAGGTGCCTCCCCCAATGCCCACAGTGCTTTTGCTCATTGCCAGGTCTCCGCTGAAATTTTTCTAGTGCCTGCGGTAGTGTGGGCTGCTCTGGTTTTCCACCTAAATAAATTCATCGACTTTTCTCTGCTTGGAACACATCTACGTTACAGATGCCATTTAGAAGGCTGCATCTAGCGCCACGGCCTATCGGAACTTCATGGAACTACAGGGGCTGACATGGAAGTATTCTACGATGCCGCATAACAAACTCTGCACTATTTCAACAGAAACTGGCCAAGAAACACTCTCGAAAAAAGAGACAGTGAAACGTCCCCTTTGACCAATTATACATGACTGTGCTTAAACTGACACACAATATTTTGTTAGCGCAACGCAATCTGACTTTCAAAATTCCCTACAAAAGAATGGCCCTGACTAACATTAGACTATACCTTTCACAAATCACTTACCTCACAAAAATCTTCGCTGCTCAAGCTACTGCAATACAGCGAGCGCCACTACTGCCAGCTAAATAAAAGATTCAAACTACTGAAGGCACTAACTACTGATAGGGGTAGTTTGCAAATGAAAGATATTAATAGAGAACAAACAATGTATTTACCTTGATATCATCATATATAAATATAGCAGTTCATGACAAATTACAAAACTCCGCCATCTCTCTCCCCACATCCACCACTGCTGGCGGCTCACCTCCAACTGCACAACGCTACGCGCTGTTCACATCCAGCTGCCGCTGCCCAACACTACAATGGCAGACAACAATGCAAAGCAGCCACAGACTGCACACAGCACAGCCAGTGATTTTCATACAGAGGTGGCGTTACCAATAAAAAAACCTAAACAGCCTACTTACATAGCCCCCATGCTCCCCACAAAAAAATTTTACAAATTGTATTGGGCAGTGGCCAATACAGATTTGAAAAAAATTTTTCATAATTACAATAACAAAGAAATCAAATGCACACACTTATTGATACAATGTTGGTCAAAAGCTAAAATTTTCTCACAGTCCATAAAGACAGTCCTCATCATTCGTCACAGTAAAATTGCAGTGTTTTTCTCAAAGTCTGAGCAGTAAAGGAAAATGCACACAGAAGTAGTGGATTTCCTTGCAATCTTGAAGAAGTAGTGTTGTCCTTCCAACGGAACGACAGTGCTGACTCTTGACATACATACAGGGAACGGGCCACAACAGAGCAAACCCACAGCAGAGTCAGTCGAAATTTTGAAGAGTATTGGTAGGTAGGTCATCACAGAGCAGACCCACTGTAGTCCTGGTAGAGATTACGGTATTGGTGGGCCACCAGAGGTGCAGACCCACTGCAGTCCTTGTAGAAATAATGGTATTGATGGATCATCAAAGATGTAGATCCACTGTAGTCCTTGTAGAGATAGCCAGCAGCCATCTGTTGTGACTGTGCAGGTGCACAATCACCATTGAAGAGTCTTGCGGATAATATAGCAAGTCCATAAACCACCACTTGTGCACTCACAAAGTTTTTGAAATTGTCCTTAGAACCAGCAATGCTGTTATCCAGTCCCTTGCTGAGTTATTAACACATGTGCAAACACTAACAGTCCCTACTTCTCACATATTGTCCATATACTATGACCAACAGAAACGTGCGCAGTGAAATGTAACTAACAAGTTAATAATATCATGAACTGGTGACAATTACAATTTAATAACATAAGAATACAATTACAAAGGTACAAAAACATCATTAAAGAACATAATAGTACAGATAACATTTGTAGTAATATGGGCTTTACAAAAGAATCGAAATAACATATACATCAGTGTTACAGGAATTATGACATGAGTACATATATAAAAGATCAGAGTAACTTTCGAAACATCAACTTCACACATGAGCATTAAACAGAACAGAATTAATAATATCTAACATCTTTACAAAGTAAATAACATATTATTAATGCCAATTATATTCGAGGATAACAGTATTCCTCATCATAGTGTACGTAGCTTAATATTAAAAGAAGAAAAAAATTCTATGAAATTACACAGAGACAGGAAGAAAACAAATACACAAGGGTACACAAACACATAGTGGGATAACACCAATAGGAAAGGACAGGGTTCGTTTTCAGTGTAACATGTGGTACTGCAGTCCAATCCAAAACTTCATATATCTTTCCTCTTATTTCATCCTTTGTTTCCACCAAAAAAAATTCTATCTAAGCATGCTTTCTGTATTTATATGTTCACACATTTCTTATCTCAACATATATTTCCAAGAAAATCCTACCTAAACCTGTTCTCTGTACTTTTTTTTTGTATAACTTCTCAATGCATTTCTTCCAATTCATCGAAACTCATTCTCTTAGAGGCTACCCCCTCTTAAGCTAACTTAAATCTACTGAGCTCAGATGCTAAACTAAGGAACGAGGCAATGCAGCAGCACAAAATAAGTAACACAAACAGCAATGACCAAAAAAATGGAAAATTGCAAAGCAAGCTACAGTAAATCTAAATTACCAAGCAATGCAACATTACAACTAATATGAGCCAATGTGCAGCAACAAGAAAAATAAATGAGTAGTAAAATTGGCTTAGCAGAGTAACACAAAGTCAAATTCAGTAACACTACACCTGGCAAACAGCAGTAACTTATACCTAAACATGACATAGCTCAAGCAGAAAAAATATTACAGTAAAAACAACAATGCAGATAAGGGAAATGTATATTCACATCTTAATATCTATGTGATTAAAGTGGTGCACCACAACAACTGATTGTAAAAAGAAATATTACCATGCACTTGAAAAGAAAATTAGGTGTTACTGTTACTAGTTCCTTCTTATTGTTCTTTCCTTTCCAAGTGCTCCTTTTTTAAAGAATGTGGATCATAAAATAATTATTTAATAGATCTGTCGACAGAAAGTATTCACATTAGTAAATGCATTTCATTTTATAAAAGCAATGCTGCAACACAGCTGGAAACCAGATATCAAATGAAATAAGCAACTATGAAAAGCAAAGCATAAAAATATCATTCAGCAGTCATGTGACATTTCATAAGTTAGTAGAAATTCTCTCAACTCTCATAGAAAGACGCTTGTCATAATCAGGTGTGCAGATGTAAAAATATTTCTTGTCATTTTATTAGGCATTTCAGTAAATATCATAAATTACGAGCTCCACAGTATGCTTTCAACAAGGAAATGTCAGTAGCACGGACAATGGCCTCCCCCCTTTTTTTTTCTACCACTGAAAGGCTAATGGCTTTTTTTTTTTTTTTTCTCGGGCGGCTGTCGCCCAGGTGGGTGCCCGCGACGCATTACGTGCAGGTGGTCACTTAAGTTTCTTACGGAAATTTTTACGACAGCAGTTTCCGCTACAGTGACAGTCTCACATAAAAATATTTTACAGGTCAAGAATTAGCGTTGCAAATCTGTAGAAACAAAATCCTATAAATATAAGTGTCCAAAAAAATTTTCGCCAGCATTGTGATACATTCATGCATTTACACACATTTCATAACTCTTAAAGTACGATTCTTGGTTTCCAACATCCTGTTTCACAAGTCAAGAGTCCCTACCCACTATTCATTACTCCTTACGTTATTACACATATACGTATCCATCGACACTCATCAATATTTCGTCATTATAAATATGAAGCATAATCAAATAACTCATATAGCCTCAGCCTATTAATCATAAACATACCTCAGCAGCATAATACACATCGTCGTCGTAAAAATAACATCATAACACCTCAGTCAAATCTCAAAATCGTCGTAGCTTCCTCCAATAATTAAAAAAATTCTCTGCTCATGTCAAAAGTGTCATCTGCCTCAAACGTACTTTAAAATCATGCTCCCTTACCAAATATATCATTCAAAGCTCTCATAGTATCACAATGGTTCCGAAAAAATATGAGCATTTCACAAAGTACAGACAAAATACAATTTCGTAAGTGTGAAGTTATCCAACCGTGTAATTACGTAAACATGTGTCACTGACGTAGTAAAAAAATGTTTATCTCTCAGTTAAATGATCAGATAGCTGTGTAATTTGTGTGTTAGAGAAATATGGTACCGATGTGTAAAGTTGTATAAGCAAATACCATATTAGCTAGGGTTCCTTGTGGTTGCCACACACATGGTACACAAAGTAAACGTGTACCCCCCTGAGGATTAATGTAATTATACCCTCAGGTGTTACAGATTACAGCAATGAAATGAAATGTATCACTGAAAACCTTTGTATCATTGTACTTCAAATATCTTTAAAAATAAATGTTTTAAGTACAAAATTAATCACTCAAATGCGTGTACTGTAGCGCTAAACTGTGCATCTTGTCGCAACATAATCTCTGTGGAAGTGTCGTAGTTATCGTCCTCCGAAAGCTAAGTTCTGCAGAAGTCAATGTACTTACCACATGATAAACAAAAGTGAAATGCTTTGCGTATAGATATCGTAATTATTATGCTTATTGGCGTGATGAAGAAAGTACTGTACAGTAACGTATTGTTATGCCACGAAAAAGGCTGTCTCATTGTTGCTATACCACAAAAGTTACTACTAAAACATGATTTTCTTCCTAGAAGAATTCAGAAAACTGTGCAGATATAAAACAGATACACTGCAAAAGCAACATTGTAAATTGTCACTCATTAGTACCGTCATGATAACATCGTGTAGGTGTCACATAAACTAACCACTGTGTCCTCTGGTATCTCACAGAAAGTACTTTAAACCCAGAATGTATTTTCAAGTAAACCAAAATGTTGCATTAAAATCTCATTAGCAGTACCAGTATGTGTCCTAAGTATGTAAGCCTGATAGTCGTTACGTAATCGTGCAACTAACAAGCAAGAATGTACAACTAACAACACTGTGTCGTCTGTTCATTATAACAATGCATTCGTAATTTCTGTTTAAATAAGTTCTCTTAGTTCTTGACTGGATCTTTAACTTCAAACATTATTGCATGTTAACAGTTTCTTAAGTCTTACAAAGCATACTAGTAATGTAAAGTGAAAAGGTATATGGCAAAGACAAAGTTAAAAAGCAGATTATTTTTCAATAAGCGGTTTTACATGTGAAATGTGGTGTAAACCTTTACTCTTCCTAGTACACAGAGGTTCAACTTGAACGGAATTATCATGTGGTATACATCGGTAAAGAATACTGGAATTTTTCTCAAGGTTAGCGTCTATGTTATTTTTCTCTGAGCCCGCCGGCGCACGCGGATGCCTGCGGTGCGAGTCATTGTCTGTTCCTTTGTTGGCGCGCGTCGTTATTGGGATTAGGAGACCTAATTTCCACAAATTCACCTTGCCGAGAGGGCCCTGCTCTGTTAGAATCCCGCCAGTTCTGATGAAATTCACGTCTGTCGTTTTGTCGGTACTTTACATAGTTTCTTGTTTGTCGGTCATGTGGTGGAGAATTTCTCCCTGAATCGTAACTCTGCGCCGAACTGTTGCGTCTGAAGTTATTCTGCCTCCCTTGATAATAATTGTTCTGGTTCCCGTATTGTCTTTTTCTCTGATTGTCTCTGTGATAGTCATTACTACAGAAATGCAATCTTTCTCTGTAACTATTATTACTCTGCCAGTGGTTGTCATATGGGTGGTGTCTGTTTTGGTCACGATTTGCGTTGTAACAATAGACCTGTCGTGTCCAGTTATTGTTTCTGTCGTCACGGAATTGTGACGGATGTGACCTGCAGTGATTGTTTTCCTGTTTTCGCATCCCGCGACTGTCTGTGTCAATTTCCAGTTCTTGTAACAGTCCCTGAAAAGCCTCAATGTCTTCTTTGCAACGTCCTGCTAAAATAATGTGTCGTAAATGTTCAGGTAATTTGATTAAGCAAATGCGGATGAGTTCTGAGGGGCTGTATGGGTTTGACAGGTACTGATTCTTGTGCAACATGTCTTCAAAATATTTCACAAGACTGGAGAATTCAGATTGTTCGAAATGTTTCATCATTATGATGCCATGTTTTACTCGGTCTTGTGTGGCTTGAGACCAATATGCTGAGAGGAAGGCATGGTAAAATTCTCCTTCACTATGGCAATCGTGAATGACCGATCGCATTCTTACAGCTGGTTCATTCTCTAAATAGCCACACATGAATTCTAATCTGTGTTCTAACGACCAGTTGGGAGGAAAACAATGAGAGAATTGATGGAGCCATGCTTGTGGATGAATGTTGTTGCCAGAATTCTTAAATGTTTTGAATTTACGTGTAGTAATGAACAGCTTATAGTCAAAATCATCATGTCGGCAAGTCGCATGTCGGTCATTGTTACATCGTTTCGGCGGTTCCATCTCAAAATTCGGCGTACCTTGCCAACTTCTTTCACAATTTCCGAAGTGCCCGGTGTTGTTATTTTGTGTCTGTTCCATATTTCTATGTCCCTCTTCCCGTATTGGGGCGCGAGTGTCCTCTGAAACACGTAATTCTTGTACTACTTGTGCCAACTGATCTTGCACTTCCTGGATTTCTCTTTTGTACTGCGTATTGATTTGATTTTGATTTTGTTTGAATTTTCTGATTTGTTCATACTCTTCAGTGTCCGTGAAGGCTACAGGTGTCGTGTCATTCAGATCATCATCTACCTTTGTAGATAAATTAGTGAACTGATCCGAAAGTTCGGCTACTTTCTCCGATAGTGTACTTATTTCCTCAGTGTGTTTTTCTGAACCAAGTTTCAGAGTATCTACTGTGTCCTTTAAGTTTTCCTGAGTTTTTGCAAGTTGCGTAACCAAATCGATAGATGCAACTGAGTCAAATTTTGCTTGCAAGGTCTCATGATTTTCATGAACAATAGTTTGCAGTTTTTTTATGGCTGCTTCGTGATTCTGTAATGCATTTTCATGTCGCGAAAAAATAGGTTGAAAATGCTCACAAATTTGTGTTTTTACGTCATTACAGACTTTTTGACATTTCGATTCAATGTTATGTAACTCAGTAGTTAAATCTTCACGTGTTTGTTCAAGAGTTTGTTCCAATGAGTCTAACTTTTTAAGATTTTGTTCCATTGTGTCTAACTTTTGAAGCTTTTGCTGTGTTTGTCCCATTTGTTGTATTAATTGTAATAACAATGCATTGGTGTCTGAAACATGTTCCTCAGTGCTTTTCGGCAGTGAATTTGCACCGGAAACATTCACATTTTGACAAGCAGAAAATGTGTCTTGACTTATTTGAGAAAACGGTGAGGATCCAAAACCTGAATCTACAGTATTTGCGAGATCGTGTCGTGTCATTTCGGCTTCCTGAGGCGAGCTATTGCCGACCGATCGATCGATAATGCTTCCCTCTTCACTAATTGTTTCACTGTCCACGCCATTGTTTGACGCCCGCTTCATTTCCCTGTGCACAGTTACCAAATTACTACTTTGAACATTAGTAAATTCATTACTCGGCGGCGCTGATAAGCTACGCTCGTCGTCACTATTATTTCTCAGTTTAGTTTGGAGCCTAGTGTTACGTTTTTCACACGCCATAATTGTCACAATATTTCACACGATTACACAGAAAAGCACAATTTGAAGCGCAAAAATAGGAGAACACATTAACATAGCACTGAAAATAATATCTAGTTAATTACAAGTGTAGCTGCGAAATACTTGGTGCAAATCTATATGCATGCCACAACTGTTTTACTGTACAACAATGAAAGGCTACAACTACAAAGGAGATTCTCTCTACAATTACGCGTTCTCGCTTCCCACGCCCGGGTTCCCGGGTTCGATTCCCGGCGGGGTCAGGGATTTTCTCTGCCTCGTGATGGCTGGGTGTTGTGTGCTGTCCTTACGTTAGTTAGGTTTCAGTAGTTCTAAGTTCTAGGGGACTGATGACCTAAGATGTTAAGTCCCATAGTGCTCAGAGCCATTTTGAATTTTCTACAATTACGCGCTAGCAATAAACAAAAGCTACACTAAATACACAAACTACAAGAAAAAAATCAGAAGATTCCAGTGAGGTATCCTAGGCTAAGGGTCGACATATGAAACGTCCCCTTTGAACAATTATACATGACTGTGCTTAAACTGACACACAATATTTTGTTAGCGCAACGCAATCTGACTTTCAAAATTCCCTACAAAAGAATGGCCCTGACTAACATTAGACTATACCTTTCACAAATCACTTACCTCACAAAAATCTTCGCTGCTCAAGCTACTGCAATACAGCGAGCGCCACTACTGCCAGCTAAATAAAAGATTCAAACTACTGAAGGCACTAACTACTGATAGGGATAGTTAGCAAATGAAAGATATTAATAGAGAACAAACAATGTATTTACCTTGATATCATCATATATAAATATAGCAGTTCATGACAAATTACAAAACTCCGCCATCTCTCTCCCCACATCCACCACTGCTGGCGGCTCACCTCCAACTGCACAACGCTACGCGCTGTTCACATCCAGCTGCCGCTGCCCAACACTACAATGGCAGACAACAATGCAAAGCAGCCACAGACTGCACACAGCACAGCCAGTGATTTTCATACAGAGGTGGCGTTACCAATAAAAAAACCTAAACAGCCTACTTACAACAGCATTGGTCGTATATTTTTTACTAATGCAAAATCGATTTTCTGTCACTGAGTGACCATCTTCAGTGCTATATTGTATAACTTAAATTGGGATGCACTATTGTCACTAAGCTTACGGCAATCACATCTTTTTTTTACTATTGCAAAATCGATTTTCTGTCACTGAGTGACCATCTTCAGTGCTATATTGTATAACTTAAATTGGGATGCACTATTGTCACTAAGCTTACGGCAATCACATCTATGTGATTGCCGTAAGCTTAGTGACAATAGTGCATCCCAATTTAAGTTATACAATATAGCACTGAAGATGGTCACTCAGTGACAGAAAATCGATTTTGCAATAGTAAAAAAAATATACGACCAATGCTGTCTCTTTTTTCAAGTATACCTGTTATCTGGTCGTAGTGCACAAGACAACATGGAGTAGCCAATCAAGAAAAACTCTGTTGCATTACTTGCTAAGAGCTCCTCGTTGCGTGTGAGGCTGGAAGCAGGACTTAACAACAAACAAGACATATTTCGTAGAATGTGTCGACATAGAAATAGAGTCTGACAGTGTAAAATAGCACAAAATGTTCAAAATCCTCAGGAAGATAGGAATAAAGTGTAAGAAAAACGCTTAACACACAGTACGTGCTACAACAAAGGGGAAACAGTATGACCAGTCGACCTCAGTACTCCAGCAATTCTGCGTAGCATTAATTCAACAATCTGGTGGGATTCCGAAGGTGTGGCGCGCCACAGGACTGTAGGCATGCAATAACGGCTTTGGACCAAATTTGACTTCTGACCTTTCAGCCGGACACTGACGCCCCTCTCCCTCCCTCCCCTACCCTCGTTCTCTCCTACCACCTGTTACCCCACCCAACTCTGAACGCTCTAAGACATATATTGTATATTTCCATTACGCTGAAGAAATCTGATGCAGGAATGTCAAAGTGTATTACACAGATATGGCTGGCTTTATATGTCACGCAACAACCTCAAACATTTTTGACGTTATCAAACGTCATGTGCTAGGTTGGTTTGACACTTCGGGTTACAATAATAATAACTTTTATATCATCACTCGTTCGGTAGGAAGAAAGTGATTTTCATGAAAGGTAAGAAAAACGTTGTGTATTATTATGCAATTCGTAGGAAGATAGTGAAGATGTACACCCTTGAAATTTAATCAAAATGCATAATGTGTAGAGCGAAAGGCGTGCAACGCGTATCTACTAAGGAGTAAGGCGTTGACGATTTTAAAAAAATGTTATCACACTGACATGACAGTAAAATACTGAACTGTTATTAGGAGAGCTAAATGTGTGTGTTGGCTTTGTAGCTATCCGATTGGCTTCTTCTTCACTTCAAGGTTCAGGCAATACGATTCTTCCGCCTCCACATTTTAAAACAATATTTTTCTCGGTCTTCCAATGTTCCTTTTTCCTGAAGGTACGTACTGGAATTCTGCCATCTTCCAGACGTTTAAGATGTTGCCTCTATTTTTCCCTGTATTCTTCCTCTTTGTCATTTGAGTTAAATGTTGTAATTCTTCTCTTATATTCGCAATCTTATAGGATCCTTCCTTGAGCAACGTTTGACAGATCTTAAAAATCTCTTTTCAGCTCATTGTATACTGATTCTACATTTCTTTTTGTTTCACTTCAAGATACACTGTCATAGAACAACACAAGTACAGCGTATGTTTTGTAAGACTTTAATTTTGTATCTTTCCTAGTCTTTTTCGTAAGATTTTATTTGTATTCCAAATACATGTTCATATTTATTATTTGTATTCTGTAGCTTTTTATCGGTATTTAAGTGGATATCACATCCTAAATATCTGAAACTGGAGACTTGTTCCATTGTCTTGTCTTCAATAACTGTTTTGGATCGGACTCGATATTTCCCATAAGCAGTCGCAATCTTAGTTTCAGTGGTGAAGAGTGTCGTCTTTCTAGTTCAAATAATCAACACATCGAACCTTGTAGCTTTCCTCATTATTCTGTATCAAGACTACAAGATCTGCGTATAGTGTAGCGTTCAGATGATAGCTTCTTTTCAGTTGTATACCTTCATGTATTTCATTCTTCCGTTTCCTTATAAGATCTTCAATATTGATATTAAAGAGTGTCTGTGACAATCCTTGCCTGACGCCCTGATTTATTATTATCTCTTTTGTTCTTGAGTTGCCTTTATTTATGATTATTTTTGAGCCATCATTGAAGTTTTTTATTGTCCGTACAATGTGTAGGGGACATCCTCTTTCTTCCGTTATTTACCATGGACTATTACTAATGAACGAGTCAAAAGTTTTCTAGAAGTCAGTAAAATCAGAATGTGTTCCTAGAACGACTTCCAGTCGTTTTCCTAAAATTCTTTTAATTCTGAAATTATTTTTCTTCTCACAGACATACAACTAACATCGCTCTCAAGCGATTTTTGAGTAAGACTCATACCTCTATAGTTGTTGCGTATGTTTCTTAATCCTTTCTTGAAAACGGAAATTATTCCTGCAGTCTTCCAATCAGCAGCGATCTGATAATTTCGCCAGCATTAATTGAATAAATGTAAAAGCCTATTCCCAAAAGCGGGACATAGCTTAGGGATAAGAAGGGGTTAGAGAAAAAGAAGAAGAGTTGGAAGGGAATGGGAGCAGAAGGGGAGGAGAAGAGAGGGCGTGGGAAGTCAATCGCAAAGGCCAAATCTTGTCCGCAGCTGCCATTGCATTGTTACTGAGGTCCATGCATAGCTCACGCAATGCCCGTAAACTACAGTTCCTGTTGACTTTTGTGGACGTGCAGCCGGCTCTGTTAGCGTCCCAGGGTATGTTCTATCGGTTTTAATTCAGGCGAATTTTGTTGCCAAAACATAAGTGTGCTCCTCAAACCATTGGCCTTGTGACATAGACAATTACCTGACTGGAAGATGTCATCTCTGTAGAGGAAGACATCCAACATGAAGAGATGTACGGAGTCGGGAGTGATATTCACGTAGTCCACAGCTGTGATGATGATGCCTTCAGTTTCCACCAAGTTTCCATGGAAGCCCACGAGATTACCCCCCCCCCCCTCCCCCCCCCCCCTTAGCACCCATACACCTACATCCGGTTTGCCTGAATGATAGTATATCGACCTGGCGTAGTAAAAAACGTGATTGATCCAATTTGGTGACGTTTCCTATTGATCCGCTATCCAATCTCGATGATCATGTGCCCACAGCAGTCTTAACTGATAATGTCGTTGGGTCAATGGTGTGATGCAAAACGTGCTTGTGTCAGTATTTTGCCCAATCACCAGATCTATCACAGAAGAGGAAACTATCCTATTTTACAGAGCAAGCCTCCAGGCTCCACATTCTGCAATAACACGTGGACGTGCCATGCGTGATCGACTGTTCGTGGTTTAAACACTCTGCAGCCACATTCCATAGGTGTTTGCAGCAATAGCGTCCGAACAGCATCTCCATTTCCGAGATGTTCGTTCCCGAGAGCCGGTGAAAACAGTCCGTCCTTTGTTAAAGCCGCCTAGATCTGTGGAATTCCCTATTTACAGCACGTATCGTCACTAGGATGATCCCTTATTTGTCTCTGCCCAGCTTATGTACTTTCTTTCTTTCTTTACCACATCACGACCATTCATCGCAACTAGGCGGCATTCGTTATCGTGGTGGTGAGAGATCATAACGTTTTGACTCATCATTGAATTAGGACGCATGACGCTGTGTGGAATATGCCCACGCAACAGCCCTTCGTAACTTGCTGGGTTTATATATATATATATATATATATATATATATATATATATATATATATTAAAAAAAAGAAAGCTGTAGACTATATTTTTCTGATCATATTATGGTGGTCCATTTACATGTGCATATTCCACACAGAGTCATGCCTAGTGGTTCCAAATTATAGTGCCTGGTGACATATATTGGCATAATGTTCATGAGAATGTTTTTAATGTCTAATCGAACCGTTAATGAAGGCGTAAGAGATCTTCCAAAACGCGTAATTTGACGAACTATTACAATCAGTGGCACAAGTTCAACTTTTATTATTACGTACACTGGTTGTCATGGTCGCCACTATTCTGTTTACGAAAGAAAGAAGAAAGCTGACGTTATACGGGGCACATTCTCGAGTTGATTCCTGGATGGGGAAGGAAATCTGCTGCGCCCTTTAAAGGAAGTATGCCGGCATTTGTCTGGAGCGACTTAGGGAAACCGTAGAAAACCTAAACCGGGAAGGACGGACTTGGATTTGAACGTAAGTCCTACCGAAAGTCCACCCCGATAGCTGAGTGGGACAGTTCGGCGCTAGCGGCCGTGGCGGAGGTCCGATACTTCCGCCTGTGCGGCGTGTGCGAGTGTTTGTTTACTTGTGGACTTAGTCTGCACGCGGGCTAGTAACACCGATCATGGCGAACAAGTACAGGAAAACTACATTTCGATTCAATTTCTGCAAAGACTACGAACGACCAAAGGCTTTAGCAGTGGAACGATTCATTCGAGAGGACGTCAAGATACCGCCAAACGATATTATCGGAATTCACCTACCCATCGTTAGTCCCACGGTGTATGTTAAGATGGTAAATGACGCGGCGTGTGAGAGAATTCTACAGGCGACAAAAGCAGGTCTCCGATTTTGCCATAGTGACGGGAATGTCGGCACGGTAACTGTAGAACATGCTGGTCTGGGTATACGGACAATACGTGTTCTTGAGCTGCCATTTGAGCTCCCGGCTGACGAAGTTATCGAGGCTTTTAAGCCATACGGCACAGTACATGGTCACACAGCAGAACGCTGGACACAATTCGCCACATACCCCGTTCTTAACGGAGTGCGGCAGATCACTACTGATCTTCAGAAGCATGTACCGTCCTATCTGACAATTGGTGGTTGTCGGGCGGTGGTGATTTACGATGGTCAACCACGTACATGTTCTGGATGTGGCCAGGAGGGACACCTCAGGTCGAACTGTATGCAACGGCGGATTACGCAACTGCCTTCAGATGTGCGGGAGCCGTCGCCGGCGATGACAGTACTACCGATCACCTATGCCAAAGCCCTCACTGCGTCCGCTGATGACCGAAAGGACACAGCCTCGGTGGAAGATCAAGATGGCACTCTCCGAAACCTTGTCGCAGACGTCGGGATGACAGAGCATGCTGCTCCGTCGAGCATACAATCTACGGCGACAACATCAGATGAGACCGAACTCCCACCCAGCACACCGATAGTCCAAGAAGCAGTTCCAGCCACTACGGATGCTGTTCCGTCTGAAACGCACTCTGAGACGACATCATTAGTTTCGACCGAACTCCTGCCAAGTTCAACGATGGGACTCGAAACACTTCCAGTTCCTACGGATGCTTTTCTGTCGGGCAGCCGTGATTCCCTGCAATCTGAGGACACGGACGGAAGATCACGCAAACAGCGTTCCCCGAAAAGGAGGAAACGGCGGCGTCGCACGACATCTCCTCGGGATGACTCCCCTTGCCCCGACGACGATGTGCCTGTGGACCAAGACGACACAACAGCCTCTACGAAACAGGATGAGGCACTGGGAACTGTTCGATCCGACCCACAGCGGTCTGTCACATTGACGGTACCGGGACGTGGTGATGCTGAAGAGAAATCACAGCCAGTTGGCTCTCCAGACGCAGATGCTGTGGCTTTTGACACGAATATATCACAGCCTGAAAAGATGTGGTATGCGGATATTGAGGAGGCGCCGGACGTCATACAGAGGCAACCGGCACTCACGAAGACGGACTAATAATTGCTGAAGGTGAAGGGAGAGGGGCGAGAGAACGTCTTCTAACTCAGCCCCCGGCGCCGGTGCAGGGAGATGTTGTTGCGCCTCGACAGAGTGGGATTCAACGCCATGCGAACCGTATTGCGACATTAAATAACAATGACGTGCGTTCACCGGCCAAAATACACCTATTGAAGGAAACGGTTTGGGCATCTGATGTGGATATTGATTTGCTGCAGGAAGTCCACATAGCTGCACTCCCATACATCGCAGGCTACCAATCCTATTCGTCACATGGAGATCACAATCGGAGTGGGGTGACAGTTTACGTGCGAGATGGCTTCCCAGTGGAAAACGTGTGTTATCTTCCGTCGGCCAGGGGAATGGCTTTCACGACGTTTGGGAGACGCATCATCAATCTTTATGCACCGTCGGGAAATAATCGGCGGCGGGAAAGGGCGCGATTTTATGCAGAAGACATTGCTCCACTATTCCATGGACGTTCTGAATGTGTAATAATTGGTGGAGATTTCAACTGTGTTCTCAGCCAGAAAGACCAATGGCCGCAAGCAAACATCAGCCAGGAGTTGCGAATCGTTGTCAACGACCTTGTACTTAGTGACACGTGGGAATTACGACATGGAGCTGCACCGGGATACACCTATGTGACAAGTCATTCGGCGAGCAGATTAGATCGCATTTATACCTCACGGGCTCATGCAAATGATGTCCAGGACGCGGAACGCTGGCCATTGGCATTTTCCGATCACAGCGCTTACATCTGTACGGTGCTTCTTCCCCGTAGAGAGGTGTGGAACAGTAAGGCCCCGTGGAAACTAAACATTCAACATCTACATGATCCTGAATGCCGTCAATGGATCCTTGAGACATGGACGATGTGCGAGCGAAGGGTTGGAAGGTATGCGACGAAGCTTGATTGGTGGCCGACTTGTGCTAAACCGGCGCTTCGCCGTACGTTCATCTCATATAGCAGGGAAATGGCAGAATGGTGCCGCCGTACCACCGACTTTTATTTTGCAGCACTGCGCGACCTGGATGATGGCCCGCCGGGACAGGACATCTGGATCGAACGGAAAAGGATAAAAGCTAAACTAGTGGCTTTAGCTCGGAAACATCTTCAGGGAACCATGGTGCTCGCCAGATGTCACGATACAATAAGGCACGAGATTCCTTCCATGCACCACGTCGTGAATGAACGAATGCACTGACGACGCGTTTTGGTACGGGAGTTAATCACCCGCGAAGACCGAAGAGTGACGCGTCAAGCGGACATTGTCTCTGCATTCGTCGACCATTACCAACACATCTATCGGGAAGAAGGAGCCTCTTTCGATGACCTCGACCGTATAGCCACGTCCGTCTCCCGTACACTGACGGTGGAAGCCGCGGGAACCTTACTGGAAGCCATTAGCTGTGAGGAAGTACATGATGCGATCGCACAAGGTGCGTTGAATCGGCCCCCAGGCATTGATGGGCTTCCTGCTGAATTCTATCGCGAATTTCGCAACGAAATGGCACCGCGATGGACGGAAATGTACAACGAGATGTTAAATTCCGATGCGCCTATTCCACCGGCTTTTATGGAAGGCCTCCTGGTGCCAGTACATAAACCGAAGCCAGGAATTACGGTCACACATTATCGCCCCATCACCCTGCTTAATGCCGACTATAAGATCTTTGCACGGTTGCTAGCGTCCCGATGTCGTATGTTAATTCGTAGCGTTCTCTCTCCGGAACAGACGACACCGGGTGGATCGGTGAATGTGCAAACAGCTACTGGCGAATGCCGTGATGTGATAGCGCTGGCGGAGGAGTGCCGGCTTAAAGCGGCGATGGTGGCGGTTGATTTTGACAGTGCTTTTGATAAGGTGCGCCACAACTATCTGTATGCTGTACTGGAACAAATGGGTTTTCCAGACCGTTTTACTGGTCTCATTAGAAGGATTTACGGGGGCGCACAATCCTTGGTACAGGTTAATGGGCGTATAGCAGGGCCCATTCAAATTCGACGATCCATTCGCCAGGGCTGCCCTCTTTCGATGCTGCTGTTCGCGATAGCGTTGGAACGATTAATTGGGAGGCTCACCAATTCTCTTTCTGGGATGGAACTACGGGGCTACACCTTCAAATGTCGTGCCTATGCGGACGACCTCCTGCTCCTCGTTCGTTCTGGGGAAGAGGTGAAGACGGTCCTTGAACTGTTGTTGGACCACAGTGTGATCGCGGGTAGTGCAGTGAACATGAACAAATCGGCGGCAATGCCGGTGGGAAGGGGCCTTACGCCGGAAGAAATCAGTCCGTTTCCTTATGTGCAACGATTCCGCTATCTCGGCATAGACTTTACCTCATCTGTAAAACATACTGCAGCAGTTAACTACCGACGTATTTTACAGACAACACGTACCATGGTCCGACAACATCTACGGCGCCTTGATCCTTTGCAGCGAGTCGAGTACCTGAACACTTATGTGGTTTCTCGAATGGTGCATATTTCGCAGATCCTGCCCCTACTACTCACGCTCAGACGTCGACTTCAATCAGCACTAGGCTATTTCGTGATGATTGGATCGCCCCTCAAGGTGCGATACGAAATGCTCACTCTCCCTACGGACAAGGGGGGACTCGGACTTACGAATGTTCACTGCCGTGCGACGGCGCTCCTTCTAGCCACAATGTATAAGCAATGGCGTAGCGGGCGTGATTCCCTTACATCCCGCCTACTGGATGTCCTGGTTCCAGCGTCCCTCACACCTCCGGTGGCGGTGGGCAACATTACGCCACATTTTGCGCATGTCTCAACATTTATCGTGGAACTTAGTTATATCAGAGACGAGTTTCCGCGCACGAGACCGCCATGCGCGAAGGATTTTTATGTTTGGCTGCTACGACGGATAAGTTTTAATGTAATTGAACTGAAACACCCCAGGTTGCGTTGGCCGAAGATTTGGAGACATGTGCACCAAAAATTCTTTCCTACCTTCGTTCGGGCACTGTGGTTCTCTGTCGCCTGTGGCAAGTTCAACACCCACCAACGGCTCCATGCAATTGGACTAGTGGACACTCCACTATGCCCGAAATGTCACCAAGTGGATGACGACCATCACCGCTTAACTTGTATCGCGGTGGAGGACGTCTGGCTCCTAGGAAGACAGATGGTGGCTTGCTACCTCCGTGTGACCCCGCAACATATTACACCTGCTTCCTTCTTACATCCGGAGAGTGACTACTTTCCGGCGACTAAATCACAGTCGATCATCTGGATCAAAGGTTGGACGATCGCGTACCTCATGGGGATACTGCCACGTCGCGACTTGACTTTTGGTATTTCTTGCAGCAAGCCCACAGTGAGGATCATAGATGGTCACATTATCGGAAAACCTTTGCCAATTATCTTCAGGCAGTCTTCCTTGACCCCCCACGCAGTTGGAATGTGCCGGGTGCAGTCGGTGTGCACATTTGACAGCTGATGATGAACCTCACGCTTCTCTCACCACTCACTATGTAATGCACATACTATACGATGAAATGGTCTATATGTTCCTTTTAACAGAGTGATCCTTATTGAAAATAAATAAATAAATAAATAAAAACAACATCCCTGTTCCTTTCAATTTGTGATTTGTTTTAAAATATTTTGTTTCTTTTTGGCAGAGGATGCATTTCATTTAGTGTTTGTAAATTAAAAAAAAAAAAAAAAAAAAAAAAGTGGTTAGCGTTCAAGTCCCGTAATCACCGGGTCGCTGGATCGACTCCCACTAGTCAATTTTTTTTAAATTTCTAACACAGTCATTTTCTTTCTATTTATATTACAATTGATGTAATGGGTAAATTACGTGTAATAAAAAAAAAAGTGGTCAGCGTGACGGATTGCCATCCTACGGGCCCGAGTTCGATTCCCGGCGAGGTCGGGGATTTTCAATTAAAAAAAAAAAAAAAAAAAAAGTGGTCAGCGCGGCGATCTGTCACGCAACAGGGCCCGGGTTCGCTTCCCGGCTGGGTCGGAGATTTTCTCCGCTCTGAGACTAGGTATTGTGTTGTCTTTATTATCATATCCTCGTCACGAGTGGAAGGCAACGGGAAACCACCACTAGTATTACTTCTCACAGTATATAGCAGCCAGATTTACAGACCTAGAACACAAAACTACACACTAAATTATAGGAATGTCAAACAGAATGCTAACAGTGTATTATCAACGTTTCCAATACTTTGGTTGTTAGGAAGACATGTAATTTGCTCTTATATCTTATACTGAATGCCTCTCAAACATTTAAAACTGTGGCTATGGCCGGCAAACCTGTGTAATTTCCAGCTTGACAGAATACTACGTAGGACTGAACAAATTCCATTACATAAAATTAGCTGGATATATAGATAATTTTTATTATATTGCTATGTTTTTATCAATTAATGCCCTTTTAGTTCCGTAACAAGTTTCAGCTAGTAATAGGGAATACCCTGTTCAAGAATCACAAGAGGAGGAGGTATACTTGGAAAAGGAAGGGAGATACGGGAAGATTTCAATTAGATTACATCATGGTCAGACAGAGATTCCGAAATCAGATACTGGATTGTAAGGCGTATCCAGGTGCAGATATAGACTCAGATCACAATATAGTAGTGATGAAGAGTAGGCTGAAGTTCAAGACATTAGTCAGGAAGAATCAATACGCAAAGAAGTGGGATACGAAAGTAATAAGGAATGACGAGATACGTTTGAAGTTCTCTAACGCTATAGATAGGGCAATAAGGAATAGCGCAGTAGGCAGTACAGTTGAAGAGGAATGGACATCTCTAAAAAGGGCCATCACAGAAGTTGGGAAGGAAAACATAGGTACAAAGAAGATAGCTGCGAAGAAACCATGGGTAACAGAAGAAATACTTCAGTTGATTGATGAAAGGAGGAAGTACAAACATGTTCCGGGAAAATCAGGAATACAGAAATACAAGTCGCTGAGGAATGAAATATATAGGAAGTGCAGGGAAGCTAAGACGAAATGGCTGCAGGAAAAATGTGAAGACATCGAAAAAGATACGATTGTCGGAAGGACAGACTCAGCATACAGGAAAGTCAAAACAACCTTTGGTGACAGTAAAAGCAACGGTGGTAACACTAAGAGTGCAACGGGAGTTCCACTGTTAAATGCAGAGGAGAGAGGAGATAGGTGGAAAGAATACATTGAAAGCCTCTACGAGGGTGAAGATTTGTCTGATGTGATAGAAGAAGAAACAGGAGTCGATTTAGAAGAGATAGGGGATCCAGTATTAGAATCGGAATTTAAAAGAGCTTTGGAGGACTTACGGTCAAATAAGGCAGAAGGGATAGATAACATTCCATCAGAATTTCTAAAATCATTGGAGGAAGTGGTAACAAAACGACTATTCACGTTGGTGTGTAGAATATATGAGTCTGGCGATATAGCATCTGACTTTCGGAAAAGCATCATCCACACAATTCCGAAGACGGCAAGAGCCGACAAGTGCGAGAATTATCGCACAATCAGCTTAACAGCTCATGCATCGAAGCTGATTACAAGAATAATATACAGAAGAATGGAAAAGAAAATTGAGAATGCGCTAGGTGACGATCAGTTTGGATTTAGGAAAAGTAAAGGGACGAGAGAGGCAATTCTGACGTTACGGCTAATAATGGAAGCAAGGCTAAAGAAAAATCAAGACACTTTCATAGGATTTGTCGACCTGGAAAAAGCGTTCGGCAATATAAAATGGTGCAAGCTGTTCGAGATTCTGAAAAAAAGTAGGGGTAAGCTATAGGGAGAGACAGGTCATATACAATATGTACAACAACCAAGAGGGAATAATAAGAGTGGACGATCAAGAACGAAGTGCTCGTATTAAGAAGGGTGTAAGACAAGGCTGTAGCCTTTCGCCCCTACTCTTCAATCTGTACTTCGAGGAAGCAATGATGGAAATAAATGACATTGCTATCCTGAGTGAAAGTGAAGAAGAATTAAATGATCTGCTGAACGGAATGAACAGCCTAATGAGTACACAGTATGGTTTAAGAGTAAATCGGAGAAAGACGAAGGTAATGAGAAGTAGTAGAAATGAGAACAGCGAGAAACTTACCATCAGGATTGATGGTCACGAAGTCAATGAAGTTAAGGAATTCTGCTACCTAGGCAGTAAAATAACCAATGACGGACGGAGCAAGGAGGACATCAAAAGCAGACGCGCTATGGCAAAAAAGGCATTTCTGGCCAAGAGAAGTCTACTAATATCAAATACCGGCCTTAATTTGAGGAAGAAATTTCAGAGGATGTACGTCTGTAGTACAGCATTGTACGGTAGTGAAACATGGACTGTGGGAAAACCGGAAAAGAAGAGAATCGAAGCATTTGAGATGTGGTGCTATAGACGAATGTTGAAAATTGGGTGGACCGATAAGGTAAGGAATGAGGAGGTTCTACGCAGAATCGGAGAGGAAAGGAATATGTGGAAAACACTGATAAGGAGAAGGGACAGGATGATAGGACATCTGCTAAGACATGAGGGAATGACTTCCATGGTACTAGAGGGAGCTGTAGAGGGCATAACTGTAGAGGAAGACAGAGATTGGAATATGTCAAGCAAATGATTGAGGACGTAGGTTGCAAGTGCTACTCCCAGATGAAAAGGTTAGCACAGGAAAGGAATTTGTGGCGGGCCGCATCAAACCAGTCAGTAGACTAATGACAAAAAAAAAAAAAAGTTCATTATTAATATGAACTGTACTCTTGTTGGCAATTGAGCTGCAAGTAGATTTGCGTCATAAATATCACTTAACTTCATTCTAATATTAAGACCTACTGTAAATTACGAAGTGACTGCTAGCGACATCTAGCTGTAAGCTCCTCAGCTAGCCTATCGAATTTGGCCGCCGTCCGTCTCTTGTTCACTGCAGTACTGGCCATACACGTGAACGCGATGTTTATCGCATATGTTATATTAGTTTGACGTAGAAAACAGCCAACAATTCAGTTCGTCTTATTTAATTGATAAGCGGTCTCGTGTATCAGAACCAGTTATAAGTTAAGTGAAAAACACTGAATTTCACAACTTTGGCTGTTTTCTACATCACACTGGTCAACACAGGTTGGTGTCCTACCCTCACCTACCTTGGACTCACCATTGACCGTCACCTCACCTGGATTCCTCATCTCCGCCCTATCCAGTCCAAAGCCCACAACTGCCTCCGACTCCTCAAACTCCTCTCTGGCCGGACATTGGGGTTGAACCTCTCCACACCTACAGATCCTTAATCCGTCCCATCCTCTGTTATGGCAGTCCCGCCTGGATATCCGACGCCCCCTCAAATTCTATAAGTCCGTCCAGATCCTCGAGCTCCATGCACTCTGCCTCGCCTTCCATATGCCCCTCCCGCCTTCCATGTGGATCCTCTGCGACCTGATTCCTTTCCCCATCTGCTCCATTTCCTTGAACGTATTTGCATCCTCTACACCTCCCGCTGCCTTGATCCCCCTCGTCCCCTGGGTGCTCCTCTCCTCTCCAACCCCCACTCTTTGCTGTACCTTCACCATTGTGTCTCACCTACCCTCCACCTGCACACCCTTCATCTCCTTTCCCAAGGTGGCTTCCATCAACTCCCCCTCCCGGATGTTGCCCTCTCTCCTTCCATTTATCACTCCTATCAAGTCTGATCCTCATCTCCTCCTCCCTTCCTCTGTCCTTTTCCTGGGCTCTCTCTGCGCCCCCTTCCTTCCTGTTTTTTATGCCACCTATCCTTTCTCTGCCTCCCTTCTCTCCCCCAAGTCCTTTTTGCTCTCCCCTCCACTGTCTTTCCCACTCCTTCCTGTGTCCGCCCAGCGCCCCGCTTTTTCTATGTCCCCTCCCTCCATCGGCTTCCCCCATTTCTCGTTTCCTCTCCTCCCCCGTTTTTCCCTCTAATTGGTCCAGGTGCTCTCCCCCCCCCCCCCTCTCCATCTGCTGCCATGTCGCTTGTATAGTGCTGTTTTAAGTGAGTGTTCAGTGTTATGCATCCAATGTCAGTGTTGCGAACAGCCACCATACTGTCACTAGTTGTGTTTTTTATCTTGTGTGAACAGAAACCAGACTGTCGCCGTGTTATTTCAATTGTGCCTGTCTATTTACTGCATCTTTTAATCAGCATTGCCAACCGTTTTTGTTTTTACATTTTCTTCGTATCTTTTTTCCCCATGTCTCGGTCACCGTTTTATCGCCTGATTTTGTTTGTTTTTTGTATCCCTTGATTCTGTTTTTTTAACTTTTCAGTCGGCTGTAGAGCGGCGTATTGTGCTGATGCCAGCCCTGACCCCCTCCCCCCCCCTGTGGTGGTGGTGGTGGTGGTGGGGGGGGGGGGGGGAATCAAATTCCAATAAAAAAAAAAAGAACAAAAAGTTGGTGCCTTGTTATCAACAGAGCATGCTGGAAATCCAAAAAATGTTGTATTACTTGTTAGCTGAATTGGTTGCCAAATATAATATGATCGTCATATACTGCGTTGTAATAACGTATTCATTATGATCTCTGCTATGAGACTGTAGCAGTACTGTTTAAATGTGTCAAGCCGTAAGCATTAACGATATAATGCCTCAGGTAAGACGATAGCTCGCTACATAATACTTACATACATAGTTTTGACTTACGTAAATATATATATATGCCTGCCATTTTCAGTGCCCCGTCTTTATCTTATTTTACAATCTTCAGTTTCATACCCTCTATTCCAACTGATTTTATATGAACAATATGTCAAATTATTCCACCTATGGCTTCTGAATGAATGTTATCACTCTTAACGTTTTGACGATGTAAACCATTACGGCAGTTATATTTGATTAAGACTTTTTTATGATATACGTCCAGTAAAATAGTTTTTACATGCTGTTGGACTTTATTGCAATTTTCATTGCAGTTTTGTGCCCTAGATATGTAATTTTGCTTCCCATTTGCTGCCGGACATGGCTGTACTCTTGTGTGTTTACAATCTTGACTTCGAGGCCAGCGCCAACTGGGAATCAAAATTAGGTATCTAGCGTAAAAAACTGTAAATATAATTACAAAAAAGTTGAATAGCATGTAAAGAATATTTTACTTGATATATACCATAAAACGGTCTTGATTGATGTAACTGCCATAATGGTTTACAACGTCAAAACGTTTTTGAGTGATAACAGTCATAACTGTGCAATAGGAGTCAGTGCAGATATTACAGTTGGTGACGGAGGACGGTGTACTGAACATTTCATCAGTATCTACGTCATTTTCAGACTAGTAATGACAGCTATTACGAGTCGTATGTTTCTATGTTGTTTAGTACCTCCAAGTATGTGTGGCAAGAGCAAGGCATTAATGCTCCTATTGCCCTGGGGAGCAGGTCGGGTGTTGTAGACTGGACTCGTGAACGCAAAACGAAGCCAGAAAGTGAATAAAAGTGTAAAAAAAAATGGAACAACTCACTCTACAATCAACGATTATTGTTTTCTTACACTGAGAATGCACAGTATTGCGGTAGCTGCCACGCACAGAGCCAGAGCGTTAATTTCACGCAGCGCGCGGCCGGCGTATTACGTTTCGGCACGCAATTGCTTAGCGCTACGCGGCGCCGCTCAGTTGCCGCGCGGCAGAATAAATGCAAATGAAGCGGTTTGAGCGGAACCGCAGACCGGCTGCGTTCCTGGCCGCAGGCCGGCGCCCTGCCCGGCCGCAATCCATTACTCCCCCGTCTTCCCGCCTCCCCCTCCCCCACCACGAGTTCTGCTCCACAGACCAATACGTTATTCTCAGCACGGACGGCGCTTCGCTCTGCTGCGAGCACATAATTGAAACGCGCCAGGGAAGATCCACGTGTAATTACGGCTGCGTGACGAAAGACTTTACGTAAACACCGGAACCGCGTAACGGATAGGTTTCTACGGACTCGCTGCTCGTGCCATACAAAAAGCCACAAGTCGAGAGACACTGAAAACAATGAAGCTACATGCTGCCGCCTTCGCTGTAATCCTACCAGTGCCAACTTAGTGGAGCTTCTCGTTTGTGGACCTTGGAGAAATTTCAGTCCCCTGTCACAGTCAGACGGGAAAACCTGGCGAGTAGTTTCAGCTGGCGGACTGGAACCCTTCTCTGCTTCTGCCGCAGGATTTTCCCGTTGCGAAATGTGAAACCGGTGTTTTAGCTGCATCTGTTTTAATCACTCACCGTGATTGGGGAAGCTCGCCGACTGCTCGTAACATATACAGGGTGGTCCATTGATAGTTATCGGGCCAAATATCTCACGAAATAAGCATCTAACGAAAAAACCACAAACAACGAACCCGTCTTGCTTGAAGGGGGAAACCAGATGGCGCTATGGTTGGCCCGGCAGATGGCGCTGCCATAGGTCAAACGGATATCAACTACGTCTTTTTTTTTAATAGGAACCCCCATTTTTTATTACATATTCGTGTAGTACGTAAAGAAATATGAATGTTTTAGTTGGACCACATTTTTCGCTTTGTGATAGATGGCGCTGTAATAGTCACAAACGTGTAAGTACGTGGTATAACGTAACGTGCGGACGGTATTTCCTTCGTGATACATTACCCGTGTTAAAATGTTGTTCACCAATTGCGGGCCGGCCGCGGTGGTCGAGCGGTTCTAGGCGCTCAGTCCGGAACCGCACGACTGCTACGGTCGCAGGTTCGAATCCTGCCTCGGGCATGGATGTGTGTGATGTCCTTAGGTTAGTTAGGTTTAAGTAGTCCTAAGTTCTAGGGGACTTATGACCACAGTTGTTAAGTCCCATAGTGCTCAGAGCCATTTGAACCATTTTTGAACCAATTGCGGAAAAGGTCGATATCGTGTTGTTGTATGGCTATTGTGATCAAAATACCCAACGGGTGTGTACTATGTATGCTGCTCGGTATCCTGGATTACATCATCCAAGTGTCCGGACCGTTCGCCGGATAGTTACGTTATTTAAGGAACCAGGAAGTGTTCAGCCACATGTGAAACGTCAATCGCGACCTGCAACAAATGATGATGCCCAATTAGGTGTTTTAGCTGCTCTCCAGGCTAATCCGCACATCGCTAGCAGACAAACTGCGCGAGAATCGGGAATCTCAAAAAGAGCGGTGTTGAGAATGGTACATCAACGTCGATTGCACCCGTACCATATTTCTATGCACCAGGAATTGCATGGCGACGACTTTGAACGTCGTGTACAGTTCTGCCACTGGGCACGAGAGAAATGACGGGACGATGACAGATTTTTTTGCACGCGTTCTAATTATCGACGAAGCGTCATTCACCAACAGCGGTAAGTAAGCCGGCATAATATGCACTATTGGGCAACAGAAAATCCACGATGGCTGCGACAAGTGGAACATCGCCGGCCTTGGCGGGTTAATGTATAGTGCGGCATTATGGGAGGAAAGATAATTGGCCCCCATTTTATCGATAGCAATCTAAATGGTGTAATGTATGCTGAATTGTTTCGTAATGTTCTATCGATGTTACTACAAGATGTTTCAGTGCATGACAGAATGATGTACTTCCAATATGATGGATGTCCGCCACATAGCTCGCGTGCGGTTGAAACGGTATTTAATAGCATATTTCATGTCCCCGGATTTCTTTCTATGGGGAAAGTTGAAGGATATTTCTATCGTGATCCACCGACAACACCTGACAACATGCGTCATCGCATTGTCAATGCATGTGCGAACATTACGGAAGGCGAACTACTCGCTGTTGTGAGGAATGTCGTTACACGTATTGCCAAATGCATAGAGGTTAACGGACATCATTTTGAGCATTTATTGCAGTAATGTGATATATACAGGTAATCACGCTGTAACAGCATGCGTTCTCAGAAATGATAAGTTCACAAAGGTACATGTATCACATTGGAACAACCGGCATAAAATGTTCAAACGTACCTGCGTTCTGTATTTTAATGTAAAAAACCTACCTGTTACCAACTGTTCGTCTAAAATTGTGAGCCATATTTCTTTACGTACTACACGAATATGTGATAAAAATGGGGGTTCCTATTTAAAAAAAACTCAGTTGATATCCGTTTGACCTATGGCAGCACCATCTAGCGGGCCAACCATAGCGCCATCTGGTTTCCCCCTTCATTCTAAACAAGTTACGTTGTTTGTAGTTTTTGCGTATGACGCTTATTTCGTGAGATATTTGGCCCGGTCACTATCAATGGACCTCCCTGAATTCCGACTATTAAAGCATTTAAACTATAAGGAACCATGAGAAGGTTCGCATTCTAAGGTCGTACAGTCCAGAATTGGTATGACAGTCAGACAAAATCGCCGTGAGCCTTGAAGCAATCATCCCACAAACGCACCAGCTTGAAGACACCCGTTTGCAAAAGTGCTGTATCCTGCTGTGTGAACAAGCTCGTAACTGCCTACAGCACATCTAGTCCGACAGGCCTTTTTTAAGGGATCGGAGGCGTGATAATCGCATGGGGAGAGATCGGGTCTATGGGGAGGGTGATCGAGTGCCTCCCACTTCAGTTGGTGTAAATTCTGCCTTTCGACATTTAGCTATATGGAGACGTGCGTTATCATGAAGCGGCAACAGGGAATTTGGCGCCTCATTCCGCAAACGTGATTTCCAGCAGACATGCTGCTCTCTACACATTCTTCGTACTCCGGGGGATGTCTGCCAGAGTTTTTCATCGAGACAGCTTATAAAGAACAACAACAAGTGGCTGAGCGGTTCTAGGCGTTTCAGTTCCGAACCGCGCTCCTGTTACGGTCGCAGCTTCGAATCCTGCCTCAGGCCTGGATGTGTGTGATGTCCTTTGATTATTTAGGTTTAAGTAGTTCTAAGGTTAGGGGACTGATAACCTCAGATGTTAAGTCCCAAAGTGCTTAGAACCATTTGAACCATTTTGAACCAACAACCGGTTGGACGCATTTGTTAATGGCTTCGCCATAGTTCACTTTTCTGCACTTACCACACGCACGTGCGAGAGACACGAATGCCACACTAATCCATTGTTTACTTCCCGATGCTTATATTCCAGCATCGGAGTTGCGTTCCAGCATCGGAGTTGCGCTACGTCGAATATTATCTACAGCAACGCCCTCAAACGGATACTTTTGACCGTCCCTCATATAAAATCCAACAAATTCGAGCGACATGTCATTTGAAACGATGAAACCTCATCTTATACGTGTAAAAGGTATATCTTGAGATAGAAAACTTGGCATACTTACAAACAGTTTTGTTCCGAAAGAAATCTCGTAGACGGTATTCTTACACATAATTTGCCTGTCTGTGTTAGGTTTTGAAACACTCAGGCAAACAAAAAGTTACAATGTGAGTGTCACCAGGACGTCTCTTTGCGGCACGTTTTTCCCTTCTGGTTCTTCATGGCAGACGAATGTAGTGTTGACGCAACACAGAGCAGCAACACATGCGGGGCTGTATTAGAGTTGAGATAGATCACAATTCGAACCCTAAGTGCTAACAACGCAGAGACTCTCCCCTGTGCTGACTACATGGTTACCGACAGAGGGAAAAAGCGCCATGGCAGCTACGAACCTGTACGAATTGGACGAGCAAGACTCGGGCACCTTCCGTCTGGCTACCTGCCGTTGCACGAGTCCTACCCGGGACCTGTCGCGGAAGGGTTAAGGTACGTGCCATTGACGACTGTATTTGTAGTACAGAGCAGAATGTGTTTTGCTATGGGTAAAATTCAGTACCTCTGGACAATCACTTCCTTTAGGGCAACTTATTCTCTCCTTACGCGTGAAACGTTATAGTCTTTTTCAGTAGCACTGTCCCTAGATGAGACTATTTCGTCTTATGGTGAAGTTGACCAAAGATTCTTACGATGTTCCTAGGGGACTTCAACAAGGTGTACTTTATTGAAACCGATAAAGTCTGATGGCACCTATGTTGGCGTGTTGGACAGAAACTCTGGAAGAAGCGATTCTAGTGTTGGATTTCTTAGGGTCTCCCTCTGTGTAGATAGTCGTGTAAGTGACATTCATTAAATGTGGAACAAATGCACTGGTGCCCTTTGAAATTAACAATAAATAAAAATGAAATATAACATCTGCAAGAATGTGCTTAGGGTACATAAAAATTACATCTGCCTTAACGAAATTATATTTTTGTCACAATGAATGGGTTATAAAACCAACATTTGTAGGTGAGCTTTTATTACATTAGATTAGATTACATGAATTCATCGTTCGATGCACCTATTTTGACCAGATCCTAGTGGAAGAGGAAGGTATCAAATTACTTAACAGTATGTAAAATAAAATAAGGATAATAATAACAGTAATAATACATACATCAACTGGTTGGGTTTAGAAATTCGTCAATGAGGTGGAAGGAGTTGGAAAGAAGTACACTTTTTCAGGCTCCATTTAAATGGAACGTTATTTGTAGCTAAGCTTTCTACTGTTCCTGGAAAATTATTGAAAATATGTCATCCTGAATAGGACACTCAGCTTAGGACTAAAGTAAGTGCTTTTCAGTCCATATTTAAATTATTTTCGTTGCTGGTATTGATTTTGTGAACTAAAGTGGAACTTGGAGAAAGGGGTACATTATTTACAAGAAATTTCATCTCCGCTTCTTACGCATATACAGCATGGAAACTTCATAAAAGCTCTGAACTACATCTTGTGAGACTTATCAAAATGTATTGACAGTATGTGGCAATTATACATTTAAAAATGCAAGTAGCAGCTGTTTCTAAGACCTGTATCGTGTGTTAAAAAGATTTACTCTGAGTCTGACAATGTATGTGATGAGATATCTGCCATATACACATGAAAAGCGATGACCAGAAGATGGACGCATGCGAGCCATAACACTTACTTTCCTGTACGTTACTAATAATGATTTGGGCTAGTGTCTTTCGCTGGTAATCACAACGTACACATTCCCGCGTTCGAGTCCTGCCATTTCCTAAATTCTGAATGAAAATCATCACCAATGGCGACCGTAGACGGCATCGTCAAAGAGGGTCCACGAGCAGACAGTGGTTCAGGGTACTCTCCTGCACTTGAGGTTTGAAACTGTCATTAAAATGCAGAAGATTAAGCAAAGATTAACGACATGAGTATGCAAGAGGCAGTGCAACCCAATGCATTCTACTCTATCTGTTTTATTTTATTTATTTCTTTTGTCGTCTGTCTTTGAATCGTCTCTACATGAGCCTCTTCATCATTTTGTTTAACATTTACTTAATATACCCATCTCTGGCGTCTCAATTCTGGACCCAAACTGTAAACCACATAAAGAAAGAGTGAGCAGCTGATTGCGTATACAGTGGCCACAATGTATATTTCCTCTATTTCACCAAGATTTTTGTCAATTATCGTAGCCCCACACGCATATTCAGTACATCTATGTGCTGTATGTCAATATTTACATCTTTTCCTCTTCTCATCTGATGAATGAAAGTATTTATGAGAGTGTAAAAGGTAAATTTCAGCATCTAGATCTGTGGGACTAAAAGTAGTCTGCTACTGTGGCAGAATACCCAACCCTATAAAGCAAGTACCAGGTAGCAAAGAGGTTTCTGTTCGCCTTGGATGAAGCTGTTGTACAGTTTGGCGCCACACAATAGGGAGCTCTCTGGGCATTTCCGGAGGAATGGGACGATTGGTTCGCAAAGAGTTCGCTTGGGAGTGTTCTGGGAGATGCGAGATGGGCGACACCAACTCAGTATGAGTGCGCCTATTCATAGTTAATTCATTATCTTACTTTTGTAGATTTCAGCTCTAGGTAAAAGTAACGTCTTGTTCTCATCGCTCATTGCTCGCTGAGAGCATACGGAATTTTTCTGGTTAATTTTGGAACGTTATAAACAGCTGCTCGTGGCCACGCATGTAAGCTATTGTTCTGCTCTACCTCTGTTCAGACATGTGAACTCGTGGTGTATCTTCTCAGATTAGTCTGATTTAGTTCGTTGGTGATCTCACGAGTGTAATGTAATTGAGCAGATTTCTAAAACTTTGCTAATTTCGATTTCAGTTCGGAATGTCTTTGTTGCCTCATCACTTGTTCAGTAAGGATCTGAGATCCTAAAGTTCGCAGATCGTGACTCACAGTAATGTATCCTGTCCAATGTGATCAGTTATTCTGAATTATACCACTCATTTTGTGCAAATTTTTGTTTGTGACGACCACGTGTTCATGGATTGTGAGAATAGTTACATGTCACAGTTACTGATTCTCGGGGTAAGACTTCCTAACTAGTTTCACAATTCTTCTATGTTGCAAATGTTAACAGCTGATTCTTATGGATTGTTCATTTGCTTCGTGGGCTCAAGCCGAGGGAACGGCCATTTGCCAACCATGTGCGTACTGGTGAAGTTTTTCTTTATTCTTACATTTGGCCTGAATGTTTCTTATATGTGCATATGTGCATGAATGTCACCTTTGGAAGATTCCTCTGACCCTTCCATAATAAATAATTAATGATAAATCTTGTTGGAGTCTCCAAGACGCAGTTTTAAACCCAATTTTGTTACTCTGCCAAGAGTGTTATGAAGAACAGTAACCATCTCCAATTTATTGGTTCTTTAGCTTATTAGTTCGTTCAGCTGTTTTTGAATGAACGTGATAGTTTTACTAGAGCACATGCTTACGTATTCCCTCGCAAAGTTCCATGTCAAGTCCTACGGCTATCCGTTGCGAAACAGAGAAATATGTCCAAGTTCTTTATTCAATATTTATTCAACTGCCAAAATGTGCAGCTTCGGCAACTCATTTCATCTAAAGGTCAAAGGTTTTCCTTTCATTTACATGCAGATACCGTCTTCCCACCATCCATGTTAACAGGTACCTCATTTTTATGGACACCTTTATTATGAGCACCGATACCCAACCACATCTTTCACCGACAGATACCCTTCATCTTCTGACTGGTTCGATGCGGCCCGCCACTAATTCTTCTCCTGTCTCAACTTCTTAGTCTCAAAGTAGCACTTGCAACCTATTATTTACTGGATGAATTCCAATCTCAACCTTCTTCTACAGTTTTTACCCTGTGCAGCTCCCTTTTGCACCATGGAAGTTATTCCCTGATGTCTTTAACAGATGAGTATCGTCCTGTCTATTCTTCTTGTCAGTGGTTTCCATATGTTCCTACTTTCTTATTCTGCGCAGAACATCATCATTCCTTACCTTTTCACTCATATAATTTTCAACACTTGTTTGTAGCACCACATCTCCAGTGATTCGTGTCTCTTCTGTTCCGGTTTCCCACAGTGCATGTTTCACTATCACACGATGCTGTGCTCTAAACGTACATCCCCAGAAATTTCTTCCTCAAATGGAGGCCTATGTTTATTTCTGGTAGGCTTCTCGCGGCCAGGAATGCCCTCTTGCCAGGCTGCTTCTAATGTCCTCTTTGCTCTGCCCTCATAAGTTATTTTCTGTCTAGGTAGAAGAATTTCTTACCTTTACCTACTTCGTGGTCATCAGTCCTAATGTTAATTTTGTCGCTGTTCTGATTTCTGCTACTTCTCATTACTTTCGTGTTTCTTCGATTTACTGCATTAAAAAAACATAACGAGTACACACAGGACTTGTGATATGTAACTGAAAAAGTGTCATGATGATCTCTCCACTGGCAAAAGCTTACGGGTTAGCCGACCATTTGGATCTATAGGAGAGGCAGGGGAGGAAGTGCAGGGAATCTAAGATGAAATAGCTACATGAATAAAGTGAAGAAATCAAAAAAGAAATGATCGTCGCAAGGAATGAGTCAACATACAAAAGGGCCTTGGGTGAAATTAAAAGCAAGAGCAGTAACATTAAGAGTGCATTGGGAATTCCACTGTTAAATGCAGAGGAGAGAGTGGACAGGTGGAAAGAGTAGATTGACGGCTTCTACGAGGGGGAGGACTTATCTTATGACGTGAAACAAGTGGAAAAGGAGGCGATAGGGAAGAGATTGTGGATCCAGTTCGAAAATCAGAATTTAGAAGACGTTTATAAGACTTAAAATCAAAGAATGCAGAAGGGATAGATAGCATTCCAAGGGAATTTCTAAAAAGATTGTGGGAGGTGGAAACAAAATGGCTATTCACTTTGGTGCGGAGAGTGTATGAGTCGAGCGATATACGGTCTGACTTCCGGAAAGATATCGTAAACACAATTCCCAAGACTATAAGAGCCGTCAAGTGCGAGAATTATCGCAAAATCAGCTTAACAGTTAATGTAACCAATTTAAAAAAGTGCATAACTCTGTGCTATCTGTAATATCGTTATTTTATTTTGCTGCCAGTTTCAATTATAAACCATCATGAACGACAGGAAAATTTATCACTGATTATACATGCTTTACCGTAAGTTGAACTTACGTTAAAGCATATATGACATGTAATAAATCTATGATAATTTTCCTACCGTTGATGATAGTTCAGTACCGAGACCGGTAGCAAAATAAAATTACGATATCACAGACAGCACAGAGTTACACCTGGTTTTTAATTCGTACATTGTTTAAAGTCGAACTGAAATTCACGATCAAATGATATCAACGATACGATTCGCTGATGACATTGCTATCCTGAGTAGAAGTGACAATGAATTACGGGATATGTTAAATTGAGTGAACAGTCTAATACGTACAAAATAAATCGAAGAAAGACGAAAGTAATGAAAAGTAGCAGAAATAATAACAGCGTAAACGTGACATCGTAATTGGTGATGACGATGTAGATGGAGTTAAGGATTCCTGCTACTTAGGTAACAAAACAACCCTGACCGAATGGAGCATGGAGGACATAAAAAGCAGAGTAGCACAGGCATGAAGAACATTACTGGCCAAGAGAAGTCTACTAATATTAAATACGGGTCTTAACCTGAGGAAGAAATTTCTGAGAATGTACGTTTGGAACTCAGCATTTACGACAGGAGACAAAGCCTGTGGCAAAACTGGAAGAGAACAGAATCGAAGGCTTTGAGATGTGGTGCTAGAGATGAATGTTGAAAGTTAGGTGGACTGATAAGGTAACGAATGAGGAGTTTCTCCGCAGAATCTTCGAGGAAAGGAATACGCGGGAAACTCTGACAACAAGAAGAAAGAGAATGATAGGGTATCCATTAAAACGTCAGGAAATAATTTACGTGGTACTGGCGGGAGCTGAGGATGAATTCTGTAGAGGAAGGCAGAAATTTGGGCACAACCAGCAAGCAATTGAGGACGTAGGTTGCAACCGCTACTGTGAGAATAAGAGGTTGGCACAAGTGAGGAGTTCGTGGTAGGCTGCATCAAACTGGTCAGACCACTGATGGCTCAAGAGAAAAGAGATCGTCACTGAAAGCTTAATTCACTCCTCTCTCGTACTAATGTCTTCTGTTTGCTGTCTGTCAGATATGACACGATCCACTTTTCAGCGTAATGTACGTAAAATGATGTCGTGACACACGATGTTAAATTGCTTTGAAGAAAATAAATCCAACTAGAAATTTATTGCCTACAAGGGCGTGCAGAAAGGTAATACCTCCGAATTTTTTATCGTTTTCTCTGTAACGGTTGAGATGTTACATGTATTGCGTATTACTCTTTCAAATTTCCCACTTGATTCAAGCAAGTTGCAACCCTCAACCGCTAGAGGGCTACGAAATGCATCGTGTAACATGGCGGTGTTGAAACACCCTCTCCTTCAGCATGACAATACCAGACCATACACGAGCGTTACAAAATCTGCAATGATCCGACGCCTTGGTTTGACTGTCATCGATCATTCTCCATACAGTCCCCACTTGGCCCCATCCGATTTTCATCTGTTTCAACAAAAAGAACTCCCTCGAAGACTTCATTTTCGTAATTATGAAGCGGTGCAAGCAGAGTTGTGGTTGTGGCCGCGTCAAACATTCTACAGTGTCAGTATCAAGAACAGTGTGGAAAAATCTGTTCGTCGCCGAGGCGACTATGTTGAGAAATACATATGTAGACGAGGAGAATAACGATGTAGAATGTTAATAAAGTTTGTTTTATTTCAAAGGCTTAAGAGTTTTTACATTAAAAAATTCAGAGGCATTGCTTTTCAGCGTACTCTCATAATAAAAGGATGGAAGATGTGACGTCACTTGTGACGTCCGTTGGGATTCGTGACGTCGTATACAAAAAATTATTTGTATATTTTATATATTTTTTATTTTTAATTTATCAGCATGCTTCTTTCTCTCAGGGATATTGTCTTTTCTTATCACTTTTACTTAAGTGCATCAAATATGAAACGGGTTTTTGAAGGGCCTCAGTTATTCATGTACCAACTTTAGATTTTGAACGTGATGACTAAAATATAGTTGCTGTTAACTGAATTGAATGTAATTTCGTTAATTTCTATTTATCGATTGCAAAACAAGGCTTGAGAGAATTTCTATTGTTGCCGTGGAGCGACCAAGATAAAACTTACTGAACTCATGGAATCTGTATAGTTTAAAAACATGAACTTTAACGTAAATTAATTATCTGTTGCAATATTAAAAGGTTCGTACAACGAAATCTCTCGCATTTACATTTACTGTTAACACTTTGATCGATAAATTAATAGTTCGGCGCGTAATGGCCGCCCAGAGGGTGCATCGGAAGATGAGCTTCTCGCAGCGCAAATTACTGAAAAATGCTTATCAAAAATAATTAGCCACTGCGAGCATTTGAGGTGACAACTATTACAAAGAAATTCATTTTCTAATAATAATAACAAGTTTATTTAAGTGGAAATACGAATAACTTACATAACATATTTGTAGCCGCTCAGTGGCTGCCTTCCGTACAGCGAAACAAAACAGTCTGTGTACCACAAAGTACGACCTTCCTCCTCGGCCGTACAATCGCGTCTCTTTCGATCCTTTTTTATTTTCGTAGACATTAAATAAAGATGCTATCGCTGCATATCAGTTGTTTCAAGAACATTCACTATATCTTTTACACTAATTATATTCATAAAATATGTAAACTACGATTTACAACCGCTAAAAATGTCAATATTTATGTGACGTACCGTCACAAAGAGGATGATTCGAAACCAAGATGCAACTTCCTTGGTACTAGAGGGTGCCGCAGATGATAGAAGCTTCAGGGGAAGACAGATATTTCAATATACCCAACAAATACTTCAGGCTGAGTGGTGTAAGCACTACTCTAAGATGAAGGGCTTACCGGAAGGGAGAAAGTAGCGGGAATCAAACTAGTCAGAAGAGTTTGTAGCTACCTCGAAACTACGTACAGGGATCAGATAAGCTTCAGAACCGACAGCGGAAAAAGCATAAGAAAGAAAATTACTGAAAAATTGTGCGCCTTAGACTAAACCAGCATAAAGAAACCAGAAGGAAAATTCTAAGTCAAAACTTAACGTCAAGAAATGAAATCAAGACAGGCAGATCATAAAGGCAGATATCAAACGATATCGTCTCGGGGATGCATGTTATGGTTTTCCAGCTTGAACACTCAGACCGTCTTAGTTCATCTTCTCCTGAATAGGGGTCTGCGAAAAGAAGCAGAGAAACGCGGAGAACGCTCGTTGATAAGCAGCTCCTGTACTACAGTGTAACATGAATGGGCTCAGAGCACATACGATAGAACTGCAAATGTTAGCACAGGGAATATCACTGTCCTCGTGTGGCCAGGAGACATGTTGACCCAACTGTCTGTGCCCAGGTGATACAGTCACTACCGAAATGACAACTTCAGTACGGATAGAACTAAAGAACTAGAGGGTGTCAATGCCAAACACACCACTCTTCTCTGATCACTCCGAAACGGCTATTCAATCGTTTGCTATGAAAGAACACTTTCGATGTAGCATTGTGCAAAATTTATTTGCCACCGAATGAAGCCCCGGGCAGTGGGGCTCTCTCCGTCCGGATTTCACAGATTTATCACTGCAAGAGGTTCATTGTCTGGAAGTGGGTGTCAGATTCTGCTCTCCTTCACCTGTAGACTCCGTTCTCTGGATCCACCTCTCAGAAAGAGCAGTCACCAAAAAAAAAGTCGTCACGATTGATACTCAACTCAACAAGTTTCACACTCTAAATTCTTCCGGACGACTTCAGCGGCAACACGTCCCTTGCAAATTGGGAATAAATGCATGGTCTGAAAGCCTATCACGAGCATCCACTTCGTTGCTTTCCACCTCGTGAGGTCAAAGTACTAACGACAAAGAGAACAAGAGGACATCTTAGAAAGATTTCCTGGACTTTTACGTGAATTCTTCGACCCTGAGAAGGCGGTTGACGGTAACTGGAGAGTCTGTAAACGCGCGACCGCTACGGTCGACGTCCTTAGGTTAGTTAGGTTTAAGTAGTTCTAAGTTCTACGGGACTGATGACCTCAGAAGTTAAGTCCCATAGTGCTCAGAGCCATTTGAACCATTTGAAGTAACTGGAGGGATAACATCCTCAGGAAGCGTAACTAATGGTGTTCATGGTGATGTCTGTCTTTCATAGCAAATATGGGGTCAGTGCAGAACGAACCGAGCGGTAGAATAATGTCCATCTGGCATCTGATTGATCGTGACTGTTTGTTCCAGCGGTCACCGCTATTACATCGACAGTTAAGTGTCCTGTTCAATGTTTATTGTTTGGGTACGACTTTGTCACATTCTGTTTATCCTCTAGCCTTCCTACCCTTCAGCTGCAACCGACAGTAATAAGGTTGGCTACTGGGCATATATGAAGAGTTTCTAATTTTCGTCAGAGGTATGTATTTGTGTTATTTTTTATTGTTTCAGTCGTCAGAGTGACTGACAATTTTCTCAATTTTAAAAGTTCAGTGATGTTTCTGTGTCAATTTCTTCATTCGAGTCTTACAAACAGACCACAGTTGAAGGATTTAATGGCCAAAGACCTGAAGGCATTGAATACATTAAAGTACGTCACTGGTCTTGGGCAGGAGACTGAAATTTTTTGCTCCAATTCTAAAGGCTGTTTGCCTGTTCCCGCCTCGACTATGGATTTACAGTTCTAGGCTCTATTAGGCTATCACGTCTTGAAACAAACATCTAGTATCAGTCCGATTTCTAGCCTCGGATTTCATATTGGCGAAATACCACTTGTCTTCAATCGACAGTTCCTGAAGAAGAGTCATGTTAGTAAACCTATCGTATAATCCACGCTCATCAGTATTCCAATCCGTTGCTCGCCCTCCATTGGACCGAACATTCATACATCGACCGCGAGGAAAGAGGCAAATCAATTTTTGCACTAAGTAGGGTCTCGTAGCGCGTATGCCGAATCGTATGACTAATTAGTAGTTGGTAGGATCGTTCACCGCAGTGGCCCAAAGAAAAATAAAGGCGGAGCGGGGACAATGTTGATGAAGATGTAACACACTGTTAAAAAAAAGTTTTTGATTTTCGCTGCGGTGTCCATTTCGCGACCGATCGGACCTTACATTCCGAATCGCTCTCGTACAACTGCTAGATCTCCAGTTTGATTATGTGCAATCAACTTGCTGGTTAGATAAAATATGCTGTGTCTGTGGGTTGCAGATAGCTAGGTCTGGAGAACACCATGCTTATGCAAAAAAAAAAAAAATAAATAAATAAATAAAAAAAATAAAAAAAAAAAATAAGAACTTCAACGTACTGCCATCTGACGTAAAGCAAGAAGGAATTCTACAAATTCGAAAGAAAGTAAAAACCTTACGTCAGTAGCCAGTACATCGACAAATTATGTGCTTATCTAAGATTCAGGATTTGAATGCCAAAGTAACTTGCATGGTAGGCAGCAATTATATTGTAAACATTTAGTACGAGTTTTTTAAACGAATTTATTTTAATTTTATTTTAAAAGAAAACTTTATTTCACTAATTAGTAATTATCTGAGTTAGTCGTCTTGGGTATTATGAAGACACAGTAACAACAACCCTACAGCATGTCATTGGCCTCATATCTTTACGGTGAAAAGCAAAACGGTACAATATACACAGGCACAACAATCACAGATGTAAAAATTCGTTTCTCGGCGCCCAGGTCATTTAAGTTGCGTTTTTTACCATTAGACGTTCTACAAATATACAGGAATCTGTCAGGTGTGATTTACAAAATTGTCGAATGGTTCAAGATGTTCAAAATTCTGATAAAAACAGAAGTAACCTACAGGGAAAGACAGATAATATACAATATATGCAAGACCCAATAGGGAACAATAGAGCTGGAAGACCAAGAACTAAGTGCTCGGATTAATAGGGGGTTATTTCAGGGCTGCAGTCTTTCGCCTCTACTGTTCAGTCTATTCCGGAAATGTAAGAATGTTTCAAGAGTGGGATCAACATTCAGGGTGAAAGGATATTTCTGTCTGACGGTTCAGCTCCGTCTTACTAAGCACTGGCAGTCAGCCTCTGTTACCACTGTGGATATAACTGGATTCATCTCACTGAGCTTCACTGGATATTGCTCTGTAATTTCTGTTATTCCAGTTGAGTAAATGAAGTTTATCGGATACGATGTGTGGATCTTATTATCTTACTCTCTTCAATAAAACCCACCAACTCCCTGGCACCCGCTGTGGGACGTCCAAACATCTGGCGAAGAGAGAAAACTAAGTTTAATTGCTACTTGGGTTTACTTCTCGCCATACAAGCAATGACGACGATATTAATTGTGTCTATTTCTCGTAGAACTGTGATCATGTATCTGTTACAGAACGATTGCTGCCTGGCCGTGTTTCTTTGCACTTTTCAGAGGCTGATATTCTTGGTGAAGAATTTGTGATTTCTTGCAGCATAATTCAGTGGTTTCGCTGTATCCTCTACAAGTACTGTATTACTTTTTGTGTGTTTGATTGTGGTCAGTCCATCACAAGAACTGTCAGTAACTTATATTGTCCAGTTTCATGAGCAACAAGTGCAACAGCTCATATAAATGCTGACCAAAGTGTTTCGCTTCCGAGGGGAACACCGGGCCATCACCCCCAGCACCAGGATCACCACCAGAGGAGGCAGTACCTGTTTCCGCGCAACCATTCTGCGCATTTTATTTTCAACAAGAGGAATGGTTTGAGTACTGAGCACAGTTTGACTTGCACATCACCGCGCATCACAAATGCATCACAATGAATTAAGCGCAACAGTAGGAATGTCCGTATACAGGTTAGCTCGCAAAAATTTTCATTGAGAAAAGAAACTTTCTAAAAGGGCAGATTACTCCGACTCAGAGCCTGTGAACGAGCATCTCAAAAACGGCGAAGCTGGTCGAATGTTCACGTGCTGCTGCCGTGAGCATTATGGAAAAGGCAAAAGAACAGTGAACCTACTACTAGGCGCTAAATGGCTGCATGTCCACGACTCTTCACAGAGAGTGGGGTTCGGCTGCTTGTCTGCTCTGTAAAGTAGGATAGATGGTGATCCGTGGCATAACTGTCACAAAGAGCACAATGCTGATGCACGCACAAGTGTTTCGGAGCACACCGTTCATCTTACATTATTGAACATAGACCTCCGTGTTCACATGTTGACCCTTTGACATTGTGGAATATTCTTTCAGTGGAAACAGGATCATCGGGATTCGACCAACGATCAATGGATAGACGAGTGTGACGAAGCTACGTGCCAGAGATTGTATTTAACGGTCGCCGCAGGAGAGAAACAACGTTAAATATGGTTTGTGGACTGTGACAAGGCTTCTCTCATGGAATGTTAAAGGAAAGGATTAATTTTGGAGATTCTGCTTGGACAGGGGTGGGGATAGATGATCTGTATTGTTAAGCGTCCTCATTAGAGCAGTTTTTGTAAATGATAACCTATTGTCCAAAAATGGACGAGATTGAGTATTAATGTTACAATCAGTAGTTTCCGATCTGTGAGAATAAAACTCACTTATGTTGAAAGGTAATTTCCACGTATTACCCCCCCACTATTCATGATCCCTTGTGCTGGCGTATTATCAGTTTTTGTGTACCGAGGGAATCAGTGGAAAGCGGATTCTTTGAACGAACCTGCGCTTCGGAACTAGCTCTGTTTGGAGAAATTTTCAGATTTGGAAAGCGGATTCTTTGAAAGAACCTGCGCTTCGGAACTAGCCCTGTTTGGAGGAATTTTCTGATTAACATACAATATGACAGCTACGATACATTAGCTACTGAGAGTGCCACTGTCGCACAACAGGTGGACATCGTTCCCTTTATAAGCCTGTAAAGAGCTTCCAGTAGTAACTTGTACTGCCGGCCAGAGTGGAAGAGCGGTTCTAGACGCTACCGTCTGGAACCGCGCGACCACTACGGTCGCAGGATCCAATCCTGCATCGGGCATGGATGTGTGTGATGTCCTTAGGTTAGTTAGGTTAAAGCAATTCTATGTTCTAGGGGACTGATGACCTCAGAAGTTAAGTCCCATAGTGCTCAGAGCCATTTGAAGCATTTTGTGAATACTAACAGACTAGCTTACGTAATTCACCGATAGCATTCCGAGAGAATCTGTAACACAATAGTCATAATAGTTAGCACAATTAGTCAGATCCAAGTCTTTTTATCAGAGAGAAATAATTGCCTTAGAACACTAATCTTAACTACGTTATCATGTGTTTTACTATTTCATCAGATTCCAGTACTTAGTTTAACGCTGCTCAGATCTTTCTGATTTTTCTGTTCAGTGATTCCAAAACTTCCATCTGAAATGATCACAGAGCCTTGGAATGTCAGTGACTTCCAGGCTAGCTCGGGTAAATTCATTGGTGCATTCGGTTCATTCCACGTGCTGCACAGATTACACATCCATTGCATCATCTTCGACAAAAGAACGTTCTAAATGAGTGTACCATGGAGTATCACACTGCATTTTAGAAATTGAATGACCCTTTATTGAGCGATCGTTGTTAGGTACATTTTCATCCCATTAAGTTGTGTGTAATGTTGGCTGATGCATCCTCTTATGCGTTTGGCACTTTTTTCTCTTACAGAACTGGATCATGGGATATGCCATTTGCCTTCACATCCGAACTCCTCAAAACAAAGCACATTGCAACCATTCACAGACTGAGAAGAAAACTCTTGCTACTTTAAATGAGGTGACCAAATTCCACCAATACAGAAAATTCTACTTGGTAATAGAGCACAAGACTCTCACCTCACTGTTCTGCGCTTGAAAGCCAGTCCCTTCATGCACAGTTCTAGAGTTGTAATGCTGGTGTCTGCTCCTCTCCAGTTACTAGCATGAAACTATGTACAGGTCAACAGCTAAGCATTCAAATGTAGGAGCTCTTTCTCACCTACCAGCCAGCAATGACTCGGCGGTCAGCACCTCGGAAGTTTCTTTCTTTCATGTTGATGTTCAGAACAATAAAACACTTCAAGGTTTTCCCATGCTCAGGCAACAGCTGCAGACTCCTATCTCTAGATTCTGTTGCCATTTCTCCACATCGGTTGCCCACATTCAGTTAAAATTAGCGTATGCTGCAGTTCGCGCTTTGGTACAGCTTAACAGCCCAGCAGCGTGTCATCCTCTTACTTGCAGACAATATGGTTGTGGCACGTTTGCTTCAGAACAGAATTCTTCACTTTCTCCATCGAGCCCATTGGGGCGTTGTATTTCTTAAGCAGCTCACCCAAAACTTACACGTGGGCAGCCATGGATGCTCAAACAGAACTATTTACTTCACGATGTCTTGCATGTGCAGAACAACAAGTTGCTCTGCTATAAGAATTTATTGATTGGCTCAGGGCCAGCATCCCCTGGCAATGGTTGAATATTGACTTTATGGGTCCCTATTGGATTTGCCGTTGGCTTAGGGCGGTAGATACCTACAGCAAGGTTTCCTTCACGGTGCCCATACGCTCCACCACAACAGATAGCACTATCAAGACTCTGACGACAGTTTTTCACGTCACAGATTTACCTGAAACAATGTTCGTTTTGGACAAAGGATCTCAGTACAAAAGGCAAAATTTCAGCAGTTTTGTGGCACCAATGGCAATACTATGTAGTGACTGTTCGGTTCCACCTTCAATCTAATGAAGCAGAGTGCTTTGCCAGGACTCTCGAGCAACAAATGAACAAGTTATGCAATTCCCATTCTTGGGAGCAAACTTTAGTGCTCTTTCTCTCACCTTACTGATGCTGATGCAATTCTTGCATGGACACTGACCTAGGACAGGGCTTCAGCTGTTGCATCCTCCACAGTGATCAGCTTATCTTCCGCTGTGCTCTAAGTTATTGTGCATCATTAGGTCTTTTTTAGGCAAAGGCGCTGGGAAAGGAGTGCTATCGCCAGAGTCTTGGTCCACTCTTCGTCTTTTGTACAGGGTTTCACCAGGCTGCAGAAGTGCTATAAAAACCAGCTTCGTTTGTGTCAGCTGTACGAACCCACTATAGGATTTTCATTTATACGCTACTGGCCATTATAATTGTTACACCAAGAAGAAATGCAGATGATAAACGGGTATTCATTGGACAAATATATTATACTAGAACTGACCTGTGATTACATTTTCACGCAATTTGGGTGCATAGATCCTGAGAAATCAGTACCCAGCTCAACCACCTCTGGCCGTAATAACGGCCTTGATACGCTTGGGCATTGAGTCAAACAGAGATTGGATGGCAGCTTCAACACGATACCACAGTTCATCAAGAGTAGTGACTGGCGTATTGTCACGAGCCAGTTACTCGGCCACCATTGACCAGACGTTTTCAATTGGTGACAGATCTGGAGAATGTGCTGGCCAAGGCAGCAGTCGAACATTTTCTATATCCAGAAAGGCCCGTACAGGGACTGCAATATGCGGTCGTGGATTATCCTGCTGAAATGTAGGGTTTCGCAGGGGTCGAATGAATGGTAGAGCCACGGGTCGTAACACATCTGAAAGTAACGTCCACTGTTCAAAGTGCCGTCAATGCGAAGAAGAGGTGACCGAGACGTGTAACCAATGGCACCCCATACCATCACGCAGGGTGATACGACAGTATGGCGATGATGAATACATGCTTCCAATGTGCGTTCACCGCGATGTCGCCAAACACGGATGCGACCATTGTGATGCTGTAAACATAACCTGGATTCATCCGAAAAAATGACGTTTTGCCATTCGTGCAGCCAGGTTCGTCGTTGAGTACACCATCGCAGGCACTCCTGCCTGTGATGCAGCGTCAAGGGTAACCGCAGCGATGGTCTCCGAGCTGATAGTTCATGCTGCTGCAAAAGTCGTCGAACTGTTCGTGCAGATGCTTGTTGTCTTGCAAACGTCCCCATCTGTTGACTCTGGGATCGAGACGTGGCTTCGCGACCCGTTACAGCCATGCGGATAAGATGCCTGTCATCTCGACTGCTAGTGATACGAGGCCGTTGGGATCCAGCACAGCGTTCCGTATTACCCTCCTGAACCCACCGATTCCATATTCTGCTAACAGTCATTGGATCTCGACCAACGCGAGCCACAATGTCGCGATACGATAAACCGCAAGCGCGATGGGCTACAATCCGACCTTTATCAACGTCGGAAACGTGATGGTATGCATTTCTCCTCCTTACACGAGGCATCACAACAACGTTTCACCAGGCAACGCAGGTCAACTGCTGTTTGTGTATGAGAAATCGGTTGGAAACTTTCGACATGTCAGCACGTTGTAGGTGTCGCCACCGGTGCCAACCTTGTGTGAATGGTCTGAAAAGCTAATCATTTGCATATCACAGCATCTTCTTCCTGTCGGTTAAATTTCGCGTCTGTAGAATGTCATCTTTGTGGTGTAGCAATTTTAATGGGCAGTAGTGTAGAATTGGTGCCGAGGGGTCCCCACAGCCCAGCCGCCCTTGCCTTCCTTGGGTTCCAAGTCGCCGGTGCCAGACAGAGAGCCGATGGACGTCCACAGTGCGCCGACGCTGTCACCGCTGCGCCAGCGGCCCTAGCCATGGGAGGTAGGCCCAGTCTCGCTATCGCATCCTTATTGACCGCTGTGGACCCTCCAGGGGTCACAGCGCCGCCTCTGACAGATGATGTTCCATCTCTGGGCGTTGGTGCACACCCTGTAGCTCGCTTTTCGACAAATGTCCCACCCATTCGCAAGCAAGAAGAATGTCGAAGTTTCGAGAGGAGCTTGCCGCAGCTGAAGATGTGGATCCTACCTCCTCAATAAAATCTGCGGCTAGACTTCACCTCACCCTCCCATCACTTCCGACGTACTTTTCCGGCAGCATCACTATACAAGGGAGGTGAGGAATTTGGGGGTGGGAGGGGGGAGAGAAGGAAGGAATGTGGAATCGTGCACCGTTGGTACCATGCTGTGCCAGTCTACGCTCAAACGTTGGCGATAGTAGCCCATGTGAATGCACCTGCAATTTGGTGCCGGCTCCAAGACACACCTGCATCTGCCAATGTGACCTGTGCCGCAGCTGATCCAACTTAATGGATGCCACACCGAGTCTAGACTAGTCTCTGTGTTACTTGACCTCTGTCTGTCTTTTCTACACGTTGTTTCTTAATCTCTATTACGACTGTAAGTACTACTCGGCCTTTCTCACAGACTTGCATTGGATATTCCTCTGGAGTCTGATATTCCAGTTAAGTAACATCACTTGCGTGTAATGTTATTTTGCTCTCTTTCATAATACCCACCAATATCTTGGCATCCACCATAGGAACGAGCAAATGGATATAACTCATGGACCAACACGGCTCATTAACTGGACATGTAAGAAGAGTTTTAAATATTTTATCTCATCAAATAATGGAATCGGCTGTTCATGACAGCTTGTATGGCTAGTGTGGCATTGGTATGGTCTATTCATATCGTCAAGGACGTGTGTGGTGACATATGTCTGTTGACCAACACACAGTAACTCTCTCATACATACCTCTCTCTGCTTCGAGGGCTTCAAATATGTCACTTTGAGCAGTTTAACCAGTGTCGACTCCACTGCTTTACGCCCAGATGTTTTTCAGGCAAATTATCGCCAGGACATCAGCGCTGCGCCATTCTACTGGTCGCAGCGGCCATTCACTTTCTCCCAGTGCTCGTGTGGCATATTTTGTCCGAAGTAATTAGACTTAACAGGCAACATCCAAGTTACGTTTGAAGGAGTAAGTCAGGTAGTGGAAACACAGTTGAATGTTCATGGAATTAAACATTTGACTGAAAAAGGAACCACCCTAAACGGAATGGAAACTTAAGATGTCAGAATCTGACAATACACGTTGGTACTAATACAGGAATCAGACCCAGTGTGTGGAAAACTGAGCACAGAACAGCTATACCTCCAGGAAGTTAACGTAACTTTGGGAATGAGAATGAAGATGAGAACAGCATGACGTCCAAAATCAGCAATTACAGACAGAATGACAGTGGTACAGCACGAAATGATATTATACAGCCAGAACCGAACTTCCTATTCCTCAGGAAAACCAGAGATAATTCTTAACCGCGCATGCTCAGGAGTTTTGCTCTAATTCCCCCGCTCTTGTGTCTCAGTGCGCTGAATTTACAGTCGTACTAATTTGTCATTAGTCGGCTGAGCTTGCAGCGTCCCACTAAGAACGATAGATGCTGGATAATTGCACCCTGTCAATCTTGGTTACAGACTTCGAAACATCCTGAAGTCTATGGCCGAGGTTCCCGTCATCGGTGGCCGGCAGAGTACACGCGAATTTAGTGGCGTTCCCATGGCGGTTTTAAAACACCGATTTTCTGGAGAAACGCCTAAGTAGACGTCCAGATTTCTGTTCTCTGCATATCGTGTTAAGTAGAGTACAGTACTCAAAATACACTGTTACTCTAGCGCTCAGGGGCTATAAACCGATTATTAGCGACTGACTGCTGTGACATTTATCGATTTTAAAAGAGTAAATGTTTCCTACTGATCCAAGCGTGACAATATCGGTCTTCATTTATAGTTACCAATTTTAATAGTGAGCATCATTCTAAGGAAATTACTGCAATGGTTCCAGTAAAAACTGTTAATAAGAAGATCAATAATCTAGTACCGGTTACGTGAGAAAACGTTTATGTTTGGTTTGGGGAGGGGCAGGGAGCCTTGAAAGAAGTATTAGGGTTTCGTGAAACTAAAATTACGCTGTGGTGTTAGAAGTCATAGGATGGCGATTTGTTTATATAAGGATGGTGGTAGTATCGTGTACACAACGTATAACAGGGCAGTGCATTAGCGAAGCTCTAATTTGTACTCAGGTCATTCTTGTGAAATGGATTCCGATGTAATTAAAGCTGCACCACGGGAATTAATAAACTTTGAACGGCGAATGGTAGGTGGAGCTAGTGGCATAGGACATTCTGTTTCGCAAATCGTTAGAGATTTCTGTATTTCGAGATCCCCAACGAGGGTGTCTAGAATACCACATTTCGCGTATTATTTCTCATCACGGACGACAACTGCTGAGAACAGAGACGTTCGGGTAGTTGTCAGTGCTAAGAGACAAGCAACACTGCGTGAAATAACCGCATACGTAAACGTGTGGCGTACGACGAACGTATCAGGTGGGAAAGTACGGCGAAATTTCGCATTAATGGGCTATGAAAAAGGAAATGAGCGTTTGGCGTCATTGGCCCGGAGGCCCCTTACGGGGCACGTCTGGCCGCCTTGGTGCAAGTCTTATTACATTGGACGCCACATTTGGCGACCTGCATGCAATATGGGAATGAAATTATGATGAAGACAACACAACACCCAGTCCCTGTGCAGAGAAAATCTCCGACCCAGCCGAGAATCGAACCCGGGCCCGTACGACGGCAATCCGTCACGCTGACCACTCAGCTATCGGGGCGAACATTAATGGGCTATGCCAGCAGCGACCGACGCAGGCGCTATTGCTAACAGCACTACAACGCTTGCAGAGCCTCTCCTCGGCTAGTGACCATATCGGTTGTACGCCAGACGACTGCAAAACCGCGGGCTGGCGAGTCCCGATTACAGTTGGTAACAACCGATGCTAAGATTCGAGCGTGGCGCAGCTTCCACGAAGCCATGAAAACAAGTTGTCAACAACTCACGGTGCAAGCTGGTTGTGGCTGGGCCATGGCGACGGCTCCTTATCGATTCTTCCTTGGCTTCCGGCGTCCTATTTGTCTTTGGTGCCCACATTTCCTTCTGTGTATCGATTCTACTTGTGAAGCAACGCCCCTGACAGTGCATCAAGGAGGCGGTGGAACGCGGAGGGAGCCAATACGACGAGCACAAGCAGACAGCTGGGTACGACAGACCAGGGCTACCAGCGGCCCCGACTACCAGCGGCAGCTGTATTGCTCAGGTGCTTGTTTGGTCACGGCCTAAGCGTTTCTCGCATGCTGCATTTTTTGTGGAGATAGCGTCCTGTTGTACGAACTCCATTCGTCTTGACGTCCGGTAATTTGCGATTCATGCACTCCAATGATTTGTGCGACTGGACGTTTAGTGCTGTCCTGACAATATTCAACTAGCCTTCGCCTTTAGCACCTTTCATGTTCAGTGGTCGTACTACGAGAGTTTGTGGCTTTGCCTGGTCTTGGTGACTGGTGACTTCCTGAAGTGCTGAATTTAATGTGATTCCTGATTGATACCCCTTTTTTATTTATTAGTATTTTCTTATTAATTGTGTATGTATGCCTTTCAGTGCCTGCCTAAGGGGGGTTTCTGCGTTATTTATAGCATGTGTAAATTGGCCACGTAAGTCCAATTACAGTGGCCGAAAGCAGTTATTAAATGTTATTTATCTTTGTATTATACTGGTGATTACTTTGAGAGGTTTCCCTTTTTGGTTTAAATGTTAGTGACCACCCTTTCTTTTTAATGGAAGTATTGTTAATTGAATTTTAATCCTGTAGTCTTCTATAAACAATTTTGCACTGTAACTGGTCAGGGTTTTCTTATGGATGGCTACACGAAATTCTGATTGAACTGAAATTGTATTTTCTGCTGCTGGTTACTTTAGTAGCTGCTATTTAATTTTTTTTATTTGTGGGGGAGTGGACTTAAATATTGTGTGTCTAATATGTATGCAAAGTGTACAAAATTGTTACGGCTTTCGTGGCCACTTGTTGACAAGCTGCCAATTGGCTTCTGTCTCGGGTTCTTCGGCCAACGTTCATCTAATGATTTTTCTGACGTTTCACCAGCACGAGTGGCTGGCATTGTCAAAGTTTCACCCTCCATTGCCGGTGGTGAACTGGAGCCGAACTCGCGGCCGCAGACTATATGTACCTGGCGCGCCAACGTCCGAGGGCTTCTCCGCGGTCATTTCCGGTGCGGTTCTCCTCTTGCTACCTGCGACGGTCGTTCGCTGCAGTACGGGAAGCCAGAACCCGTTTACCTTAAGGCTTTTCTCTTTCTTGTTGTAACTGTTCGCGTGTTTTTGTATTTCTACAGCTTCTCTGAACAAGCGCGTGTGATAGTGTTTCTCTACAGCCAGAACTTCCATGTCGGCGAATTTTATTACGTGGTCGGTCTCATTCAGTGCGTGCTCTGCCACGGCCGATTTCTCCACCTGCCCCAACCTGCAGTGTCGCTTATGCTCTTTGATCCTGGTGTTAATTGATCGTCCAGTCATTCCGACATAAACTTTTCCGCATGTGCATGGTATACGGTATATTCCCGACATTCCACGTGGGTCTCTTTTTCTCCTTCGCCCATCTAAGACACTCTTTGATCTTCCTTGTCGGTGAATCGTCCTTACTCCATGTTTGCACAATATACTGCCGATTCTGTCCGTCAATCTGGGAATGTATGGCAGAAAGGCCGTACCTGACATTTCTTTTTCTGGTTTGTGTTAAAGATTTCCTTGCTTAAAATGTTGCATAAGCAGCTAATCGGAGTGACAATCTGTTCAAGTCCAATTCTGTAGATGTAAACCCGTTCCTTTTTACCTTATTTTAATAAACGCCAACAAAAGGCTTGGTGGCCTGACAATTATCGGCTGTATTTGTCGCTAAGGCTCTGATTACAATTTTGACTAGCAACTTGATTAAAGCTTGAGGCTGCCTTTAATTCCCATGTTCACTTTCGAATAGAGATCTCTGTTACCAGAGCTAAAGATAAACTTCTACTCTTTGGTATGTTCTTGTAAGGCCTTCATTTATAATTGCTAAACCGCTTCTTTGGCCCCCACTTGTTTAGTGCCCTTTGTTAACAGAACTACCTTGCGTCAGCTTGCGGCCGACTTCTCTACGCCTCGTGGACGTGGAGACCTGTTGATGTTACGCACTGCCTTGTTCTTTGGTAACTTGTGTTGTGGTGCGGGGGGATTGGCATATGCACAATAATTCCGGCCGTCCATTGGAAAAAGCAACTCAAGCTCTCTTGTGTATTTTATGCCCTGTATTCTTATCCAACAATGTACCCTTTCCCTCACAACATCTTGCTCATGAGAGTTTAAGATTTAACAAATTGTACTGTACTCGCTTTCTCTCAACCATTAGGAATTCATAGTTTATTTGGAGGTATTTATTTTAACTGGTTTTAACCTCAGTTCTGAATGTACTGTTTTCACCTTGTATACTATAGAGGCATTTTAGCGTTGATTATTTTTTAAAAATTATAAAAATAGTGGACGGAATATTCTGCTTTAACAGTGCATTGTCTTCTTTTCTTGGTATAAGGAACTGTTAATGTTATTATGAAGTAACTTGTTGCCTTTTATGAAATTACTGATTGAACTATAATTGTGGCACTTTGTGTGATTAGCAACACAGCTAGGTTGAGTGCAGACTGAATATGGGGATAGGCCCCTAGGCTTCATTTTTACTCTTTTCTTAATGTGAAATGCTAGTGTTCTTTACCTCTGTTATACATTTTGGACGTATTTGCCAATTGGTCTTTATTTCTTAAGAGGGAGTGTGACCATTACTGTTTTTAATATTATTTGTGGTTATTTGGATAAATGTAATCAAACAACAAATGACAGTACTACTCTGGGTTGCCCTCTCACGCTTGCTTATCTTCCCATCCTGAATTAAGTTATTATTATTGGCTCCATAATGGTGTAGTCTTTGCTTACAGGGAATGGACTTGGTTCTCTTGTCCAGCCGAACCGATCACTGACTGGAAAATAGTTATTCATGGACTTCAAGTTGCCAAACGATGATGGAATTTTTATAGATGCAATACGCTATGTCACCGGGCCGCAGCTGTTCGCGATTGGTTTGAAGAACATTGTGGACAGTTCGAGATTGTGATTTGGCCACCCCCCCATATCGCTAGATATGCAAACGCATCGAACATTCATGGGACTTAATCGAGATGCCAGTTCGTGCACAAAATACTGTACCGGAAACACTTTTGCTATTATGGCCTGTTATAGGAGCAACATGCCTCAGTATGTCAGCAGGGGCTTCCAACGACTTGTTGAGTCCAAGCCACATCGAGTTTACTCCACTACGGCTGGTAAAACGAAGTCCGACACAACATTTGGAGGAATTCCATGCCTCAGTCTATGTGCAATGCAGCGACATTCATAAATCACAAAAGGTACGACGTGCAGCCTTAAAATAAGGGTGTTTGTGCCATTTCGTAGCTGACATGCACCTACAATATACTTCATCGCCGAGAGAATCGTGACGGGCGGTCTTGGAGATGTAGAAACCTGGAACATTCAAATCGCTACAGTTCTTAATGTATAGTAGGTTCCCCTAGTAGAAATTCCGTAATGACTAACTGGAGGCACTCAGTTTATTGTGGTGATTCCAGGATTAACAAAGCCTTCAAGGTCCAGTCACCAGCGCTACTGGCCCACGTAGGAGTCGCAGGTTAGATTCAAGGCGACCACCGAGAATATTCCTGTCTGGAACGGGTCCACTCACCCTTGTGATGCCAAATAACTCCTACATATTTTACGGCAGCCGCTGTCTCCAGCTGTTTGTCATCAATAGTGTAGCTGTACAATAATAGATCTGTTTTCCTATGTATGCGCAATGTGCTACATTTATTTACGTTCAGGATCAGCTGCCAGAACCTGCACCATTCATCAATTCACTGCAGGTCGTTCTGCAAATTCTTACTATCTTCTGGCGTTGCTACTTTGATATAGACAACTGCATCGTATGGGAACAACCTTAAAGGGCATCCAAAGCTTACTACTACATCATTTATATATATTGCAAACAGAAATGGCCCTAACACACTTCGCTGTGGTACTCCGGATATTATCTTTACATCTGTCGATTTAGTTCCGTTAAGAGCTACGTGTTGAGTTCTGTCTGCATGAAAGTCTTGAATCCAATCGCTGGTCTGCTCCGATACTCCGTAAGCTCGTATTTTTTTCATTAGACGGCAATGCGGGACAGTGTCAAATGCCTTACTGAAATCAAGCAACACGGCTTCATCCTTAGCGCCGTTGTCCACTGCGCTGTGGATCTCATGGAGGAACAGAGCGAGCTGACTTTCGCCGGATCTCTGTTTGCGGAATCCATGTTGATTTTTATAGAGCAGATGTTCATTTTCCAAAAACTTCATAATTCTTGAGGATAAAACATGTTCCATTATTCTACAACAGATTGACGTCAGCGATATCGGTCTGCAACTGTGTGGATCTGTCTTGGGGCCTTTCTTAAAAACGATAATGATCTTCTCTTTTTTCCGGTCGTTAGGTACTTTTCTTTTCTCAAGCGATCTACGATAAATTACTGCTAGAAGGGGACCAAGTTCTTTCGCATAAGCTTTATAGAGTCTTATACGTATTTCATCTGGTCCTGAAGCCTTTCCACTACTAAGCCATTGTTGCTGCTCTTCAGTTCCGCGATCGGTTATCTCAATATCTGCCATTTCGATGTCTGTACGACGGTTGAAAGGAGGGACAGTATTACGATCTTCTACGGTGAAACAACTTCGGAAGACCGAATTCAGTATTTCGGCCCTCGCTCTGATATCTTCCGTTTCTGTGCCGGTGTGGTCGCTGAGAGAATGAATAGATGATTTTGACACACATACTGATTTTACATACCACCAAAATCTCCAGAGTGTTTATTCAGGTCGGTTGACAACGTCTTACTTTCAAAATCATTGAACGTTTCCCGCATTACTCTCCTTAAGCTCGTTTTCGTTTCGTTCAGCTTTTGTTTGTCAGCTAGGTTTTTACTTCTCTTGAATCTGAGATGAAATGCTGTTTGTTTACGTAGCGTTTCTCTAACACAGCTATTAAACCATGGTGATCTTTCCCATCCCTTAAAACCTTACTCGGAACATGCTTGTCTAGGTCGTATTGAACGATTCCTTTTTATTTTTTTCCATTAGTTCTCCAGATCTTCGTCCTCATCAACGAATATTTGATCCTGACTGCTGAGATATTCAAAAATTTGTATCCTGTCACCCTTGCTCACCGAATATATCTTCCTAAATTTCTTAACATTCCTTGTAAGACCCGTCATCCTATACGCTGTCACAGCCTTATGATCACTGATACCTTCCTCTACATTAACTTATTCGAGGTTCTGTTTCTTGTCAGGAGGTCTAAGGCAGTACCCTCTCGAGTTGGTTCCATAACTATCTATTCAAGGTAATTTTCGGACAAGACATCGAGAACAATGCCACACGATTCCCTTTCTCTGGCACCAGGTTTGATGGTATAACACTCTCAATCTATACGTGACAAGTTGAAGTCACCCCTATTACAACGGCATTATCAGAAAAATTACTAATGCTATTCTGCAATTTGTCTGAAGCGCTCCACAACTACAGATACTGACCCAGAAGGTCTATAAAAGCATCAGATCAACATTTTTACCACTATTTGACACTCAGTTTCACCCAGATTAATTCACATTCTTAATCCGTGATAACCTCATGAGATTTTATTGAATTTTTTACTACAATGAACGTACTGCCACCAATGGCGACTAACCTATCCTTACGATAAACATTCCGATCTGAACTTAGGATTTCGTTGTCATTGACGTCTGGTTTCAAGCAACTTTCTGTTCCCAATACTATCTGTGCATTATAAACTTCAGTAAGCGATACTAATTCTGGGACCTGTCCCCGGATGCTCCTCCAGTTTACTACAATCGTATTAATCTTATCTATCTCTGATCTGCGAGGACCAAGATTCTCTGAGGTCACTATGGCTGATTTAACAGGCAAATTTTTTTCTCTCCCAAGGGAAGATATCTCTAACCTAAAAAATCCTCATGTGCATGCCACACGTACTCCGCTACACTAGTAGCCGCTTCCTGCGTGTAGTGCTCGCCTGACCTGTTAAGGAGAACCCTACAATGTTGCACCTGATAGCGGAGGTCGAGAAATTTGCATCCGATACCGTCGCAGAATAGTATGAGCTTTTGGTTTAGACCTTCCATTCTGCTCCAAACCAGAGGACCGTGATCAACCCTGGGTACGATGCTACAAATAGATAGCTTACCTGCGCCCCGCTTGCGTTGCTAGTTGTCTTCACCAAATCAGCCAGCCGCAGGAAGGAGCCGATGATGGCCTCAGAACTCAAGCGTCAGGCGTCATTCATGCCGACATGTGCCACTACATGCAGCCGGTTGCACCCAGTGCGCTCGATAGCCGCCGTCAGGGCCTCCTCCACATCACGGATGACACCTCCCGGCAAGCATACCGAATGCAATCTGGAATTCTTTCCCGCCTTGCGTGCTATCTCCCTGAGGGGCTCCATCACCCGCATAACATTGGAGCTCCCAAAGACTAGCATACCCGCCCTCTGCATTTGTCCTGACTGGGTAGGAAAACCGACCGCTGGCCCAACAGGAGAGGCATCCCGTGCTGACTCAGAGTTATCATCAACACTGGGCAGCACCTCGTACCTGTAGCTAAGACAAAGGGAGCCAGCCACACGGCCTTCTCCCTCTTTCGCCTTCAACCCAGTGACACGATAACCCACCACTGTCTGCCAATCATTCTGGGGTGAGGAGGGACCGATCAGATGTTGCGTATCAGAAGCCGCAGCGACTTCCGGGTCACCCGGGGATTCCAGTGGCACCAAAGGTGTCACAGTCTAGTCACCGGCGCCCCGACGTCATCGCAACTTTGAGCATTAGCTAGAGGCTTGTCGACGGTAGCAAACGCAGCTTCCAGCTGTTAACGGACAGCAGCCAACTCTCCTTGTATCTGCTCACAACAAGCACAGTCCCTAGTTGTATGGTCCCAAATGCCGCTACTGAGTTTGAAAATATACAAAAGGAGAATACAGTAACACTAAAAGTTGCTGTGCAGATTTCTCACTGTACTCTGAGACCGCAAGCTATTAAACAGAAATAAATTTCTCTACTGAAGTTGATGTATTTACAGATACCTGTTATTTGAAATCCTGTTTGCGAAAAGTTACTGCACGAGACCAGTATTCAAACTAGAATGCACTGGTCTAAACTATGTGCTGTCTACTAGCACAAAATTAAAACTTATTGGCGTGACGGAGTTTCTGGCGACGAGAAAATTTACACTAGGAAGCCGCAATACACAATTATATTCACATGACTTACGCAAAAACAAAAACTACGATTAATTTTCTAACCACTAGTCTACACAGTAAAATACACATATACACTTCACGTCTTTGCAGAAGCATGTGAAAAAAGACAATACTAAATTAATTTACATTTTATCAGACAAGAGCTGCTGTTCTGCAGCTCGTCCTCTCGGCTCGGCTGCTGCCGCTACACAGTAGGGTTTAAGCCTGTAGCACGGTATCGAAATGTTTAGTTATTACCTTCAAATCGCGGGGTATCATGTATTCCATACATCAGTGTGTTTCTGTCGAGTCAGTTAACTCATAATTTAGATTTAGATATAGATATTAGATCTTACGTGTTGTTTTCATGCTTTGGAGATAATGTTCCAAAACTTTCGTAAAAAATGTGTAAATTATGTGGACATGTACGCACTTATTGTCAGAAATATCGAGAATTAAAGTGAGCGATTGCAAAAGCTAATTAAAAATAGCTTTGTTTTTATCGGTTTATAACCATGAGAAGAATTTCTGATTAAAAAAATATTGCTATTTTACATCATTTTTTCTTTTGGTGCTGCCATAGCCTGCCCTATGACTGAAAAAAAAAGTGGTGTTGACGTAGACTCCATGGCGAACAGACGAAGATAGTGTGAAATTTGAAGAATGTACGTCGATATGCTGCATCATACATTCGTTTATTAACAGGGATAAATAAATGAAATTAAAGTGGAAAATCATTTCAAGAAACTTACTATCTTCAACAACAGCCCTTATCATTCGTCTCATTTAGCTCATTTGGCACAGTAAACCCATGAGGTCGTACTGGAATTCAAACAATCGAGATCGATTTGGCTGAAGACACAACGTAAGTATTATTCTTCAGTTAAAAACGTACTTATAAATATCATGTATAATTGTTTCACGAAAGGCAACACCAGTTGAATATTTGGAATAATGCACGGTTTTTGCTTATGGTGAAGTTGGGACAAAATTAAGAAGTTGTAATTCGAATTAACGACTACATGTCTCTTTTGTGTTGTTTGATTTCCTAGTTTAGTTTTTTTAAATCGTAAGTCTATAGGTCATGATCTTGTTTTGTTTAGCTTTCATGTGTAATTAACTTGTCCATTAATTAAACATTTATGTACTCTGAGCCAGCTCTTTTCGGACAAATGGTACCATTAGTTGCAGCAGTGACCACAGTTAAATCTATTGCCAATCCAGAGCCGAGACAGATGTCGACTTTTTCACGCTGTAAATGCACTGCACTTCCAGCTTCTATTAACAGACTGAACATACTTCAGCGACCTGCAATTGCTAGTGATTGCGTCAATAAGCTCAGTTTAAGACGCTACAGTGAAGTATCATCTTTAAACGAATGTGCAGCTATGCACTCATTAATGTACAGGGTGAATCTCCTAGAACCTGCACTGCCAATATTGTGAAAATGGAAGGTGCTACTGATTTTAAGTTTTCGTAGAATTAATTCTTAGTCAATGGCTCGTATTTTTAGTTAATCAACAAATCGTATTGCTACTTAGCAAGTGTACTGTTTGCGCAAACGTATACTTTTTTAAATGAAACATCACGTGTTGCCATTAAAAAACTAATGTCAGTGGCATTTGTTACAGAATACTATCGCGAGTCGTTGACGTGCTATCGCTATCCCGCGTGGCTACAGGTCCCCTGCGTCCAGTCCAACGTTCGAAAACAATTCGTGGTGACAAGTTCTAATACTTCGTGCACTATGATCTAGACAATCATCGCGTTGGTATGAGAAGCTCCTCGTAGTCTGCAGAGGAACTTCTTCTAGAATCCGCGGATCTGTTAGGAGACCACGATACTTGTGCGTGTTAAGAGTTCCATCCATGAAAAATGGGCCTATGAGATGATGGTTAACTATTCCACACCATACGTTTACATTACATTGACGCTGACATATCACATGGCGAAGACGACGGGGGTTGTCAACAGACCAATGGTGGATGTTTCGGCTATGAATGGTAAATGTGCCTTTATCACAAAAAAAAAAAAAAAAAAAAAAAAAAATGCGTGGTACATCTGGAGTATCCTGTCTTGACGCCCATGTGGAGAAGTTAACACCATTATTATAATCTTTTCCAAGCAGCTGTTGATGGAGACAGATGTGATAGAGATGGAATCTACGTCGATGGAGAATGCGTAGGACACTTGGCTGCCTCGTGCCACTTCCCTGTACGACTGTGTGGGTGCTAACGTACAGATCAACTGCAATGGTAGCAAGAACATACGTTTCCCACCTCTTCTGTCGTCACTTGTTTCCTTTTACGTTGTCTAGTTGTGACATTACCATTTTCACATAACTGACAGAAGGGGTTGACTGAGATGGTGGCCATCTTTTGAGCTATCTTGCCGCACACACCTTGCAAGAACGAACTGCACTCTTCCTTCACTCACCATACACCACGACCATGTTGGCCTTTTCTGCATTGGCAAATCCCGTCGTCCACTCACGACCTACTGCTTCGACCGTCCCACACGAACAACTCGCAATGCACTGAAGAAAAACACAAGCTTACTGTAAGGAAAAATACCAACATCGTACCCAGCGACTACAGAGGTTGACTGGCACAAAACAAGTATCGGTGTAGAAACATTTAAAAATACGATGTCCTGTAAAAGCCTCACAGTAGAATCTTGCAATAAACAGCAATGATATTCTTCTTTACCCTTCTTTTAGTTTGTTAATGTAAATATGCATTGTTCCAGTAAAAAGGTGTATGTTTGTACAAAAAATAAACTTTCAAGCGTTAATACAATATGTTCGTTGACTAACAGTACGAGCCCCTGGCTACCAATTCATTCTGTGAAAACAGTATATCAATAGGAGTTTCCCTTTCCGCGATATGTGCGATGGAAGTTTTATATCCTCCAACATGTGTAGGTATGGAGTGCGCAAGTGTCACCATCGTCTGTTACATTCCCCTATGCATTAATGGAGAAGGCTGTTTAAGCTCCAACACAATTTTAGTAAACTTTATTGAAAATCAGCGAATATTCATCTTAGAAAAGTTACTCAACTACAAATAATAATGACAGAAAAAAATGTATGTGTTATTTCTTTCGAAGATCGTAATTAGTTGAAGCGAACTGCAAACAGTGCCGAAGAAAGAAGAAATACCCTTGTGTATAGTCTTGAATGAAATAACGAATGAATTCAGAAGTCGTGTAATGTAGCAGAAGTGGCAGCTTGTGAAAAAATAACATATTTCTTTGCGTACTGAGTGTCTTTTTCTATACACGTTCACTACTCCGCAAAACATAAGGACGAGGTAAATAAAGTACCATATTAACTACCCTGTAAATGTTAATGACACTGCGCGAGCATTTGATACAGGTCTTAGAGTCGGGCACTTAATGCTGAACGTACACAGCATGAGCTCAGCGTGACTGTAACGTCAGATAGGGCTCGCCTCCTGAGGCAAGGCAGGTGAAGAAACGGGATACGGCAGTCTCTTAATCAGCGATCAGTTACGGTGCACTTTTGTGGTCTTCCTCATCACAACATGGCCCAGGATGATCTAACACGATGAAGACCCGTCACGTAACTGAAAGTAGGAAGAAGTGTGACGAACGTACCCCAGGGGTTTGGTAATGCTCAAAGCATTCTTTTAAGTGGATGGCAAGTGGTTAGAACACAAAGGTACTGCTACCCGAAGGACTGGAGGTGGTCGAGCACGATCACCTACAGCAGCGAATGACCGGTACATTGTACAATAGGCGAGAATGACGTACGTCAGACAGCGATTGTGATTGTAACCACAGTCAACAGTGCTGTGAGGCACGCAACCTGACACTCCGAAGTGGCACGGTGGCCGCCAGGGGGTGGCCTCTTTGCCTGACGACCAGTACATTGTGTAGCGCTGACATCCGCACATTGGCACCACCGTTTGATATGGTGTCAAGAGAATACAGACTGTACCAACAAGGAGTAGGGTCGCTATTCTCCAATGAGATTCTTATAGTGATTCTGGACGTACCCTCTTGCAGCGAGAAGTGGATATCCCTAATACACCGAGCAGATTTATCGAATATGATCATTTAGGTGGTCCACGTCTTATGTTGCATGGTATTATTGACCTCCAAATCTATGAACCTGGTACGCTCCCCAGAAAACGTTATTGTGACACTGTACTCCTTTTCCAGGTGTGTCATTTGGGGAGTACATTCGGTCTTGACTTCATTTTTATGTATGGCAATGCGCCGCAGGTGGAGTAGCACTAGGAGCGAGAATATATTCGGCGAATGGACTGAGCTGCCCGTTCCTCCTTTTTAATACCCATGGAGCACATGTCGGATGCTATGGGGAGATATGCACCACAGACCACCTAGTAGTTTTCAAACGGGCTGCTGGAGGAGTGGAACGATGTATCGCACTAACTTTCTACCAATATCTTCCAAGATATGAGCAACAATGGCCACTCATCACGATTCTTTTCTGAAGCCAAACTGCGTCGATTTATTATCACAGGATCTGTTATACCTGTACACCTCGTGACTGCCTTTGACTTTTCAGCACTTCCATGAAAGGTTTGTAGAGCCACAGGACAAGTACTATGTGCATCATTTAACAATGATCGCAAATGAGGGTGAATGCAAATCGCTAACCAATTCACTTTAGGTTTGTAAGAACGAGAAAGGTTTTTTAGACTTAATGAAAATGGCCCATTACGTTACAGAACATTTCCAGCAACAATAAAGACAAGATAACATTTTTGACTGCCTCAAATACCAAGAAACTCTCTTTTACTTGGAATTAAGATTGCAGGTAAAACTAGGATAGGGAAGGACTGCTGGGCGCTTGCTGTGGCACCGTTTTTGTCACGGGCGGTGTGGGGCTGGTGGTGGGGGGGGGGGGGGGGGGCGGGGGAGTGAATTTCTCATGACGCGCTACAAGTTGAAGGAGTAGGAGAAGGATATGGAGAAGAAAAACAAGAATGTAATGGACTGCAGGACATTTAGTTGCTTACCTGAAACTTCTAGTATATCACTGAATGAATAATAAAAGCAATATTTTTATAACTGACAAGATGTACTTAAAAAGATATATGACAGGCACGAAGCATCATTACTAACCTGGTTCTGCAGTAGTTAATTATTTATTTAACGTTATGTTTGCCGTCATGTTAAATGATACTAAATTTATGATTATGAAAGCTACCGTAACTTTAGTGTTACGATCCCCCAAAGTATCATCAGTGCGAATGTAAGAGACTGTTACGTGCGTCAAATTGTAATCACGACTAATGGGTTCATGTGCATGTTGTCCGCTTTCGTAATTTCATTAGTATCGAACTTAAACAGAAATACGGATCAAGCATACGGCCAGTTATTCGGCTTCAGTGTAAAGACGTCCGCCCCCGGTAGCTGAATGGTCAGCGTCACGGATTGTCAATCGTCTGCGCCCGGGTTCGATTCCCGGCCGGGTCAGGGAGTTTTCTCCGCTCAGGGACTGGGTGTTGTGCTGTCCTCATCATCATCCTTTCATTCTCATCGAGTGCAGGTCGCCGAAGTGGTGTCGAATTGAAAGACTGGCGCTCGGCGACCGGTCTGCCCGACGGGAAACCCTAGCCACACGATTAAATAAAGTGAAAAGACATAATACAATTTATTTAATTTTGTGTTTGCTAAGATAGGGAAAAAACTTGCTTCATAGAAAATAGAAGTATATATTACGTATCATTTCGTTAGAACTTCTTCGCAATAGTTGAGTTATTCAGATTTATTAGATGGAAATAATCACAATCCAAATAATCGGACTGAAGTCGGAAGCTACAGTCTGACTATAAGAGAAGCAACTGCAAGGGATCACATAGATCCCTGTCTTTAACAGATTATATTACAACAAAAGTAACTTTACTTTTTGTTCATAAACTAAAATCAACAAAAAATATTTTAGTGAGTGAGCAAGGCACCTGACGCGATTACGCCAGCCAGTTTAGGAGAAATTTCTCCTGAAGGGAAGAAACGCTCAAAAAATGCCCACTGAAGAGGTAAATACGAGCAAAAGGAGAGACCACATCGAAGCCATAAGACATCATCCTTTATACGCAACATCAGCACTCAGCGTGAATTACCAGCTGCTCACTACGGCATGCTGAAGGACTGCACCCTGCATTATGTCGACCTAAAGGATGTGTGGGAGCATCTATCTGTATAACGTTAAGAGTTAAGCTGTAGGTGGTCCTCTGTTATTGCCGAACGTATTTTAATCTTCGACTTCAGGTTCCTATAGTGCCATGGAAATTATTCCCCGATGTCTAAACAAATGGTCCATCATCCTCTACCTTCTTCTTATCAATGTTTTTAATATATTCCTTGTTGTGTTGGCAGAAGAGCCAACACGGTGTTAAGAGAAGAGGCCAAAATGCACGCGTTTTAGCTCACGCAGGCTGGCGTGAGGAGGGAAGAACTATACTAACGTGTGGTCTGGAACATGACAAGGAATGAGAATTCAGAAAGCAGACGTAATTAGTTTGATACTTAACTTTAATCCATTAATGATGTCCGTCGCTCTTGACGGTACATGATTCACAATATTATCTGTTCAGAATACATTTAGTAACTGAATATGGCGCCTTGCTAGGTCGTAGCAAATGGCGTAGCTGAAGGCTATGCTAAACTGTCGTCTCAGCAAATGAGAGCGTATGTATTCAGTGAACCATCGCTAGCAAAGTCGGCAGTACAACTGGGGCGAGTGCTAGGGAGTCTCTCTAGACTAGACCTGCCGTGTGGCGGCGCTCGGTCTGCAATCACTGACTGTGGCGACACGCGGGTCCGACATATACTAACGGACCGCGGCCGATTTAAAGGCTACCACCTAGAAGTGTGGTGTCTGGCGGTGACACCACATTCCTTTCTTCTCCAATTCTTCGCAGAGCCTCGTCATTCCCTAAGTTATCGATTCACCTAACTTTCAACATTCGCCAGTAGCACTACGTCTCAAATGTCTCGATTCTCTTCTGTACCGGTTCATCCATAGTCAATGTTTCACAAGCATACAACGCTGTGCTTCAAATGTAAATACTCAGAAATTTCTTCCTCAAATTAAGGCCTATGTTTGATACTAGTATATTTCTCTCGGCCAGGAATACTCTTTTTCCCACTGCTGGTCTGCTTTTGATGTCCTCATTGCTCCATCAGCCACGGGTTACTTTACCGCTTAGATAGAAGATTTTCTTAATGTCAAGTTTCTCGCTGTTCTCATTTCTGCTACTTCTCATTACTTTCGTCTATCTTCCATTTACTCTCAATCCATATTCTGTACTCAGTTGACTGTTCATTCCATTCAGCAGATCTTGTATTTCTTCTTCACTGCAGCTGAGGATAGTAATATCATCATCGAATCTTATCACTAATATCCCTTCATCTTGCTTAATTTTAATTCCAGTCTTGAACCTTTCTTTTATTTTCATCACTGATTCATCGATATAAGGAATGAACAAGAGGGGGGGGGGGGGGGCGGCGTCACGTCACGGACTGCCCGGCCCCTCCCACCGGAGGTTCGAGTCCTCCCTCGGGCTTGGGTGTGTGTGTTGTTCTTAGCATAAGTTAGTATAAGTTAGTTTAAGTAGTGTGTAAGCCTAGGGACCGATGAACTCAGTAGTTTGGTCCCTTAGGAATTTACACACATTTGAACATTTTGAACTACAACCCTGACTCACACATTTTTAATTCTAGCACTTCGTTCTTGATCTTCCACACTTATTTTTTCCTATTGGCTCTTGTACACATCCTCTATCCTTACAGCTTTCCCCAATTTTCCTCATAATTCAGAACACGTTGTATCATTGGTACTGTCTAACGCTTTTTTCAGTTCGATAAGTCCCATGAATGTGTCTTGATTGTTTCCTCAGCGTTCTTTCCATTATAAGCCGCAACGTTAAAACTCCCTCTCTGGTGCCTTTACTTTTCCTAAAGCCACACTCATCAATATCATCCAACAGATGCTTAATTTTCTTTGCCATTCTTCGGTGCATTATTCTTGTCAGCAACTTGGACTTGGATGCATTAGCTGTTAAGCTGATTATGCAATAATTCTCGCACCTATCGGCTCTTCCTAGATTCAGAATTGTGTGTATGACGTTTTTCTGGGAGTATGATAATACATCGCCAGACTCATACATTCTACACATCAATGTGAATAGTCGGTTAGTTGCCAATTTACCGTGATTTTAGAAATTCTGATAGAATGTTATCCACTCCTTCTGACTTAATTGCTCTTAAACCTTTCCGAAGCTCTTTTCCATTATTATTCTAATGCTGGATCCCCTACCTCTTCTATTTGGACTCCTGTTTCTTCTTCTATCACATCAGACGTGTATTCCTCTAACAGAGGCCTTCAGTGTACTCTTTCCATGTATATGCTCTCTCCTCTGCATTTGACAGTGGAATTTTCATTGCACTCTTAATGTAACAGCCTTTGCTTTTAATTTCACCGACGACTTTTTTAACTCTTCTGTATGCTGAGTCAGTTATTCCCACAATCTTATGTATTTCTCCGATTTCTTCACATCTTTCATGCAGCCATTGGGCCCCAGCTTCCCTGCACTGCCAATTTATTTCATTATTAAGGGACTTCTGTTTCTGTATTCCTGAGTTTTCTTGAACATATTTGTACTTCCTTCTTTCACCGATCAAGTGAAGTGTATGTTCGGTTACCCATGGTTTCTAGGCAATTGCTTTCTTCATGCTTATGCTTTTCTTTCCCACTTCTGCGATTACCCTTTTTACGTATGTCCATTCCTCTTCAACTGAACCGTCTACTGAGCTATTCGTTATCGCAGTATCTGTAGCCTTAGAGTACTTCAAGAGTATCTCTTCATTCCTTAGTGCTTCAGTATCCCAATTCCTTGCAAACTGATTCTTCCTGACTAGTCTCATAAAGTTCAACCTACTCTTCATCACTACTAAATTATGATCTGAATCTATACCTGCTCCTGGGTAAGCCTTTCAATCCAGCATCGGATTTCGGAATCTCTCCCTGACCATGATGAAATCTAATTTCCTACATGTTTTATATTTTCGCCCTCGCAATTGGTGTATACATGCCAGAGCGTGACTGAACAAACGTATTCTAACGCTTCGCTTTGTTCAAAGTTAGTTTTCTCGAAACTTAGATGATGTATTTCTCACTGCTGTCCTTAAGGCAATTTTGACTTCTTTCTATTACTATTACGTCAGATGATTTGCTTCGTCATATGTGGTATAGAAATACCCCAGTATCCCTCCTAGATTTAGCATTAGCTCTGTCATATGTGAAATAGCTGTGTGTGACTAGGGCATACGAGTCAGAAGCACCGGTAAGCGGTATTTAGAGTAGAAATGGTATCTGTCGGAGAATACAGTGTTCGGCGAGGCTCACACAGATAATGATGCAGTACACTATTATTCACGTGCCGAAAATGCTGGCGTCGATTTTCCAAGGGCTTTTACATTTACCCGCTGCTGTGTTCATTAATGAGCTGTTCCCGCAGAAATCCATTTGTGGTGTGATGTTCAAAGTCCAGTTAACTGTACCTTTCCAGTTCACTGTTTGCCCACAGCATTAGAATGCATTCTTGCGGATTCCGCTCTCAATTATGGGTAACCAACGAACAGAGAATAATTAACAATGAGGAAATGATAGAGGAAATTACAGAACTTGAGCTGCAATAAACGATGCTTTGACTATCACGCCACAATCGTAATTAAGGAAAGCTAATTTTCTTACTAAATCAATAGTAATACCAGCGTACAATAAGTTCCGTCATGAAATGGGAGTAGGCACAAACAGCTTTGTGTAACAAACGAAATAAAAGAGAGAGAAGAAAATTAAAATTAAATTTACCAATGACGAGCCGTAACAAGCGCACCTGAAACAGGGCAACTACAAAATAAAAATAAAAATAATTAATTACGGAAAACGCGCCATTTTCATTGCCATAATAATTGTTTTAGGCGCTTTCGCTAATGTATCTGAGTTGGGATTTTGACACAATGTTATTGGGATATGCCCGCAATACGTTTGATTAGTATACTCTCTGAAATTCTAAAGGTATCGGAAATGAAAGATTATTTATAACTTGTACAGAAGGCAAATTGCTTTTAGAAGAGTTGAAGCGTTGGTTAGGGAGTGAGACAGGATTGTAGCCTAGGCTAGTTGTTATTCAGTCTGTGCACTGACCATGATGCGAAGGAAACTAAGGAAAATATATTTTGGATATTAGGCAGTGTTACTTTAAAACAATAAAGTAACTGAATTGCCAACCTTTCGACGGACTTTGCAGCGGTTCTGTACAGGGCAAATGTTTCCCATATTTAATGTCAATTTCGACTATCTGATGGGTACTGACGTCGCTCATCTTGGACTTCGTTGGACAGTTTGAAGGGAGGTGCTATGGAGGGGGATGGCTGTACAGTAGGCTGTTGCCTGTGTTTTTCTGGTGGGTGATTGGCAGGCAATAGCGAATCGGCAGTATATTGCCTGTGCTGCTGTAGTACATAATTTTAAGGCAACTTTCGCAGGACATTGGTAGCCATGTCAGCAACTTGTACCCAGGGACAGTGATTTCCTGCATCGAAGCGTTGAGGCCGCACGACAGTACTCCCGTGGTCGCTGTTTATGCCTTTTAAGCCTGGATCAAGTGGTGCTGCCGGCTGGCAAACACACGTTCTCCGACGGCCAGGAAGAGGTGGCAGCCAGCCCCAAGTAACTGGCAGCCATCTACCATATTCATGTGGTTAGGGCATATAATTATTTCAGTAGCCTCTCTTATTTTTCGCTGCTACATCCATTACTGCCGAGTAAGCAGACGAGCTTCTTGAAACCCGATAGAACAGCCACATTCCTACTGTTGTTCTGCTACAGCTGACTCGTTCTCCACCGGGCGTAGATAACGTTCTGTTATATCCTAGCCAGTAATGCCACCCGAGCCCGCTGCCAAAAGGTTGGCAGCATCAAAGTCCGGACGCCGTCCGCATAAGCAGCGCCAGCGAGACAGGAAATCGCCGCAAGTCTGCGCGCGCCACCGCTGGCTTCTGGTTTCTTAAGCGCTGGAGTCGCGAGCGCTAGGACAGTTCTGCATTCGCCGCTCAGTTGTATACTCGCCACCGAATTGTGTACTTGCTAGTCAGTTGTGTGTTCATCGGAGCAGAGTTGTTGTTTGTCGTCAGCCGACGCTGACCTAGCCGCTCCGACTCGAACTAGACAGATCTCTGTAGACACGGAGTTCACTACTGTGTTTCTGCATCTTCGTTAATAAAGATAAGTACCGACTTATATTTAATCAGAGTGTTTGGGTTTTCATCTTTCTGTTCACTGTTCCAGCGGACCGGTCGGCCCGCTATTAAAAGTGTGGCGGTGACTTCGTAAGCCGTTTCTACAGCGAGTGGCTTGTCGCTACGAACGCCGCCACAAAACGTTCATTCCCCGAAACAGGAGTCACAATGGGTCTCTAAAATACACGTAGACATCTCCACATTCTTATCGAAGTTCATAGACACCTACAGTCCTCAGAATATGTGTGGCAGGTGTGGCACAGAATTCGGCTCGCGAACCACGCCTTGGCACAAGTGCCTTTCCGCTGAGCTTGGCTGACACATTTTCCCGATCACCACGCAATCCCGCTTTCTGAGCGTGAGGAAGGGGAAATTGCGAACGCGCTGCATTTAAATGGTACTGCAGTCGCATTGCGTACGACTTGTTTTCATATTTTTCATTTCTCAACGCAAAGATAGAAAACAAAATAAATGTTCAGTACTATTTATTTATTTTTGGACCACTGTGGCGAGCGGTTCTAGGCGCTTCAGTCCGGTGCCGCGCAGCTGCTACGGTCGCAGGTTCGAATCCTGCCTCAGGCATGGATGTGTGTGATGTCCTTAGGTTAGTTAGGTTTAAGTAGTTCTAAGTTCTAGGGGACTGATGACCATAACAGTTAAGTCCCATAGTGCTCAGAGCCATTTGAACTAAGTTTTTGGCGAACTGAAGACATGTAAGTTTTATCTGGCACAAACTGTCGGCATGCAAAAAGACGCAGAAAATTTTACAGATTTTAACATTTACATTGCTACGTAATGGTGACTTAATTAGTTTCATAATCGAAAAAACGTCTTTAATGCACTTATGTTGGTCGAAAGATTGTAGCACTTCTGCAACCTCATTATGGAGACCTGGGGAAAGCAATGCAGACGTTTTGCACAGTTGTAAATGTAAAGTCATTTGTCTTTAAAAAGGAAGTTGCATTGTAGATCACACATCTCCACATGCACAGGCGCACTTTCAAATGTTCAAATGTGTGTGAATTCCTAAGGGACCGAGTTGGTGCGGTCATCGGTCCCTAAACTTACACAATACTTAAACTTACATTAACTAACTTATGCTTAGAACAACACACACCCCCATGCCCGAGGGAGGACTCGAGCCTCCAACGGGAGGGGCCGTGCAATCTGTGACATGGTGTCTCCAACCGTGCGCCCACTTCGTGCGGCCGCACAAGTCACACGGCAAACGCTTTTGAAAACAACTTGAAGATACATGTAAGATTAGAAGTATCGTCAAAACGTTTAATAAACTACCCTTTTAACTCTTCCAAGGCCGCAATGATTTCTTCAGATATCGCGTTTTCGTTAACGCCAGTGAGCTTAGGGAAATGGACTGCGTTTGTCAGAATGTATCCCATCTAGAAAGCAATTTTCTTTTTAAAAGCAACCCGCATAAAAGGAGACAGAAGTTGTTTCTCGCCTTGCTAGGTCGTTTTGTGTGCAGTGTGCTGTCAAGTCCTCTCGAAATGACAGATCTTGAATCCTTTCCGAGTGTTCTAATTTTCATTCCTGCATATCTTTTTCCTTCATAAACTGAATAATAGAGCGTTTTAAATCGAAAATCTTTCCAGGCATTTCATTCGACTTAAAAGAACTTTGCAGTTATACATAAAGTCTCCATTGTCTTCGTTCAGTTACATCGGCAACTGTTGCAACTGACAATCGAATAATGTGTCCACTTCAGAAATTTTACTGTTGGACTACCAATTTATTCACATCCTCCATGCCTGCAAATTTGGCACAAAGTGCTTCTTGATGTACAATACAATGAAACCCGTTTGTCAATCGTTGTCACTTTTTAGTTTTTCAGTGACAACTAAACGTTTAAACTCTTTCTGCTTGTCTATTCATAGTAAATATGGAGTACCCGTCGCTTATGAGACTAATACATATCGAGAATTCTCATCCCTCTCTTCTGTCATTACCACTCATTTTCGAAGGCTTATGACGAAAGATCGCTAGACAGCCTCTTTTTGTGCAAACAACCAAAGAATCTGTGAACATCATTCATACCACAATTCTGCCGAAGAGTGTTGTGCGAACTGAAGAATGTAAAGGTCGAGTCTTGGTCTGCCCGCGGCCCTCACACACTAAACTTGTGAAATCTGGTACTCTGTGGCCGACTCTGATTTATGGGATCGTTAGTGGTCCTCAACAGATCTCGGATATTGTTGCCACTCCGTAATTTGGATTTGATTCCTCCGTGACAGATTACCTTGCCTGCATGATTGCTGACACCTCCTACATAAGGTAATCGCACAATGCATGCGGTGGAGACAGAGTAGACAAAGGTACAGAAAAACCTCTTCCTGTTGCTCGTTTACCATATGTGAGAGGCGTAAGCCATCGTTTAGGCAGGGTTTTGTGTCGAGGAGGAATCAAACCCATATTCCAGAGTGGTTGCCAGATCCGACATCTTTTGAGGCCCAGGAAAGAGGCAGAGTAACACGTCAGCTGCATATTCATTGCGAAGACGGGTCAGGGTCGGTTCTCCAAAACATGCCATTACGGTGATAAGATACAAAACATGCAGTACAGGAACGGGAATTTCCCCATCTACGGACTTCAGTGGCGTCTACATCTACATCTTCATCCATGCTCCGCTAGCCACCTGACGGTGTGTGGCGGAGGGTAACTTGAGTACCTCTATCGGTTCTCCCTTCTATTCCAGTCTCGTCAAGAAAGTTACTGAAAGCGCTGCACTGGCGTAACAGGTGCGCTGCTACCCTGTATAAAGAGCAGTCATTATATATCAGAACCATTCGTAGACTGGCCGGCCGGAGTGGCCGTGCGGTTCTAGGCGCTACAGTCTGGAACCGCGAAACTGCTACGGTCGCAGGTTCGAATCCTGCCTCGGGCATGGATGTGTGTGATGTCCTTAGGTTAGTTAGGTTTCATTAGTTCTAAGTTCAAGGCGACTAATGACCTCAGAAGTCGCATAGTGCTCAGAGCCATTTGAACTATTCGTAGACCAGATGTAGTACGAAGACTAGGAGGCTACAACTGATGAAGGGACGACTTGGTGTCGAAGAGTACCTACCTCTTTCACCAAATCCACCTTCCGGGCTTGGTACCACAACGCCACAGGGCTATTCCAGGCCATCAGCGGGCCTGACACCTTCCCTATGGGCGTGCGGGAGATAGGTGGGGGACAGACGGTCTAGTCCCATGCACGGCAGCTGCTCTCCAGCACTGCCAGAGCGGGGACCACTGTACGTTATCCATCACTCCCAGGGACGCAGCCGTCCACCGGAGAGTGGCCACCGTTGCAAGACCGAGCGCCTCTGACGTCTTGTACTTCTGGTGCGATTCATATAAGCAAGTCACGTGCCCCTTTCTGGCCACCATCGTCAGCAGTCGTTGGCGCTCCTGATGAGCCATGCGGCTGGGCACTAGCCGTCACCCCGCCAACCATGGGGATCTCGTCACTGAGAGGACGTGGACGCTTCTACGTGCTGGCCGAGTGAATATGTGTTAGTGAAATGAAGTGTCAATCTTTATATCCATGTTCCTTTGGTACGCCAGACATCCAACACTGGAGCACTCCACCACCACCCATCGGACTGGCTTCAAAAGCCACAAAAGTAATATTGCTTGATGGTATTAAATCGAACTAAGCTGAGAATTCAGAGTAAACCGAAGAAAGCGACGCATTGAGCAGCAGAAATGTAATTAGTGACGAACTTAACACCAAAATTGACGACTAGGAAACAGATGAAGTTAAGTAACTCCGTTGCCTTAGAAGCAAAATCACATAACGAAGAACGAAGCAAGGAGGAAATAAAAAGCAAACTAGCACAGCCCTAGAGGGCGTTCCTCGCCAACTTAAGTCTGCTAGCATCAAACATAGGCCTTAATCTTAGGAACAAATTTCTCATAATGTCCGTTTGTAGCTTAAAACTGTAAGGAAGTGAACCATCCAATTAATGGCACAACTTGACGACAAGAAGGACGTTGAGAGGAGACTTGCTAAGACACCAAGATATCACCATTTTGTTGATGGTGCGAAATGTGGGCGGGAAGAGAGAAAAGGCAAATATGGTGGAGAATTAGCAAGACTTCACTACAACAAGGTGCTTCAATTAGATGTAGTTGTGCACACATGAAGGGGTTTTAACAGGAGAAAGTAGGACGGAGAGATGCTTGAAATCGGTCTTAGGCAGAGGACTCCAATAGCAACGTATCCATGCAAAAGAACTCTCACAGTTTACATGTAGACACAGACAGTCTAAACCCATAGAAATTAGCCGGAGTTTTATGTCATTTTATCATTAACGTCTCATAATTCTGCAAGTGACTTGTACATATATTTTCGTAGTTTCTATGCGTCCGTTGGAATAGTAGTCTGTTGCCCTGGCGTGAATCGATTATTTATCCACACACGAAAATTTCTCGAAGTTGTCGTTCTCTCTAAGCGTTATCAAAACGTTGTTCTGCGACACTTTGTAGATAGTAGGGACGACTTATAATCCGCAGACTTACCACATGCATCAATCATATCTTGATGATCAAAATTAAGCTTGTAGAAAAAGACTACAGATGTGGTCGATTTTTCTGACATTTACCCAGGCAGGCATGTAATCGTACTGCCATCCATAACCAACAATTTGGCTCGATTTCTGCAGGGCCAACTTTTGCTCCCACTTGTGACTACCCGCTGCAGCAGTCGATGAACACTGTACCTCACAGCCGAAAAGTATTACGTCAGTTTACTGACCTGCGTAATTCGAATCTGTTCCACAATGCCGCATTATCCCTCACGCAGAGGGCCAAACCAAACAAGTAGCGCTGAAGAGAGGCAGAATCCGGAAGCGTACGTCAGACCCTGGGTAAGAATTCTCCGTTAAGGATGAATCGAGAGCTTCGACTGATTTGTTGGTAAAATCAAAAGGGAAACCACTGCATTATTATTCACTATTTTGATAGTGGTGCCAGTATATTTCGATGCTTCACTAAATGTCCTGCTGATCATTATAGTTATAAAGTAGGCTTTTTTTCTGTCTGTCGTTCACTGGTTTTTATTATTATTATTTCTTGACTGGTTTCTGGCAATGTCGCCCACCTTCAGATCACTTCTTGCAAAACTGCAGGCCTTTGCACTTCGCGTTCCTCCTCTGTCCCAAAATATGGTACAGACAAGCCATCACAAAGTATAAATCGTCTAAGGACAAGAAGAACAAAAGGAAGTCCTTCAGAAAGTGCGAGAACCCACGTGTTCCGCATCTGTATCCAAGGCAGCGTTCCTTGTGGCCCCTATGGCAGCAGGCCATCCCACGCACCCACATTCGGAACAAATGTTTGTTGATAGTGTATCTACATAACCAAATGCAAGCAGGTGGGTCTAAGGGATGACCTGCCTCATTGGTCCCTTCACGTCCTCAGAGGATATTGATGCGTGTCCTCCGGTGGGACTGTAGCGGTTTTTCCGCAACTTGGCTGATCTACGATGTCTGTTGTGTGGTTTCCCCGTTTTTTATATCGTCCTCGAGCTAACGTGTTTCTTACAATGCGGACCCCTCCCCTCCTCGGCTATCAGGGCTATTTTAAGAATGGCGCTGACTATGAAAGAACGTCGCGTGGCGCTTGCACGTACGTTCTGGACCCTGTCTACAGCAAATATGTGTTACACAATACGACTCTGCTGGATGTGGCTTTTCGTGTGAAGACATCTCTGGAATTTACCGTCTGTAATGGGTATTTCCCTCCCGACGATGAAGTGTCCCAGAACGCGTTTTCTGCACTGTTTTCTCAACTCCCTCCACTCTTCCTACTATTCGGTGACTTCAATGTCCACAGCTCTTTGTGGCGTGGAAGTATGACCACAGGGCGTGGTAAAACTGTCGAAAACTTGTTCGTAAGGCTGGATCTTTGCCTCCTGAATACTGCTGTCCCCATACATTTCTGTGCAGTATATGGTTGTTATTCGGTCATTGATCTTTGTGTCTGCAGCCTAGGTCTTCTTTCTCGTGCAGCCATTGCAGAGTACATGATGACCTTGTAATATTAGTAATTTTCTCCTCACAAACATTAATATACGCTCAATAGTAAATGCCTGCTGGCCTAAAGTTATCGAACAATCGTAAAGTAAGAGAAATGAACCATCGCATAGCAACGACAGAGTCTATTATTCTTTACCTTTGCCGTTCTTGCGCGGTGCCTGTAAATCTCTATGTACATGTATCGATTAATGGTATAAAAAATAATTCTGTTGTTTCAAGACAAATGAGGCTTTTGGCGCCTCACCTTCTACTGTTTGTATTCTATGAAAGGCGGACGCGGACTTGCTGCGTTCCGCAACTGTATTTTATATTCTATGTGAAAATATTGAGTGAATATGCTGAATGTTATTTTTTTTTTCAATCAGAAAACATGTAGTTTCTTGTAACTGATTACGAACAGACAGTATCAAGAGGACATTTTAACTGTTATGTATAAAGTATTTAACCACAATGGTCATCTATTGTAATTTAATATGAAAATGTACGTAGCATTAAAAAAAAGGTGTGTTACAGATAAGTGTGCTTATTTTAGCAAATTAACCTTGATGATTTCCATCTCCTCATTTACTTGAATTATAATTATTTTGTGTTACTTCATCACCAGAAATTACGATCACGCTGATGGGCCGAACGCAGCATGAGGCAGAAGGAACATTATCGTTTTCCTATTATTTCTGAACCAACTTCTTTGTGTAGTATTGCATTTCTTTAAAGTCTATAAATCTTCTGGTCCCTTAGTGTTGATCCGGGTATGACTACATCGCGACTATAAAAATGCACAGAAATGATAATGTTTCTTCCGAACGATCTCAAATATATATATATATATGCTGCTCTTATTCAGGTATTTAATGCTCAACGTATGTTGTTATAATAGTGTAATCAATCCCTGATTCTGTTGCCAAGCGGCCCACCAAAATATTCTCTTCTTCAACATTCTTCAAAAAAAAATATAAAATAACAATTATTTTTCTTTTCGTCCCCCAAGAGCAACGCTACAACCTGTACGACGGTGATAATTTTCCAGTCGTTTTGACCCTCCCTCGGCATTACTCGCCCAGGTGTCCTCCTAGATACCCTCTCCAAAGTTGACTGGGATACTTTCACCACTGTCGTCGGCCCTCCTATCCCACCACATGGGGGTATCGATTCCATTGTCCAGAGCATAACTGCAACCATTCTATCAGCAGCTGACTCAGCGATCCCTTCTTCCTTGGGATGCCCCTTTTAGAAGATAATACTTTGGTGGACTCCCAAATCTCCGTGCCCATTAGAGATAGGAGGCGTGCTCTCCAACACCATAAGTGACATCCGTCGATTGAACAAATCACTGCCTTTAATCGGCTGCGTGCCCTATTCCGTCATCTCGTAAAACGACAGAAACGAAATTTACTGGGAGCGGTACGTTGCTACCATTGGAACAAGTACCCGTCCTTCGCAGATCAGACACCTATAAAGACGCCTCGGGTGCACCTGATATCTCTGTGAATGGTCGTGTCTTCACTGCATCTGGTGATACTGTTGCCGAATATTTTTCTTTTTGTTATACTCGAGTGTCTCTGTCTGAGAATTATTAGCCAACAGTTCGTGTTCTCAAACAACAGGCAGAGCGACTTGCTTTACCACAAAGTATATTACAGTGAAACTGATAGTTCCTGTAAGACTAGCTGTACCGTAACTACGAGAAATTATGTGAACATGGACGGCATTCGCTAAAACGGGTCATAAAATATATTTAAAAAAACAGATTGAAAATAAGCCTATGTTGTATACATAAGAATCGGAGGTAACAAGGTTGACAGGTACGTAGAGTACACGCAGGAATCATCTGTAAATGTGCACTGTAGCGCTAGAAAGCGAAGAATATTGCATTAAGGCAGTCTACATCTGTAAGAAAGGAAAGACTATGCAGCGCGATTTTTCGTTCCGAAATTTCATTTGCATGTTGGTTCTTTCTTATGAGATCGTGTTATTCCTCCTGTAAGGAAGAAATACGCCTTGGAGTATGTGTCGAAATTCAACCTTTGAAGGATCGTAGCGTATCGAGAGTGCGGTTTATCGTTGTGCGATACTGCTGCTCGTCGTGTTTGGGTTAAAAGGCTATCATTCGAATCGGCGGACTCAGGAGGGCCATTCTCAACGCAATGCATGTTTTCATCAGCACCACACGACTAGCGTTCGAGAAGACAGACATATTATTCACTCAGTCGTACAGGTTCGTATAACTACGTCAGTCAGAACATTGGCTTGTTAGAAGCAAGACAAGTACCTATAGCGACAATGCGACGAAACCGGAGGACCACCGACTGTCAGCTTTGTGATCAATGTTGTGGCTTCCCTTGACGCGAAAACACAGGGATGCCCTGAGATAGTGCTGTGGCCCACATCAGCACTGGGCACAGGAGTGGCAGAGGCGATTCCTTATTTGGCGTACGGCACCATCGAGCCCACATCCATGTGTGGGAGCTTCAAGGAGAACTAAAATTGTCAGATTTCATTCGTCATTATCATAGTGGTCCACCACCTGGCGTGATTATATATGATCCATTGGGCACAAAATAAGATCATCTGTTCGTCTTGCAGCCGACAATTTGGACAGCAATTACTACATTTCTAACGTATTAAGGGCAGTTGCAGAGTCCTATCTTTGAGGTTTTCGTGACGACATTTTTAAACAGGATGACGCAGGGAAGTGTGATGTTGGCTCTGTTGTCGTGACCTCGCTCGTTGCAGAGATTGTTGTACCGGCCAGCACGTTTCTCAGCTCTGTCACCCACTCAAAAACCTGTTCAGGAGTTGCCGAGAGACTGGCAGGTCACTGCTCGCCAGTGACTGCGAATGATACGTCCTAATGGATCACCTACTGCATTATGTGTAACTATTGTGTGTGTGTGTGTGTGTGTGTGTCTGTGAGAGAGAGAGACAGAGGGGGAGAGAGAGAAAGAGAGAGAGAGAGAGAGAGAGAGAGAGAGAGAGAGAGAGTATTGTAATATGAACGCTGTGTCAGCAACCAAATCTGATGAAAAGACTCGCCAAATTCTACTGAAATAGTGTAACTGTATTCCAATTAACGTTTACTAAAATACATTCTAAGGCAAAGAAAACGACGGCTCACGAAGGCATTATCCGAATGGGATGAAATCGGGCTCGAAATTCCGACGTGGGGAGCGGCGCGGACCGTGACAAAACGCCCTGGACCACGCGGCTACCCCTTGCGGCTGTGTTGTACATGTACAGAAAAATAATTTATTACAATTTCAGGGAAATTGGATGGGTTATTCAAGAGAATGCAATAAGACATTGGTCCACCTATTATGCAATCAATTATTGGGCTTGACAATGGTTAACACAGTTGCTGGATGCCATCCTGATGGACATCGAACCAAATTCTGTTCAACTGATGTGTTAGATGGTCAATATCCCGAGATAGTTGGAGAGCCTTGACCATGATGCTCCAATGGCTCTCAATTGGGGGGTGATCCGTCGACCTTGTTGGCCAAGGTACGGTTTTACAAGCGCGAAGACGTGTGGATGGGCATTATCTTGCTGAAATGTAAGCCCAGGATGGCTTGCCATGAAGTGCAAGAGAACGGGGCATGGGATATCGTGGACGACCTCCCCCCCTCTCCCCCGATGACCATCGAAGCCGTGAGTGGAGACGTCTCCGATAGTCGTGGGATGCCAACCAGACTGTCACTCGCCATACAGTCCGACCAACAGGAGTGACGGGCTGTTAAATGCCCAGCAAATAAACGCACCGAAACTGATCAAGTAAAATTCCGACTTTAAATGGAACATGTAAGCTGCACCGAAGAGTGAGAATTGCTGACAGAAAATGAGATCAGAACTGAACTTTAACTGAACTGACTCTGATGATAATTTTTAAATGTAATGCTTCAGTGTAAATCATATTACTTTGTCCTTACAGTGATCATAAACTAATCCTAACAGATTTCATGACTTAGCTCGTCGCAAGTACTGCTCGAAAGTGGTAGATGTTAAAATGGAGCGCAGCAGCAAACCTTGCTAAGGTGCAATCTAAGGAAAAGCAGCTATGTTAATCACAACACACTTTACGCTTGAACAATCGTCTTGCTGCGAGTACAATGCGAGACACGGTTACGAAATAAAACTTTAATGAGGGGACGGTGAAAGAATTGTGACACTCACTTTTATATACACTCCTGGAAATGGAAAAAAGAACACATTGACACCGGTGTGTCAGACCCACCATACTTGCTCCGGACACTGCGAGAGGGCTGTACAAGCAATGATCACACGCACGGCACAGCGGACACACCAGGAACCGCGGTGTTGGCCGTCGAATGGCGCTAGCTGCGCAGCATTTGTGCACCGCCGCCATCAGTGTCAGCCAGTTTGCCGTGGCATACGGAGCTCCATCGCAGTCTTTAACACTGGTAGCATGCCGCGACAGCGTGGACGTGAACCGTATGTGCAGTTGACGGACTTTGAGCGAGGGCGTATAGTGGGCATGCGGGAGGCCGGGTGGACGTACCGCCGAATTGCTCAACACGTGGGGCGTGAGGTCTCCACAGCACATCGATGTTGTCGCCAGTGGTCGGCGGAAGGTGCACGTGCCCGTCGACCTGGGACCGGACCGCAGCGACGCACGGATGCACGCCAAGACCGTAGGATCCTACGCAGTGCCGTAGGGGACCTCACCGCCACTTCCCAGCAAATTAGGGACAGTGTAGCTCCTGGGGTATCGGTGAGGACCATTCGCAACCGTCTCCATGAAGCTGGGCTACGGTCCCGCACACCGTTAGGCCGTCTTCCGCTCACCCCCCAACATCGTGCAGCCCGCCTCCAGTGGTGTCGCGACAGGCGTGAATGGAGGGACGAATGGAGACGTGTCGTCTTCAGCGATGAGAGTCGCTTCTGCCTTGGTGCCAATGATGGTCGTATGCGTGTTTGGCGCCGTGCAGGTGAGCGCCACGATCAGGACTGCATACGACCGAGGCACACAGGGCCAACACCCGGCATCATGGTGTGGGGAGCGATCTCCTACACTGGCCGTACACCACCGGTGATCGTCGAGGGGACACTGAATAGTGCACGGTACATCCAAACCGTCATCGAACCCATCGTTCTACCATTCCTAGACCGGCAAGGGAACTTGCTGTTCCAACAGGACAATGTACGTCCGCATGTATCCCGTGCCACCCAACGTGCTCTAGAAGGTGTAAGTCAACTACCCTGGCCAGCAAGATCTCCGGATCTGTCCCCCATTGAGCATGTTTGGGACTGGATGAAGCGTCGTCTCACGCGGTCTGCACGTCCAGCACGAACGCTGGTCCAACTGAGGCGCCAGGTGGAAATGGCATGGCAAGCCGTTCCACAGGACTACATCCAGCATCTCTACGATCGTCTCCATGGGAGAATAGCAGCCTGCATTGCTGCGAAAGGTGGATATACACTGTACTAGTGCCGAAATTGTGCATGCTCTGTTGCCTGTGTCTATGTGCCTGTGGTTCTGTCAGTGTGATCATGTGATGTATCTGACCCCAGGAATGTGTCAATAAAGTTTCCCCTTCCTGGGACAATGAATTCACGGTGTTCTTATTTCGATTTCCAGGAGTGTAGTACAACAGTCCCTACACTTCTTATGAAAAAATATGACTGTGACATATAATTCGTTAGCCAGAGGGTAAAAAGAGTGATGAATCTATAATTAAGAGTCAAAGCCATGAGTTATGTTCTTAGCAGAACAGCTAAAAATGGAATGTACTCCCTGTGGTCTATAATCACTCTAAAGAAACACGTAAAGAAACAGACTGTCGTTTAACAGTTGCAAGAAAAAGCATAAAGCTGTAGACACAGAGAGAAGCTGAATGAAAGACATTGCGCTGTCTAAAGGGCAATGCGTGAAGTCGTCAACGAATACCGTATCGGGACACTGTCGAAAGATTCCTCCCAAAACGCAAAATAAACCTGGTCGAATTTAAAGGCTGTTGGTTGCACCAAATGCAACGTCAAAACACTCATGTATCAGTCAGGAACAGACGCTGAGGATATCAAAACAAAATCAGAATTGCTTAATTCTGTTTTGAACGGTTTCTGTACAAATGAAAGTCCATGCAGTACTGCCCCATTTTAATTCTCGTATCACTGCAAAGGTGAAGATGGCATTAATGAGATGCCGAAATTGGCCTTGTAAATAAAACAGTAACTGTTGAAAATATATTGCTGTTTGGTGATTTTTCTTTGGTAAAGCCAAAGATTTGTCAGTAGACCGTTAATCTTATATCTGTTTTCGACACAAATTGCCTTCACCCATGTGTAAGTGCAGATGTAATTCATAGACATTTCTATATTGCAACTGTCCAGAGCACCCATACAGATTCCTTCAGGTAGAATTCCCACGTCTCCGTAATGATCTCTGTCGATTCACCGTGGATAAAGGACAGCAGGGCAAAGTCAGGACATGCGGGGACCAAGCAGCAATCGGTATTGTAATTGTAAACTGTCGAAGCTGCGTTGGTAAAGTACCGGAACTTCAAGCGCTGATAGAAAGCACCGAAGCCGAAATCGTTATAGGTACAGAAAGTGGGTTGAAGCCAGAGATAAATTCTGCCGAAATTTTTACAAAGGTACAGACGGTGTTTAGAAAGGATAGATTGCATGCAACCGGTGGTGGAGTGTTCGTCGCTGTTAGTAGTAGTTTATCCTGTAGTGAAATAGAAGTGGATAGTTCCTGTGAATTATTATGGGTGGAGGTTACACTCAGCAACCGAGCTAGGTTAATAATTGGCTCCTTTTACCGACCTCCCGACTCCGCAGCATTAGTGGCAGAACAACTGAGAGAAAATTTGGAATACATTTCACATAAATTTTCTCAGCGTGTCATAGTCTTAGGTGGAGATTTCAATTTACCAGATATAGACTGGGACACTCAGATGTTTAGGACGGGTGGTAGGGACAGAGCATCGAGTGACATTATAGTGAGTGCACTATCCGAAAATTACCTCGAGCAATTAAACAGAGAACCAACTCGTGGAGATAACCTCTTGGACCTACTGATAACAAACAAACCCGAACTTTTCGACTCTGTAAGTACAGAACAGGGAATCAGTGATCATAAGGCCGTTCCAGCATCCCTGAATATGGAAGTTAGTAGGAATGTAAAAAAAGGGAGGAAGGTTTATCTATTTACCAAGAGTAATAGAAGGCAGATTTTCAGACTTCCTAACAGATCAAAACGAAAGTTTCTGTTCCGACACTGACAATGTTGAGTGTTTTTGGAAAAAGTTCAAGGCAATCGTAAAATGCGTTTCAGACAGGTACGTGCCGAGTAAAACTGTGAGGGACGGGAAAAACCCACCGTGGTACAACAACAAAGTTAGGAAACTACTGCGAAAGCAAAGAGAGCTTCACTCTAAGTTTAAACGCAGCCAAAACCTCTCAGACAGACAGAAGCTAAACGAAGTCAAAGTTAGCGTAAGGAGGGCTATGCGTGAAGCGTTCAGTGAATTCGAAAGTAAAATTCTATGTACCGACATGACAGAAAATCCTAGGAAGTGCTGGTCTTACGTTAAATCAGTAAGTGGCTCGAAACAGCATATCCAGATACTCCTGGATGATAATGGCATTGAAACAAAGGATGACACGCGTAAAGCTGAAATACTAAACACCTTTTTCCAAAGCTGTTTCACACAGGAAGACCGCACTGCAGTTCCTTCTCTAAATCCTCGCACATACGAAAAAATGGCTGACATCGAAATAAGTGTCCAAGGAATAGAAAAGCAACTGGAATCACTCAACAGAGGAAAGTCCACTGGACCTGACGGGATACCAACTCGATTCTACACAGAGTACGCGAAAGAACTTGCCCCCCTTCTAACAGCCGTGTACCGCAAGTCTCTAGAGGAACGGAAGGTTCCAAATGATTGGAAAAGAGCACAGGTAGTCCCAGTCTTCAAGAAGGGTCGTCGAGCAGATGAGCAAAACTATAGACCTATATCTCTGACGTCGATCTGTTGTAGAATTTTAGAACATGTTTTTTGCTCGAGTACCATGTCGTTTTTGGAAACCCAGAATCTACTATGTAGGAATCAACATGGATTCCGGAAACAGCGATCGTGTGAGACCCAACTCGCTTTATTTGTTCATGAGGCCCAGAAAATATTAGATACAGGCTCCCAGGTGGATGCTATTTTTCTTGACTTCCGGAAGGCGTTCGATACAGTTCCGCACTGTCGCCTGATAAACAAAGCAAGAGCCTACGGAATATCAGACCAGCTGTGTGGCTGGATTGAAGAGTTTTTAGCAAACAGAACACAGCATGTTGTTATCAATGGAGAGACGTCTACAGACGTTAAAGTAACCTCTGGCGTGCCACACGAGTGTTATGGGACCATTGCTTTTCACAATATATATAAATGACCTAGTAGATAGTGTCGGAAGTCCCATGCGGCTTTTCGCGGATGATGCTGTAGTATACAGAGAAGTTGCAGCATTAGAAAATTGTAGCGAAATGCAGGAAGATCTGCAGCGGATAGGCACTTGGTGCAGGGAGTGGCAACTGACCCTTAACATAGACAAATGTAATGTATTGCGAATACATAGAAAGAAGGATCCTTTATTGTGTGATTATATGATAGCGGAGCAAACACTGGTAGCAGTTACTTCTGTAAAATATCTGGGAGTATGCGTGCGGAACGATTTGAAGTGGAACGGTCATATAAAATTAATTGTTGGTAAGGCGGGTACCAGGTTGAGATTCATTGGGAGAGTCCTTAGAAAATGTAGTCCATCAACAAAGGAGGTGGCATACAAAACACTCGTTCGACCTATACTTGAGTATTGCTCATCAGTGTGGGATTCGTACCAGATCGGGTTGACGGAGGAGATAGAGAAGATCCAAAGAAGAGCGGCGCGTTTCGTCACAGGGTTATTTGGTAACCGTGATAGCGTTACGGAGATGTTTAACAAACTCAAGTGGCAGACTCTGCAAGAGAGGCGCTCTGCATCGTGGTGTAGCTTGCTCGCCAGGTTTCGAGAGGGTGCGTTTCTGGATGAGGTATCGAATATATTGCTTCCCCCTACTTATACCTCCCGAGGAGATCACTAATGTAAAATTAGAGAGATTAGAGCGCGCACGGAGGCTTTCAGACTGTCGTTCTTCCCGCGAACCATACGCGACTGGAACAGGAAAGGGAGGTAATGACAGTGGCACGTAAAGTGCCCTCCGCCACACACCGTTGTGTGGCTTGCGGAGTGTAAATGTGGATGTAGATGTAGAAATATCTGAACGACTGCTGTCCTTTATCCACGGTGAATCGACAGAGATCATTACGGAGACGTGGGAATTCTACCTGAAGGAATCTGTATGGGTGCTCTGGACAGTTGTAATATAGAAAGGTCTATCAATTACATTTGCACTTACACATGGGTGAAGGCAATTTGTGTCGAAAACAGATATAAGATTAACGGTCTCCTGAAAAACCTTTCGAAAACTTTCCTTGTAATTCTCTCAAGGCTACAATGAGATCTTTAAACATCGTGTTTTCTTTAAAGACAGTGAGCTTATTGAACTGGACGGAATTTGTCAGAATGCATCCCTTCTACAACGAGATTTTCTTTATAAATGCATCCCCATCAATTCAGAAGGTAGTTGCTTCTCAGCTTGAAATGTCTTACTGTGGGTAGTGTGCAGTTAAATACGCTTAAAATTTGAGTTCTGTTATCCATTCTAGATGCTCTAGATTTCGTTCATGCACTCCTTTTTCTATCATAACTTTAACACTAGCGACTTTCCAGTCGAAATATCGTTCCGGGAATTTTCCTTGACTTAAGGTACTTTGCAGTAGTATATGATGCCTCCACATCGTTCGTTCGATTCTGTCGAAAACTGTTACAAATATTAGCGTAATAATGTGTGCAACTTAAGAAAATTTACTGTTCGCACCACCCATTTCATCACGTGTTCCATACTTGCAAATTTAGCACAAAGTGCTTCTTGATGTACTCAACAATTAAAGCCATCTGTTATTTCTTTGCTCTTTTGTTGTCAACTAAATCTTTCAAATCTTTCTGCATGGTATAGACATATTGTTTCATAGTCAGTTTGCAGTACCTGTCACTTACGCGAATGCACAATATATACTGAGAATTCTAACCCCTCTCTTCTGTCATTCCCATTCATTTTAAAGGCTTGTGACGGTAGGTCGCTAGAGCGCCTCTTTTTGTACAAACATCCACTGAACGTGTGAACGTCCTTCATCGATGCATGTGTAACTGGAATCATCATTATTTGAATTCTGTTAATATTTTATTGAGTGTACCGAAGGGTAAACAGTGCTGACACCACAATTATGCTTAACTGAAGAGAGTTGTCCCGATCGCCACACCGCGATACTAAACGAAACGTCGTGCTGTACCGAATACATCAGGGAAGGAGCGAGCAAAGCCGAGACAGGCCGAGCTGTGGCCGGCACACCTTGTCCGTGTGGAGATTGGCACCCGTAGATAGGCCACACCCTAGATGGAATTTGGAAACAGCCTCAGTGCCACATGCAAACCTTTGTTGAGCATTTTAAAAACGTACTTGTACAGATGCTTCAACACCGATTCAGGCAGTAGCGCTCCACTGCTGATCTAACTCCTGAGTGGAGGGAGTCCTTTCAACACCCCTAAGATTTCTGCAAGCCCCCAAGCACACCTGAGTCAGAACACCACTCATCTGAAAGGGTATCGAAGTATCTGTACAAGTACATCTTCAAGTGCTCAATGCACGAGTGACACAAAGGATGTTGCCAAACTATAGGGTGGGAGGGAATGGAGGTGGGAGGTCTTAGATGAAACATTTTCCATTTTATTCATGTAAGAGTGAATGTAGCGCCGTCCCCCCCCCCCCCCCCCCCCGATAACTCACGTGATCATGTCACAGGATTACATGAATCAAGAGGGCTGACAATGTTCAAGTTTCATCAAATGGTCCCTGGTGGTCCCACCATGTAAACCAGAGTGCAAATTGCTCGTGCACTGCACTCCAAAGAGATCATATCACTTTCAATGTTGTTACAGTCTCAGAATTTCCACAAAGAATTGTTTAATTGCCGGGAGGAGGGGGTCCTAACGGTATGAAGAACATCGTCCTGTTGCTCAACACACTGTGAACTATCTTTTTCGAGCTTGAAATGTATGGAAATCAAGGCCACAAATGAAGGATGGCTTCATTGACGCTTTACTAAGGCCTTTTGGTGTCGATTGGTGGTCTGGAACCTTTTCGTAGGCCACCCATAACAAAACCGCATGATTTCGGCGCTGGCCGTCGCGGTTCTCACCTCCATCGCAGAGACGTCAAATGAAGGACCAATATGTGGGTGGGATGTGTGTGGCACCCTTCTCATCGTTTGACACGTCGACGGTGGCATTGGGAAGAGTTTCTGTGAAATTTGGTGCCATGGTGACATCATGGACTCACCTTATACCTCACATGAACTTCTGAGCGCCATTCGTTTTCTCGCATGTGCTGACACATTGCAGTCTGAAGCTTCCCCAAGCTCGAGAGTGATGACCCAGGGCGTCATGCTCTTAGTTGTGTTGCGCTTGTAGAATGATACACAATGCCGGAAAATATTGGTACACCCTTTTACAGGTTTCCAATTCACTCAAGATTTACTGTGCACATAGAGCACACGAAATACGTAGCACAGACGGTTCTGTTGTACCAGGTGTCGACCCACGCTGGAACACGCATATTAGTATGTGGTGAACCCTTCACAGGTGGTAATGCAGTCACTGACTCTGGCATCTAGTCAGTCGCACAGGTGGTGAAGATTGTTTTGGGTTATTTTATTCCACTCCTGTTCGACCTGGTCATCGTTCTGTAAGAGTTGTCACACGAGTCACTTCTTGTCCTATCACATTACACACTTGCTGGCCATGGATGTTTGTGGACGTTTTCCAGAGCACGTTTAGTTTCACCGGCAGTGTGTGGGCGAGCATTATTCTGTTGTAAGATCACATCACCTTACTGTTGCAAGAAAGGCAAAAGAACGGGTCTAACAACATTCTGAGTGTAGCGAGCGCTGATTAGCGTCCCCACCATAAACACCAAATGTGAACGAGTGTTGTAGCTTATCGCACCCCAGGCTATAAGGCCTGGGATGAGGCCAGTGTTTCTCGCGCGAACGTACTCTACGAGACAGCGCTCACCATGTCTACATCGTACGCGCAAACGATCATCACTTGCGTGCAGGCAGAATCTGTTTTCATTGCTGAAGACAACGGAGCGCCATTCCATCTTTCATGCAATCCTCTGACGGCACCAGTCGAGCCACATTCATCGATGCTGTGGCTGGAGTGGAAACCGGGGCGGGGAAGAAAGCATTATGGGCTGGAGAATGTTTTCATCGCATTCCCTGAGCGATCTCTAAGAGTACCAGGATGAGTTTACCATACTTCCCTGGCCTCCAAGCTCCCCCACCTCCCATTCCAGTTTTAAACCCAATCGAGAATCTATCGGACCACCTCGATCTGGCGGTTTGTGTCATGGATCCTAAACCATGAAACGTCATGCAGTTGAGACGGCACATGTGTCACCGTGGCTCCGCTTTAGGTTAGATTAGATTAGATTTAGTTTTCGTTCCATAGACCCAAAAAATGAGATGATTCTCATGGGTGTGGAACACGTCAGAAAGTGTAGCATAAAAACATAAGACATTTGAACACAATACTTACTACACTGATCAATTGTTAGGAGATTGTCGAAATAGGTGATTCCAATGCGGTAAACTGGAACAGCTAATATTTATAGAATTAACATGCTGTCAGAATGAAGCATAGTTATGCACTATTAACAAATTTATCACATGGAAAATACCTAATCTTGACTGTTGTGGATAAGTGCTATCAATAACTGAAATGTAACAGACATTTTTACTTATTCTGGTTTAACAGTATATGTTAAGATATTCATGTATAGAGTAGAAGGAGCTGACTATCAAAAAGTCTTTGAAACTCTATTTAAACTGAGCTATATCTGAAACCAAGTTTTTAATGGTTGCTGGCAATTTATTGAAAATGTGTGTTCCTGAATATTGGACCTCTTTTTGGACCAGGGTAAGTTGTTTTAGGTTTTTATGTAGATTTTTTTTTATTTGTAGTGTTAATACTATGTACATCCAGAAATACAGATTTATTACTTGCAACAAATTTCATTAAGAAATAAATATACTGAGAGGAAGTGGTTAGAATAAAAAGTTCGATGAACAGGTTAATACATGATGTTCTTGAATTTACACCACAAATGATTCTTATCACACGCTTTGCACTGTAGAAACGTTTGCTCGGTTTGATGAGTTACCCCAGAATATGACCCTGTGTGACACAATAGAATGAAAGTAAGCAAAGTATGCAAGTTTTTTATATGTTTATCTCCTACATCTGACATCATTTTCACTGCAAGTACAGACTTGTTTAGGCCCTTAAGCAGTTCTGTGGTACGCCCTTCCCAACTGAATTTATTATCGAGCTGTAATCCCAGAAATTTAACACTGTCAATCTTTTCGATCTGCATGTCTTCATATGTTATACAGATACTGGAAGGAAATTTCTTAGACGTTCTGAACTGCATATAGTGGGTCTTCTCAAAGTTTAGTGGCAGTAAATTAGCTTTAAACCAATTATTAATGTCAGCAAAAATTTGATTAGCAGCTATTTCTAAATCTGTACTTGACTTGCTACTTATTGCAATGTTCGTATCATCATCAACAACCATAGAAACTTAGCTTCTGGCAATGTAACAGATGAGAGGTCTCTAATGTAAACAAGAAAAAGCAATGGACCCAAGCTGGAACCTTGAGGAACACCACATGTAATTAATTCCCAATCAGATGATGACTGACTGCTTACTGCACAGGTATTTTGCAACGACACCCTTTATTTCCCGTAAATAGATAAGACTCAAACTATTTCGCAGCATTGCCAATGACACCATAATATTCTCTCACTTATTACTTAAGAGAATGCTGTAGTTCTCAGTGTCAAAGGCTTTTAACAGCTCACAGAAAATGCTAGTAACCTCTAATTTATTATCTAATGAATTAAGTACATTCTCATTGTAAGTAGCTTTATCTCCTTCAGAACCCTTAACAAATCCAAACCATGACTTGGGCATTATATTATTTGCAGTCATATGCTTAAGGAGATGCTAGAACACAAACTTTTCAAATGTTTTTGAGAAAACTGGGGAAAGTGAAATTGTTCGATAGTTTGATGGTATCTCTTTATCCCCCTTCTTGTAAAGAGGCTTAACTTCAGCATATTTTAGGCAGTCTGGAAATATTGCGCTGATAAGAGATTGATTACACAAATAACTTCAGATAGAACTCAACTCACGTGAGCACTCTTTGATTAACTTAGTTGATATGTTCCCATACCCACTGGAATATGATGGATGCTGTTTCCTTGGGAGACTTCAGTGTCATTTCCATTTTACTGAAGTTATTTTTAAAGACTGGTTTCAGATACTCAATTGCACTGTTCGCCGAATATGATAAGCCCAAGCTGTCAGTAATAGAAGTGAAGTACTTGTTTAAGAGGTTTACAACATTGTATGCATTTGTTACCAAAGTCTGGTTTATTTTTAGAGCTACCCGTTCTGCTTCCTTTTTGACCCCACCTGTCTCTGTCTTCAGTATATCCCATACAGTTTTTATTTTGTTGCCTGATGTATTTATCTTTTTCTCATAACAAAGCTGCTTCGATTTCTGGATTACTTGCTTCAATATTTTTCAGTATCTTTCTAATGCGTTACAATTCTGACATCAGAGCTGTTCCGAGATAGTAGATACAGTCTCCTTTTCGTCCCACATTCTATCGTTATTCCTTGTGTTGCCTGTGGGTACCTTCCATTGACTCCCTTCCAGCAAGGCCGAGATGCAAAACGTAGTTATTCAGGCTCTTGACAGGTGGTCACATTAATGTGGCCGATCCATGTATCTTGTTTCGTCTTCCGAAGTGCACAGTTTTACATTTATGGACATTTGAAGCAAGTTGTGAACTGTACACCACTTTAAAATGGTATTAAGCTCCGACTGAATATTTGAGCAGCTTCTCTCAGACAGTACTTCATTATAGATAAATGTACCATCTTCGAAAATCCAGAGGACGCAATTTATATTTCTGCAACGTCATTAATGTAGCAGGATTCCCAAAACGCTTGCATGAGGCACACCCGAGGTTACTTCTACGTATGTCCATAACTTTCTCTGCGTCTTCCCTACCAATAAATTCTCATTACAGTTACAAATTTCGGTTGATGTTCCATACCATCGTACTTTTGATAAAAATCATAGGTGTGGTATTGAGGCAAACGCTTTCTGAAAATCAAGAAATACTGCATCTCCTTGACTGTCTTGATCCATGCTTTTCAGAATGCCGTAAGAGAAATGTGCGAGTTGGTTTTCACACCATTGATGTTTAGGGAATCCACACTGGTTGGCACGGAAGAGGTCATTCTGCTCTAGGTACCTCATTATGTTTGACCTTAGAGTATATTCTAAAATTCAACAGCAAATGGAGGTCAAGGATATAGAACGGTAGAATTTGGATGACTCCTCCTATCCTTCTTGTAAAACTGTGTGTTTATTTCCAACAATTAGGCACCATTTTTTGTTCGAGAGACGTATGGTGCACTAAGATTAAAGGCTGGTTACCTCAGCCACAAATATGGTATAGAATCCGACAGTGATTCAGTCGACCCCTGGAGATTTGTTCAGTTTTAGCGATTACGTTTTTTTCTTTACACCAATGAACTAATATTTATACTGCAGAGACGTGAACATTACATTTTGGCAACACTTCTGGACTTTTATTTATAAAGAAACATTTGAAAAAGGACATGAGCGTCTTTGCATTTGCTTTGCTGTTCTCCGTTTCTGTTCCTGTCTCCTCTGAGGATGTAGATACTACCTTTGGTATCACTAACAGCCTTCGCGTATGACCATAATAGTGTTTTCATTGGGCCCTGGAGCTTTCTTTAATTTCAGTTATTTCCGTTGTTATGTAGTACCACTGACAGTAGTGTCTATACCCCAGAGGTATGAACACGAATTACTGGAATACCCCAGGGTTTTCATTTGGAAAGGAACATTTGAAAAAGGAGTTCAACGTTTCTGATTTTGCCTTGTTATCCTCAATTTATGTTTTTGCACAGCCATGTGTATGTACACTAATTTTGGGACCAGCAAAAGCCTTTACACGTTACCAGAATATTTTTGGATTTTGTGAGAAGTCTTTCGATATCAGTACTTCCATAGTAAAAGACGCAGTCTAGACATATGGAGTGACTACTAACCTTCCTAGTATTATGAGACCCATCGGTCCCGTAGCGATGGAAAGAACACTAGCTGGCTGAAGAGGAACTAAAAGTTGCCGAAAGAATGGCGTCTCTCTGAATGCATTTGCTCGTATTGCCCGCCTCTTTTCTCTCCACCGCGCCGCGACGTACTCTGTTCGTCCATAGTGCGCCCACGGGATACCGGCAAGTCCTCCACAAGCAGTCAAGAGAATGTCCCACGCGGGGGGCACTAGTGTTGAGGACCCTCTCTAGAAACGCAGCTCTTTGTACTGTCGACGGTGGAACGGTGCACATTCTACATTCATGATTTCCTAGTCTAACAGGTACAGCATACGCCTTACAGTACTATATAGTACATGTTTTATACCTTCAGGATAAAATAGTATTTTACAATGATCGGCAGTGCTGTCCAAGCCAGCGGTGCACGTTTTCCGGCATCTATTAAGTATGTTCTTGTGTGGCGGTACGCCACATAACGTGATAAAAGTTATACTAATAACTTCGAAAATATACCAAAACTGACGTCGTAACGAAATATGTTATTGTGTGACTTTCAAAAATATAAATATTATCTCTTCTCAGAAAAGTAACAGAGAGTCTGTAATCAGTCAGTATGATCTGAGAATGTAATTTCAGTGTCTGTCCTGTTCTTTTTTTTCTTTCTTTTTTTTCTTTTTGCAAAAGGATTCTCTCTTCTTGCTTTTCTTTAGTGTAAGAAGCCATTTTGTGACGATGCACGAAAATGTGTAAGTTTCATATAATATTTTGCCTAAATATAATCAAATACTACTTAAAAGTGTTGTCAGTTTTTATATGCACCACCTCCTACATTCATGAAGTGGTAAAATTTATTTCCTTAAGCAAATTTTGTAGGCGAACATTGGTGCAGAGGTTGTTGTAAATTGTAACGGCCCAGAGTCGTAATAAATATCTTAATATTATCTAATTTTGACAAGTAAAAAAAAAAGTAAATGTAGGAGATTTCTCATGATTAGCGGTTCGCCCTTTCCTACATTAAGAGTTATCAATATTTGCAATATCGAATCATATTTGAGTAAACTGAGTACAGCAAATTTTTTCGTTTCTCGCTTAACGAAACTCAGCATTGCATTTTCATAAAAGTAAAAATAATTAACAAAAATCAATTTCTACAACAGATAAAGTCATATATCCGTATTTTTGTTTGCATATTGGCTACACGTCCAAAGAACTGAGAGAGAAAGAGTCGTTTGCTTAAGCAATGCGCATTATATTGAGTAGTACATTGTAATATGTATGTGGTGCCGTCTTTTAATATAAAAACACCATGTCGGATAAATTATCTGCACCACAACTGAGTCACTAACGTAAATTATTTTCCACTTGCGAAGCAGGCACAATAACATTAACTTCAGCTTTTCATAATATATAAAAACCAATACATAAAGAACCACCACAACTATAACAGAACATGAACTTACTCTCGAACCAAGTGTGTCATTTGAAAATAAGAACTTACTCTAGGGCATATATGTAAATAATCAACCAACATCAAAAGGTACCACTTTCACCGTTGAAATCAACGCATTTAATTTTCACAGTAGATGATGTTCAAATAGTAAATGGGTTTACGTTTAGTACTCGTATTTTTCTGCGAGTGTACTTTAAATTTCAGCACGATTTAAAAGTCTGCATTGCCTCTAACAGAAAGACAAACACCGTAGTTTTTCAAGGTTGTTGATACGGAAAAAATCTTAAAGTTGAATCGTGAGTTTCCTCAAAACGCGTAATATCACAATTCATTTTTAATTGATAATCATTTAAGCTTGTCGTTAATGAGATTGCCGGAAATATACGAAATGGACTGCGATATCTCTTCCGTAAGGCCTATGGCACAACTCATTCTCCTTACCCCTAGCTGTGTTTATCATAGAAGTGTCGCTACCCATTGAAACTGTGGTATTAGGTACTCCTCCAAGGCACGCTAAAATTAAAAGATAAACGTCAATTGTGATGAGCGCCATAAAAAGGAATGTTAATTCTCGATAGGACAATATCTTTTGTTTTATCCAGTAAATAGCTGAGAACCCGTCGTTGCCTGGGTATGTGTTTATTATAATGTCCTATTAGTCCGTCTCCTGCTTCCTCCTTTCTCTGTCCATCTTCCACTGTCCCTCCACCTCCTCCTCCCCCTTCTCTGTCCATCTGCTCGTACCCTTTCTATCAGTCTGCTCCTTCCCCTCTATCCTCTCCTTCCCCTCTATCCCCTCTTCACCCCTTGTAAGTTAATCTCCTCCTCTTCCCTTTCTGTGTCTAGCTGCTCCTTACTCTTCTGTGTCAGTTTCTTGCTCACACCTTCCTTCTTCACGTTACGGCCTCTAGTGCAACAGGAGATCGCTGGTTCGTATCTCCACAGTACCTTTTTTCCACATGGTAAGTAGTATATTTACCAAATGTAGTTGAAATCGATCCAGGATCCATAGTTCACCTGCAACTTTAGCGAATTTCATTCTGTAGTTTCGGATTCACGCTGTTCATTGACTATGAACTATGTGTCGTACAATGATATAATTTTGTAGGCGCATGCAGCGAAGTATGTGAATACCTTCTGCCAAATACGTTGCGACTGGACTTAGTAGCAATGAAACAAAAATTTAAGCGTCATACGTGGTGCGGCGCCTATTCATGGAGCTTCGTATTTATGGCGTCACATCTCCTGACTTATGAGTCGTACAATTTAGCAGGTATATTCAGTGGTGCCCGTAAATACTGTCTGCGAACGGTATTGCGAATACAATTTGTAGTAAAGAAGTCATAAATTAAAACGACATGCACGCTGCCACACTTTTACTGCAGGGGTAGCGAAAGGTTTGAAGTTATGTGTAAGGTTTGTTGCAAGTAACTAAGTGGTCTCATTCTCAAATAATGGACAAATTAAGTCTGGTTATTCGTGCGTTTTGGGCTACACTTCTTTTGCACTCTAATTCCCACTTCTTTCATAGGTAGGTGGTTCTTACCCCCACAGCAATTCCCTCCAAACAGGATGTGTACCAAGTTTGGTTGAACTCGATCAAGTGGTTTAGAAAGAAGTGCAACATATATACATCCATTTTTAATATGTATGGATTTAATGTAAGTGGAATCAGTTCGAAGTCGACGTCTGTACTTTGTTGGTCTTCAACATTTGGAGTTTATATTCGTATAGCTGAAGTATTCGTCTCTTAACTAGCAACTAATGTATTAAACCTTGTCTGCAGTAAGGCCAAGTGAAGGATACGTGTTGTTACCGTCCCAATAGTAAACCTTTGGATGTTGTAGCAAAAATTCTACATTGATCCTGTATTAGAAAGAAAAGACTTACATATGCCACGTTAAATGTGTTGAATTAGATGACTTTACAGCTGATCTTATAGCAAACATCACACATCTGAAAACAATTTAAAATTATCCCTCTTTGATAACTTAATTATGTGGCAGGTAAGGTTCTCAACCTTACAACGTTTATCTCTGTGTATAATAGCTTTTTCCCTTTCTCCTACCAGCTACGATAAAGTCTATAAGGAGAATAAATTATTTCTTCAGTACTTCTAAATAGCTAACATCAATCATAAGCACAATTTCCTGCTATGCGTTCGATTACATCCGTCTCTGATCTCTCAAAGCAGCCATATGCTTATGCCAAAGTGCATATACTGCTGCTGTGCCATTTTGCTTTCCGTTTCCATGTTTACTCACTGATGGTAACGGTCTCAACGTATCGCGGTAAATTTTAATGCAGCTGCTTTGACCACCATGTTCTCCAAGATAAATGTATGTGGGAGGAAGACATCATTTGTTTCTTTCACACACTCATTCAATTTTAGAAATAAACCTATCCTTGACTCATTACACGTTCGTACTGAATGTACTGAGTTGGATATGGATGTAGGTCTCGCGCATTGAGTAAGTAAGTCCTTCGTCAATCACGTGGCAATATTTTGAGCAACCTCTGTCTCCTCTGCCTCTTCCCTTAACCCAACAGTTAAAATCGGTAAGTAGGCTTTGTTCCACCAGGGTTTCGAAACTAATGCATCTTAACTGCGATCTTAAAATTGTTGTAAGGAGTTAATTTACAAGGCATACGTGCTGCTGTTCCATAAATTCACCTCAATGTTCGTTGTTATTCCGCCTATAGGAAAACTCCCGTCACTTCAGTTTTACAATCTGAGCTAAAGCTGAAGTGCAGTGTAAGAAAAAGAATAAAGTGGTCCTGACGTATCAGAATTCTAAAGCTCTCTCGCTTTTTCCGTAATCCTTCTAACGATGCTGCAATTAAAACGAGACATTCACATTCATATCCTGACTGTAGTAACGATTTGCACTTTTCAGCTCTGATTCCCAAACGATTACGTGTTCGGGATGGGCTTTCTGATATGTTACACGATACGCATTTTTGCTCGCATATCAGTTTGCGCGCTTGAGCTACTGACTCGAATGTCATACACGAGAAACTAAATTTACTTCAGTGAGGATGTGAACATAATTGAGTTGAAATTGGAACAGTACTAAACAGCTGAAATGATTAATTGCAGCTTCCTGCAATCACAGCGACTTAATGAGTTACATGATTACATAGTATGTTTCTGAAAGCTTTGTTACTATTGCGTGCCCCCCTTCCCTCCAATCGAATTATTGTAAACTAGAAAATAAGTATACAAATACACAGAGGAAGGAAGTGAAACAATTGTCGGAAACAAGTAAGTTGAGTAGCTGATATCGTGAAGTATTGAAGAAAATGTGAATACAGTTTCATTTTAATTATAGAAAGCAAGAACTAATCACACTGAGATCTGGACTAAACTTACATTAACCAAGAAAAATTGACTATGAAACTGATAACAACATTTTCAAGCAAAGAATGTAATAAATTGTCCAAGGAGATTAACGAAAATATTAAAACGGACTTATTTATATTATGAGTTTAAAAGTACCCGCAAGCAATACATTTCATGCTGTGAAGGCTAACCTAGACAACACAGATTTAGTGTTTGGAAAAGATGAATACGAACAAGTAACAACAAAATTGATAAAACACCTATCATGACAAATAACACTTTCGCACTATATTTCCTCTTCTTTATTCCCCATTTTTTTGCAAAATTTCACACCCAAATCTTCTTAATTAGTTATCCTCTTCCCGAACTCAAAATCTCGGTAGGTGGCTGAGTTTTTCAGGCTAGGAAATGGGAAGCTGCAGTATACAAAATGGAAGGCAAACATCGTTGCTACGGTACTAACGTCAGTTGACTGTGTGTGTTTTGTTACATTATGAAACTACGTGCATATAGTGTGTAATGTGTGTAGTCTGTGGGAATAGGAACTAGGTGAACAATGCAGTACTATCCTTTTATGTAATCAAATGACTTTTTTACAAAATAGTGCTATACCCTAAGGCCAAATTGAATGAGGTAGTACTGTTTTAAGCAGACAGACCTTGTACTGCGGAGGATCAACTATAGCTCAGAATTCGCTGGCTCCAGACACGCTGATCTGCAATGAGGTACAGCCGGTGTGGACGCCAGATTGTATCCAGCTCTGGCTTCAGCCGCTAAACACGCACCACCAAGTGCGCCCACGCTGCCTCTCGAACATGTCATCTAGCAACTCTCGCATGCAGCACCAGTTGTCGGTGCAGCCTATGACAGACCGACCGTTGCTTGGCAACAACACACACTTCTGCACTTCAGGCATAGTCTACGTGACAATGTTCCATTTGTGTCAGGAAAGATTTACCTGACAGATTTAATTAGTATATTGACATAGTATTGATTCCCTATTATACACTCCTGGAAATGGAAAAAAGAACACATTGACACCGGTGTGTCAGACCCACCATACTTGCTCCAGACACTGCGAGAGGGCTGTACAAGCAATGATCACACGCACGGCACAGCGGACACACCAGGAACCGCGGTGTTGGCCGTCGAATGGCGCTAGCTGCGCAGCATTTGTGCACCGCCGCCGTCAGTGTCAGCCAGTTTGCCGTGGCATACGGAGCTCCATCGCAGTCTTTAACACTGGTAGCATGCCGCGACAGCGTGGACGTGAACCATATGTGCAGTTGACGGACTTTGAGCGAGGGCGTATAGTGGGCATGCGGGAGGCCGGGTGGACGTACCGCCGAATTGCTCAACACGTGGGGCGTGAGGTCTCCACAGTACATCGATGTTGTCGCCAGTGGTCGGCGGAAGGTGCACGTGCCCGTCGACCTGGGACCGGACCGCAGCGACGCACGGATGCACGCCAAGACCGTAGGATCCTACGCAGTGCCGTAGGGGACCGCACCGCCACTTCCCAGCAAATTAGGGACACTGTTGCTCCTGGGGTATCGGCGAGGACCATTCGCAACCGTCTCCATGAAGCTGGGCTACGGTCCCGCACACCATTAGGCCGTCTTCCGTTCACGCCCCAACATCGTGCAGCCCGCCTCCAGTGGTGTCGCGACAGGCGTGAATGGAGGGACGAATGGAGACGTGTCGTCTTGAGCGATGAGATTCGCTTCTGCCTTGGTGCCAATGATGGTCGTATGCGTGTTTGGCGCCGTGCAGGTGAGCGCCACAATCAGGACTGCATACGACCGAGGCACACAGGGCCAACACCCGGCATCATGGTGTGGGGAGCGATCTCCTACACTGGCCGTACACCACTGGTGATCGTCGAGGGGACACTGAATAGTGCACGGTACATCCAAACCGTCATCGAACCCATCGTTCTACCATTCCTAGACCGGCAAGGGAACTTGCTGTTCCAACAGGACAACGCACGTCCGCATGTATCCCGTGCCACCCAACGTGTTCTAAAAGGTGTAAGTCAACTACCCTGGCCAGCAAGATCTCCGGATCTGTCCCCCATTGAGCATGTTTGGGACTGGATGAAGCGTCGTCTCACGCGGTCCACACGTCCAGCACGAACGCTGGTCCAACTGAGGCGCCAGGTGGAAATGGCATGGCAAGCCGTTCCACAGGACTACATCCAGCATCTCTACAATCGTCTCCATGGGAGAATAGCAGCCTGCATTGCTGCAAAAGGTGGATATACACTGTACTAGTGCCGACATTGTGCATGCTCTGTTGCCTGTGTCTATGTGCCTGTGGTTCTGTCAGTGTGATCATGTGATGTATCTGACCCCAGGAATGTGTCAATAAAGTTTCCCCTTCCTGGGACAATGAATTCACGGCGTTCTTATTTCAATTTCCAGGAGTGTAGATACTGGTAGCGATGGATTTAATGAAAAGTATAGTAATTGTTTTTTGGATAGCGAAACGTAAATTAATTACGCATGATTCAACACATATAATTTTATAAGTAAACTACTCTAAAGTACTCTTTTCGCATTCCTGCAACTGGTGCACAGGATGCCTCCTTTATTTATAAAAATGTACATGTCAGAATACTGCACACCAACTCAACTAGCGGCTGTTGTAGCACCTGACTGTTAGGCACCCTCTTCGACAATGTTAGTTGGAGTCTGCCTACCTTCAGTCACTAGAGCATTCGCGAGACTGACCTGGTGTCAAAGATTCTGATAGATACATTTTTAACGCGGTAAATAAAGATGCAAGGGTGGCACCCGGGGGGTGTCGCCTATCTGGGGTAGTGTTACACGGACAGTTTTTCATTTTATTCACGCATGTGTCAATGCCTAACCCTCCCATGGTCACGTCACAAAAGGGCGTGAGAAAAGAGGGATGCTAAAGCGCCAGATTTCGTACATATTTCAGCAAAAAGTTTTGAACGGCACCCTTTATTGCACAGCAAGTTATTGTCATGCTACACCCCAAAGAAGTGGGATCACTTTCAGTGGGGCTGCAACCCCGCGATGTTCTTTGAGTAAGTTTTAAACGCTCAGAAGGTGGCAGCAGTGGGAAAATATGTCAATAAGTCGTCCTGTTGCTTATTGCTCTGCGAACTGTCGCTTTTGACAGCGAGATCTATGGGAATCATGGGATGAGAAGTAGGAAATATGCGTAAGAGGGTGTGTGACGACTTCCCATCGTGTGACTCGCCCAAGATGGCGTTGGGCAGAGGTGTGATGAAATTTGGTGACTAAGTGACGTCATTTACCAACGTTACAGCTCACATGAACTTCCGAGCTGTGCTCTTTTATTCGCATGTGTCCACACCTTGCTGTATGAAGCATCGCTGAGCCGGAGGGTGACGTCGTAGGGAGCCACACTTATGTATCATTCCATAGAAAGGATGTAGGCACCTTCGAGGGAACTTTAAAGTTTATGCATCGCAGTGGGAAACATAAACAGGGTTTTAAAAAAGTTATACTTTAAGTTTTTCCCCTAGTGTATACCGGATTCACTTCAATGAAACCGACAAACTGCACAGATGGTTTGTTGATTGGAAACAAGAGAAAAAAATAACTCCTATGAACATGTGTCCGGTAATGGACGGTGTGTGTGCAACGACAACAAATCTTCCCGAAACACAGTACAGAGCTGCATCGTATCCACGCCACAACAGATGGCCTCGATGACATTGCAGGTGATAAGGATAGCAGCGGTTCCCATGGCACATAAACATAATCGTACTTTGGCTTACACCATAATTGCGGGTCACTTGCCTGCAGCTTGTAATAGGGTTTGTCTCAATATCCTGCAGAACCTGGTCCTCCAGATCTGTTGTGCGGACAGTCCGCTCCCTTCCTACATGTTCGTCCGTCTGAAAGGACCCATGATCACACAAACGCTCAAAAAGAGCATGAAATGTTGTGTGATGTGTTTGGTGTCTGTGGCGGTACTTGTTTTGTTATAACCGTAGTGCCTCTATACCGTTTCTGTGTGCTTCACCGCACACAAATACCATCTCGGTTCGTTCCCGACATGAAAACCGGCTGTACTGCTTCTTACAGTATTTTTGCGTCATTCACACATCATGGAACACACAAGGAACACACGCCACGTGGGCAGGATAACTGTCATCCGTCAGCGGCATCTACCGTTGAAACGATGCATTTCCGGATACTTGTTAAAAGCTCCTCTTTTCGTCCATTTCCAGGCATGAATCTGTCTCTGCAGTTTGTCGATATTATTAATGTTCACCTAGGGCTTTGAATTCAGACATTTTCACGTTTAATTTTATAGGTAACTGAATTACTCAGGCACGCTACTCGGCTAGCCTGACTACTTTAATATAGCAGTACTTCTCTTCTGCCTTCTAAACGTGGGATGGAGGAAACAACGTTACTCCCTGGAAGTCAAGAGTCCGGTTTCACGAGAGGGACATGAGGGAGGGGAGCAAATAGTTTAAACAAGCCAGTATTTTTCACTAGGTTGCACTATATACGGAGCTTTTTGTGGTATTTCATCACATTTTTATGAGCACTACTTACTTTTCTCTCGATAAATTTAGGAGAAGTATATGTGTTTTGAGACCATATATTTCAGAATAGTGTGTTATACACACGACCTCGTAATTCCGTTTTTGAGTGGCGATTACAGCATTGACGTTTCCATTTGCGGCGGTGTGGGATTTGAGATTCCGTGTGCAGGCAGCAAATAGGAATTCACCTACGTCAGAACGGCGACTGTTCGATGTCCCTTTACTCGACAACGTAGATACTTACACGATGATGCAAAAGCAGCGTTGATAAAAAACGGCATATAATATCTACAATTACTGAGGCCGCGCAACTCTAATAATGAAATAAAATTCTGTAGAAAAACTGTCATTAAAACATTTATCGGACAGTAATATGATGGATTTGTTTCTGAAAAACAATGTCCGAAATTTCCACGAAAAGAATGTTTATTTGTTCTTATAGCCAAAGAAACGGTACTATTCACTCCACATTTAAACTATTGGTTATTTTCATCAAGGTCACGTATCATACACACATTTCGCACGCACAGCAGCCAGAAATCCGTCCAAACCTGACCTGACTTAAACAACATTTTCACAGTCATTAATTTCACCACTAATTTGAGTTAATACATTCGGTCCTTCTTATGGATTTCTGAAAACATGTAACTGCTAGCCATAGACGCTCAGTGGTTGAATACTGAAACATGCCACACGGATACTCTGAAGGCCAAATTTCACACGCTAAAATTTTTCCATTTAACAGTTCTAAGACTTCCAGACTTCACAAAACTGTCCGTAACTACATCAGCGTTAGTCATCACACGTATCGAACACGAGGAACTCAACATTCCTTCATTTTACACATTTTTTTGACTCGCACTAGTAACATGACCGTCCGCATTCAAAGCTAGCGAGAGATTCCCTTCTTGTGCCCTCTCTCTCAGTATAACTATCAGGTAACGAGCGGGAACCGTCTCGATTCTGATTGGCTAACCATACTCCCAGCTAGCTATCCTAAAACAAACCTTCACTCAGAACAACTTGCGACGCTACACACCCCCTAAAAACCTAAAATTTCTACTCAGCATATTTTATGGTTTTTATTGCGTCCAAAAGTTGAATCTTTAACTACCACAACACTGTTAATCTAACTTTGTTTTCCTCAATTAAGAAAATATCTAAATTACATAACACTATTATATACAATTACATTGAATATCAAGTACTATGACTGAATAGAATACAATCAAATTAATTTACAGAAAATTTCTATAATTCTCCCATGTCATATTTCTCTTACAAACTTGTTCTTGAACCTTTTTTTTTTTTTTCAAAATTGCATTGACAAAATATTTACATCGGACAAATTTTACGTTTGCTCTTGAACTACAAATTTTTTTCTCCAAACAGAAGATTCTTGATTTTCCATAATGAATTTAGGCAAAAACAATTAATTAATACTCCGCTTTAACAGCATCCAAGAAACTGACTTCAAATATAATTTCGGCAATCTGGAGGGTGTCCTTTCCTATTGCAGAATATATTCACTTCGATACGGTGGTCGTCTCTTTACCTAACGTTTCTCTGAAAACACATTCGGGTTCTGATAACTGTCTCTGATGAATAAAATGGGTTCGGATAACTTCTGTTCAGCACTTACATATGGGTGAAATCACGGGCTCATCACTGGGATACAGTGTCCAGCTCTGTTTCAAACTGGGTTATCTCTCAATCTCGTATCAGGTTCTGTCATATTTTCGTACCTGCAATATACGCTACGTCTAAGACTCCAGTATTAATCCATACATCGTACCCCAACACACATATATACTCTAATCATCAATTGCTGCTCTCCAATTCAACAACAAAGAACACCATGAAAAATTTTCCGGAAACTTTACTGTCCTCCACAATTTACTTCTTATTTACACAAAAAATTTCTTTCTCAGCCACATTCACATTTCATTGCAATTCTACATTTTCTTTACAGTAGTTACATTTAGTATTAATCCTCTCAGTAAAAAGTGAATTAATTGCCCCCCCCCCCCCCCAAAAAGAAATCAACAGTATCTCAAAATTGGCACCATCACTGAATTCTCTTTTCAAAATCTGTTAACGATTAAGCAAATTACTGTTACAAAATCTGCTGCTTCATAAAAAACACTCTTTCTTAACTCTTTTTCAGACAACCAAATTTACTGCTTGCCTTAACACAAATAAGATATTGTACACAAAGAACAAAACACTTCATAAAATATACTCCAAAGTTATCCCCGCCACCATCTGCAGCTCTAGAAACATCATTAAACATTGCATAAGGAAATACTAAAACATTAAGCAACTGAAAATCATTCAGTCCACCTCCTCCAGTCCTGCATCTCCTTCTATATACATCTGACAAAAAGAGAAAACAATTTTATCACATTCTTAAAAATTACTTATGCCTGCTTCAGTAGCTTTGAGACACTTCATACATAATACTATATACAAAGAATATCTATTCTATAGAAAAGTCCTCAGCAAAATCTCTGAAAAATATCCTTACCAACTTCTGTGGCTGTAGTAAATTCTCCACATTATACACATATAACATAAGGAATACACTATTATTGGCAAAGAATACGAATAGTTCATGTAGAAAATTTGAACCTAACTCATGCCACCTCTGTGGCTCTGCCCTTCTCGTACACAATATTCAAATTAATTAAAAAGATCCTTACAGAACAGTACTGAACCAGCTAGCCAATTACTGTGGTTCTCCATTAACTCATGATAAAATTACAATATATATAAGGCACATACAGAAAAATATCCTTATAGATAGACATTAAGCACGACTCATGCCAACTTATGTGGCTCTCCAACACCTCTCATTCACTATATTCAAGAAAGATACATTACTGAACATATTAAATACACTTAAGTTGACCTCTCTGGTTCTCAAAAGATAACAAGTACAAATTTCTTTTTTCTCGTTAGGCAGGTGACCCTCTTTTACATCTGAACACATCACCTTTACAATAACATTTCTACCAGTTACTTAAAACTTCGGGAAAATTAGACACCTTAAGCTCACCTTTGTGGCTTTCAAAACACATCACATTTTAGACATTACTTCTTTGAACAGGCCCTTTCTTGCCTTAAACACCTTTCTTACACTGCAACGTCTTTACAGACTCCAAACCTTTTGTACTACTCTTCATATTACTGTACAGTCACTTTAAGGTGACATATTCTGTTATTAACAGGCAACTCTCTCTCATCTGATTAGTCATTTTAGTTTCTACTGGGACATACTAGCTCCCTGTACACTTTGTACTACTACAGTACACTATTTACTAATAGGGAAGAAGGAAAGACGATAGTCATTAGTTCTGCATAATGATGAGGAAGACTAGAAGTCCGCAGCTCGTGGTCGTGCGGTAGCGTTCTCGCTTCCCACACCCGGGTTCCCGGGTTCGATTCCCGGCGGGGTCAGGGATTTTCTCTGCCTCGTGATGACTGGGTGTTGTGTGCTGTCCTTAGGTTAGTTAGGTTTAAGTAGTTCTAAGTTCTAGGGGACTGATGACCATAGATGTTAAGTCCCATAGTGCTCAGAGCCATTTGAACCATTTTTTTTTTTTTTGAAGACTGGCAATACGAAAAGAGACGGAAATGGTATTGTCAATAATTCGAGTACCTAGTGTTCATCAAACACTTAGCATTGCATAGAGTGCAACGCCCTCTGAGATTTTCCTAGTTACTGTTATTTACACTACTGGTCATTAAAATTGCTACACCACGAAGATGACGTGCTACAGACACGAAATTTAATCGACAGGAAGAAGATGCTGTGATATGCAGATGATTAGCTTTTCAGAGCATTCACACAAGGTCGGCGGCGGTGGAGACACCTGCAACATGCTGACATGAGCAACGTTTCCAACCGATTTCTCATAAACAAACGGCAGTTGACCGGCGTTGCCTGGTGAAACGTTGTTGTGATGCCTCGTGTTAGGAGGAAAAATGCGTACCATCGCGTTTGCGACTTTGATTAAGGTCTCATTGTAGCCTATCGCGATTGCAGTTTATCGTATCGCAACATTGCTGCATGCGTTGGTCGAGATCCAATGACTTTCAGCAGAATATGGAATCGGTGGGTTCAGGAGGGTAATACGGAACGCCGTGCTGGATCCTAACGGCCTCGTAGCAGTCGAGATGACAGGCATCATATCCGCATGGCTGTAACGGATCGTGGAGCCACATCTCGATCCCTGAGTCAACAGATGGGGACATTTGCAAGACAACAACCATCTGCACGAACAGTTCGACGACGTTTGCGGCAGCATGGACTATCACCTCGGAGACCATGGCTGCGGTTACCCTTGACGCTGCATCACAGACAGGAGCGCCTGCGATGGTGTACTCAATGATGAACCTAGGTGCAAGAATGGCAAAACGTCATTTTTTCGGATGAATCCAGGTTCTCTTTACAGCATCATGATGGTCGCATCCGCGGTTGGCGACATCGCGGTGATCGCACATTGGATGGTATGGGGTGCCATTGGTTACACGTCTCGGTCACCTCTAGTTCGCATCGACGGCACTTTGAACAGTGGATGTAACATTTCAGATGTGTTACGACCCGTGGCCTTACCCTTCATTCGATCCCCGCGCAGCGCTACATTTCAGCAGGATAATGCAAGACCGCATATTGCGGGTCCTGTACGGGCCTTTCTGGATACAGAGAATGTTCGACTGCTGCCCTGGCCAGCACATTCTCCAGATCTATCACCAATTGAAATGTTTGGTCAATGGTGGCCGAGCAACTGGCTCGTCACAATACACCAGTCACTAATCTTGATGAACTGTGGTATCGTGTTGAAGCTGCATGTGCAGCTGTACCTGTACGCGTCATCCAAGCTCTGTTTGACTCAATGCCCAGGCGTATCAAGGCCGTTATTACGGCCAGAGGTGGTTCTTCTGGGTACCGATTTCTCAGGATCTATGCACCCAAATTGCGTGAAAATGTAATCAATGTCAGTTCTAGTATAATATATTTGTCCAATGAATACCCGTTTATCATCTGCATTATTTCTTGGTGTAGCAATTTTAATAACCAGTATTGTAATTGGTTCTTCAATATGTACCTTTTTAAATCAGTAATGTTTCTAGTTCCCAATTGCTCAAATGAATTTATATCTGCAGGACCTATTTCTTTCCCTTCTCCGTCTTCATCTCTCTCTTCAACGTTTACTGTGGTTTTTCAAAAGTGTATTGGCAAGTCTTCGGTAATGGACCCGTTTTCTGTAACAAAACGAATGGATATAGTTTCCTCTGGTACATTCATTTCTGCCTCAACCTTCCCTTAATCTAATCTTCCTTTGTATTTCTAAAAAGTCGGCACCTACGAGCATCTGAACACTAAGTCCTTTAATAATCAAAAAGTTGTGTTCCAACTGAACCGCACCTAGAGTAATGGGTACCATCAACTCTTGATTTACTACCTTTTTGCTTCTTTCAGTGGGCATAATAATGTGTAACCCACTCACTGACATAATAGTTAATTCCTTTCTTTCAGGGAGAGCACACACAAATTCCTGTGACACTGCACATACTCCATAACCACTGTCAAGAAGACACTTAACTTTTTCCTTAAAAGCCATTACCTCAATTATAGGTTGTCTAGGATTTATTTTTAGATATTTAGATTTATTTTTGTCTAGCAAATCACGTATTACCTCTTGTCTGTCGAAACCTACCACTCTTGTGGAAATTAACTGTACGTTTACTGACTCATCTTTCACCTTCTTTTTAGTGCTACTAACCTCTTTCACTAAATTACTAATAATGGAAAAAACATCTCCATCTGAACAATATTCGGTTTCTACAACCCAGTTCAAGGTGTTGACAGAATTATTTGCCTTACCCCCTTCTTCTTCTTCTTCTCCTGATTCCTCATCTTCACTTTCTGTAATACCTTCACTTACTTTATTCAAAGACTCCTCAACACTGTCATCCTGTTCCTCCTGCATTTCCATAATATTGATTCCACAGCCTCCAAGTAACCTCTCATCTGTTCTGCAGTGCTGATCCTTCCCCATCTCCTGATATACATATTCATTTTCTGAAATAAGTTCCTCTTTAAAATGATTTTGCTGATATCTACTTCCTATTCTAAAGAAACAAATTGTTTGGCTGTGTCACTCTCTTTAGCCCTCTAATTTACGTTAATATTATATTCAAAATAGTATTTATAAGGTACCTTCTTTTCAAATGGTTTCACTAGCGAGTTTATTCAGTAATATTTACGTTTTCAGTTTTCCGCCTGTCCGTTCACCGGGCTCCCGACATTCCTGCCACCTGGCGGTCTGTGCCAATCTCTTACATCATCTGACTGCAGCTGCCTGCCGCCACTGTATCGCTCTTGCTCATTGAACCTGTTTCCAAAAGAGCCTCCTCCCCCGTGTATCTACCACTATAACTGTTTGTACACGGTATGCCTATTCTGTTTACATTAAATTCTGCTCTGTTGTCATTTGGTCTAGTGGGAGGCCTAAAATCTCTTCTAGTACCTTCTTCGTTTTTAAAAATATTTTCCACCCTTTCCCAATAATGGATAAATCGGTCAATGTCATCTCTGGTTGCCAATATTATCTTGTTCGTCCAATACAATGGCAACTTGTTTTCAATTTCCATAATAATTTGTTCTGTTTCTACTTTGGCATCCAAATATGACAAGGTAGTCACACACTTGCATACAAAACTTTCGATGCTGTCTCTTTTGGGATTGTATTTTTACCCTGACCAAAATTTATTCAACACCTCCATCTGCTTCCTCTTTCCCCAGTATTCTTCAAAGAACGCTTGTTTGAACTCCACTAGACTGTCGCATTTATCTGAAGCTACATTACCCCGGATTCTAGCTTCTCCCATTACATTAGAGGTGGTGAACCCAACTATTGCTTGTCGTTCCACACTTTAGGTAATATGCCTTCAAAATCACTCCAATACTCTTGAGGCTGAACATTCTTATTTGGATCAAATTTAAAAACTGACGATGCATAACATTGGCAATTTCTGAAGATTCCGCCACACCATTAGACACTACACAAATATTATTATTATTACAATTCTGTTCAACTTTTGTTAGTCTACTTTCATGGTTACACAGTTTCTCATTCACACTAGTACAAAATTACTGGATATTAGTTTCAATGTTAGTAATCTTTCTAGCAGCTTGCACACTGAACTTAACACACACATCTTTTACTTCTTCCATTTTATTTTCTAAAACCATGTGACTGTCCTCACAGCACTTTTCTATCTTGTGAATCGATTCATGTACTTTACTTATTTCTGAATGTAATTCTTGACCTATCTGCTGTTTGTTCTCAGCAACTTGCTCAATTTGTGAAGTTAGTTCACTTTTAACTGTTACAATAGCAATATTGCATTCGAATTTTACTTGATTAATTTTTCCTTTAATATTATTACCAAACAAAGTCAGGTCATTTCTGCATGAATCCCTCAAATTCGAAATTTTACTTTCCATCCTGGATTCCATATCAACAACTTCATTGTCTAATTCATTTATTTCAGAGCTTAGTAAAGTTTTATGTCTGACACCATTTTGCTCATTTTTTAATCCATTTCAACACGCAATTTATTAATTTTTCGTCTATATTAGAACTTAATGACGTTTTAATTTCGGAATCCAATCCATTAATTTCCACCATAATATTCATCAACATATTCCACACAATGTCCCTTGGGTCCCCAACAACTGACATTGTTTCCTGTTTTGTTTTTGGAATAATTACATGCATTAACGGGACACTAAGTTCTGATACATTGTGCTCACTATCAGTCCCATAATTAGTATACATCGTGTCCGGCCAACTACTACTCGTATTTGCTTGTGACACATCAAAACTGAAACGACTACTCATGGAATCATCTACATAGTCTCCATCACTTAAATCTACCTTGAGTTTTTCATCTACTAGTTCCTGATTACTTTCTGCCATGATACAAAGTTTTTTGGCACACACACAAATAATGAAGCACAACCCCACTTATCTTTTCATCCAAGCAATCTGCACGGCAAGGCCATACTGCGGGTCCTTTCTCCAGGCCCTGCTTCCACCACTCCAATTTACGGACCAGCACTCCATACACTGCTGCCTACTGCTTCATCCCCCGTTTTACTGCTACAGCATGTCACCTGTCGATCTTCAGCTGCCAGCATGTACTCTGCTACCGTAGACCGTCAGTTGTTCACGCTGCTTTGTACGCTTCATTAGTAACTTTGCACTCGATTTTGTTGCTGCTGCGTTCCAACTACAATTCATAATCACATGTGTCTACCATCTCACAATAGTTCCTTTATCACTCGCGTGAGAACACTTTATGAGTCTATTCAAACACTGCTGCATTTTATAAAGTACCTACACATCCGAACTTCACAATTGTTTTTCCGGCTAATACACCAATTGCGGCAGTGTGGGTTTTGAGATTCTGTGTGCAGGCCGCAAATAGGAATTCACCTACCTCAGAACGGTGACTGCTCGACGTGCCTTTACTCGGAAACGTAGATACTTACAAGATTATGTAAAAGCAGTGTTGATAAAAAACACCATCTAATATCGGCAATTACTGAGGCCCCGCATCTCTAGTAATGAAATAAAGTTGTGTAGAAAACTGTTATTAAAATTTTATTGAGCAGTAAGGCAATGCATTGGCTTCTGGAAAACAATGTCCGAAATTTCCACGAAAGAAATGTTTATTCGTTCTTGTAGCCAAAGAAACGGTACTACTCACTCCACATTTAAACTATTGTTTATTTTCATTAAGTTCACATTTCATACACACATTTCGCATGCACAGCAGCCAGAAATATGTCCAAACCCGACCCGAGTTAAATAACCTTTTCACAGTCATTAATTTCATTTTTTCAGAAATCCATAAGAAGGCTACTGTGCATGCGAAATGTGTGTATGAAATGTGAACTTGACAGAAACAACCAATAGTTTAAATGTGTAGTGAACAATACCGTTTCTTTGGCTATAAGAACGAGTGAACACTTCTTTCGTGGAAATTTCGGACATTGTTTTCCAGAAGCCAATGCATTATCTTACTGCCCAATAAAATTTTTAATAACAGTTTTCTACACAACTTTATTTCATTACTAGAGTTGCGGGGCCTCAGTAATTGTAGATATTATATGGTAACGTAGATACTTACGAGATGATGTGAAAGCAGTGTTGATAAAAAACACCATCTAATAAACTAATTTAAAGTCTTAATATTAAAATCTCAGTCAATTAACTCTGCACACTGAGAGTTCTGCTTATGTTTTCCAACTACATCAAAAGATCAACTATTATATTTCCAAACTGAATTTAGGTTCCTAAGTGTCAGTTTTCGACTTTCAATCAATTTTTTTATCTCTGGAACTATGATAGTTGTAAAACTGAAACTTGGATATAATCTTCACCTGAATGTCAAAAGATAGTGTACCGATTTTGAAAATGATTGAATAATAATTAATATCATCTATTTAGGTTGTTAGAGGTGGTGAATGGACGCGTCGAGTAAGAGATATCTGATAGTTTTCCCACGGCAGGTAGTAACAGATGGGCGTGTATCTCCCGGTTAGGCCGGCAGATGTCATCCCCAGAAGTTACATGCAGCTAACAAACGTTCGCTCGGAACTACTTGCGACGCTACACAGTGTTGACAAAGGCGCGAACTCCATTTTGGCTGCAAATGCAGGAACAATACAAGTTCAATTTGCTATTAAAATCGAATCTCGTAAAATTTTTCTTTTATTCCGTTTCATATGAACAGTGAACACAATAATGATCTTTTGAATACACTAGGCAGCTTGCCCGATGCGGGCGTAACGAGCTGGTCGGATCGTAAAATTCGCTCGGCTCGTAAAAGTGATATACAGCAGTCGAGTGCACTAGATTCGCGCTAGTAGCTAAATGTTCCTGACTTGGGCATATGCTCCACTGACACTTGAATTGGTTATTCAATCTTTTTCTCATGGTAACCTCCCCCTTGGTAGTTCCCTCCCGGAGATCCGAATGGGTGACTATTTCGGAATCTTTTGCCAATGGAGAGATCATCATGATACTTCTTCTATTACAGGCCACATGTCCTGTGGATACACGTTACGTGTCTTTATTGCAGTGGTTTCCATTGCCTGCTGCATCCTCATGCCGTTGATCATTGCTGATTCTTCTGCCTTTAGGGGCAGTTTCCCACCTCTAGGACAAGAGGCTGCCCTGAACTATGACCACTCCTCCGACCTCTTTGACAAGGCCGTTGACAGAATGAGGGTGAGTTCTTATGCCGGAAGTCTTCGACTGCCAATACTGACCATTAATCAAAATTTAAGCAGCGGCGAGATTTGTCCCCAGACTTCTTGATTATGAAGCAAAGACACTATCCTCTTTTTTTTCTTTCATTTTGTTCGATATACACTCCTGGAAATTGAAATAAGAACACCGTGAATTCATTGTCCCAGGAAGGGGAAACTTTATTGACACATTCCTGGGGTCAGATACATCACATGATCACACTGACAGAACCACAGGCACATAGACACAGGCAACAGAGCATGCACAATGTCGGCACTAGTACAGTGTATATCCACCTTTCGCAGCAATGCAGGCTGCTGTTCTCCCATGGAGACGATCGTAGAGATGCTGGATGTAGTCCTGTGGAACGGCTTGCCATGCCATTTCCACCAGGCGCCTCAGTTGGACCAGCGTTCGTGCTGGACGTGCAGACCGCGTGAGACGACGCTTCATCCAGTCCCAAACATGCTCAATGGGGGACAGATCCGGAGATCTTGCTGGCCAGGGTAGTTGACTTACACCTTCTAGAGCACGTTCGGTGGCACGGGATACATGCGGACGTGCATTGTCCTGTTGGAACAGCAAGTTCCCTTGCCGGTCTAGGAATGGTAGAACGATGGGTTCGATGACGGTTTGGATGTACCGTGCACTATTCAGTGTCCCCTCGACGATCACCAGTGGTGTACGGCCAGTGTAGGAGATCGCTCCCCACACCATGATGCCGGGTGTTGGCCCTGTGTGCCTCGGTCGTATGCAGTCCTGATTGTGGCGCTCACCTGCACGGCGCCAAACACGCATACGACCATCATTGGCACCAAGGCAGAAGCGACTCTCATCGCTGAAGACGACACGTCTCCATTCGTCCCTCCATTCACGCCTGTCGCGACACCACTGGAGGCGGGCTGCACGATGTTGGGGCGTGAGCGGAAGACGGCCTAACGGTGTGCGGGACCGTAGCCCAGCTTCATGGAGACGGTTGCGAATGGTCCTCGCCGATACCCCAGGAGCAACAGTGTCCCTAATTTGCTGGGAAGTGGCGGTGCGGTCCCCTACGGCACTGCGTAGGATCCTACGGTCTTGGCGTGCATCCGTGCGTCGCTGCGGTCCGGTCCCAGGTCGACGGGCACGTGCACCTTCCGCCGACCACTGGCGACAACATCGATGTACTGTGGAGACCTCACGCCCCACGTGTTGAGCAATTCGGCGGTACGTCCACCCGGCCTCCCGCATGCCCACTATACGCCCTCGCTCAAAGTCCGTCAACTGCACATACGGTTCACGTCCACGCTGTCGCGGCATGCTACCAGTGTTAAAGACTGCGATGGAGCTCCGTATGCCACGGCAAACTGGCTGACACTGACGGCGGCGGTGCACAAATGCTGCGCAGCTAGCGCCATTCGACGGCCAACACCGCGGTTCCTGGTGTGTCCGCTGTGCCGTGCGTGTGATCATTGCTTGTACAGCCCTCTCGCAGTGTCCGGAGCAAGTATGGTGGGTCTGACACACCGGTGTCAATGTGTTCTTTTTTCCATTTCCAGGAGTGTAGAACCCCGACAATCGCTCACGGCAGTGGCATGAGTCAGGCTAGTGTCCTACTCATTCTCCATCTACATTGATTACATCCCTGTCACATCTCTCCCCATCCAGAAATCCATGGACATGATTAAGAGAATCGTCTTAACCTCTGTACATGGACATTAAGAGACAACACTCCATCGCAGACTAAGGAGAACCTGTGGTAGAAACATGATGGCTGTCCAGCCCATAGTGCACGAAGTACTACGCCATGTCTCACGAATTGTTTCCAAATCTTTGGACTGCATGCAGAACACCTGTACTTTGGCCGGTCCGGTCCCCAGAATTGACGTCTGCAGACTTTTTTCTGCCGGAAAAACTGAAAGACGCTGTCTACAAAGACATACCAACTACACTCCTTGATATACAACGACGTATTATTGCAGCCTGCTGGGACATCTCCCCTGTAATGCTAGTACATCTGGCTGTCCCCCCATACCAGACTGGAAGCGTGTATAGCCGCTGTCGGTGGTCGTTTTGAAGCCAAGTTGTGGTGATTGGTTGTCTCGTTACGGGTCAGAATCCATATAAGTAGTGTATGCACATATTTTGTTCTTTATAGTGTCCTAATACATGTATTATACAAGGGTCAGTGAGGGGAAATTTTAAAATTACGATATCACTTAAGCGACTGGCATTAGAATACTGCAACAAACGCCACTAACATTCTAACTTGCGCTACTTTTGGTTTGTTAGTCTGAATAGACATTTTTCCATATAAAATTTGTATGATTGCACAAAAATACACTATCAAAATATTGTTACAATCTGTATACTGCCTAACAATACGAGGCCTGGCACATCAGTAGTACTTTCCGTTTCCGCAATATTTTTTGTGCAAGATTTACGTGGTTCACCCCGTATAGACATAGACCAAGTCAAAATAAAAGACAGCAGACTGAAAATGTGGTGCTAGAAACGAAATTTAAAATTGACATTTATGGATGAAGTACAACGAATACGTGAGGAATGAACTAATAACTGATTAGTGATTTGTTCGGTAACCGAGGAACCGAGGAAACATGAACTTGACGTTGCAACGGATAAGGAGGAAAATGAACCAAAAAACGAAGCCTAGAACGTATGAAACACCTTCTGAAGGAGTGTATCGTGCACAATGACACTACAAATTGTGGATAGTATAAATGCCGACCAGCTCAGAGACCTCAGAATCAAAACCACTTTCTTCTCTTCGAAGTTCGATACCGAAACGTTCAATAATGAAATGCATGGCAATGTTCGTAAGTTAGGCATCTTCTGTGAAGTCTATTACGAATTGCTTTTTACGTGAATGACCTACAGTAAATATCACGAAGGTGTGGCTGTCAGTGAATCAAAAAACTGTTCGTCATTTTCAACAACAAGTACTTCAGAAATCTGATTGTTGCCAAAGGCCGGCCGGGGTGGCCGAGCGGTTCTAGGCGCTACAGTCTGGAACCGCGCGACCGCTACGGTCGCAGGTTCGAATCCTGCCTCGGGCATGGATGTGTGTGATGTCCATAGGTTAGTTAGGTTTAAGTAGTTCTAACTTCTAGGGGACTGATGACCTCAGAAGTTAAGACCCATAGTCCTCAGAGCCATTTGAACCATTTTTTTGTTGCCAAAGTAGCGCACAATTCTTTTTCTCCGAAGCACACTCATCAGAAGCTTATTTCCTCTATTTATGGACTGTGGCACTCTTGATTGCCAACTATTTATAGACCCTCAAATGACCCTGATTTATATCGAATAGACAAGGTTACCAACTTAAAACTTAACTCCTACAGCAAACATATTGTTAGAAACAATAGGCAGCAATAGCACAAGCAACCTTGGCGCCATTGCAAAGGGCGGCCGGTAATAAATGGAGAGCCAGCAAAATAACTGAACAGCATGTCCTGGCTGAGACGTGGTTAAGGATCAGGCGTGCGCATAATTATAATCCCCATATACTGTAAGAGCCACAGTAAAACACTGAAAACATCAGGGACGCAACCACGCTCTCCTACCAAAGAAATCCAAATTACCAGGACCAGGGAAATGACATGAAAGCACTAGGCTCCTTTAACTAACATCATTTATCCTTGAACAACAACATTTATCTTTACATTTTTTTTTTATAGTAGCAGATCCCCTTTGAAAAACAGATAGGAAAAATGAGGTTCATTTGCCATTACAGGCGCTTAAAAATAATGAAAGAGACAGCCGTTAAACTACAATAATAATAACCACCATAAAGTAATTCAAGATATAAGACCTTAACAATACTGGCATTTTTAAAAAGTTTTAAATTAAACAATTATAAATAAACCAGTCGTTTAAAATAATTAAAAGAGCTTTACATGAATTTCATCAAGCAAATTGAAGTGCAAGACATTAAGCAGAACCTCAAATGGTTGTATACGATATGTATTAAAGATCAAAGGAAAACTTCTTGTGCGAAGCCACTTAATAGAAGGCCTCTTGCCCGACAGCAAAATTTCGTTTGCTGTGCAAGTCAGATAACATAAGACATTCAGCTTGAGCACAGACAGCCAGAAAGCGTGAGTGCAAACAAATAACAAGCCTTACTAGAAAATTCTGTGCACACCGCCGCAAGTAAGCCAGGCCCACGCGGCAAGAGGCCACCGACATCGAACACTCTGCAGAAACTTAGTTAGTGCTGTTAACAAACAAGAAATACAAGGGCCTGACTGTTTTATACTACAAGAAAAGTTATGGTTTTATCATGATTTTACTTACAAAGCGTTTCAAATAAGCTGATATGCAATTGTAAACAATTTTCGCTAACAGAGAATTACAGAAAGGGAGGTATAATTTCTTCCAGGAAGGAGCATAAATAACAACTCGATAGGGTCATACCATAAAATGCTTAAAAGGGGTGGACAATAGTCATACCAGAGAGCCCACCACCTTCTAAAACTTCATGAAGGCAAATACGAAAACTTAGAACAGCTGGTTCCGTTGCATAAGAATTTTAAAATAGACAAAAATTTTCTCCTTTTTTAAAAAAACTAGGTAAGGCTTATTCACCTGATATAGTTAAGTGTGACAACTGGACATAGTACATGACCATAACGACATTAACCATTACAAATTTATTGAGAGAGAATGCTGGCCAGCAGACTAAGACAAGTTATTTAAAATCATACAGAGCAGACAGGGCCATCACGAATCCTAGAGTCACAGAGTCAAATAATAAGGCGTGCATGACGACTCAATAAACACGAACACGAACATCTGTTCGAACGGCTTTGCGGAGTGGAAAATCGCTGCACAGAGCTAAATAACTAGTTGCCCACGACATAAGCAAAAGGTTCAAAGGGCTCTGAGCAATATGGGACTTAACCTCTGAGGTCATCAGTCCCCTAGAACTTAGAACTACTTAAACCTAACTAACATAAGGACATCACACACATCCATGCCCGAGGCAGGATTCGAACCTGCGACCGTAGCGGTCACGCGGTTCCATACTGTTAGCGCCTAGAACCCCTCGGCCAACACGGCCGGCCAACATACGCAAACCAGAGCTTTGCCTTCTGCCCAATCGTGTCGAAGAAGGTTGAACGACCACCTGGAAAAGACGTCGTGCCGGTCTGTACCGCGTACGCATTGCTCCAAACACTGATGCTGCAAGCGTCTCCACACTGTGCGAAAACTACCCATCAACAGCCGGCGCTGCGATCTTCAGAGGCGTCTCTCTAGATGCAACTCTACCGGTCGCTTTTGGAGACTAGGCGAGGCAGAGATAAGGGAGTAATTCGCGCCTAATGCTGAGACGCCAGCTAAAAGTTATCGACAGTGAAATGAGCCGTCGTGGTTCACCGCAAGTCCTTACGGCATATACGTTGTACTTGTGTAGGCGAGTTTCGCACAATACAGCCTCGACGTCAATGATGATCATTTCCTGTATCTTCTTAAGGAGTTGTTATCCTGGGTATTAATCACGACAACTGGTAGGTATACAGGTTCAGAGTCAATAATCAGTCTATAGTTTTTGTAATATCGTTACCGTAATGGTTACAGCGGTTACTGCCATATCACTGAAGTTAAACGCGTGAAATGAAGCCAATTGTTTAAGGATAACACGTCTGTCAGTCGGTACCCTTGGGCTTTCCGAGGCCTCCTCGGAAGTTGTAGAGAGTATAACGTTGGAAAATGAGATTTAGCAAATATGTAAGCTAGTGCATTCGTTGTCAGCGTACTTCTTTCGCCAACTACAAACACACATCAAAAAAATGTAAAACAAAATAACATTTACTTTCGGTAAATAAATAGGCGCCGATTTAAATGAACGTACTTACAAAATAATGGCTGAGTGTAATTTGAGTGAATGTGTCTGTTGTGGCGTAACAAGACAGCTACGCCACACTGAAGTAGCCGAAAGGCACGCGTAATCTCACGTAGGCTAGATAGAGGTCTGAAACAGGATACGTAATGAATAGTAGCAAGAAAAGTACGTAGCTGCTTTAATACTTAACTTTTAATCCTTCATGTGAATACAGCATTCCTTGATGATACAAGTGAGACTCTATCTTAAAATGGTTAATGGCGCCTTGGTAGGTCGTAGCCATTGACTTCGCTGAAGGCTGTTCTAACTCTCTCTCGGCAAATGAGAGAAAGGCTTCGTCAGTGTAGTCGCTAGCAAAGTCGTCGTACAACTGGGGCGAGTGCTAGTCCGTATCTCGAGACCTGCCTTGTGGTGGCGCTCGGTCTGCGATCACACAGTGGCGACACGCGGGTCCGACATGTACTAAATGGACCGCGGCCGATTTAAGCTACCACCTAGCAAGTGTGGTGTCTGGCGGTGACACCACATTCCTCCCCCGCAAATCGGCGAACGGTCGTGTTATAAGGCTTCCGCCCGCCGTGGGGAGGACCCCATGTTGACGTATGTGATGAGGTGGGGAGCCTAACAACAGACGAGGCTGTGCCACCCGCACCCGGCCATTCGGTCCGAGGGGATCTAGGAAACGCGTGAAAACCTAGTCCAGGGTGCACGTCAACATGCGGTGTATGCGCCCGTAAAGAGACAGGAGGGGCCGAAGGGTCGACCTCCATTGCGTCGGGGTATCCGACGCGCGAAGACGCCATGTGGTCCGGAGCGGGCAAGAGTTCCATGGCGGAGGACAGTTGGTCACGGGAAGCGATCGGCGGCGCGTGACCCAGGGAGGCGCTTGGCGGCTGCAGCGAAGCGTCGAATGCGGGCGGCGCCGGCGGGAGAACAGGCGGCGGCGCGGCGGCGGCGGCGGTGCGTCGCCATGGGGCAAAATGGAAGGCATCGTCGGTAACACCTGGGGATGAGGCGAGCCAGTAGATGGGTCCCCAGGGCGCTGACCGGACGGCACCGTCGCTGAAAGCAGACGGGGAGCGGCAGAACCCGTGCGACGACAGAGGCGCAGCTGATTGAGATGCCGACGCACCTCACCAGAGGCCCCCAAAACCAAATACATCGCGAGGCCGAGGCAGCGCAGAATGCGCCCAGCGAGCCGACGCCGTGAACGTCGATAGTTGCGATAGAATACAACGTCGCCTGAAGCAAAAGCAGGAGTATGCCGCTGCACAGGAACCTGATGCGGCGGGTGCAGCAAAGACATCAAGGTTCGATGAGGACGACCGTGGAGCAACTCAGCCGGCGAGCGACCATCTCGGGGCTGAGAGCGATACAATGACAAAAAGAGCAACAACGCGTCCTCCCGAGAATGCGACTCTTTCAACTTCAATATCTGTGACTTGAAAGTCCGGACCAATCGTTCAGCGGCACCGTTTGACTGAGGCGAAAACGGCGCAGATGTTAGATGTTGAATACCATTGGCCTTGCAGAATGACTGAAATTCTGTGGACATGAATTGTGGGCCATTGTCGGAAACAATAGTCTGCAGAAGACCTTCAATGCAAAAGATAGCAGACAACGCTTGGATGGTGGCAGAGTACGTCGTGGAAGACATCCGGACAACAAAAGGAAAATTACTGAAGGCATCTACGAGAACCAACCATCGAGCATTCCAGAAGGGACCAGCAAAATCGATGTGCAAGCGTTGCCAAGGGGAAGTGGCTTTTGGCCATGCAAAGAGTTTCCGCGGTGGTGCGGATTGTTGTTCGGCACACGCCATGCAAGAAGAACACATATGCGTAATCGCAGCATCGATTCCGAACCATGTACAGTGCTGACGAGCAAGTTGTTTCGTTCTCACTATACCCCAATGTCCTTGGTGAAGAAGCCGTAAGACACAGGACTGTAACGAACGTGGGACCACGACTCTGGACTGATCATTATCAGAATGCAACAACAAAACACCACGCCGTACAAAAAGCTTCTCCCTATGAGCAAAAAATCGGCGAACAAACGGATCCTCGATCCGTGACTTTGACAAGGGCCATTGCGTAGCAACAAAACGCAAAACGGTAGCAAGGACAGGGTCAGCAGCTGTGGCTGTAGCTACACGACGAAAATCAATCGGAAACGATTCGACCACTTCATCGGTTTCCGAATCAATGAACATGCAAGCAAGTTCAGAGGAATCGAATGCTCTATCCTTAGCAACAGGCAAACGGGACAACGCATCGGCGTTTCCGTGCTTAGCAGTGGACCGATACAAGATATCGTAGTGGAACTGCGAGAGGAAAATAGACCAGCGAATGAATTTCTGCGCTGTACGCGGAGGTACAGGCTTGTTCGGATGAAAAAGCGACGTCAAAGGTTTGTGGTCTGTGATGATGGTAAAGTGACGACCATACAAGAAATCATAGAACTTAGTAACACCAAACACGAGAGCCAAAGCTTCTTTCTCTATCTGCGAGTAATTTCTTTGCGCAGCCGAGAGCAATTTTGACGCAAAGGCAATAGGGCGATCATGCGAGCCAACTTTGTGCGCAAGCACAGCACCGATCCCGAAATCCGATGCATCTACCATCAACAAAAGGGGTTTCTGGGGATCGAATGTCGTAAGGCAAGTATTAGAAAGCAACGCCGATTTCAACTGGCGAAAAGCGCGGTCGCAGTCCGTCGTCCAGACGAACGGAACACCTGTACGGCGTAAGCGATGAAGCGGAGCTGAAATGGAAGAGGCATTGCGCACATTCACTCACACCTTGTGATTCTAAATCGGGTAATGTTCTTGCGACCTCATCACGCAATGCATGAGGAACATTGCGCGCTCTGAAAAATTTCGGTTGGGCGTTTACTTTCAGTTCCAATTGTGCTTCATAGTTCTTAGCGCAACCAAGGCCCGGTGCAAAAATGTCTGCAAATTCTTCACACAGACGAGAAACACTGTCTGAAGGCACAGTCTGATTCACTGATAGGACCTGATTTACTATAGACATGTGAAACAACTGAAATAAATCTAAACCAAACAAGTTCACTGCAGTAGAAGAACGAAGAACGTAAAATGACACAAGTTTTGTTTGTCCCTTGTATGTTGCAAGAAGAGTGCACTGTCCTAACACAGGGATCTGCTGTCCTGAATATGTAGTGAGCTTAACAGTTGCGGCACGCAACGGAGGTTTGCCCAGTTGTTTGTACGTGTCGTGATTGAGCAATGATACTGCAGCTCCGGTATCGAGCTGGAATGGTATGACCTTGCCATTAAAGTCCAAATCTACAAAAAGTTTATTATCCTGCTGACGACAAGAGCGACTGTTTAGTGCAATTTGAACAGACACTGGGACAGAATCACTTGCTACTTGACGTGATTTCCGGCGACGTCGACGCACACTGTTTGTGGGACGAACACAGTCACTGGTAGAGACAGTGGCACTGGGCGGAGTGGAATTAACTACATGAATGTCCATGGGCGAAGGTGCACGAGCCTGAGTGTCCTTGGTTCGATTCTAGCGCGAAGCAAAGGGCCTGGAATGGTTGTGATTGTCTGATCTGAGCTTTTTCTGGCAAACACTTTGAACATGTCCTTTTTTATTGCAGAAAAAGCAAATAGCTTGGCGCGACGGGCAATGTTCACGCGAATGTCTAGTAGCACACCGCGGGCATGATTTCACTGCATTTGTACGCTGACGCGGCACACCTGGTTTAGAGCATGGCGGCAGCTGCGTGGACGTGCGCGAGGGCAGTTTACCGGGCCGCGCAGCGCGCCCGGCAGGCGGGTGAATGTTACACACGGCCGGCGAAGTCGAAAATGATTCCTGAGCAAAGTCAAGCGTGTCTTGTCTATCACTTGCTGAAGGGAGGGATTAACTAGTTTCAAAATCTGTTCCCGTATGCGAACATCAGAAACGTTCTGTGCTATTGCATCACGTACCATTGTATCTGAATAAGGGAGTCCACATACACACTCAAAAGCACAATCCCTTGTAAGGCCTTGCAATGTTGCAACCCACTCCCTATTAGTTTGACCGGCCGTACATTTTGTACGAAAGAAAGTATACCTTTTGGCAACTACATTAACTGTTTCCTTGAAATAGGCGTCCAATGCCGACAAAATTTCTTCGTAGGACAGAGTTGCTACATCGCGTCGGGGAAATAATTTCGCTATCACACGGTAGGTGGACTCACCGACACAGGATAATAAGCGAGGCTGCCGCTCATTACCTTGAATTCTGTAGGCGGCGAGATGAAATTCAAATTGGCGTGAGCACTCAGTCCATGTCTCTTGGGTTGGGTCAAACTTGCGAAACGGCGGTGCAACTGCATGTTGTGGCTGCGGTAGCGGTGAAGCGGCGGCTGCCGCATTGGTTTGAATGGCACGTTGACCCTGGAAAAGCTGTCCCAGGGCATACAATAACGCCTGCGTCTGCTGATTCTGCAAGCGATAAAATTCGGACAGTACATCTGGAGATTGTGGCGAAGCCATGAAACAAGTAAATGTAAGCAATGAGAAAGAACAAGACCCTTTCCGTTGACTCGTCGCCAACTGTTGTGGCGTAACAAGACAGCTAAGCAACACTGAAGTAGCCGAAAGGCACGCGTAATCTCACGTAGGCTAGATAGAGGTCTGAAACAGGATACGTAATGAATGGTAGCAAGAAAAGTACGTAGCTGCTTTAATACTTAACTTTTAATCCTTCATGTGAATACAGCATTCCTTGATGATACAAGTGAGACTCTATCTTAAAATGGTTAATGGCGCCTTGGTAGGTCGTAGCCACTTATTTAGCTGAAGGCTATTCTAACTGTCTCTCGGCAAATGAGAGAAAGGCTTCATCAGTGTAGTCGCTAGCAAAGTCGTCGTACAACTGGGGCGAGTGCTAGTCCCTATCTCGAGACCTGCCTTGTGGTGGCGCTCGGTCTGCGATCACACAGTGGCGACACGTGGGTCCGACATGTACTAAATGGACCGCGGCCGATTTAAGCTACCACCTAGCAAGTGTGGTGTCTGGCGGTGACACCACAGTGTCTACTGTAATTAACACGATTTTGCCTTTCTAACTGGAGTAACAAATAAACTGGCAAATGATCTGTTGACAGTGCCCATTACCACAGTAGGTTTGTGACGGTGTACTAGACCGTAGAAATTAACAGTCGTCACAGGGCAACGGCATAATGAAAGGATATATTACGAGTTTCGTAAATCCTGAAGTTCAGGTGATTGCAATGTTTATTATTATTTATAAAATCTGGAGAAACGGTTTCTACGGGAACCCCATTTATACTGATAATGTTGTGTTTTCAATTCAATAACTCCAGAAATATTAAAAGATGTAACTTTTGAAATCTGCTGAATTTATATGGTGGTCCATTCATCGTGACCGGACCAAATATCTCACGAAATAAGCGTCAAACGAAAAAACTGCAAAGAACCAAATTTATCTAGCTTGAAGGGGAAACCAGATGGCTCTATGGTTGGCCCGCTAGATGGCGCTGACATAGGTCAAACGGATATCAACTGCGTTTTGTTTTTTAAATAGCAACCTCCATTTTATATTACATATTCATGTGGTACGTAAAGAAATATGAATGTTTTAGTTGGACCACTTTTTCACTTTGTGATTGATGGCGCTGTAATAGTCACAAACATATGGCTCAGAATTTTAGACGAACAGTTGTTAACAGGTAGGTTTTTTAAATTAAAATACAGAACGTAGGTACTTTTGAACATTTTATTTTGGTTGTTCCAATGTGACACATGTACCTTTGTGAACTTATCATTTCTGAGAACGAATGCTGTTACAGCATGGTTACCTGTAAATATCACATTATTGCAATGATCATAATTATGTCCGTCAGCCTCAGTGCATTTGACAATACGTGTAACGACATTCCTCTCGGCAGCGAATAGTTCGCCTTCCGTAATGTTCGCACATGCATTGACAATGCGCTGACGCATGTTGTCAGATGTTGTCGGTAGATCACGATAACAAATATCCTTCAACTTTCCCCACAGAAAGAAATCCGGAGACGTCAGATCCGGTGAACCTGCGGGCCATGCTACGGTGCTTCGACGACCAATCCACCAGTCATGAAATATGTTGGTTGGTCCCGGCGGAGGTTCGAGTCCTCCCTCGGGCATGGGTGTGTCTGTTTGTCCTTAGGATAATTTAGTGTTAAGTAGTGTGTTAGCTTAGGGACTGATGACTTTAGCAGTTAGGTCCCATAAGATTTCAGACACATTTTAACATTGTTGAGAGAGACGTGCTTTCAATGACAGCACTCATGACCGCATCCCTGACGGCATTACTGACGGCTTGGATCAGATTGTCACTGACGAGGCGTGATACGTGTCTCCTGTTACAGTCGGTTAGGATCATTTTACGACCACTGGTAGTGCGCCTCGCTGGAACGGTGCGAGTGACACTTCATCCCTTGTAGACACTTAGGATAGATATTTCGTACGCGTGTTAGATGACTGCGAGTGGTACGCCATTCTTTGCACGCACTTAAGATTGTGCTCACCGATACACTCACCAGATCATCCAGCTTTGCTCGTGATGTGGTCATTGGCATACCCAAACACGATAATTGCATTACAACATTCATTCCTGTCTCCAAGGAGAACAGTCTACTGCACTAATTCCATTCAGTCGACTGGCACATACATGTCACTTCACTGCCATCATTATGGCAGCGGCGAATGCTCACGTGACCATGTCATACCATTTTCCATCCCATTTGCAGCGTTCCCATTGTAAAGTGTGAAGTTTGAAGTTGCTGACTATCACTTTTTTCCGATCAGCGCATGTTGATTTTTTGATTAAACACGGTCAGCCAGATGAAGAGAATGTTACCCGTTAAACACGTAGCTTTGTGTTAATATCTACCTTTTAGTGTGCTAGATGTTGAATAAGGTATACAAGACTGGCATGCTGTTCTGGAGCTCAATCTACACAATGCAGAAGCAATGACGGAAATAAAATAAAAGTTCAGACATGGGATTCAAAGTCATGATGAAATTATGACAACGTCAATATTCGCTGATGTCATTGGAATCCACAGTGAAAGTGAGGAAGAAGTTGAGAACCTGTTGAACTAAATGAACAGCTATGGACTCAGAACAGCAAGTAATGAGGAGTAGCTGAAATGAGATTATCGATACACTTAACGCAGAAAATGAGGGCGACGAAGTAGAGGAATTCTGCTACCACGGAAACAAAATAACACATAGGAGACATTGAAAAGTAGATCAGCAGAGGCAGAAAGCGCATTTCTGGGCAAAGGTAGTCTACTAGTGCGAAACATCGACCCAAATTTGAGTAAGGAATTTCTGAGAGTATAATTTTGGAGAGCAACCTTGTATGGTACTGAATCACTGTCTGTGAGATACCTGGAACGGAAGAGAATTGAAGCATGTAAGACTCGGTGTTATAGAGGGATGAAAATTAGGTGATTAGTGTGATATGAAGAGGTATTCCGCAGAATCGGTGAAGAAGGGAAGCCGGCCGGTGTGGCCGTGCGGTTCTAGGCGCTTCAGTCTGGAACCGCGTGACCGCTACGGTCGCAGGTGCGAATCCTGCTTGGGGCATGGATGTGTGTGATGTCCTTAGGTTAGTTAGGTTTAAGTAGTTCTAAGTTCTAGGGGACTGATGAACTCAGATGTTAAGTCCCATAGTTCAAAAATGGCTCTGTGCACTATGCGACTTAACATCTGAGGTCCTCAGTCACCTAGAACTTAGAACTAATTAAACCTAACTAGCCTAAGGATATCACACACATCCATGCCCCAGGCACGATTCGAACCTGCGACCGTAGCGGTCGCTCGGCTCCAGACTGTAGCGCCTAGAGCCGCATGGCCACTCCGGCCGGCAAAGTCCCATTAGGCTCAGAGCCAATTGAACCATTTCTGAAGAAGGGAATACGTGGAAAACATCGACAAGAAGAAGAGACCGGGTGACAGGGCATGTAACTGTCGACGCTGGGTGCAAGCGGTGCTCTGAAATCTGAGATGAAGGCATGGGTGCGACTCCCCCCCCCCCCCCCCCCCAAAAAAAAAAAAAAAAAACCTAACCGCCCGTCGACAACCATTCAGTTTCTATACTGAATAACAGTTAAACGTATTCTTCTATTCTGAATACTTTCACAGGGTTGAAGAAGTATAATTTGTAGTTCCAAATGGCAATCTATTACGACATATTGTCTCAATTTTATTGGCGTATATAGTTAAGACTGGAAACAAATTTTTTCAGCTGTTTACGGCTTTCGCCAAACTTACCCTCTCTGTGGCTTTATTTCATCACTACTGATTATCTAACATTGTGACTACATGCATTATTTATTGAAGGCCGCCTGTATGGGCCAGAGATGTATGTTGCATTGGTTATAAGTTTCAATAAAATAAACTTCTGATCAGGAAATTTAAGAAATATTATTCCTACAGTAGTCATAACAATTCACAACCCTTTTCGGGCATGGGAAGAGATTAATGTTCATAAACCAACTGGTCGGTTTTCAATAAAATACGTGGTTATCATGTACTCACTGCAATTACTGTATGCTCGTATATAAATATACTAGTATATGCAAATTGTAATGAGCTGTGAAATATGAAACAGACAAGCATACACTTCATTAAATAAATCTCTGAACAATACAGTGCTCAAAACGAGACTGAATACACAATAATAAATTATGTTCAGTATGAATCAGTGTTCATATTTTCACATCTTTCGGTTGATGGCTGTCGACCAGCTGTGAATCGTATCAAGTGATGTGTGATGCTGAAGCTGCACGAAATTTAGCCGTACACTCTCCCTAGATCTCCCCTCGCCCACGAAAAACAAACAACACATACACTTTGTACTACCTGTTAAACGAGTAACATTACTACAATCACAAAGCCATAGTATTAACATCATAATGTGAAGCCGCATTAATACGCGGTGGTGGGGATTAGGCTGTTAATCACTTCAAGACTTTAAGTCTAAGAAGGTGGTCTCATTCGTACTATGCAGCGTACAAAATTTTCTGTTAACTTCGTAACAAATCCTTCTGTGGACTGAAGGCCAGCAGAGCCTGGAACGGCTCGACGTCCACGTTGCGGGCGGCCTACATCGGAGGGGAAACTCGCGAGGCTCAGGAAGGCGGGCCGTCCGGCCGTGCGGTGCTGTGAGCGAGCTGCTGGGTCTGCCGCTATCAGACGGCGCATTACTCAGCGCCGGAAGACAACCCCGCCATCGGTCACGGCCGCAAGAACAGCGTCCGTGGCCCGACCGCTTCATTAAACGCCAGCCCACAGCTCCCGGCCCGACCTGGCCCGGGACATTTTGCTCCACTCGGCCAGTGAATTCATTTGGGTGGGCCAGGATACAGCAGTTCGCAATGCAGATGGTATCTCGTGCGACATAAAATTTAGGTGCAGATTTTACAGTATAACAGGAAAGTTAGTAGCGTACTCTCTGCTCAGAGGGCACTGCTATCTGCGGCCAGCTGTCACGCAGTGGAGAAACATTATTGTTGCGACTAGCTCTTATGAAGTCTTCTCCCTGTTTACACGGCATCAGAAACACTGTTCACTTAAACATTAATATGCACAATACAATATAAGCTACTCGCTTTAAGGGCGGATGTTCATGAAAATGACAGAAATCTCAATTTTAATTTTTTTTTAAATTTATTAGCAGAACTCATGAGTAATAAATTCCCAAAGTTTAAATAATTAAATCGCATCCGAAGTGCTTGAAAAATTGTTAAATCTGTGATTGGACCTTCTTGCCACGCCCACTTTTTGAAACATCCGTTCGATACTGGCTCCGTGAACAACGACTCCGTGGATTACATTCAAACAAACTTGCACGGTATACATCTAGAAGGCCGTGAATTCTGAACTTCTAAAGGAGTGTGTTCATAGAGAAGCCAGAATACAGATTAATCTCTAAATCTATTCATATTTGGAAAGGAAAAGAGCTCCTTGTCAGGCCAGGAAGGCCCCAGGTATGTCCACTGGCCATCCTCTGCCTTCCGGCGTCATGCGGATGTGGTGTGGAGGGGCATGTGGTCAGCATAGACCTCCCCCGGACGTTTTTTCAAACTTTCGAGATCGTGGAGCCTTCGACTACTCGGTCAAGTAGCTTCGCATTTGGGATCACGAGGCTGGGTGCACCCCGTAGGGGCCCTCCCATCAAGAAAAAATTCTTGGCAGTCGCACGATTCGAACCTAGGTCCTCGGTATGGCAGCTATCTACCCTGACCACACAGTCACGGAGGCAGACACTCGTATGTAAACGATGCTGAAAACCCACATTTTTATCTGCTGCAGCTGTCAGCTGTCAAATTATGACACAGTTCTTGTATTTAATGATGGGAACATAGGGATAATTAAAGTATTAGAGTGAGTTGGCTTTAAGACAGGAAATTTCACCCAAGACATCTTGAGATAAGTAGACTTACTGCGCGTCTCTGCAGCTGAAAAATCAGTTGAAAACCCAGTAAAGGGAAGAAGGAAGAAAACAATAAATCAGATGAGAAGGCTAGAAGGGAAAGAAGACCCTGAGTACAAATTTGGGGCCTCCTGAAGAGGTGACATAATAAAGAAGCTGACATTGTAAGTTAAATTGCATTATCTGAAAATCATGTATTTTTCAGAATCTGCGAATTCCAGAATTACGGATGTGCGGGCATTTATTTCTATAAACCTAATAAATATTACTCAAGAGCAAGTTTTGAAATTCTGAGTGTAAGATGAGATATGGGGCAAATTGCTTGGAATTTTGCGTGAATTTCAAATTAAACTTACACAATAATAATTAAAAAATTACTTTCTCCTATTAGAAATATTCAAAAAACCTTATGAGGGAATATTACTATTTGCAAAGAGGTTAATCGTAACAGAAACTTTCGTAGTAATCTCTTGCTTGAACAGTTTCTGAGAAAAACGCATACATATTTATTTTTAAAATAAAAGTTTTGAATTCTAGAGAAAGTTATATTCTCAGTTTCATGTAAAGCACAGTACAAAATCTTACTGCCGTATCTTCAAAAATTTTGTGGCTCTGCTGCATCTTTTAAATAGTTTGTGTCTCCCATGGACGTCCTCCATTAAATGTTCAGAAATGTAAAATTATGAACTTCATCAAACGAAAATATAGCTTCGTATGACTATTATATCAACGAGTCTCAGTTGAAATAGGCCAACGTATACAAATACGCCGTATAATTAACTGTAGGGATATACAGTGGAACAATCACATAGACTCCGTCGTAGGTAAAGCAAGAGACAATGTTGAAGTCAGTAGTGGAATATTAATAAGATACAATCAGCCTGCAAAGGACATTGCTCAAAAAACGTTGAAGCTGTAATGGAAATATTTCAGCCTCTTCAGTGATTAGCCAACATGCTACACGTCAATTAGTTATACCGCAGGAATGTATCGTACTTTTGTATATACCCTTTTTTTTTCTACGGAACATAGCTGACTACTTTCTCAAGTTCAAATTATGGGCGTCATTTAGAGCGCCGAAGGGGAACATTCGTCCGCCCCGTAGCGAGCGTCCACAGCTCTGACCATCCACCGAGGCCAGTTCGGTCAGAGGCCGCAGCCAGCTCTGCACATGGCCGGCCCCGTCACTGCAGACGGTAGCTTTCAATCCGCCGAACGAGGTTACAAAGAAAGCAGAGGCCAGCAGCCCTCTCGCTACTCGCCCTTTTGCTGCTCCAAAGTGCGGCTCACCCCCCCCCCCTCCCCCCCCCCCCCCCCCCCCCCCCCCCCACCGGAGCTATGGCACGTTCTTGTAGCGGAGGTTGGCGGTAGTTTTAGAGGGCCGATACCCATCACCAGATGTCGTCGTGGTTGGCACGCAACTTAAATAATCGTCATTCTCCCCGGTTCTAGGTGTGGAAAGAATGACGACACGACTGCCTGATTTGCGCCTCCGGGCTCGCTTATTTATGCATCCTTATACTACACCTGTGACGTAGTTTCTCTGGAGGCCACAAATGGAATGCTCTTTAATAATTACAGTGTCAGCTTTCCTCATCCCGCTTCAGTCCTTACGGTGGACGCTGTTGTAACTGCAGTGGATTCTTCACGGCATGTCAGTGCCCTGTGCTGTCCTGTTTAAGTCACACTTCTACTGTGCCCGCCGGGCCGTGCCTTCTCGCCTTCGAGCGGTGTCGTAAACCTGCATCACAGAATCATTTGCAAAAATATCAACACTGCCCACATTTGCCATCTGAAGGGCCAGTCGGTCCCTTAGCTGCACGAAATTTACAAGACTTCCTCAGAACCACGCCTGTACTTATTCGCACTGCAGCAGAAGTTTAGTCTAAACAGTATGAGGGCCGAAGTTTCAGATGGTCCTTGGTTTCACTAAATTAACGATTAGCCTTTTAAATGTGCTATTATGCAGTCATCCATTATTAATCTTAAATCTGTATCTGCGAAGTTTACTAAGCCAACATATTCCAGACCTGCATCCTGAACCAAACTAGTGTTCCGAAATTTTACAGTGTTCCCAGCCACGAGACAATTCGTCTTGGCAGTAATGGCAATTTTATTTGAAATTTGGTAATTAATTTTCTAATCAACAATCTAGCTACCGACGTTTTTGCGCTGTGGTCCATCGGTTTTCAAGAAACAGTAGCGTCGCAACAGCAGCAAAGAACTTTCACCACTGCAGTGCCTTTCAATTGAGACATGTCTGCGACTCAGCGATTATCACACAACCACCACCTTCGTTGTTGTATTGTGTGAAGGACCAGAATTTTCACAAAATGTTAAATTAAAGTAAACAGACGATGGCACTACTTGACATAAAATAATTAACAGTGCTCTACAGCACATGATACCTGATTTATATTAGTAATAACACAAATATTTCTAGCAGTTATAATTTACTTTCACTGTAATCGGAACAGTTTAAACATTAACCCAAACACCACTGAGGGGGGGGGGGGGGCGGAAATTGCCCGCAGTATTTGTTTCATTTGGGTAACATATCTATTTGTTGGCGTGAAGAAGCAAGACTTTAGGTAGTTGTAGAAGAATATCTAGAGTATGTGCTGTCATGATTTTATAATTCATGTGAATGATTTAAATCTGCCTATTATATTTAATCTGTGAGACAACTTTTCTCGTTAAAATATTTCTCAATATGGCAGAAAGAAATGCAGTTTCTGACTGTTAGTACCGCTGTGTTGTGTTGCCATTGTTGTTTTTAAATAAATCTCATTTGTTCTTCGAGCAGTTGTACATTACTCGCAGCTCCAATAAAATGTCTCGTCAGCACCAGAGGTTTCTCGCAGATGAAGAGGTGCAGATATAATAAATGAAGCAAGGGAAGGTGATGAAAGTGATCCAGAAGAAGATGATACAGTTGTGACATACGACAGTGACACAGCAATTGAAAATGAATCAAGTTCACGGAGTTCATCCCCTGATGAACAGCATGCGGCTGCTTCCAGCTTAGTTGTTACAGCAAAAAGCGGTAGGGAATATATTACTGTGCCTCCAAGGCAAGTACGCAGGTCAGTATAAAATACAGTGAGTTTTAGTGATGGTTTGACTCATGAAGGCTTGACCTGTACTGTATCAGAATCTTTCAAAAAGTTTATAACTCTAGAAATAACGAAAATGATCGTGGACTATACAAACAAAGAGGCTCGTAATTAGAACTTAAAACATACAACAACAGAAGATATGTACCCCTTCATTGGTATTTTCATATTCATGGGCACAAATAATGAAACTAGCTGCCTCTTGAGGACTTACGGGGGAAATTACTAGGAAAGAATATCTACATAGCTACAATGAGTCGTATTCGATGTGGAGAACTTCTGTCCATGATTAGATGTGATGATAGAGAAACAAGAACCGAAAGACGAAAGCAGGATAGGTTTTGCCCCTTAATGAAGTTTGCGACAAAATCGACGAAATGTTTGTGAGAGACTACATGCTAAGTGCAGATCTAGCGATCGATGAAATGCTCTCCCTATTTCCAGGAAGATGTCCCTTTAAGGTCTTTGTGAAAGACAAACCTGGGAAATATGGCACATTCATTTGGATGTTATCAGATGCAGACACCTGGTATGTTCTAAAAATGCAGGTCTGTGCAGGAAAGGATGAACGACCTGCCGAGGACGGAGTGCAAAGGCAGTTGTTAGACGCCTAGTGAATCTCCAGGCAGGAAGTGGAAAAAATATAACAGCGGATCGTTATTACACATCTATAGACCTAGCCGAGGAGCTTCACAATGATGACAAGTTAACTTTGGTGGGAACATTGAAGATTAATAGAAAACACATACCAGAACAGGTAAAGAAGAAACAGGGCTGTGAGCTATTTTCCTTTAAGTTCTTGTTCACAGATCCGGAAACGGGCAACGCACCAGTTACCTTGGTTTCATACATCTCAAAACTGAAGCCTACTATGAATCTCCTACTACTTTCCATACAACACAATGGTAACAAGGTGGATGAGTCGACAGAGAAAAAAAAAGACAAACATCAGTCTCTACTACAAAGGGGCATAGACGACATTGATATAATGACGCCCCATCCTTCAGTAAGACGAGGAACGCGAAAGTGGTCATTAATCTCTCTTTTGTACCTTGATAGATATTGCCTGTCTCAATGGTGGAACAATTTTCATGATAAGCAATTCAGACTGGAATAAAAAGAAGCGTAACGTAAGAAGGCTCTATCTGCTAGAATTAGGTCAACAGCTCGTTAGGCTAGCTGTGAAAGAGAGAGCAAAGAATATCAGGGGATTATAGAGGCCTATCTTCTCTATTTTCTAGGGAAAACGCGGGCCAGCATTACTGTTCAATCTACTGAATTTTATTCAGGTTGAAGATGTCACATCTGTTTGAAGAGTAAAAACTCTAAAAAGGAAAAAGACAAGATGACAAAAGCGTCTATAGTTTGTTGTACGTGTTCCAAGTATGTGTAAGTATCACAAAGCTGTGAAATTGAAAGAGAAACTGAGTAGGAAGGAAAAATTCAATTGTAATTTATGACTCTGAGTTTCTGTTTTCTTATTTGTGGTTTGCTATATTACGTTCTTTTATGATTTCTTAATTTAAGTGTAATGTATATGAAAGTGTTAGTTTCATGATAAAAACATAATAATATTTCTCATATTCATTACTTTATTTATTGTATTTGTAAATCTTATAATGTTCCTGATAACTAAGGAAAGTGTGTTGCCACCTAGTAAAGAAATTCCTAGTTCATTAAATAATCAAAACAAACAAACAAATAAGAAAATGCTCGAACAGTCTACGGGTGTACTGCCGGTCCATAGTGCCTGTGGGACACTATCGAGGAGCAGTACACCTGTGGACTGTTCGAGCGAGAAAAACGCCAGGAGAAATTGAAGAACCACATCAACAACAAAAACAACAAAAAATGTTAAAAAGTGAAAAGAATGGGAGGGCAATTTTTCCCCCACTTAGACATCCCTATGACAGATCCGATATTAGTGGTCTTAGGGTTAGAGCCTGCGAATGATTCAACGTGGTGCAGTTCTACACTGAGATAATATAACGAGTTTCAGGACCACAGCGTTTTTGAAGCAACAAGATTAATGATAGTACTTGGCGTGAAACGTAACAAAGATAACATTTAAGTCACAGCAACCTTCATTTTAGATTTCATATAGACGTGCTATTGTCATTCGCTGCACTATGTGCCTTTCTGTAACATGATAACTTAACTGTTGTTAGACTTCGAACATCAAAAAACACAGTAGATTTCACAACAGTCAATATTTTGTTTTTGCGTTCGATCTAACTACCTTATGCAACGCTGCACAGATAATGCTCTCAAGTACAGCGTGTCTATTCACTTGCTCTTTGAATAACAATGTCGTCAAAATCAACTGAAATTATAGGCCACCTATCCACATTAAAATGGCAAACAATTCCCTTCTCAATAAACAACATTTCAATATACCTACGTAGGTATGAACTTCTATCTATTTTTTTGTAAGAATGAATTTATATTTAATTAAACTATTGTGAAATTGTCGTAACTAATCCAGCAGCAGCAGCAATACTGACAGCAAGGGTAGGTCAGAAGAATCTGCTGTAGAAAGTTAGGAGTCCGCAGCTCGTAGTCGTGCGGTAGCGTTCTCGCTTCCCGCGCCCGGGTTCCCGGGTTCGATTCCCGCCGGGGTCAGGGATTTTCTCTGCCTCATGATGATTGGGTTGTTGTGTGATGTCCTTAGGTTAGTTAGGTTTAAGTAGTTCTAAGTTCTGGCGGACTGATTACCATAGCTGTTAAGTCCCATAGTGCTCAAAGCCAGAAAGTTAGGAACATTTTTGTGCAACCGATCCTAGAACATTGTTCAAGTGTGTGGAACTCGTACCAGACCGTACTGAAAGGGAATAATGAATGTATGCAAGGAAAGATAGTGCGAATTTTCACAGTTTTGTTTGACCCATATGGTGGCGTTACGGAAATGTTAAAGAAACTGAAATGGCAGATGCTTGAAGGTAGACGCAAATGATCCACAGAAGGCCTACTAACGAAAATTCAGGAACCATCTTTCTAAGTGATCAGTCTAGGGATATATTACAAACTCTATGAGTCATTCCCGTAGGGGTCGTGAATAGCAGGCAAGACTAAATACAGAGGAATGGTAACAATCTTTCTTCCCGCGCTCTATTCGTGAACAGAATGGAAAGAAACTCCAATAAACGACAGAGTGGTATTTACCACTCTGGCATGCATTACACAACAGGTTGCAGAATGTGGGTGTGGTTGTAGATGTAGACATATGAAACAGTTTCTCTAAGCTTCTTCGAATACAACACAACCTTAATTTGTCTAGATCACGATTTTATAAAATAATTTGAGTGATTTCCATTGTGATTCAGATGTAAGATAGACAAAAAAATTTATTCTTAAGAGTTCTACCTCCGTATTGCATATAAAACATAAAAAAGGACAAAAGTGACTAAAAACATACTACAAAATTTCATGCTGCACAAATCAAGTATGAAATCATTAAAACTACTGTGTTTCATTATGCTCCTACTTAATATGAAAATTTATTGGTGTTTGCTTGAGAGTCCTGGTATATGGACGATGCACGATTAAAACACGGAATTTCCCATATTAAAACAAAGTTGAGAAATATACAAAAAAAAGGGCAGCTTAAGCTACGGTCATAAAAGAGTTCAACAACAGATAATATTATTATGTGGGGAGAGTCTATGAGAATATAAAACAATAATCCTAATCAGCAGGCTGCTAATCGATAAGAAAGTGCTCTATAGGAAATTAACAAGTAATTTAACAAATAGAATGCAACATAAAGACAGGAATGTAGTAGCGTCAAAAAGTTCGTTGAACTTCAGTAAATTACGAAATAATTTAACAAATAAATCCTAAAACGCAGACGGGCAAAGAGAGAACGTGACGCCAACGATGAGTTCATTATGGCTACCAGGTGTCGCTTCCCTCCAGCGCACTGTAACTTGCTGTTGCTCCATGTCGCCAGTGTATCATGGAGGAATGAACAAGGTCCATGTGAAGGCAGTCTCTCCGCTTTAACCTTCACATGGGGCATGAAGGATGAGGATCACTATTATTGCTGCATTTCATTGTATTACATTTTAACAGACGATGTCAAAGTATCGGTTCACGAAAGTAGCTCCTCAACAGTTTTAAAATACTCGTTTTGATTATACTCGTGCTGTGCATTTAAAATCTGCTCCGTAGAACAATTTCATCTGCTAAGGATTTCAGTTTTCCTCCAGTATGTTGAGCAATGTTGCTCTATGCAGCTATATGTAGCACTTCCATTTTCCATTCTATGTTAGTCATACGTCGTTTATTTTCGACATGTACCTAAAGCTGTTTTTTTTTTTTTTTGGAGAGGGAGGGGGGGGGGGGGAGACGTGTGCTCTTTGGAACGTGTTTCAAATGACCGTCCTGTCTGACCTATTTAATACTGGTCAGAGTCAATGCATTACATGTTGTACACAACTTTTGAGAACCCAAAAGCATGTCTAGTTTTACCTTGATGATCTGATGCATACAGTCACGAAAACGTAATAATTAAAGTTGACAACTGAAACTGGAATTGAGACGAAGGACACGACAGTGATTTCAGTGCCAATACTAATTCTCCGTGGTTTAACATTATGATTGAATTTCCTGCATGTTACAATAACAATGTCTAGGGATGAAATGGAAGCCGTCAAGGGAGAGTTAGTACTCGAGGAATACTACCGGCCGTAGTGGTGGTTGAGTCCTGAGATGTAGGTTCCGCTGTCCTCTCAAGCAGGAGAGTGAATTCACGGAAACAGGAAAGTGGAAGAATGGCGCACTCTGCGAAAGTCCGTACAGCCACCGGGTAGCTACGGATTGCCAGTGCTGGGGGACAGTAACACAGAGATGCAGCCGCAATGTTAAAACAATCCCTCTTATCTGCAGGTCACATCGCGTTCCAACAGGTTAACGAAAAAACTTCCCATGTTGTGTGAGGCATTTCAGAAAACCGCTGTTGGCATCATGGATTTGCAAAACCATAGCACCAACCGCAGGTAACACCTTTAGAAAGAGTATACAAAAATACACAGAGTTTGAGCCTGGCTAATGTCCCAAAGAACCAGTCCCAAGAAAGTAGGAGATTTTTCTCCTTTTTCTTTTCCCACTGTGGCAAAAACGCGCTGGCGGGAAGAGCACGATCCTGAATTGGAATTCAGACGAAAAAAGGAGTTCGGTTTCAGGAGTCAATCAGAGGAGACGAAAGAAAACAGACTCAACCTGGGGAGATGAGAGAGGGCATTTCAGCTATGTACTTGGGAAGCGAGTAGACATGAGATCCTGACTCTGAAGGGACACGTAGGGATTCTTCAAATGATGCTATTATGCTTCTAACCCGGTCACCCTTGATTTCAAGAAGAACACACTGCGGCAACAGCGTGATGGGCGGGGTAGTGGTGTTAACTCGTTAGATTTATGGCAGTATCGAACACTCCAATAGTTGCTCCGCCCCAGTAGTATGCTTGTCTTCACTTGCTGCCGTCCTCTCGCCTTGCAACCACTGCACACTTATTGTTTAACTTCGGATAAGGATAACGACGATGGAAAATTGGCGGAATCAAATTATTACCGCAGCCACCTCAGAACCTTGCCAACAGTTAGTTGTTGTTATGGTCTTCAGTCCAGAGACTGGTTTGATGCAGCTGTCCATGCTACTCTATCTTGTGCAAGGTTCTTCATCTCCCAGTACCTACTGCAACCTACACCCTTCTGAATCTGTTTAGTGTATTCATCTCTTGTTCTCCCTCTTCGATTTTTACCCTCCACGCTGCCCTCCAGTACTAAATTGGTAATCCCTTGATGCCTCAGAATATGCCCTACCAACCGATCCCTTTTTCTAGTCAAGTTGCGCTACAAATTTCTCTTCTCTCCGATTCTATTCAATACCTTCTCATTAGTTATGTGATCTACCCATCTAATCTTCAGCATTCTTCTGTAGCACCACATTCCGAAAGCTTCTATTCTCTTCTTGTCTAAACTATTTATCGTCCATGATTCACTTCTATACATGGCTCCACTCGATACAAATACTTTCAGAAAAGACTTCCTGACACTTAAATTTATACTCGCTGTTAACAAATTTCTCCTTTTCAGAAACGCTTTCCTTGCCATTGCCAGTCTACATTCTATATCCTCTCTAGTTCGACCATCATCAGTTAATTTGCTCCCCAAATAGCAAAACGCATTTACTACTTGAAGCGTCTCATTTCCTAATCTAATTCCCGCAGCATCACGTGATTTAATTTGACTACATTACATTATTCTCGTTTTGCTTTTGTTGATGTTCATCTTATATCCTCCCTTCGAGACCATGTCCATTCCGTTCAGCTGCACTTCCAGGTCCTTTGCCGACTCTGATACAATTACAATGTCATCGGCGAACCTCCCAGTTTTTATTTCTTCTCCATGGATTTTAATTCCTGCTCCAAATTTTTCTTTTGTTTCCTCTACAGCTTGCTCAATGTACAGATCGAATAACACCGGGGAGGGGCTACGACCCTGTCTGACTCCCGTTCCCAACAACTGCTTCCCTTATAACTGCCATCTGGTTTCTGTACAAATTGTAAATAGCCTTTCACTCCCTGTATTTTACCCCTGCCACCTTCAGAATTTGAAAGAGAGTATTCCAGTAAACATTGCCAAAAGCTTTTTCTAAGTCTACAAATGCTAGAAACGTAGGTTTGCCTTTACTTAATCTATTTTCTAAGATAAGTCGCAGGGTCATTATTGCCTCACGTGTTCCACCATTTCTACGGAATCCAAACTGATCTTCCCTGAGGTTGGCATCTACCAGTTTCTCCATTCGTCTGTATAGAATTCGTGTTAGTATTTTGCAGCAGTGGTTTATTAAACTAATAGTTCAGTAATTTTCACATCTGTCAACGCCTGATTTCTTTGGGATTGGAATTATTATATTCTTCTTGAAGTCTGAGGGTATTTCGCTTGTCTCATACATCTTGCTCACCAGATGGTACAGTTTTGTTGGGTCTGGCTCTCCCACTTATAGTTAGTTATAGTCATTAATTTGATAACGTACGTACTACTTGATTCAGAATCGATTACAATGTATGTGTAATTGCTTCAATATTTAATGTAACAGTTATTTAATAAATCATAAATATATTTCACTCTTTGATTTTCCTTTCGTAGTTAATGAAACCAACATACATAGGCAGAACTGACAGAAAGTTAACTGAGGCCAGCTCAGGATTGAGTGTTGAAGGCCACAAACTTACTTCATTCTCTTAATTCCGTTGCGAAACTTAATTAATCGGCTCTGACTCCTGTCGACCGATCAGATTCCGTAGTTGTATCGGTCAGATCATCAAGGTAAAGCTAGACACACTCACTGGGTTTTACACTTTGGCGAACCCAGCTCCGGATTCGATACCATGCGGTAACATCCGGTCATAGTCAGAATGCAGAAAATAATTCAGTCACAGTATAAAAGCACAGATAGTTAGTACTGTCACTGCAGTCACTGTCATAGTCATAATTTAATTTCGAAGTTCACATGCCGACCTATTGTTGTGAACATACTATGAACAATTCGTCCTATCACCTCTTACACCTGTGACATTGTGCTAACCAGAACGGTTAGCCACCACTCAATCTGATTGTAAGTATTTTGAAGCACACATGTCAGAATGGGTATCGAATATTTGTATTATGGTTCAATATGTCACAAGAAGTACTCTACTTTCTGAGCAGAAGGACAGCGAGGGGTTAAAGGCGTGGCATTTTGCTGAGTGTCAAGAAGCCCCCACCTACCTGGTAGCACGTTACTACTGCCTAAGCAAAGCTCAAATACGTATGGCAGCACAAAAGTTCCTTAGCTATGGTTAGCTAAATCGCTCGAGCCAGAGATACTCTTGTATCGGCAGAAACTGCGATGTCGTTGCTAATAGCGTTAATCTATATAGTAAGGTGGAGTCAGTTATGTCTCTAGCCGATTGTCACGAAGTATTCATTTATGAAAGAGTCAGGTCGGGCCGACGGTCACAGTGGAAGGATTCACGTGGCCGCCACTGTTCGTATTTTGTATGCGGTGAGTTACCTGAAAGATACAGGCGTGGTGCGGATCTGAGTGCCACCACTTACATGAACAATTATGTTATGAAACTGGGTTAATGATTTCGGAGAAACTGGTTAACGGCAGACAATGGGAATGGATGCCTAGGTCATGTCAGTGCACTATACGGATAAGTATAAATGCTATGTGGCGCAATTTCTTCATTTTACCTGCTGGGTACCGGTTCCGGTACGAAATACCGTTCTAAGACCATCCTCTGATCAAAAAATTCGATAATACAGTCAGAACAATAATGTAAGAGCAGTTCACAGAATATTATCCTCTGTCACAGTAAACGTATGGTTTAGTGCACAACTTTAAATGCATAGGTAGCCCCTTAGACCCTTTCACGCAGCCGTCACGCTCGCTTTCGAAGTCGTTGCGTCAAATACTAAAAGAATAGGTCAATATTCAGCTTTAAACAGATGTAAACTGCGGCCAGCGGTGATACAGCTGCCCTGCATTTACAGGTTATTTTTTTATCTTTTTCTCTCTTAAAAAAGTCACGTTGTAAAAGATACGTAGAAACACCGTAACATATAAAATTAAGAATTACATAGCGAAACACTCCCCACTATAACAAACATCAAAAGCAAAGCAAATCTGTTTAGCAAAGTTTTCATTTTATCGCTGTATACAGTTTACACTGAGGTGACACATACAGATGGCGGTGGTATCGCATACCTACTGCATCACACGGCGGAATTGTCATTTCCATTCAGGTGACTGATGTGAAAAGGTTTCCAACGTGTTCATGACCTCACAAAGACAATTAACAGACTTTGAACGCGGAATAGTAGTTAGAGCTAGGAGCATGGGACATTCCGTTTCAGAAATCGCTAGAGAATTCCATATTCCGAGACCCACAGTGCCAAGAATGTGCCGAGAATACCAGATTTCTTGCATTACCTCTCACCAAGGACAACGCAGTGGCCGACGGCCTTCACTTTGCGACCGAGAGCAGCGGCGTTTGCCTAGGGTTGTCAGTGTTATTAGGCAAGCAACAATGGGTGAAGTAAGTACAGAAATCAATGTGAGATGTGCGACGAACGTATCCCTTCGGACAATGTGGCTAAATTTGGCTTTAATAGACTGTGGAAGCAGATGACACGCGAGTGCCTTTCCTAACAGCACGACAACGCCTGCAGCCCCTCTCTTGGGCTCATGACCATATCGTTTGGAAGATAGACGACTGGAAAATCATGGCGTGGTCAGATGAAGCCTGATTTCAGTTGGTAAGAGCTGATACGGTTGGAGTGTGGCATAGACCCCACTAAACCACGGACCCAAGTTGTCAGCGAGACACTGTGGAGGCTAATAGTGGTTCCTTAATGTTGTGGCCTGTGTTTTCACGGAATGGACTGGGTCCTGTGTTCCAACTGAACGGCTCATTGACTAGAAATGGTTACGTTCGGCTACTCGGAGACCATTTGCAACCAAAAATCGACGGATTTTTTGTGGATGGCAATGCGTCATGTCACTGGGTCACAACTGTTTGTGACTGGTGGCGAATCAATTGCTGTATTAAAAAAAAAAAAAATGGCTCTGAGCACTATGGGACTTAACTTCTCAGATCATCAGTCCCCTAGAAATTAGAACTACTTAAACCTAACCAACCTAAGGACATCACACACATCCATGTCCGAGGCAGGATTCGAACCTGCGACCGTAGCGGCCGCGCGGTTCCAGACTGTAGCGCCTAGAACCACTTGCTATATCAATTGAGAGATATAGAGGAGAGCGAGTGTGTCAGGTCTTTCCCCAGTTCACTGCTGCTAGTGCCACGTCATCATAACGCGTCTGTGCGTAGCACACAAAGTATTGTGCAAAACTCCAAGATTATAAATTAAAGTAACTTTTCCAAACTTTTCCAATATATGCTTCAGTATATTAATTGTTAAATCTCACAGTGATCAGATGGACATGTTTCCTTAAATACATAGTTTTAAACAAAAAACATGAGGCGCTAAGTAATAAAGGTAGAAAGCGAAAAATATCCCGAATATGCAAATGTCTGTCAAAATCAATGCTACAAATCTCAGCTTCATAGGAGCAATAGTTTGGTCAAAATCTGCGTTTTGCGGAAAATTGAGGGCGCTTAAGGCTTACAAAGATAAAAATCGGTATAATGTTTCAGTTTCATGTAAAAAAATAAACTATGTGACCCCATTAGGTTACCTTTAACAGTTTTTAAGTAATTTACTAAAAGCTAAATTTCGAACACCAAAATAATTATTTGTAATGGATTAAATATCATTATATTAATGACATATAGTTCTTATTTCAGCACATCATTACATCCGTTAAATAATAAAACTATGACAAGTTTCAAGACTTCAATGTAAATAACATTCAATACAAGGTCTCTTGAAGAAGTAGTTCAGAGGTCATTTTCTACTGTCAGTTCCGTTCTAAAAATTGTAGGCGGAAAAGTTTAAACGTAGTCGAGTTAAAACTTCCTCTGTGATTAAAGCCAACTTAACTCCATTCATATAAAAAATACGAAGATTGTAAATTGATTCATGACCGAGTTATTAAATAATATTTGTCCGATACAGCGGCCATTTAGATGCTGCTACCTAGGTACACAGCAGATAACAGCATTTGTTCCGTTCGGCAGTCCACTGCACCCACATATAAGTACGTCCGACACGATATTGGGATGTATGAGTTTTGTTACCTCAGTGAATCTTTAAATTAAGCAATTTTCGTCGTCGTATCAGTATTAGGTATTAAAAACACATAATTATGTTTATTGAAAATAAATGAACTAACCAGACGGAATAGTGACACACTCTCGCACTGTATAACTCTGCATCTGACAGTTCACGATCTTTGGCCGCGTATGATTGTTTAAAGAACACGCTGCAGGGGTAATTACAGAAAAATCTACCATCGGTAATCACCCGATTCAAAATAAGCATAGATGCAAGACAATGGTAACAAAGTTTAAATATTCCATATTGCCCCTAGGGCCCCAATGATAAACATCTTTTTGGAAGAACTGGGAATTTACAGTCACGGGAAAAGAAGAGTCGGCAATTTACTGCATGATTAAACTAAGATGAGGGAATACCAATTCCTAGAACTGTTTACAAAATAGATGTAATAACGTCCTTCCCCCACACTCCCCTCCACCCTCTACCACACCAGCTTTTAAAGTTTCACTGAACTTACAAAGTTTTGTCAGTTTCTTCTCATCCTACGCCTGTCCTATGTCTATTACGTCGCTCCTCCCCTTTGCCTCCTCTCTTCCGCCCCCTTTCATGACCCCCTCCCCCCCGTGATATGATATATACAACATTAATATGTGCCAACGTATTTAGGATTCAGCTCAATCTACACCATCGTATACTAAGTTTAAAATGACGCAAAAAATAATTTCAGCTTAATGTTGGCCCTATCACCATGAGAGTTTAATGCACTTAACGTTTCTACAAGTAACTGTACCTGCCACGTGAACCATAGACCTTGCCTTTGGTGGGGAGGTTTGCGTGCCTCAGCGATACAGATAGCCGTACCGTCGGTGCAACCACAATGGAGGGGTATCTGTTGAGAGGCCAGACAAACGTGTGGTTCCTGAAGAGCAGCAGCCTTTTCAGTAGTTGCAGGGGCAACAGTCTGGATGATTGACTGATCTGGCCTTGTAACACTAACCAAAACGGCCTAGCTGTGCTGGTACTGCGAACGGCTGAAAGCAAGGGGAAACTACGGCCGTAATTTTTCCCGAGGGCATGCAGCTTTACTGTAGGATTAAATGATGATGGCGTCCTCTTGGGTAAAATATTCCGGAGGTAAAATAGTCCCCCATTCGGATCTCCGGGCGGGGACTACTCAAGAGGACGTCGTTATCAGGAGAAAGAAAACTGGCGTTCTACGGATCGGAGCGTGGAATGTCAGATCCCTTAATCGGGCAGGTAGGTTAGAAAATTTAAAAAGGGAAATGGATAGGTTAAAGTTGGATATAGTGGGAATTAGTGAAGTTCGGTGGCTGGAGGAACAAGACTTTTTGTCAGGTGATTACAGGGTTATAAATACAAAATCAAATAGGGGTAATGCAGGAGTGGGTTTAATAATGAATAAAACAATAGGAGTGCGGGTAAGCTACTACAAACAGCACAGCGAACGCGTTGTTGTGGCCAAGATAGACACAAAGCCCACGCCTACGACAGTAGTACAAGTCTATATGCCAACTAGCTCTGCAGTTTACGAAGAAATTGAAGAAATGTATAATGAAATAAAAGAAATTATTCAGATAGTGAAGGGAGACGGAAATTTAATAGTCATGGGTGACTGGAATTCGGCAGTAGGAAAAGGGAGAGAAGGAAACATAGTAGGTGAATATGGATTGGGGGTAAGAAATAAAAGAGGAAGCCGCCTGGTAGAATTTTGCGCAGAGCATAACTTAATCATAGCTAACACTTGGTTCAAGAATCATCAAAGGAGGTTGTATACATGGAAGAACCCTGGAGATACTAAAAGGTATCAGATAGATTATATAATGGTAAGACAGAGATTTAGGAACCAGGTTTTAAATTTCCAGGGGCAGATGTGGACCACAATCTATTGGTTATGAACTGTAGATTAAAACTGAAGAAACAGCAAAAAGGTGGGAATTTAAGGAGATTGGACCTGGATAAACTGACTAAACCAGAGGTTGCACAGAGTTTCAGGGAGAGCATAAGTGAACAATTGACAAGAACCGGGGACAGAAATACAGTAAAAGAAGAATGGGTAGCTTTGAGGGATGAAGTAGTGAAGGCAGCAGAGGATCAAGTAGGTAAAAAAACGAGGGCTAATAGAAATCCTTGGGTGACAGTAGAAATATTGAATTTAACTGACGAAAGGAGAAAATGTAAAAATGCAGTAAATGAAGCAGGCAAAAAGGAATACAAACGTCTCAAAAATGAGATCGACAGGAAGTGTCAAATGGCTAAGCAGGCATGGCTAAAGGACAAATGTAAGGATAAAGAGGCTTATGTCACTAGAAGTAAGATAGATACTGCATACAGGAAAATTAAAGAGACTTTTGGAGAAAAGAGAACGACTTGTATGAATATCAAGAGCTCAGATAGAAACCCAGTTCTAAGCAAAGAAGGGAAAGCAGAAAGGAGGAAAGAGTATAAAGAGGGTCTATATAAGGGCGATGTACTTGAGGACAATATTATGGAAATGGAAGAGGATGTAGATGAAGATGAAATGGGAGATATGATACTGCGTGAAGAGTTTCACAGAGCACTGAATGACCTAAGTCGAAACAAGGCCCATTCCAATAGAACTACTGACGGCCTTGGGAGAGCCAGTCATGACAAAACTCTACCATCTGGTGAGCAAAATGTATGAGACGGGCGAAATACCCTCAGACTTCGAGAAGAATATAATAATTCCAATCCCAAAGAAATCAGGCGTTGACAAATGTGAAAATTACTGAACTATCAGTTTAATAAGTCACGGTTGCAAATTACTAACGCGAGTTCTTTACTGACGAATGGAAAAACCAGTGGACCCGACCTTGGGGAATATCAGTTTGGATTCCGTAGATATATGGGGACACGTGAGGCAATACTGACCCTACGACTTATCTTAGAAGCTAGATTAAGAAAAGGCAAACCTACGTTTCTAGCATTTGTAGACTTAGAGAAAGCTTTTGACAATGTTGACTGGAATACTCTCTTTCAAATCCTGAAGGTGGCAGGAGTAAAATACACGGAGCGAAAGGCTATTTACAATTTGTACAGAAATCAGATGGCGGTTATAAGAGTCGAGGGACATGAAAGGGAAGCAGTGGTTGGGGAAGGGAGTGAGACAGAGTTGTAGCCTCTCCCCGATGTTATTCAATCTGTATATTGAGCAAGCAGTAAGGGAAACAAAAGAAAAATTCGGAGTAGGTATTAAAATCCATGGAGAAGAAATAAAAACCTTAAGGTTCGCCGATGACGTTGTAATTCTGTCGGAGTCAGCAAAGGACTTGGAAGTGCAGTTGAACGGAATGGACAGTGTCTTAAAAGGAGGATATAAAATGAACATCAACAAAAGCAAAACGAGGATAATGGAATGTAGTGGAATTAAGTCGGTTGATGCTGAGGGAATTAGATTACGAAATGAGACACTTAAAGCAGTAAAGGAGTTTTGCTATTTGGGAAGCAAAATAACTGATGATGGTCGAAGTAGAGAGGATATAAAATGTAGACTGGCAATGGCAAGGAAAGCGTTTCAGAAGAAGAGAAATTTGTTAACATCGGGTATAGATTTAAGTGTCAGGAAGTCGTTTCTGAAAATATATGTATGGAGTGTAGCCATGTATGGAAGTGAAACATGGACGATAACTAGTTTGGACAAGAAGAGAATAGAAGCTTTCGAAATGTGGTGTTACAGAAGAATGCTGAAGATTAGATGGGTAGATCACATAACTAATGAGGACTTACTGAATAGGATTGGGGAGAAGAGGAGTTTGTGGTACAACTTGACTAGAATTAGGGATCGGTTGGTAGGACATGTTCTGAGGCATCAAGGGATCACCAATTTAGTATTGGAGGGCAGCGTGGAGGGTAAAAATCGTAGAGGGAGACGAAGAGATGAATACACTGAGCAGATTCAGAAGGAAGTAGGCTTTGTAGGTACTGTGAGATGAAGTAGCTTGCACAGGATAAAGTAGCGTGAAGAGCTGCATCAAACCAGTCTCAGGACTGAAGACCACAACAACAACATGTAACTGTACAAAGTAACAATGGACTTTTAAAATTGTCTCGTCACTTACAGACATACAACACCGCCAGGTTAAAAACACAACTAGATTACACAACCACTCTAGGGCAGTTTCCACTGCATGGAGGGTTTGTTTGTGGTTCTTTGTGGTCGCCTAATATCAAAGCCCATCGATGCAGTCCTTAACAGATATACGTTACCCACTTGGAATTGTTAATGCGACCGTGCGTGATCGATGATTTGCCACAAGGCGTCTAGAAGGCGTGAAGCAGCGTCGCTAAGAGCCCCACCGTACACATGGATACTGCTTGGAAAAAAATATAACTATAGATGCGACCAATTGAGTATACGCTACCAGAGTGTGCCACTATTCCCTCTGGTTGGTTGATTTCTTTTCAACAAATATAATTTTATATAATTCTGGTATAGCGACGGCAGTTGTTTAATTGAAAGATTCATGGTCAGTCGTTGTTTTATGATGGCATAAACTGTCTAACACGTAAAATGTACACTCGTCTAAACAGATTTGCTATTTTTCTTTTAATGTGGCAATACCTAGAGGGAAGACCATCATGCTGGGTGTATGGTTCTTGTACACTGTACTGCATCTGCAGCAGCAGTCTGAGCAGTAGCTGGCACTACGATGACATAACTAACTATTACAAGTCGGTTACTTCAAGGGTAGCTCCGAACCAGTCGCCCTGTACCGTGTATTCCACTGACCCCAAACCACCACCTTCTGACACTTCAGTGGTGTCAATCAACAGTTCATTGGAGGCAAGGCTGGAGGTCTGTAGTGTTTTCTGGTGAAAGCTGGATGTCACTCGGTGCCAGTGATGGCACTGTGCTGGTTAGGAGGAGGTCAGTTGGAGGCCTGCAACCAACCTGTCTGGGTACTAGAAACACTGGCCCTACACGTGAAGTTATAGTCTGGGATGCAAATTCGTATGACAGCAGCACCACTCTCTTGGTTAGCACATGCAAACTTACATTTCAGTCTTGTGATGCGACATGTCGTACTTCAGTTCATGAACAGGATTCCAGGGACAACGCTCGCAACAACACCCAGCATGCTCCTCAGAGTGTCGACATGTTGCCTTAAGCTTGTCGATCACCAGATCTGTTTCAAGTAGAGGACACGTGGGACATCATCGGACGACAGCTCCATTGCCATCCCAAAACACAGTTAACCGTCCCTGTAATGGCCGACTAAGTGCAACAGGCATAGAACTCCTACCCACATACTGAGATCCGGCACCTATAAGCCTACAACACAATGCATGCACGTTTGCATCCTTGAATTAAACATTCTAGCTCTTACACCAGTTATTAGTGTACCAGCATTTCACATTTGCAATCGTTTACCTCGTGCTTACGTTAGCCTGTGAGCTTGCAATGTTGATCACTTACATATGTTGTTAGGATTCTTCCCTTATTACGTACCCTCAGCTCACAAATATTTATTATAATTCCAATAGTTAGGATGAATAGGGCACTAAAATGAAATTTTGCTCTTTTCAGACTTAGTTTATTACAAACCAAAACGTGCATTCCCATAATTAACGTACAGATCAAATTTTAAAAAAACCACGTTGGCAGATCATGTTGATGGCTGGAAAAATTATTAAAGGGAAAGGAGGCAAGCTAAAACGATGCCCCCTCAAGGTAATACCAACAAATCTCTCTGGCTATACGTGAGGTACTGACTGAGATTGTTAACCACTAGCCTTATGTCAATACGACATAGGTTGCTTGAAATACTGGAATGCACGTCAGATGGACTTGGTGCAGTGAAGACTAAGTCCTCAGACAAGGATTGCTAATATCTCTGGGCTGTTGATATGTCGACCACTGAACTGCCCAATGGATGATGGATGATGTGGAGACTGACCATCCCCATGCCTAGATATGCAGAGAACCATGGCTGGTCCGGCAAAAAAAAAAAAAAAAAAAAAAAAAAAAACCCTCTGTGGCGGCTCTCCCCCAATTTGCCGACTGCACAGCGTACCTCGGTTGAGCACCTCGGTTGAGCTGCCCAGACCCAGACCATCCTCTAAGGTGGACATCCACCGAATGCCACTAAAATCTCTCCTCCCTTCCGTCGTCCACCGCTCGTGATTTAGTGGCTAGCATTGCTGCCTCTGGATCACAGGTTTCCGGGTTCGATTCCGGGCCGGGTTGGGGATTTTCTCTGCCCGGAGACTGGCTGTTTGCGTCGTCCTCATCGTTTCATGATCATCGTCATTCGTGACAGTGGCTAGATTGGACTGTGAAGAAAATTGGACTGTGTAAAAATGGGATTTTGTACAGGCACTGATGATCGCGCAGTTGAGCGCCCTGCCAACCAAACATCATCGTTATCATCATCATCATCATCTCTCTTCCCGCCTCGACACAAAATCTACGTGGAGTCAGCAGAAAATGTCCCCTCCAACGGCCGAACTGCCGAGGCAAATTGCGCCATTGTCGTACTCATAACACAAGAATTCCCACCACGGAATGGACGACTTACCCCACTGAAGAAAGTGCATTCCACGTCTGTGGTCGACATTGGGCTCCTTCCCACGGCAAATTGCAAAGTTTGGTATCCACCTGTCAGACGAACAAATGAAGATGACAATGGCCATATGGAATGCAGGCCGGTGGCCAATGTCCTGCCGAAGACCGGGTCGCCTTCATGGTCGTCTTTATGGCGAGATGCCACCGCGTGCGTTCACAAGCAAAGTGGTCACGCTTTTGTAGAAGCCCAGCTGCTCTCTTAGAAGAGGCTGCGTCTGTTTCTTTGACTTCTAACGACCTGTCTACGTCGCCCTGCCGTCCTCTCTAACACGGAAAAAAACATCTGCCACAGCTATTATTGCTAATGGCAAACGAACTCTGTCATCCCCTATCAAACCTACAACTACTCGTTCTGATGGCTCGCTACATATTTGAGGTGGCTGCAGTGCCTCTGCAGGGACTACGTTATAAAGAAGGGGTGAAGGATTGGGCGACCAAAGGGTCGCCACCTTTCACTACCTCCCAGTGGCAGAAATTTTTTCGCTTAAGAAGTGTCATGTTTAGATTGCAGTACTGTACTGTGACGAACAAAAGGGAACTAATTGAACTGCATGAAACCATGCTTGTTCTTTTAAAGATGGAACATCTAGGAATGCTTTTCCAATCACCTACTTCTAATAATATCTAAATGTCACCCAACGCAGATACATACGCAAGGAGATCAATCGCCTCATCGTTTTCACACATATTCTCTGAACACATGGGCCGAAGTCCATGCAGGAATATGCAATAAATTAATTTGTGGACCTTCTGGTCGCGAAGTACTTAAAACCATTTATTTTTTGTATACAATCAAAATTTAGATGGGAATACAAATTTTTACAGCAAGGCATGATCCAGCAGAATGGGACACATTAACTTTACAAAGATACTGAACCCCTCTGACAATAACCTCCCTGGGAATTCAAAATCGGTACAGAATTTATCCTTTACTGAAGGTACTTTCATACCAAATACTTTACACAAGGGTACTATTGTAACATCATTCACCTCACATTCACACACATACAAATATCTTGCAATAAATTAACGTAGAATAGGTTACCAAACAGCGAAAAGAATAGCGACTATTACATGTGAACATCACCTTTCGCTGTGATGCTTGTGAGAAGGAAAGTGTAGGCGCGACAAGCAAAGAACAAGATTTATGTAAGAGACAACATAGCTACATCATAATTAATACAGACTAACGAAAAATTAACGATCGTCGCTCGCTGCCACATCAATGACCTAGGCATGAAGATGAATTTTACTGACACGCGAGGTTTTCGTCACTCAATCATTCGAAAAAGACCACATTTTTGTATATCACTTACTTCTAGCTGTCAAAAGAAGTTGTGCCTGGATGCGGTGTCGAAGGGAGAGTGCAGATCTCACGGGCAGAGGGAGGACTATCTGTGGTTGTTCCACAAAGTGTGATACATTCGTAAGCGGTGCCAGACATCCTTCCTTCAGTCGTGGGAGTTGGCTCGATTGGACCTTGTGGCTCTCGGCGGGGGTGGGGTCACACATTACGCCAGTAGGCGTCGAAGCCGATTATTTGCGAGGGAATACGGAAGGCTCAGCGTAGGCCCCCATTACAATGGTACGACTGAGGGCTCGTTATTTCATAATGATGTCATTGGTCTTGTCTCGGAGATAGTTGATACTTTCAACTGTCAGATTACAAAGAGAAGGAATATCTCTTGTACTAGCAGATAGGCAGTGGGTGGCTCAAATTGTTCTTGAGGTGTCTGAGTAGTACCACACAATTTGATAGGTGTGGAGAGAGTGGTGTTCAAAAATAACATTGCTGATAGTAACGTGTATTTCGCCCAAGCAGAAAATTGTATGATATGGGAATTGTATGCCTAGCACAGATCGGTGTAAAAGACGCAGACTGGCCGAATGATCACTTGAATACACATTCGGTGTAGTAGTCACAGGCTGGTCGAATTATCATTTATACAGGGTGGTCCATTGATCGGGACCGGGCCAAATAACTCACGAAATAAGCGTCAAACGAAAAATCCACAAAGAACGAAACTTGTCTAGCTTGAAGGAGGAAACCAGATTGCGCCGTAGTTAGCCCGCTAGATGGCGCTGCCATAGGTCAAAAGGATATCAACTGCGTTTTTTTTAAAAATGGGAAGGCCCATTTTTTATTAAATACTCATGTAGTACGTAAAGAAATATGAATGATTTAGTTGGAGCACATTCTTCGCTTCGTGATAGATGGCGCTGTAATAGTCACAAACATAGGGCTCACAATTTTGGGCGAACAGTTGGTAACAGGTAGGCTTTTTAAATTAAAATACCGAACGTAGGTACGTTTGAACATATTATTTCGGCTGTTACAATGTGATACATGTATCTTTGTGAACTTATCATATCTGAAAACGCATGCTATTACAGCGAGATTACCTGTAAATACCACATTAATGCAATAAATGCTCAAAATGATGTCCGTCAACCTCAATGCATTTGGCAATACGTGTAACGACATTCCTCTCAACAGCAAGTAGTTCGCCTTCCGTAATGTTCGCACATTCATTGACAATGTGCTGACGCATGTTGTCAGACGTTGTCGGTGGATCACGATAGTAAATATCCTTCATCTTTACCCACAGGAAGAAATCTGGGGACGTCAGATCCGGTGAACTTGCGGGCCATGTTATGGTGCTTCGACGACCAGTCCACCTGTTATGAAATATGCTATTCAATACCGCTTCAACCGCACGCGAGCTATGTGCCGGACATCCATCATCTGTCATGCAGTGAAACATCTTGTAATAACATCGGTAGAACATTACGTAAAAAATCAGCATACATTGCACCATTTAGATTGCCATCGATAAAATGGGGGCCAGTTATGCTTCCTCCCATAATGCCGCACCATACATTAATCCGCCAAGGTCGCTGATGTTCCACTTGTCGCAGCCATCGAGGATTTTACGTTGCCCAATAATGCACAGTATGCCGGTTTACGTTACCGCTGTTGGTGAATGACGCTTCATCGCTAAATAAAACGAGTGCAAAAAATCTGTCATCGTCCCGTAATTTCTCTCGTGCCCAGTGGCAGAACTGTACACGACGTTCAAAGTCGTCGCCATGCAATTCCTGGTCCATAGAAATACGGTACGGTTGCAATCGATGTTGATGTAGCATTCGTCACACCGACGATTTTGAGATTCCCGATTCTCGCACAATTTGTCTGCTGCTGATGTGCGGATTAGCCTCGACAGAGCTAAAACGCCTGCTTGGGCATCATCCTTTGTTGCAGGTCGTGGATGACATTTCACATGTGGTTGAACACTTCCTGTTTCCTTAAATAACGTAACTGTCCTGCGAACGGTCCGGACATTGGATAATGTCGTCCAGGATACCGAGCAGCTTACATAGCACACGCCCGTTGGGCATTTTGATCACAATAGCCATACATCATTACGATATCGAACTTTTCCGCAATTGGTAAACGGTCCATTCTAACACGGGTAATGTATCACGAAGCAAATACCGTCAGCACTGGCGGAATGTTACCTGATACCACGTACTTATACGTTTGTGACTATTACAGTGCCATCTGTCACAAAGCGAAAAAAGTGGTCCAACTAAAACATTCATATTTCTTTGTGTACTACACTAATATGTAATAAAAAATGGGGGTCCTTGTTTAAAAAAACGCAGTTGATATCCGTTTGACCTCTGGCAGCGCCATCTAGCGGGCCAACCATAGCGCCACCTGGTTTCCCCCTTCAAGCTAGTCGAGTTCCGTTCTTTGTATTTTTTTCGTTTGACACTTATTTCGTAAGATATTTTGCCCTGTCACTATCAATGAAGCACCCTGTATACACTCTCAGTGTCAGGACGTAACGCTGTGTCTCTCTTCACATTGCTGTATCCGCCGTTCCTACAGTGGGCCTCTAGTGGAGGAATCGGTCTATGTGAGTGCCTTGTCGCTGCTCCCAGCTCGATCTCGTGGTGGAAGGAGGAGGCGCGTGTCCGTCCGCCCTCACATGCGCCCGTCCATCTCCCGTCTTTGCCGCAGATAAGCTACCTCGGCACGTAGCTGCGGACGTTTCTCAGTAGGCCGACCAGGTAGCACCGTGGGCACCCGCCCTCCATGAGAGTCGCTTGTTGCAGAAGATTTTGCATGTCACCACGCCCGCAGCGCTGGTGATGCCTACCTGTCTCACTCTGCGCTCAAGGAAACCGGTCGCATGTTGACTTCTTGCGTCGCCCATCTCCTGGGCGCCATCTGGACAGATCATTTGCATGCCGCAGAAGCGATCAGTCTCTGACAGCTCACATACGTAACATAGATTATTAATAGTCGAATATTGACAAATAAATTCCTTTAGGGAGAATCATACAACGTGCTTCCATGATTTAACTTGTGCCTAGTTGTATGGAAATGGAAATGAAGTCCAATGCTTCTTGACCGAGCGTAGTGAACGGTGCGCCACACTAGGCAAGATCCTAATGGAGGTGGTTTGCCGTTGCCGTCCTCCGACTGTAATGGTGATGAATGATGATAATGAAGACGACACAACAACACCGAGTCATCTCGGGGCAGGTGAAAGTACTTGATCGCGGCGGGAATCTAATCCGAGATCCCGTGCTCGGAAAGCGAGAAAGGTACCGTGGGACCACGCGCGGCGGACAACTAGTAATATATTATCAAAATATCCACGGGTGTGCTGCCGGTCTATAGTGTCCAACGGGCACAATATTTCGGCGATCATACATGTCGCCATCATCAGGTGAAATCGGCCGCCGCCGGACCGAACCCAGTTCCCTCTGAGCAGCCATAGTGTACGGATCTCCGTGCCGGCACGTTCACAAGAGCTCAGTCCGTCAGTTCACCTGATGATGGCGACATGTATGATCGCCGAAATATTGTGCCCGTTGGACACTATAGACCGGAAGCACACCCGTGGATATTTTGATTATCAAATACGCCGGGAGAAACTCAAGAATCATAGTAATATATTGTTCTAATAAACTGGTGCACAAGTGAAAGCTTTAGGTCATCCAAGTGAAATTTGATGTGGGGTAACTGTGTGTGGTGTCCGATAAACGGTTGGTCCTAACTATGCTATCTACTACCTAATGTGGGTCAAAATGATCCGAATCTCGAATGCCAATGGCTTACCCATCACCGTTGAAACATTATTGTCTTAGTTGCAAACTTAAAAAAATGTAGTTCTTCTGATCATTAAGCGTGGCAAGTTCGACCAAAACATTCGCAAAGTCAACTAAACGGAATACTAGCTGGGACCCTAATTAGGCAGGTTTCCCCTCTGTTCACCAACTCACCGTTCTTCATTGGGCAAGTCCAGACGATTGCCTTCTTCGTCACTCCGCGAACAAGATGAGGCACACAAAAAAATAAAATTGTAAATCCACATGTTATAATGGACCACGAAGTGTCTGATCTACATTCTACTCCTACCTCTTATCCTTCAGTGCATAGTTAGCGACTAAGATGGATGTATCATGTGCCTTGGATTCACTGTCCTGTGGGTACCTCATTGGAGTACCCATTTATATTGAAGTTGACGATTTCCTCATCATAGCTTTCCCCTTTTTTTGTTTCTGAAACTCACAAAACTACCTTAACGCAATGCCTCACATTTATAATTCAATAACATGAAATACAGCGATCAAATATTACACGCATAACGGTGTTCATTTGTGCAATGCAGTAAATGCTGCTCTTTCCATGGGAACCTAACCGCCTATTCCCCTTCTTGGCCTACCTGTTTTTCGTCCTTCATTTCATGGAGTCAGAAGTAATGTCACCCTGCAATCAATGTGTCATAAACGACATCTTTAGATAGAAAGAGGGCAATAGAGTGATCGCTTTGCACACTTACTGAGACGTTAGACGTTCACTTCCGGTCGCAGGTTCGAATCCTGCCTCGGTCATGGGTGTGTGTGATGTCCTTAGGTTAGTTAGGTTTAAGTAGTTCTCAGTTCTAGGAGACTGATGACCTCAGCAGTTAAGTCCCATAGTGCTCAGAGCCATTTCGTTCACTTACCTTTTGCATATTAACAAAAACGGCGTCGGACTCTTATCCTTTCGGATACCAACCCCCTTCAGGCACGCCTCCAGTAACATGCACTCACATGGAGTGGACACATCAAAACACCCACAAGAAAAAGAGGACATAACAAAGGCCTTGCGCCTCAGTGGCGTGGTCAAACACATTTTACAAAACGGAATACCAACCACGTTATCAGCGAAAAATGATGAATTCTAGCCCTTTGGTCTTATCTTGAGTAATACGAACATTCCTGGTCCAAACATGACCGAAGACATCAACGTAAATTTAAAGCACAACACGACACAAAAGGAACAGAATGCCTTCTCTCAACAGGAAGATTACTAGGTCATATAACAGAATACACTCCTGGAAATGGAAAAAAGAACACATTGACACCGGTGTGTCAGACCCACCATACTTGCTCCGGACACTGCGAGAGGGCTGTACAAGCAATGATCACACGCACGGCACAGCGGACACACCAGGAACCGCGGTGTTGGCCGTCGAATGGCGCTAGCTGCGCAGCATTTGTGCACCGCCGCCATCAGTGTCAGCCACTTTGCCGTGGCATACGGAGCTCCATCGCAGTCTTTAACACTGGTAGCATGCCGCGACAGCGTGGACGTGAACCGTATGTGCAGTTGACGGACTTTGAGCGAGGGCGTATAGTGGGCATGCGGGAGGCCGGGTGGACGTACCGCCGAATTGCTCAACACGTGGGGCGTGAGGTCTCCACAGTACATCGATGTTGTCGCCAGTGGTCGGCGGAAGGTGCACGTGCCCGTCGACCTGGGACCGGACCGCAGCGACGCACGGATGCACGCCAAGACCGCAGGATCCTACGCAGTGCCGTAGGGGACCGCACCGCCACTTCCCAGCAAATTAGGGACACTGTTGCTCCTGGGGTATCGGCAAGGACCATTCGCAACCGTCTCCATGAAGCTGGGCTACAGTCCCGCACACCGTTAGGCCGTCTTCCGCTCACGCCCCAACATCGTGCAGCCCGCATCCAGTGGTGTCGCGACAGGCGTGAATGGAGGGACGAATGGAGACGTGTCGTCTTCAGCGATGAGAGTCGCTTCTGCCTTGGTGCCAATGATGGTCGTATGCGTGTTTGGCGCCGTACAGGTGAGCGCCACAATCAGGACTGCATACGACCGAGGCACACAGGGCCAACACCCGGCATCATGGTGTGGGGAGCGATCTCCTACACTGGCCGTACACCACTGGTGATCGTCGAGGGGACACTGAATAGTGCACGGTACATCCAAACCGTCATCGAACCCATCGTTCTACCATTCCTAGACCGGCAAGGGAACTTGCTGTTCCAACAGGACAATGCACGTCCGCATGTATCCCGTGCCACCCAACGTGCTCTAGAAGGTGTAAGTCAACTACCCCGGCCAGCAAGATCTCCGGATCTGTCCGCCATTGAGCATGTTTGGGACTGGATGAAGCGTCGTCTCACGCGGTCTGCACGTCCAGCACGAACGCTGGTCCAACTGAGGCGCCAGGTGGAAATGGCATGGCAAGCCGTTCCACAGGACTACATCCAGCATCTCTACGATCGTCTCCATGGGAGAATAGCAGCCTGCATTGCTGCGAAAGGTGGATATACACTGTACTAGTGCCGACATTGTGCATGCTCTGTTGCCTGTGTCTATGTGCCTGTGGGTCTGTCAGTGTGATCATGTGATGTATCTGACCCCAGGAATGTGTCAATAAAGTTTCCCCTTCCTGGGACAATGAATTCACGGTGTTCTTATTTCAATTTTCAGGAGTGTATAAAGAGTTTCGGACACAGATCGTGGAGAAGGGCAACCAATTCCTCCACGTAACACACAATGTCATTAGAATGTAGTGGTCTGACTCAGTTTCTTGAATCATCTCTCCAAAATAGTAACAACAATGATGTTGATTCTGATTTCTGCGCCCTAACTCTTTCTCTACACATAAAGGACAACCTAGGTAGCCATGAATCACAACTACAAAGCTGAATTAAGTGCACTGGATAAATACACAATATTAATTGTGCAGTTACACACTGTCATCCATAATTCTCCAAGGAAAAACCTTGAGAGAGTACAAGTTACTCTCTCACCATTTTCTGCATACGGAAAATTATTAAAGACTTTATTACAACCTGACACTCCTTGAACGAGACACTAGAAAGATAATGGCCTGAGCAGACGGTGGTGCCTAGTAGGGTGCTAAAAGCATGAGATATTTTTATGGTTCTCAGCTTACAGAAACAGCATGTTGAGAGTTGAAACCAATTGGTGGCGAGCCATCCATCAGTCAGTATTTCCGGACAGGTCCACAGCCATACAGGGCAGACAGGGCAGTTCCTCATCGAGACAGGTCTCTAGCAGAACAATGCCGAGCTACCTGCCACGGCGCCAGCAGAAGCCTGGGCTGCGGACGACAGTCTCAAGGAATGCATCTACACATTGAAGCTGTAAACCGGCCATTGTATGCAGAGACACACGTAATAAAAATTCACAAGTTTTCGTGTTTGCCGATACTGCAAATAGGCCTGTGAAACACTTCCATCAGCTGCCTCAGTTGTATAAGAAACTTCAGCATCTGAGAAACGTTTAGAGATAGAATCTTTATCACACCTTGTAGCTAGGACTAACAAGCTCTACGGCACAGGCAATTTAGATAAAGATCTTTAAGATTGTATCGGCTTGCTTGTTGCCATGGGGGGGCGACATGACTTTGGAGAAAATCATCTTCCCCGTCTGCGATACCTTTGAAAAGCCAGTAATTGGCAGTTACTTTTTTCCAAAGATGCAGAATTAACCCTTGCCCTGGTTTGACATGAGTTTGTGCTGTCTTGTGGGAGGGGAGATTTAACGCCGCTAGAGCCCTGTGATTTGCTCAAGACGGGGTGAAGGCAGTGTCGTTCGTGCACTTTGCAGGTAAAAGGAATTTTTTCTGGAGAGGTGCAAAGCACTTGGTTCAAATAGTTCAAATGGCTCTGAGCACTATGGGACTTAACATCTGAGGTCATCAGTCCCCTATAACTTAGAGCTACTTCAACCTAACTAACCTAAGGACATCACACACATCCATGCCCGAGGCAGGATTCGATCCTGCGACCGCAGCGGTCGCGCGGTTCCAGACTGAAGCGCCTAGAACCGCTCGGCCACACCGGCCGACGAAGCACTTGGGTGCGGGACTTGGGTCTGAAAGCACTTCTGGTCAAAGCTTTGGTATATGTGGTTGGTACCTGTCCTGAAACTGACTTCACTTGACAGTAGTTTGGACTGGGGAGACTGTGGTGAAGTTCTTACTGTACCGACAGTCGCTACGGTCGCAGGTTCGAATCCTGCCTCGGGCATGGATGTGTGTGATGTCCTTAGGTTAGTTAGGTTTAAGTAGTTCTAAGTTCTAGGTGACTGATGACCTCAGAAGTTAAGTCCCATAATCCTGAGAGCCATTTTGTACCGACAGAGTGACTTCAAATGTCTCGGACTACTCGTTTGTATAGGGCACACTCATTCGTTTTTAGTTTACCAGTCTTGGCGTTCGGTATCCTTGTGCGCTGTGTTGTAAAAGTGAGCCAAATTGGTCCTTGGTACAACTAGCGAACGGGTTTGTCACACACGGAAATCTACCATGATTTTAGGGCCCTGGTAGAGAGTAAATTTCCATCCTTCTGCCTTATCGCTAAACCGTGAGATTTTTGCATTTCTTTCGCGGCCACGATCAGTTCACAGATGCCACCTCCACGTCTCACCTTCACCGCACACACCTCGCCAGCTGCTGGTTACATCGCTGCACAAAGCAATCAGGGTAACGTACTGCACTCTGGCATTGTCAGGGCGTACAGATCTCAATCTCCACTTGCTCTCAACTGCTCCTATATAAAGAAACTTCAGTAGGTTTGATCAATCAAAGACTGCTCAGCGTCAGATCAATTCAGATTGCGTTACCCACACTTCTAGGCCCAGAGCTAAGCCGTGTTTGCCAACCCAGGATCCGTGTCCAATATAGTCTTAAACCACATGTTAGTTGTTTACAGTATTCAATCAATAACTTGTTTAGCATTATTTATGTCTGTTTTTTAACAAAAGTAGTAAATCTTGTATGAACACTAAAATGAAGCCATCACAATCTATCATTTAAACAGTTCCCACCAGTGTTAGTTTTCAACCTCAATTTTTTTTTGTTCCCATACAGGCTTGTTGAACAATAATCTACACTGCAACATACCTTAAAGCTATTCACTCTACAATAAAGACAAAAAATCTCATCTTTCATCTTCTCCCTAATTCTACAAAATATTATGCGACTGACACGGAGGGCGCCGATCGAATTTCTAGACTTTAATGTTTAAAGTTCAACAGCATTGTGCTGGGCAATTCTTCCGATGTCTACAGGTCACTGTAGACAGTAAAGAATTTGCTGCACAGCTGCTTCTGTTTGTTAGAGAGGCGGAAAGCTTTAAGCAAAACTTTTTGTCCAATAAAGTATTCGCTCTCTCAGACTTTCCTGTCTGACTATTCCTTACTTCTGCTTCTTGCAATGTGTATCTTGTGCAATGCATCCTCTACTATTTTCTTTGCTTTTCTCAGTTTCTTGGGGGAAGTAAGTGATTTCTCATATCAGATCCTTAGGCTGACGATTCTGAAGTATAGCAACAGGGGACATCATTGTTATTCCATGGGATTCTCGTTCATAATATCCTGAAAATCTGTGAGGGAGATATTCCACATCATGTGTTTTGCGTATTAAAACCGATGTACATTGCCCAATGTTTTCTTCACGCGCTCCTCAGTGTTTGAGCTCGGTTGATGTTATGACGTACAGATCTGGTCGATTCAAAGTCTCTGAAACATCGCCTGCCACTTCTTGGATTGATGTTGTCGCCCACTGTCAGAAATTATGTTGATCACATGCCCTAACTCAGGCAGTAAATAGTTTGTTTAAGCTCTTGCCGGAATTAGTCTCGCTGCACTTCTTAGAGTAGTCATTGTGACATACTTTGTTGTCAGCTCGACGACTACCATAATGTAGCAGGATATCCATGAAGTCCGTCACGGCTAACTGTTCCATTCATTTTTTTTCCGACTATAACGGGGTTACAACCTCACCTTGGAGTGCTTTGCCTCCTGACAACACATACATATTTGCAGTATTTTTCATATCCTTCTTTCCATGTTATTAAAACAGCATAGGGTCCGCATCTTAGGTAACACTTTCTTGGTACGAAGTGGCCATAGCTGAGATGCATATGCCAATATTAATCAGCTCCCCTGGTATAAGCGATCACCAAACTGACTCATCAACGTTGTTCTTCTGGAATAAAACTCCCTACCTCAAAAGGGAGTCTTGTCCTTCCACTTTCGTTTCAGTGCTTTCAAAGCAGAGTCTCTGTCCTGCTCCTTCTTATTATCTCTATGCTCTTGATCACATAGTTCGCAAATGCAACTATCTGCTAATACTGTAAACTAAAATAGTTTCCTTTGGCGTCATCACTGCCGTGTTTAACGAGACCGATGGGCGGACGAGAGAGCGCATCTGCAATTTAGTTGCTTTTGCCCAGTACATACATGATCATTAATTCGAATTCCTTGAATGCGATAATCCATCTAACCAACTTCGCATGGGTTAATTTCGCAGTGAAAAGAAATTCTAAAGCCTTGTGATCGCTATAAACTTTTGTTTTTCTCACGAGTAAGAGGAATCGACATTTCTGAAACCCCCTTACGAATGCCAGCGCTTCCAGTTCGGTTCCTGAGTAGTTCTTCTCTGCTTTGATCAAAACTCTGCTACGGACTGCGATCGTTTTCTGTACAGTGGTCCCTTCTTCTTCGTAATCTAGAAACAACACAATTTTAAGCCCCGATTAGGAGATAAATGCTAGTGTCCGATTCCACTCGTGGGCTTTGAGCAATGACGTCATACCTAAGGCAAAGAGGACACGTATACGCAATCTTTGAAAGCATCGGGTCTTATTCTAAACAAACGAAGGTAGCACACGATAAATTACAATCACATTTACGCAGATATTTACTTAATCATGAATTATATTGAAACGAACTGAAGATAACGCAAATAATGAAGAACAAGAATTTAAAATTTTCATGTCTGGTAAGAAGTATTCTCGTAATTTATGCGACTAGAAAAGCAAAGAGAACTTTGAAATTGCATTGCAGTGAAGCCCATGGTGAAGTCCTACTGCTATAAAATAGCGTTAATTTCAAATTAATTATTGAATCTATCGGGAAAAGCGCATCAATTTGGGTTTTTTTTTTTTTTTTGTGGGGAGAAAGTGAAATGTACCAAAAAAACGGGAAAATTAAGTGAATGGCAACAAATACGTAGCAGTAGCATAAATGTGGAGAATCCGACCCATTAAATTCTAAAAGAATAGCCAGTACATGACAAACGAATATCTATAAATAATAAGGAATACTTGAATCGATAACTAGAATTAACTTATGTGGATAAATTCCAGTTACAGATTCTAACAGTTCCATGATATGTAAATTATTTTTTCAGTTGTATGCACTGAAACGTAATACCATTTCCACATTTATAATTGCCCTCTAAAACTACTGCAGTATATAACAAAAATTGGAATCGTTAACTAGAACTTACCATCTATATAGGTTTTTTGCAGTAGTTCAGAGAGCAGAAATCATATTAGCCTAAATTTAGTGCACACACATGCTGAAAAAACGACCTAATTAATGAATCATCGAATGGCTGGAATCGGTAACTAAAATTGACCTATATAGGAGGTCCATTCTAGCTACCGATTGTAACTTTTCGATGATGCATAATTTTGGACACTTTTGCAGTAAATTTATGGACTATCTTTTAGTAGGATTCTTTCTTATTGATCTCAGAAGAACTACGAAAAACTAATAACTAAAGCTTCCAAATTTTTCTCTTTTTCGTAATATTGAAGATAGTGATACCATATGCAGAAATCCCGTAACACTTTAGTGCACATACTTGTTGTTAAGAGGATCTAAATAACGAACCCTGGAATGATTCGAATCGGTAACTAGAATTAACCTATATAGGACAGTTCCAGTTACTGATTTCAGTATTTGTTAGACCAACTTTTCTCAATTTTCATTACTTGTGTACTCCTCCCATTAGATTTAACAATTAGTTTTAAAAATTAACACTGATTCATAATGTTATGACTTCTCCATGTACTGGATTTAATGATAGTCTGTGCTCTCCTTACTAGCATAAATTAGGATGATTATTTGTTTCAGACATGTATACTTCATTTTTCTGTTCTTATTTAATTTCGCTGTCTTTAATTCTTTCTGTTATAATTTATGGCTAAGATATTAATCACGTGAACTGTGCCTGTAATTTTATCATATGCTACATTCGTTTGTTTGCGAATATCATCAGTTGCTTTCAACGGTTGCCTCTATGTAGGATCTCTGCCTTAGGTAAGATGTCATTGCTCAAAGCCGACGACGGCAATCAGACATTATAATTGACCCCGATTAGGCCCTACGTGAGGCCATACAAAATTACCTGGAAAGGATGGGGAGGGCAAGAATTGGTGCTTCAACCAGTGCAGTCCTGAGAGACTGAAACCCTCGTTCTGTGTAGCTTTCCCAGATCCAAGAGGCTTTCTTCCTCGTGAGTTGATGTAAGAAGAGGGGGACGGTGGAGGTGGAGGAGGGGGCGGCGAGAGTTACTAAAGTGTCAATACTCACAATTTCTTTATAGAAATTTATGATTCCAAAAAATACTCTTAGCATCTTCCTGGTAGAGGACCATGCAAGTTGTGCAGTTGCCTCAATTTTCCGCCCTTGTGCTCAAATGGTATGCCTCAGGAATTATATCTGCCTGGACCAAAAAGTTGATTTCTTTACAGTAACCGTTACACCATGTTCTCGGAATGTCGGCAATATTTCCCTCAACACTCGGTGGTGTTCCAATTCCTTTCGGCTATTATCAAATCATCCACATATGAGGTTGCTCTTTGTTTCAGTGCTTCGCTTAGAATACTGTCTAAACTATGAATGAATGCAGATGAAGACATGTTTAATTCAAACGTTTAAACTGGTAACAGTGTCCGAATGCTAGGAAAGCGATGTATTGTCTGCACTTAGTGTGAAGTTCGACGTGCCAAAAGCTGGTGTGCAAGTCTATTGATGAGAAAACTGACACCACATGGAAATTCTGCACTAGCTTCTCTAATTTATAGGGCCTATCTCTCGCTGGGTCAATAATTTTACTTTTTTACTTTTCTACTACACGTAGAGGCCTGTCATATGTCGACCTTGCAGGCTCTGTAACATTGTCTCCCAACGCTCTCCGAAAGTCTAAAAATATCCGTTGTCTGTATGCAAGTGGGACATTGTATGGGTATGCAAAAAATCGACGTTTTTCACTCACTCGACATAGGAACTGAATGTTCTTTATTGCGCCAAGCTTCCTCTAATACAGTATTGCACAGTTCTTCCCTCTCTTTTTCTCCCATGTTTCGCATACACTGAATTTTCTGCTCTATTTCAACATTAACTTCACTCCTCAACAGCACAGATGGAAGTTTCGATCATGTCGCGACCGTCCCGCTTCCCGTCATGTTACTCAGTCGGAAAAACTAAGTTTGTAACAGTTCTCCTCGGGCATGGATGTCCTTAGGTTAGTTAGGTTTAAGTAGTTCTAAGTTCTAGGGGACTGATGACCTCAGATGTTAAGTCCCATAGTGCTCAGAGCCATTTGAACCATTTGAAACAGTTCTCGCAATTGCCGAGTGACTTCAGTGTGTTTACCCACTAACGCTCCCTTAAAGTTTGTTTTCTTGAGAGAAAGAGTCGGGCATGATCGATTACGAGTGATCTTTCAAATGTTTATTCCGATATGGCGGTAACGCGACTTTCGCTGTTCACAACTCCTTTTAGCAATAACCTCTTACTGTAACTTCGATTAGGGGACGTCCATTGTTTGGTACGATCTTCTCTTTTTCTTCTAACAACAATCTTTCTATATCTTCATACTCTAACTTGTTAACGCGAAAATTTTCCACAGATATAAAATGTTTGTAGATGAAATCAAGGCCTTCATTTGCGTGTGTGCTCATTCCCGTCTCTGTGGATCTCATGCGTTCGATTTTCTGTGGAACACCTTCCCGTCGGCTGCTATGGCTTTGCACTTCGCTGCTCCCGTCATAGATTTGTGTATCGAACCATCTATTCGGCACAAAATTATGTGACTCCGCTATTGTGGCGAAACCTGCTGCTTGGGATACACACGTTCGTGGCGGGCAAACATAAGTAGATCTCAGTTGTGGGGTTTCAAAGATATTTAGCTGTTCAGTAATCGGAGTGAGTGCCATTCCAACTCTTTTCCGTTTGGGTTTGTCTCTGATGTTTGTCGCCCCCTTCTGTCTATCAGCGCCCTCTATTCCCAACTGTTGTATGCGTCTGCGTGTATACGTCATCTCATCGTTTACTTCCAGCTGTGACAGTTTTCGTTCTTGATCTTCCAGTGTCTTAAATCTCTCTGAGTGCTGTGAACTGCGTTCCTGAGCTTCCCGAATTATCTCGCGTCCCTGTTCCTGCATCATGGTAAGAATTGTCTAAGTTCGTGGGAGGCCGCTTTTGGTTGTCCTAGCATACTTTCTGACCACCACAGTGTCTTTCCATGCACCAGTTGCCTCCATTCTAGCCAAACGAGAGTTCCTTTTACCTTCCGTTGCCACCTCTTTTGCTTTGTCTACTTGCTTCCTGCGCGTAGCTACCTCTCCTAACATATCATTCATACTTTGCGTTAACCTACCAACGAATTGTTCAAGCGCTCTTTTTGTTTCTTCTGCTTCTCTGCACCTTTGTTCTCCTTCTCATCTCAAAAAATCTAGGGTGCTACGCGTCGCTTTGCTACTTTTGGAATTTCCTCTCAGAGGTGGGACCACCCATCTATCATCAGGCACTGTCGGGTCTCTTCTATGGACAACTGCATCGTCATGACATGTGTCATCCATATCTTCAATCTCACTTACTACACTTCAGAGTCCTCTAAACATGATGCTAAATCGTGTCTGTTGGCTACCTCTGAACCGGATAGTTCCATGGAGAAAACAACTGCCTCGTCCCCTGATTCGTCCCGATCTATACTCTGTTCTCCATGTTAATCGAGCGAGGTGGCGCTGTGGTTAGTATACTGGACTCGCTTTCGGGAGGACGACGGTTCAGTCCCGCGTCCGACCATCATGATTTATGTTTACCGTGATTTCCCTAAACTGCTTCAGGCAAATACCGGGAGAGTTCCTTTGGAAGGGCACGGCTGACTTCCTTTCCCATCCTTCCCTAATCCAATGACGCCGATGAGCTCGCTGTTAGGTCCCTTCCACCAAATCAACTCCCTCCCCCCCCCCCCTCTCCATGTAAGAGAGCCCGCTACTTCGGGCTTGCATTAACGACACTCACCACGCTCCTAGTTATCATTCAGACATGAAACAAGCATCTCAAAACACGAAACGACAGTGAACACAGTTCCTCTAAATACCTTCGCTATTCAAACGCACATACACATCAAGCAAATAGCCCTTCAAAAATTCACAAAGAATTTGTCAAATCCAACAATCAAAGAACACATGTGGTGCAGAAACCATAAAACATAAACATACAAAACATATAATAAATTATACACTGGAAAGACAGTGTATATATTAGTATATAAAGCGCCAGCAGCTTACGTTTATCGCGAATATAATTTGTTCACAATCTCTTTCTGACATCCAATATTAAAACGCAAATGGTACCCGTCTGACTGCATATCATTAGATTCTACTGGTAAGATCCTGTAAGGTTTCCCACCCTTATTACAGACCCACAGCTCACAAAAATTTATTCTAATTCAAATAGTCAGGATGAACAGGGTACTGAAATGAAAAATTGCTCTTTTCGGTGCTTAGTTTATTACAAGTTCAACACATCCATTCCTACAGTTAGCATAAAGATTAAATTAAAAAAGATACACGGTTACAGGTGATGCTGACGGCTGGCAAAGTTATTAAACTGGAAGGGTGTCGAGCTCAAATGATACCTCCTTCAAGTTGTCAACGCTGTCTGACTATACGTGACGTAGTGTCTGAGATTGTGAACCGCTAGCTGAATCTCTAAACGACATAGGCTGGTTGAAATACAGGGCTACAGGTCAGATGGACTTGCTGCAGTAGAAACTAAGTCCTGAGACAAAGACTGCTACGTCCTGAGACAAATACTGCGATATGCTCACCACTGAACAGCCCAATGGATGATATGGAAACTGGAAACTGACCGTAGGTGCGCAACTGCAAAAAAAAAAAAAAAAAAAAAACCCTATGTCTATAATCTTTCTTTCCTCCTTGGCAGCAAATCCACGTGGAGTCACCAGAAATTATCCCCTCCAACGGCCAAGCTGCCCGCACAAATTGCGCCAATGGCATACTTACAACCCCGCACAAGAATTACCACCTACACACGGCATGGCAGTGTTCCTCCAATGAGAAAGTTTGCCACTAAAATCCCTGCCCTCTCCCGCTAAAACTGGCGCCAGAGAAATAAGTATGCATTCCATGTCTGTGGCGGACAATGTGCACTTTCCCAGAGCATATGATAAAGCTCGGCACTCGTCTGTCAGTTTCACGCCCGAGGTGGACAATACGCCTCCGGAATGCTGATTGCTGGCCATTGTCCTGCGGAAGACTGGACCACCATAGTGGGCCGACTTCATGGCGATATGCAAGTGCCTGCGCCCACAAGCAGAGCTGTCACGCCTTTGTATGAATCTGGCTGCTTTCCTGGAAGATCCTGAAGCTGTTTCTTGGACCTCTGCCGCCCTGGCCACGTCTCCCTGCCGTTCTTGCTGACACAGAAAATATCTAGCGCCGCAAGCATTACTGCTAGCGGAAAACGAAGTCTGTCATTCCCTGCCACACCTACAATTACTCATCCTGGTGGCTCGTTACGTAGCTGAACTGGCTGCAGTGCCGTTGCAGGGATTACATAATTTACAGGGGATGAAAGGGTTGCACCTTTCAATGTTACTTAGACAAATATATTCTGAAATTTCGTTACTGCCTATCAGTTATGATTTGGTTTCTCGACTTTTTTCCGTCAGTAACAATCCTCGAGAGACGGTTTATCTGTTACCATCAGATAGTATGGCACGCATGCATGACGTGTGTATCCCTAGCTTTCAAGATGACAACAGCAGAGTTAATTTGAATGAAAGAATATGAGACTGGTTTTCTGAACACTCCCGCATACTATTACATTTCCATTGGCCTGAAAAGTCACCTGACGTAAACCCCCACAGAAAATATGTGAGATATGTTGGAAAACCGGGTAAAACGCCGACATCAGCGTTCTCCACAATTTGTGGGATTCAGCGATCAAATCCTCAGCGAGTTGCTAACTTGGATGTGACGTACCTGCAGAACCTTGGGGATTCACTTTTTAACTGAATCCAGGTGGTTATCAATCCCAGAGGTGGAATTATACTGTACTAAAAGATGGCATTTCTAGCGATGACTGACTCTGCTGTCTGGTGAGCTTACGTAAGGATACATAACAAAACGGTATCTCCAGTGATGGGAGCAGTGAGTTTGTAATAGGTCTTTAGAATTGCAGCATCCTCCTTTTCCTAAATACACTAACGGAAAAAATCAAAACACCAAAAAGTAAATAATGTAGAGTAATGAAATTTCGAGAATACATTTACCTAGCTAACACATTTAAGTGATTAACATTGCGAGATCATAGATTAATGTAAGCGCCAGATAACCCGCTGCACATGTGAAATGCTGGTACATTAACAACTGATATAACAGCCAGAATGCTGAATGCAAGCATGCAAGCGTGTATACATTGTATTGGACAAGTGCCAGATGTCAGTTTTTTGGGTAGAATTCCATGCCTGTTGCAATTGGGCGGTCAATACAAGAACGGTCAATGCTATTTGTGCGTGACACTGAAGAAGCTTTTCGATGATGTTCCATAGTATTCGCCTGGAGAGAGATCTGATGATCGAGCAGGCCAAGGTAATATACCGACACACTATTGGGCGTGTTGGGTAACGACAGTGGTAAGTGGGTGAACGTTATCCTGTTGGAAAGCACCCCTTGGCATGCTGTTCATGAATGGCAGTTAGACGCACAAATTTGCAATCAGGGTACATGGGATAGCCACAAGAGCGCTCCTGGAGTCATATGACATCGCACCCCGGACTATAATTCCAGGTATAGGTCCATTGTGTCTAGCACGCAGACAGTTTGGTTGCAGGCTCTCAACTGTCCTCCCTATCACCAACACACGGCCATCAAAGTCACCGTTGCAGAACCAGCTTTCGTCATAAAAGACAACAGAATTCCATCTTGACCTTCAGTGAGCTCTCGCTTAACACCACTGAAGTCGCAGATGACGGCAGTTTGCGGTCAGTGGAACGCAAGCTGTAGCGCTCTGGCTTGGAGCTATCCTTGAAGTAACCGATTTGTGACAGTTCCTTGCATCACCGTGGTGCTAACTGCTGCTCAGATTGCTGCTGTACATGCAGTACGATGCGCCAGAACCACACTCCGAACAAGATGGCCTCCCCTCTCGGGAGTGGCACGTGGACGTCCGGAACCCTGTCTTCTTACGACCGTTGAAATGCGTACGTTTCATATGTATTCATTACCAGCGATGGCGAGGCATGACAGAATCTCTGACCAGAGAGTTATTTATCGTTGCTAGTCTGCGCCTGATCGCGCGAGACGACGGTAGTAGTGTGTGTGGAGTCGGCAGAGGGAGTAGTCACTTGCGGGTTGCACTCTGTCGGCAGTTGCGTGTAGCGAGTGGACGGTTGTACTGAGCGGCGTTGGCACGCGTCGGCGGCGTGCTCTTCTTGCATCTCTGGTCACGGTTCGGGACGAGGTATATTGTTATAGAAGGTAATGAAGCAGCATTGCGCTCAGCTAATAACATATGTTAATTGTAATTAATTTGTTCAAGAATTGCCCCAATAATAATTTTCTTATAAAGTAACTGTTTTAAAGAAAAAGTTTCATTTCAAATTAAATAATACTTCCTAAGCATTCCCTCCAAGAATCAAAATTTAATATGGGGCAGCATTGCACGGAGCTGTGCCGAAAAATAAGAGCAGATATTGATGGAGTTTACTGATGTAAGAATTTTTGTTTTTGTGTTCAGGTTTAATTATTGCACAGGGCCGAAGGTCAGCGCCGCTGCCCTTATAAAATTTGTCAGGTTTAATTATTGTTACACGTAGTTTATGCTTCATTATTTAATTAATTTTATTGTGGGTTTAATGAGCAATCTTCATTGGTTAATGTTTGTGGGGAGTTTACATTTGGGTCATTATTATTCTTTTGTTTTGCAAGCAGGTTACGCTTGGTTCATTTTATTATTCAGTTTTGTGGGGAAGACGACATTTGGCACATCTTTTTTAATCACTGACATGTTATTATTTTTGCGGGGAGGTTACAATGTGCATTCTCGTGACCAGCGCTGCCAGATGTCACATACGGTGGCTACATTCCTGTCAAGTCTTTCTGCAGTCTTGCAGAAGAAACATTCAGATTCTCATAACTCTGTTAGAAGATCTCGTCCAAACTCACTGAGGTGCTGATAATGGCACCTTTGTTGCCTTAAAAGCTTTCTTGATTAAAATCAGCTCACCATGTCTCAAAGCTAACTAGCCGTCACGATCTACATCTACATCTACATCCATAGTCCGCAAGCCACGTGACGGTGTGTGGCGGAGGGTACCTTGAGTACCTCTATCAGTTCTCCCTTCTATTCCAGTCTTGTATTGTTCGTGGTAAGAAGGATTGTCGGTATGCTTCTGTGTGGGCTCTAATCACTCTGATTTTATCCTCATGGTTTCTTCGCGAGATATACGTAGGAGGGAGCAATATACTGCTTGACTCTTCGGTGAAGGTATGTTCTCGAAACTTCAACAAAAGCCCGTACCGAGCTACTGAGCGTCTCTGCAGGAGAGTCTTCCACTGGAGTTTATCTATCATCTCCGTAACGCTTTCACGATTACTAAATGATCCTGTAACGAAGCGCGCTGCTGTCAGTTGGATCTTCTCTATCTCTTCTATCAACCCTATCTAGTACAATCCCACACTGCTGAGCAGTATTCAAGCAGTGGGCGAACAAGCGTACTGTAACCTATTTCCTTTGTTTTCGGATTGCATTTCCTTAGGATTCTTCCAATGAATCTCAGTCTGGCATCTGCTTTACCAACGATCAACTTTATATGATCATTCCATTTTAATTCACTCCTAATGCGTACTCCTAGATAATTTATGGAATTAACTACTTCCAGTTACTGACATGCCATTTTGTAGCTGAATGGTTAGTGATCTATCTTTCTATGTATTCGCAGCACATTACTCTTGTCTACATTGAGATTCAATTCCCATTCCCTGCACCATGCGTCAATTCGCTGCAGATCCTCCTGCATTTCAGCTCAATTTTCCATTGTTACAACCTCTCGATATACCACAGCATCATCCGCAAAAAGCCTCAGTGAACTTCCGATGTCATCCACAAGGTCATTTATGTATATTGTGAATAGCAACGGTTCTACGACACTCCCCTGCGGCACACCTGAAATCACTCTTACTTCGGAAGACTTCTCTCCATTGTGAGTGACATGCTGCGTTCTGTTATCTAGGAACTCTTCAATCCAAACATACAATTGGTCTAATAGTCCATATGCTCTTACTTTGTTCATTAAACGACTGTGGGGAACTGTATCGAACGCCTTGCGGAAATCAAGAAACACGGCATCTACCTGTGAACCCGTGTCTATGGCCCTCTGAGTCTCGTGGACGAATAGCGCGAGCTGGGTTTCACACGACCGTCTTTTTCGAAACCCATGCTGATTCCTACAGAGTAGATATCTAGTTTCCAGAAAAGTCATTATACTCGAACATAATACGTGTTCCAAAATTCTACAACTGATCGACGTTAGAGATATAGGTCTATAGTTCTGCATATCTGTTCGACTTCCCTTCTTGAAATCGGGGATGACCTGTGCCCTTTTCCAATCCTTTGGAACGCTACGCTCTTCTAGAGACCTATGCTTTAACATAAGACCAAAATTTCTTAGGATTTTCTGCCAAGTCAGTACATAGAACTTTACTTTCGAATTCATTGAACGCCTCTCGCATAGCCCTCCTCACACTACATTTCGCTTCGCGTAACGTTTGTTTGTCTGCAAGGCTTTGGCCATGTTTATGTTTCCTGTGAAGTTCCCTTTGCTTCCGCAGCAGTTTTCTAACTCGGTTGTCGTACCACGGTGGCTCTTTTCCATCTCTTACGATCTTGCTTGGCACATACCCATCTAATGCGTATTGTACGATGGTTTCGAACTTTGCCCACTGCTTCCGGGTGTTCCGGATGGTTGCTATTTCATGCGCAATATTCAGACGGTGCTATTCAGGCACAGGAAGTTGTGCTATTATGCGTATTCGATGCATGGATCTATTCGATGCATGGATTCCAAACACACTTCAGGGAGCGAACACACACAACTTACAGCACCTGAAGACAATGGGTGCGCCGGTTATCGAGTTACTGTGCATAAAATGGAAACAAGAACTCGGCGGAACACTGGGAAGTACATCATTAATTATTCGGGTAGTTGTCTCTTAGTCATAAACTGTAATTGTGTTTAGTGGACGAACGAAGAGGAAGTTGAAGCATAGTAAAGCATTAACCAATTAAAACTGTCGTCAGCAATAACGTAACTCATTCATCCAGGGTAATGATCTGTTGCAAAATTTCTAAAAACCTAAAGAGTTTATTGCTGTGTCGAGGTACGACCACCGTACAATTTCATCTCCTTCAGCGTTACTGCAGCGGATCTGAGTTACAGTTGTAGTAGAAATGTGCGATCGTTATCTGCAGAATGTATGTTCTGCTAGTCTTAAAACACGGCTATAGCTCGTTATTTCTTCGCTATTAAGACTTTGCTACACGGGCTCCAGGCTCTTGAGACGATAAGGCTTAGAAGAGAACATCATCCCTCTCTCTCTCTCTTTCTTCCTCACACACACAGACGCACACACACACACACACACACACACACACACACACACACACACTTATCAATACACACACACACACACACACACAGAGAGAGAGAGAGAGAGAGAGAGAGAGAGAGAGAGAGAGGTCAGAAGCCTAGCGAGGGAGAGAATGAGAGACAGTGACGGAGACAAAGAGAATGAAAGGGAACTAGAAATACAAGATGCCCATAAAGTCACGCTATCATTTCAAAGAAACCATAACTTGGAAACTATTAGAGATAAGAGATAGAGCATCGTGGTTTGTTGTAAAACGTATAGCAGCTCTCAAAGCTTTCTTTTACGTTATGGCAGAAGTTCAATGAGCGGCCCGATCGTTGCTCAGAGAGCGTGAAGGCGGTATTCGAGTTGTGACCATGTTTGATTCAGCATTATGGTATCAGCATTTCTGAGTGCTTCATTAATTCATGCCCGAAGACTAGCAATGCAGTTGACTGGTGTTGGCGCACACAGGGAGGATGCAGGGCCCATGCGGTGAGACCTTCACGATTCCTCCATCTTGCGGGAAATATATCAGTCAGCACATGCCACATGTTCACACTCCACTGTTTCAGTGCACCATCTTGTTGGGAGATTATAGATGGCTGAAGCTCTCCGATCTGTGATAGCAGGAACTGTTCGAGGATGTCCAGGTAAGCAGATACCGTTACGGATTTCTCTGCGAAGAAAAACGAGCCTATCACCCCGTCGTGCATTAGGCCACACCAGACATTAATCGTCGAGCTATAACAGCTATGAAACTTCCTGGCAGATTGAAACTGTGTGCCGGACCGAGACTCGAACTCGGGACCTTGGCTTTCGCGGGCAAGTGCTCTACCAACTGAGCTACCCAAGCACGACTCACGCCCTGTCCTCACAGCTTTACTTCTGCGAGTACCTCGTCTCCTACCTTCCAAATTTTACAGAAGCTCTCCTGCGAACCTTGCAGAACTAGCACTCCTGAAGGAAAGGATATTGCGGAGACATGGCTTAGCCACAGCCTGGGGGATGTTTCTAGAATGAAATTTTCACTTTACAGCGGAGTGTGCGCTGATATGAATCTTCCTAGCAGACTAAAACTGTGTGCCGGACCGAGACTCGAACTCGGAACCTATCAGCGCACACTCCGCTGTAGAGTGAAAATTTCATTCTAGAAACATCCCCCAGGCTGTGGCTAAGACATGTCTCCGCAATATCCTTTCTTTCAGGAGTGCTAGTTCTCCAAGGTTCGCAGGAGAGCTTCTGTAAAGTTTGGAAGGTAGGAGACGAGGTACTGGCAGAAGTAAAGCTGTGAGGACGGGGCTTGAGTCGTGCTTGGGTAGCTCAGTTGGTAGAGCACTTGCCCGCGAAAGGCAAAGTTCCCGAGTTCGAGTCTCGGTCCGGCACACAGTTTTAACATGCCAGGAAGTTTCATATCAGCGCGCACTCCACTGTAGAGTGAAAATTTCATTCTAGATATATAACGGCTATGTGCACGTGAGATTTTCGGAGCACCAAATCCTTACGTTGTGGTGATTTATTTCTCCAGAAATGTGGAACGTGAAAAGCCAAAAAAAAAAAAAAAAAAAAAAAAATACAACAAAGGACAGAGGAAATACGTTGAGTGCTGCTAAAAGATTTAAAAGAACAGCGATTCTCTGTCTCTAATTGTGGTGTCACCGCCAGACACCACACTTCCTAGGTGGTAGCCTTTAAATCGGCCCCGGTCCGTTAGTATACGTCGGACACGCGTGTCGCCACTATCAGTGATTGCAGACCGAGCACCGCCACACGGCATGTCTAGAGAGACTCCCTAGCAGTCGCCCAGTTGTACAGCCGACTTTGCTAGCGATGGTTCACTGACTACATACGCTTTCATTTGCAGAGACGACAGTTTAGCATAACCTTCAGCTACGTCATTTGCTACGACCTAGCAAGGCGCCATATTCTGTTACTATGTCTTCTGAACAGATAATATTGTGACTCACGTACCGTCAAGAGCGACGTTCATCATTAATGGATTAAAGTTAACTATCAAACTAATTTACGTCCGCTTTCTGAATTCTAATTCCTTGTCATGTTTCAGACCTCAAGTCAGTATAATTCTTCCCTCATCACGTCAGCCTGCGTGAGCTAAAACGCGTGCATTTCGGCCTCCATTCGTAACACGGTGTTGGCTCTTCTGCCAACACAACACTAATAGTTTCCCAGTTCCGATTTTCTGGAGTGGTAGCCGAACTTTATAGACATCCTGCAAAATACGTTGTCAAACGACTTAAAGCGAAAAGGGCAACAAATGAAGCGGCGGAAATGCAAAGGATATTAATAAACGAGATGTTTAATAGTCGACAGTTATGAGGCGTTGTAAGAGACGGCATGATCCAGCGATCGAAGGAAAAATTTTATTTTCATACGAAACCTGAATTTTTCGGTGTTTCTACTTTCACCCTATGACAACTTCTTTGGAATTCCCGTATCCAGCACTATTAACAGTTTTATTGTTGTTATTAGGATACAGGAGAGATACAGTAAAACACAAATTGCGTACATCTGTCCTCATATTCATTCAAATTCACTTATTCGTAGCTCAATAATTATACATACCTTAGAGAAACCCGAAAAGCGTCGTAAGAGATAAGGAATATTGGGATTTCCATTAGTATAAATAACTCATACTGTATGTCAGCAGCTCTTAGCAACTGTTCAGAGGGACCAATGACATTCTTAATTGCTACATTATTACAGTATCCACTGAAAGAACAAGATTATTTGGCCCAATCACGTGGACATGTTGTATATAATAGGGTGTGCTCTCAATGGTGTATTCTTCCAAGTGTAGTTTTCGTGGACAAGCTGTCAGCAGCTAACTAAGTTATCTGCTATAAGATCTATCGCCATCTTCTCTCATGTTAATCTTCCTCAGACTTTTGGCATCTACAGCCCCGTTTCTCTTAGGTTTCAACACATGAATTTATTCCTGTTCTAGCCTCGTCACCCTATCGTGAACTGTAAACATTGGTACACTAAGAAGTTTGTCAGATACAAGGAACACATGAGAGCCTGGAAATATGGGACAAACCACTCCACATTTGCAGAGCACCTAAGAGAAAATGACCACAAATCAACCACTAGAGAAGACGACATGAAAATAATTAGAATAAACAATAAAAAACACCTCCTGACCATGCAACAAAATTACCACATACATAAAATCAAAGCAGAGGGGAAAATTCTATTGAATGCCGAAGTACACATTCCAAGCAATGCATTATTTACACTAATAGATAAAATAATAGAACAACGTTTGCAAAAAGTATTAATATAATAATAATGTCCAATGTAATAATAATAGAATCCAACATCAACGACGGGCAGCATTATATCGATTTAAATCATGCACATGGCAAAGCCCATTACCTATGCTGGATCAAAATCCAAGAAACTCCGCCAGAGGAGGCCATGAAGGCACAGCGGCACCGACTGGCCGCCGTGTCGTGCTCAGCCTACAGGCATCATTGGATGCGGATACGGAGGGGCATGTGACCAGCACACCGCTCTCACCAGTTAACGAGACCGGAACCGTACTTCTCACTCAAGTACCTCCTCAGTGTGCCTCACAAGAGCTGAGTGCACTCCGCTTGCCAAGAGCGCTCGGCAGACCGGGTGGTCACCCACCCAAGTGCTAGGCCAGCCCGACAGCTCTTAATTTCGGTGATATGACGGAAATCGGTGTTACCTCTGCCGCAAGAAACTGGTAGCTACCAAAAAATTTAGTCTTCAGCCTTCTGTCTCCGTTTCAGGAAAGGAAGTCTAAATGTTAAAAACTTTATTATGCGATTCACTGCTGTAAAAGTATGTTTTATTAGAGAGTGTCGATTTCGATCCTTTTGATACGGACAGATACGTCTGGAAACAATTATTTCATTTACGCAAATGCAGAGCTGAAGTGGTTCTTGGTGCCGATGATGGTCTTATCCTAGACAGAAATCAATCGTTTGTAATAAAATATACTGTTACAACTGTGTTTTACATAACTCATTTCTTAACTTTCATTACAGATGCACATTTCCATGGAAAAAGGAAGTTAGTACTGTTTTTGAATGAGGGCGCTACCGGACCGAGGACAACTACTGTGAGGCTGGCACAAGGATCAGTTCTCTCCCCCTGCTTTTTAAAATTCATACCAGTGATCTCCGATGTATCTCATCAGACAGAATTAAGATACTCCAATACGCTAAAGATCGGTGTAATGATACTATCGAATTTACGCCGGAGACTGTTAAAAATAACTTGAGCGAATCAATACACCACTTCGGACGCTCGTTACAGAATGACGGATTTACCCTTATAGCCAGTAAGGCAGCAGTCGGTATATACTCTCGACACACTTTCACAAGGATTGTAGCCATACGACTAGGTGACGTATAGATTCCATTTAAAGAAAGTGTTAAATATCGAGGTCTTCATACAGACATTAAACCTGAATGGCCCCGCTATATAGCCCACATCAAAAAGGTCAGTGTTAAAGGAAATACGTCAGAAGTTTCCAAAGAACCATCACACCACTGACACCTTCATTATCCGCGTTCGAGACATCCGCTCGTAACAAATTTTGTTCTCTGTAATAGGTGGCTTGTGGAAATGGATAAAGCCCTAAACTAAACAGCCAGTAAACAAAAAGCAGCTTTTGCGTTAAACGTTTAAAAATAAAATATCTCTAATAATTGAGAGGTGCAAGACACGGCGTACTGGAAATGATTATAAAGATCATTGTGTAAGCGCTCTGAATATACTGCGTGTCACGATGGGAAACACATCCCGTAGCCGCTTTTGCACGCTGCTGCAACCTTATCTACGAGTAGATAGTGCCCGCATGTTGTATGCCTTGGCCTCTGGGCAGCTGCACTGCAGGCATTGGACAGGCACCAATAGAAAGCTCTGTGATTATATACAGGAGCTCTTGAATTCACTCCCACGACCGCACTGTTGGTCGAAACTTTGGAAGCACACTTAACACTACGTAGACAATATCTCAGCAAATAGTTTACTTTGAATCACCTACAACGCTTTGGAGATGCGCTGGCAAATAAAATCTGCGACCTTACAGTGCCGTGCTACAACGACCATTGCTGGATATATAAATCAAAACCACCACTTTCGGAAGCACTTTGATCGCTAAGCAAATACCAACACCTCATTCAATTAATGGGACTGCTACCCTACTTCTAGCAAGATTACGAACTTATCAAGCAGGTACTATACGTACGCAATATTCTGGACTACTGTGAGAACCCTGCAAACAATAACTGAAATTCAGAAAGCCTTCTTTGACAGTGTCTAGGTGCCCCGTGTGGCTGTAATGGCCGTGCCTAAGTTGATATTAAGATAACAAGAGTAGACTATTTCGTCTACCGAAATAGACGTCTATCTACACGGCTGAGCTTCTTGCCATTGACAGAGCACTAAGTTAAGGCATAACCACAACGACTGACCATCTTGTCATATGGACTCGTTCTCCGCGTCAAAAAGCACTTACCTTAGCAAGGACAAAGCGATGTGTTACATTACACACCGAATAGATGATGCTTTGTCGGAGTTGTACCGAATCGACAAGGGGTTTCATTTCTAGGTATCAAGGGACATGCAGGGATTGTGGGGAACGAAAAAAGCCGACCAACTGGCTAAGGACGAGACGACCACAGGAAGGCGAGGGCGATGCATTCCTGAGGAAGAGTCCATTTCTGAGGACAAGGGCATGACAAAAAGTGACTGGAACGCGGAGTAGGAGACTGAAATCTACACAAGTTATAGCGTGTCTTCTACACCTGTATCTACACAGATACTCCGCAAGCCACCGTACGGTACCCTGTACCACTACTAGTCGCCTTGTCTCCTGTTCCACACGAAAATAGAAGGAAGGAAAACGGCTGTCTATCTGTCTCCGTGTGACCCCTAATTTCTCGTATCTTCGTGGTCCTTACGTGCAGTGTATGTTGGCGATAGTACAATAGTTTGGCAGTCAGCTTCAAACACGGATTCTTTAAACTTTCTCGGTAGTGTTTCTCGAAAAGAACGTCGTCTTCCCTCCAGGGATTTCCTTATGAGTTCCCGAAGCATGGCTCTGAACACTATGGGACTTAACTTTTGAGGTCATCAGTCCCCTAGAACTTAGAACTAATTAAACCTAACTAACCTAAGGACATCACACACATCCATGCCCGAGGCAGGATTCGAACCTGCGACCGTAGCGGTCTCGCGGTTCCAGACTGAAGCGCCTAGAACCGCTGGGCGACAAAAGCCGGCGTTCCCGACGCATCTCCGTAATATTTACGTGTTGTTCGAACCTATCGATAACAAATTCAGCAGCCCCACTCTGAATTGCTGTGATGTCTTCCTTCATCCGACCTGGTACGGATCCCAAACACTCGAGCGGTACTCAAGAACAGGTCGCACCTGCGACCTATATGCTGTCTCCTTTACAGGTGAACCACTCTTCCCTTTAATTCTCCGCTTTCATTATTATGTTTTACAAAGAAACTTTCAAATTGTAAAACCTCTTTTATTACAGTAATGAATAATGCCAATGATTAACTACAAATGTTAAAGAAGGTTAAAGACTGTATGTACAAAACGTAAAAAGGAAACCTCTGTAAGAAAAACTATATTCATTTTTCTAAAGAAACAAATGAGTGTGGAGTTATGGGGGGATTTCCTCTTCTTTGATTCGGTTCTCATTCGACATTCTGTGTACTAAGTGGTACGTTGTCGAAATCACTGTGTTATAGATTTTCTATGGAATATCTACCATATTGAATTACTTTAATGGACCTATATTTTTCTTGTAGATGTCTCAGGAAGCTGCGCTCACATTCTTTAAAGGTAAAGTGACCGGGTGCTTATCACGTCTAGTCGTTTATATGCTTTGTTCTCCATGAATCGAAACCTCAAGATATGTTTCTAAGAAGAACAATCGAATATCTAATGCCACATTTTGCGTGTAAGTCCCAATAGTATTTTTACGGTCTATGAGCCTCCAAACAATGATAACGCTCAAAAACGATGGGGGGGTCTGATAGAATATAACAGCGATGGCCTAAAGGTTTAAAAATAATAATGTTTCAGTGGTCTAGAAAAGTAATTGTATTTAGATGTGGGTGAAATTACTAACGACATGGTGCATTTTTAATGTGTCTTTCCCGAGGCAAACCTATACTCCCGCAGTGTATATTATTTATTAATTTAAATAATTCACTAATTTTTTCTGCCAGTAAGGAAAGGTACATTAGAACTGGCGACCCGCTATTGTACGTCAATGTGAAAATATTGTATTACAAACAATCTCTTTTGCTGCATGTAATAGGCCGACGTGACGCCAAACAAGTGAAAGATGGTGTCTGTATAAATAAGTCCCAGGAAAAGGAAGAATTTAAATAACGAACATAAATTTGAATTTATTTGAAGAGTAGGTGAGGTATATTAAGTTACCAACACATTCTGGTCATCACGGCAAGCATACCACGTAAATATATTCTTGTTTTATCTCTTGCTATCTAATGTCACGAAACTTGAGCTTCCACAATGGACCTATCATATCGGATTCTTTTTCTGAATTTGCAATTTTAGGGCTTTTAATTATAATAACGGTAGGGTTCTCAGGGATCGTAGCATCAAGATCGCTGCTATCTCCATACGGCGTAGCGCTATGTTCTGTTGTCTTGTAATGCAGCGTTCCTCTTCTCGAAAGTTCTGGAAGAATTTCACTGTTCCTAACTGCAGTACTTGCACATACTCAAATGCAAGTGAAGTGAATAAAATTATTTGTGAAAATTATTAACTGTATTCTTTAAGACGAAAACTGGAAAGGTAGGAAATCTGTATCACGTAGAAGAAATACAGAGTCAAGAAAATATCGGAAACGGTAATACTGCAGAACCGACCATCGAAAATACAGATGCGGCCACCGCTGAGAAAGAAATACGTGCTAGTACGTCCGCCTCCAAGCAAAACAGTTAAACAAACATCTGCAATAGCAATACTACGAAGGAACCAGCATCCCACATTAGAACAAGAGTAGTTCAGGTATCTAAATAACAATCAGATCAAATTAAGTCAACGCTCGATCAAGTCGCTTAGGAAGAGCCAAAACAATCAAAAAGGAATATTGATGACTTTGCAAAAAGTTTAGACGAACTAATGGAAGAGAATTTTAATAAAGTTGTTAAAGAACAGTCAGATCCAATCCAAAAGCTGCTCAGTCAGGTTGCAAAGGGTCAATTCGAACAGATCAATGCACTGCATCGTCTGCTTCTAGCGAGTACCCACCAACCCGTCTTCAGTGAACATTCTAGTGGTGCAAGAACTGTTTACTATCCAGCCTTAACTTCTGGAATGGTAGTTGAGCTCCAGGATCTGCTGCCTCAGCTAATTTGTACAAAACTCAGTATTCGTCATGAAATGTGCGAGTTCTTGTTACCAATCACTATCAGTGTTTTCTCGTTCTCCTCGATCTCCCCTCATAGTGTTCTTTTTTTAAAATAAAATATTTATTTCAATAACAAGATATCAGATACTACATTAACCCACCACCTAATACATTAGTGGGTCGTATCTTCATACGAGTACAATACAGTTGCTTGCAGCGTATCTATTATTACAGGAAGGTGTTGGCTACTCTACTACTACAGGAAGTGTTAGTTGTTCAATGGGCAACAACATCTTTATCACTAGGTATACTGTACTAAACTACCCTACCTGCAGCATTACAGGTGTGCCAGAAAATACAAAGCTACTTTTGTCTGGCCATGCCCACCAAGCTAACCTCAGTAGGCGTGCCCCTGGCACAGGGCTGGCCTTGTACTTGACTTGCTGCAGTTACTGCTTATGATGTTGCGGAAAAAAGATACTTCCTATTTAGAAACTAACCAACACTACATGATCGGTGTGCAGTGTCATGTCCGGTTTGGTGTCGCACTTTCCCCCTATTCCTGGACGTGGCGTATCACAACTGTCACAGGGATCATCCAGTCTCCACCGCGGTGGAATGGAATACGTGCGTGGAATGTTACACTATCTGCTACTAATTACTGGTTCTTCCCTCGATAATCTCGCAGGACCATTGATGAAACCTCCCTGGCGAGACTGCCGTTATTTCTAAAAGTATCCTTGTCTCCGAACAGGTTCTACGCGTCATAATTGGGTAATTCTTGTCTTAATCTGGCGGCCACATCATCGAACAGGGAGCATTCATAGACCACGTGATCGGGAGTGCCTTCCTCTACAGTAACACGAGGAGGTAACCGACTTCCTGAACCTGCAAAGATATGTCGGGTACAGTCCATGTCCCATGAGGAAGTGCAGTAGCCTTTTACTTGGCTTGAAATGTTTCAGTTGCAAACTTTCTCTAATGTTGGGTAACAGCTAATAAGTGTTTTGTCCACTTTCCTCGCTGTCCCAGTACTCCTGCAAAAGTTCTCCCCCCTCCCCCCCTTCCCCTTCGTTTGATAGCAGACTAGTCCCCGACGTGAACTCCAAGAATTTGTTCAGTGTTTTAAAATTTACCTTTCTCAACCCAGTACCAAGCTGCCTGCTCCCTTATCTTTATGTCAAAGGGACAGAGCCTATACAGTGGCCGAACCCCCCGCCCCCCCCTCCCCTCACAGAAGATGTTCTATAAGCCCAAACTGTGCACCCATACTGCTGACCCATAACCCACTATGGAAGTTAGAATGGTGTTGTAGTATAATATTATTAAATCTGCTGCAGGTGAAACCTCTTATGTCCAATAACTATCAGTTTGTTTGGTACTTCTAACGAATTTCTGGGTGAAATTACACCTTTCATCATCACCTCGATATTGGGCCTCCTGTCACTGAAGAACAGCTGAGCCATCAATTCTGACTGGTGGATTCCTTGCTAGCTGACCCATTAGTATCACATAATGTGACTTGTTAGCTGCTACCCTCATTTTGGTTTTTTGACACCGTTCTGTTAATGTGGTCATTGCCCTCTCTACCTTAGGTTCGAGACCTTCGTGGCTGAGGCAGCCAACCAGTAGGAGGAGGTCTGCACTGCCCTCTAAGCTGTCCAGGAAAGGCTCCATGTTTATGTCCCAAAAGAGTGGCCCCAGGACTGAGCCCTGTGGACACCTTTTCGTAATCCTTTTACCAACTCTTCCGCTAGGGGACGATATCCAAATCTCCCTTCCCATACAATAGCTCTTAATACAGTCACATAACGGCCCTGGACACACTTTCTCAAGTAAGCAGGAAAAGAGGGAAGGCCACCACAGGTTGTCAAAGGTGCGACTGATGCCTACCATGATGCCAACTATTTATATGCGTGGGGATGACCCACAGACCTCGGCCACCAGAGTGATTTCGTCAAGCACCAACCGCCCTGATCGGAAGCCGAATTGTCTGTCGCTCATCCCACACAGCAATGGATGCACTGTCAGTCTGTCAGCCAGTAACCACTCCAGCAATTTACCCATCAGGTCTAAGAGAAAAATAGGCCAATAGGATTTAACTTCTTTTGGGTCTATATTATGGCTCTCTTGATAATGACTACCCTGGCCTTGCTTATACACTCCTGGAAATTGAAACAAGAACACCGTGAATTCATTGTCCCAGGAAGGGGAAACTTTATTGACACATTCCTGGGGTCAGATACATCACATGATCACACTGACAGAACCACAGGCACATAGACACAGGCAACAGAGCATGCACAATGTCGGCACTAGTACAGTGTATATCCACCTTTCACAGCAATGCAGGCTGCTATTCTCCCATGGAGACGATCGTAGAGATGCTGGATGTAGTCCTGTGGAACGGCTTGCCATGCCATTTCCACCTGGCGCCTCAGTTGGACCAGCGTTCGTGCTGGACGTGCAGACCGCGTGAGACGACGCTTCATCCAGTCCCAAACATGCTCAATGGGGGACGGATCCGGAGATCTTGCTGGCCAGGGTAGTTGACTTACACCTTCTAGAGCACGTTGGGTGGCACGGGATACATGCGGTCTAGGAATGGTAGAACGATGGGTTCGATGACGGTTTCGATGTACCGTGCACTATTCAGTGTCCCCTCGACGATCACCAGTGGTGTACGGCCAGTGTAGGAGATCGCTCCCCACACCATGATGCCGGGTGTTGGCCCTGTGTGCCTCGGTCGTATGCAGTCCTGATTGTGGCGCTCACCTGCACGGCGCCAAACACGCATACGACCATCATTGGCACCAAGGCAGAAGCGACTCTCATCGCTGAAGACGACACGTCTCCATTCGTCCCTCCATTCACGCCTGTCGCGACACCACTGGAGGCGGGCTGCACGATGTTGGGGCGTGAGCGGAAGACGGCCTAACGGTGTGCGGGACTGTAGCCCAGCTTCATGGAGACGGTTGCGAATGGTCCTCGCCGATACCCCAGGAGCAACAGTGTCCCTAATTTGCTGGGAAGTGGCGGTGTGGTCCCCTACGGCACTGCGTAGGATCCTACGGTCTTGGCGTGCATCCGTGCGTTGCTGCGGTCCGGTCCCAGGTCGACGGGCACGTGCACCTTCCGCCGACCACTGGCGACAACATCGATGTACTGTGGAGACCTCACGCCCCACGTGTTGAGCATTTCGGCGGTACGTCCACCCGGCCTCCCGCATGCCCACTATACGCCCTCGCTCGAAGTCCGTCAACTGCACATACGGTTCACGTCCACGCTGTCGCGGCATGCTACCAGTGTTAAAGACTGCGATGGAGCTCCGTATGCCACGGCAAACTGGCTGACACTGACGGCGGCGGTGCACAAATGCTGCGCAGCTAGCGCCATTCGACGGCCAACACCGCGGTGCCTGGTGTGTCCGCTGTGCCGTGCGTGTGATCATTGCTTGTACAGCCCTCTCGCAGTGTCCGGAGCAAGTATGGTGGGTCTGACACACCGGTGTCAATGTGCTCTTTTTTTCCATTTCCAGGAGTGTATATTATTGTTAGTTATGTTAGTAGTATGTGTTGTTGTTGTTGTTGTTGTGGTCTTCAGTCGTGAGACTGGTTTGATGCAGCTCTCCATGCTACTCTATCCTGTACAAGCTTCTTCATCTCCCAGTACCTATTCAGCCTACATCCTTCTGAATCTGCTCAGTGTATTCATCTCTTGGTCTACATACTCCGAACTTTTCCTTTGTTTCCTTTACTGCGTGCTCAATATACATATTGAATAGCATCGGGAAGAGGCTTAGAAGATTTTGACCCTCCAATCTGCCCTCCAGTACTAAATTGGTGCTCCCTTGAAACCTCAGAACATGTCCTACCAACTGATCGCTTCTTCTGGTCTAGTTGTGCCACAAACTACTCCTCTTCTCCCCAATTCTATTCAATACCTCCTCATTAGTTATGTGATCTACCCATCTAATCTTCAGCATTCTTCTGTAGCACGACATTTGGAAAGCTTCTATTCTCTTCTTGTTTAAACTATTATCGTCCATGTTTCACTTCCATACATGGCTACACTCCATACAAATATTTTCAGAAATGACTTCCTGACACTTAAATCAATACTGGATGTTAACAAATTTCTCTTCTTCAGAAACGCTTTCCTTGCCATTGCCAGTCTACATTTTATATCCTCTCTACTTCGACCATCATCAGTTATCTTGCTCCTCAAATGGCAAAACTCCTTTACTACTTTAAGTGTCTCATTTCCTAATGTAATACCCTCAGCATCACCCGACTTAATTCAACTACATTCCATTCTCCTCGTTTTGCTTTTGCTGATGTTCATCTTGTACCCTCCTTCCAAGACATTGTCCATTCCGTTCAACTGCTCTTCCAAGTCCTTTGCTGTCTCTGACATAATTACAATGTCACTGGCGAACCTCAAAGTTTTTATTTCTTCTCTTTGGATTTTAATACCTACTCCGAACTTTTCCTTTGTTTCCTTTACTGCGTGCTCAATATACGTATTGAATAGCATCGGGAAGAGGCTACTCCCCTGTCTCACTCCATTCCCAACCACTGCTTCCCTTTCGTATCCCTCGACTCTTATAACTGCCATCTGGTTTCTGTACAAATTGTAAATAGCCTTTCGCTCCCTGTATTTTACCCCTGCCACCTTCAGAATTTGAAAGACAGTATTCCAGTCAACATTGTCAAAAGCTTTCTCTAAGTGTACAAATGCTAGAAACGTAGGTTTGCCTTTCCTTAATCTTTCTTCTAAGATAAGTCGTAGGGTCAGTATTGCCTCACGTGATCCAACAATTCTACGGAATCCAAACCGAACTTCCCCGAGGTCGGCTTCTACCAGTTTTTTCCATTTGTCTGTAAAGAATTCGGGTTAGTATTTTGCAACTGTGACTTATTAAAATGATAGTTCGGTAACTTTCGCATCTCTCAACACCTGCATTCTTTGGGATTGGAATTATTATATTCTTCTTGAAGTCTGAGGGAATTTCGACTGTCTCATACCTCTTGCTCACCAGATGGTAGAGTTTTGTCAGGACTCGCTCTCTCAAGGCTGTCAGTAGTTCTAATGGAATGTTGTCTATTCGCGGGGCCATGTTTCGACTCAGGAGCAAGGTTTTGTATCCCCTCCACTAGAATGCCATCTGGTCCTGGGGCCTTGCCTCTCTTTAGAGGGGCCGGTCGGAGTGGCCGAGCGATTCTAGGCGCTACAGTCTGTAACCGCGCGACCGCTACGGTCGCAGTTTAGAATCCTGCCTCGGGCATCGATGTTTGTGATGTCCTTAGGTTAGTTAGGTTTAAGTAGTTCCAAGTTCTATGGGACTGATGACCTCAGAAGTTAAGTCCCATAGTGCTCAGAGCCATTTGAACCATTTTTTTCTCTTTAGAGGTTTTATATGGACAGCCACTTCTTCCTCTGAGAATGGGTACCCATGGCGTTGTTCACATATTATCTCTGATTTTCCTGCCTAATTAGGCGTTGCCCTTCTGTGACCTCTTGCTCATTCTCGTCAGGTAGCAGGAATCGGAGAAGGACCTCATCAGATTCCTGCCTGGATCCCGCCATCAAGTTCCCGTCCCTGAGAGTGGACAGCGCTGTGGATGACCGAATTTTTTCCCTTGCAGGCTTTTACGGGACGCCCCAGGAATCGATAGACAATTGGCTCAGTACATGCTTCTCTCAGCTTTGGGGCCAAACTGCCCTCAGCTCTTTTTGGAATTGCTCCTTGGCTTCCCAGTAGATTTGTATCCAGTGCTGTTTTTCTTCCCAGACGACACTTCGCTAGTAATACTTACTCGCCCTCCTGACAGACTGTCACATGTGCCCTAGTTCTACAGACCATGGCGACCTAGAGGCCGCAACGGATCTCCTCCTGGGAGTTGGTATGGCTGTCCTCACTGCCCCAGTAAGTACACTCGCCAGTTCCTCGGCTTGTCTGTCGACGTCTTTACCACCTTCCGGCCAAGCCAGGCGTCAGACTCTCTTGCCAGGCGTTCCCAATCAGTTTTGTTGTAGTTCAGCTACATTTCCCACCCTATGTCCCAACGGCACTCCCTATCGGAAACGCTTGTGGTGACCCTGTCCCTCAGCATAAAATTTTCAACATTTTCCGCTATATTTAGTGACATTAGTGTGATGTCATTGTTAGTGCCCTCATGTCCTCGACCAGTGCCATGGTCATCTCTATCAGTTGGTCAAGATACATGTTTATCTCTGTTGCGTACTGAAATTACATGTTAATTACATATGTCACCATACTTTACGCCCATACTTGTGTCCTATACGCACCACATGTCTTAGAGCTGTGACCAAGACAGCCAGCTCCTCCAGGCGGGATAACTGCATTGAGTATTCGAGATTCGGGTAAATTCTGCCAGAATAGATTTCTAATCTTCTAACAACTGATCGACCTGGTGTTGTTATGTCGACATTTGTGCTATTAACGACACTAACCTGTACTGGTTGTTCTGGTACAACATTCCCCTGCACAACCACCAGTCGGCCTACTATTACAGGACGCCCTTCTCGCTGTGCCCGATCTTCTGGCAACCTTTAGCCCCGGCGATGGAGAGGGGACGGCCTCTCGTTCATAAGGGTCAGTCTGGACGCAAGCGTCCACCATTTCCACCCTTTGTGCTCGGCCTTCTGCGACCATCCCCAGAAACTGCTTATACCTTTCGGCCCTTTCTGCATCCCTTCTCCTTTTGAATGGGGATTTTCTCTTTGGCACCCTGTGCATTGTTATGGTCTAAGCAATAATCAGTCCCAGATATTAATCTTTGTTCTAACATCCTGTACGTGGGCAGTTCCTTGCGGTGGGGTTGCATCACTTCTTGCCCCTCATAGTACAGGGAGAGCAGATTCCAGGTTTTGAACAATTTTTTCTTATGTGATCTTCCGCTCCGTACGTGGAGCAAGCGGCTTCCGATCACAGTACTTATGTACATTATCTATGTCTCCACAGCTATGGCATCGAGGTACCACCAAATAGTGCTGGACATTTATGGCATGGAAACCGATGTACAATTTGCCCATAGATGTAAGCTTTCTCCACATGTTCCCCAAAACCTCGGCAACGTGGTGTACCATGTCGCGTTCCCTAGGCCCAGTCTTAAATCTTAATTTAAACACGTTCCTGAAGGCTTGTTACTCATGTCTTCGAAATTCTGTAACCTAATTGTTTCATATATCTTGTTTTGATCGAAGGTGACTGGAACATTATACATTATTACTAGGGAATTCCTCTTTTTGGTGGTTCGCATTTTACAGTCTTAAAAAGTTTTGGTTGCTTAGTATTTTTTTCTTATCTTCTTCTGTTGCTACATCATCTATAATAACATTTTCAGTTGCGTTTACTTTATTCATCCTTATCTTCTCTTTAGCTGGATATATCATAGTTGTGAAGTTTTCATGCAACTTGTTGGTGACCTGACTGGGCAAGGGTCTTAGGAAGACAGCCGTGTCCAGTCTCTGTGACACCTTGGCTGAAGCCTCGTTTGTGGTTTGGGTGCTGCTTCAGTGGCCATACTTGCCCACGATTTTACTGGCTGATTGCGCAGCTTTCACTTTCGTTTTCGAGATCTTCTATTCGCCCCTCGATCTTTGCATGAGCAATAGTCCAAGGAGCAAGTTAATTTTCTATAGACAGCATCGCAGGTTGGGTTATCTTGCCGTTCTTGACATTGGACTCCAGTTACTATGGAATCTTGGCATGTCTCTGTGTTACACTTTCCTTGGTCTGCCCCAGGCCCCATTGTCGGGAGGGAGCAGAAAGTATACAAGCCCTTCCAGGTGCACAAGAATCGCTTGTCTCTTCAACAGCCATATTGAGTAAGACAAGTGAAAATCATAATTAGCCCGCCTCTTGCCCCAGACCAGCTCCTCTCCTATGGGGGCGCGGGGGGGGGGGGGGGCGGATTTCTGCACTTCGCCCACTGACCTCGACTCTGGGCCAAGGGCACAGCTGAGCAGGTGGGTTCAGCAACCCATCACCAACATACTGGTCCCTCTCAATGGCCCTGTCACTCAGCGCTCCTAGTTAAGTACACCTCTCAGTCCAGAGAAACGGATGCACTTCTCACCCTTCATTGCCTACTACCCCGAGCTATCACCTCTCGGCCAGGGACCCACTCCTACTCAGGTGGTGCTCCAGTCACTCAGTTGTTCAGCGATCTGGGCCCAGCTAACCTGGCCCAGGTAATATCACAACCCACCAGGTTTGACCAAACACGCCCCGGTTACCCACAGATGCGGCGAAGCATCCTTGCAGACTCACGCCGAGATCCCACGCCAATGAACTAGGTCGCCCATAGCAGAGCACCTGGTGTTCTGTGCTCTGTGCAAGGATTGAGGGGAAAACAGCAGCCGCGCAGCGCAGAGGAGACGCTCATGAGGTGACCAACACCTCCCAGTCTGGCGCCCTGCTCAAACCTCACCCAAGGGACAGGTCTTCAGTCCCTGGACGCAGCTCCCCCTGCGCCACGCACCTTTGGCTTTCGCTTTGGGTTGTGGGACTTTTAACGTCGTCCAGGACGCGAGGAGCCAAGCTGCAGGAGCTTGGGCTGGTCGTTAGACTTTCCCTCAACTTCCCGCCAGACCGCCGCCGCTCAAGTCAAGAGAGACAGATGTTGTGTCTCTCGTAACGCAGGTCCCCCTGCGCCACGCACCTTTTTCTTTCGTCGCGGGTTGAGGGCGTTTAACGTCCTACCATGACGGGAGTTTAACGTCATTCCTGGACACACAACAGCAGTCACCATTCAACACAGACCGGAGATGTAAAAGGATGTTGGTAGAGATCTTATGATGTGGAGTTTGACATCAACGAGACGGTGCCGAGTTACGTTCCTCGGAGAGCCTCCACACGTAGGTGGAAGTCATGCCCGACCATGTCTCACCCTCAACTTTTGATAATTCACGGTGGGCCAGTGTGGTCCAGTCAGGATTGCACCCATTCAAAGGATAGCCTTTTAACACTTCCCGTGTTAGCTTCACCCTATCCAAGAGGGCTACTAAGCGCCTGGGCCACGACAAGGTCACAGGAAAGGAAATTATGGTCCCCCCCCCCCCCACCCAATCAGGTTTTTCTCAGCCACAAGAGCACTTCGGAATGAATGTGAAGATTTCCGGGAATCAGAGGGTCTCCTGGTCGTAATAACCGAGTTACAGGAAGACAACACACTTGCCTCCCCCCCCCCCCCCCCCCTTCGATTTTCCCACCACCCTTGTGACACCATGCAGACAGCTTTCCCAGGTCAAAGTGTTTCCCCCAAATAGTTAAATAGTTGAGGGTGGCGACGAGTAATACCTCCTTCTGTGTATAACACTGGAGCCAGTGAGGGAAGGAATTTGGGCAAGTTATAGAGTTCCCGTTTCTCCACAGCCACCCATCCTTGTTATTTGTTATTTGTTTCTTGCATTTCATTTTTATATGTGTAGGGCATTAGTGTATGGACATTTGACTCAGGACGGACGTTACAACTGAGATGAATGCGTTCTTTTGTGTGCGGCGTCAAATCCAAATTCCTTGTAGGTACCGTTCCTGTGTCTCAAGACGGTTCTCTAATGCATGTTATTCAGTTACAGAGTGAGTAAATCCAGCAGTTGCCGGAAGCCATGATGCAGCTAACACAAAAACAACACCAGCAGAACCCGCAAGCAACACAGCAGTCTTAGCAGCTGCCACCATCAGCCATTCCTCCTTACCGCAGTTTCAACAAACAGCATGAGGACCAGTGGGAATACTTAATTCTACTGAAGAATCATATGGAGGCACACCAATGGCAAGGTACGTGCACAGAAGTTTACAGGCTCATAGTGAAACTGTTTCCTGACAAACAACCAGAACAGTTGGGATTTGAGAACTTGATTAGTAAGTATACTAATTACTTTGATGATCAAGCACTAGTGGTTGCTGCAAAGTTAAAGTTCTTCCACCTTCATCTGGCAGCATTTCACACTCGTAAACAGTGGATCTCTGAATTACAAGGTTTAACTAGGCATTGAAAATTTTTGTGTCGTTGTAGACAACCATACAGTGATGTCATGCTGCGTGACACTATAACTCAAAATATTTGTCTTAATAGAATTTAAAAGAACCTGATCCTTCATTAGATACAGTGTTTGAGATAACTGGCGCCAGTGAGGGAAGGAATTTGGGCAAGTTATAGGGTTCCCGTTTTTTCACAGCCACCCATCCTTGTTACTTGTTTCTTACAGTTCATTTTTATATATGTAGTACATTAGTGTATGGACTTTTCATTTAGCTAAGTCTGAGCTGCAAATGTGAAATATTAACGAACTGCTTAGTGACGGTGTCAGTAGTGCTGTAGAACGTAAACAGTCCCGTGCGTGCCCACCCAGCTCCTGTGACACAGCGTGCGGCGTAGCGTGCACAGACAAAAAGTGCCATGCCATGCCGGCAAAACGCTTTTTTTTTTTTTTGCAACACAGAAGTCATGTTCAATCAGTGTGCATGAAATCACTGCTTGGTGATTCCCAAGCAACGTGCCACTAAACCAGCTCAAATCACGATACAGCGAGCCACAGAACAGTGAGACCCGGTGGCTGTAGTAAATGTTGTGGATGGTCGCCCATGTGCAAAACTTTGCAAACACCAATCGAGTGACTACCATGTGTCAACCAAGACACGCCGACGTAAACACATGATTGCTACTAAATGTTTGCTCACTTCACCTGTCAAGCATTGTAGTAGCTCATATCAGCAGGCATGAAGTGATAGGTCTCTTATGATGTGGAACGTAGTCAGGCAAACTTTTACTTGACCGTAGCTAAGAAAGATGCCAAACTGCAACTATACACTGGTGCTTCATTTACATTTCTGAATAAACTTACTTACGAACGATTAATTTTACCATTACTGAGTCTAGCTACACATGTGTTATGAAGATACAAAGGAAGGAAATTCCAGTTTTAGGAAGTTACTATTCTAGGTGTAACGAAGACAGTCGTATTCACAGTCCCTTCTGCTAAATCTTCGCAGAACATTTTTGTCTCAGATTCTTTCGACATTTTCGGATTGTCAGTCCACAAGCCATTGGTGCAAATTTCAACAAAAGCGCCTACAGACAAGCTTCAGTCCCTGTGTGACAAATTTAGTGAACATTTTAGCGACCGTCTCGGTTATGCAAACAATTCTTTTAGCTCTTGTGTCACTCAGAGACATTGAACAATCAAAGTTTTGTTAGCTAGGCAAGTGCCCATTGTTCTTAGTACACACATCACTGAACAATTACGGCAGTGACAAGCTGATGGGGTCAGCAAGCCAATCAGTGCAAGTCAGTGGTCTTCCTCATTAGTCTTCCTTCGCAAACCTTCAGGACGTATTCGACATTGTGTTGATTTTAAGTCGACTGTTACGTCTCAGACAATGATAAACATGCACGCTTTGCCCCACCCAGAGGAACTGGTGGACAGATTGGGCGAGGAACTTTATTTTTCCAAGATAGACCAGGCTATTATTAACACTGCCTTCGGGTTACTCGAATTTGACCGCCTGCCCTCCGGTATTGCCTCAGCAAATAGAATATCTGGGACATGCCATTAATGTGCAGGGTATTCACCTCACCCAGACTCATTTACGAGCCTTCAAATATTTGCTGCTCCCAAAAATCTAAGTGAAATGCAAGCAGAGTAAGGCAAACTGAACTACTACTTTAAATTCATTCCTGACTCCTCTCAGATTGCAGCTCCGCTTCACAAGTTTCGGCGTGAGGATGATCCGTTTGCTTGACCCAAGTAAGTTGGTTTTTCATCAATTTAAACGGACGCTACTTAGTAACATGTGTCTCATACATTTGATCCGGCTAAACCAGTGGTGTTAACGGTTGATGCTTCTTCTATTGGCGTACGCGTCGCTCTGTCACATCAGGTCAGATCAACGGATCGTCCAATAGCATTTGCCTCCAAACGTCTGACTAAGATTCATACAAATTACAGTTAGATTGGAAAAGAAGCATTGGTGATAATTTATTGTGCAACCGAGTTTCATCATTACCTCTGTGGAAGAAAGTTCTACTTGGTCGGAGTTCACAAGCCACTCAACTTCACTCTTCCACCAAACCAAGCCTGTTCCGCCACACACACCGCCCAGAAATTACAATGATGGGCTTTATTGCTGTCGAACTACAACTACGAAATCTCTTACCGCCCTGTGGTTCAACATTCCATTGCCGACGTGTTTTCAAGGCTACCGGTGGACAAGGATGATCAGTTCGACTCTTCTGCAGTTCACAATTTTCCCGCTGAGTTTCGTTGCATTGCACAGGAGACAGCTGCGGACGCCGATTTAAGCTCTGTGTTGAATTAAATTCACACAGGGCAGCCAAGAAGCGTGAAAGACATTGTTCGGCCGGATGTACGTCAATACACTGCTCACCGCCAAGTCTTGCTGTACGGCGTGGTGTTTTACTGTCACGCACTGAGAATGATCAGGCCTGGGTCATCTTCCTACATACCCTTCAGTAGCATGTTTGAAGGTTAGGGACACTGAGGTATTGTGAGGGCAAAGTAGCCTGTTCTGCGCCATTGTTCTTGGCCATGGATGGATGGCCAGTTTGAAGACATGACGCCACGCTGCACCGCTGGCGTGGAGCAACAGTCGGATCCACTTCAACGCTTTTCTGACTGGACACGCCGAAGCGGTCCGTGGTCCAGCAACCATTTGCGACCATGGCTCGGAGATTTAATATAAAGAGGAGGGAGGGGGAGAAGCGTGGTGTCGTAAGCACAGCCTGCGCCAACAGGCAGCACCATGGGCGTCGACAGGTCGATAACCAACTCCAGAGACGGCGTACAGCCCAGCGATTGCAGCACCAAGAAGCCGTGGAAGTGGCGTCGCCAGATAAATGATATCTGCTGGACCCCAGCAGTGTAGGCAGCACCAAGCTAGCTCGACTACTAGTGTCATTCCCGCCGCATCGGCTTCTTTTAACGAGCTCTAGTGGGGTCAGAACTGTTTACTATCCAGCTTCTGCATTAGTCGTTGAACTTCCGGATATACTGACTGAGCAGATTTGTATAAAGATGAGTATTCGTCAAAAAATGTGCGTTTTCTTGTCACTAATGACTACCAGCGTTTCCTCGATATCCCCTAATAGTGTTTCCCTCAGCCCAGTATGAATAGTTAAAGGTGGCGACGAGTAAAATCCCCTCTTGTGGTTGTGTCAAAAGTACGATACAAGGCAGCAGATCATGTAATTCTTCATCATTTTAACTGAGGATAGTGATATCACCCACCACTCTTATCACCGATATCCTCTCACGTTCAATTTTAATCCCGCTCTTGAACCTTTCTTTTTATTTCCCCTATTGCTTCATCGATGATTGGATTGAACAACAGCTGCGAAAGACTACATCCCTGTCTTGCATCCCCGTTAATCACAGCACTTCGTTCTTCGTCTCCCACTGTTATTGTTCCGTCTCGGTTCTCGTAAATATTCTGTATTACTCGTCTTTCCCTATAGCTTACCTCTATTTTTATCAGAATTTTAAAATCCTTGCACCATTTTGCATTATCGAACGCTTTTACCAGGTCGACAAATCCTGTGAACTTGTCTTTATTTTTTCTTCAGTCTTGTTTCCATTATCGACCACAACATCAGATCTGTCTCTCTGGTGCCTTTACCTTCCCTAAAGCAAAACTGATCCTCATCTAACAGACACTCACTTTTCTCTTCCATTCTTCTATATACTATTTTTGTCAGGAACTTGGATGCACGAGTTGCTAAGCTGATAGTGAGATAATTCTCACTCGTGTTGGCTCTTGCAGTCCTCGGAATTGAGCGGATGATGTTTCTCCCAAAGTCCGATGGTATATTGTCAGACTGATACATTACACACACGAACGTGAATAGGCGTTTTATTGCCACCTCCGCCAACGATCTTAGAAATTCTGATGGAATGTTATCTTTCCCTCCTGCCTTTTCGCTAGTAAGTCTTCCAAAACTATTTTGTATTATGCTTCTAAAACTTTATGTCTTCTATATCGACTCCAGTTTCTTCTTCTAACCCGTTAGAAGTCTTGCCCCTCACAGAGGCCTTCAATGTACTCGTCCTATCTATCCGCTCTCTCCTCTGTATTCAACAGTGAAATTTCCATTGCATTCTTAACGTCACCACACTTGCTTTTAATTTCACAGACGGTTGTTTTGACTTTTATTTATGCTGAGTCAGTCTATCCGACAATAATTTCTTTTTCGATTTCTTCATTTTTTTCCTGCAGCTACTTCACCTCAGCTTCCCTGCACTTCCTGATTATTTCATTCCTAAGCGACTTGTATTTCTGTATTCCTGAATTTCCCTGAATATTTTTGTACTTCATTCTTTCATCGATCAAATGAAGTATTTCTTGTGTTACCGATCGTTTTTTCACAGCTACCTTCTTTGGACCTATGTTTTTCTCTCCAACATCTGTGGCCGCTCATTTCAGAGCTGCCCATTCCTGTTCAACTGAACTGCCTAAAGAGTTATTCATTATCACACTATTTACGGGTTTAGAACTTCCATATCCTACTTGTTTGCTCATTAACTTTTCCTGACTAGTTTCTTTAACTTCAGTCTACTCTCCATGGCTACTAAACTGTTGTGTGAGTCTAAATCTGCTCCTGAGTACACCTTACAATTCAGTATCTGACTTCGGAATCTCTGCCTGATTAATATTTAGTTCAACTGAAATCTTCCAACATCTATCCACTTCCAAGTATACCTCCCCCTCTTGTGATTCCTGAACAGAGTATTCGCTATAAGTACCTGAAATTGATTGTAGAACTCAGTTAGCCTGTCTTCTCTCTCATTCCAAGAACCAAGTTCATATTCTGATTTGATCCATTATAAATGGTTTTTGAAAGCCTGCGGCTGTAGATACAATAGATTTGTTTATAAATAAATAAATCTTCTGCTACCAGTCACGATTTTTCTTTTTTACTATTCACACGACGCGTTTCAAGAAATAAATCCCATTTTCAAGTGCGTTTTTTTGATGTGTGTTAAGCCATTTCTTTTGATGTTGTCAGTGTCTGTGAGTCTGCTCCATTTTGTTGACTTTTACTGTAATACATAAGAAACGCGACTTTTTGTTGGGTATCAATTCTTTCTGTGAGGTTAGTGGCTAAAGTTTGAGAACAATTTGTACTTACAGTTTTCTAATGGACCATTTGTGTATAGTTTCACACAATCTTAACATCACACACAACTTGTACACTTTACACATCGAAAATATCTTATATAAACAAAAGAGTTACAAAGATCTTCTTACAGGTAGTTCACAGAGATAACATTAAAGGTCTTCCACAGATTATGATATCCTTTTGTACACAGGTTATTTATCTTAACAATTTGGCTCATAAGTTACTTATATCGATTTTACAATTGTGCTTATTTATATGTTTTACTATTTTTTTAAGTATATTATCGAAACATCTGAAGATATTCACTGATGACCTTTCAAGTTTTTCATTTAATATTTTATCTTCATATTTTCTGTAATGTGAATATATCTCCAGTTCTTCATGCAAATCCATTTTATGTCCTTTATTTCGTCGGTGGAGTACTTTGACATTTTGCTCTATATTTCCAAATGGGTGTCCTGTATTACGTACGTGTGTTGCTATTGCTGATGTAGTGTGTTTGTTGTGTGTGTATGCTCTAATGTGCTCTGTGTACCTGGTGTTGATATTTCGGCCTGTTTGTCCTATGTAGAACTTGGAGCATTCCCGGCATGTTGCCTTGTATATACCAGAGTCTGAATATGGATCATGATTACACTTTATATTATGTATTAGTTTTTGGTGTAGTTTATTGGATGTAGAAAACCCAAGTTGTACTCTGTGATATTTGAAAATATTTGCAATCTTCTGTGATACATTGCCTATGTATGGAATGCTAGATATATATTTGTTTTTCTCTTTTTCTTCAGTGGTGCAGTTTGTACCTGGGTTTCTCTTCACTTTGTCTAAGATTGTGCAACCATGGAAGCATTGTAGCCATTGGCAACTGCAATCTTCTTCACTGTGTTTATCTCTTGTTGCATATTTTCCTGGTCCAATGGTATTTTTGTTGCCCTATGCAGCATTGACCTGAATGCTGGCTGTTTATGGATATTTGAGTGACATGAGGCTGCAGGGATTGTGGTGTCACTCATTGTGCTTTTCCTATAAATTTTGAATGTGCATGTGTTGTTGTGTCTTGTAATATTTACGTCTAGAAAGTTGATACTTTTATTTTGCTCATGTTCCACTGTAAATTTGATTTTCTCATTTAGATTGTTGAAATGATTAAGAATGTCTGTGATGTCTTTGGCATCTCCTTTCACTAACAGTAGTGTCATCTACATACCTCCTATAAAATTTTATTTTCCTTAGGCAAGATTCTTGGCTGTCAAATTAGCAGAAGATTTATAAACAAACCTATTGTAACTACAGTCGCAGGCTTTAAAAAACCATTTATAATGGATCAAATCAGATTATTAGTGCCAAGCCAGGCAATGGAAGCTATATATAAATAAAAAAACGTCAAAATGAAAGTACTAAAAACAGTTGCTCACATAAGATTCAACAAGCACTGTCAACAAATGGCATAATTCCGAAATATATACAATGAAAATATGTTCTAGCAGCAACATAGAAAAACTTATAAAAAACAAAGCAGAAAAACTACTGCTGAGAGCAGAGATAAGGCATTTACATAAGTAAAAGGTCTTACTAAACAGAATGCTACTCAACATACAACTAAAATACAACGTAAAACCTAACCTCAACAACGATACACTGAAACAGGTTATAGCTGCAACTAAAAGTGCATCATATGATGCAAAATTAAATTCAAATACAAAAGAAGCAAAAGGTCACATAGTAAGCAAGCTTCTTGAGAAAGAAATGACTAAAAATAAGCTTAGTTCTAAATATACAATAAATGATACCAAAAATTTAAACTCTACAACGAATAAACTAAAAACCAACCAATCCATAGTTGTACAGTCAGACAAAAGTAATACATTAGTTGTGATGAAAGAAAAAGAATACCTAGACAAAACAAATGAATTTTTTGCTGCTAATAACATTCAGCACATTGAAAAAGACCCAACCAAACAATGCCAAAGTAAAATTAGGGAACAATTAAAGAACATACATTTCCTGTTGATAGAAACTGAAAAGAAATACCTTACATGTATTAACCCAATGGCACCACGCCTAAGAGCACAGCCAAAAATACACAAAAACGGAAACCGGATATGTCCCGTGGTCAACTCTATAAACAGCCCAGCATACAAACTGGCACAAAATTGAATAACATACTGATGAAGAATTATACATATGAAACAACATATTCCATAAAAAACAGCATGATTCTAGCCAAAGAACTAAGAACCAGAAAGCTCCCCCAAGATGCTCAGATTATATCACTTGACATCACCAACCATTATTCAAACATATCCATACAAGAAGCGCAAACAGTAATACAAAAGAGCCTTATGCAACACAAGAAACTTTCATACACAGAGATTGTCGAATTTATGGAACTCCTTCAGGTAACCCTAAGTTACAACTACTTTACCTTTAATGACAACATTTATAAGCAACCAGTGGCCTAGCAAGGGGATCATTTATATCCGGTACCTTAGCTGACATATACATAAATCACTTAGAACAAAAATTATTTGACAGCCAAGAACCTTGCCTAACGAAAATAGAATTTTATAGGAGGTATGTAGATGACACACTACTGTTAGCGAAAGGAGATACCAAAGACATCACAGACATTCTTAATCATTTCAATAATCTAAATGATAAAATCAAATTTACAGTGGAACATGAGCAAAATGAAAGTATCAACTTTCTGGACCTAAATATTACAAGACACAACAACACATGCACATTCAAAATTTATAGGAAAAACACAATGACTGACACCACGATCACTGCAACCTCATGTCACCCAAATATCCATAAACAGGCAGCATACAGGTCAATGCTGCATAGGGCAACAAAAATACCATTGAACCAGGAAAATATGCAACAAGAAATAAACACAGTGAAGAAGATTGCAGTTGCCAATGGTTACAATGCTTCCATGGTTGACACAATCTTAGACAAAGTGAAGAGAAACCCAGGTACAAACTGCACCACAGAAGAAAAAGAGAAAAACAAATATATATCTAGCATTCCATACATAGGCAATGTATCACAGAAGATTGCAAATATTTTCAAATATCGCAGAGTAAAAATTTGGTTTTCTACATCCAATAAACTACACCAAAACTAATACATAATATAAAGTGTAATCATGATCCATATTCAGACTCTGGAAAATACAAGGTAACATGCCAGGAATGCTCCAAGTTCTACATAGGACAAACAGGCCGAAATATCAACACTAGGTACACAGAGGAAGTTAGAGCATACACACACAACAAACACACTACACCAGCAATAGCAACACACATACATAATACAGGACACCCATTTGGAAAAATAGAGCAAAATTTCAAAGTACTCCACCGACTAAATAAAGGACATAAATTGGATTTGCTTGAAGAACTGGAGATATATTCACATTACAGAAAATATGAAGATAAAATATTAAATGAAAAACTTGAAAGGTAATCAGTGAATATCTTCAGATGTTTCGATAACATATGAAAATAGTAAAACATATAAATAAGCACAATTGTAAAATCAATATCAGTAACTTATGAGCCAAATTGTTAAGATAAATAACCTGTGTACAAAAGGATATCATAATCTGTGGAAGACCTGTAATGTTATCTCTGTGAACAACCTCTAAGAAGATCCCTGTAACTGTTATGTTTATATAAGATATTTTCGATGTGTAAAGTGTACAAGTTGTGTTTGATGTTAAGTGTGTGTGAGACTACTCAAACGGACCATTAGAAAACTGTAAGTGCAAATTGTTCACAAACTTTAGCCACTAACCTCACAGAAAGAATTGATACCCAACAAAAAGTCTCATTTCTTATGTATTACAGTAAAAGTCAACAAAATGAAGCAGACTCACACACACTGACAACATCAAAAGAAATGACTTAACACACATCAAAGAAACGCACCTGAAAATGGGAATTATTTCTCGAAATGCGTCGTGTGAATAGTAAAATAAAGAAAAATGGTGCCTGGTAGCAGAAGATTTAATTATTTATAAACAAACCTATTGTATCTACAGTCGCAGGCTTTGAAAAACCATTTATAGTGGATCAAATAAGATTATTAGTGCCAAGCCAGGCAATGAAAGTTATATTTAAATACAAAAAGCTCAAAATGAAAGCACTAAAGACAGTTGCACACATAAGATTCCCCCCCCCCCCCTCCATGAACCATGGACCTTGCCGTTGGTGGGGAGGCTTGCGTGCCTCAGCGATACAGATGGCCGTACCGTAGGTGCAACCACAACGGAGGGGTATCTGTTGAGAGGCCAGACAAACATATGGTTCCTGAAGAGGGGCAGCAGCCTTTTCAATAGTAGCAGGGGCAGCAGTCTGGATGATTGACTGATCTGGCCTTGTAACATTAACCAAAACGGCCTTGCTGTGCTGGTACTGCGAACGGCTGAAAGCAAGGGGAAACTACAGCCGTAATTTTTCCCGAGGACATGCAGCTTTACTGTATGATTAAATGATGATGGCGTCCTCTTGGGTAAAATATTCCGGAGGTAAAATAGTCCCCCTTTCGGATCTCCGGGTGGGGACTACTCAAGAGGACGTCGTTATCAGGAGAAAGGAAACTGGCATTCTACGGATCGGAGCGTGGAATGTCAGATCCCGTAATCGGGCAGGTAGGTTAGAAAATTTAAAAAGGGAAATGGATAGGTTAAAGTTAGATATAGTGGGAATTAGTGAAGTTCGGTGGCAGGAGGAACAAGACTTTTGGTCAGGTGATTACAAGGTTATAAATCCAAAATCAAATAGGGGTAATGCAGGAGTAGGTTTAATAATGAATAAAAAAAATAGGAGTGCGGGTTAGCTACTACAAACAGCATAGTGAATGCATTATTGTGGCCAAGATAGACACAAAGCCCATGCCTACTACAGTAGTACAAGTTTATATGCCAACAAGCTCTGCAGATGATGAAGAAATTGATGAAATGTATGACGAGATAAAAGAAATTATTCAGGTAGTGAAGGGAGACGAAAATTTATTAATCATGGGTGACTGGAATTCGTCAGTAGGAAAAGGGAGAGAAGGAAACATAGTAGGTGAATATGGATTGGGGGGAAGAAATGAAAGAGGAAGCCGCCTTGTAGAATTTTGCACAGAGCATAACTTCATCATAGCTAACACTTGGTTCAAGAATCATGAAAGAAGGTTGTATACCTGGAAGAATCCTGGAGATAGTGAAAGGTATCAGATAAATTACATAATGGTAAGACAGAGATTTAGCAACCAGGTTTTAAATTGTAAGACATTTCCAGGGGCAGATGTGGATTCTGACCACAATCTATTGGTTATGAACTGAAGATTGAAACTGAAGAAACTGCAAAAAGGCGGGAATTGAAGGAGATGGGACCTGGATAAACTGACTAAACCAGAGGTTGCACAGAGTTTCAGGGAGAGCATAAGGGAACAATTGACAGGAATGGGGGAAAGAAATACGGTAGAAGAAGAATGGGTAGCTCTGAGGGATGAAGTAGTGAAGGCAGCAGAGGATCAAGTAGGTAAAAAGACGAGGGATAATAGAAATCCTTGGGTAACAGAAGAAATATTGAATTTAATTGATGAAAGGAGAAAATATAAAAAGGCAGTAAATGAAGCAGGCAAAAAGGAATACAAACGTCTCAAAAATGAGATCGACAGGCAGTGCAAAATGGCTAAGCAGGGATGGCTAGAGGACAAATGTAAGGATGTAGAGGCTTATCTCACTAGGGGTAAGATAGATACTGCCTACAGGAAAATTAAAGAGATCTTTGGAGAGAAGAGAACCACTTGTATGAATATCAAGAGCTCAGATGGCAACCCAGTTCTGAGCAAAGAAGGGAAGGCAGTAAGGTGGAAGGAGTATATAGAGGGTTTATACAAGGGCGATGTATTTGAGGACAGTATTATGGAAATGGAAGAGGATGTAGATGAAATGGGAGATAAGATACTGCGTGAAGAGTTTGACAGAGCATTGAAAGACCTGAGTCGAAACAAGGCCCCGGGAGTAGACAACATTCCATTAGATCTACTGATGGCCTTGAGAGAGCCAGTCATGACAAAACTCTACCATCTGGTGAGCAAGATGTATGAGACAGGCGAAATACCCTCAGACTTCAAGAAGAATATAGTAATTCCAATCCCAAAAAAAGCAGGTGTTGACAGATGTGAAAATTACCGAACTATCAGTTTAATAAGTCACAGCTGCAAAATACTAACGCGAATTCTTTACAGACGAATGGAAAAACTGGTAGTAGCGGACCTCGGTGAAGATCAGTTTGGATTCCGTAGAAATGTTGGAACACGTGAGGCAATACTAACCTTACGACTTATCTTAGAAGAAAGAATAAGAAAAGGCAAACCTACGTTTCTAGCTTTTGTAGACTTAGAGAAAGCTTTTGACAACGTTAACTGGAATACTCTCTTTCAAATTCTGAAGGTGGCAGGGGTAAAATACAGGTGAGCGAAAGGCTATTTACAATTTGTACAGAAACCAGATGGCAGTTATAAGAGTCGAGGGGCATGAAAGGGAAGTAGTGGTTGGGAAAAGAGTGAGACGGGGTTGCAGCCTCTCCCCGATGTTATTCAATCTGTATATTGAGCAAGCAGTAAAGGAAACAAAAGAAAATTCGGAGTAGGTATTAAAATCCATGGAGAAGAAATAAAAACTTTGAGATTCGCCGATGACATTGTGATTCTGTCAGAGACAGCAAAGGACTAGGAAGAGCAGTTGAACGGAATGGACAGTGTCTTGAAAGGAGGATATAAGATGAACATCAACAAAAGCAAAACGAGGATAATGGAATGTAGTCAAATTAAATCGGGTGTTGCTGAGGGGATTAGATTAGGAAATGAGACACTTAATGTAGTAAAGGAGTTTTGCTACTTAGGGAGTAAAATAACTGATGATGGTCGAAGTAGAGAGGATATAAAATGTGGACTGGCAATGGCAAGGAAATCGTTTCTGAAGAAGAGAAATTTGTTAACATCTAGTATAGATTTAAGTGTCAGGAAGTCGTTTCTGAAAGTATTTGTATGGAGTGTAGCCATGTATGGAAGTGAAACATGGACGATAACCAGTTTGGACAAGAAGAGAATAGAAGCTTTCGAAATGTGGTGCTACAGAAGAATGCTGAAGATAAGGTGGGTAGATCACGTAACTAATGAGGAGGTATTGAATAGAATTGGGGACAAGAGAAGTTTGTAGCACCACTTGACTAGAAGAAGGGATTGGTTGGTAGGACATGTTTTGAGGCATCAAGGGATCACAAATTTAGCATTGGAGGGCAGCGTGGAGAGTAAAAATCGTAGAGGGAGACCAAGAAATCAATACATTAAGCAGATTCAGAAGGATGTAGGTTGCAGTAGGTACTGGGAGATGAAGATGCTTGCACAGGATAGAGTAGCATGGCGGGCTGCATCAAACCGCTTTTTTGGACTGTAGACCACAACAACAACAACAACAACAACATAAGATTCAACAAGCACTGTCAACAACTAGGCATAATTCCGAAATATATAAAAGTGAAAATATGTTCTAGCAGCAACATAGCAAAACTTATAAAACACAAAGCAGAAAAACTCTGGCTGAAGGCTGAAATAAGGCATTTACATAAGAAAAAGGACTTACTAAACAGAAAGCTACTCAACATGGAGATAGAAGCAGCAAACAACATGGAACCTACAGTTTTTGACAGCATTGGCAGGCATATCCAGGACATAGTCGACAAGGAGTACTTGACCACTTGCATCACACATAACCAGAAACTACAGACCTTGTCATCCAAACAGGATAAGAGATCCAACCTTGAGATAACTAACAAAAGCAAACACACACTTTACAGAAGAGTGGTGAACAACACTGACATAAAGTTCAACCAAAGAGAAAACTATCTACTCCAGAAAGGACTAAAATACAACATAAAACCTAACCTCAACAACGATACACTGAAACAGGTTATAGCTGCAACTAAAAGTGCATCATATGATGCAAAATTAAATTCAAATACAAAAGAAGCAAAAGGTCACATAGTAAGCAAGCTTCTTGAGAAAGAAATGACTAAAAATAAGCTTAGTTCTAAATATACAATAAATGATACCAAAAATTTAAACTCTACAACGAATAAACTAAAAACCAACCAATCCATAGTTGTACAGTCAGACAAAAGTAATACATTAGTTGTGATGAAAGAAAAAGAATACCTAGACAAAACAAATGAATTTTTTGCTGCTAATAACATTCAGCACATTGAAAAAGACCCAACCAAACAATGCCAAAGTAAAATTAGGGAACAATTAAAGAACATACATTTCCTGTTGATAGAAACTGAAAAGAAATACCTTACATGTATTAACCCAATGGCACCACGCCTAAGAGCACAGCCAAAAATACACAAAAACGGAAACCGGATATGTCCCGTGGTCAACTCTATAAACAGCCCAGCATACAAACTGGCACAAAATTGAATAACATACTGATGAAGAATTATACATATGAAACAACATATTCCATAAAAAACAGCATGATTCTAGCCAAAGAACTAAGAACCAGAAAGCTCCCCCAAGATGCTCAGTTTATATCACTTGACATCACCAACCATTATTCAAACATATCCATACAAGAAGCGCAAACAGTAATACAAAAGAGCCTTATGCAACACAAGAAACTTTCATACACAGAGATTGTCGAATTTATGGAACTCCTTCAGGTAACCCTAAGTTACAACTACTTTACCTTTAATGACAACATTTATAAGCAACCAGTGGCCTAGCAAGGGGATCATTTATATCCGGTACCTTAGCTGACATATACATAAATCACTTAGAACAAAAATTATTTGACAGCCAAGAACCTTGCCTAACGAAAATAGAATTTTATAGGAGGTATGTAGATGACACACTACTGTTAGCGAAAGGAGATACCAAAGACATCACAGACATTCTTAATCATTTCAATAATCTAAGTGAGACAATCAAATTTACAGTGGAACATGATCAAAATAAAAGTATCAACTTTCTGGACCTAAATATTACAAGACACAACAACACATGCACATTCAAAATTTATAGGAAAAACACAGTGACTGACACCACAATCCCTGCAACCTCATGTCACCCAAATATCCATAAACAGGCAGCATACAGGTCAATGCTGCATAGGGCAACAAAAATACTATTGAACCAGGAAAATATGCAACAAGAAATAAACACAGTGAAGAAGATTGCAGTTGCGAATGGTTACAATGCTTCCATGGTTGACACAATCTTAGACAAAGTGAAGAGAGACCCAGGTACAAACTGCACCACAGAGGAAAAAGAGAAAAACAAATATATATCTAGCATTCCATACATAGGCAATGTATCACAGAAGATTGCAAATATTTTCAAATATCACAGAGTAAAACTTGGGTTTTCTACATCCAATAAACTGCACCAAAAACTAATACATAATATAAAGTGTAATCATGATCCATATTCAGACTCTGGAATATACAAGGTAACATACCAGGAATGCTCCAAGTTCTATGTAGGACAAACAGGCCGAAATATCAACACCAGGTACACAGAGCACATTAGAGCATACACACACAACAAACACACTACATCAGCAATAGCAAAACACATACATAATACAGGACACCCATTTGGAAATATGGAGCACAATGTCAAAGAACTCCACTGACGAAATAAAGGACATAAAATGGATTTGCTTGAAGTACTGGAGATTTATTCACATTACACAAAATATGAAGGTGAAATGTTAAATGAAAAACTTGAAATTGTATCATTGAATTTCTTCAGATTTTTCGATACTATACTTAAATAAAAATAGTAAAACATATAAATAAGCACAATTGTGAAATCAATATAAGTAACTTATGAGCCAAATTGTTAAGATAAATAACCTCTGTACAAAAGCATATCATAATCTGTGGAAGACCTATAATGTTATCTGTGTGAACTACCTGTAAGAAGATCTTTGTAACTATTTTGTTTATGTAAGATATTTTCGATGTGTAAAGTGTACAAGTTGTGTGTGATGTTAAGTGTGTGTCAGACTCTACATAAATGGACCATTAGAAAACTGTAAGTACAAATTGTTCTCAAATTTTAGCCACTAACCTCACAGAAAGAATTGATACCCAACTAAAAATGGCGTTTCTTATGTATTACAGCAAAAGTCAATAAAATGAAGCAGACTCACACACACTGACAACATCAAAAGAAATGGCTTAACACACATAAAAAAAACGCTCTTGAAAATGGGAATTATTTCACCAAACGCGTCGTGTGAATAGTAAAATATAGAAAAATCGTGACTGGTAGCAGAAGATTTATTTATTTATAAACAATCCAAGTTCATATTCCCCTGTTACCCTTTCATCCACTCCTTCTCATTCCAATTCTCCATGAGTTCATGACTTTTTCATGTAATATTACATACTGAATTCTCCACTCAGTATCCTCATACACTTTTACTGTTTCTACATCCTGGGCTTGCGATGTCGGCATTTATACATCTATTATAGTGTGATGTCGATTCTGACGAGAACAACTTGTCACTGAATTGTTCACACACTTTCTACGCTACCTTCCTATGCGTAATGAATCCAACTCCCGTTACACCGTTTTTTACTGCTATTGATACTTCCCGACACTCATTTGACCAGAAGGCCTTGTCTTTGTTCCATATCACGTAATTATACAGAGAGAGTTACTATCTATCAGTGATACCCAGTCCTACTGTTTTGACGATTGAAAGTTATAGAGTAAAAACAAGGATATGGAATATAATTTGTATGTCATTCAGTGTCATTTAGAGTGAAGTGGCTTATTTCGGTGCTTCGTTGCTATACAGCAAGCCGAATTGGCTGATCTGTTAATGAAATGCATTAATGTCTCCCCAGTGAAGTCAAGGATCATTGAGGGCTATCAATATGACATTTAGGTAGCTCCTCACAAGAGTTTCTTCTCGCCTATGTAACTTCCCCTCCTCGAACCCGCCATGGATAAAACGCGAAGTCTTATGGCAGGAAATCATAAACATTTTTCGATGGAGGGTAATTTTAAGAAAAGAATCGTATGACGAGAAGCTACACACAATACAAAAATTTAACATAAGATGCAAAGTACTCTTTACAGAACATCCAAAACCTTCCCTTAAATTGTAAAAATAAGAAATATCAACTGACGTATATTGGTCTTTTAGTGTGATAACAATTTCTCACGCAGGGTTTTTCTTAGTAGCATCCCCAGACCCAGAAAGAAAAGGATTGTATCATCATAAGAACCTATAGATCTACGCACAGTAGCCAACCGGGGTGGCCGAGCGGTTCTAGGCGCTACAGCCTGGAAACGCGCGACCGCTACGGTCGCAGGTTCGAATCCTGCATCGGGCATGGATGTGTGTGATGTCCTTAGGTTATTTAGGTTTGAGTAGATCTACGTTCTAGGGGACTGATGACCTCAGAAGTTAAGTCCCATAGGGCTCAGAGCCATTTGAACCATATGCACAGTAATGATAATATCTTTATACTTTGGTGTAATATAGTTGAATTATAGACACTTACAAAAACTTATATGAAGCTTTACACTATTTAGTAACCAAATATTCCAGGAGTTCACATGTCAGTGACACTTGCAGAGAATATTAGATATAAATGAGTATATAAATTATCAATAAATAGTGTACACATTTCTTCAGTTTAATGATTTTACACTAAAAACACATGCAACAAGTGAAAATGATGGCCAAGCAATCCACACAAAATTATTATGTTGTAAACAGACTGATAAATATTTGAACTGTCTACAACTCGAGAATAGTTTTCTTGTGTAATTTAATATAAAGATATGTCTCAGTATGTAAGCATATGAAGAGTTATGAACTTAGTGCAAAGGGACAGTAGCTACAAGTAATTGGGATACTGTTTACACTGTTTTGTGTATCACATATTTCAGATTTAACTGGGGAACTTAATAATGTATAATTAACAGTATTGTGGCGTGAACTCACCAATATGTGAGTAAAAGGCAGAAGTCACAGACTCGTTGACAAATGCTAAAGTCAAAGAAACGACTACACAGATGTTAAAATTTTAATGTAAATATTACAGTGAAGCTACTGTGTAAAGAGTTTTTCAGAACACTTTAAAACAATTATTTATAAAAATACAATTCAGGTCTCTTGGGAGTACAAATAATTAAGGATCAGCAACATAAAACGTGTGGAACATGAGCTGTATAAAAAGACTGGAAAAATGTAACGCAGTTAATTTAATAGCTCGCTTGAAATATTTGCATTAATGGGAAAAGGACAATTGTAGACATTCATATGAGTGTTGAGTGAAAAAATTAGTGAAATAGACGCTTACCTTTGTGATATCGAACTGTGAACTAAAGAACGACCCAAGTGAACGTATATAACGAAAGAGGCTTTCAATTTTAAAGAAGAGTTCATTATCTTAAAAAACTTCGTTCCGCCGAGATTATGCGGTGTACCCAAGTTACATAATCAAGGAGTTCCGCTTCAGCCAATTGTGAGCGAATTGGATGCCCCTACTTACAACTAGGCCAAGTAGTTAGCGTCTGTTCTTAGCCCTCAGGTCGGAAAATGCGAACATCATACTTCTAGTTCCATTGTTTTTAACCAGTGATCGAAGTCCTTGTGTCTTGGTCCCTCAGATTCACTTACCATGTCTGATGTAATGTCGCTTTTTACCCGGGCTCCTCTTGAAGAAAAGTTGCTTTTTTTTTAATCAGCTCTTGCGGTAATTGATGAGAAACTGGATGACAGAATGACTAAGCTTTGTCACCATGTGTTGATGTCGATGTACTTTTACTCAATGACAAATTTTTTGGACCTACTGACGGAATAGCTGTGGGAAGCCCATTGTCCCCAAGAAGCGCCATCTAATTTGTGGAAGATTTTGAAGAGGCGGCGCCGAGGATGGCCCGTTGAAACCTTCCTTTTTTTGGATGTACGTCGATGATATATTCGTAGTACGGTACGCTCTTAACTCAAACTTCCTGGCAGATTAAAACTGTGTGCCCGACCGAGACTCGAACTCGGGACCTTTGTCTTTCGCGGGAAAGTGTTCAGCCAACTGAGCTACCCATGCACGACTCACGCCCCTTCCTCACAGCTTTACTGCCGCCAGTACCTCGTCTCCTACCTTCCAAAGTTTACAGAAGCTCTCCTGCGAACCTTGCAGGACTAGCACTCCTGAAAGAAAGGATATTGCGGAGACATGGCTTAGCCACAGCCTGGGGGATGTTTCCAGAATGAGATTTTCAATCTATGTTTGGAAGGTATGTGACGAGTTACTGGCGGAAGTAAAGCTGTGAAGACGGGGCGTGAGTCGTCCGTTTCATATCAGCGCCCACTCCGCTGCAGAGTGAAAATCTCATTCTGGACGCTCTTAGCTGTTTCCTAGACCATTTTCAATGCCACCACTGCAGGATCAAGATCACGATGGAAGTTGAAAGGGGCGAAAGGCCTCCGTTTCTAGATATCTTGGTTAACAGAATGAATGATGGGGATCTCGGACACAGCGTTTATCGAAAGCCCACGCACACGGGCCGCTACCTTCAGGCATCGACTTTTCATCTATTTTTCCAATGCACGAGGGTCCTACGGACTTTGACAAGAAGAGCTTATGCCATTCCAGACACATAAAGCTTTACAAAAGTGATGGATCATCTTAAAGTCGTGCTCCAGTAGAATGAATATACAAGCAGGTCCGCCGTGCTTTCCATTTTGGATCTTCGCGGGACCGTTGCATGTAAATCGGGGGATTTCCTACCTTTTGCTCAGAGCATATATTCGAAAATAGGAAGAATTTTAAAAACATACGAAATCAAACGTTTTTCGTCCACCAGCCAAGACGAAAGTGCTACTTTTCTCTGTAAAATATGTCAAAATCATCTGCCATTGTGGGAAAGCTGATATTGGTGAAACAATTCGTATCATTCAGAACCCATGTGTTCAGCACAACCGCCACACACGTCTGTTTCACCCCGAGAAGTCTGCGATCGCAAAGCACTGTCTTACCGAGGGACATAAACGCTGTATGAATAGACACAAATGGTTGCCCCTGCGTCTCGCTATTGGAAATGCATTTTAAAAGAATCCATTGAAAATTGACTATCTGACCATCTCTCAAATTGAGAAAAGGGTTACCCTTTAAATAAGATTTCAAACTCTGTTTTATCAGACATTACACATTAACGGTCTTTGATTCAGCCATCAAATTTTTTTTAAATTTTTATTTTATTTTATTTCTCTTTTTTTTTTTTTTTTTTTTTAGCTTCTGCCACTGTGGTGGTATACGTTCATTTGCGCCGGAGGGCAGCTACGACGATTTCTTGCGTATGCGCTGCTGGCCTTCCGTGGCGTCTAAAGGAGCCGCCGCTCGCATTCTGAATTCAGTTCTGGCTAGTTCGTGCATCGGCACTATCTGAAGATGGCGGGCAGGTGGACCGCGAAAATATTATCAAGATGATTTCATGATCCGGCTGCAGACCCTAGAGGAATATTATCAATATCTTACCCCCAAACCTTGCCATATTACCAAACTGATAATTCCTTAATGCTTCAGGATTTGTTCTACCAACCTGTCTCTTCTTTTAGTCAAGTTTTGCCATACATTTCTTTAATCGCCAATTCTCCAGTGTCTTTTCACGGTTGTTCGATCTACCTACATAATCTTCAATATTTTCCTCCAATATTTTAAAAGATTGTGTTCTCTTCTTCTCTGGATTGTTTATCGTCAACGTTTCACTTCTGTGTGCGGTTATACTTCACGCTGCTAGGAAAGGCGCCTCAAGGCTTAAAGTTACATTCGGCGTTAGCAAATTTTTTTCTCCCAGGAATGTTCTTCTTGATACTGCAGATCTGCACATTATTCATGGTTTGTAACTGTCTAAGGTTTCTTATCAATTTTCAGACTCTTAGCTTTCATGTTGCTCTATTTCCCAAATGTTGGTAGAATAAGTTGGAATTTCATTTATGTAAAAATATAAATACTTTTACCAAAACCTTCTCTGAAACGGGTGGGGCCAGGTCATATTTCCCAGCCCCATCCCCATTCCATGCATCATCGCAGAAGACATTTATTCTAGTGGATCCTGGCTACGAACCCTGTGTTTTACTCGGCAAAGCGAACTATTTCTTATCAAGGTGGCAGGAGCTCCTTTTTTACGGTCTAGAAGCAGTGAGGGGAGAGAATAATGGTGTACACTCCAGCACTCTTACAGGTGGAGTGCTGTCATATTGTCTACATCTCCATATGCCATTGAATGGAATACAAGAAAAGAAAGAAATTTTTGTGTCGTTATGGAAAATCATACAATGATGTCATGCAGCGTGACACTGTAACCCAAAATATTTGTGTTGGTTGAATTTGAAACAACCTAATCCTTTATTAGATACAGTGTTCCAGATAACAGAGTCTCAGTACACGTATCATTTAGTTAAGTGAGAGATGCAAATGTCAAATATTAACGAATTGCATAGTGACACTCCGGCACTCTTACAGGTGGAGTGCTGTCACATGGCCTACATCTCCATATGCTATTGAATGAAATACAAGAAAAGAACAAGAAAATAAACAGTATGTACAATAAATCTCACCATGACTGCTAACGACGCTGGCAGCATCTATAAAACCGACTTCCCTGGAGATGTCGCTATTTTCAGTAGCTGTATCTGTTAGTTCGACATCAACTCTTTCAGTTGCGGATGATAATACCAGCCCCTTGTTCGAACCTATGCCCAATGATTGTATGGAAATTTCAGTTTTCTCAGTTTTCCCATCCATCGAAGTGTCGCTCCCCCAGTAGCCATTATACACTTTTTTGGCGTTATACACGGTCTTTATGGTCTTCCAGTGTCACAGCAGCATAATCAAACTGACTGCGTAGTCTAGTGCTTAGCGTTCTTGCTGTAAACGCTGAGGTCCCAGGTTTAATTGCTGATGACCATCTCAAATTTGTCGCTAGTGGAAAGGTCTTTTTTTTTTTAAAAAAAAAAAAAAGAATGTTCACTCAGCCTCATGAGACCATCCAAAAAGCTACTTACAATAAAAAGCATCCAAACTGACGAGCAAGTCGCTAATATAACGTGTCGTTGAAATGATTTCAATAGGCTGGCTAATACATGACGTTTATTTGTTGGCACCAAAAAATATCAGCTGTTATTTTTTCAGCCTGTAGGGCGAAATACTTGACATTAAGACTACAGATGTTATCTTTTGCAAACTTCCAAACAAATTCTATCAGATTAAGGTCTAGATATGGCGGCTGTAGCAGGGGAATCATTTTTCTTGCAAAATGTTGTCAGTAGAAGAATAGGAGACGGTTGGTGTTCCTTAATTAATGCTAAAAGACTTGGATTCCTAATTTGCATGTATTTTTAATCTTTTGCAATTTCTACATGATACTCTAGTGTTTCGCTGTTATGTAGTCATATAGGGGAAGTGAAACAAAATGAAATTCTTCATTGACAGCACGTGAAACTTCGCCTGGCACAGTTGTCTGACAATACTTTATTCACAGTGTAATGTGTATGAATCCACTGTTTGTCTGCATCAGCCGGCCGAAGTGGCCGTGCGGTTAAAGGCGCTGCAGTCTGGAACCGCAAGACCGCTACGGTCGCAGGTTCGAATCCTGCCTCGGGCATGGATGTTTGTGGTGTCCTTAGGTTAGTTATGTTTAAGTAGTTCTAAGTTCTAGAGGACTAATGACCTCAGCAGTTGAGTCCCATAGTGCTCAGAGCCATTTGAACCATTTGTCTGCATAAACTACAGGACAACTTAATAGTGATGCTTAACTTTTTCGTAAAAAACAAATTATTGTTAGTGGGACACGGACAACTTTTACTGGGATTGTTCATGATGAAAAAAATCCGCAGCAGTTGAACTTTCAAATCCCCTATATTTGCATGAATTCGTGTACACTGCCTGGGTTTCCGGACACTAATCCCATATTCGGGTGCTGCTGTAACAATTAATGAACAACAAGTAGGATAATGAAGTAAAATAATCAATGTTTCAAAGGTCATTAAGTCTATAAATCCACTGTAAAACACACGTTAATTGCACAGGACAAGAAAACCTAAGGAAATTGAAATTTGTGGTAAGGTCTCATGGGACCAAACTGCTGAGGTCATCGGTCCCGAAGCCTACGCACTATTTAATCTAACTTAAACTAACTTAGGCTATGAGCAACACACACAGACACGCCCAAGGGAGGACTCGAACCTCCGACGGGGGTAGCCGCACGGACCGTGACAAGGCGCCCCAGACCGCGCGGCTACCCCGCGCGTCAATAGAGAGACAGAGAGAGAGAGAAGAAGAAGAAGAAGGAGAGAGAGAGACTGTGCCTGACAGAAAAAAATAGAACTAAACCCACAAAAGTCCACTGATACAAAGAAAATACAAACTATCTTTAAAAAAATTAATGTATTGCATGTAACCCTATGTTCTCTCATCCGCAGATAATGCTTCGCTGCATCTGGCATCCTTTAAAATAAAACCCCATAGATGGAATAGTTTTTCTGACTGTTCGTTTGCTAGCCCTGAAGTTTACATTTCTGTGACAAGAGAAATTTCTGTCTAATAACAACTTTATAAACATATCGTTAATGAATTATTTACTGCGCGTATATTGTTTACTATGCTGTGAGGCTGATAACTGATTTTTGCTCGATTACACAGCGTGTCTCTCGTTGCGTAATTTGTACACCACTGCCATATTTAACTCCTTCTTGTAAACACTTAGGTATACCTTCCGTCGCCTTCTCTGTCGGCCCTATCGCACTTTTCTCGTTCTCAACGTCAGTAAAACTTTTGAAGTTAACAGCAAGTTTCCGTGGATTCCAACGAAGGTACATGGGATGTTCAATAAGCAAACAAAATTTTTCGGACAATGTAGGTTGAAAAAATGTGAAATTTGTTGTGGCGCATCCTGGAATATTCCCGCTTCAGCTCGATAGTTTCATGAGGTTCCGATAAGGGGCCGCGTAGACTTCGAAATTTCTTGAGTAACAGTGGTGCTTTCTATGCGGAGAGCTGTCATCAATATTCTTTAGGCAGAAATGCAGAACATCGTAGATATTTATAAGCATTTTCGGATTGTCAGCGTAGACCTGTCATGAAGAAAAGCACTTGAGTCGTTGGTGGAGGCATCGGTCATCATCGCATTGAGGTCACTCGGAAATGTACCGTCTCCCGGGTGCCGGCCTGCAGCAGACGGTTGCAACTCTGTAATGTTGGAACGTGTGGACACACTTATTCGAGATGGTCGACAAATCGCAATCAAACACATCGCTGCTCTACTGCATGTACATCAAGATGGTTACTCTGCAGTTCACTCTTAAGTGCCTGGCAGAGGGTTCATCGAACCATTTTCATACTACTTATCTACCATTACACTCTCAAATGGCGCGTGGGAGGAAGGAATACCTAAATGTTGCCGTGTGAGCTCTGTTTTCTCTTATTACGATGATCATTTCTCCCTACGTAGGTGGATGTCAACAAAATATTTTCGCATTCGGAAGAGAAAGATGGTGATTGAAATTTCGTATATCTCGCCGCAGAGAAAACCGTCTTTGTTTCAGTGACTGCCACCCTAACTTGAGTACCACATCAGTAACATTCTCACACCTATTATGTGATAACTCGAAACGAGCTGCCCTTCTTTGCACTGTTTCGATGCCCTCCGTAAATCCTACCTGGTAAGGGTACCACACCGCGCAGCCATGTCTCAGCAGAGGACGGACAAGTGTAATGTAGGCCGTCTCTTTAGTGGGTTTGTCGCATCTTCTAAGTGTTCTGTCAACAAAGCGCAGTCTTTGTTTCGCCTTCCCCACAATATTATCTATGTGGTCTCTCCAATTTAAGTTGCTCATAATTGTAATCCTAGGTACTTAGACGAATTGACAGCCCTTAGATTCGGGCGATTTATCGTATACCCTAAATTTGTCGGATTTCCTTTAGTACTCATGTGGATGACCTCGCACTTTTCTTTGTTTCGTGGCAATTGCCACTTTCCGGACCATACAGAAATTCTCTCTAGATGATTTTGTAATAGGAATTGATCGTCTGATGATTTTATTAGACGGTAAATTACAGCGTCATCTGCAAACAATCTAAGGGGGCTGCTCAGATAATCACCTATATCATTTTTGTAAAACAGGAGCATCAGAGTGCCTATGACACCACTTTGCTGAACGACAGATATCACTTCTGTTCTACTCGATGATTTACCGTCTATCACTACGAACTGTGACCTCTCTGAGAGGAAATCACAAATACAGTTACGCAACTGAGGCTATACTCCATATGCACGAAATTTGATTAATAGTCGCTTGTGAGGAACGGTATCAAAAGCTTTCTGGAAATCTAGGAACATGGAATCGATCTGATATCCCTTGTCGACGGCACTCTTTACCTCATGGGAATAAAGAGCTAACTGTGTATGCACAAGAACGATATTTTCTGAATTCGTGTTGGTTATGTATCAATAAGTCGCAGAATGTGATTCATAATGTTCGAGTACAGTATATGCTCCAAAATCGTACTGCAAATTGAGGCCAGTGATATGGGTCTGTAATTCAATGGGTTGCTCCTATTTCCTTTCTTGAATATTGGTGTGACCTGTGCTACTTACTAGTCTTTAGGAACAGACCTTTCGTGAAGTGAGCGGTTGTAGATGTTTGCTAAGAAAGGTGCTATTGTCTCTGCATACTCTGAAAGAAACCTGATTGGTATACCATCTGGAACGGAAGACTTGCCTTTCTTAAGTGATCTGAGTTGTTTCGCAACACCTAAGATATCTATTTTTATTTCACTCATGCTAACAGCTTTTCTGGTTTCGAATTCTGGAATATTTACTTCGTCTTGTTTCGTGAAGTAATTACGGAAGACTGTATTTATTAACTCCGCTTTGAAGGCACCTTCATCGGGAGCATTTCCATCGCTATCGCACAGTGATGGTATTGACTGTTTTTGGCCACTGGTGTACTTTACATACAACCAGAATCTCTTTGGGTTTTCTCCCATATTATGAGTGACTGGACGTCTCTGTTGGTAGTGCTGACACACTCGTCCATTATTTGGGGTACTCAAACGTGAGTGCAAGCCGTGTTCTTCGCAGCCTAACAAAAGATCATAAAGGACAGCGTAAACCATCAGTGCAGATTTTCTTCCAAGTTACGAGGCTGACCGTGACAATTTTTCGTCGAACATCGTCACAGGCGATATAACATGTGTTCATCACTTGCAACTGGAAACAAAACAACAATCCATGGAGGGACGTCACACACCTCTCCTGTGGCTATCCGACTTTGCCTAGTGAAGGGTGCACTTCGCGGGAAGCAGTACATGGGTAACGGGAAGGTTGCTCATGCAGCAAGGCCTTTACTCCGTCATCGACCAGTAGAGTTGTACCATGCAAGCACACAGGCCTTGCCAGTAAGGTGGCGTAAGGCTGTCTCTTTGAACGGAGAATCTACATCTACATTTATACTCCGCAAGTCATCCAACGGTGTGTGGCGGAGGGCACTTTACGTGCTACCGTCATTACCTCCCTTTCCCTGTTCCAGTCGCGTATAGTTCGCGGGAAGAACGACTGCCGGCCGTGGTGGCCGAGCGGTGCTAGGCGCTACAGTCTGGAACCGCGCGGCCGCTACGGTCGCAGGTTTGAATCCTCCCTCGGGCATGGATGTGTGTGATGTCCTTAGGTTAGTTAGGTTTAAGTAGTTCTAAGTCTATATATTCGATACCTCATGCAGAAACACACCCTCTCGAAACCTGGACAGCAAGCTACACCGCGATGCAAACCGCCTCTCTTGCAGAGTCTGCCACTTGAGTTTGCTAAACATCTCCGTAACGCTATCACGCTTACCAAATAACCTGTGACGAAACGCGCCGATCTTATTTGGATCTTCTCGATCTCCTCTGTCAACCCGACCTGGTACGGATCCCACACTGATGAGCAATACTCAGGTATGGGTCGAACGAGTGTTTTGTAAGCCACCTCCTTTGTTGATGGACTACACTCTCTAAGGACTCTCCCAATGAATCTCAACCTGGCACCCGCCTTACCAACAATTAATTTTATATGGTTCAAATGGCTCTGAGCACTATGCGACTTAACTTCTGAGGTCATCAGTCGCCTAGAACTTAGAACTAATTAAACCTAACTAACCTAAGGACATCACACACATCCATGCCCAAGGCAGGATTCGAACCTGCGACCGCAGCGGATTTTATATGATCATTCCACTTCAAATCGTTCCGCACGCATACTCCCAGATACTTTACAGAAGTAACTGCTACCAGTGTTTGTTCCGCTATCATATAACTATACAATAAAGGATCCTTCTATCTATGTATTCGCCATACATTACTTTTGTCTATGTTAAAGGTCAGTTGCCACTCCTTGCACCAGGTGCGTATCCGCTGCAGATCTTCCTGCATGTCACTGCAATTTTCTAATGCTGAAACTTCTCTGTATACTACAGCATGATCCGCGAAAAGGCGCATGGAGCTTCCGACAGTATCTAATAGGTCATTTATATACCGGGTGATCAAAAAGTCAGTATAGATTTGGAAACTTAGTAAACCACGGAATAATGTAGATAGAGAGGTAAAAATTGGCACACATGCTTGGAATGACATGGGGTTTTATTAGAACAGAAAAAAACGAAGTTCACAAAATGTCGGACAGATGCGCGTCGTTTGGTGATGATCGCGCGCTCAGCCACCACTTTCATCATGCTTGGCCTCCCAGGCCCCAGATCTCACTCCGTGCGATTATTGGCTTTGAGGTTACCTGAAGTCGCAAGTGTATCGTGATCGACCGACATCTCTAGGGATGCTGAAAGACATCATCCGACGCCAATACCTCACCATAACTCCGGACATGCTTTACAGTGCTGTTCACAACATTATTCCTCGACTACAGCTATTGTTGAGGAATGATAGTGGACATATTGAGCATTTCCTGTAAAGAACATCATCTTTGCTTTGTCTTACTTTGTTATGCTAATTATTGCTATTCTGATCAGATGAAGCCAGATCTGTCAGACATTATTTGAACTTTTGTATTTTTTTCGATTCTTATAAAACCCCATGTCATTGCAAGCATGTGTGTCAATTTGTACCTCTCTATCTACATTATTCCGTGATTTATTCAGTTTTCAAATTTAGACTGACTTTTTGATTACCTGGTATATATACTTCGGCTTTCTCGAAGACACCAACAGATGACTCGACAACAGAGTCATCTATTGGCGTCTTCGAGAAAGCCAGAGTGTATATCTGAAAGGACCGGAGCCACGGTACGTCTCGCGTCTTATACGTCAATGAAGGCCCATGGAGGTCTGCCTCGGTAGCTGTGCGGTCAGTAGGCGGATTTCTAAGCGAAGGGGCCCGGATCGATTCCCGGGGTGTCGGAGACTTGCCTCGATCGCGTATGGGATGGTGCTGTCCTTACGTTCGTATCGTCGTAATTGACACTGCTTTCGAAATGTCTGAATTGGCATAACCCGAAAGCCGATAAAAAAATAATATATGGATAACTAAGGGCGATGCGTGGTGCATTGCAGAAGTGATCGGGGCAAAGTATGTCTGGCTCCCAACCAATGGGAACCGAAAGCCGTCGTAACTCTGAATTATGCGCGCATAACCCAAGGAGTTTACGAAAGTAATTATTCAATGCAGTTAAATTGTTATCAGAACTCTTACTTTTACAATTAAGGATTGTGTCGTCAATCTTTGTAACGACTTTGATAAATATACATCATGTACTGTAGCCAAATGAATAATACCTTCGTTGAACTTCAGTTGAGGAGCACAGAATTAGGGATTTTTGAGTCTAGCTTTTAATTAACCGCTCCCATGCTAATTATACAGTTTTCCAATTTATACTGCCTTTTTGATTACCCGGTATATTGTGAAAGCTAGGGTTTTGTAACCAGAATAATATGGTGTATTGGAATCGTGAATAAAACCAACCTGCTGTCATAAAAAAGTGCTACATTACATATTGAATTCCCCTTGTATCTCGTGCCATCACTTTTCGGCCTCGCATCGCGAGGTAACAACGCGCAGTACTTCGAATTGGAACGCAACTGACCCTAGACACGTGACCCGAAATGGCAGGATAACCGGTTCGCCCGGCCGTGTAATACATAATGACTGCGCACGTTCGGACTGGTGCGCGCAGTCTCTTTATAGCGGCACACCTGCTGCCAGCGCACGCCTGCACCGCCAGCGTCACCCGCCGGTGCAGGCAGCCTCGGTGACGCCGCCGCGCGCCATTCCGCGCGTCATTTCCCATTAATGGCGGCAGATGAACGGGCAGCCGGGAGGCCAGCGGCGCAGAATGGCCGATGTGTCAATCTGCGAAACGCCCGCGCACTGCGGCCGGCCGGCCTCATTACGGATCGGCTCGGACGCTAACGACGGACAATAAAACGCGTGTCGCAGCGGCGCCGGCGGGACAGGAATAATGCAGACGCTGACGGATGGGAAGCGCCGGCTGGAAGCGATGCGCGTCTGTTAGCGCCGCCGCCGCTTAAGCTGCCGCCGGGCGCGCATCCGCCTCTCGGCGCATTTGCGGGTAATCCGCCGCCAGGCGACCCGCCGACGTGATGAGACAGCTGCCGCCGTGCAGGCAGATCTTCCCAGGGAGGAGCGGCTCGCGTGCGTTTACTACGGCTTACCGGTATTGCAGTCTCCAGCACGTGGGCGTCCGTCACGCATCCCATCACCGCAGTGCCTGCGTAAACTGACAGCTGCAGCGTTTTACTCAAACACCTGTTTATGCGTAACATGGGACGCGAGTGCACTTCCAGTGACCACAGCGACAGTTCGCGAACTGCGAGGGCTATTCGGAAAGGTCGGAAATCACATTGCAAGCCTCGATGAGTACTACAGAAAATCGAGCCTGATACAAAAGACACACATCAAAAAAAGTTTTGCATCACCTCGGTTCCGAGAGTTACGGAATAGAATAGAACTGGAATAGAGGTCAACATAAACATCATTTCCGCCACTGCTCATAAAAACCACACATTGCATGTTGTACCACCATACAGCGAGACCTTCAGAGACGCTGGTCCAGACTGCTGTACACACCGGTACCTCTAATATCCAGCAGCATTGATGCATGCCTCTATTCTTCGTGGCATGCTATCCACAAGTTCATCAAGGTACCCTTGGTCCAGATTGTCCGACTCCTCAACCTCGATTCGGTGTACGTCCCTTACAGTAGTTGGTGCTTCACGTTGTCCATAAACAGTCCTTTTCAATCCATCCCAGGCATGTTCGATAGGGTTCATGTCTGGAGAATATACTTGCCACTCTAGTCGAGCGATGTCGTTATCCTGTGGGAAGTCATTCACAAGATGTGCAAAATGGTTCAAATGGCTCTGAGCACTATGGGACTTAACATTTGAAGTCATCAGTCCCCTAGAACGTAGAACTACTTAAACGTAACTAACCTAAGGACATCACACAACACCCAGTCATCACGAGGCAGAGAAAATCCCTGACCCCGCGCGGGAATCGAACCCGGGAACCCGGGCGCAGGATGCGAGAACGCTACCGCACGACCACGACCTGCGGACAATAGGCGCTGTGCATGCATGGTTGTTTACGTCGTTGGGCGGGTTTAGTGACATGTCTGAACAGTCAAAGGGACTGTGTTTTTGATACAATATCCACAGTCAACGTCCATGTTCATGAGTTCTAGGAACCGGAGTGATGCAAAACATTTTTTTTATTTGTGTAGTTATGGATGGCAGGTGATTCGTGTCCGCGGAATTAAGCCTCCATGTTGCTTGTTCATGTAGTATGAATTTTGGCTTCGAAAAACCGACTTCTTTCTGAAAGTGTAGGTTGAACTATTGCAAGTGAGCTTGATTGTTCCGGCCGTATGAGAGTCTCACCGACCCCGCCTGTCTCGTTCCCGGTAGCTTTGCAAATGGGAGCTGAGCCGGCTCTGACTTTGGGCACTTCGGGTTTGGTGTGACTACAATTGACTGTATTTCGTCGGCGCGGTGCCATGATGCAATCACATTCTTTTAGTATTTTTATTTTTTTTTTATTTTGGCATGTCGTCGCCCTGTTGGGTTCTGTTCATTGTGTTTCGAGTTTCCAATTAAATCTTGTAAGAAGAAAAGCATATAATCTGCATTGCATGGCTTAAACCTTATGCCTAAGGGTTTTATTCCTGCCGAATATTCTGGCCGCGCGTTGTTAATTCTAAAGTTAGGTACTGCTACAGAATTTGTTTCTCGCTGGAGATATTGGGGCAGCGCATAGTCCTGACATTTCAGATTTTTTGTTTTCTTTTATTCTAAAAATCTGGCCGTAGCACCTTAGTTTCACTGTTGTTTAAATGTTGAGTCAGCCCAGGTAGACAAGTATGTAACAATCCTTTTCAAAGCCGGCCGGAGTGGCCGTGCGGTTCTGGCCGCTGCAGTCTGGAACCGAGCGACCGCTACGGTCGCAGGTTTGAATCCTGCCTCGGGCGTGGATGTGTGTGATGTCCTTAGGTTAGTTAGGTTTAATTAGTTCTAAGTTCTAGGCGACTGATGACCTCCGAAGTTAAGTCGCATAGTGCTCAGAGCCATTTGAACCATTTGAACCAATCCTTTTCAATGGTTATGGTAAACTGTTATTGACTACTGTTCTTCCAAGCTGCGCCCTCGGTAAAGTATATACAATCTGTGTTTTAAATGATAGTAACATCTGGTCGTAATTTGACATTAGAGCTTTCCAGTTTTACGCACTTTTCTGTAAAAAGCCCTGTTTCATTTCAAACTGTTACTGTTAACTGAACTGTTATTCCCTTTGCTGTTTAATGTATGCTTTGCTGATCTCAGAAATTGTTTCCCTTAGTGTACATTGTGTTTTTAAACATCACGTGCTTGATTTCGGTTAAGATGCACTTTGGAAGCCAAGATTTCATTTTTATCATTGAAATGTTATATTACATACAGTATTTTACCTGATATAAGTATACGGGGTGTCCCATTTATCTTGACCACCTGCATTTTCCAGATGAAAATTACAGAATATTTCAAGCAAATGTCCTTTACCCGTCAGCGGGACATCAATCAGCATGATTTCCTCCGTTGTAGCTTTGTTTGTTACAAAGATTTGAACACCGGTATGACTTTTTTAAATGGCACCCCGTATTTTTTATTAGGTAATTCATTTCCTCTCCTAAAGACCTACTCAAAAATGTATTACAGTGTACCATTCACTGAAACACCACGTTATTAATTATATAACACAACACTGACTTTGAGCCCGGGATCACAAACTCGTCCACTTGCTGGTGTTGTCAGAAAACAAATGAAAACCAAGTAAAAGCATAACACAAAATTGACTTTGACTCTCCTGTACCATTGCCCAGGAGAAGAACATACAAAGGTGCTTAATGTGGTGATCCTGGACACCAATACGCTGGTGCACTCGTTAAATGAAAGAATTATTTATTGCTTCCAGTGTTGCCCGCTGAAGAGAATGTCAACGATACGTTCCTGCGTGTTCTCTGGAGTTGTTGAAATATTGCGATAGACAACGTCTTTAATGCATCTCCAAAGCAAAAAGTCCATAGGATTCAAATCAGGAGACCTACGAGGCCAAGTAACTGTTCCTCCTCGACCAATCCATCTGGCAGGATACCTTCGGTTCAGAACACGACGTGCACGTAAGGTATCATGTGCTGGACGTCGTGTTGATATCACATAAGCATTCTGGTTCTTAGCGGCACTTCATCCAGAGAAGGTGGAAGAATTCGTCTGAGGAAGTTGGCATACTTTGTGCCGTTTAGGCCACCATTGATAAAATAAGGGTCAATAATTGTAATACCAAACATCCCAACCGGACGTTAACTTTCCATTGACGCTGATGTTCCACCTGTCTAAGCCATCGTGGGTTGTCTTTGGACGATTAATGCATTTTCCTTGTATATACCCGTCTTTGTTTGAGAAGTAGCTTTCATGAGTAAATAGAACATTGGAGAATAAGTTCGGGTTGGCGAGGATTTGATGCTGTGCCCACTGACAGAACTGTACACGATTCTGAAAATCGTTCCCATGCAATTCTTGATATAGATGTACATGGTAAGGATGGAACCGGTGAACAGTAAGAAAAAGATGTACACTTGTTCTAGGAATGCCAATCTCGTGTTTAACTTGTCGAGTGCTCACATGTGGATTCATAGCAACGGAAGCGAGAACAGTAATTTCGGCAGCTACGACGACTGCGTTGTCGTGGGTTGAAACTTCCCGTTTCCTGAAGCGTCGCAACAAGACGAGAAAACATCCGTCGGGAAGGTGGGTTCTTGACAGGATATCGCTCTCTACACGGTTCCGCTGCCTGCGTAGCATTTCCCTTACCTTCAATAAGAATAACAAGAACAACAAAAAAAGGTTATGTTGATGCAGTTTATACGAAGGACAGCCTTTACTGTATGCCTACTCTACACAACAGTATTTAAATCGACTCAACTACTGTACTAAATGTACCCCTACATAAGAAAACAGTATTGCAGTTCCTGTCCTGCTAACTTACGTTTCCCATAGATGACTAGCATTTCTACTTCCTCTTCGTTGGTGTACGTTTTACTCACACAACTCTTCAACTGACGATGGTTGACGGAATGACGGGTGCGCATTCTACTTATGTTTACATTTGTCCTCTGTCAACGTCAGCACGTGGATGTGTTCCATTATCCCGAGTACCTGCACTAAGCGCTGGGAGCGTCAACGTCAATGTTGTGTTACGTAATAAGTAACGTTGTGTTTCAGTTAATGGTACACTGCGATACCTTTTTGAATAGGTCTTTAGGAGAGGAAATTAATCACCGAATAAAAAATACTGGGTGCCATTTAAAAAAATTCATACCGCTGTTCATATTTTTGTAAAAAACAAAGCTACAACGAAGGCAATCATGCTGATTGATGTCCCCCTGACGGGTAAAGAACACTTGCTTGAAACATTAATTTGCATCTGGACAAACAGTTATTTATGTGGTCCAGATAAAAGGGTCACCCTGTATACCATACGATAATTAAATAAATAAATCAACAAAGCTCCAAGTGTCCACTGTTTTTCTACATACTGTCTTCTACGTCAAGACACTTGTCATATCGAGCAACAAATTTTCATGGCTCTACAGTGTGTGAGCTGGTTCTTTCTGTAGCGCTCTCTCTTAACACTTCATCTTGAAATCAGTATGACCTTAGTCTTTTATTCATCTTCCGATACTGGTGAAACTCACTGGATGACAAATCACTGCTACAAGGAGCCTAATCAAACAATTCTCAGTTGAAATGGTTCGGAAACATTTGTGTACGCGCAGCACCATGTGGCGTAGGGCTATCGTGCACTAAAACTATTCCAGAGCTCAACATCCTTATTGTTCAGGATGACTGAGACAGGGTTGTTTAGGGTATCATGGTGACTTTTGGAGTTCATGGAATTTTGAAGTTTGTAGTAACGTCTCTTTCCATAAAATCTGTCCCACAAAACAGCTGTGGTCACGATTGTGGAGACACTTTTGGCGACACCCATGGCTTACGTAACAAGCTAGTGTGGGCCCACTTGATTGTTTCGTCTCCACGTTGACATATGCAAGTCATGTCTCATCCCCCGTCACAGTGCGTTTCAGTAATTCGACTCAGTCCGCATCGTATCGAAGAAGAAACGTTAATGTGGTTCACAAATAGTTCTTTTTGTTATCATTTATCAGAAGCTTTGGGACGCAGTGTGCACAAGAGTTTTGATAATGAAGTTCATGGGTTACACATTCGTACACCTCTGTCCATAGTGTCTGAGGGAAACTAGTAAATTCTTCAATCGTGAACCGACGATAGTGCCATTAACCGTTGCAACAAGTTCGTTTGTAACAACAGATGGTCGTCCACTTCGTTTTCATCATGAACGTCGCACATCATTCCCGAAACAAATGGAACAATTTTCTTACAGCAGTACAAATCATATAGTTCTTTCCATATACTGCAGGAAGCTAACTACGAGTATCTGCAGCTTCTATGTTTTTCACACATGAAACGGATTCACAGGCAGCAGGATTTTGATGATAGCGACCATTTTCATTGTCACGGTGGCAACCATAGTTTAGCAACCTTTCCGCGGCTCTGCCCGAGTCGTACTGAGCCGGGCGATACAGCTACACTGAAGTTACGCCGCTATCCTCTCCTCAGCGCACCGGACGCCATCGAGACTTAAACCGCGAACAGCCCCCACATAACATTTCACTAACATTTGTCGTACGCATAGCAGCGTAAACGTACCGAGTGATCGCAATTAAAGTGCAGCTATTCACAGAGAATCACTGTGGACTGCAATTATCCTATGACAGTAAAACGTGGTAGATATTCTAATGCGTTAACGCGTAAAAGGATTTACACCGGAAAAAATTCCAATTTCGACGACCAGGATGAAATCTGGTGCCGAGGATGCAAGAAAGGTCTGTAGAACTCTTTCCATACGTAATGTGTTAGGAACTTGACGTTGGCAGAAAACCTGAAACCAGTGAGAAAGGTGAAATGTTGATTTCTTATGAACCGCCACTTACACAGTTTGTTCTATATGAAAACAGGAGAGGTCGATGAGGTAATGTACAGCGCCAGATTTGCACCTGTTGGCCAAAATTGGGGTTAATTTTTTTCCAACGTAGATCGGTTCCGCATCAACGCCTTAGCGCATCTACCACTTTTCGCTGGCACACAATAATTAGAGCCCACACTAGCCCTCCGTGAGCAGCTGCACTGTAATTATAACCACCCGCTACTTTACTTGTTTTTCAACACACAGTGGAATGGAACGATACACATACTGAAGGAGCCATCCAGTTTAACGCTAGGTGATGTGATTAAATACAGAAAAGGTGACAAATTGTAAAAGGAGTGACAAGACTGTTAGAAGTTGATACCAGAGAAAGATCAGTTTTGCTTCCGACAAAACACAGGAATTCGTGAGACGGTACTGACCCTACGACAGACTGAACAAAGGTCCACCATGATTGTAGTATTTGTAAATTTAGAGGAAGTTTTTGGCAATATTGTTTGAAATACACGTTTTCAAACTCTGAAGGTAACAAGGGTGAAATAAAGGGAGCGAAATTTAACTATACCTTTTACAGAACCAGAGTTCAGTTACAAGACTCAAATAACATGATAGAAGTTTGGAAAGGGAATTAAAGTTGAAGGAGAGAAATAAAACTTTTGAGATTTGGCAATGACATTAGGGTGGGAAAGTAAAAGTGGCCCAGACGAAAAGATACGACTGGATGTGAATGTATGCATATAACCACAACACCAAGTGTACATCTCCCACCTGATCGACACCAGTTCAGAGCGTAATCTAGGTTGGGTTCATGCGGTTGGAGCAGTTTGAATGGGACGATAGTAGTTGCAGTGGAGCAGCGGGTTTCGTTGTGGAAAGTTATGTGACAACGAAGTCGTGGAAACGGTGTGGCCAGTTCTTTACTCAGAGGTTTAATGGTGTCTAGCAAACACGCTAAACGTACCATCGACCATCACGCTTTACATATTTGGATGCACAATACTTTAAGAAACTTCTTGTGATGTTCGGAAAAACAGTTAAGTAGTCCGGCATGGTATCCACGTAGTAAACGAAAGGTAACAGTTTGATTCTCAGCACTTGATGCTCGTGAGCACGGAACGCTCCTCACCGCAGCGGCCCAGACAGGTAAGAAAAAGGCGAGTAGCACGTTCATGTGGTTTGATACCAAGATGTAGCGGCGCCTTAATTACTTTTATAGCCATTATTGTAGATGAAAAATACATGGATATTGCCTGTTGTCGGTAATGGACTTATGTGGCTTTCCGTATAGTAGAGAGTTTCTATGGTTTTATGCTTTACAGCCACTGTTGTTCAGTGCTAAAGCACAGGGAGCAGCAGATGTACACAGCTGTAGTGCCCGCCTAAGTAGAGCTGACATCAGTCCAGAGACCGGTGTAACAGCCACAGTGATTTACTTCGCAGGGTTCTCTTGGAGGCTGGATTTGCGATTACTCGTCACAGAGGTAGTAACTGACGGAAAGTCATCGAGTAAAACTGAAGTGATTTCTCGAAGGCAGTGTTATAGCTCCTCTGCTGTTTCGTATCTTCAATGAAGAGCCAAAGAAACTGGTACACCTATCTAATATCGTGTAGGGCCCCCGCGAGCACGCAGATCTGACACAACATGACGTGGCATGGAATCGACTAATGTCTGAAGTAACGCTGGAGGGAATTGACACCATGAATCCTGCAGGGCTGTCCATAAACCCGTAAGTGTAAGAGGTGGTGAATATCTCTTCTAAACAGCACGTTGCAAGGCAATCCAGATATATTGTTCATGTCTGGGGTGTTTGGTGGCCAGCAGAAGCGTCTAAGCTCAGAAAAGTATTCCTGGAGCCACTCTGTAGCAATTCTCTTCTTGTGGGGTGTCGTATTGTCCTGCTGGAATTGCCCAAGTGCGTCGGAATGCACAAAGGACGTGAATGGATGCAGGTGACCAGACAGGATGCTTACGTACATGTCACCTGTCACAGTCGTATCTGGACTATCAGGGATTCCATATCACTCCATCTGCACACGCCACACACCATTACAGAGCCTTCACCAGCTTAGGGAGTCCCCTGCTGATATGCAGAGTCCATGGATTCGTCGATAAAATATGAAACGAGACTTGTCCGATCAGGCAACATGTTTCCAGTCATCAAGAGTCCAAGGTCGGTGTTGACCGGCCCAGGCGAGGCGTAATGCTTCGTGTCGTGCACTCATGAAGGGTATACGAGTGGACCTTCGGCTCCGAAAATCCATATCGACGATGTTTCGTTGAATGGTTCGTACGCAGACACTTGTTCATGGCTCAGCATTGAAACTTGCAGCAGTCTGCGCAAGGGTTGCACTTCCGTCAAGTTAAACGAGTCTCTTAAGTTTTCGTTGGTCCCGAATGTCGGAGATCTGATGTTTTACCGGATTCCTGATGTTCACGCTATACTCGTGAAATGATCGTGCAGGAAAATCCCCACTTCATAGCTATCTCGGAGGTGCTGTGTCCCACCGGTCATGCGCTGACTATAGCACCTCGTTCAAACTCACTTAAATCTTGATAACCTTTAACCGGTCTAACAGCTACGCCAGATACTTGTTGTCTTATAGAGGCGTTGCCGAGCGCAGTTCCGTATTTGTAAGTTTATATATCTTTGTATTTGAGTACGCATGCCTATACCAGTTCCCTTGGCGCTTCACAGTGTAAACAATTTATGAGACAATTTGAGCAGTCACTTACTTTTTCTGCCGATAATTTTGTTCTTTACCGGCTAGTAAAGTCGTCAGAAGATCGAAACAAAGTGCAAAGCGATGTAGAAAAGATCTCTGTATAGCAAGCAAGTTTTCAATTGACCCTAAATAATTACCAGTGTGAGGTTATCCACATGAGTGCTGAAAGAATCCGTTAAACTTCGGTTACACTACAGATCAGGCATAAAGGCCGTAAATTAAAATAAATACCTAGCAATTACAATTATGAACAACTTAAACTGAAAAAAAACACATACGATATGTTGCGAGGAAGGCGAATCAAAGACTGCGATTCATTGGCAGAACATTTATAAGATGCAACAGTTCCACTAGATAGACACTACCGACACTACCTTGGCCGTTCTGTGTTGGAGTACTGTAGGATTAACAGAGAACATCGAGAAAGTTCACTGACATGATGCAGGATCTGGGGTGAATATCATCAAACAAAGGTACGTTTCTCGTTGCGACGAAATCTTCTCCCGAAATTTCAATCAACATTTCTCCTCCGAAAGCGAAAATATTTTGTTGATACCGATCTACATAGGGAGAAACGATCGTTATAACAAAATAACTGAAATGAGAGTTCGCACGGAAAGATGATGCTGTAATTTACCGTCTAGTAAGGTCATCCGAAGACCAGTATCAGTTGCAAAGCGATTTAGAAAAGATTGCTGTATGGTGTGGCAGGTGACAGTTGACGCTAAATAACGAAAAGTGTGAGGTGATCCACATGAGTTCCAAAAGGAATCCGTTGGAATTCGATTACTCGATTAATAGTACAATTCTCAAGGCTGTCAATTCAACTAAGTACCTGGGTGTTAAAATTACGAACAACTTCAGTTGGAAAGACCACATAGATAATATTGTGGGGAAGGCGAGCCAAAGGTTGCGTTTCATTGGCAGGACACTTAGAAGATGCAACAAGTCCACTAACGAGACAGCTTACGCTACACTCGTTCGTCCTGTGTTAGAATATTGCTGCGCGATGTGGGATCCTTACCAGGTGGGATTGACGGAGGACATCGAAAGAGTTCAAAAAAGGGCAGCTCGTTTTGTATTATCACGTAATAGGGGAGAGAGTGTGGCAGATATGATACGCGAGTTGGGATGGAAGTCATTAAAGCAAAGAGGTTTCTCGTCGCGGCGAGATCTATTTACGAAATTTCAGTCACCAACTTTCTCTTCCGAATGCGGAAATATTTTGTTGAGCCCAACCTACATAGGTAGGAATGATCATCAAAATAAAATAAGAGAAATCAGAGCTCGAACAGAAATGTTTAGGTGTTCGTTTTTCCCGCGCGCTGTTCGGGAGTGGAACGGTGGAGAGATAGTATGATTGAGGTTCGATGAACCCTCTGCCAAGCACTTAAATGTGAATTGCAGAGTAATCATGTAGATGTAGATGTAGAAGATCTAGGTATTGTTTTTTCCACGCGCTATTCGAAAGTGGAATAATAGAAAATTGTTGCGAAGGTAGTTCGATTAAACCTGTGTCTGGCACTTAACTGTGATTTTCAGACTATCCAAATGGATGTATCTCTGCCACCTTCAGAACCCCTACCTATTCAGATATATGGGAAGCTACAGCCTGACGTGGGTTCCAAAACATGCACACTTATCATAGCAATTGAAACACGTGGTTGGTAGTTAAAAATTTAATACAGATAGTGTACTCACTGCTGGTCCAGCCGTGAGAGCATTGTTGTAACAGATGTTCACTCATTATTGACTACTGCTGAACACCAAGCACTTAACTTTTCTCTGAAAATAGTTTAAATTTCCGTGTCTTACTCTGTGATTCTTTGTGATAAATGTTTTAAAATTTTTGACATTAATGAGTAGTCTCTAAGAACTCTTTGCCGTCACTACACGTCACCGTCGGCAGCAAGTTCAAAGGCCCCGCGGCTAGAGCATTGGCGGTTCCAGCGCTGTAACACTTAGCGCCCAGTTAGCGAGCGCATGGCGACACCAGCGAAATCCGGAAGAGCCTTCCTCACACGGGATGAGGCAGGTAACGTTTCGGTGGACGCGTTTGGGACATCTGGCCTCAGTGCCGTTGGCACACGGGACAAGATGGTTAACGTGATTTGCGTTATCAGGGCTCCCCAGCGGCCCTTGTTGTTTTATTTGGCTAGCAAATCACACAGTTTCTTTACGAAAATGGACGCACGTGTAAAATAGAAATGTTAACTCTGTAATCGCTTGTCGAAGAAGAGAGGTATTTTATACAAAGTTCCATAATAGCAAAAACTTCCAGTGTGCAACTTGTGTTTAGTTTCAAACATAGATTATGAATCACGTAAAGATTTCTGGCCTCGGGGGAAACGCTCCAGTCGGTTGGCTTTTGCAACGAAAGTTGTAGCCAATTCATTATTTTTAATAAATAAAATCGGCTTATGAAATAATACTTCTATTAAATGAACAAAAAAGACCCAGAATCTTTTACAAAACAAAACATGAACAAGACGTGAACCTTCTATTTTCTCAGTTCATGAGCCCACGGCTATATTTTCTTCTTTATTCAGCAGCAGATATCACAAAACTTTTACGCTGAATTTAAATACAACATTTAAGTAAAATGTATAAATGGCAAGAACTATTATCTTTTCCATTTATTGTCGAAAATCTCTTGTTCTTCGTTCTTCAAGCGTTGTTTCAGGTAATATGTAGACTCCCCTCCCTCGTTGAAGATGCAGTTTATAAAACAGTATTTCCTCAATGTGGGTGTTCTTATCTTGGGTACTGGAAACGCTTTGAGTTTATATACAATATTTTCTTGCTGTTTATTTCGTTAAAAGCAAAGTTGCTGATTTAAATTTTACCCATCTCCATAGTCCTGCCGTACTGGAGTAATCTACAGTTCGGTATATGGCAGTGTCAACCATACCACAGTACTGGCAGTAAGGATGACTAGTTGTAATATTCTGGGGCGTCGCGCAGTTGTCGGGGATCGAATCATTGACAAACACGTAAACAGCTGAGCACAAACTTGAACTTAGGGGTCTGCAAAATAATTTGACGAAATCGTCTTCCAGTTTAACTCTTCGTGTTTCATATCGTTTTCTCTTTTTTCCAATGGTTCCAATTACTTTCTTGTCGTATAGAATCTTCTCTTAAAGATACGTTGCAGTTTAATTTGCAAGCCACGAATTATATTTGCTGGTATCCTTCTTCATCTCTATTTTCTGTGACCATGCCCCATCCAGACTTTAGTAGGTCCGACCGACTAGCTGGTAATTTGAAGGTATCTGTGAGATTTTTCGCTATAGGACTATAGTTTCGACGTAGCAAGCAGACCTCCGTATACGATATACACTGTCTAAATACTGTATCTACAATGTCATTATTAGATATTTAATATGCAAATTGTACCAAAAGCAATCGATTTTAATAGATCATCGTTGTGCCGCAGCACTGAATCGGAATACTTACGTAGTACTCAGGAAGCGTTTACATACCAATACGTAGTTTTCTGTCTTTTATTATAAAAATAGTAGCTAAAATGGCGCTTTCTCGGGAGATTCTTATTTCTCTGTTGCTTTGAAACAGTTTATATTCATAACACGGACTCCATGAGAAAGAAAACCCACCAAATACAATGTCGAACGCCGTACAATACGGCGAATCTTCTACTTGTGATGAAAACGATGTCGCATCTCATTGGCCAATTTCCTTCCCAAAAAAACAAAAAACTATCATACCATACTCTTTATTTCACGCTCCGCGGTGTAGTGGAACGTGGAATTCCACTCTCTGACGTCATCAGCTCCTCGCCCACGTGCATCTTCACGTACCATGAGAGGACGGCTTTAAGGAATGATGGCACGCAGAGTGCTGCGAGGGATAATGCTCGACATCGCAGAAGACGGCGCATCACGAGAAACCTTGAAGCACCCCCGGACGAGCGGCCTGGGTGCAATTGTCCACACACCTGGGCAGCCGTGGTTGAGTCGACATTTGGAATGTTTGGGGAAAGAGACCAAATAGCGAGGTCATTGGTCTCATCGGGTTAGGGAAGGACGGGGAAGGAAGTCGGCCATGCCCTTTCACAGGAACCATCCCGGCATTTGCCTGGAGCGATTTAGGGAAATCACGGAAAACATAAATCAGGATGGTCGGACGTAGGTTTGAACCGTCGTCCTCCCGAATGCGAGTCCAGTGTGCTAACCACTGCGCCACCACGCTTTTTTTTGCTATCCTAGCCACTTTTTTTAACAAAAATGAAAAAAAAGGAAAAAGGATTTTGGAAGATTTGTTTTTCTGCTTTTTTATTTTTATTTTATTTTATTTTTATACAAATGGATAAAAGGAAGGCCGTTCCTCTTCGGCTACATAAAGAGAATAATAGGAAGTCGTCCCGTTACGACAAAGGATGCTACATAGTATAGCCCGCTGCGAATTTTTCAATGACTGTCTTCTCGTTGCTGTGTTGTTTCCGTTGTTTGTTCAGTCTCATAAAAAAAGGAACTGGGAAGAGGTGCTATGGTTATCTTCTCATGTCATCGATAATCCAGCTGCGAGGCGGATTATGGAATGCGCTCCAAAGAAAATTAGAGAAATATTGCCTATATTTAGGGTTCTTGACGATCGCACAATGTCGTTCGTTGAGGTAATACCAAAAATCGGGTACTGTCTTTTCGCCATTACCGAAGAGGTAGTGAACAGCGTGGCCGCTGATCCACGTCACACAGTTCGTTTTTGCTCTTGGGAAATAAATCTGATCGGGGAAAAGAAGTGATCGGGTAGTTATCCTGTCGGGAGTCGTGCGTGTGAGAAAAGCCAATATCTGAAGCACCAAATACCAAACGTCCTTTGCCGACCCGCATTCGAAACGATGTTCATCCGTGTCAGTCACTTGGCATGTGGCACACAAGGGTGAATCAGCGAGGTGGATGTGATGTAGGCGGGACTGGCACAACTGTTTCCCATTAACAGTTACGTACCATGCAGACTGCACGTTAGTATCAAGGGTGGTGGCATTCACTGCCTGACACACAGCGCGCCACTTTGTAGTGGGGTGTTTGCTTGCAATCACATTCGGCGTCCTGTTCATTTGCATGGCAGCATATATCGCCCTCGTCATCATCAAGGAAGAATTGGCTAATGTAGAAGAAAGGTGATGGGATGTCCGATATCATCACAGGGGGTGCGAGTGAGATTGGTCGTAAGGCTTCCAGGCACGTCGGACTTCGTCGCCACAGTTGCAGGTGACAGCTGATCAACAGGGCCTTCGCTCTGTTCTGAACATGACAAAGGCCTAAACCCCCTCTGCTCTTCGGGAGGGTTAGGGACTCGTAATGAATCTTAAATAACATGCCCGTATTAACAAAGGATCCCAAAACCGCCAACATGCGGTGAGCCAGGGTAGGTGGTATGGGGAGTATCTGTGCAAAATGGGGGATACGTGACGCCAAATAGACGTTAGCATATCGTGTGCGTTGCAGGAGGTCTAGATGTCTCAGACGGTGGTCACTTATTCCTGCTCTCATCTGATTCAATAAACGCCTGTAGTTAAGGGCTGTTGAACGCTTCATGTCAGCTACGAAATCAATGCCAAGACAGCGGATTGTGTCACTGATTCGTAGCGGTGCGACGCTCTCGTCGGGTAGGCCTCTGCCTATTGACAGGGCTTGTGATTTGTGGAGATTGAGATGGCTCCCCGATGCCGCGCCATAGGTCGCCACCCACGCCAGTGCTGCACGAACATCGTCATTTCGTCATTGTTGCGAAGAAGGAGTACCAGATCATCCGCATAGGCAGTGCAGCAAAACATGTGTCCACCAAGGGACATCCCAGTCAGGTGTTGTCGGAGGCCGCAGAGGAGTGGTTCCAAGACGAGGGCGTACATAATCGCCGAAAGAGGGCAGCCTTGTCGCACCGATCGCTGGATCTGTATCGGCGGCGAAGACGGCCATTATATAACACCTTGGACGTCGCGCCGCGTAGGAGACGCATCAGTACATTAACTATGACGTCCGGATACCCCATGTGTCGCAGTACCTCCATCAAAAATATGTGGTCGACTGTGTCAAAGGCCTGGCTAAAGTCGAGTGAGGCCAAAACTCCTGGCAGTTGGCGAGCTTTGGCTAGCGCGATCATATCTCTATATCGGCACGATGCGGTGCGAATATTATGGTCACCACCTAACGATGCCTGGTCCTGCGACACAACACATCGTACTGATCGCTTTAGGCGTGCCGCCAGAAGCCGGGTGAAAATCTTCAAGTCACTGTTGAGTAAGGTCAAGGGCCGATAGTCACTGATCCTGGATCCGCCTCGTGGTTTGTGTATGGGCACAATCAATCATTCTAGGAAGGCCCCAGGTATCTGTGTCGTGGCAGACATAAGATCGCGGCAAATATCAGTCCATGCTGGTGCCAGCAATTGTTGATACGTCTGATAAAATTCCAGAGGAAGGCCATCGGGTCCCTGGGACTTATGAGCAGCCACAGCCTGTATTGCTTCAATGATTTCCTCTTCCGTTACATCTGCAGTCAAATCCGCCGCCGCTGTCGGAGAGATCGAGCCATAAGTGAGTTGAGAGACTTCGGCGATCACCTCTGGGGGATGTCGATGTTCCGAGTACAGCCTAGTGTAGTGAGCATGAAGGGCGTTTCCTATGTCGCGCTGGGTATCAAGGCGTCGTCCGTCTTCCGTCGTGATAGCTTGGATCAGTGTCCTGCGTCGGCGCCGTCGTTCTGCAATGACGTGATACATACACGGTTCCTCCTGGGCCACTCTGTCTTGAGTGCGCGCTCTGACGATCGCACCCTCAAGGTGGCTACGTGTTAATCTGATGATCTGTGCCTTGGCACGGTTCACCGTTACCTGCCATGCAGGTGAGTACCGGCAGTGTTGTACATTCACTTAAGATGCTGTAGTAAAAGTCCATGGTATGTCTCTTCCATGCTGCAATGTCTCGGCCGTAGTCTGTCAAGGTCTTCCGGAGGGCTGGTTTGGCGCAGAGTAACCACCACGACAGTGTAGACCGGTAGGTGCCACGCCGGCGGCTACAAGAGTCCCACGTGTTCTCTATAAGGCGGCGGCATTCCTGAGAAGCGAGGTGGGCGACATTCAACTTCCAAGGACCACGGTTGTGCCATACCTTCTGGCGGCCGAGGGTAATAGCGCAGATGTAGGCCTCGTGGTCAGAAAAAGCTGTGGGCCAAACTGCGGCAGCTCTTGTCCCCACAGGTATGGAGCGCGAGATGTAAATCCGGTCGATGCGGCTGGATGAATGGCTGGTGTAGTGAGTAAATCCGGGCCGATCGCCACAAACATGTTTCCACGAGTCCACCAATTGAAGATTATTTATAATTGTCGTAAGTTCTGCGCAGGGAGAATGATGTGGTAATTGATCCTTAGGTGCTTGGCTACAGTTGAAGTCCCCTCCCATTATCAAGGCGTCCTGACGGCCCATAAAGAGAGGCATGATTGTATGAGCGAAAAAGGTGGATCGTTCGCGACGCCGACCAGATCCTGACGGTGCATAGATGTCAATAAGTTTGACTCCTTGGATAGTAAGAGCCATGCCTCTGGCGTCAGGGAGATACTCGACGTCTTCTGCGGACATACCTTCGCGGAGGAGGATCGCCACACCACTGCCATTGGCAGACGCATGTGAGACCCAAGTCTTGTAGCCATAGGGTCCCTTGAAGTCTGCGACATACACCTCTTGAAGGAGCGCAATGTCGATGTCTGCTGCGTTGAGAAGATCCTGTAGCATCGCTACTTTATGTCGGTCACGTATGTTGTTGATGTTAATCGTCGCTAGACGGTATGTTTGGTGAGCCAGGTCGGCAACTGGGTTGTGTAGGAGGCCAGGTGTGGGCGGCAGGGGCGGCCCCACAGAGGCTGACGATACAGCCGTAGTCACTGTGGTTGGTCGGTGCTGGGTACAGCCGAGGGAGCATCTCTGCCTTCGGCATCCTCCTGGTGCTGTGGCTCATCCTCGACATCATCCGCCCAAGAATCAGATGCAGCAATTGGTAACTGTTGATTAGTGCTGTCAGTAGAGCGCTTGCGCGCATGTTCAGTAGCAGAAGTGATGTTGTCAGACTGAGGCTCAGAAATTGTATCCGCCGTAGCAACGTGATGGGAAGGGTGAGTTGTGGTGGTAGAGTCCTGAGTGTCGTCCGACGCCGGATGTTCGTCCGGGTCACACATCCGAAGCAGGTAATCATCGGATGGCGTATGGCGCCGTTTCTTGCGTTTTCGAGGGGACCGTTGTTTCCGGACATGTTGTTCTGTGTCAGAGTGCGGTCGACAACCATCTGATGCAGCCTCCATTGGTAGGAAGGCAGAGGTCGGGACAATTTCAGTTTCTACTTCCATCTTCTCTTTAGGCTCGTCTTGGTGGCACAATTGATCACCGTCTTGAGGCAAGTCTGCCGATGACGTCGTAGAGGGGGATATGCTGTCCTCCACACTGTCATCGACCACTGACTGCAATATGGTGTTACGATCCTGGGCAGGAACAGCTGTTGCGGTTGCAGCCGCTGCATACGTGATGGGGAATGAAGTAGGCGTCGCCGGGGATGGAACTTCACCAACCGGTGTCTGAGTCAGTCGGTGTTGAATGCAGGCTGATCGGACATGTCCTTCCTGGCCACAGCCGGCGCAAGTACGCGGTTGTCCGTCGTACATGACAATGGCTCTGCAGCCGCCAATTACTAAATAGGATGGCACATGGTTAGTCAGTTCAATCTTAATTTGTCGCACTCCGTTTAAGATGGGGTACGTCTCAAACTTTTGCCATTTTTCAGCCAAGTGGCTTAGCACGTTGCCGTACGGTCTAAAAGCTGTCATCACAACATCTGGCGGGACTTCGAATGGCAGCTCGAAGACCCTCAGAGTGCGAAGGTCTAATCCAGCGTGGTCGATCGTGACAGTTCCTATGTGACCATCAGAATGCTTTAATTTAAGTCGGCACACAACATCAGTGCACGCCTTTTCATTAATCATTTTTATGTAGACGACACTTTGTGTTATAGGAAAGTGGATCCCAAAGATGGCTTGAGGTGCAATATGAAGTTCTTCCCGGATGAAACGTTCAGTGTCAAGTGCTCGAGGTCTTGCGTAGTCCGCTTGAAATGTGATCTTAATTATGGACTTGCGATACGAGTGCGCCATGGCACTACCGAGACACGGACGCGTGACACTCGCCGCAGCGGAAGGTAAACAGTAAACATTCGCGCGCGCGGTGCGCCAACAGGGGGACACAGGCACGACGACCTTGTCCCACCGCTGCTAACAGCGGACTGTCGGTGTTGAGTAGACAGCTCTTAAGAAGTGTGTGCTGGCTGCGGCTTGCTGTAGAGCTCTGTTTTCCCTAGTCTGGGAAGGCAGAGCGGAGTGTTGATCACCGCGAAAGACTGCACATCAGCAAGCTGGATCGATTTGACGGATCGCCTGTGTAGTTGTTGCAGTGGAACTACGGCACGCTGTACTCTGTTTGTCGTAGACCTGCCTGTCCTGCCTCTTCCTGGAAGTTACAATTAGGGTCAGCATGTTGAGCTGTGTGTGTGTGTGTGTGTGTGTGTGTGTGTGTGTGAGAGAGAGAGAGAGAGGGAGAGAGTTGTTGCAGTGGAACTACGGCACGCTGGACTCTGTTTGTCGTAGACCTGCCTGTCCTGCCTCTTCCTGGAAGTTACAATTAGGGTCAGCATGTTGAGCTGTGTGTGTGTGTGTGTGTGAGAGAGAGAGAGAGAGAGAGAGAGAGAGAGAAGAGAAGAGAAGAGACCGCAAAGTGCTTTCCTAAACTCTTGCTACATGTGGTTGCAGATTTATTTCTTTGTACATACGGATTTTCTCAGTGGTAGAGAGATTAATAATTATTGCGTGCGAGCTCAGTTCTTATCGAATTACTGTTGTGTCTAAGCATTGTATGTTGTTTATTCAGTGCCATTCTGACGTATTTCTGAGTGAATCACGTATGTTGTTGTACCTGTTGCCTTGTTATGTGAGTATGAATAATTGAACCAAAGCTAAACCTTGGCACATTTTCTGCTAGAGGGCTTGTATCAATTGGTTATTTTCTTGCAATGATTGAATACAAACACAAATTCTTGCTGTTTCTTGTTAAAGCTGTCACAAATCCGCTCTCTGTACGACGTATAAATTATTTTGAGAACTTGTGAAAGCGTTTGGCCACTTTTTTATACTTTCAAATTACTTCAGTAATGCTTGTATCTGGTAATACAGTCGGCAAATTATATCTGTATTTGACAGACTGTGTTTACCCAGACATTGTGTACCATTATTTAGAGCAACCTTCCATGTAAGAGTTCACACGGTTATAGCCAGCTTGTTCTTCTAGCCTAGGTACAACAGGTTTTCATTTGTAGGCAATTATCAGTTTTCAAATTTTTTTCGATTCTTGAGCTTATTTTGGAAGGCATCCCTCTGCGATTTTATTATTCCACTTCTTTTCACCTGATTGCGTATCCTTACGGTTTTTTACCTGTTTTGAAATTTTTCATGTTCATTATAACGCCTCGAAATTTTGCGCGATTCAGAGACTACCTGTCTGGTGCAGAATAATCTTGCAATTCTGCAAAACGACATTTTTAAAACTGTGGAAATTCATTGTAAAAGTGGTTTCAGTACTTTATTACATGAAAATTTTGACCCTTATTGATCACTCATAGCTCAACACACTTCTACCAGTCCCCATAAGGCACAAATTCTTACGGTAGCATTTATAAAAAATCAGTACATACATCATCAATATTCTCCTTCACCTAAACTTAGAGGTGAAATAAAATTATTCCTAACCACAGCAGGGTGGGATTGTTGGAAACTTCTTTCTTATTTACTTATTTTCAACCTGTATTAGTGCAAAATGAAATCCATTCTTTTCCAGTGTCCCTGCATTCTAAACTGATGACTGCAAGTGATCTAGATTGCATGGTTTGCTAGTCAAAGTTAATCTTCGATGGCACCAAAATAATTTGATATTGATGCTTATAAAGGTGCAGATTTCAGCGTTCAACACGATCTGACTTCATGCTTGATCAACTGCTTTACACATTCTACCCAAATGTAGGAGTTTCGCTGTTAGGCCAGTAAAATAACTCTAATGGCAGGGATAAAGAGAATATAAAATGTGCACGGCTAGCAAGAAAATAGCGATTTGTTAACATAGACTATAAATTTAAGTGTTAGGAAGTGCTTTCTGCAGGTATTTGTCAGGAGTCTGCCTTGTATGGATGTGAAACGTAGACGATACGCTGTTCAGGCAAAAAAAAAATAGGGTCTTCTGAATTACGCTCTAGAAGAAACCCGAATAATAGAGGAGTACAACGGATAAGTAATGAAGAACTACTGAATAGGTAACACATTACGTATTCCCGATATACCGTCGTGTGGAAGAGCAACCAACACAGGAGAAATGATTTGGTTTGATACATAGTTATAATTTTTATTTTTCATAATAGTTACCCATACCAAGGACCATCATCAGGGCATGGTTTAATTATATACTTTCTGACACTATGTTATCTCTGATACTTTATTGTGGCAGTGGACTTCGAAGTATAGACAATATAGTGATATTAGTGTGGTTGCTTTTTATCATTGATCATCAGGTAGTGTAGATTAAATCATCATAGAAGTAGTTATCACATTGCAGTTAATAATGGAAGCGAGACTCGAGAGCCATTAAGAAACGATCTTAAGATTCGTCTACCATAAAAAGCGTTCCATAACTTAAAATAATGCAAGACGTTTGAAGCACAGAATACTGATAAGACGAAATATGCACAAAGACAACTAAATTTTCGGGAATGTACGTTTTGGAGCATAGCATACCATGAAAATTAACCATGGACTGTGGAAAAACCATGAAGAGAATCGGAAAATTTGACATGTGATGTCAGAAAATATTAACATAAAGTTGACTGATTTTGAAGCAATGAATCAGAAAGCTCACCGCGGAATTGGCGAGGTAAGGAATATGTGGAACGTACTGTTAGAAGAAGGGTCAGGGCGATAGGGCGCATTAAGACACCGCAGAAAGGCTGTCTGTGGGATTAGAGCTGTAGAGCAAAATATTTGTAGGGGAAGAAAGAGATTTGTACATTTCTAGTAAATATATATGAGTTCATCCAGCACATTTTCTAGTCTGAATGAGCGATAAAGGGTTCACAGAGCAATAGCATCTTCCCTAACACGGTAACACGGCCGTTGAACATTGACGGATCTTTACCACCACTCATAACCAGGCTCGTCACAGACATTTCTAAAGAATTTAGTTTTTATGCATTGATGCTTCACTGTCCTGAGCTCGTAAAATCTGCATTCCACTATGTATAGCGAACGAGGCAATGCGATTTATGTACCCTGTGCAGTCAGGGATAACTTCAAGCTTAGACCGTGTGGGTATCCCATATTTACGGCAAGAAAGTTTTTCGACAAGGGAAGTTATCGGTAGGACTAATGTACTCGACAGTGACAACCTTCGAACACTCACCCACTAGCGTGAAACAGCAAAAGTATTACTTCAGGCACGCGGTCAACATCAGCTTAATACCTACGTCTTCCAGATCGTCCTCATTTCTGTTTTTCTGTCACTTCTGCAGACTAGGCAAGCCAAATATTTTCACCTTCTACCTACTCACTTTCTCGTCTGCGTTTAACAGTGTTACTCCTTACGTATTCATTTTTGACGCCTTTGTTACTAAGTTCTTCTGAAGTTATTTTGATTTTTGTACGAGTGTGTGCTGATAAGTAATGCATCCGAATTTTTTATTCTGTTTTCGATATTGGTTGAGGTATTACATGCTATGCATAATTCTCAGTTGACTTTTGCGCTTCACTGACGCAGGCTGCAACACTCTGCCGATGGAGGGCTCCAAATCGTAGCGTGTAAGATGGCGGTGTGTAACGTAACTATGCCGATGCTTGAGAAACAGCGTGCTGTGTTCGAGTTCCTAACCTCACGAAACTTTGTCTACAAACGCAGCAACCTCTCCTTCACCATGAAAATGCCAGACCATACACGAACACTGCGCCATCGCCTCGGGTTCAGGGTGGTCACCGGCTGTTGTGGCCGAGCGGTTCTAGGGGGCTTCAGTCTGGAACCGTGAGAACCACTACGGTCGCAGGTTCAAATCCTGCCTTGGGCATGGATATGTGTGATGTCCTTAGGTTAGTTAGGTTTAAGTAGTTCTGAGTTCTAGGGGACTGATGACCTCCGATGTTAAGTCCCATTGTACTCACAGCCATTTGAACCACTTCACTGCGGTCGATCGCCTTCCATACCGTCCCCACTTGGTCCCATCCGAATTCATCTGTTTGCAAAAGCTTAAAAAACACCTTCGACGAATTTACTTTGATACTGATGAAGCTGTACAAGCAGAGCTAAGTTTGTACCTCCGTCAACAAAGTCAAATATTCTACAATGATGGCAGCAACAAATTGGTCACTAGTTGCGAGAAATGTGTTCGTCGCCGAGGGGACCACGCCGACAAATAGATACGTAGCCATGAAGAATTAGGATGTAGAATGATAATGAAGTTTCTTACGTAAAAAGATGTAAGATTTTTCATATAAAATGTTTGGAGTCATTACTTTTCAGCGTGGCCCTTGTACACACCGAATCTTTTCTTCTCTGTTCTCAAAATTTTCTTGCATCCATTTCGTTTTAGCTTCCTTTTATTTGCTACTGTTATCACTGCTGTTTGCCTTACATCAGTGTATTCCATTTCCTACTCTGTACTCCCTTCTTTTGTCGATAAATTAAAGTATTTCTTTGAAGTTACATTCTGTAGACTCTCTTTTGTCGGTTTAAATTCCGTAATTTCCCTTTTTTAGTAATGCCCATTCCTCTTCAAGTATAATACCTACCGTCGTATTGCAAACCTAATGAGAATCTCAGTCAAGTTGTAATCTTACGTATAGTTATCAAACGGATCAAAATTATCTGCGCAATCGCTGAGGATTCAAATAGTGAGGTGACGAAGTCAGGGCAAAGCGATATACTTATATGCAGATGGCGATAGTATCGCATACACAAGGCATAAAAATGCAGCGCATTGGCGGAGCTGTCGTTTGTGCTTAGATTATTCGTGTGATAAAAGTTTCCTACGAGATTATGATCGCACAACCAGAGTTGGCAGACTTTCAACGCGGAATGGTAGTTGGAGCTAGAAGCATAAGACACTGCATTTTGCAAATCGTTAGGAAATTTAATATTCCGAGATCCACAGCGACAAGAGCGTACCGTACTGATAATACCTGTGACCACGGACAGTTTAGTGGCAGAGAGCCCTTACCTAACGACCAAGAGCAGCGATGTCTGCAAAAGGTTATCAGTGCTAACAGACATGGACACTGTGAAGTAACCGCAGAAATCAATGTGGAACGTACGACGAAATTTTCCACCAGGACAGTGCTGCGAAATTTGGTGTTAATGGGCTATGGCAGCAGAAGACCGACGCGAATGCGTACATGAATTCCATCGAACATTTATGGGTCATAATTAAGAGGTCAGTTCGTGCACAAAATCCTACACCGCCAACATTTTCGCAATTATGCATTGCTCAATATTTCTGCAGACGACTTCCCACTATTTGCTGATTCCATGCCTCGTCAAGCTGCTGCGCTAAGCCGGGAAAAAGGAGCCCCAACATATCATTACAAGGTGTCCCATGAATTTTGCCACCTCAGTGTAAAGGCATCTAAACGGAAGATGACAGAGGCGTACCATGCATACCGATTTCGGTTTTAGGAAACTATTTCTCTGGAGAAGACCTAACAATTTTCCATCTTTCGATAATCGCAGGAACAAATGTCAGATGAAATAAGTAGTCGCGCAACAAATAATCGACGTAAATCGTTCAGCAGGAGAATGGTATGTGGAACCGATTTTATACGACCTTATAGACAATATACGAAAAGACGTGCCCCATTTGTAAGGGCAATTTTCCGTAGGGGGCTGTAAAAACGAAGAATCACATGCGTTGGAAAACCATATACATGTCATTTCCATATTAACGGACGGCCGTAAAACAGATGGATATGATTACAGGAATATACCACTGGTTTCACTCTCTTGTAGAATTGTAGAACGCTACGGTCGCAGGTTCGAATCCTGCCTCGGGCATGGGTGTGTGTGATGTCCTTAGGTTAGTTAGGTTTAAGTAGTTCTAAGTTCTAGGGGACTTATGACCTAAGATGTTGAGTCCCATAGTGTTCAGAGCCATTTGAACCAATTGTAGAACGAGTATCGCATTGCCATACAGACATCACATGACACGATACGTAATTAATACATCAACTATTATATTGTGGAGATGATTACTAACGAAACCAGTACTGACAACCGCTGCATGTCACACTTTTCATATAAGAAGATATTACAACGGTTTCGGGGGCTGGCGATTAAAATTAAAACTTCTAGGAGGCTGTACACATAAATGTCAGGTTGGGATTATGTATGCTAAATGCATGGTATAATGGTACTTCCTCATTAGTTACGTGATCTACCCATCTAATCTTCAGCATTCTTCTATAGCACCACATTTCAAAGGCTTCTATTCTCTTCTTGTCCAAACTATTTATCGTCCATGTTTCACTTCCATACATGGCTACACTCTATACAAATACTTTCAGAAACGACTTCCTGACCTTTAAATGTATACTCGATGTTAACAAATTTCTCTTCTTCAGAAACGCTTTCCTTGCTATTGCCAGTCTACATTTTATATCCTCTCTACTTCGACCATCATCAGTTACTTTGCTCCCCAAATAGCAAAACTCCTTTACTACTTTAAGTGTCTCATTTCCTAATCTAATTCCCTCAGCATCGCCCGACTTAATTCGACTACATTCCATTATCCTCATTTTGCTTTTGTTGATGTTCATCTTATATCCTGCCTTCAAGACACTGTCCATTCCGTTCAACTGCTCTTCCAAGTCCTTTGCTGTTTCTGACAGAATTACAATATCATCGGCGAACCTTAAAGTTTTTATTTCTTTTCCATGGATTTTAATACCTACTCCGAATTTTTCTTTTGTTTCCTTTACTGCTTGCTCAATATACTGATTGAATAACATCGGGGAGAGGCTACAACCGTGTTTCACTCCCTTCCCAACCACTGCTTCCCTTTCATGTCCCTCGACTCTTATAACTGCCATCTGGTTTCTGTACAAATTGTAAATAGCCTTTCGCTCCCTGTATTTTACCCATGCCACCCTTACGTAAGATGGAAGAAAATGGGACACATGGAAGGGCGGACCCACGATAATGGCATCATTTTTCCTTTGAAAGTTCACATTTACTTACAGAACAAATTACATTAATACACAATATTAACCGTATCAAAGAACGAGCAACAACACTTTTCCTTTTTTACAAATAGTCGGTTTAACCCACCAATCAAGTGGCAGAAGCCAAAGCAAGAAGAGCTGTAGCTGCGACTACTAATTCACAACACTAATTCACAAGTCCAAACATTCAGTCTTCAGAACAGACCAACTACGAAAGTTAAGGGCCAACAGCTACAATGCAGCAAGATTATCTTTCATATGCATGAAATGAATGCAATACGGAAATTATGGCAAATCATGCAAAAACGTCTCAAACAGTGAGCTCTAGAGAAAGTAAGCTAAAAGTTACCTAATATCAACGGACTAAGTATAGTGTGAAATAAGCTAATGTAGAAAAAACTAAAGGTTAAGCATATATCGGATAATATTACCCATTTCAGAAGACACACTAAAGCCGGCCGCTGTGGCCGAGCGCTTCTAGGCGCTTCAGTCAGGAGCCGCGCTGCTGCTACGGTCGCAGGTTCGAATCCTGCCTCGGGTATGGATGTGTGTACTGTCCTTAGGTTAGTTAGGTTTAAGTAGTTCTAAGTCAAAGGGACTGATGACCTCACATGTTAAGTCCCATAGTGCTTAGATCCATTAGAATCATTAGGACACGCTAAATATTTGGTGAGAAATATTAACACAAGAGTTTGTGTAAGAGCGTAGCAAAACAAACTTAATATATACGCTGCTAGCGCCAACACCTCCACTACGACATAATAATGTCAAGCAGTCACAAACACTCCCGAAAAACACCATGCCAGTTCGTAACACCAACGGGTCACCGTGGCCCAGCGCAGCCCCAGACAGTGGGCTAAGAGTTGTTAAAAAACACCATTCAGGTGGAACATGAGCTAAAAGATACAAGTTAAGAACATATAATTCGCCCTTGTTTTAATAACTTAAAGGCATAAAACCTTCCAGTCTGCCATAATAATCAAACAATAATGTTACTTAAACCTGCACAGAGCAAACACAGCTTAATAACATAAAACTGTAAAATGATGGCATAATAAACGTCTCCCCCAAAACAACTGAACCGAGTGAAATCATTAGCCTCAGAAAGTTATTTGAAATAGGAAAACAGTCCATAGGTCACGCAGACTACACAGCCACAGACTCGTTCGCACCAAACTGAAATTTCTTTGAGAAACAGGAGTTTACCTCTAGGAGGTCGTACTTAATTGCAAGGATTTGCAAGTAAGGCTCTCTTTCTTGGTACTCAGGTTTCAGAACGATCTAAAACACAACTTGAGTACCATACATTAGTTCGACAACTTTCCTTAACGCAATTAATTTTTTTTTATCTTATGGGACTTAACTGCCAAGGTCATCAGTCCCTAATCTTACACACTACTTAACCTAAATTATCCTAAGGACAAACACACACACCAATGCCCGAGGGAGGACTCAACCTCAGCCGGGACCAGCCGCAGAGTCCATTACTGTAGCGCCTTAGACCGCTCGGCTGATCCCACGCGCCAAAGCAATTAAAAGGTTAAATAACAATAAATCCAAGAAAATATACCAAGGTGTTAAAAACAACCACTTAATACAACAGATTTACCACAGAGCTTAATTTTATTAATCGCTAGGCTAACGACAAATGCCTTGCCGGTTCACAGGAAAACAACAGTAATATGAAAGCCACCAGATCTAGGCAGCCAGACAGCTTGTGGCGTAAACAAGTAACAGTAAAGCAAAACTCAAGTAACGGTTATAATGGCAAGCAGCCACTGTGACATGTAGGCGAAAACACTAAACATTAAATAGATGAAGCTCAAACGCCGGCTGTAGTGGCCGAGCGGTTCTAGGTGCTACAGTCTGGAACCGCACGACAGCTACGGTCGCAGGTTCGAATCCTGCCTCAGGCATGGGTGTGTGTGCTGTCCTTAGGTTAGTTAGGTTTAAGTAGTTCTAAGTTCTTGGGGACTGATGACCTCAGAAGTTAAGTCCCATAGTGCTCAGAGCCATTTGAGCCATTTGGTTAGCAATAATTACAACGCGTGAAAAAATTTTTTGAGATGCATAAAGGGAGAGTCACAGAGGTGTGCATATCACAATTCGAGAGATACTAACTGCTGCTACAACAAGATGTTGTTATTCCACAATCACAAAAATGGTTCAAATGGCTCTGAGCACCATGCGACGTAGCTTCTGAGGTCATCAGTCGCCTAGAACTTAGAACTAATTAAACCTAACTAACCTAAGGACACCACACACATCCATGGCCGAGGCAGGATTCGAATCTGCGACCGGAGTGGTCGCTCCGTTCCAGACTGTAGCGCCTAGAACCGCACGGCCACTCCGGCCGGCCCACACTTACAGCCCAGTGCATAACGTCAGCAACGGGAGCGCACAGCATGGACATGAAGGAAGACAATTCAGATAAATCAGACAGAAGGGCGTTTATGTTACAGCCACTAACGGTACACTTGCAACCAACTGGTCTCTGCACAAACAGAGCCCACGGCCGACACACCCGACGGACCGACCGTCGTCCATGTTGCCCTTTCGCCATGTACATAGATACCCTCCTGTCGACATGGTCTGGAGTGTTCTAAAGGCTCCACGCCAGTGATAAAACAAAGGGAGCTTATGGTAATTAATGCTACCAAGAGCGGCGCCTGCAAATGAAGGGGGAAGAAGAGATTAAATGAAGCCTCCACGGATTAACTTTCCCCACTCGAACCGAAAGCACCGCATTTTTTCTGTTACCAACGACGAAACGATCCAGACGAACTCTGAAACGGCAGACAGACATACCGATAGCCTACTTTGCAATCCTATCGGTGTTCCTAGGATGTACTAAAACCCAACTTAAGGCTTGGTTCTCGGTCTCTAAATCAAATTCTCTGTTCTCGAGATAAAATATTAATTTGTCAAGAGAAAATAAGATAGCCAAAGCCTCACACTCGTAAACCGAGTATTTAAGGGGAGCCGGAGGTGGTCAAATCCAAAAAATTACGATTTTTTTTGCTACCGAAAATTAATTGGAACATTCCTCTTTAATGTGAACTTTGAATTGTTGTTTTACTCGCTCTAGAAGTGGAGTTATTACCATTTTTCCCCACGCCTGCAGAGGAAATGGGCGGCCGCTGAACGCATCTAACACCCTCTCTTGACTTCCTGGCGAACTGCTTGGGATTTTCTCGGCCTGTTACGCATACAGCGCCTTATATTACGCATACAACGAGTGTGCAAGGGTTGTAGTTGAAAAGTTGGAATGCATTGGGAATGTGCAAAAGCGTGTGGGTGCACGGCTTCGAAGGCTCAAACAAACTTTGGGTTCAAGTAAGCTCAGTGATGGAAAGACAATAGGAGGGAGAGGCAGGCTTACTGATGAGGTGATTGAACGTGTACATAGATACTATGGGTATGCTATAACGCAAAATACTAGTAATGTTAGTGACATGCGAAAAGCAGTGTGGGCATTGTTCCTTCATACTGCCATTTCCAATGAATACCCTCAACACAGCCTGTGCCCAAAAGATTCCTGGTGCAAATATAATGCAAAAAAGGACTATGATCACAAACATGGTTTGCCAGCAGCTGTGATAAATGCAATAAAACCAATTTGTCATGACTTAGCACAGCCAGAATTGTTACACAAATGTCTACACGGAAAGACGCAGAATCCTAATGAGAGCGTAAATAATTTGATTTGGAAAGTGATTCCTAAAAGGGTGTTTGTAAGCATAAAAACACTGCACTTTGGCATTTATGATGTAATAGCAACCTACAACCAAGGGAACAGTGTGAAGTGTGAAGTTCTGAAGGCATTAGGATTTACAGCTGGGGTGAACACTGTACGAGCACTAAGAAATATTGACAGAGAAAGGATAAGAGGAGCAGGAAGAAGAGAAAGGCATATGAAGTATGATGGAACAACAGGCCAGAAAAGAAGACAGAAGAGGAAACTTCTGGAGGATGAAGAAGAAGACCCTGATAATCCATCCTATAGTGCAGGAATGTATTGAGAAACTTTGATAGACATTTCCCGTAAGTTAGAATTTTTCGAATATAAGGAACATTTTCTCAAAATCCACTCAAGCTAGAGAGATGAAATTTTTATAAGCACTCCTAGTGGTCAAACTTAAATTGTAACACAGCCATTGGGCAATATGTTCCGTAGTTTCATTTCAGTTTAATTATAAAGCAATTATTTCTAAAAAAATTTGGGTCATTAATAAAAAAATAATTGGAAGGAAACTAGAAAAGATACTCCAAAATCCCTCTGTCATAACTGCAATACTAAACCACTCTATATGTAAAAAAAATTCAAATTTTTCTATTTGGTAGTTTATTCATAAATGTTCCTCAAACTTAGTGATTTTAACATGGGCAGCATAGGCACCTCCGGCTCCCCTGAAGATCAAGACCAACTAACCTCCTGGAGGCACAAGCTAGAGGACGGCTCTTCCCAGAACCTTCTTATAAGAGAACAGTGGCAAATCCAGCATTGGAAGCATTGAACCTCTTACCTCTTCCGAAAGATGGAATGGCCAATACAGGAGGGTAAGTGAGAGCAGTCTTAATTGCTTCAAAAGCAGATTTGCTGACTCTCTCCCAAAGTAAAATCTTCCCCTTTTTTACGAAGATTGTTAATGCAGGCAGCAACATCAGCAAAATTAGGAACGAACTTTCTAAAGTAACTGTCCATACCGATGATTCTTGGGAGGAGGGAACTTCTTACATCGGACGTATGCTCTTAACCAGTGGTAATACCGTCCCTGGAAACCAGGAGACCCAACAAAGAAATCTGCTGCCTAGGGAGAGTAACTTGCGATGGTTTAATCGTTAATCCTTCTGAACGGAGCTTCATCAATACCTG